>NC_060259.1:41273811-42523811 GCF_921293095.1 Ischnura elegans
ACAACTGATCCAATTTTTCCTTCAATTCCATATTATTCTTTAGCTGACGCGTAGGTCGCCGTCAACAATTTATCCTGAAGTTTAACAGCTCACTGCACAGTGCCTCTATTTTATATATTCCACGTATTTATTGAATAATTTCAATTCTCGACATAATAGTCCGGAATGGCACCACGGACCTCATCGCTAGTCTCGTATTTGCACACACTCGTTGTTTCAGGGTTAAGTGGTGGTGATAGAATACCTGCAGCACTTCGCGAATAAAAGGCAGCTTATTTTCCGCGAAACAAGCGGCTATAGTTCCTGGGACGCCGATTAGGAATACTTCACTAGACTTGCGCGCGAAAAACGACACTGTTTTTATCAATAGCGTTTTAACTCCGAAAATGTACTCTTTACCATTCGAAATCCGACTGCGATGGTGGTGTTAAACACGCAAACCTGGATAAGAAGATATACACGTAGCTGTCTCTAAACATCGATCTTAATGGTTTCATCTATTCTGATTAACAATGAAACTATCTCCTGAATTTATAAAAAATCCAAACAATGCAGAATTTTAAGTAACTCTTCCCTTCTTCCGCCGACTCTCGTTAGGAAAGCCGCGAGGCAGTGAGGGGCGCAGGACCTATCAGTTGACCGTGAATGCGGCCTACGAGCGACCAGCTCGCCGTCAGGGGTGTGACGCGCGGCTGTAGCTCGCGGAAAAGTATAGCATTCCTGGAAAAATGTTGAGCGGACGCAAAAATGGAGCGAATTTTGGCTCCATAAGTCAGTAAAATTGTGCGCTACCCCTAAAAACACTTTTGCAAAAAACGGGAAAATTAAATGTTATTGCATTTATGCTCTGTGAGCGACCTCTAAATGTTAAACAATCGACCTGAAATTTTTAGGATATCCATTCTGCAACCCATAGCATACTGTAAGAGGTATAAATCAAAAAGAGGTACAAATCACCCTACTCAGGGCCCTTGGCGATTGCCGACCAGTAGACCTGGCCGCACCGCCCCTGCTCCCGTGTCATTTTATAGAGGAATGCATCTGGACAACTCATGACTTCGTATGCTTTGCCTGCCGGAGATCGCGTTGTGTTCATAGCATCCGGCAACAGGGCAAACTTGCAGCCAATCGGAGCGCTTGGCTCAAACTTTCTGTGGTTTAAAAATTGTGCGTTTTCGACCTAAATATCTTTCGTAATTTTGGTTTCTACTAGTATCAGCTACTCAGAGTTAAAATTTCGCGACACAATTTTTTCCACCCTGTATTTTCTGAAAATTTCTAACAGAGATATGATAGCATTACCAATTGTGTTGATTCCGGAGCTGTACGCTGCCTAGCCGGGCTGCGAACACATAGTTATACTACGCTAGTAACACGGACCCTGTTCATCTTCCATTAGGATTGGGAAATAGAAGTCTACATGGTCATAGGTGCATTTTTTTTCTAGGGATCTCTCCCTCTGGTGCTATCGTTCAGCGTTTCCGAAGAAGTAGACGTGAGAATAGAACGCTGCAACAACATAATGAAATCATTGGATGTGATCATATCAGCTCGCTTGAAACCAAAATATGGAACTTATTCCGTTCACATCAGGTCACTGGAGCGAAATGCTGGTAATTATATCCATATTTCTATCTTTTATTTATTTATATATCTATGGACTAATGGGAATTCCATGAGGTAGCAACTCAAGAGGGATGTGCTGAGAGGCAGTGGCGCAGCGAGGGGGGGGGGGTTTTGGGGGTTAAACCCCCCCCCCCCCCCCCAGAGCTCAGAGAAATTTTTAATTTTAATCCATTTCACTTAATTGGATTAATATGATAAATAGAATAGTGTATAAAATATCCCACAGAAATCAGTAAAACTCACCATTTTGAACCATTAATCTGAAAATTTTTCTAGGGGATGGCCCCCGCTTACCCTGGCAGTTATTCCACACCCTCAGACCCCCCAGCATTCGTTCCGCCTAAACCCCCCCCCCTAGCCTTAATTCCTAGCTGTACCCCTGCTGAATGGTATGCACGGGGACCTTCCTATTCTTCAGGCCCCACTAGCTGGGGGTGATTAGGGTATTTCTTTTTTTCCGAACTTTCCGTGGTGCCTTGGTGGTATGCAATACCTTTCAGCAATAATGCATCTGAGATCTACTTTGCATGCACAAGTGGATTTAAGATATTCATCAATTATTTTTAAACAATGTTCGTTAATTTAATGGTATAAAATCTTTCATTGGAGCCTTTAGCCTTAAAGATTACAATATTTTCAATTTTTCCAGAAATTATAGGGGGTGGGCTGCCCACCTCAGTCTTTCATTTCCGACCATCAAGAGCTCTCCAATGTTATGCTCTGAAAGGTCAGACCTCAATGATAAAGAATTTGCCCTCCACCCATGCCCCTCAACCTCTCTGCAATTCTGCCTTGCCAAATTCACTTCAGAAAATCGATATACAGTAGAACCCCGTATTTGCGTCATCGGAATTTACGTTTTCCCGCAAATTGCAAGTTTTTTTCTGAGTCCTGTCATGTTTCCTATCTCTCCAATGTAAATAGAACCCTGTATTTACGCCGTGTTTTTTTCGTTTTCCCGCCATGTGCAACACGACGTGCCGGCTAAAAAAAATTATTTGCCTACTAAAACAATAAATCGTGCATATCAGCCCTTAAAAACTATCTTTTGGCTTCCTTTCGCCAATTTGTATTTAAAAATCCAAGAGAAAGAGACGCAATGAGAACTATTTTCGGGAAGAATTTGAATGTGGCGGGACAGAACGCTACTAACGTCGGAAAGTTGAACTACGTCATCTCGTTTTCTGTCATCGGCGGAAAGATTCACGATATGAAAGTAGGTGTTTTGAGCAATCGAGCTATGTAATAATTATAATGCATGAACTCCTGAAGCAATAATGACAATAATCATGTAGCCTATAATTTGATACGAGAGTTTGAAAGGAAACCAGACGTGCTGAAACGTGATAAATGCCGGAACTATAAAACTTGTCATCATTCGCGCTGACTTCATTCAACAGTTGAGTAGCGTAGATGGGTTAATTAAATACTTAAAAAAAACTTATTTACACTTGAATTTTCCCATTCACATAGCAGCGTATCGCAAACAACTGTAACTTTAAAAAATTATGAAGACAGTTTGTACTACGCACTTGATCGCCGAGGAGTAGTTCAGACACTCGTGTGTTGGCAAGTTATCCTCAATTAGTACGGGAAATAGAATTTATCCTGCTTGAAAATGGAAATTCGAGGTGAAAAACGGACATTTTTAACGGACGAGAAAATGAAAATTTTAGAGCTAGTTGATTCCCACACCGGAACCCGCATCGATTCAAACAAATTCGTGGTGAAAAATCGCGATGCCATTGTAAAATATGCAAACCAGTGCGGACATTTATAAAAAAAAGAGAATATATGTGAAGAATTCCAGGTAAGAACAAATAGAACGAATTCTAAAAGAGTAGTTTTTAGGCGCAAGATCATCAAATGTTCCTGCAAATGGTGTCATCTAAAGGCCTGTTTACATAGTAAATTAACCCGTACAAGTTAATATCTAAATTATGAACATGAAAATGCACCGTGTATTCACCCAACTTGTGCGTATGCATGAACAGAAAATAGAACCTGTTCAAATTTGGTTCATGCATTCATAGTCATATTTAGGGGCGGGGGATGTGCCCCACCCAGATGCTTAAAAAAATAGACAAAATTTGAATACGGTTATCACAGGAGGATCTATGGGGGGGCATGTGCCCCCCCAGACACTTAAAAAATATGCAAAATTTTTAATACCGTCCAGTTATTATTGCGTTCGTTTTGTATAACGTGGTATCATTGTGCCCCCCTCTAGAACATAATCCTGGATATGGCCTTGCTTGTGCCCCCCAGAAAGAAATCCTGGATCCGTCCCTGATTTCCGTATCTGTTCGCTTCATTTTGTGTATTACTCAAGGAGGCTCAATCATTTAATTCAATAAGAATAACTTTGATATAAAAATAAAGAGAATTTAGTAAAGTCATTGCTATATCTTGTTATTAATCTCAATTCAGACAAGATCTTTTGCCTGTCAGACCCTCTGTGCCCCTCCCAGAAAGAAAAATCCTGGATCTGCCCCTGCCTACATTGGTACATCTCCTGTACCGTTCCGGTCCACAAAAGTCATTCATGCAAGCAGACATTGATGCATTGTGTAAACAGGCCCAAAGGCCCTTGAGAAAAAGTATTTCCCCAGAAGATTGAGAATCGAAGATTCCACGGCATTTATAATGGTTGGTTGGATAGATTCAAAAATAGGTACAGTCTTGTATACAAGATGGTGAGTGGTGAAAGCAAAGATGTTAACATAGAGACAGCAACTCAGTGGAAAGAATCTGAATATATTAGACTTCTGGAAGGTTACAGCCCAAAAGATGTTTTTAATGCAGACAAAACAGGATTATTTTTTAATTTTTGTTGCCAGCTGTGCTTCAAAGGGAAGCAATGTTATGGAATAATGCTTAGTGAACAATTAAAAAATTAACATTTCCAAAGCCAGTATGTGAATAAAAGTGAAAATTCTCTATTTCCCACAATTTGCATTTTCCCGCAATTTACACTTTTTTTCTTGGGTCCCTAGAAAAGTGTAAATAAGGGGTTTTACTGTATATTTCTCTTGGAAATACTAATCTGTAAAATTAGGAAGTCATTCCAAGTCTGTCTGATGAAATATATTTTTGTATTTCTCTGATTATTGAGCAAGAGCCTTGAATTATATTAGAAGAACTGTAAATTTTCCCATAAGTATGTGAAACATTTTCTTACCCAAAGAAATGCAACTAACTTTAGCCGAATATTGTTGCATTTTGCCATGTTGAGGTAAAGTCACAACTTTTGTTTCTTATGTCAGTACTTGGGAATATTATTTATACAATTTTTCTAGCTTAAGACTAACAAGAAATGTAAAAATATTCAATGAGTGTTAATAGGGTAATTCTGGGCAAACCTCCAGTGTACCAAAAGTATATTTTCAGCCTATGTGATATTTCTTTACCCATGGGGCCTATGAGAGTTTCGAATGCCTTGTATATGAAGAATGACTAACTTTTCAATACTTCTGATCCTAATTATGTATGAATGTAGGGGGATGAATAAACAAAAAATGTATGAGTGTTTTTTTTTATTAGATCATCCTATTTTTCCATGCAATTCTGCATGTAATCACTTTTTTTATAATTTCGTAATGGAGACTTTAATGCCTGCAAATACAACCCCGCTATACAGAAGCTATCATCTACAACTACTCATATGAAAACAATGTGCATTGGTAAAACAGGGCACAATCAAATAATATGTTACTTTTATTGTTAACGGAGATGAAAATCCAAGTTTGAGGTGTTATTATGGCCTTTGAAACATCTTCGTCATTTTAACTATTTTAGGGCTAAATACTCTGTTTTGCACCCCCCTGTAATTGGCACTATTTAATATGCGAGTGATGAAGATATTAAACTTGTTTTTGAAGAAATTTCGAATTGGTCTAACTTTGACCCTCACTATATTTCCCTTCACAGTTCGACATAGTCTTTGTGGAAAATGAAATACTTGTAAGCACCTCTTCACATTACTTTCAAGGTTGAAAAAATATTCTTGACCTTCAAATGTTTTGTTTTCCCCACATCTTTTCCGGCGGAGGGAAATTACTTTCTATGACTCTCTAGCTGAAAAAACACTCATTTGAGGAATAATGATGAAATTATTCAAAGCATTTATTACATTCTTTTCTGCCTATAAGTTTCTCAATTTACAATGGCGTAATTCATGAATAAGCTGTATCAGTGAAACTATATTATACATCTTACACATTAGTAGCAAACATATTAAATGATGTATCTGGAATGTGTTCAGCATTGACAGATTACTAAAATTCAGTGAGTAGGAGCAGTTGCTTGGAAGATAAAAGCAGAATTTGTAAACAATAGCTGTTGTTGTGTATTGAGATTTTAATATTAATGTACAAAATATGCATTTCCATGCTTAAACTTAGGTACACCTGGTAGAATTTCTTTTTCTCTGAGTGGATTTGGAGTCGTCGTTTAAGTCCTTGAGATAGGAACGATGGTTAAGTTAATTTTTTATCTTGTTTGTTAACTGCCAGTTGAGGATTCCTTTCGACATTCATTTCCAAAGCTTTCCCTGTAGGAACAGGAGCCGATTTAGATGGTTGTTCTGAGGTTTTGGCTCACTGCCTTCACACCCCTTGATGGTATGCAATGCCCCTTAGCAATAAAGGGTCTACTTAGAGGCAAGTGAATTTTAGATAGTATTGAATTAGTTTTAATTATAGTTAATTGATCCGGTGAAATAAAAACTTGTATTATCCAACTTAATGATAAATATCTCACTTATTTTTCCAGGAATTTCGGGGGGTTATGTGGTCACCACCCTCACTCCCTTTAGTCTGCCCCTGAGCAGAAAATGGTTTATTAAATCAGCTAAGAATTACCATAAGTACAATGTAAAAGAGAACTACTAGTGTAATTTATCAACATTGTTTCTTTTTTCAGGTCAACTGTACAAGGCAAGACAAATGCTACTGAATTCTAATGAACCACCAATAATTGCTGAGATACCACTATCTTATTTTGGGCAAGGCATCTCATTAAAAGCAACAGGTATACTCCTAGTCTATACTAATGATAGGCAACTGAATTCATTATGAGTTTTCAAGTGAATGATGTGAATGTCATCAAAATGTTTGAGTGTGATGCTTTGTAAATTATTTAAACAAACCTTTGTGATGACCTACTGGGATATCCTAGTAGATCATCAACAAAGGTTAACCGGCCTTGGTGGTGGTGGGGTAAAGTCCTCGCCTGCCAAACAAGAGGTCGCAGGTTCAAGTCCCACCTCGGTATGATTCCCTTATCCAGGGCATGGTGGTTCATTGCGTGCAATTGTTGAATTTGTTGAATACCCCAATATAAAATAGCTTATGAGAGCTGTATTCGGTGGTTTATGAATAAATAAATTATCAGTCTATCTAATAACCGTAAGTTTTAAGAGAATATAGAGATGGCACTTTTCCGCAGGTTTATTGAGAGTACGACGCATTTCGACCGATCTAGTACAATGACCTAACGGCCGAAACGCCTCATACTCTCAATAAACCTGTGGAAAAGTGCCATCTCTATATTCTTTTCACACTCACAGGATGTCATTACACTACATTTTGCCTGCTTCTGTTACTTTTATGTAATAATCATCAGAAATTCTCCAAAATGGGCGAACCCCAGCTAATTTTTTATCTATTTACGTTGTTTCTTTGGCAACAAAGAGAAACTTCCTACTATCGTACTATTACTTTAAATGATTTTCTGACCTTTCCTCATGCCTTCTTAATATTTCCCATTTTATTTTAGCCATCGCTGAATTCAGAGATCACTGTAAGCTTCGCCACTGGATTTATACAGTTGTTTATAATTAGTATATGAGAGCAATGAGAATTCAAGTGACGTAAATAGGCTACACAAAATTGTCAGGCATACTTTACTGCATGATTTTTGAAACTGCTTTCTGCAAATTCTCATTTTTTTCAGGCAAAAATAATCAAAAGTTATTGCAGAGAAATGCTCAAAAGCCATTCCCAAGCTCTGAAGAAAGCAATCTCATTAAAATGCCTGAAAATCCTCTTGATTGGATGAAGAAGTCTCCAGTCCCAGAGATCATGACACATGATCTTGAAGAGTTAAATCTGGCTTTGGAGCAAACTGAAAATGAGCCAGTCATGAGCATAGAACCAGGTGATTTCGGAGAATTGGGTTTCAGCCAGAACTTGCTTCGTGTGGAGGTGGATAAATTTGACATTTATGACAGCTCTAGCTATGAAGGTTGGTAATATTCTTCGGCAAATTTACAATAGAAGATAGAGATACCTTCTGTTAATGTACCATCTGGTATTCACGCTTTTTCCTCAAGTTTTCTCACACACAACATAAATGATAGTAGGTAATAGGAAGTGCCATGTGAGAAAAATGTCTTCAACGTTTGTCTTTTCAAGTTAAATCAGTCTATGTATTTAAATTATACCTACGCTTACTGTTTTCAAGAGTATGGAAAAATCCGGTCAAACATCCAAAGAAACCACTGTAAATGGCACGATTTTCATGCAAAATCAGTTTGTTTTTTCAACCTATTCCACCTGCAGATAAAATTAAATAGGCTAATTAAATTGTTCCCCACCTTCTTTTGCAATGGTGTATCATTAGGAAGCCCTTTCTTGGGGTATTAATTCAAACTAACTAAGAAATACAAAATTATGTATTAGTGTTATTTTGTGAGCTCATTATATGTTATTGGTTTACTTCTGATATGCCTGTACAGCTAATTAGCTCTATTCTATTTTAATATGTATTGTCCATTTCCAAGCTTCCTATAATTTTTGTCAACGAAATTTTCCTAACAGATGATAACTCTGCTTGTAGCAGTATTATTAGCTCAGTATTTAGTCCAACCAAAAGCCCAATACTTTCTACAAGATCAGGAAGTGTTAATTCACAAGGACTAGACTCTGGATATGGAGACCTCTATGGTAATTACCTTTATTTACTACACATTGGGAAACATTTTTTTTGCTTCCACATTGTTTAAAAATGACCTCCTCTATTTGCAGAATCAGAGTCATCAAGGTCAGCGAGTAGAGCATCATTAAATGACTGTGATAAGGAAGATGGAACTTTTGATGAACATATCCAGTCTCCAATGGATCATGAAAACAAAGAACTAATCGCAACAAATGGTAGGTGAAAGTGATGCATGCAACTCCATTGGTAACTATATCTCTAATATCAGTAGGAAGTGATGCTAAAAGGTAGTGGCATAAGCTAAAATTAGAGCCACTGAGCATATTTTTCAAGAGTTGCCAGAATCTGAAACTTTCTCTATCACAGAAAATTAGTGTTATTTAGTCGTAACCATGATTGCATGGTTAGATTTTTTAGAGCAATTTTTTCCTAGAAAAGGTAAGGAAGTTATGGGAATTCGGTAGGTATGAAAGAAAGTAAAATTTTAGCATGAGAATATGATTTGTGCAATATTTTTATCCACTGTGAGTAGCTATTTTGACTATTTTTGATAAACAATCATATTTCAAGTTTTGATGTGATCTACTTTTTTTGCAGCCATGCATGACGACCTTAATGCTTCAGAATTAAGTTTACCAAAAGCAAAATGGTCTGGATTTGGATTGAGTCATTCGATGCCAGAATATATATTAAAATCAAGTGTACTTAAAGCACAAACAAAAAGCTCTCAACAGGTAATATGCAATCTAATCTCCATTGGGAGAACTTGGTAGAAAAATATTAATGCATATTCTTTTTACAGGCAAGCCTGCACAGAGATAAGGATAGCTCATCAGCATGTCTAACAGAGGATGACTCTGACATGAAAATGTGGTCTAAATCATCAGTAACGATCACTGATGGTGTGACTCAGTCTGCAGAAATAGATAAAAGTGAAATAGACCTGTTTTCACTCCTTGCTAAAATTGGCATGGCAAGGTATTCATGTAGGTATCTCATGTGGAATTGTCTATTTTTTAACCCATTATAATATATAAAAGTTATTGTTCCAAATATAGTGTATTCCAGTAAATTGGAGCACATTAGAAACAGTACACTCAGCCTCCATTAAGTAGGTAAACTATTTATCTCAAGTATTCCATGTGTACACTTAGGTTGAAATACAATAAAGAAGGCAGACAGAGAATTAAGATGCAATGAATTTCTGTCCTCTACTATTTCAATCACACTTATGAAACAATACTAGAATTATAAACATTTCTCTCACATTCTGAGAGTAGATTAAATGGTACACATATTTCTGTCAGCCTTCATGTATGGAAACCTGTGATTACAGCCTATGAGACAGTAAGAGCAGTAAGATAGGAGGGATGATGCAAGGAAATACATACTCAAATTAGTTCAATGGAGAGAGAAACTGAACAAAATTAATTTATAGTGCTCAAAAAATGCACATATATTTACAAAAATAATGAGCCAATACCACCAATGCACAGGCTTTAATGACCGTTTTTGTCCTAATAAATTGAAGAAAACAAAGTAATTCCAATATCAAATGCTTTCTATGGTATGAAATTTGGAGGAGGTATCTTGACACCTTGAGTCAATGGTGCCATGAGGGTAGATAAGAGAGAGAACCGATCAGCCCACCCATAATGAAATTTGCCAAGGGGACAGATAGATTGCTGCACTTGAAAAGCCCTCCACAAAAAAGGGATATGGCATCATGCAAAAAATCTCCAACACTGCCAGAATTTGGATCTGGAACAATGGGGTTGTTAGCCAACGCTCTAACCACCATACCAACCCTATCACCTCAAATGAATTCTTATTTTGGAGATCTGTCATAAGTGAGCAGCTGCCCTTATTATCTGATGGCCTTAATAACTGGAATCTACTCTGTTTGACATTTACAATGTGATGAGTTCAAAAAACCACATGAAAATCATGTCTCAACCAGATTTACCTTAAGTATAAATTTACAGGGGAATTTTGGCATATGCACTTACAGGTGGCTCCGTTGAGATATTCCTAAGGCTAGCATGCAGTTATTTCTAACAAAATCATTCATTACATCAAATTTTCCTTTCAGATATATTTTCATCTAATGAAATAGATGCGGTCACTTTTATGACCCTTGATGAAGACGACCTGCGAGTTCTTGGTATTCCCACAAACGTTGCCAGGCAGAAGATATTACAGGCAATATCAGGTAGGTGCAGCTCCACTCTCTTTTAATATTTCCCATGGAAGTCATTTTGACCCTCAATCGTATTTAAAATAATGAATTTGAAACATGAAATCTCATTTAAAACAAATTCTTCCGAATTCAGTGTCCCTGAGAAATAAAAAATAGAATTTAGCAAAAGCTGCCAAATGTTTTCCCATTTTCACTTCACAGCAATGTAAGGCTATTTTCACAGTTGCTATAACTTTACATTCAATTACTTTTAAGACGGAAAACCAATTTTCATGATTTATATTTCATATTTAGCGGCAGTTGAATGCATTTTTGCTTTTCATACTATTTCAGGAGTTTACATGAAAGTGTATATGTACCTTAAAAATGGAATCCTTACTTTGTGCAAAAAAAAGTCACCACTTTGAAAAACATATTCAACCTTTTTTAACCCTTATACCACGGGAACGTTTTTAAACAATTTGTACACTGCCTGTGGAAAAACTTTTTAAACCTTTGACCATTGCTCACCTACCTACTTCAGTTTCCCAAAATATTTATTGCTACCAGCTTAACACTCCCCAGCCATCCCAGAGAAACAAAACGTTCCTGCAGTCTAAGGGATAATGATGACTGAATGAGTACAATTGAATCTTCCATTTCCTGGAGGTTGTCACAGCACAGGCCAGAGTTCAGGAAATTCATAACTTATCAATTGAAACTGCCTAGCTCTTCTTCTACAATTGATTTTTAATAATTTTTAAACTAAATATTTCATTCATCTGCATGATGCAAGATCTGTTCAAATACATCCTCTACCTCAATTTTCATCCACATCCTAATTAAACTGGACTTCAGAATTGGGTCATTCGATTATAAACAAAATCACAATTCACTAAAAGAATTCAGTGGATGGAAGGGAAAGAAAGTAGAAAGAAATACAAATAAGAAATACAAATCTTTCTCATTACTCTCTTCTCTCATAATTTTAAAATAATAAACATGAAAACTGCAGCCCACTTTTCATGTGTTGGTGACATCATCGGCTCTTTAACTCATCCAAAGAGACCCAATCATCACTCATATTGAGAGAAGGAATTATTCACTGAATTCTTTGACTACAAATAATCATGCTAGCTCCCAAGGTCAGGAGTAGCAGACAGCAATGGCCTATTTGTCAGGAGTTTGTGACTTCATCAACTTAAAGGAGAAAGGGTGGAGGTCATCAATTTTCCATTGCAAACAGCTCAAGAAGTAGGCAATAGATTGAGAAATGGGCAAATACATATCTCTTTACTTTGAACTCTATCACAATCGACAGCTTAAACAATTAGAGAATGAGCCCCTTGCCTCAACAATCCTCACTGACATCTCAGCTCGACTGAGATTGACACAGGTAAAGTTTTGTAGAATGTAGTACATCTTGTATACTTTAGTTGGAATATTTCTACATAAAATTGTGAAAAAAAAATTCTTCACACTTATTCGTAACTGTTGAAGATTATCATTATTATAATCTATGAAAAAGTTTCTTTTGCTTCCGGAGGCTAGAAAGTTCAACATGAAATTATGATAGCTCAAACCCAGCTAGCTCATCATAAGTCATTGAGAGAAGGTGAAAAGAAGAAATTAGGAAAGTGCTTATCAAGTAAGCTTGTTATGGGTTTCTTACGGCCAGGCCGACAAACATCCAGAGTAATGACAAAATGGATGCCAAACTTTCAGCACTTAGGTAGATGCTGTTATTATCCCATCGTTTCAGAGTATTCATTAAGGCATTTATGTACATATAAGAATAATGTTTTTATTCTAGGCACTTCTATATTATGAGGAGAAATAACATCATACGGCCATAATTCGAAAATCATTCACATTCATGAAGTGATGGCGAAACGACAGTTGTAAGAAAAACACATCATTTCACAAGAATAGCGACGTAGAATAATATAAAAATGCCAGAAGGAATCTCTAATATATATATATATATATATATATATATTGTATTCATCGGGTTATCAGACCATAAATTAAAATTCATAATTGTTAGATTGTGTGGACCTAAAATAAGTTCAGTTTTTTTCATTCATGCACCAGCTAAGTTTTTCTACATCATTGGATTTTAAAATGGTAACTACGCCTTCCGCACTCATCAGTTACTGTAGTGTAATAGTTAGCGTATAGAACTGTGGATGCATAGGACATACGTTCCGTTCTTCCGGGTGTTTTTTTTCCTTTCCGCCACAAGGATAAAGTATTATGCTTTGTATCCTCACTAGCCAGTCGCTTGCTGCAGTTAATTTTTTCCATTTACGGGAAAATCTGTTATCAGTTGTTAAGCTCTTGTAAATACTTGATGAATTTCACAGGTAGGCTTAAAATTCATGTCAGGATGAGCAGCATAGCATGTGTAGTACGCTGTTCAGCCACCTTTGGCACTCCAACAGAAGTGACTTACGTTGTCTGAGGATATTTGACAGCATTCCTTACCTATTCTTCCCTAAAATCTTACCCTTGCCTTATATAAGCCCCTTAGCTTACGGTATGCTGCTAATAAATTTTTTCCATAAGAAATCCATAAGGAGCTGATAACTCTCTTACTTTGTGCTATCTGGGAATGAATCTCCGAACAAGCTCCTTGAATGTGTAAATAATACTAAGAGTAAAAAGATAAAGTTAGAATTAAATTAGTAGAGAGTAAAAAATAAAGGATGAATTCAGATTAGTATGTTGAGCATAAAAGGAGATAAAACCCAGCATGAATTACTTGGCTATACTAGGAGCTCTTGGCGATTTATGTAATAGGAAAAAAAGAGAAGATTGGAGAAAAGCCATAGTAACCTTGAAAGGAATATTGTGACACTATTAATACCCTGATACACACACTACAACCACAGTATGCAATAGTGAAATATGGAAAGTGAAAATTAGGAAGAAATAAAAACAGAGGGCATAAACAGAAAGGTATTCGTAACTGAAAAGAAATCTGCATCAGACCGAAATATCAAGGAATTAATTGAAGACATCTTAGTATAGGACAAAGAGCTGGATTGGAACAACTATGTAAGAAATAACTAAATGATAATAAAGATGAGGGCATCGTAGATGAAATTGTGATCCTTTTAAATCTTCAGGAAATCATTCTTTCTTATCCTTTTTCTGTACCTCTGAAACAAACCCTCCTCAGTTACTTAGCTTCTCAAAGTTGCCCTCTGATGTTTCTCAGTTATGCCATGCAATTGTCTCCGAGGGATTAAAGAGATCTGGTGTGCCTTGAGGGGTAATACTCACGAAAAAGTTTGTTTAATGTGATGCAAGACAGGCATTATCGCAGTTCTAATCCATCGATCATAAAATAAAAATTATTTGAAATGGGTGAACAGGCTAAGCTTTCATTTTAAAGTTAAATCACTTCCATCTTTATTTTCAGAGGTAAAGCAGAATAGAACACCATCCTCGATGCAGCTCCGTCCTGCCAGAGAAATTAAGTTTCAGTCTGCCCAGAAATAACAACAGACTTCATCAATTCCATATTCAATGCATCAATTTAATTAGCTTTAATTAATAACTAACTTATGCAAAATTTTCACTTCTATTTAATTATCTCATTTGCAGGGTTAATTTATTCACCAAAGAATGAGTAAATCTAGTCTGAAGGCAAAATTTTTGTTACAGTCATCTTCATATGATTCTGCATATTTTACGATATATCATCATTAAACATACGTCTTCCTAAAAAAAACTCTAGTCACTCTGTCGACTACAATGCATTTGAAAGTGCATTTTTTAACCATATTTTCATTATTTTTTGCATGTGAAGAAGAGGTGGTCACAAACATTAATCAACTTGTAACTTTAACTGTGATCTTTCTGCTTGATTTCAAAAGTATTTTCTGTTAATTAGGATATTTTCATATGATTTGTCACATGATGGGAATTCACCTTTGCATATAATTTCATCAATGAACTTTATATTTTTATTATTAATTGAAATTTGCTCAAAACTCTTCTTCTGTACGGAGAAATTTATTTTAAATTCATTTGATGTTTTAAATAATTGCACTAGATGGTTACAATCATATTTTATGGAAAAGCAATATCATGTACCAATACACTTTCTTCATTTTGAGAGATAATATACTTGGTATCAATTAAATGCATTATGCTTGGACATGAAAAAACTAGTAGCTTCCTCGAGTTGAGTCATAATAATGATTTAAGCAATAGTGAATTTTCATGGCAACCACAAACTCTCGTCAAGGATCTCAAATGAAGTTTACACCAAATTTGATGAAATAATATTTCATGCAACTGTTATTTTATTGTTTATAATTTTATTCAATGATTATTTGATATTAATAACTATGTTGGATTTATTGTTATAAATTTACTGATCATTATTCATTAATAAAATTCATTTACTAAATTTTAGTGTACTTATTTCATTCAAAGAATATATCCCTAAGGCTTGTAAGGCTAGACCCCAGAAAAACACGAATGCATAAACATAAAATTTTGTTCTGGTGTAAGGTTCAATGTGGCAAAGAATACATGAAGTTTCAGGAATTCCTAAGTGGGTTTCTCATTTTCATCTCATGAAGGCCTCAAATGGCTTCCAAAAGGCATTGACCAGTTATTTAACATGGGGTATTACTCAATGCAGTTTAAATAAGTAAAAGGGATTACGATCTATGCAGATAGACAGCATTATATGTCATTGCCGATTAAATAAGACTTTGGGTGGTAATGATGAAAGAGTGAAATATAATCCCTCAATCACAACAAATACTCAACTAGGTATTTCTCTACTTTGAAAGCAATGTTGTACGGGGAACAGAAGGGCTGTAGATATATAACAACATAACATTGGGGCTTATTACGTAAGTCATAACTCCGGAGCTATGGAGCTATAAGAGTTATGATGGCTGCCATAGCTCAATTTGCGATTACAGTAGTCAAAATAACTCCGAAAGGAGTTGCGAACTGGAGCTGGAATAATGCAGGCTTCAGACCCGTCCTTATGATAACTCCAGCCCGATTTCCTTCGCTTCTCAACTTTCATTTGTTGATGTCTGCCGTCAGAAGGTCAGAATCTGAAGGATTTGGCAATGGATGGACCAATAAACATATATTGGGGAAGTGTGATGAGGGTGTTTGCGGAGTATATAAGGAGGCATCTGACATTAGAAAGGAGACGAATAAGGGGTTCCCACAATCCGATCGAATTAGATGAAGACCATTTTCGAATGTTTTTCAGAGTGTCGAAAAACATTTTTCAATATCTCTGCCGGTCTCTGGGACCCACACTAAGGAAACTCAGAATATCTGGACTTAGCGTGGAAAAACAGATAAATATTATTAAAGAATTTTCATTATATCATTATGGGCATGTGTAATGTTGAATCTTCTTATTCTGCGTCTTAGATATTCTGCGTTTCCTTAGTGTGGGTCCCAGAGACCGGCAGAGATATTGAAATATGTTAAACCAGTCTGCTCAGAAGCATTTACTATCGGATACTTAAGCTCCTATTGGTTGACTCATTTCTGGAGATTTGCTTTCCGAATTTTCCATAGCCACTGTAGCTCCGCATTCTTTCAGAGACTTCTCGTAACTCCTGCCGGTACGTAATAGGGTTGGAGCTACAAATCAAAACAAATCCGGGCGGAGTTACAGATAGCTCTAGCTCCGAGTCAAAGTTACGTAATAGGCCCCATTGGGGGTTTGGGTAATTTTTGGCTCATCTTTTTGGAATAAATATTTCCCTTAGTTATTTTTCCTTGAAGTAGTTCATTTTGGACTTCGCATTCAATTTGATTCGGTAATAATCTTTTCTTTACTGTAACTTTATTTCAAGAAAATTTGCTTTTTATTTCAAATTTGTCCATAACTATCTCATTTTTTGTTCAGTTTTAACACTTGTAACTCATCACGTTTCCATTATCGTGCTATATTCATGTCCTGTGGAGTGCATGAATTACAGGGACATGCTCTAGGAAACCCTTTGATAGTTAATAAATTAAGTCTACATTTTCTGTTTCCCACCTTATATTTCAAAGGAAAGCAATAAGCAATGTTTAGTAAACAAAATCTAGTAAGGTATAAAACACAGATGAACGTAAATGTTTCTGTAATGTTTTGCAGCTCAAAAACGGGCTCAAAATGACCCCTTCCACGAGGTCCTTCCTCGTTAAAATGCAAGTTGTACCTTAAGTTATTAAAATAATGTGGAAATATTTTGGAAGAAATTGCCCACATTGATGTAGTATAGTCACCTATTTCTGGGAAAATTCATTCATAAAAATAATGTAATGCAAAAATGGAAAAGGGTAAAAAATTACATCCTTGAATCCTTCAGTGCTAAACCCTAGCTACATAATTAGGTCTGGAGCCCCACCAAAGTTATAAGCTATATTTGTAGCAACATAGAAAAAAACATGAGTATGCCACACAGATTTATCGTAGGGTTTAGATCACCTCCCAGAGAGGCATTCATTCTCCCCTTCCTCTAAGGTAAACTGTTCCTCTGAGAGACAGTTGGGAAGAGCAAGGGATCAACCCAAAGTCCTCAGAAATACAAAACTTAGTGAGAAAAATATGACTTCTCCCAATGATATTGGAAATTAGGTAGTGTTTGAAACAGTTTTAATTAGTGTCATTTGTTTTTCTTTTCCCCCTCTGTTTTGGTGGCCTGGGCCCTCTTGAGCTATTCCCTGATATATACCCATGGTGCTGTCAAGTTTTCAATGCATTTATTGATGTGATATTACACATAAGTACTAACTTATTGTGAATGTAGCGTTGTGTGATAATTCAAATTTTTATGTTAATTTTGATGATTTATAAAGCGAACACAAAAAACATAATGATTAGCTTTAAAACACTAATTTCCAATATCATTGGGATAAGTCAGAAGGAGGCTTAACAGAGTTGAAAAGAGGGTAGTTGCTGAGGTTTAAAGATTTCTAGTAACTTTGCCGTCTGCAGAAAACAATGGAGGGGGGAAACTAATGCCCTAAACACTATATTCTCAGCAGGAAACCACATATAGAGTCATTACCCAAAACAATACACACACACTCCAGAAAAACTACAATGATTCTTAACAAATCGCTCATTTAATAACAATTCGTACAACATGAGCACCCACTGAGCCAATGTCTCACCACATCTCAACCAAAAAGCTCACAGCCATAGATAAGGCCAATACCTCAAAAGAAATTAGCAGTGAAAGAAGAACCCAATGCCTACCCTTAATTCTGTCATTCTGACACAGGGTTCCCACTCTAACTACATCACAAAATTCACGGTTTTTTCGGGGTTTTCACGGTCTAAATGTCATCAAATTCACGGTTTGCAGATCAGGCATTTTAGGCAGAAATATTGATCACGTAACAATCATCGGCCGCACACTAACTAAAAATGTAACAAACACAACTGATGCCTTGAATGCAAACGCAGCAATGAAAGTGCTATCTCTTATGATGTCACCTATCGTTAGCAAAATTCAGCTCCGGCTCAAGGGTGTGAGTGGGAAAATGGAGAGAGCAGGGTGGCAGGGAAGTGAATAAGCGCCTGATTTTTTTGCCAGGGTTAATGTCTTCCAATCGCACGCTTAAGGTCAATGTGCTGTCATCGCACACGGACCAATTAATAATTGCGCTTTGAATACACGGGTGTAGATAAATGTGTGGACTGTATCTGCACGTGACTCCGCTTTGAAACATGATCGAAAGATAGATTTTTCTTTTAATCCGCCAATCGTAGCTCTACAAATAGGTTTGAAAGATTTCTAAGGTTCCATGGCAAAATTCACGGCTATTTCCAGGTTTTTTCACGGTAGACGAAATTCACGGCTTATTCACGGTTCTAAGGTTTTCACGGTTGAGTGGGAACCCTGTAACAGTTTTTTCTAATCCCAGCATCAACAGTACTTGTATGACATAGGTTATTATTGCTGAAAAATAAAGGAAGACACACGTTCAACAACATTCCTATTTCTTGACATAAACCCAGGGCTATGACCTGTCAAACTGCCAAACGAGATCTCCACTCATGGCAACATACACCAAACAATGCATATCTTTCATTTCATAAGGGATCAACCTCAGTATGGCTGGCACTGGCAGAAAAAATTAGGTTAAGGGAATATAAAATTGGCAAAATTTGACAAAACACTTCAAAAAATGTCCACCACAAGCATTTCACAAAAAGTAGCCAAAATCCAAAATATTCAAATCAAAAGTGTTACCCTCAAGGATGTAATACATATACAAACAAAAACTTCTTAATATTTAATAAAAACCTGGAACATAAAAAGGTGATACTTTATTACCTATAAGCAGGCAATAAGTATATATATTCCCCTTAGAAATTTATACCTGACAAGAATCATTATTATCACTCAAATGCACACAAAATTAATGAGGTATTTTCATCGTTTCCTTGGTAACATTTTATACAATGATAGACACATTTATTGCTAATGGTAACATTCTTGGTGTTTTATAAAACAACACAGTCATTTCTCCTTAATGCATGATTCACATATGCACAAATACACCTCATTTACATAATAAAATAACATACAATACAGCACAGAAGGAACTTCCAAAATCAACCATCAAAATGGCAATTTTATTGCTTTTCATGATTCAGTAGCCATATACATATGCATATTTTGTGGAACAGGTTTTTTCCCTATTTTTAAAATAACACTCTGAAAAAATAGACTACTGGAAATGATAATGATAGCCATGCAAGTATCTCCATAAAATTCACCAAAAATAAGAGTAGCAATGATATTCAACATAAATAATATCCATGAAGACTTCACAATCCATTATTTCAATGAAGTTGAAGATCATAACTATGTACTAAAATTACTCAAGCACCACTGAATTCATTCTGAATGCCACAGCCTCTCATATCAATGGCCTTTGCATTAAAAAAAATTATGCCAACTGATACCCATAATCAGTTCAACTAATGTAAAACAATGGATCTAAAAATAAGTAATCAAAAGCAAGTTGTAAATAACAGCACAAGGCAATTAATATTATTATAAAAAATTGGCACATATATTTCAGACAACATAAAACTGTGTCCAACTTCAGGAATCACCATGTACTATTTACAAGCCATCGTGGCTTATGACTACCACCCACAGAACCTAAAACTAACCGTATACAGCTCTGAGAAATAAATATCACTTCTTGAAGTAGTGGATACAAAACTTCTGCCCTCCCATGCTCTCATTATAGGGGGGCTCTAGAGAAAGCCTGCCACATGTCCCACACATCCAAATCTTGCCCATGCATATTCAGGACAGACAGAGGACATCCAGAGATTCAGTTAACAGACATAACCTGATTCCAGCTCAGATAAGAAACAGAATAGGAAGGGTATCATTTCCTATTAATGCTCAAGTAACACTCTGAAATTGCCTTCGTTGGAAATTGAGGAGTAACTTAGTGTGGGTAAACTTTGAGGTTACCCAGTCCCTGGAAAGATTAACTTATAGACTATTCATTCTAACCGTAAAAGAGGCAAGTCAAAAATATATTGAGAGTCAAGGATATTAGAAGGGAATAAGTAGCCTGATGCAAAACCATAGGGAAAATACTTTCAGAATTTTCAGCAGGCAATCACATACATAGGGAATTCAAAGAAAATAAATTGAGAGGATATTTGTATATTATAAAAGGATTATGCGAACCATTTGAGGAACATTTTCAATAGTTTCCAAGCAATAAACAGAGAAATAAATGAGAAAGTACGGTAAAGCTTGTCTTGAGCTTCATGAATCTAAGGAAAAGCCTTAAGATTTTAAAATTTGTGTCTGAATTTTGGTAGTTACAAAGGTATGTTACCATTGAAGATTATCTGGTTTGTGGTTGATTTCACAAATTCATTATTTTTCATAGACCTTTATTCATGGAAATTGAAAGTGATAATATCTCTAGCAATCTATGAATGACCAAGTATGCAAGATGACTGGAAATTTACCTCTACCTGGGTCATCAGATTCAAGTTGTTTCTCTAATGGATACAGATTTTGGACCAGAAATTTGAGATAGTATCACAGATATCAATATTCCTGTTTTACACCAAAACACTTCATCAGAAAAAGCAGAGGACACTAAGAGTGACTCACCCGCAAAACAACAGACCAGACAAAACCCACAATAAAATGGACAGATATGAGTACCTAATGAAAAATATGAATTTTTGAAAGGAGACAGGTACATATATAAATCCCAGCATTATAATATCCTTTCCCCCACAGTAAACCGCATTTCAATATAATTTAAGCCCTTTCTGAGAGCAAGTACTTATTCCTTCAAGTTGCGGATGAATTCCATTCGCTTAGCTCAATATTTCATCATTATTTCAAGAAGTTACATGAAAACATATGAAACTGCTCCTATATCTGGGCAATCAAATATCCTTTAATACACTTCTCCAATATTCTTTGCAAGTAAGAAGGAATGAAAATTTCAGTATCATGGTGGACTTCCAGAATGGAATCATATTAAAGAGGAAGGAAATGAGCATTTATCTTTCACTACACCATTTATTAATAAATAGGGAACATTTCTTATGCATGCATAGAGCATTTGTGTGGATGTATGAGATAAGAGAAACTGTAGTCAGAACAATTGGAACAGAGGATTTGGTTAAAAGAAAGTTCAGCAAAAGGAAAGGCAGTCTATTGTCATGTAGAAGTCAACTACGAAATACCCTATATTAGATTACTCTCACATTTCTTTAAGAAACTGGAAATTTGACTTAAGGTAGTGATAAATGCTTCTAATTATATTCATAAAAAGTTTTGAATAAGTTAAGTAATTGAAGGGTGTATTAAAAAGGCATATGAAAACTAAATGGTAACTGACGCCAAAGTAAAATATAAATACAGATTGCAGTAAAACAAGAATACAACAGCAACTCACCATCAGATGATACAACACTACTTTATTAAGGGTAAAGTAGCCACAAACATGCAATTATTCAACCCTTTGACCCGGGCAATGTCTTATTCTCTTGCTATAATGGGACTCCCTATCAAAAAAAACATTATTTGCTCAAAGGGAATTGACTGAAGCTTTTTAAACACCATGTTGAGCACAACATGGAATTCTCATCCAGGAAGAAAAAAAGCTGGGAAGTAAAATTTCTACCGTGTTTCAAATGCTAAACTCTTTCCTGCAAAATACACATCATCTAACTGTGATTGAAAAAATATCTAAGCATAATTGAAATTTTTCGAGTATTGATTTTTAACATACTTATTCCTCCCTACAAAGATTTAATTAGCAGGTATCCAGTAACGCCAAAGCCTTAAAAGTTACCCCAGCAGATAAATATCAACCAGCAGCTACTTTTAATGCCATAAAGAGTAAATGTGAGCAATTTCTGGACATCTGCAGCATGTTTTTCAGGAGTCAACTGGATGTTCTTTGGCTGTCCTCATGCTGTGTGGGCAATGCTTTAGGCAACTTGACTAAAAGAATACACAATTTAATTGAAGCAGTTCCCGCATTATCTAATCCAAATGCATGCCATTGTTTCACTTGAGATACTATAACCTCTAATATTATATCTACCTCCATCCCACTACCAGTATTACTCTGCATTTTTCATCCATATCTTTCTTCCCAACAATGGAATATCTTCAATTCTAACACTGCAAGGCATATGTGGGTCCCCCTTGGTCCATTCATCATTATTATGCCCTAGAAAAAAATTATCATGAGAACAAAAAAATGGTAGCAATGAGAGGTAAAATACATAAGATTTTCAATCATCTTTCAGTATTTGGAGATGATTCTATTCTCTAGGGGTAGAGTAATACAAAAGAATTTAATGAGCAATAATATAATAGAATATGTATAACCCATTGCATAAATGCCATGCTTATGACAGAAATATTAGACTAACATGAATTCAATATTGGCCACAACTATCTCCCTTAAATTAAAGGCAATCCAAGGTTGCAAAGATGTCCCACCAACATGTACCCAGTTAACTATATAATAAAATTCGCCTATCAAGTCTATTCTTTTCAGCCTTTCATATGCATAAAATAAGATGAATAAGTACCAATTATCTTGTCGTTATCATCTAAAAACTTTATAAATTAATTTCTTTTTATTTATTTAAAAAAATTCATTTGCTATTTCCAATCTATTTTCTCTTTTTCCCACACCAATTTATTCCTTTAAGTGCCAGACACCAATCTTTCAGGCCAATGGGTATGTGTGAAGAATGTCACAGGCCATCCTATTGTCTGAGTGCTTTTCAAAAGCATTAGAAATAAAATATTATTCCCAAGTTATGCAGAAGAAATAATAAAATAGGTGAACATTTTTATTGATATCATGCGTATTAAAGATCGAAATAAAAAATATAGCTGAAACTCATGCATACTCAAATTTTTATAAAACTATGATTAAAATCATACAAAGTACTCAAAAAATCCCTGGCGTTCTTTCTGAATATCAATTTACAGAGGAAAACAACAAAAGGGTTCAACTTTAATTTTTCATATTTAAGGTTAAAATACAGCCCGAAAAACGACAAATTCCCGTTAATGTAAACAAAAAGGATCATGTAATCTCCTGATGATGCTACAAGGTAGTGGAATTCACAGTGAAACAAAAAAATTAGAAGGCTATAAAATATATTTTTAAATAAATGTTGTCTACACCTGAAGCCGTTTGAAATATACATGAGGAAAAGTTAGTCCATGTTCATTTGAATCCTGCCGAAGAACACATCCATCGTCATCATGATGAATGCACCATAATCCCAAATTTCATCCAGCAAACCCGGGACCCCGCGATACATACTTGTTTTAGGGGTCGCATACCTTCACGGCGTACCCAAGCTTACTCTTTCCAATGACAGTGGTCCCTAATCGAAAATCTCCGGACTTAATAGCTTCAGTCCAAAATAGCTTCTTCGAGATAGCTTCTTGAAACTTTTGAAAATACGCACAAATGATTGGTGATCAAGAAATGGTAAGTAACTTCTCATAGGTGTCACAGTATTCTCCGAGAATCTCCAACTTTCTCGAGAGTTGAAAGACTTCATAATTTGCAGTATGATTCCGACAATAATCCATAGAAAAAACAAAATTACTGCAGATACGAGAGTGCTGATGTACCTTCACAATCAAAAACTCTAAAAAAAATCTTTCAACTGCGATAGGAAAATGGATTTAATTCTCGGCGTCGCAATTTTTTTTTCAAATATTTTCACTCAATAAAATAGAAAGTCTAGTTAATACTAGAAAAAACTAGACAAACTAGTTAATACTGTAAGTATCCCACTTTCCTTTTTCCGAATAAGGATTATATTGCCTACTTTATGTAAATTTTGCACGAATAAAAGGTCCGACATTCTGTGAGTTCTTCCACAACCGAAGAAAGGAACCCTCGCCACCTCATACAATAAATATTTGGGCGTGAATTGTCAGAAATACCGGGAAATGCTCTTCCTTTCGTTATCTCTCTTTAAGGCTTATAAAACCTATTCTGTGCTAAAGCTTTTCGTTCACATATGACCGCAAGCGTAATCATTTATGACGTGAAAACTATGGTCCCTACCCCTTTTTTGACCCTTTACCTGTCATGAGGAAACTCTCGCCAGTTCGACTGAAGGATGGATCGGATGATTTACTTTTTTCCGGGAAATTTGTCTCATTGAAAAAAATTGTACAACTGACCCCATATAAGACCCAAACATTAAAGATCTCTAGATCCACTTAAATCTAGCAGTCACAACCATAAATTCCACGCTTAAATATTCTTGTCCATTTGCACGTAGTTGGTCACATATTATTAATTAAGCTGTTGCTTTCTGGGTAGGCAAAAATAACAACATTGACTATCATTTGGCCTCTGCTACCATTATTTTCTCTACTTCCTTTTCTACCATATTCACCGTAATGTCTGTCGTCTTCAACATTAGCAATGCCCAAACCATTGCACTCCCGTTAACTTAGTGAAAGTCTCTTCGATGGAATGAGTGACGATCTTAAATATCAGAGAAAGAAAAAGGAATATATTAATATCAGAGTAGTTATCCTGGAGATTACGTTTACTTGAAAGCAGGTGCGTAAACCCTCGCGCCGGGACTTTTTATCAGGAAGGTTGTTGAAAATTTAAAAATTCATCGACCCTTGAGATAAAAATTTCACCCTTTTTGTCGTATCTGCGGCCGCTGCGACACAATCTGACTATTCCGAGTGCGGGGTGGGGTACACAGGGCAACCTAGACGCAGCGCGGCGCCGAGGGCCGGGGGGACGGCCGCTGGCGATTCCTAACCCATTATAACCAAATGTTGCTTCTAAGCAACATCAAAAATGTATAAATTTTCAATTCTATTTAAGTTATATCTACACTACGTATTATTTTTTTGTATAAATTTGAATGGCGAAATATTTATCTGCCACGATAATAATGATTGAGTGAAAAATTTTCAAGTTTCCAAAATGAGAAATTTTGAAATTTGATTTCTCCCGGAAGCAGCTCTGGGTTAGAAAGGGTTAACCGCTAGTCGCAAACGGAACGAACTCCTTTCGTCGAGTATCTAGCGAATACGCGATCACTAAATACAATAAGTCCTCCACCAGGGTTCCCACTCTACCTAAATAATGAAATTCACGGTTTCTTCCAGGTTTTCACGGTTTTTATTCCAAGTTTTCACGTTTTTTTTCAGGTTTTCACGGTCTCAATGTCGTCAAATTCATGCTCCGTTTATAAGTCAACAATAGGACAATCACCGGCCTAAATTAACTAAAAATTAACGTACGCGACATACGCCGTGAATGTAAACGCAGCAATGAAAAGTGATATCTGTTATGACGTCAACGTTTGGAAAATTCAGGGCCAACTAAAGGCCCAACCCAACCGCGCTCTTACCCGGACGCCAAATACCATGGCCTCCTTTACTATGCGAATGCCCTTAGGACCTTCTTCCGTCTGAACACCGGAAGTCCTTTTTTAATTCCTCGCCGAGAGATTGTTTTTCGCGCACGTTGTTATTACCGCACAGTAACCAAATTTCCCTTACCCAATCTTTCTGAGAACGCGGAAAACATTTAATACAATTGTTAATGGAATGAAATAAATCTAAAAATCAATTTCATATAATTACAGCGGAACCTCGATCTATCGTTTTTCAGGGTTATGGGCGAAATAAACGATGAATGCGGGAAAACGATCGATGCGGGAATGTTTGGATAGGTTGCCTATGTCCCAGGAAACGCAGGATTTTGGCGCGTAATTATGACATTTGTCAAAGGATTCAAAGAAGATTTTAGCCAATTACAGGAATACTAGTACTTTATCGAGACACATAGGTCATGTAGTTGATTCGAATAATATCTCTTTCAAGTATCCTAAAGGAACACGCCACCTCACTAAAAATATAATTTTCGTAAATGGTTCATTCTGGATCCGTTAGAAATGCAAGTTATTTCATTCGTCCTTTTTCGAATACAAGTCCATCCCAAGCTATCACTGAAATTGAAAAGCTTAAACAAAATAACAGACTTCCGCCATTAAAATGGAAAATATCGGTCAATGTATCGTCATATGCTACGGACCAATTACTACACTTCGAATATTCGTGTGTAGAGAAATGCGTCGACTAAGAGTCTGCGCGTGCCTGACCATGAAACATGATTAAAATATCGAATTTGATCAGGCAATCGTGGTATTATTATCAATATTGAGATATTTTTAAGGTTTCATGGCGAAATTCTCGGCTTTTCCAGGTTTTTTCACGGTAGACGAAATTCACGGCTTATTCACGGTTTTAAGGTTTTCACGGTTGAGTGGGAACCCTGTCCACTTCAGGGATACGAACATTGAAATTGAAAAATAGATGCATACCCTAAATTTTGGGCCTTATAGGTTGGCCGAGGCAACGCGGTGTGGAACTCGCATTTTGGGCCCAGACTAAACGAATTATTAATGAAAACGTGGTGAAGTCGGGAACTGTTCAGCGTTCCGCGGGATTTTCCTTCCCGCGGACGGCGTCGCACGCGCCGCAAGATCAGTTCGTCACCATCGCAAACATCGCTGTAGTCTTGTGTGTAGCAAGATTTATGAAAATTTTCGCATATTGTGTATTTTAAAGATGCAATAAAACTTATTTAGTCCACAATATTTTTGGTAAGGCGATGAAAATAAAAAAAATAAGTTAAAGTAATGCGGGAAGCATAGTTGGCAGAGGGCATGACAAACTACTTTTTTTCATACGGGAATATCAAGGGAAAGATAGAATTTCTTCAAATGATAACAACGTTCAAGCTATCGATTAGCTGTGAAAAGGGTATATGATGATTAAAAATTGATATTCGGTCTTTAATTAACTTGAAATTTTTGTCATTACTGAATAATTACATAAAAAGTTCCATAAATAAATATTTTTATTGATAATTGCTCAAAAACAAAGGCTTTAACTCCTATTCTGAGTCAAAGGATGAAGACTCCTCACATTCCAAAATATTTTATTCTATCGCCAGAAGATTTTTCACGTCCTCTGCAAATTTTTTACTTAACGGTGAACCCCCGCAGAACAAGAAATAAAAAATATCTGATGTAAACAGACGCCTATGGAAAATATTATGGTTTGAGGCAATCCTAGACACTTTTCTGGTATGTTTTTCACGATATCTTCTTATATCCTTGTGGTGGGCTTCTAATGCATCTTCCCAAGAGAAATAATGGCATTTTTCACCATTCCATCTCCATGAGTTAAACATTTGTGAATAGTTGGTGGCATATAATGCCCTGGATAAAATTTATCGTACAATTTAGCTGTTTTAAGATAGTGAGCTGGGAAAACCGTTTCATTACTTGAAGTCCAGCCGATACAATTCACAAAATTCCAGAAAAGCGGGTAATTAGGACGTCCGAAATTCCTTGAAAAGGATTTATCATTGCACCCTATTAGGATTCTCGATTAATAATTATAACCACTCTAAGATATTTGGGAAATATTTTAATACAGCTGCAGGAAGTGCTAATGACTATTTTAAACCGCAGAATCTATTATTCACTCTGGACAACTCATCCCAATTTTGAAAACGTAGATAAAAAAACATTTTTTGAATCAAGCCGCAATCAAAGTTTATAATTTCTCTTCTCCTTCCAAAAAAATGTTTTTGGGTAAAACCTCTAACAGGAATGATTAATTCAGCTTCATGGGCCATTTGCCAAGACCATAATACGTAAATCTTGGCGAGTCATTTTCTTTTTGTCCATTACTTGGCAACTACACTGTGAATGTCCTTCCGCACAAACTTCGACAAGTAAAACGTACGGGAGACTGATATTGAGCACACGGTAGGAAATGAGCAAGCCAATAGCTTATACGGCATATTATGGGAAAACCCAATTTGTAGAATAGAAAAATTCCCACCTGTTCAAAGTAAAAGAATAAACCTGGGGACAAACAGGGGTAGCCGCAGAGAACAAAGAGCCTTGTGAGCGCGAGGACCGTTAGGTTTATTGCCGTCCGAACGTGGCTTCCGCGCAAAGACCTGAGGGTCAAATCCTCCGAAGAGGGTATATGCCATAAAGGCACCGAATATGATAAGTAGTGGAGTGCAATGCACTCAAAATTTAGGGAAAATCCAATCTCTCTATCGGACAGCAACGCATTTCACGCAAAGTTCCCGAGTGCCTACCCGGTGTATTGCGGGTCACTGGGCGCGAGAACCGCCCGACACCAATTTGCTTTAGCACGAAAAATCTGAAAGTTGCAATTTTGCGCAATATTTTATAGTTCCGTTACATGGAATAAATATCACTCTAACTGTTGAAGAAAATATCTCCGCAGAGATAACTGAATATAAGTAAGTTTATCTCTGATTTAATTAAAATTCAAGCGAAGAACAGTTAATTTTTAATTAATGTATAATGGTCATTAGAAAAGTGATATTTTCCAATAATCATAGCTTAATAATATCTAATAGATATATATTACTGTTATATATTCGCCAATAGAACAATATTTATGCTTTGTTCGCACACCAGGGCAACAAACATTGAGGTATTTTGCAAAAAAATGGATCATAAGTTGACACGAAATTGTAATGCAGTGTTGCATTATAAGGATAACCACAGTTTTCGTTGCCTTGCTTAGGTTTTTCAACCTACGAACAAGGTCTCGGAATGCATCTTGTTCGTATGTAGAGGACATTCTGTATTCCTAGGAAGTGATACTCAGAAATTTGGCACATATGTTCAAGTCTACATAATCTCCAGGATAACTACATTGACGTAGGTACATTCCTTTCTCTTTATCTGATATTTAACCTCGTCATCTATTCAGTCAAAGAAGCTTTCACTAAGCCAACCAGAGTGCAATGGTTTGGGCATTGTTAACGTTGAAGACGACAAATATTACGGTGAATATCACAGAAAAGGAAATAAATAAAATAATTTGGGGAGTAGCAAGATGATAGTCAATGCAGCTATTTTTGCACTCCCAGAAAGCAACAGATTAATTAATAGTCACTGACAAACTACGTACAAATGGTAGAGAATAGAATTTATGGTCATGGCTGCTAGAGGAAGGTGGACACCATAAACGGCACTATATACGGAGTGGCACATGAATCTTTCTTCACCGTTGAGTGACCCAGTAGAGCTCTGGATTCACGGCATCCTCATTAAATATGTTACGAGAAAATTTTCAATTTTAACATCTCTGTTGATAGATATTCCTTTAGG
Source organism: Ischnura elegans (assembly GCF_921293095.1). Classification (NCBI taxonomy): domain Eukaryota; kingdom Metazoa; phylum Arthropoda; class Insecta; order Odonata; family Coenagrionidae; genus Ischnura; species Ischnura elegans. The sequence continues at coordinate 41,303,307 of NC_060259.1, forward strand.
TCCTAGCAGGAAAGTCTTCAACAGTAGATGTACGAATACATTTTGCTAAAGTTTCATGCAATGACATTATACTGAGTTAATAAGTGACAATAACGATAACAAATTTGTTGTAATAATAATCCCCATTAATAATAATAACGCTGTAATAATAATCCCCTCTCTCATATAACTTTTTAACCATTAACCATTTCTCAAAACTGGCCTGAAACTCATCCACAGCACCCACAACTCTTCCATCAACTGTCCTGAACTAATTGGCAATATTAATATACATACATAAAATCACAAAACACTCGATGCCCGACTGACACACTGACAGCGTTTGGCATTTATTCAACGAAATAATCTCTGGATTATTGTCATCATAGAAAAATCTTCCAATTTTGTCGGCACATTAAATTATGGCTTCGCTATAGTAGTGGTCCCCGGACGACGCGTCGCACAGTGGCCCGGATCGCGGAAAAGTTGGGCAAAAATCAGATTTTTGTCGGATTACTTTGAAAATTGCACCTTCTATGTTTTTTGGCGTGCTTAATTCAGTACCTAATATGAGGATCCGATATTAGGATCACTCTCAAGAAAACATCCCCATTCGGGTAAAGTCGAAATATTTTTTCTAGCGTGCTGCTTGCGTTATTTTCTTACAAGGGGACCCTATATTACCATTAGAATACTAGGAAAGTACAAACCTTAGGTGTTTGGTAGGTTGCGAAAGGCAACATCACGGAAATCTACAATTATATCCAACCAAGTTTCATTCTTCTCTAAAAAAAGGTAATTTTATCACGAACAAGCTCGCCACCTTCTCTCATCATAATAAACAAATTTCATTTTCACAAAATTGACAAGTTTTGCTTCCTCATCTCCGATTAAAGAAAAATAACTCTCGAAATACGTTCAAATTCCTTTTTCGTGCGTCCACGTTTTTCCTTTGTATCTCCTGCATTTTTTCCTGCAGTTCTGTCCGCGCGAATGTCATCGACATTATTGATAGTTAACAATTAAAACGCTTGTTCACAAAACGCTACAAAACAGTCTACACGCTAGAAAGTTTATATTTTACGCTGAAGGGAAAACTTAAAACAATTTAGAGTGGCACCTCCTCTTAGACCTATTTTTGAAAACGGAAACTAGAAAAAGAAATAAATGAAGCCAGTTGAATAATACTTGTTTCTGCGGTCGTCAGGAATTAATGAATCACTGAATCACAAGATTCATAGTTATGAAAACAAAGAAATTCCTTGCGAGATCACTAAAAATCACGAAAACTATAGCCAATAGAGGATTTTTCAACTAGTGGTGGGCATCGATAGAAAATGAGCAACCGAGGAGTACCAAAAAGTTTCCACCGAAATTTGGAAGGGTTAAAAAACAGGAGTAATCGTTACCTATGGGAATCTGGGTCTTACCCAGGATAACTTGGAGGGGTATGGTTGGACCGCATAGTAAGAAATGTGATATGTTTGAATTTAGTGCGAAAATGCATTCTAGCGGCGGACCTGCAATCAAACCTATCGAACTGGACGTAGATGGAGGGTAAAAACCAAAGAGCAGGTTCAGTTTCACTTGCAGTCAAACCGCCTCAAGGATAGCAATAAAATTAAGTTGGGTGGTGCACCATTGTGATCGAGCAAAACGTCCTGAACCCTTTCCACTTCCCTTAGGTCCATCACGTGTTCGGGAAACGGGTCTCCTGGCACTTCGGATTGGAAGACTAGGAACCAGTGGTGGGTACACCTACCAGTGGTGGGTATTCCCAATAGCAGTGCAAGCAGCCTGTTGTCTTTACATCAAAAGATTACCAAAACGCGCTTCATGTCTTGCTGAGAAGTGATCGAAGAAAATCTTTTCCTTCTCCTCTCCCATTGCCATAACTGCGCTTATCATCGAACACTGAAACTATTTTATCATTCCATATAGTAAATTTGGACTGTGATAAAATAGAAAATAATTTTCAAAATGTTTAATTTCTTTTTTGTAACCCTTGTCAATGAAACGTAGGATTATACATTTTACCTGGTACCTACATTGCGCTAATGCGCGCGTGTTGACGCTCACGTGTACGGCGGATTGGCACAAAAATCGTTTTTATTCGGTTACTTGCAAAAACTTGCGTATGATTTTTTTCTAATGTCTTTATAATACTGTAATGTCTTGTAGCCAATTTAGGTTTCCGCGAAAATCGACGTCACTTCTTTTATAAATCAACATTTATGCGAAATTCTGCGAAAAAATTGACTCCTCTTCAGTTAATTCTACAGCAATCATCAACATCGCCAATAGGTTAAAATGTAGATTTTATGATATTAGTGTCTATATTGATATATATTGATATAGTATGAAGTTATTTTTCCAAAATAATTGCAGACGTAAAGCCAAAAATAAATCTAAAATGCGTAATTTTCGAACAAAAAACGGAAAAAGCACGTTTCCATTAGAAATAACGCAACATTGACGCAATATATCTAAGTTAACATTTTTTTACATAGGTATGAAGTGTGATGCCCCAGGCATATTACTGATTAGCCTACATAGTTAAAGCGGGTTTCAAAAAAGACGAAAAAAATTATTTTTGTCCACCTTTTTCCAGATCCGGACCACTGAGCGTCGTCCCCATGGCGGCAAGGGTTTTTTCGCTATCCTCTACCTTCCATCCCTATCCTTCGCTTTTCAAGTTTCAATTTCCTCACTCAAAAAAATCGATTTTGAGTTTTTGTCCAGCTTTTTTCGATTTCAGCCCACTGTGCGGCGCTTCCTTCCTTGGACTATGAAGAGGAAAAATGACAGAAGTTTCTTAATTCATCGGTCAATTATTTTCCATCGCTCACCATTCCGCATTTCAAAATGGCTTTTCGACGGTTTTATCTTCATTTTCGGAATGGTGGCTAACGCGACCGTCGGCATTTTTACCGTAAAACAAGCGCCCTCAGTTCCTTGGGCTTTTATGAGTTTATCATAGTGTATGAAGACTATTCATAAAGTCTTATATACAAAACGGAATTTACACGAACAAAAGGGTATTTCCTTTCATAATGAATTATGACAGTGGCTGCCTAGGCATCAAATTACATTCCAACTAAATTCCTTTCCTAAAACCTGATTAAAGTTTTTTTTCTTCATTTTTTGAGCCGGGTATGATCGCTTTACTCCAAATCGCGTGACCTACAAATGTGTCAGCAAGTGTAATTACCCTCTTGAGGAATTAAAATGTTTATAGACTCGCCAGTATTGAAGTCCCACGTGAACCCAATTGCACGCAGCCGATAATTCAATTGTCCACCTCCAGATTGACCAAGTGCCCCTTCATCTCTCCCCAAATAACCTCACTCCCGCACACCTTTACCAGCCCAGCTCTTTTTACATTGACGGCGATTACAAATTGCTACTTTCCTTTTTTGCTGTTATTATTGCTATTCATTATTAATGATTTATTTTTTGAGTGACATAAATCCCGCTCACAAAATACCTACGCCGAAATAAGCAGAGCGCACACAAACTGTCTGTAAGTGTTTGTTTTGAAAAAAGTGTACATCACTGAAAACTAGAGACGGAATTGGCGGAGTAAAAAACAACGAGCGACATGTATGCATAGCAGAGGCAGGCGCCCGGATGAAGGGTAAATTGATTAATGGTCACAATTCTCATTGTTTCGGAGCAACTAGATATCGCCTCAGGTGATGCTTCAAAACCGAGTATCTCTCTCCTTGATGAGAGGTAAAGTTTTCTCCCGTGCTACCAAGTCCATTTTCGACTGCCGCCACACCAGTTCATCGAATTCAAAATCTCGTAATATTTCGGAAAATTTAGTTTCTTTTCAGCACTTCCAAGATTTTTATTAGGTCATGATTTAGACGTGAACTATCACCGCAGACTTGTTCAGAGCGCGCAAAAATTACATGAGCACTTATCATGTCCCTGGTGCACACTGCACAGGTGACAATGTTACATTGTGTGTAATCTAATCCATAAACTTTAACTCGGGTCATCTCGAGTTTCGTTGAAAAAAAATTCCAAATTAACCCTGGATGGCAGATAACACGATATAAGACCAGTTCTTTTGGTGGCTATGGTAACCCTTACAACATTGCGACCCCTGCGGCAGTGGCGTATTTAAATCCCCATTTCGGGGGGGACCGTGCCCCCTACCTCATAGGGGACTTTCATTAGCGACTCGAAACGTAGCTTCGGCCAAAATGTAGGGCTTACCTCGACGACGAGAGGCGATCGCACCTTTCAGGACAATTCAGCCGGTCAATTATTTAAATGTCAAAGGCGCCAGTCAATTAAGGGCTGTATTATTTCAATCATCAATTTATTTGATGGCCGAGTCAATAAAACAATAGCTTTGACTCCATTTACATTCACATAATTGACCAACAGGAATATTTCTCAAATTCAGTGAAGGGATTTCGACCCTCAACTTTTGTGCGTACTCGATCTAATACCGCTTAGGAATAACGTAAGATGAAGAATCGATGATGGTAGGAGGACAAAGAATACAGTGGGGAAAACTGGTTAACTATTTTAAATAAGGGCACCCTATAATATTTCAGAATAGTAAAATGTAATGGAATTATAATACATATGACGGGGTATTACAGCATACCGCGGCTATAAGTAATTCATAAACTGCTTCAGACTAGCGAACGAGGTATTATCCTTATTTCGAGGGGGCCTGCGGCATGGACGAGCTGACAATTTCAGACTTACGTAACTTTTGTGCGATATGAAAAATTCTGTGGAGATATTTTAAGTTTCAATCGTCCATTTGGCTCGTTTTATGATATAAATTAATGGCAATACTATGAGGGCGTACCGGAATTTCCGAAAATTTTCTGTTAGAACCGGTATAATTTTTTCCCTCAGAAAATTCATTGCATAAATATAAATACCCCAAAACATTTTGAAGCTGCACCCGTGGCCAGTGCATTGGCTCATGAGGACCAACGGAGGTCCCCTACGAGGACCAACAAAATCGGATTACATATTTGACATGAGATCAAAATTCCAAAAATGTAAGAGAGAGTCGACAGTAGCCTTCAATTCCTGTCGAAAATCGTCGCATTATAAAGGGAAATTTTCTGAGATTAAAAATAAGGCCGACAACTTTTGGGTCAAACAGAGAAATTTTCCTCAAGTCAATCGGTGATTCAACAGTGGGATTGGTTTGAATAGGAGGAGGTAGATCTCACGCTAAAATGAATTTCAAATTCTCGCGGTAGAGAGAAGAGTGCCTTCCTTGACCATATGGCACAGCAAGGGTCAGTGGCAAAGCGTGACATTCAAGCTGCCATCGCTTGCGTGGCGGGTGGCGCGTTCCAGGATTCCCTTTTTTCATTAAATTTAACTTGCGTGGATGAAACAACTCTTAAAAATCGTGAGATACATAGGCGGATCTAGGGGGGGCACGGGGGCACGTGCCCCCCCCCCCCCCAGACCCATTAAAAATATGCAAGATTTTCAATACGGTCCCACTATCATTGCGTTCGTTTTGTATTACGAGGTATCTTTGTGCCCCCTCCAGAACAAAATCCTGGATACGGCCTTGCTTGTCCCCCCCAGAAAGAAATCCTGGATCCGCCCCTGGTGAGATATACGCCCAACGGCCTCGGGAAACACTCTCGAGGCTCTTTCTGCACGTCTGACAGCACATGCGTCGAAGATACTGATAAGGATTATCTTTAGAAGAATAGAACAAAGAGCAGATAAGTACTTGGATGAGGAGCAATTCGGATTAAGAAACAGCAAAGGCACAAGGGAAACGATGTTGGCCTTTAGGCTGCTCATAGAGAAGGGAATGGAAAAAAACAAGCCAACGTTCGTGGACTTAAAGAAGGCGTTTGTCCACGTGGATTGGAACACAATGCTGGGAATCCTGAAAGAAAAAGGAGCTCTTTACAATGACAGGAGAATCATCCACAGTTTATATAAAAACCAAGTAGCGGTGATAAAATCAGGGCCCACCTGTGAAGAAGCAAGAATTAGGAAAAAATATTCAACGTTTAAATCGAGAAAGCCACTAATGAAATCAAAGACAAGTTCTCGGAAATGAATATACATGGAGAAAAAGTTAGCATGCTAAGATTTGCCGGTGAAATAGTCGTCATATCAGAGACAGAGAAGGAATTGAAAAATATTCTAGTATGGGTATGGTAATGGGTATATATTTGCTGATAAATCTAGGGTAAAGGCCTTCGAAATATGATGCTGCAGAGAAATGAAAATAATCAAAGGGATCGACCGAGAAAGTAATGAAATCCTAATAAAAGTAGGAAAGGAGAGAAGCGCCATGAAAACCTTGAAGGCCTTGACTGAAGACGGAACAAACTTATAGGCCATATCTTGAGACATTATGGTCTGATGAATAAAATCGTCGAGGGATAAGTAGATGGCAAGAACGGAATAGGAAGACCACGAATGAAGTATACATAACAGGTACAGAAGGATGTTAAAGAGAAGAAATACGTAGGTGTGAAAAGATTAGCTAATAGGAGAATTGAGTGGAGAGCTGTGTCAAACCAGGATCTTAGGATTTTTAATTAGTGATGATGACTTGATTTAGAAGGAAGCAAAAATACTCGCTCTACACAAATATCCAACCAGACATCAGGAAACTGACATAATTTCTATATTATATTGTTCTTTTGTGCTTTAAATATTGCGGGATTCCCGACTTCGACTTACACGATTTTTAATTAATATTATTGCGAAGGATTATTGCTCAGTACCGAAATTCCAACCATAGTCTCGATGATTCACGGGATAGCAGAAACAATGTTTGAACACCGAAAAATACATTTGGAATTTTATTTATTTTTTTCATTTAAGAAGGGTAAATTGACACATATTATTCGGATTATAGAAGTATGATATAGTTAATTTTGATTATTAAAAGCCATGCTATATTATAATCCATGCAATATATTTATAGAAGCAACGGAATGAACATAATGGCATGATTATAAACAAGAGGTGCTTTCAGTGGCTTAACAAGAAATATGCTTTGGAGGGGGGATGGGGAAGGGCGATCTTTTAGGAAAATTTTGGAAAAATGACGTGCCTGCAAATACATTTTACATAATTTTAGCACTTAAAATTTGGCTTTCATTGAAAGGTTACGCTAAAATCTACTAAAAGGCAAAACTAGACAATAGTTTTGAATATATTTTTTATTTCTCTGAGGCTTTGGGGGGATCTATCTCCCTCATCCCACTAGTTAGCCTCCCCCATCTCCCCATCCTCATTGTTACGCCACTGGGTGCTTTAAAAGAATATTGGATACAGAGATGCAGCGGAATTAACACTCTAGGTAAACATATGCTGGCTTTGTTGATACCAGCTGACACGATGAACCACAAATGGTTCTCAGGTGAAATCGTGAGATAGAGGAAGGTATAACTCGCGCACAATCGTAGTCATGAATGCTATACCCAGGGGTGCCGACTTAGAAAAAATATTGGGGGGGCCAAAACCAGGACTCCTGGTAATTTTATAAGTATTGAGTTTTAAGTTTTTAAACATTTTAGAAGAGTCATATGATCAACATTAGAACCCTGAAACTTTAATATCGATATCTGGACACTGCGGGGAAAATCGGCAAGCCTGACACATTTATTTCTCACACCCATAACGAATTTTTGAGGGGGCTCGGGCCCCCTCAGGCCCCATGGAGTCTACGCCACTGGCTATATGTTACCAAAACATTCTACTGCTAATCATAAAGTTTCCAATGAAAACTCGAAAATGAGCTTCTCTCACCAGATTCGACACAGTGCCATTTGATCCACCCGAGAGGGGTGCAGATCTGAATTGCCCTCGTGCCTATCTCTATCCCTCAGCGCCGCGTGGAGCCGACGTCGTTCTCCGGCTAGCCGTCAGGCGTCGCCTCGCTACTGGGAGGCAAGTGTTGAACCGTAGCCTACGTTATATACAAGGCCGTCCAACGTCGGGAAAAGGCTGGGACAGCGCACGTAGTTGAGTCTTCGGCCGGTAGAGGCGCTCTTTTGAGAACATGAATTACATGAGATCTTACGGGAAATAGCAACGGAACTGATGAAATTACGTTATTTTTATCTTAAGAGAGGCTCTAAATTCTTTCTAATACTTGTAAATCTACATAATACCCAGCAAGCCACCTTTAGGGTGTTTGGCAGGGGAAAATAATGAAGAATGAGAAAAAGCGAGGATATTTATTTTAAGGAGGTCTCGAGAAAATTAGTCCTAAGGCGATTGATTTTGGACCCTATTGCAAAACATTTTTCGATGGAAATGATTACTCACTAACCAAAACTTACCAAATATACAAGAATTGCCATGAGAAAAAAATCTCCTGAACCGGGAATCGAACTGCGGTCATACCGCCATGCGCGTCTTTAGGGCAGGGTTGAGACTCTTAACCGGTCGTGAAGGGGCCATAACTAGGACTTTTTTCAGGGGGTGCAACGATCAGTTTGCCACTATCCCTCCCGTGATCCCCTTTTCTCTTCCACCCCTAAAATATAATACCTCTGTAATCCATTTTTTTATTGTGCGTTAGTTGAAATTACTCGCCGTATGTATGCTGTGAAGAACTTTTATTAATATTAGTTTAAAATGATTTTTAATTATTTTGGCTAACTAATTTAATTATGAAAGTTAAATAACTTTTCTAATAAATGTTTCAAAATTTTCTGCTCCCCTCTCTGAAATCTTCGCCAGAGGCACACGCCCCCCTGCAACGCCCTAGCTCCAGTCTTGGGTTGCGGCTTCATTGAAGTCCTTTTTTCCCGCGTTGACATCCTTGACGAACCACAAGGGTTTAAAATCTAGCAATGACGGATATAGATCTGCACCAACTAGGTGGGGGGCCTATCTTCGTGAATTACTACACAACCAGGGGAATTTCCCCCTAGCCGAAGGGGGGTTCGGGGATTTTGAAAGTTAGGATTTTCCAGACTCAAAAACGGCTGTTTTAGACTAATTCATTGATAAAAAAGACACTATATTATGCAGGCGTGGTAGATCGTTTTACAAATGCCAAAGCGTTAAAATAGGCCCTAAAAGGTTAAAAATAATTTGTATTTTGACTCGTTATAGTTGGTAAATTTGCCGGAAAATTTTGCTATCTGCTTTACGTCAAAGTAGTGACATATGAAAATTTCAATTTTTATCTATAGCGTATGTTACGACTCCTAAGCATCTCCCCTCCCCATGGATCCGCCACTCTCATCTTGTACCATGAGCCTCGGAACAATTGCCATGGGAATCAAAGAAAGTCTGCTCAGTGGGCTGGAAATCCAAGATCACAGCCTCGATTCCCGGTTCAGGGGAATATTTTCTCATGGGAAATTCATGGATATATCACCGCCGTTCACGCAGCAGGTTGATTGCGTGAATCGTTCAGGGGCAAGGGGGTCGAACCGATTCTCACCCAATCTCACGTGGAGGGGAGGGGGGTCCTGGCAAGTATCACGTCTTTTTTTCCGCAAGAAACAGCGTAAAATTGTAAGAAAACTGGGTGGAATTGAGCAAAACGTGTTCCTCTATTAAACTAGTTAAATTATATTTTTTGTGGGAATTTTCACCGATGGCCAACGTTCATTCAGAAGACAGTATTCCATTGCGCGCCTTGTGACCCCATTTCAGCCTCTATTCCTTAGCTACAATTCTAGTCACACCCTTGAGAACATGAGAAATCAGTTTCTTGACCGTAGACTGACATCTGACGGAGTAAACGTTTCCAGTGACTTCGTCAAGTTACTCTACCGACAGCAGGAAAACAGTGAAAACATGTCAAGAACTTGAATTTCAAAACTTTCTACCTCTCTGCGATAGAGTAAATGACTCTGAAGATTGCAAATCACTGTTGCTTATCAGGAAACTCAATGACATTTCTAAGGGCCATGAAACTCCTGCAACGCAACCGGAAGATCTTCTCGAGATATGAAGTAGACCTATTCCAGGTATGGTTACTGAAAAAGTGTTTGTCGACTGATTAATTATTTGATAGTTAATTAATCATTATTAACAGATTTCCCCAAGTGACCATCGCTTATATATTTGAAATATATATGAGAGAAGCTGCAGTAGCTTTCGTGGCGGGTTACCTTATCCGAATCGCAGAGGAGAGAACTGAATGTATAGGGCGTCTGGAACCTCTCGCCGCATGTCAAAAAAGTGCTCCCTCACTGTTATTAGTGAATCATTTGAATAGATCATAGATAGATTGTTATCCTAGCAAAAACTTTACATATTTCTCAGTGTAAGCAGTGCGCAAACTTGACAGCAAAATTTTATATTCGGGCAGTACTGTTTCTGCAACGCCAGCTACTTGAAGAGCAATTACTGACATTCATTTTACCAAGATTTCTGAAGGAATTTGCTTGTAAGCAATGCACAAACCCGGTATTGCTTCGTGTAATATTACAAAAAATTTTTAGGCCACTTCTGGACAACTATGCTAAAATGAAACGGACACTGTAACATGGAAGAAGTAACAGCACCTGCGTTTAGGAAAATATCACTTAGTCGGAAATTCCTATAATTTTGAAAACATTATTCCGTGAAAAACACCAAAAAATAAAGGCCAAAATTAAATAAATATGGTAAATGTTAGCATAATCACGAAAAGAGAACTAATTTTGACAAAAATCGCATCTGTTTCAAATGTTCGCCATTCATTCCCATACGAATTTTGTTCTCAAAACAGCGCCAGCGGCGACAACTGGAACTAACTCCAGACATGCTCATTCTGCCCGTTTACAGCCCACGTTGGACGGCCTTATGAATAACGTAGGCTACGGTTGAACACTATGCGCTTGATTACGCGGCACCATGTGTTCAAGCGTTCCCTGTTCTAACGAGAGCTGCCGAGCATGACCGAAAGAAGCCTAATGAGCAGGGATTCGCTAGACTCGGCGATGACTAGCATACCCAAACGACATATCTGCACTCAGTGGAGGGGACTGGCAAGGGTGGACGCGGGGATCTGAAAAATCGCCGAAAAATATTCTCCAAAATGAGCTGATCCTTGGCTAGTTCTTGATATTTTTACGTCGTTTATCGCGGCAAACGGTACAAAAGCCATTCTACCTCTACTTTAAATCGTTTTCTGACCTTGTATAAAGTCATCAGAATTCTAAATAATATTTTTCATTTTGGTTTAGTCATCAGAGAATCCAGAGATGACTGGACGCTTCGCCACTGGCGAGGGTTATTGTCGCAAGTGTCCAATAGCTTCATATAAGATATGAGCCTGGTACCATTCGCTCAGTAGCTAAATTCTCTACCTATAAGGCTAGCATGATACGTTCCTTGTGTCTTACAGTGGCGCAGCGAGGGGGGGGGGGGTTTGAGGGATAACCCCCCCACCAGAGCTCAGAGAAATTTTTAAGTTCAACCCATATTACTTAATTTGATTGATTTTAAAAATAGAATATTGTAAGGATTAATAAAATATCCCTCAGAAAGCCGTTAACCTCACCATTTTGAACAATTTATCTATAAAATTCCGCAATATATTAATCTCGTACCTACCGATTATCCTGGTGGATATACCATACCCCACACACCCCGTCGTTAGTTGCACCTAAACCCCCCCAGACTTAATTCCTAGCTGCGCCCCTGGTGTCTTATACCCATCGAATAACTTGGATTTTATTTCTTCATGGACAATCAAACTGATAAAATGATTCAAATACATGAAAAGGATAATTGGAGTTTGCAATAACTAAGTTTGAGAATCAATCTACTTTTCTTAGGTGAAACCAAATTTGAATAACTCCAGTGATTTAGATTTTAATAAATCTAAGGTATAAGTCTCAAATTACAGCACGAGCAGGGCTAAGCAGTTCACTCAGAGACAGGTTAGGTAGATACTTGATGGTTAGGGTAAATATGACTAGGTATTGACCCAGCTATAGACTCATGGTCTCAGTAAAAAAGAGGAGATTATTTATGATTTTTAGAGGTTTGGCAATAGGCAGTGAATTTCAAAGCTATGGAGATACATTGCAAGCATACATTGATCACAAAATGAATTTTAAAAGACCCTACATTGATGGCAAAACATTTTTCCGACAGTTTCAAATGAAATATTGCAATTTATAAATAATATCCATTCCTCCAAATATCCAATTATGCAACCAGCAAAAGGAATTTACTTCTCGAAGCATGGGGCATGGGTGTACCCAATGCAGCTGTGAAACTAAATTTAGTTCAAAACAAAAGTTATGAACGAATATTCCTTTAGAAGAAAAATGATATTAGTATAAAGGCCTGGTTACGCGATACATTAACACGTACGGGTTAATGTCTAAATGTATGAACGCGAGAATGAACGCCAAAATGCACCGTGTAACCACCCAACTTGTGCGAATGCATGAACGGAAAATAGAACCTGTTCTAATTTGGTTCATGCATTCGTACATGTTCCGTTCCGGTCCACCAAAATCATTCACGCAAACGTACATCAACTTTTACGTGTTTATGTACCGTGTAACCAGGCCTTAAGACATCGAACTAAAATAAAAATCATTACTTTTTTCAAGCAAATAAGTTATAAAAACTGATAAATTTCTGTCATAATTTTCTTAAAATTTTGGTTTTATTAGCCTTTTCTGAGCAAAAAAGTTACAACTTTAATGAACACCGCTAGTTTTGACCCCCCCCCCTAGTTTTGATTCTGGGTACACCCATGCTAAGGGTTAGTCTTAGACACGTTTTAATTATCGCGCTATTGACACAGTGTAATTAAATTTTGGGTATTAGCCCAGGTAAATTTATTAAGTACATCTACAAGCTCCATCTGTGCTGGTGGAGCAACACAAAAGCCATCAGTTTCCACCAACCTACTCCTATTGATTTTTTTAATAAAAAAATTAACCCTGAAGCAGTGGAGACAGCAAAACACTGAGGAGCCTTATGAAAGCATGGGATCATGTCAAATTGGTGGAGTCATACAGACAATAATTGAAACTTTTGAGCAATACAAAAATCATTAGAGTAATTTAAAAACTGAGAGGCCATTTAAAAACTGAAAGCCATATTTCCCTCCAATTAACTTCTGAACTCAAGGTTTTGCACAGGCTTCAGCAGTTATTAGTCCATATTATCATTTTTTCTCAACTCACAGTGTTTTTTGATGTCTCATTTCTCTGTACTTTACCTACACTCACTCAAATAATCCGGTGGAGACACAGAGAAAATAACCACATCCTAACTTCTTGATCATGTTCATTTCTGAGATATTTCATTGGCGACACACCCAGGGAGGAGGACTCACTAATGAACAACAGCTGTCTATCGTAACACTCCAGGCGGTAAATGTGAACTCAGTGAGGAGTAAATGGAAGGGTTGCAACCTTCTTGCATTCCTAAAATTATTTTCTTACTGCATCAATAATTTAGACACCTTTACCACTATCGATTAAAACTTAGTAAAGACGGGTTAGTTCGACTATTTTGTCAGTTCCACTTCCTGTTCTGTTCCCAGCATCAGTTTTCAATCCCAGTTCCCTGTTCTGGTTCTTACAACAATTTCAATGCTTAATTTTCAAAACCTATTAATGCTTTTCATTTGGGTATGATCACTGCCAAAAATAACACATCACGTCATCTCATGTGAGATTGGATCTATAACATCTTTCTATTCTATAACAAATTGTGCTGAAGAAAAGTTTTTCATTTGGGTTTCATGAGAATTATTTTTTCACAGATTCCTTTTGACTTCGGATTATGGTTCCAAGCACTGATGGACCAAGAATCAAACTGGCCCATTATTATTTGAAGGGCATGAATTTTCTTTCCATGTCTTTGTGTGTATGGAGAATGATTTACATTTGTCCCATTCACAACTCTAAAAATGTAGTATTTACAACTGAAATTTTGTCAATTCCATGACCAAATTTCTTCAAAATTAAGTCGTCAACCCTACACGAGAGAGAGGTTTGAGTCAACCCAAGACAGAGGATATTAAAAACGTTTTGAAGCAGTATGCATCGCACTCATCAGCTAATAAATACAATTAAGTTGTTCAGACAAAAATAGCCACCCAGCATTTTCATTTATGGAATCCCCACACATTCCAAAAAGAACTGCTGATGAGGATCTTGGGAGCTGATGGGATGCCATGGGAGATAAATATCAGAGAAGAACAGATTTTGGGAACATATGTAGACTAGTGGAGTATAATTAGGAGTAAAGAGGAGCAACTTGTTAGAAGTGACAGCATAGAGCAGGTAAAAGCAAAATTCGGGACATACCTAAAATGGAGGTGGATCCTGCAAACACACCTATACATAACACACAAAATTTGTGACGAGAAATTGCTTGTTAGGGTGGAAAAGCATGCAACAAAGGTACTGAAGAGATTATAGTTAGGTTGCAATAATTTTATGATGTACAGTGGAACCTCGTTAAAGCGAGTACGGGCTATAGCGACACCCCCGCTATTACGAGAGATAGCCGATGCACCGTCAATTGACCCTATAATAAGCGTGTTAAAAAATTCGTTTTTACGAGACCCTTTCGGTGTTGGCTCTCGCCATAGCGAGGGTTTCACCGCCGGAAGACTTTCATGAAGACTCCTTAACCTCTGTAATTGCTGGCGATCTGTTAGAAATGAAGTTAATGGAGTGCTCAGTCTCAAATTTATGTGGTAAACTGTCATTCGATAAATATAATGATGACGAAACAATGCTTTGCATGATTTTTATTCAGTGCGGCGCTTATAAATTGTTTGAATAGTTAGTCGTTATTTGAGTACGAAAATTTAGTGATGCAAAAAAACATCGCCTTTTGTCTGGATTTATGCTTACGTTTATCGGATAGATGTTTATCTGTCGCCGCACCACTCCTGTTCCTGTATATCTGTTCGCAACAAGTATATTGGCTATCATTTGCTACACCTCCGGTAAAGCGACAATTCGCTATAGCGAGTGTTTGTTAGTGCACCGTGGGGTGTCGTTATATCGAGGTTTCACTGTACTTGTGACCAAAAATATCAAGTAAATATAATTTTAAGATAATGTAAAGGCATACTTGAGACAATAATTTTGACTCACTCATTATTTCATCCAAAAGGTTCTTATGGCTGAAGATAGACTTCACCCCATACCACACACTTGGATAAGAACTGGACTCTAATGGAATGGCATTTCCCCATTGTTTCCTCTGCAACTATCGTCTGCTAAATGGCAGCCAAGACTGCCTTTGGAAAAGATTGTGTCCACGGGGATTTCAACAGAAAAATGCATATTTTTCCAATTTATTTTTCATTTTCAAAGGCAAAACTGATCCTCCATGTGCACTTATTTATGCTTTGCCTTGCTACGATTTTAATGGCAAAGGGAGAAGATAATGAAAGTTATTCTGCTAACTCTGTGAACCAGAAGTCATAAAAATGGTGCCAGCCTTGGCTGTTTTGGCAAGCACAGACTTTAATGCTTCTCATCATATTACTGTATTATACCGTACATGGACTAAATTGTTTTCCTGCTGTGGCATATTGTCGCACTAATTGTACTGCTGATCGCAATATATGCTCAGTAGTTGAGACATCTTGTTTGATATAGTCCACTAATTTCCACATGGGAGATTGACGGTTCAGTAGCTAAACTGGCTAAAGCACTCGGCCAGAAATCGAGGGATCCGGATTTGAATGTTGGTCAAGGTGAATGATTTTTCTTCTGTGGAATTTCACATATTTGTGCGTTACGGGTGACTCCGTAACGTTATCACTGTGGCTAATCCTGGTATACTAGAACAAAATATGTTACTTTTCACGCTAGAAAATCGTGGGTACTCAGTGTAAACCAAATTGGTCTATTCAATGTTTTAAATTTTCATTGAGAGAAATAAAAGTTATGATCAAATCACTTTTTTCCTCATTCTGCCAGTCCCTCTATGTTAAGAATAAGGTAATGCAAAAATTAACGCCCACTTTACCAGTTGGTGATGTAATTACAGTTCCCTCAGTTAACTTGTTTGAGGAGCACCGCACATTGAGGAAAGGAAGAGCTCACTCAATCCCTAAAGTAGTGTCGACCACAACAATTTATGTGAGGCTGTTGCATAAGGTTGAGGAGTAACTGACAATCAATGACCCAAATGACAGGAGTTTGTGACATCATCAAATTATATGCATAGGGGGTTAAGGCAGTCAACTTTTTTCCTCAAAATGGCTCTGAAAGTAGGCGGCAGATCAAAAACTTGAAAAATGCAGCTCTTTTACTTTTCAGACTGTATCATAATCAGGAATTAAAACAAAATGGTGAATAATCCCATCACTCATTGACATCTTGGTTATAAATTGGCTAACAGAAGTTTTCAACAAAAGATAACAGAGATGCACTCAGAGACTCAAAAAGCAAAGGAGAACCTTATTATGGAAGCCAGCCATGTCTTAAGGCCGTTTTACACGGTACACGGAATTGTGCAGTCTGACTTACGTGTGAAGGCGCAATCAAAATTGCGTCGTGTAAAGCGGTGAATTGCTAGAGCACATGCGAGAATGCGTGGATGCGAGACGGCAAGATAGCCCCGGTTCTAATTTCGTTCATGCATTCGCGCAATTCCACGCCATTTTAGACATTAATGCAGCTCTAACCTGCGCAATTCCGTGTACCGTGTAAAACGGCCTTTATTTATTGCATGCAGGGGTGAATGATTGTCGATGGCTGACTCCTACAGCATGTTCTGCTCCTGTGGTTTTCAAATCAATGTGTATCACAGAGCATTGTGGAAGAGGCACAACACATCAAATGTCATTGCAAAGCATAAAAAGCTATCGGGACTCTTATTGGATCAGGAATTGAAAAGCTGCCAACGCTTTCACAACCAACTCAGCCATCACCTTCAGGGCTGATAGTCTGATATCAGGCGTGAAGGCAACGGCAGATTTGATCATCAAAGATTAGGCAGCTTTCCAGTACTTGATCTGAGGGCAGTCCCTAGAGCTCCTTTGGAGTCTGGTAGCTTGAAATGTACCCAATCATATTACAGTGGCAGATACAGATGGGGGTGCGTGCCCCCCCTTGTGGGGCCGCCTGTATTGCCAAACATTGCAGAACCACAATTTTAACTTTTTTACATCATAAGATGGCATTTTGTTGTATTTTTACATAATCACTCTAATTAAAACCTTCTTAATCTTTGAACGTGACTTCATTATTTTTTATTATGATATAAGTAAACGTAACTCAAAGTATCTTTTGTGCCCCCCCTTGAGTTTTTTCTGTATCCGCTACTGTCATATTACCTTTCAGTAAGCTATGGTAGGGTTCCTTATAAATGCAGACATTTAATAAAAGCTCTGCCACACACTCATAACTAGCATTGATCAGAAGCTCATTGATTCACCTTCACTTTTCATCAACAAGAATAATTACAATCTCTAACCAGTCAGAATAGGCCAATGCAGGCATTGGGTGATCACATCTGGCATTCATGGTGAAATAAAAACACAGTACTATTCCACAACCTTATATTTTTGCAGTCAATTTATCTGATTGTATACAATCAGATAAATTGACTGCAAAAATATAAGGTTGTGGAATAGTACTGTGTTTTTATTTCACCATGAATATCTCATCGTTCCACCAAGTAACGCCTAAATCTGTTGATTTTATTCAATCTGGCATATCATAAATATATATACACTCCCTTACACCTTGCATGGAACAGAAAATATATATTAAAGGACTATAATTGGTGCAGCCCTGTCCTAAGGTTGCCTTTTCAGGTGACACTTCTGCCATAATTACAGATACTCATTAAAATTGCATAAACTTTTACGATACTAAAATTTATAACGAACAACAACCACAACATGAACGGCAATATTCAACAACCCCGGAATCCCTAGAAAACATTGTGAGCGCCTATCAACACCAAAAAAACCTTGCCGAAGATGACATACAAACCAAATAGAATCGATATTCGCGTCAAATATTATTCTCCGTGTCTCCACGAGTCGACCAAAAAAGAGCCATTCATATAGGTAAATGTGATAATTTTATATGTATTACTGAAGAAATGATTGGGAAGCAAGAAGACGCTGGAGTGGTTCAATGTTGAAATCCATCCTCCTCAATATTCATAGATACCACTGAATCGATGGTTTAAGAAGTGCTGTACATACCTGATGGACGGGCAAATTTCATGAATAAATTCTTTCTCCTTCAGTTTCACTTGGCATGACTGAAAATAGCACTCTTCATTAGAGCGCCAGTTGTCGATGTCAAAATTAGGAAAGAAGAAGTGTATTTCCCTAAGTGCAGATTGCTCTGAATCTGAAAAACGGCAAAACCAACAGGAACAAAAAATGCAGTATTCGGAAAAATGGTACAGCATGCATAAAAACCTGTATTGACAGGGACGCACCTGAACCATGGGCAGAATTTCTGGTGTCAGTAACTCCATATAACGCTCTGATGGAATTAGGATACTCAGCTTTAGCTTGATATACTCTTGCAGGCCCCAAGATACGTCTCCACAAAATTATTGAATTTACGCCCGCCAGAATGTGAACATGTACAGGGCCACTGTCATAGGTAAATAGATTAATAACACTCTATCACATACGGAGGCGTTTAAAGAAAATCTCCAAATCTAACCTTGCCAAAAACGACGACAACCGCTCATAAAAAAATTTTCCCTTATGCTCCTTATAGAACTCCTCCGCTTCTTTTATTGAAAGTTGCACTTCAGACGTCCTTACCACAAAGAATCCGCATCGTAAAATTCGATCCCTAATAGCCTAGAAAACCGTAAAATTATGAGGTACTCCGAAGTCAATAAAGAGAAAAGAAAAAGTTTAAAAAGTAATAACCTTCACAACATGTGGGACCTTAGTAGCATTCGGCTTAATTATGGCTAAAGTTAAATCTAAACACTTCATTTCAAGATAAGAAGAAACAGCCCAGTTTAAGCAACGGCCCGTGTCATACTGACGTATCCCGAAATAGCATGCACGCACCTAAATTAACCTAAAACCAGAGAAGAGGAAATACTTTCTTTAAAAAATACGAAACATGATTCAACATCCAATGTTGATTTAATTGATATTTTATCTTACTACTAATCCATTTTTTGGAAATATAACAACAATTATTAAGAATAAACACTGGAAAGTCAAAGGTAGATTCGGTTGAGCCAAAGGTGAAGGTTTAAAAGGTCAGTGTACACATTGAACCTCGAACTCTTAGATATATTTAAATTGATACTGATGATGTTAACATTGACTGCGACTTCTGTGACTTTGACGGTTCTCCTCCAATGATAGACAGCTGTATGGACGTTAGTCTATTTTTTTTAAGCGGAGAAGCAATGTTGTCAGATTGACTACGACTTTTCATTTGTGGCTGTTAGGTTATTCGGGTTTTTTTAAATACCAGCATGTACGACAAGTGATTGTGGAATCACTTGCTTATATGGCATATGCTGTATGTGGTTATATTTCTTTAAATAAATAAACGTTTTAAACAGTGTCTTTCGTTTATTTTTATTTCTTCGCCTGTAATTCATTTAGATGAAATAATCTTAACAAAGTAAATTAATTTGCATAAGGCACTCCATATACTCATTCTATTGGAAAGTTTAGGGCCAGCAGGGATGAGGATTGATTTCTCGAGTGTGTAATCTTTGATTGATTGCATTTAGGCCGTGTAATGCTCACATGCTATATTCAGATTTACTAATGGGTCTGAAGAGGAAGCATACTCCAAAGAATATGTCGGTGTATAACACATTACGTGAACCTAATGCACGACTGATCAGGCAATTTGATATGCACAATTCGTACGGATATTATAATTAGGATTTACGAGTACCTATCGTTCGTTGTTTAGTTAGAACATATGTCTCCGTTGAATGTGTGACAATTGAACGCAATTTAACTCAGTAAAAAAATCAGTTTTCGTAGGATGATTTGAATGAAATTTGTTTTGGTCTCCGTTTCAAGAACACGCTGTAATCTCAAATGTATAGCACTGGAATGGGCTATGGGTTTATGGCCCACCCGCGAAAGTTGACATACGTTGACCGATTGTCTTACAATCCACAAGAAGTTGCCCTTGGAAAATGAAATTTGACCAGAATAAAACATCGAATCAAGAAAATCGAACGCTATTTACAGCACAGAGTATGAATGATGAAGTTTGAGATAGTAGTAGCATGAATTAAGGTCGTCATTTCAGGGATAGCGGCAAATGCAGTTTAAGCCATACATGGGACACTCAATACTAAAAAACGGGACCAGCGTTTGTAGCGCCACTGTGGGCGGAAGGGAACTATCAGCAGTAGAGCGATTTAGCCCCGCCCCCTTTCGTAGTGCAAGATGCCTACTTTATAGGATACCTCAATTGCCGCGTATTTCGAAAGGGAAAATGAGAACACAAAATAACATGTACTTGTTTTATTGCTCAAAAATCACATATCATGTAGTTACAAGCAGGATATCAGAAATAAACCACAAAACATGAAAGCAAACATCCAAATCATGTCGTAACACATGCAAAGTTAAAATGCGGTACAATGAAATCGAGTTAAATTTTAAGAATAACAGTAGTTCATTATACATCCCATAAAGCACAATACTAAGTTTTATCTTAGCGCATCATGAATTTAAGCGCTAATATGAATAAGACTTCTACACCAAATACAAGTAACAGTTAGTAACATTCTTTAGGAAAGTTACATATTACAATACCACCCATAAAATATCACGTATTAAAGTCAGTTATAATTATGGAAGGCCATAAAAGCATATGGATGTTTAAATACAAGGAGGTTTCAGTGTTGGAAAGTCACATCATAACACTCATTACCATTCATAAAAAATACTTTTGAATTAGGCTTATCATGAAAGCCATCAAAGCGTGGATATTTAAATACAAGAAGATTTCAGTTTTGCAAAGTGGTATTTTGATAACACTTTAAACTTACAAGGTAAGTAGCATTCGAAGGAAGGCTTATAACAATAGCATCACAAAGTGGTTGTGAAAACACAACATGCAGGCTTCAGTGTTATCAGCACCAATACTAACTCCTAACATTATAAATCACCAAGTGAACCAGGGATGGCCAACCTATATGACAAATGTAACTGTTGTAAGCCATTTAATTACAAAAATTTAATTATAAATACTGGCAAAATCCGTCAGTACTCGTCAATTACCACGAGTAAATGGTGAATTATATTGGTTATCGATCATTTTCACCAGTAATAGGTGTATGTTAAAAGATAACTGATTATCTGTACAAGTTTTTTTAAAATTAGTTAATTCTTCTGTATTGATCAGTTTTTAGGTTCAATTTAGTACCACCACTAAAAATAGATTTATTAATGATATTAGATTGGCCACCCATGTTCAAAATTTATAATCCTAAGGAATGTGTCGATGCCTAAAGTTATTGATTCTCGATACCGATACCAAGTATAGGAATCAATGGTATTGAGAATCGACACATCCCTAATCGTAATCCTATGAAACATTTACTTGGGGTAGGACTTGTGAACTACATCTATGACCCACTTGTTTTACATTAGAAATTTAAATTAAATGAAACACAGATATACTCATGATACAAATGATAATAGAAAACCACTATTTTATGAAAAATGAAATATATTGAAAACAAATAACCTTTCAATGAAATTGAAATCAAAGTGGAAGCAGAAGCACGACTTGGAAGCACGTTCGAGCATCATATCGAAACCCATAGCTTCGAATGCTCCCACACTTATTTTCAAGTGGATCTGGATTTAAATTCCTTGGGGTAAGGTTCTTAAATCCAATGCTGTGTAAAGTTTGCCAAAGGGCCTTAATATTACTTCCTAGTCCTACCCCAATTAATTAAAGAGGGAGTCCTACTCTCCTTCTGCCCATGAATGAACACTATTGACTGCAGGAGTTTCTGAGCCTCACCCCAAAATTGCACATGCTGAGATGAAGGAGACACTGCACACCGTAATGGCTTCCCAGCAGGTGGCTTCAGGGAATCACCATTTATGCTATCAAAAAGCCTGTCGAAGAAGTATAGGAGCTCAGCTGTCTCCCCGGCTTCGACTCCCAGATCTCCATTTGCAGCTGGAAAAATAGCATGGAAATTGCCATAAAAATAAGGGACATTGTTGTCTATCAAATAGATATGAGGAGAAAAGGTCTTATTTAGAGGCAGAGTTCAATTGCTACTTCATCATTACAATCCTGAATGCATGTGTGTGATAAAAATTTAATTTTATGGATTTTAAGAACATTTTGTAATTTAGCAGGCTTCCCCACTTTTTAACACAAACTAAAAACAAAACAGACTCAATAATAAACATATGTATTCAAATATCTGAATAATACTCACGCAAGAGAGAAGGTATATATCCCACTGGAGGTGGAAGGGACTTCTTTCATTATAACCTCTCTAGCGGCATCCAATGGGGAATCTAAGAGAAAAGGCAAATGGAAATTTAGCAGGCCTCCCCACTTTTTAAAACAGACTAAAAACCAAACAGACTAAATAATTAACTGATGTATTCAAATCACTGAATAATACTCACGCCAATGCCCGAGTAATATTAATAAAGGTTTCTTCTTGTGAGAGCTGGGGAGTAGTTTCACTAAATCAAGCCCGATATTAAAAATTGCATTCTTCACTTGATCTTGACGACATTTTTGAAAACTGTCTGCCTTTTCGTCAATTCCATATACTCCCGGCAGCCATGTAACTGCTCCAAATCGGATGGCGAATGTGATAGTCTGAAACGGTATAATGAATAATAAAGATTTCAATGACAATATTTTAGGTTCACGCTTAGTGAAAAGTACGGCCGAATTTCAACGAACCTAACATTGAAACAATACACTGGATCACTTACCTTGTTCACAAATATCTGGCCTCCTGAGATGCTCTCCCTGCTTGAATCCGCCGGCGACCGTTAACAACCGTTAACGCCGGTTCCACCACCCTCCTTCTCGGCCTCCCAAATTTGAACTGCCTGTTTGTATTACTGCGCATGCGCGAAATTTCCTTCCAAATTCCAAGAGAGCTCATGTAGTACCCTTCCATACGTGCCTACTGCCCTGGCGCTAGCGTCGCGGGGGCAACTTCGGGAAGGGGAGTGCGCCCTGTATGGTTTAAGCCAACGAAGGATAACTCTCACATAAGTCAATTCACGCCCCTCCGAAAGACATGAACAGAAAACTCACGGATGAATGTAAAAAAAATCATAAAAGGCCTTCCCAATAGAACACATTCTCTTATAGTGTCAGAAATAATCACAGAATGACCGACAGACCTCGCGTTGTGAAGGTTGTGAATATCTGGCAACAGGGCGACAGATTTCTTCGGATTCATTTTCGTCTTCTCTCATTGGGCGATACAAAAAGCGCCTTCAAAGTTAGTAGCGTCACTGTCAACTTACGAAGAACGGAGTATCGTATGCATCAGTCGAGATGAGCATAGCGCATGCGTTTTTCGCTGAATCGTTCAATAAATTTTTTTCTCAGCTATCCAAAACATTGTGCGTTTCTCGGTGATGTGATGTTTTTATTTATATATGTAATATGGTACATTAAGACTCTTGTTGTGAATCAATGCAATGATAATTACTCTTTCTAGGGATCCAATTTTTAATGCCACGGTCGCCTACCTTCCATCAGCTGGAACATAAGGCAACATTCAAGTTGTCTAGCTTCCGTGTAGGATATTGGGAGATAATTTCTAAGAACGTTGCTATTGGTGTAAAAAAGTGCTACATTGTAT
The DNA here is from genome assembly GCF_921293095.1 of Ischnura elegans. Taxonomy (NCBI): domain Eukaryota; kingdom Metazoa; phylum Arthropoda; class Insecta; order Odonata; family Coenagrionidae; genus Ischnura; species Ischnura elegans. The sequence continues at coordinate 41,327,043 of NC_060259.1, forward strand.
ACGGTCTCGTGTGGATGTGATTTACCGTAGTTACGTAGGTGTATCGTAGTGATGGGGCAAAAGTGTTCACTCCAAGGCTACTTGAAGGGCATTGATGTGATCTTAGTGAAGGAGATGTTTTAAGTCCTAAGGACATCATTTCTTGGTGTGAAACGTGGGAAGTTAGTTAGTTTGTAACAGTTTTTTCAAATTATACCTGATCTTGATTAGTTGTCTCCTCACTGGCGTTAGTAGGTACACAGTAGGATTGAACTTATTTATGTAATACATAATGAACGAGTTTTAACTTTTTCACATAAATGTGATCGCAGCAGTGTCCGCCACTTAGTTTCCGGTCATCAAGTGAAAGCCGTTTGAAGGTCGCGAGCACCACAAGGTGCACTTGTACACCTCATTTAAATCTGCTGGAAACTTGTGTTTTGGTTCTTAAGTTAACACTGGCCCCGATTGTAAGGAACTTAGGTGTAGGTGGTGGCATGAGGCCTGATCTGCAGTCTTTCATACGCCACACCTCCTCCGACCACTTCTCTGAAGGAAAACGAGTTAGAAGTGCTTGGCTGTAGCAGTTTATTTAGGGTTTATTCATTATTTCGATGTCAGTCCAGTATTGTCCTTAATTTCGATGTCAAGCAAAAGAAATAAGCCTTAGTTTACACTAGGGTGGTGTAAGGATCAAGCGTTTTTAAGTTTCGCCATTCTTTTAACCACTATATTTATCAAGCGACTTGTTGGTTGCATGGGTATTTCATGGTGTAACAGCATTTCACCCCAGTTTTCATGAGTTCATCGGAATCTTCTCTCCAGAGAACTATCTCAAAGTCTTCGGGTTTGATTATATTATAGGTCATCATCACTGTCGCTTAATACTGCTTTTAAAGTAGATTTATGTATTAAATGTCAACGCATGATTTTTCTCCAAGGAGGGAATCCGTTGCAGTAATTAAAGTGTTATAAGCCTTTGCCTTACATTTGTTTTATCCTTTTATTATAGACAGTTTTACTGTGGAAGGTTTTTTATTTTATAATTGTCAAACAAAGATTTGTGTTGGCTCATATGTAGGAAGCTACTCAGTCATTATCAGTGATAACAAGTAGGGAAAGATCTTATTTGAAATTAATTTATAGACTCAAGTAGCTAATTTGGTACTTAGTAGCAGAGGAAGCCATTATTTGTGTCACTTGAAACCCTACAGCGAGAGAGTAATATAGTTTGTCGAAGAAAAAATTGTGAGGACACAATTAGGATGGCTGGTGACGTTGGCGATGGGAGGAAAGGCTCCTCTTGTAGAAGTGAACAGCACGTGGGAACCATCCAGCAGCCATTGAAGGAGTCTGGTGAGTTGATTGAATGGATTGCTAACTGTATTGTTATTTGGTAGCCTTGAGTCCTCTTTTCGGTAATAATGTTTTTTCCTGAGTATAATTTAAATAGGTTGGTAGTTTTGTATGAAGTTGTTGAATGTGTGACAAGGTTTATGTAAGAGGGAGGCAGAACAACACAGACCAGAGTAAAGGAGCATGGAGCTGCTGTTTGAATGGGACACACTGCGTGAGGCCATAATATCAATGTGACCTGTTCAGAAGTCTTGCTGGAAAAAAGTATTTAAGAACAAGAACAATTAGGAAGTCGCTTATCATGAGAAAGCACTAAAACAATTTTAACAGAGACGAAGGACATGTTGTTAGTTCATCCAGGCTTCAAATCATTTCGAGAAGAAAAAGACACTCTCCCTTACTCACACCCTCAGCCCCTCTAACACCTCCGACCTTATGACGATGCAAAACGTTGACGTCCAAAAACCAACTTTTTATTACCCTGGGTAAGTCTCAAGTAGTGGAGACAAGGCTGTTGGTACATTTAATTAAACTGGGACGTGGGTTTACCCAAAAGAGTATCACTGGAAATTATAATTATTATTGAAGTATTCTACCGATGAAGTTAGGTTTCCATAGAGTTCTTAGAAAGCATTCTGGGAGCCTCCCTTTCCTTCGAGCACTTCCCTATGCAATTCACTAGAAGGCCTACTCCAATTTGTTCTATCTAAAAATCTTGCTCTATTATTTCCTCTCCCTTGTTTATCTAACACCCTCAATTTTAATCTTTTTTCGAATAATTTTGTATTGATTGTCTTTCACTCTTCGGAAATGTTATGCAACTATAAAAAAAATAAAATAGAGAGTAGGAAAACAAGGGAAATGAGAATATTTTGTTAGGGATTTTGAATTCAGGAATCTGATAACAATCCTGATACAATTAAGCCTTCATTATCCATCGTTTGGTCAACGATTTGTTGTATAATCTACCCACCATGTCCTTAGCAAGTCTCTCCAACTCTCTCTTTGTTGCATTTGTGCATTTGCACAATTTTGGGTGTTCACACGGTGTAATTTTGATGGTGAATGTGTTCACTCATCTACCTGCATTGTGTAAATACGCCTTTTTGAAAATGACTGTGAATGAATTATCTATCTCTCTCTTAATTGTCTGTTTATCCTCTCCGTGCAGGTGGATTATCGTAGCTCAGCTTTACTTATTTTGCTTCTCATGCAAGATGTACACCTCTGGTAAATTGGGCAAACAGTGGTAGTGCGTACTGCTGTCTCTTGAAAATTCATAGAATATAATTAGTTCATTTATTAGGTCAATGAGAACAAATGAACTAACTTATCAGATACGGCAGTATACTTTACCAATGTCTGTCCAAACGAATATGCCGACCCATAGCTATAACCTCATTTTTATTACAAAGGACAAAGAGACAACTAAAAGAGATAGATAAAATCCATTCGCAATCATTTTCTAAAGGCATGTTTACACTTTACAGTTTACCAATGCTGGTTGATCTGTAAGCACATTCACTACTTAAATTGCACCATGAGAACACCCAAAATTGTGGAAATGCAACAAAGGGAGTGCTGGAGAGACTTGCAACCACTGGATGTGATTCTCAAGGCTCCATACTCTCTGTTTTAATGGTAGGATTTGAAGAAATAAAAGCTTTGTTTTTTTCCACATGGTAATATTTTTTTCGATCATGGTTTCTTTACAGCATAGCATTTTCAAAGTGAAGAGTACTGGAAATTGAGCAGTAAAACTAGGGATGACATCACCTTTGTGGCCCATGTCTATGACACGTTTGGCAAATAAGGTAGTTTTCCTTCATCAAAGAAAGCAAAAGTTATTGATTGCGATTCGTTATCCACCATTAGTGTATTCATTATATACAAATTATTTGGTTTTAGAAATCCCAGTTTAGACAAATGCTAATGGTCAATTTGAACCTCATTTGAAAAAGGCCAGATTGGCGCCCATGCGATGCCACTCCACGTGAATTCACAGGGGCTTAGATGCTATACAAGTAGTCAGGAGTTTTACATCGTCTGAGATTACCAGTGCATGCATGAGGCGCAGAACTCTGGGAAACATCTCTTAATAATTACCTATTAAAGTTGCCTATGGTCGTTTCCTTAGTGTGTTAGGGTATTAATAATCCTTATTTAAGCCAAGCGCTACCTGCTAGCAGCCTGCATCGTAGCGGCGCTCATAGCCTCGCACCAAGGTGGCCTCACGCAGTGGCAGGCAGAACCAGAATGGCATCACACGGGCTTTTCCCAGCATTCATACTTAGCCATTTTCATGCGCTTGAAATTTTTCACTTTTTTAATTTAATGCAAAAAATAGATATTGCTAATAACTTCAGGCTTTACTTTGTGAAACCTCTCCATATTGGAAGTAAGGAAATAAAACTTTGTAAGGTTCACTGTTATTTAATTATGGGCACGACCCGGGTTTCGTAACTTGGTTACATCGTCAGGTGACTGATCTTGCTTGCATCATACATTTATACACAAAGTACACAAGTGACAGTGAGGACATCTATCGGAAAGAAAAAGGACTGGTTGAAAGAGCAGGGGTGAGGGTTAAACTCGGAATGGAATAGTGAGAGGGGGGGGGAAAGTAAGGGGGAAAGGGGCAGCCTTGATTTGGGACGAGGGTTTTTCCTGTGAGGATAGGTATCTGAGCAGCCAGGGGAGGGCGGGGTTAAAGTGGGTGAGGAGACGAGAGCTAAAGAAGGTGGCGGTGTTGGGGAAGAAAGAGAGGATTAGCGGGGTACATTGAGTTTTCTAAATCACTATAGTCTATGGAAGGTCGTTGAGTCTGGCTGTGGAAGGTGCTGGTATGGGTTAATGATTTCCCCGAAGGACATGGGTCACTGGGGGAATTTTGGTAAAAGCACTGCATAGCATTCGTTCTTGGAAATTTTAACGGCACACAGGTGGATGGGCACTTGAAAATTTAAAGGTTGTCACTGTAGGAGATCATTGATGGGGATGGAAAAGAGAGGGGAGTGGGAGGGGAGCACTTGTTCGTTGGCAAGGGGGGTGTTGTTCTTTAAATGTTGTATAATCTCCAACGTTTCCAGGGCATCGAGTCTCCTCCTGTTTCCTTCTGAGTGTAGGATGTCCAGCTTGAAATCACTTTTGTGTTTGCCATGTAATAGATGATTGGCGAAGTTGGATTGATCTTTCTTCTTTTTGAAGCAGTTGCGATGCTCACTCACTCTGATCTTAACACTTCTCTCCGTTCTGCCGATGTATTTCATACCACAATCGTCGCACTCTAGGCAGTAAATTCCACTTGTGTGCAACTTTATACAAGCTTGTGTGGTTGTGGGGCTCAGTGCTGTTGTCATTTGAGCATCAGCTCCACACTCTGGCCATGTCATGAGGCATGCATCAATTATATGGGGAACTTAATAGAGGGAAATATTGAAATTAGTATCCCACAAGCAAAACCAAGGGGTATTTGGGACAGGTTATGAAGGATTTAGGGAAGTACATAAAAAAACTGCCATGGGATAGAGAGATAAGGAAGGTCAAAGTAAACCAATCCTGGGGTTGTAATTGTATGTAATGTCGACCTCTTTTGGGATAATTTGGGCAAGTAGTTGCTTGTGTGTTGCAATTTAGACTTAGGTTGTAATTTTGCTGATTGGTAGCACCATTGCCTTAAGCTCACCCTGGATAATGTATATTTGCAAACTTCCAGTTGCCTGCATGTTTTACCCCTTCTCAGGGTATGACGTACGTGATTCATTTTCTGCAGAGAGGTGAGAAGTTTTACAGTTCAGGAAAGATTCATTGATTTTTCCGGTATATTGATTTTTTTTTTAAATCATTTTTTATTGGAAAAATCTCTTCGGAGTATTGCAATGGATTGAAAATTTTGCAGGGTCAACTACGAAACAGTTTGTGCCCCTGCTTGTTGCCCTGGTTGGTCTTCCAGCTCGAAATAAAACAGCTATTGCTCACAGCCTTGCCAGGTACCTGAGCTGGATAGGACATTCTGCTAGAGGTAATGTGTGCACAGTTTTTGTAACTTTCATGTCATAGTTCTTGAAAATGCTAACTACTTCTGGAATGTGTATGAAGCTAATTATGATGAGCAAATTGAATATTTAGTCACCCTTCATTGTTTAATTGAGAGTAAGTGGAAACTACGAATTCCCATGCACATATTGTAGTCTTATATGTATATATATTTATATATATATCCTGTGAAAGGGAATGATGTCATGATCAATCACCTAATGAGTTGCGCATAGTTAGTGCCAACCATAATACCAGTGCAGCTGTGAAAACTTGCTAGAGTGGGAATATGAAAAAGCACTTAGATATTCATGGAGAATATTTTTTTATTTTTTGCTGTAGTGGATTTGTGCTTAAGATAATTTTAGAATAGAAATGAAGTAGAATAATTGCTTACTAATCACTATTTTATCAATATGCCTGTACATCTAAAACTAATGATTTTTCATAAAATTATATATTTCTCATGGTTTGAGAACCTGCGCATAGAGCAGGAGTCGGCAACACTCACTCCACAGTTGGGCATATGGCCCACAGAGTACATATTTTCATGCAGCTTGCACAACTTATAGTTATCAACAATCTCATACTTAAAATTGTAAGGTTACATTTTGAGTGCATATTTCTGAATTCAAGTAAACTCACTTAAATTTAATTAAAATATCCAGGGAAATACTAGGATGTAAATATTTCTGACCCAGGCAAACGTGCTGATTTAAGCCATTTCCACCCACCGTAGCCATGTGGCTGCACATTACCATGCTGGGAAAATGAGGCTCTTAATGAAAAACTGTGCACTATTTTCTTTTCAAATCGTCACAAATATGGTGTGCCTAAGGTTTGGACAGCCTAATCCATCTTTTAGTGTATTTTTGAATCTGGTAGAAATAATACCACTAGATGAAAGATGCAGGTGCCAATCCATTATGGATACCAATTGTCTGTAAATAAGATGCTAGTATGATAGAAGTAAATATAGACGGTCATTGAAAAAGTGATTGTAACTTTCCCTCATCCAAAACTATACTTTAACATAGATTTAATCCTTTTTTATGCAGGCATAAAATTTATCACATAAGATTTTAACACGTTACTGCCCTTAGTATAGCCATTTGGTCACAGATCATTCTGGAAAATCATGATGTTTGATGAATGCTGTGAATCATCAAAGAAATTCCTTTTTTCATTGATTTGAAAGCAAACCTTGAAAGAGATTTGCATATTTATTATCAAATAGAGCAATGTAAATGGATTTTTCACTTAGTTACTGCGGAAAGTATTTCATTCTGTATAAATAGGATTTGAATTTAGTTATGCACTCTTCTTTTAGGAGAAATGTGAGTTCTCATCTCCATAACTCTATAATTCTTAGTTTAAGTCAGTCATCACCCATAAATGTTACCTAAGTCTCTAATTTTGGTCGTCATAGTTTTCAGTGTAAGTGAATATCGCCGGAAGTGGATGGAGCAATATGACAACCATGACTTTTTTTGTCCTGAAAATGAAGAAGCTATGGAATTACGTAAAAAATGTGCTCTAGAAGCGATGAGAGATGCTGCCAACTGGGTAACATCGCAGCATGGTGAAGTTGCGGTAAGAGCATCATATATGACAGCTACATTTTCAGGTTTCCTCTCACCCACTTGTGCTGTGGTTAGAAAGAGTTGTAAAATATCTTTTGCATTTGCTTTACAGATAATTGATGGGACAAATTCAACCAGATCACGGAGGCAAAGTATTAATCAGATGTTCCATGATCAAATGGGCTGGAAAGTTCTGTTCGTTGAATCAACGGTGGATGATGAAACCATTCTGGCCAGAAATATGGAGGTAATTCGACTATTTATTTTCTACATATATTAAATTATATGAGGTGAAAACTGTGAACAGGAATACTTATTTTCTACTCTTGTACTCTGTATACAATTTCCGTATTTTTTCATGGCAAGGGTAATGCAATAGTGGCTGAGGCAAGCGTGAATGAATTTGGTGGCCAAATTTTTACACTTTAAGGACTTATTAACTGAAATTAGAATGTATCAAGTTAAATATATGACCAATGAGTATGTAATCCTTGAAAAATGGGTATCTATGAGCCATCCTGTTCATAGTTTGCTTTTTCTTGATTTCTGGAAATCTCTTGTTACCTACCTCATTCTTATACAAATTCTTCCATTATATTACATATATGTATATCCCCAATGAAGGTGGAATGACCCCCATTTTCATGCACACAGACGTAAAAGATTTATATTGTGATATTAACCTCTCCTGAAACCTTGAATGTTGTGTTAACTATGTATCTTAAAGAGATGAGGGTGAAGCCTTCTTAAAATGTACTTGCTATATTTCAGTGCAGGACTTTTTATTAGTGTTCGTTCGTGTGCAATTTTTGGAAGTGAACAGTGAAAATATGTTCCTTTTTTGTATTGCCAGTCCAGTAAATAAGGACTAATAGTTGATTATTAAGTGCATTCTGCTGGGGTTGAAAGACTCATTGAAACATCCTTACTTTTGACGATGCTTTTTTATGCCTGTTTAATTAAATATAGGTATTTAATTCAAAATGTTTTAGAACTTAATTATTGGAATTTTATACGTACGAAGCCAGGGTATTTGGGACTTAAATGACGAATACTTAAGAATGTTATTTTGTTTGTATATTTTAATTTTCATACGATTTTTAGGTTTTGGGGTGTTGAAGTCCAACCTCAAAAAGTGGGTGTTTTCCAGTCAGTCTTGGATTCTCAATTTTATCTGATATTGATCCTTTTAAAGTTTGGGGCCTAAAACCATAACGAATCATAACCACAGGTATCTCACTGATTTTCAGAGATAACTTTCCATTTCACCACATGCATGCATGTTGTGGTAATGATGATTTCTATTTTCAATGTTTAAACTTGCAGAAATGATGTTTATCCACAATTATGAATAATATATGTGGTATTATAAGCTCTCGATTGTTCTTGTTAACGGAACAACAATATATTATGAAAGGCATGATAGCTTTAGCATAGCCACAATCCACACCAAGTTAAAGTTTAAGGACAATTAAATACATGGGCATGTAAATCACTGTCATCTGTATCAATTTAAGAGCATTAAGTGAAATTATGAGATTAATTATGAGCAACCTAGTAATGAAGAGAAATAAATTGCTAGTAATGCAGTGATAGAATTTAATTTGATTGATTGGAAGATAGTAAATCCAACATTTTTAGACCATACTCAATCATAACTCTTAACTTTTTTGAACTCTTGGATTTAAAGGGCCAAATTTTAATGATGCATAAATTGTTGGAAAATGGATTTTTGAATGACATTGAAATTCTGATCATCACAACTTCACTTTTCGAGTTATTCACAAGTTGTATATGATTAAGCAATGATTTTTTTCTAAACATTGAATGACCAATTGACAGTTGGTGTATTAAAATTACTTTACTGTCACCATGGTTGAACTCTACCTTCCACTGGTATTTACTGGCATAGGTATACATTCAGAAATGAATTCATGTCTAAAATTGTACTAATTTTTATTGTTGGAAGAAATCAGAGTGAATGCCATTGGCTGGCCATGTGCCTCACTGAGGGAGCTTAGAATGCAGGCATGCACAGGAAGGCTTCTGGCTGCAGAGCTTCATTCTTCTAAACCAAGGTTACAGCTGATGTAAGGCAGGCATACTCAACAGATCACCACCCCTGACTCATCAGGCCTATGTTCTTCATTGCCACGTTCAGTCCTCCCCACTCATTGAATATAAACTACTCTTCAATCTATGAAATGATGGGAATATCTCAGTTGAGAACTGCAGTGCAACCTCGATAAAACAAGACCAGATGCTCCAATAAACACTCGCTATGGCGAATTGTTGCTTTACCGGAAGTGGAGCCTGAGTGCTTCCAATGGTGTATGTTTATTGTTCCTGTATGTTAAGCGGCAGTTATGTGAAAAAACGTATTGCATTTGTTTCTGCAGACGAAAACGGTGGAAGGTTGTAGAACAATCCTGCCTCGGAAGACTTTTTCTATCATCAAATGTAATATCTTCATTATCCATATTAAGAATCTCGAGGAAATTTTGATAACTGTCGAAAGTTGAGGCATACGTCTGCAACACCACGCGATAGGATTAAAAAAATGCTGCAAAAATTTTTTTCTTTAGCTTCGATGCTCAAAATAGGGGTGCATCTCTTACACGTGTGCAGCTCTTACACACGCTTATACGGTATGCAACCAAGAAACATAAAGGCTTACGCATCTGATGGACCCTAAGGCCAACAAAGCTTACGAGTATGAATTTATTGATTTAACATTCTCAATAATGACTGCAAAACATGAAAAAGGTATGCAGAATTTATCTAATTAAAGAAACTAAAAGTGCAGCATCAGCTCTTCACATATGCTATCGGGAAGGCGCACTACCTACCTATAGAAGTATCATTGCAAGAAATACCTCGTACTGCCTGGACTTTGTTGGGGAGTAGGTTATAAAAAGAGTTCCGTATCATCTACATTATACATCAAGGGGAATACTTCTTAAGATACTTAGGATCGGAGTCGTTTCTTCCACGACTTTGAGTTTACACTGCAGGCATCACCAGCAATTATGAAGGGAGATAATGCTTTCGTGCTTTGAATTAGTATAACCAACCTTCCGAACTCTGGAAGTTCTCAATTCTCAATCTATCCCTGAAATACTCCGCTTTCGCCTTAGGCATAGCCCCTTTCTCAGAAGTTCCCCAAGGTTGAAGTGGGCTAAACCACCCAAACAAAGCTCCTAACTCTTCATGATCAGCATTCCATGGGCGCTTTAGTGTTTTTTTTTTTTTTAAATTGTGAAGAGCGAATAGGAAGATAAATTAATTACGCCACTCTCGTATTACTCTATCATTTTTATTTTCTTGCTTAGGAGTTATTTTGGCCATGGTGTCTACCTTCAAATGCTCTCTATTCATGCAACTCACGGACGTGCGGGTATACTGCCGACTGCTTTCTGCCGCCTGAGGAACAAAAGAAGATCTAGGATTCCCGAATGTTAATTCCACAATATTTTCATCTAAATGAACTACTTATTTATCGAACAACAGTTTACTACATGAATTTGAGACTAAGCACTCCATGTTAACTTTATTTCTAACAATCGCCAGAAGTTACAGAGATTAGGGGCTTTTGGTTAAGATCTTCCGGCGATGGAAACTCTCGCTATGGCAAATGCCAACACCAAAAGGACCTCGTAAAAACGAATTTTTTTATGTGCCAATTATAGGGTCAATTGATGGTGCCTCTGCTATCTCTCATAATGGAGGGGGTCTCGTAATAGTCCGTACTCGCTTTAACTAGGTTCCACTGTACTTTTGATACCAATGGAAGCTCCAGGTTGCATTGATAATATAATTCAGTAATTTCATTTTGCTAAAATTGCTTCAGCTGTCTGTGAAAATTTTACATTCACACCACCATCTGATCTCAGGATTGCATCATAAGTGCATCTACTATCAAATGCATAAAATAAGTAATAATGACACTTTCCTACTTTTTAGAATCCTCCCCAATCATGCCAAAAGCTCAACAAAAGACATTAAAACTGAAACACACGAGGACCATGATTGTGCACACCTTGTGCTTCATTTGTTATCAGGAAAATTTTATTTGTTCTCCATCATATTTCCAAGTATTTTAATGAAGGATACATACTTTTCTACCAAAAGATGCTGGTAGAGTCATCTTGAGTTTTCAAATGGGTGAGGAAAATAACTGCTGTCCTCGGGCATTTTCAGTTATTTTTTGTTTGTAACCTGTTGGTTGCTTACAAGTCTTGCATTAAGTGCTGGACTGATACAATTATTACAGGGAGGCATCAGAAATGGTTTCCTGGGATCAATCCATGCAAGCCAAGTGGTCAGGGCTCAGCTAATCTTTTTACTGAATAGAATTTCCAAGGAGGCTTCCTTAAATACTTTGTGAAGTATGTATGATGGACAAATTAGTAGTATAACTTTTAGCATCATGAACCTAATCTCCCATTTCATGTTATCCACTACCTCACCTGTTAGTACAACATTCTCTTGAAAATGTGTGGTGTCATTGATGGTCATGACTGTACTCTTAATGCAAGTCTGGTATTTCTCTCATAAAGGAAACAAGACTCAACAGTCCTGACTATAAAGAGATGAGTAGAGAAAAGGCCATTAATGATTTCCAGATGAGAATAAAGCATTATTACAACTTATTTGAGACAATAAATAACAAGAATGAAGGTGATTTGAGTTACATCAAAATTACTAATGCCGGTAAGAACCTTACTTGCATGTTATTAGTACATTTTCATTGATATTTACTTGTATCGTGGTAGTCAACTCTATAGGCTAGGTGATGGTTGATAAAGAATACAGCGTGTTGTAGAGGGTATTTCTTTGTGAAAACTGTATGAAATGGGAGGAGTAGGGCTAGTCTTGCTGATAGGCCACATAAACATGACCCTTGGTTCTCTCTTTGTACTAATAGCCAGTGAAAATATACAAGTCTTTGCATATCCCAGCCACTTCTGTTGTAACTAATGTTTTCTACAATTCCCAAGTAATTTGGTGTTATGCGTGTTTAATGGATTTGTATTTGCTAGAGCATAAATATAAAATTAATTATTCCAAAATAATTCATTGGCAATAATTGCATGAATGGTTGCTCATACTCTTTGGTATATACATATGAACCTAGCGCAAGCAGCAAATATTTCTAGGGATGGGACATTCAAATATTCAAATCTCCAAATACCTCAAATAATGAGCTTTTTACACTATTCTATATTCAAGGACACGAATATATTAACAATTGGAACATCGAATGCACAGCACATATCATCCATGATTCTCCTTATCTCCTTTTGGAGGAAAAGTGCCTGTACAGTATTCGATAGTTGAATGAGGTATTCGAAAAAATTTGGTGTGTGAATCTGATGTTCAAATTCCTGAAAAATGCTACTCAACCCATCTCTTAAGGTTACATGTAAATGGTAACTGTGAAGTGTTGATTCATCCAAACAAATAATTGTGAATACTCTTTGTAGGTACATAGTAACCATGTAGGCCTTTGCTTAAAGAGTCTCCAATTTCTCCTGTATATTCAATTGAGTTCCTTGTGTTTCAGTGGAGAAATATTAAACACCTTAAACATGAAAATAATGAATATTAAACTGTATCTTCCATTTTATACTGATATTCCTTAACCTACAGTTATTTTAGGGTCACGCTTTTTGTTTGGTAATCAGTTTCATTAATTATATTTTTTAGCTGTCTTCCTGGCTTCATTGTTATAGAATTGGGCTTTATTAAACGTTATTCATGTGTAATAATTTATAAGTGTTTCCATTTTCATTGCTCTACCTTGCTGGATTGATGAACATAATTTTCACTTTGATTTCTGTAATTTCAATTTATATTTTCAATATTTTAATAATTATTTTCTATTGCACAGGTGAGAGCATCCTTGCCCACAAACTGAAAGGGCATCTTCAGAGTAGAATCTTGTCATTCTTGTCAAGCTACCAGCCCACTCCTAAGACGATGTATTTTTCAAGGGTAAGTTTTGCTGGCATTAACATCAATTATTAGTGATTCATTTAAATATATCGAGTTTTACATTGTTTTCTATGATTGGCCTCAGCATGGAGAGAGTGAGTTCAATGTTTTGGGGCGCATTGGAGGGGATGCTGATTTGTCGCCCCGAGGCCGACAGTATGCCGCTTCATTGGCTCGCCACATCAATGCTTCTCCCCCTCCTGGTCTTCACATCTGGACGAGTGAGAAACGCCGAACTCATCAAACAGTTGCTGGAATTACTGCCTCTGTGGAGCATTGGGCTGCTCTGAATGAGCTGAATGCTGTAAGTGCATTGAATATGCTATGCAGTATTACATATTTGGCATTAATTAGATTTGGTTGAAATCATATAATTTGATGGCAGTAAGCCCTACCAGCCTTGAACTTTGCAAATCATTGGTGGGTCAGTTGTTTTAAGTGTTTTTCTCCATGAAAGGCATTCATTTTAACTGCTACATGAAACTTATTTAGATGACATATGTTTCTATTCCTCGAAACAAAAAACATTTGGATTTCTGTCATATTTTTTGCCATTTTTTTATTCCTTAGTTGGTATTTCTTGCAAAATACAGTATGTTACATACTTAATGTGTAGGAGTCGTTAATTGAAAATCACAGATCTCTACATCATGCATGAAGTTCAAAGTTAATGCATGCATGTAACAGTTAAGGCCCTTTTCTTTAATTTACCTCAATCCATAATGTGCTCCATCCTGTGATGATAGAAGCATTGGCATATGTTGCTAGAATTCAAATTCAAAGATAACTGATTTTGCCAATCTGTGTAATTTTCCATGTCATTGTTAAGAAAACTGCACTGCTAAGAGTTTTTGATAATTTAGATGGTTTTCATGTATTGACATGAGAAATTCTCCAGAGGTCCCTGAAAAATGTTTATGATCAATGTGGAATGTGAGTATTTTTGCTGTTTTCATACTGACCAGGAAATCTAAATGTCTTTTGCTCTGATCTTGTAGCTGAAGAGCCTTTTCTCGTAATGAAATCGGAATTACTAATCTTAACATTGCAGATTTGATGCCTACTTCTTGTATTTTCATTATGTAGGGAATAGATGTTAACCATCACTTCAATTAATAAAAGAAATTTTAGTAAGTACTTAATAGGCCCTATGTTGATTGTAAATACAATTATGACAGTTATATGGACTCTGGAAACATTTCATCTCTCTTAATAGCATTCCAATCATCTTCATATCTTTGTGAATAAAAGAAAGTTCATGAGGTGTTACTCTTCTCACTATTCATTCTCCTCCCTAAACTTCCTTTGCCTTGAATGAAATGAGTTTTTCAATAGCTAAGTGGGAAAGTTACAAATTTGGCAATCTCCTTTGAATTGAAAGAGATTAACCAAAGCCCCTTACTTGGCCATTATATGTATAGTATGGCCATGGGGAGCTGATTTATTCATGGCCATGGAAGGATTATTAATTGATATCCTTTTCCGTTCTTATTTTCCCATCCTCGTCTTGTATCTCATTTCTTTACATCAGTTGATTGGGTAATGCACTGATGTGTACAAGTTGAATCAAGGCAGATAACTCAGGTGGTTGATGTGTTATATTTGTGACAGGGGGTGTGTGAGGGAATGAGTTATGAAGAGATGCAAGAGCAATACCCACGTGAGTTTGCATGGAGGGATGAGGATAAACTCCACTACCGTTACCCATGGGGTGAATCTTATGCAGACATCATGGCTCGAGTGGAACCACTCTTGCTGGAGCTCGAGCAGAGTGGTGATGGTGTGTTGGTTGTGAGTCATCAAGCAGTTCTGCGGGTTGTTCTGGGATATTTTCTCAACAAATCTCCTGGTGAGCCACTTTTTTTTTTTACTTTGAAGTGAGTGCACATGTGAATTTTTATCAGGCTTACTTTATGAAAGGATATACAGTGGATAAAGTAAATTTGCAAAGGGTACATGTAGTGAGTTGGGATAAGCATTTTGGGCTTATAAAGAAAATCCAAAATGAGTTTGCACCATCAATTTTACACATTGAATGAGGTTTAGTGCTAGCTTTTTTGTGTTGGAAAATAATTTGTTGGGGAATTTATCATGCACTTGCATAATTGGTTGTTTGTGGAATGGGCATTTTTGTAATACAAAAAAATTGGTTTTTTGTGGAATGGGCATTTTTGTAATACAAAAATTGCATTTTTTCTAATTTACAGAAGAGGTACCATATTTGGATGTCCCACTACATACCATTGTTAAGCTGTCCAGCAAAGGTTACGACTATCAAGTGGAATTTACAAAGTTACCAGTTGAGTGTGTTGATACCTACAGAAAAAAACCAAAGGTAAATAGTGTTACAGACCAAAGTCTGTCAAGATAAAAAAAATTATACCATTCAATTCATGTATAAGGATTGCCTGTATGAGTGTTTGTAAATAAAAATGTAATTGAGTTAGTATATGATCATAGGAAAATGAGATTTTTGTTCAATTTCTAGTATCACTGCTTCATTACTGCCTAACGCATCTTTTCGTGCATTTTCAGAACTGCTCACCTGGGCGCACAGCAGATGATGCCCTGCTAACTGTCCCTGCTCACTATGATACTCATGACTACTGGCAAATAGAAGTCAGTAATGAAGAAATGATCAAATGAATGTTGATTAGCATGCAAAAATCCTCTAATTTAACATTTTTCTAAGCTAATTTCACATGTTTAATAATCTCTTCCATTTACTTTCACTCTGGAGATGGTTTTAGAATATCTTACTCTGTCGCATTAGGTCACTATGTATTTAATATGAATGAATATTTTGAAGAATAGGTGATCATTGACAAGTGTTAATGAGTAATCTCTGCTGTTAGATTTTTGAAATAGGTTGTTTTTAGTACCTTAGGTACCTCTTAAATAGGGTTGCCATGCATCCTCATTTATGTGGACATGTACTCAATTTTAGTTTTTAATTATGGACCAGAAATGGTTTTCAATTTATGGTCCAGAAATTGCTCTCAATTTATGTTCCAGATAGTGTTCTCAATTTTAGCTCTCAATTTATGGCCCAGAAATGATTTTAAAGCATTAAAGAAAATCATGAATGTGATGATCAAGTGTGCTATTTCAGTTTGTATAACACTAAGAAGTCTCTTTTTGAAGAAAGAGTAGTGGTGATGGAGGAGTGCTAATATCATGGCATTTTGAATAACTAAGTCCTTTTTACAATTTTAACCCAATTGTCTTAATTTTGAACTGAGCGGATTTGGCAACCCTACTCTTAGATATAAATTAATCAGGGGTGCTGCCATGAAAAAATTTATTTTGCTGTAACATGTATTATCCTTCTCCATTTGAGGAAAATGCAAGTCAGAACTTTTAATTGGGTACTTTCTACTGTGTAAGTTAGTGACAGTGCAGGGATTACACATGCATAGAATTTAAATGTTAATTAACCATTCAGGTCTCAGGCATATTTTACTGGTAGAGCTGTATGGCCTGTCAGTTGTAATTGAAAAGTCACACTTTTGAATGAGAACACCTCTCAGTATTTAGTAAAGGCTGACATTACAGTAGTCACTCTTTTACTGGATTAAGACTTAGTTTTGATCCATTTGCTTTTGTTTTGGAGTGCAGGTATTCAATAATGGGTTGAGCTTTCAAAAACATTTGCTCTCAAGTAACATTTATACTCTCATTAGCCACTTTTCAATGGCGTTTATTAATAATAATCGGTAGTCGTATGTAATATAGTGTGTGGCCAAGTGTTTGCATGTGCTTGTAACCCAAGGAATTGATTTGAAGAGTAAAGGATGTTAAAATCACAATGCACTGCCATGTCTCTACTGGATTTGCAATAGAAGAAGAGGGGTATGAATCGAGGGTAATCACTTCAATTTTATTGATTTTCTCTGGTAAAGAGTGATCTGCATGTAAAAGTATTGTGCTGTGTGCAAAATATTATTTTGGAACGATATATTTTTTGCAAAGTAATTTTTATGTGATACTGTTCTTATAATATGTAAATTTAAATGTTTTATGTAATAAAACTTCTGGTGAAATTGAGGAATGATTGTTCTGCAGTAATGATTCTTTATTATAGTGATAGTTGCATTAAGAGAATGTGCTGCACCCACAAATTTTACCACCATTTGCTTACCATTAACATTGTACAGTATATTGTCAGCTTCTTCCTCCTCAAGTGTTCTTTACTTCAAATGAAAGGTATGGATATTTTGTCAATATGCTGTTGGATTTTAGTCCCTGTTAAGTTCATGAAAAGATGGAGAACTAATTTTCTCACTATTTGACTGAGATGGTTTCAATGGGTGCTTTCCATTCATGCGACTCGCCCTTGGACTCGTGTCGACTCGCGGTAACTGTTTATAACTCTCCAATTCCGGCGTGTAATCATTTGTTGACTTGTGTCACAACAGTCGGCGACACACAGAATGGAACACGAAAACCGCGACGCAAGTTGACTAGTGTCGACGTGTGTCGATGAATGGAAAGCACCCAATGTAATTCACATATTTTCTCTCTGAATGAATAGGAGTGGAAAATTACTAAGTTGTCTCTCATGATATTAGGATGTCTTTTCACCATGTGGATTGTCTACCAATGAACTGATGCAGAAATTTAATCCAAATTCTATTTGTCCAAAAGCAAACTATAACTTGTATCCATACTCCTACAAATGTTCACTCTCTACCATCTGGTAACCATTTCGTGAATTATGAATGTCATTTTCTTCTTTTTAGACAAAGAAAAAAGTATGAAGAGAAGATACCATAACAGCATTTCCTATGACTTTTTGTTATCCGTCTTTCACTGATAATCCGTGTCTTAGTCTGCACTCCTTGGTACGGATAATGGAGAGTTGATAGTATATCCGCACCTCTGATTTTGTGCGATTAGTCTCTCATGTTTGTGCATATAGTGATAACTGTGAAGATGTTGAGATTTTTCTCCATTTTTTGATCATTAAAATGCAAATAATCCTTATTGATTGGTTTACCAACCTCCTAGTACTTAATACAATACGAAATCAAATACCTCAGATGAGGCTTTCAAATTATACACGTGTAGTTATATCAATTATGTATCATCTAATGGCATTGAGTATGCATTTTCTGTTTGTTAAGCTCAAATACTTGCCATTGCCATGAAATGAGTACCAATTTGATCAATGACAAGTACAAAATGGCCTGAGTGGGGGAGCTTCAAATTCAAAGCTCAACCATTAGGGTCCACCAGTTAGCTGTCATTGCAGCCTGGCTTGGTTGCCAAGGTATGGAAAAACCTTGGCACCAGGGGAATAGCACCACCCGTACACAGAGACTGCAGAAACTGGTTTTCCTGGCAATCAAGTGACAGCCATATGTGTGAGAGACTTCAACCAGCCTCGGGTGCTTTGCAGTTAATCATACCAACATGCATAGTACATATATTAGCTGACGACATAATGAACATGGTATGCTCTATTCCATTGTCTTCCTTGCAGGGTGATGAAATATCATCTGCATCACCCCCTTCAAGCACTGAGTTGCACCTTAAC
This sequence comes from Ischnura elegans, assembly GCF_921293095.1. Classification (NCBI taxonomy): domain Eukaryota; kingdom Metazoa; phylum Arthropoda; class Insecta; order Odonata; family Coenagrionidae; genus Ischnura; species Ischnura elegans. The sequence continues at coordinate 41,345,532 of NC_060259.1, forward strand.
AGACATACCCTTACCTACATTGCTCTCCTCAAATCACCCCAGCCCCTCCGGCCTCTATACTAACACCTCAAATTTTACCATGGTAGTGGTACTATAGCAGCTGGCAGACTCCTGTTGGAAATCGTTTGGTATCTTCACTCAATTTCCTTTCAAAGTTTAGGCTATATGAAGCACAGTTCACCTCTTCCAAATGTATTAGATGGCTTAACTTCTCAATTTTTACTGAATATAAAATCGCATTCAATATTCACCTTCAGGAAAAAATCTAATAAGATTACCTCCTCCAAATTCTACCACCTTGACTTCATAGACGAGCATTCAACGGATATCCATCACGGAGCATGGGCCAAGAATTTTGTGACTGGCACCTTGTCTGTTTTGTGGAGGCTACACAAGCCGTAGACTATGAGGAACTATGCCATTCCCAGGGGATTGATGGGGAACTGCCCTCCCTTCTCAAGTCATAAACATTCCTCATTCTAAAGAAAGTGCCTATCCCTGGATACAGTGCCTAATTAATGGGTGGCACATCCACACCGAATTTGCCACTATGCCCTATGCCAACCTTCCCTCACCAAACTTGTTCCACTCCATCGACAACTTGCCGACCCTGAAGTGAGAGCCACCATCATATTAGTGGCATCCTATTTTGTGTAGCCATAAATAAGTAAAGATTGCTCGCAGTGGGCTCATTCCATCATCCTATGCCAGCAATACAAAATTTCATTGATCATCCCCTCACCAATCACCCTGCTGAAAAGAAGACTCAACTACTTATGTCCACAAATAAAATCAATCTTGTTATTGCCTTCCCCGTCTACCTGGCTACCACTAAGGCTGCACCCGAGTGGATTTCTTTACTCCCTCATCCCACCCTCAGGCCTCTATACTGACACCTACAAAATTCGTCAACTGCCAGCAATACATTACAAACCCCTGAGATAGCATGCATTTTTCCCCAGATGTTAGCCCACTAGCACAAAAGGAAGGAATTTATAAAGCATATACAAAAGTTTTAATGAGAAAAAATATCTTTGAATGCATACCTACTATCTTTTAAGACATTCTAGACTATAAAATTTTTATTAATATGTTTTTCCAAGACTATTAATAAGAATATATATGATTCATAAGAAATTCAATACCAACACCTATGCTATCTTCCACTGTTAAAGTGGTTTCTTAACCCTCTTAGTGCTATCCTTCTTCCTGGGGTACTAGCGAGAAATTTGGAGGGTATTTTCATAAAATGTGGCAACAAGGAAAAAAACAACTCAAAGCTATTTTATTGCATATCCACAAGCATTTTTTAAATTATAAAGGTTAAACTGGTTAATATTGACAAAATATTTTTACGTTTACTGAATTAAAATATATCAATGTAATAAGTTATAGCAAATTAAACAATGGACTATGTAAGAGCCAATACATCAGCCCGCCACACTTTTCGCCCAAGCGGCAAAAGCTGAAATATCAGCCCACTGCACTAAAAGGGTTAATGATGCAAATTTGATTAGGACTAAGACCCCAAGGAACACATCCCTTGCATGAAACAAGGCATGAGAGTATTTTTTTTGGCCAGGGACTTCATATTATTTATTTATTTAATTTTCTGTTTAAAATAAAGATAATTCCATTTTCTTTCTATTTTTCCATACTTCTTTCGTGCTACCAGCAAAGACTGTCATATCTTGCAAAAAATCCTCAGAGGAAAAATCATTTGCCTTGACCGGGATTCGAACCCGGATCCCTCGATTTCCGACCACCTAGTCCGGTATAGTCCACAAATTTCCACAGCGAACGATTTTTCCTCTGTGGATTTTTCGCACTATTTGTGCATTGCGGGTGACTCCGTAAAAAGTTATCACCGTGGCTAGTCCCGCTATACTTTAATACTGTCATATCTAACCAAATCTACCTACTCCCTTTTCTAATCAATCAAAAATAATAGCCAGCAACACAGGTGTTTGAATTTAAGGATTACCAACTATGCATATATGTTTCGTTAACTATTGTTGGGAAGATGTTTCAGGCAATAGACTTGAGTCACAAATCAAAATAAATGAACCAAGGAATGAAAATACAAATCTCATCAGTCACCAAATAAATATTATCTCCCCAGTATGCTTTTCATTTGCAGCAATAATTAGTGATCAATATGTCTCATTGCCTTCAATCTAGGAGGTACATAGTTGTATACCAGCGGATATGCTTTGAGGAGGGTAAAACAAAGAAAGAGCGATTGTTGCAGACCACTGACTATGCAAGCCTTCTTTCGTGTTTATGTTTACATCTCATCTCATGTTTACATCTCTTCATCAAAAGTAGGTATGCATAGTTGGCCATGGGCACACACTTGTGCTTTCGATGTCTCACTGTGGCTGATTTGAACCAAGAGCAAACTGAAAGTAAGTAAAGGAGGTATAAAAAATGATGGGAGGCAGTAAGAGTTATGAGAATTGGATCCCAGCTAAGTCCTTGACCTTGGATTCAAACGTGGCAGGAAAACCAGTGCCGCGGAAAGTTAGATCAGCCATAATTTGACCAAAAATATACACGTTACTCAATTTCTCTCCCAAAATTATGGTGCCATTTCATCCATTCCTGTATTCATTTTCGCAACTCTGGTGATAAAAGAATCTTTGTAGCAAGCATAAATTAAATTCCACTTCCATCTCACCAAAATTTTCAAAGTTAGAAGCATCTCTTGATATATTAGAATCAACAGAATGTAAAATTGGAATATAAAAATATATAAAAGTCATAACTAAATAAAATAACGGTGCAATAACATTTTATATCACTCAACAGCTGATGCAGAAACAAGATCATAAAAAGGTCGGATATTGTCAGAGAAAAAAAACTATTTTAGCTATTTAAAAAAATTCTTCTTTTAATGATAAGATTAGCATCTTATGCACTCATAAATAGTATCAAGTCCTTATACACATCACAAATTAGTGATTTAAAAGCCATGATGGTTCTTTCATTTTTACCTCAAAGAAGCACATTAGTTCCAAATAACAATCAATCTTCATTTACTGATGGGTCGCTTTGATTTCTTCATTTTAGGGGCATTTTCCAAACCTCTTATGTATCTCTTGTGAATCTGGTACTCCCCTGAAAACAAATATTGCTAATGAAAACTCAACATGAGACACATCACAATACTATACTTTCAATTACAGAGAGCAGGGCCAGTATGGTGTAACACTAAAACCAATCATTCACACAGACACTAAATCACAATAACTGATTAAAGTACCCCCAAATTTGGGGGGGACTATATCCCAATGCATTTTTTTAAATTTGGAAGCCTCAAAATTAGGGGGGGTTATACTTGGAGAAATATAGTAATTGAAATGATTCCACAGATGGGAGGGAAAGATAAGTTACAATGAGAAAAAAAATCTTTCTCATTCAGTCATTCTCTCATTATTTAAAATAAAGAAGCAAAAGTTGATGCCCACTTTTCATGCATTGGTGACATCATTTGAGTAAAAATTCTTGTTTGAAGGGGAACCATTCACAGAGGGAAGGAATCACTCACAAGAATGTGAACAACAACACATCCTACAAGACTGCTACAAGAAACTTGTGAGTATCAGAGGAGTGGTGACCCACATGGCAGGAATGTGCAACCTCAACTTACAGCAACTTACTCATAAAAGGGTCTAGACTGTTGATTTTTCTCTGTGCAAAGCTCGAGAAATAGATAACAGATTGAAAAATGCAAAAATATGGATTTCTAGCATATTCAAACCTTATCACAGTCAGCAATAAAAAATTAGTATTTGAGGTATTAAATCATTAATTTCCTAGAGTACGACACCACATGAGTTAAAATTATGTAAAATTTGACATAATTTGTTCATACTATTCCTTCAATAAAAAAGCCTATTTACAACAAATGCCCATGCGGGAGATGGCTAACATATCAGAGTTTTCATTTGAGGGTTAAAAGATCAATTAAAATTGACAATACTATCTAGAAGAAGGACAAATAGGAACTGTAGCAAGTACATAAATGGCCTTTGTATATATAATCATTCGCCTTGACCGGGATTCGAACCCGGATCCCCCAATTTCCGGTCGAGTGCTTTAGCCATTTAAGCTACCGAGGCGTCAGTCTTCCCAGTGGATTTTTTCGGACACTACCGGACAAGATGTTGCTGGACTGCTGAGCATATGATGCCACAAGCAGTCCAAATCGTGTGCACAGCACCACAGCCGGAGAGCAGGCCCAGACATAGAACACAAAGAGGTGTTCCCTCTAGACTAGTTTAAAGTATACCGGGACTAGCCGCGGTGATAACGTTTACAGGAGTCACCCGCAATGCACAATCGTGCGAATGACGCTTCGATAGCTTAACTGGCTAAAGCACTCGACCGGAAATCGGGGGATCCGGGTTCGAATCCCGGTCAAGGCGAATGATTTTTTCTCTGTGGATGTTTCGCATGATTGTGCAATGCGGGTGACTCCCGCAAAAGTTATCACCGCGGCTAGTCCCGGTATACTTTAAACTACCTGAAATAAAATTTAATTGAATATCTGATCAAATTCATAATTTCGAATGCCATATTTATGAACCATCGCCTACTTTCTCGAGCTATTGTATTGCATATTGAGGATAATTCAAAATCTGAAATTATGGCTCCCAGTGGAGTTGCCAGGAATTTCGTTTGGAGAGGGGTTCAAAACCAGGTAAGAAAATTTTTGAAAAATAGGATACTAAGAAGAAGGTTTCAAACTAATTTTAACACTTTTCATAATGGAAAAAACTTCATTTGCCATAGAAATCTTTTGAAAATTAATGATTTTTCAGTATTTTATTTTCCTTTAAGAAGGAAAGTAATTGTGTTCTTATATTTTGGGGGGGGGGCTGGACCACCTAAATCTCCCTCCTAGCTACACCACTCATGGCTCCTTATTTTTATATTAGCACAACAAAGAGAACTTCTAACATACCAAGTGTGAAACTATGGTTATTAAATTTCAATTTAATTTTTTTTAAAGTGTGCAGCAGCCCATTTTGCCAAACCCTACTTTCAGTGCATGTCTTTTCGTGAAAAATATCAATGAAATATACTTGTTTATCATTCATATTCACCTGTTAATAGCTTCTCTAAAAAGATGACTTGGTTTCCTTGTACCATCACTTGCGATGACTTGGACCCTGGTACTTGTGTGATTGTGGCACTAGCAGCAACACCATGCTGGCACTTCTTTGCGAATTCAGTGCAGTCAATTCCATAGGCCTCAAGATTCCCAATTAAAGTGACCTGTATGGATAGAATAGCTGAGCATTAATGAGCATGTGCATCTCCCAACTGAAGCAGCCTAGGTGAAGAACATGTGGCAATACACCTAAAATGGTTCTCTTTTCCATTCATATCAGAAAATTAAAGTTTAGGAATGAACTACCAGCTGGTACCACATGGTACTTCTAGGTATTAAAATTTTAAAAAACTTGGCAAATAAGATATTTTACCTTCTTATTTCCAGTCCTCGTAGCCACTGTTATTTCAATGGGCTTCAATTTCCCTTTGCTAACCGAGCCTGACTGACCAATACTATATGAGTTCCCCATTTGCTCTATACATGTTGTCATCAATTCCTTCCATGTAATCTGATCATTTTCTTTCAGACGAAGACAACTACTCAACAAGTGGTCCAGTTTCACAAACCTGCAAAGAGTTTATAATATTTGTAATAAAATAACACTGTGTAGACCAATGCTTTCTTAATTACAGTCAAGTCTCTCCACCCTATAAAATAACACCTAAAACTTGGAAAAGTTCCAGTATCACTTGCTTCCAGCAAAATTTATTTACATCCATCCACTTTAAGCTTAATTCAATTTTGATATCCAGAAAACTGAAGAAAAATAGTCGTCTTCAACAGCTCCTTACATTTCCTGAGGGATGTGTATTGCATGCATGAAGTTAAAGGTTGGTATAATGTGGTGGATTTTTAGTTTCACTACATTCGCTGACATAATTCTTTGCAAAAAATAATTTTTGATTTAGAGCCGAGGGAGTTTTAATTAAATTTTTTTTAATGTTGGCCACTCCCTCCCTCAAGATGTAGTATGACCTCCCAGAGCTTATGGTTGCTGGAGAATCAAGCACACAAAATAAGTGTCCTAGTGGCACGCAGAAAACATCTTTCTCTGGCCAAGAGAATGAAGGTGAGGGTCATTTAGATGTCATGAATTTAACTAAATATCACCTCCTTCATGGTTGAGAGCTTCCACTAGCCCAATGTACCACTGCTTGCTGTAAATAAAAGCTCAATATGAACCAACAGCCAAATTATCTGGGAAATCCACTTTTTCAGAACAAAAATCAAACATAATGCTTGCTTATGTGCTTCCTACTCTACTAGCTAGTAGCATACACTATAACGAGATAATTGATGCTCCATAATAGTTTAATCACATAAGTAAACGCTTATCTCTCCCCCACATCATAAAATTTCTATGTGCCTTGAAAAAGATGCCATTTTTTTCCGGTGACCAAGAACGAGTACTTTTTTTACTAAAAGGAATGCCGGACTCGTGTATGATTTTTTTCCTCAGGATCTTTGCTCATACATTAATGATTACTTAAAACTGAACCATGTGTCTGTATTCACATGGCCTTTCCCAGTGAATGCTGACGATGAAAAATGGTACAAGCGAGATTTTTTGTCAACTTCATTTTTCTGCAGGTGAATTACCACATGCAGCTAGTATTTAATGATAATATTGGGATCATTATGGAGTACTTAGCTCTAGAAAAAAAATCAAGACTTTTCATCACATAGGAATGGAGTTATGGATGAAAATAAAAATAACCAGGTGTTCTATGTTGCGGCACTTTAGGGGTCCAGCCCAAATTTCAATTGCTCATATTTCACAAACAACCGACAGTTGGAGGCTAAAAAACAGTTGTACACAATCTCTAATCATACCAGAATATATGACCATGGCATGTTTCATAAAAATCCGAGACAGTGGGTGTCAGGGCCTGGTTGATTTGAAATTGAATGACCCTATTCTCATTTGTCATTCCTTTGCTCCCACAAATGACAAACAGCTGTTGTCTAAACTGCTAGCAAAAATTGACCATCAAGTTGGACCAAGCAGAATTTAACTTTCTATGTATGTAAAGAGCAATTTACGTGAGAATGATTGCTCCTTCATATTTTAGAAGGGTATTTCGTATTCCTGCCTAGTTTGCAATTTTCGTGACATTAAAGGACAACTGAGCAACAGGATGTATTGGATTCATTTGATCTAACAATTTTACTTTTTCTTTCTTCAATTTTGCCCATAAATGCATAACTTAGCATAGGACCTCATAATTAGTAAGAGTGGTTCTCTTCATAAAGTTTAAATTTTATTAAGAAAGGTGACCCTGGAAATCGGTCACCCACCATACACATGACTAAGCTTGATTGTTACACTTCACCACTGAGCAAAACTATTAATAACAACACTTTATTTGTCCATTTTCTAACCATATCTTGAGGGTGCAAGACTGGAAGATGAAAATTATATGGAATGACTGGTGTTGGAATGAGGACGAACATGGTGGAAGGAGATAGCATTCATAAAATTTTCATACCTTAAGTAGCACTCTGACTACATCAACACCTCTCTTTAGTAGGTCATATACGGCACAATTTTCAGGTGTTCCATAGGTCGACATTATGAAGCACAACTGTTTGAATATCATACTGGGGAAAGGGATGCCCCATTATCTATGGTGGTCAATAGGGTGCCTCGTTTTGCCACTTTTTTTTAGGAGCGAATCGTAATACCCGGCAAAAGTTGCGTACCCGAGTGGGTATTACCGATATGATTTTTTTTCACAATAGGGAAGTACACTAGTGTTTCAAATGCACCAAACACATTTAAAAAAATAGAGTTCAGAATAACATAATGTCGTAAAACCACAGTTTAAATCCTAATAGTGAATACTTGATTCGAGATAACCGTCCGAAATATGGAAAAATTCAAAGGCCGCTAAAACGGGTGTCCATGATGAATATTGGCCATGACGTCACAAGGCAGTAGCAGAAGGCAGCTTCTACGCCGTGCCGTTTAGTTCTACCAATATTATTGCATAGAAAAATTACTGAATTTGAGGGTATCCGTTTTTTGCTGTCATAAAATATCTTCAGAATATATATGTGGCTGCTTCTCTTTTGAGTTCATGACTTCATCATTGCGTAATATATTAATATTCATTTACGTGTCAACTTCAAGTTTGGAAAGAGTAGTGCGAATAGCACATTGAATCTTTAATAAATAGATGATGGATTTTATTCTTCGCTGGGTATATTTTGGCACAATGCCGTTTATCATTCCAAAACTTTTTTTTGTAAGAACTGAGTCAAACTAATAAACCTATTTCAAACGTTTGCTGCAAGACTTATTCGTTGCGTCTGTATTCACGCCGGCCGGAACGTTCGCCCTTCGCAACTAGAATCATGGGATGTTAGCCATATTTCCGTGCTGGCTGGTTGTTGCAATGGTTCGCTGTTCAGGATGGGTTCAAGAAAAGTTAATCTTGGTTGGGAGAAGGAAAATTCCAACGATTTATAAATGGTATACCAGACTTTGATGTATTTATGGTCACTGAACTTTTGAAAAAGGAGGACAGGTTCAATGCTCCATAGAAATGCGAGGCGTTAAGGCTAACAAGGGGAAACCACGGACCTTGCTCCGTCTTTTTCAATTAGGGCCTTAGTTAGGCTGTAATCAATTTATTTTCATGCGGTACTTTTCACAAGTCATATATCAATCCAAAATATCACCGTATCTAAAAGAGTTTGATGGGGTAGCGTGTACGTCTCCCACCCTGAGGACCAGGGTTAAAGTCTTCGGTATGGCAGTACATTTTGTTGTCTTCATTGTGATCATACGGCGTCAAGTTTATCATTAATTTTTATTGCAGCAATAATAGACATGAGACAATTTTTTTTATCATCATAATGGCGTTTAGGTATTTTAGCAGTGTCATTACAAACGCAGAGATACGACGACTACAAGAGTTGGTGTGCGCTAAAATGTTAATTTTTTATTTGCTTATACTGACCAACTTCCACATTAAAAATGAAAAACACTCTTACAAGAGCACATATCACTAAAGGCTCGCGGCAAGCAACAATATGCGTACAGACATAATTAATAAGAACACAAGACGAATATGAAATGTCATATATCTCGAACACTTGTAATTCACATTACTCCAAAGGGAGTTTACTTACTCAGTACCTACCTCAGTACCTAGTACTCAGTACCTACCAGTTTATCTCAGTAGCAGTGCTAAAAGAACCATTCCGAAATATAATTTCAATTAACAAATAGGATGAAATAAAAGTTGATAACCCTGGACCGGGCGCGCTGGCGTATAAAATACGTCAATCTTTGAAAACCAAGGATCTCAACATCGTACGTACATTCTGGGCTAAAATGGTCTCGTGTATTCCTACAATGTACTTTGACTGCCTATATTGCGAGTTTTCAACGTTCGAGGTATTGTAGCTAATTTTTTAGATCAGCAAGATGAACCCGTCCCCAGTGGAGTATAAATTACGCCGCGCGACCTGCCGTGTACTTTTATATCTGTATCACCTATAAATGTACTAATTTCAACAAATAAAGATCAAATTTAACAAAAATAGTTTTTTATCATATATGCACATATCATGGGCAAAGTACGCATTTTGCCCGGTCGTGTAAAATAACAGTCGCGCCATAATTCTTTAACCAAACTACTTTCAGTTTATACATTACATAGGTCTACGCGGAAGATGCTATATTTTGACTCAACACACTTTCTGATATGACTGAGGTACCTATTAAGTAAATTATTATAATATAAATATCAAATTGATCTTACAATACCTTCAAATGATCTTCAAAACAGAATATCATCGATAGGTAAGAGTCAGGAGAAGCCTTGAACCATTTATTCCGTATGGCTTGTGCTTAAGGCACGGGAATGAATATCTTCTCCAGGCTTTTGTTTCGACGTCGAGATGAAATTTGGAACAAAAAATTATTTATAATTCTTTTTTGAATTCATGTTTTCCGTACTAGCCGACAGTTTTAGGAAGCAAACTCCACCGATTCCCGGAAACTCTCGCCGCGCTAAAGAAGGCGACGGAATACAGCGATCTCCACTGGTGACTACTGCCTTGTGACGTCACATTTCAATCAAGATGGAGGCACTGTGTTTCAGCGCAACATGAAATTTTCCGACTTTCAAAACGTTTTAAAGTGCATACCCCAGATGCAGGAAATAAAAGTGACTATACCAATGTTTCTTTTTTAGGCTAAACTTTCAAATTCAGCAATAAAAAAAAATTAGTGCACTTCCCTATTGGTTAATATCTTCTGTTTGCCATTTTGTCCTGAAATTTCGAAATTTTTCACGAAAAACGTTAAAAATTTAAATAATTTAAATTTGGTTTACGCAAGCACTCATTTTTTCCATTGGTGTATAACATTGGTCTTTCATTGATATTTTAGACCAAATACGTCAGCTCTATTCCTTTTAGTTATCGAGAAAATAACCTTCTATCGTGTCCCGGAAAGCTGTTTTTATGGGTAGGCAACCCGCAATACACATTCTCATTCTACGCTATGCATGCGATAAATGACGCGAAATAGAGATGTTTTTCAGCCAAAAACGTGTAAATCATGTCTGAAGTTGTCAAGGGTAGTCAGTCGGATAAGTGTATGCTCTTTTATGCCATCGCCGACTACATATATTGACCATATTTTCGAGTAAGGAGATATCACTGAAGATGGAAATTATAATTCGGGATTCACTATGACGGTTTTATGTCCCTCAATGGGTCAAATTCACCTCCCCTGCGGTCAGAAAAGGGATTTATTTTAGTATGATCAAGCAAATGTAGAGCTCCTCGCTCACCTATCCAGAGGATTTAGCCATGTGACCCAAAGCCCATCACGTGGAAGTGTCTGCACCTTGGGCTCCTCCGCTTCCTCTACCCAAGCATCCAACCAACGTTATGCAGGCCAGTTTATTTGTTCTGAATCCTCACCGTCCGGAAATATTGCGAAAAATTGAGATTTCGATAGAAATTTTGGCAGAACTTGCCGTTCAGAAATTCTCATTCTACGCTATGCATGCGATAAATGACGCGAAATAGAGATGTTTTTCAGTCAAAAACGTGTAAATCATGTCTGAAGTTGTCAAGGGTAGTCAGTCAGATGAGTGTATGCTCTTTTATGCCATCGCCGACTATATTGACCATATTTTTGTGTAAGAAGATATATATCACTGAAGTTTCACTTCACCCATTTGTTTACAGCTGGAAGTGAACCATAATGAGGTATTTTTGGAGGGTGAATATTCTTTAAGCATGAGCCACTGGTTTGATGTGAGATGCAACAATACTCCCATATGGCCAAGGGTTGAAAAAAAAGATTAGACTCAAAGGAGAGAATTCTTAATTAGGTCAGCAGTCAGCATTTGGTGCCAGCATTATTCAAAATATCATTCATGAATGAAAAATTCAAGGAAATTAATATTTATCCATAATTTTAAAATAAATAACACCAACAGAATAACAGCCTATTTTGGTGGCAAAAGTGCTAATGAGAACGCATGAAGCGGGATGGGAATGAAACTTCATCACCAATGTGTACGCAACTCGTTGTATGTCAATTGATATCTTCAATAATATTTGCATTGATTTGAGATGAAAAGTTCATATTCATAGTCCCACTGCTCTTTTCTGAGACTTTTTTTTGTAATAACTGTATATTAACACAGAATTGACTCGCGATGGTCTTAAGAAGACCCAAATCCCACGAAGACTAACTAATTTAGTTCATTGAGAAATTTTATTGATTATAAAAAATTACACAAATAAAAAGTGGCTGCTTGTAGTTTTAACCATGAGCCACTTCTTGGCCAAATCAATCTGTCTTCAAACTTCTTTATATCATCAATCATCCTCCATCAATAAACAGATGCACCATAGCTCCAGCTATGGATGCCAAGCTATATCAAAATACAAAAAGCTGATTATCCAAAAAACAAACATAAAAAATTTGAGAGGCAGTGAATAAAATCAACAAGGACACAATGTTAGAAAACAAACAGTCAAGAATCATGCATACAAATTCTGCCCCAAATAACTTTAAATGAAGAAATAGCTAAAGATGTGGCAATAAATGAACCAGAATGAAGACTGTTATTTTTATGATTGCAAAAATCAATATCAAGTTAAATACCATTAACGATATTTACATATCTTTATCAGCTAAAACTATATCGGTACCTCTTGTCATCTGAGCTTTGAAGACTTTTCTTCGTCACATAATCCGTCAGGTGCTGTCTTATTGATGTTGCCATCAAACTCTCTCCTTTCCTGTAGAAAATAAGTAACAAGCAAAATTTAATGCTAGCCCTCAGTGGCTCACTTAAATTTTATGCAACTTACTTTACCTAACTTTCTACGCAACTTACTTGTATCCAAATACTCTGAACAGAGGCAACGTAGTCGCATTGATGACAAACATTTCATTGACTTCCGGAGCCTTTGAGACAGGGTGTTCAAATGACCCTTCCTCATCATCTGAATCTTCCACAAATTGCTTCAACAACGGATTATCATAATTCACGCTCACAATACTTTCCACTCCTTTCGTAAGTTCTCTAACTTCAATTACCTTTTTCCCTTCCATTTCCTTCAGAAATTTCGAGAGCTTTTTGTAGCTTGATCTCTTAACGTCCAACGTATCACTTTTGGGACAAGCTGGAATCATGTGTAATTTGAAGAAATTGCTGGTTAAAAGTGGCAAAGACAATTTCCTGGCGGTCGTTTTTAGGGCTTTTAAAAAGCAATATTCCATCAATTTGTCCATTAACTCTTGGCTAGATAAACCAGTGCCTTCAGTCTCGAACGGAGTTGCAATAATAGGTTCACTACTAATTTCGAGGTCATTCCTGATTATCTCAGCATCAGAACTATCAACACCCTGTGTACAATCACAGTCCACAATTTTCTCTGTATCCACCAATTCCTTTTCCACACCACAATCTGCAGCTGCCACAACCCTTTCATTCACAGGAATAGGCTCATCGCATTCTTCAGCATGGTCAATTATTTCAGCTACTTTTTCTAGAATATTACCCTCCACATAAAGTTCATCAATCTTTGGCATATCACTTTGGCTTATAGTATTGGAATCCACGAACAGATCACCTTTTTCTAAATAATCCGACGATTCGTCCACAATTAACTTATTCTCACAATTTAAATCTTCCAAGCTCACTAGCTTCGGTGGTCCAAGGTTAGGTGGGCCCAATTTAATATTAGAGCAAAGTAAATCTCCATTATAGTGGACAATGTGAACACCTTTGCCACGTTTGGCAGACATATACATGTCAAAACTAGACAATGCCGCAGTGCCCACAGCTACTGGTGCCATGTTGTCAGTCAGATTGATAGACACTAGATCCCCTTTCTTGAGGTTTCCGAAGGATTTAATAGTGAATGGCTCTTCCAACACCACACCAGGAAGCATTAAGTCTGCGCCACCGACAATTTTAGAAAAAACCACAGGATGAGTAGTAAAGCTATAAATTAAACTTGGAAATTTCCATAACATAAAAACTGTTGGATACATAACCTTTTCAACCACAAACACAACTGGGATTTTTTCCGCACAGTAAATCATCACAGACTCTCCACTGTGTGTTACTACCTTCATTGTTGTGATACTCTCCTTATTGGGTAACAGGTTGAGCAAATCGTCGTCAGTAAGCTGAGGGAAATTATTCCCTATCTCTGAGCGAATCTTCTTCCTGAATAAGTAACATGGTAAGATTTAGCAAAACATTTTCCAAATTATAAGACTTGAACATCTGATCTGACATACAACGAAGTCAATTCTTACCTCTCCGATCCTTTGACTTGGGTGTTGCTCTTCACTTTATACGGTTTCCGGAACATTTTTGGCAGTATCTGACTGTATCAAAATGAAAATGATGGAGGAAGGAAACTAAATCGAACGATGGGTATTTACGCTCTTGATCAAACGACGAATGGTTCACGCAATAACGACGCGATGTAAAACGGCAAAGATTTCCAACTGACACCAATGAAAACTGTATCACATACTTAAAATAATTTCCCCCGCATAATCTAGCGGGTGAAAGAAAATTAAAGGTGCTAATATCTTTAGCACTATCGAAGCTCTTAGGCCATCGCCTACAAACTTCACTCGTACGGAGACTACAGCACAGTCGTGACACACAATGTTAAAAAGTGTAGACAGCGTAGCGTAGCGGACGACGCGGCTGGGGCCATCACAGCGCATTCTGCGGGCGTTTTCCGTAAACTAGCACCCTCCCCTACCGTACCCCCTCCCCTTACTCTCCCCTCCAGTCCCCATTCCACTTTTATTCTTGCTTTGCGTGTTGCATGCGGTAGGGATACTATGCGGGATATCATTTAAATAAAATCACAACATGTGCAAAGCAAATACCCATTTATTTCATAAAAGTTCACATAAAAAGTCACTCACCTGCCAAATACAATGAATTGAATTAGTAAATAAATAAACACTATACACAGGATGGCGAAAGCCTGACAAGAATCTCTCTATGCCTCACTTGTGTACGCATAAGTCCTCGTACCCACACACACAGCGAACTATAATTCCTCAGTGTCATCACAAATTACGGGATAAGAACACCACAAAGAAAATTCCTTTACCAGTGGCCACCTCACTGCACTGAATATGAGATTGTTGAAAAACAAAAATTCGTAAGCAAAATCAAGATCACTATAGAAGCGTTAATGGGCGGAATATACGTGACTTTTTCGAAAATATAACGTTGTCAACCACTTCACACACCACACGCAGGCTTGAAAACTTGATGTAGAGAGAATTAAATTAAAATAGAATCAACAACTATGCACAAACAACGCCTAAAACCGTACATCGCGAGAACACAAGATCTAACCGGTCCACAGTAAGTAGATGTTTTCCTAACGATCAAAACTTTCGAAATGAGGAGACGAAATTTCATTGGCCGATTCATGATTGGTCAATGGGTGAGACAGAGGAAGCACACATATTTCATATTTCCTATTTATTATTAAAGGTACCAACTGAGTGACATTACACAAGTTATGAAATAATTTTTTACGCATTAATATTTATTAATCAAAACTATCTTACGAAACGATAGCGTTAGTTCAGGAAAACTTCCGTCGGACTGTTGTGTCGCACGCTGTCAACAGTTCGCCCGCCTTGTGCCAAGGCCCTGGACTACAGAGTCAATTGTTATCACAAAAGAACAAAAGAAGAACGAATAAAGTGAGTCGTTCTTTGGATTTCGGGACGAATGAATCATGCTAATGAATGCCTTCGCCCATTCATATTTTTCATCTAGAACCAAAACAAATATTGCCGATGTTGGTATTTCGGTGTTCAATCAAGGAGGCTTGCGAACGAAATTACTTTACATAAGGCGCAACAACTCAAACTTATGTATATTTTCTTCATTTTACATTAAGAATTGTGGAGAGCCCTGCGTAATGAAACCACGATTGCTGGCTGGTATTATACCATGAATTGCATGGTGCAATACCAGCCGTACATTACATACATAAATAAATATATTGTGTATGTTCATTTATTAAACCATTGGCCAAAGGGGTTGCGTTGTTTCGTGGACGGTTCTTTGTGCAATTTTGCCCTGCTTATATGTTTCCTCTTGATAGTTCCATTGTGTAGGCATTTATAAATGTATGCATAGAATGAAATCTTATTTGAAAGACTGGTACACGATAGGTCATCACAACATGCCATTTCCAAAGCGATTTGACGAGATAGATGCTCTTCAGGGATGATGTTATTATAATTAAAATAGTTGGATTGATAGCTTTCTCATACAATAGAATTTGCTGCGAACAAATACAGTCAGTACCTATGTTTAAAATTCATCCATACTATGTTAATGTGAAATTTACACATCCTGAAGAAAGCCTTATACACGGGGAAATACATTCCTCCATTAATCATATTTGTGCTGATACTGACTTACGAAATGCCATATGACCATCGCAACAATATCGCTCAAGCATTTATAAGACCTTGTGTGTTCTTCAAGAACCAAGTGTCATCATTTGGTATGAAGCTTGTTGCGCTTTATTTAACTGATCAGGAATACTGCATAAATTTCCATAATTGATAGAATTGTTTCCTCAGTTTCATGGATAAGAGCTCGTAAAAAGTTACTACTTCACGTGGAAAGCGCAACGCGCAGCATCGTTAAGGCCTTGGGAAGGGGTGTGGGGAGCCGCATGTTTTCTCAGGATAATTTTAGGAAGAGATGGGAGTTCGTTCCGAATTGCATTCATTCTTTTCCCCCAGAAAGTCCAAATATCTTGAGGATCATTACTTTATAAGCTAAATTTTTTTATTAAAGCTCACTAAAGCCGTTTTTAGCATTACGGCTCCATTTGTTGTTGGGAGTGAACAAGAGTATGCTACACAAATGAAAAGAATTCTACAAATATCTTCATCAATATTTTAAATCCCAGATGACGTATTTGATCTGAATCGAAAACCTCGTTGCTAACGCAATATTTTTAAAACAAAGACATTATTATTTTCCTACGCACATATGCGTCAGATAACCTTGACCATCTTGGATAACATATTATCCTAAACATATTTGCTGCGTAGCACCCGAGCTGGGACAGTGAAGGTATTCTCGCAACAAATAAATTGGCAATTGGAGCTCACTTAGCCATTTTCTGACTTGGGAATATATATTTCGAATTTTAGTATCTCAATATCAAGGTCAGCACTGACCTCCGTCGAAATTGGATTTTTTAGTAGCTCATTTGATTTTTGGTATGCGGAGTGGCTCGAGTGATTTTAAGTGAGTGTGGTGTGTGGGAAACTTGTCGGGCTGTGCGAGTCGGTCGTTTTAGGGACTAATAAGTGGATCTATTATTAAATATAGGTTTTAACTAGCTTTAAAATGTCTGCATCCCCTGTTGCGCGACAAGCCTCAAGAAGTCAGGCTATTCCGCAAAGAAAAGTTGTTATTAACGACGCATCTCAGCTCCCAGTTGATTATTCAACAACACCAGGCGGAACTTTGTACTCTACAACACCAGGAGGTACATAAATTATATTTTGAAGTTCTCGTGGTATGACTTAAACGATGGCAGCACTCCTCACCCACTGAATGTTAACTGTTTACACCAACAGCATGGCTTGTTGGACATGTGTTTTCTGCTGTTGGATGGATTTCCTCAAGCGCACTTAGCTCGAAAACACCTGGAAATGCCCTTTTCATATTTTAGTATAATTTCTTAACTTCTAAGTAAAAATTTCCATTCCTATTGCCTTTATTTTTTCGTAGGCACGAGGATAGTGTACGAGCGGGCTTTCCTGATGCATCTCCGAAATTCGCCCCTCGCTCGAACTCCCCCAAAAAATTTGCCAAATATACCTGGAATACTGTTAAACAGTAGCCTCGCCAAAGAAAATGTTACCGAGAGCCCCAGTCCCGTGAAAGAAAAAGGTAACATACTTCTTATCGGGATGCTAATTGCGTGTTTTATTTATTTTTTTGTCTTACATCAACCTTTTTTACAGAGCACAAAGATGAGACCCAAGAACAATTCGAGTTGGATATGTAAACTGGACTGTCTTCCTCATGAAATCCTGGAGACAGTTGATCAAATGATGATCGGAATTAAAGGTATATTTGGGATGTTTACCAAATGTTATTGATCAAAAGAATAATTGTTTGTTTGTACTGCTGTATTATATGAAATCATTTTTTGATTTCTATAGCCACGCATCCTCCCTTCGAGCACAACTCATCTTTCAGGGCATTCACTTGTTTACATTGGTCTATTGGTTCTTGTTGTACTTGCCACACTCAAAACTTGCATTTCACATAATGGTTGTGCAATGTTTACCTTGTTAAAAAGCCAACGGAAGGCCTTAAGTTTTTTGATAAGAAACGTTATTGATGTCGGATTCCCTAGTTAGTGTTACTCCTCAGCGTTTAGGTCACGTTGTGGTGATTTCCTTCACATTTAGTCTTATCAAGCGGCCGCATGCGCCTGCATTTACGTACTAATGGATATGTGAATGGTATTTTCTTATTTTCTGCCGATGTTCCTACTTGTGCGTCGTAGTTAACCATTTGGTGACACTCATTGCGTTCATAGGGACAATTTTTTACGAGCATAACGTGTTAATGATTACGTGTTGAAAGGTGGCTCATGTTTATAAGAACCATGATGTATTTTGTCCTTTCATCAGAAGCATTAATGGTGACTCCTTACAGCTATTTGTATTAGCCATCTCATTTTTATTGATACTGAATATTTGTATGATTCCTCAAACTCATGTGAATGTCAAATGTAATATTGTATCAATTTCAACACGTTTGAAATTAAGTACCTTATAGACCTTTGTATGATGTCCTTTGCATAAACATATGATAATGTATTTTAATATAGAGCATTATCAGAGAATTTTGTCGCATTGAAGTTCCCTATAATAGGGTTTACATTTTAATTTTGTTAACGGTGAATTTACAAAATGTGCCATTGAAGGTTTTCATTTTTTATGCTGCCATGGTGAGTTATGTGCCAAGAGAAAATAAAAGCTATTTTGCGTTTTAATGATTTCTTATTGATTTAATTATTTCCGATTTTTCTTTTTGATTCAAATTGTTTGCATGCCCTTAATAATTTGAGTTATAGCCTATCCCTTCAGATTTGCCCATTATGGTCAGATCGCTGTTATAAACATGTTACTTCATTGGTGTTCGGTGATTTGGAAAACTTATTTATGTGGGATAGTTTGGAGGTGGATATTTTGGTTTGGTGCTCTTTATTCTCAAGATGTCATTGATTGGTTTGTAATTCTGAGAACTGTCTGCTCTGTATGTTCTGTCTTCATTCATGTAGAGATTCATCTGAGGGATTAAGGGAGGGCAGGGAAATAAATGAGCAATTTTTTAATGATCCGAAGTGTACTTATAGACTATCCAGAAACATAGTTCATCTAATTGGAGTAAAATGTGAGCAATAACATTTTGAATTCTTTTTTAATCAAGAATACCATGGAAAAGTGTCATACCAGTTGTATAATCAGGCCAAGGTAATATTTAGCTTGCTCAGTTCCATATATTCATTGTGAAACAAGTTCTATGTCACTTGTTTACCAAGTATTCAGACAAAGCTTCACATGACATGAAGAATGTTTATGTAATTATGAATTAATATGCACATGGGTACAATATTTTACACTAATTTAAGCAATGACCCCTTGTAACATCTTGTTATGGTAATTGAAAGAACTTTCATGAGGCAAATTTATATTGTGTAGGGACTACAAATAGAGGAAAATTGCTTAAAATTAAATGGTGAACTTTCATGTTACATATTCAAGGATCACAAGATTAGACTTTGCACTCTTATTTCATAATTGTGGTAATGTATCTAGCATTATGACATTGTGTTTCCTCTATACTCAGAATATCATGTGAGATTGTTGAAAATAAAAAATAATTTAGAATTGGGGCTTCGAGATTGGGGAAAGGGGGTCTTTGGCCAGGAGTGTGGGTACTGTTAGGACAAGGAATATTCATGGAGGTAAGTGGGAAAATCAGGAATTACATTCAAGGACTAGGAAAGAGAAGGACTTCAATTATTTAGTTAACAAAGTCACCTCCATATCGTAGACTTGCTTACGAAGTCCATATCTACAAATTCCTATTCATTGTTCAGGAAACAGAAAAGTTACAAAAAATTAACAATTCACTTTCTCTTGAATGTTTTCCACACTCAATGGCTGCATTGAAGAGATTTTTTCTTCCTTGACCAAAAATTATCTTTTCCCTTGGGACTGGTGCATATTTTGTACTGCGTTAAAAAAGGTTCTGGTGGGAAGAAAAAATAAGGGAACATTAGGCTAATGAGTTAATATTTTTCTAAAGTTTTAAATGATAATTTTATAGTCAGCCACTATTACAATGCAAACCCCAATAAGCAAACTGAGGGAATTCTTCTGCCTGGGACTTGTAAGCCAGGAAAGATGAAGACAGTATAATGTGCTCAAACGATTAGTACCGAGGTTGGCAAGTCACTCAAAAGGATTTTCTCTCAGACGAATGGGAGCAGCACTTACTTTGAAGACAATTTTTCTCCGGCAGTACATGAGCCTTTTCCTAAAATACCCCTTGCTATATGGCTTTTATTCTAAAACATATCAACTATCTTTCCTTTGATCTAAAAAAAGTGACAAAATTTAGTTAGGATGGCTTTTAGCGTGGAAGGAAATCGTTTATAACAGATAAAAATATATTGTTTTTTATGGAAACGTCACTTAGAAAGCATTACTTAATGGTTTTAATACTCTTAATTTGGTAAGTAAAGGAGAGGTGACATGTTGAAGTTGTCCTGGTTTCACATTTATTCCTGGAGCATTTGTATAGAAATGTGTCAAGATAGTATCATATGATCTCATCCAAAAGCATTGTTGACATTTTAATACCTTTAATAAAATGTATCAGTGTTGTTTTTGGTATTTAGCAATGTAATAAGTATATTCCAAATCAGTATATTAACCTCTGATATATTATTTGTAAAACTATTCGTGAATGTGTTTGTATATTTAGAATGAGTAATTTTTGTTTCTGGTGTTGCATTCATTCCGAGTGCTAGATGAATTTTGTGAAGCGGGGACAATTGGTGTGTCTGCAAATGATCAAAATTGGGTTCAAGCATTGGGGATACAGACCTCTTCAACATGTGAGTGAAAGGTTTTCAGGACATTAGAACTGCTGCATAATGAAACTCAAGAGATTGTAGTAATACGTGGCTTGGGTTGTGAATAGGTTGTCAGGCCAAGGTTGTGTTCTCACCGAGGTGGTCAATGTTTGCATGAGATGGCTCTTCCAGGGAATTGACTGGAACGAGTTGGAAATGGAGCTGTTCATAAATGAGGTTTGTTATCACACATCAGGTGTATTTAAACATTGTCATAGAATGTTATGATTGTGCGATACAAAAGGAACACTTTCTTTTGTGAGTACTATGAGGAGTTAATTTTTTTGGTATCCTTGTGATATGATGTGATATACTTCTTGCATTTGTTACTCTTGCAGTACCATGAAAAGGAAGATCAGCATGAAATACTTAAGTACTGGACTTCCTTTTAATGCTAAAAATATTTAATTCAGAAGCATGCTTCTCATGGAGAACTTACTATAATTAAGTTGATGTAAAATTTGTTAACGCTGAAGTGACGAACTCTAACCAAGGATCATTTATGATGACTGTCTGCTCCATTGATAGCCATTCTCAGAGGGAAAAAATCAGTATGCAATGATCTTGATATTAATTGAATTATGTGCTCAACACAATTATCTGGTGATAAGGATGACTTAGAATCTCCAGATGAACTGTGTATTTGTGCTTACTAGGAAGGGTCAGAATTTGAGACCAGAACTGGGGGTATATCCTTGTTTAAATATAAAATGTCCATACTATTTAACCTTTTTAACCGCTACGGTGAGTGGGGACCTTGTATGAGAATAGTTCTTGTTCTTGAATTATTTACCTTCCCTATCTTCTGGCAACCATTTAGCATTGTTAAACGTAATTGGCATACCCCTACTTCATAACCTGATGCAATCTTGGATCTTCAATTTACCTCATCTCAAAAAAGTTCAGTTTGAGTCAGCATTTTAGAAACTAGCTTCAACTCGACTCACTCTGGCTAGATTGTGGTAGAGTTGACAAATTTACCTAAACTATTTTCATTCATAGCCTCTAGGTCATTAAAAACTAGCATTACTGACATCTTGCAATTTGGTGACTCAATTTGAGTGGTGGGGACCCAAGTAAGTTCTTTTAATAACAACATGGCAACTGAGTCAAGTTCGAGTCAGGATCAAGATTTGATTAATGGTGAGTACAGCCCACAGTGTTGTCAGTTGAATGAAACTTTCAATTCAAGAATATCCTCAATTATTGGGTTAATTTTTATTACCTAGGGGTGCCAGAAAGACTAGAGTGCCTTTGTGAAAACTCCCCTTGTATTGTTGACTAATAATTAATGCAAACAGACACACTTTATGTTACTTTGAGTGGAGTTCCTTGTTTATCTTTTTTTATCCTTAACATATTTTCCGGCTACCCCCCCTACTTCATTACTTTACTTTGTCACTAGGTTGAGCAACTACAAACTTTTTCAGCTATCTATGGCATTAAACTGGCTATGATGAGTGATTCCCAATTTATCAGATAAGGCTGGATAAATATCGGAATCGTACCATTTCATTAGTCAAAATGGTCATTTATGAAGCAAGTTAGGTACAGGAAAATAACTACAGTCAACTCACAATTATCCAGTTCCCAATTATCTGGGCTAATTTTCTCATTCATCTAAATGTATATTAAACGTTAATATCCTAAATATATTTGTATTACAGAGTAAAAAGTCCATATTCTGGTTGAATTAAATATGTTTTAGATATTCCATGCTTTTTGATTATCCAGACCTCAGCTTACATTCATAAGGACAGATAATAGAGAGGTGACAGCATGTTAGAAAATAGGGTGGACAGCTAGAATTCCTCGACCTTTGAGAAACAATTTGTTGTAATTATGTAGAAATTAATAAAGAAACAGTAATTTTCTGCAACTCCAAGCATTTATTAGCTACGTATTCTTTTCTTCTACTATATCCTAATTGTTTCGCGTAGCCATTTCATTGAAGAAGTGGTGGAGCAACTGCGGCAGCATCAAGGGCATACCCAGGATCAAAACTAGGGGGGGGGGGGCAAGCCATGGTTGTAGTTGTTGGTAAGATTTAAGCATGGAAAAGGTGAATGAAACCAACATTATAAGGAAACTGTAACAGCTCTTCATTAACTTTTAAAATTATTTGCTTGTAAACTATTATTTTCCTAAAAAGTCATTTGCGATTTTTGCTTCTAGGGGGGGGGGGGGGCAGCTACCCCTCCTTCCCCTAGCTGGGTACGCCCATGGGCAGCATCCCGTTGCTGGCTCTTCATCACCTAATAGCTCCATGTGACCATGCTCTCAAGTTTAATGACAGTAATGAAAACTGTTCTCTCATCATTACAGTTTACATTCTCTCTTAAAATTACAGTCTATGCCTGTTAAAGCGCATGAGTAATTAGGGGTATATTGTGTATTTACACATTTCAAGTTTTGTTTGGCTCCAGGGCCTGAAGAATTTTCTTATAAAAAACACCAGGCATCGGAAACCATAATTAATAACAACAAAATTACCTTTTACAGTGGAGAGTTTGG
This sequence comes from Ischnura elegans, assembly GCF_921293095.1. Lineage (NCBI taxonomy): Eukaryota > Metazoa > Arthropoda > Insecta > Odonata > Coenagrionidae > Ischnura > Ischnura elegans. Next base: position 41,368,897 of record NC_060259.1, read on the forward strand.
TTAAAAATATATTCTAAATGTTACTTTGAATTTTGATCAGTAATGCAGTCTTTGCAGAGGATATTACTTTTGCATGAAATCGTGAATTGAAAAAGTTTTTGTTTTAAAATGCAAGTAGATGATGAGGAAATATCACCATTTGACTTCAAAAATCATTGAACACATACTTGCACAAGTTCATGTGCAGTCCCAGTCAATAAAAATGCAACATTCCCAAGCAAGCTTCACAGCAACTCCTAGGTAAACATTCAAAAGCCAGCCTCCCTTGGTGGTTTGACAACCATGAGCTGAGGATGAGAGATACCGCATGTGAAATGGGAGAAATGACTGTTTAACCTCCAAGTAAGAATCCTGTTTCCAAGGTTGAATGGAAATGCCCTCATCCTTCCTCAGCACCCTTCCAGCCCATGGTACATAATACTGTGCTTTTGACGAACAGTCACACATGAAAAATTCCTTTTGGCGGCTGAGGATTAAACATGCCACGGTCAGGTGAATTATAAATTTTTAGATTCTCAAGTTTCATATTAAGATGCTATTTCCCAATTTTCCCCAATGCATCAACCACCTTTTACTATTTAATAATTTGACAAAACATGACTTTCAGAATAAATTTCATTGATTTTACTAGCATCCATACATTAAATCACACCCAAGATGAATATACGTTACATTTACATATATTTCAGTCTTTTTTTTAAACCAGCAGCCCTTCCTATCCTACTGCAAACAGTTTTCAGGGCAGTCAACGTTTTATTTTTAAATCTAAATGTTTATTCATGTCATTGTCTGATCAATATGGGAAGAAAGACAGGCTCTTGAAGTTGTGTGCAAGAGTTACTCGGAAGCGGCAACTGTGGATGTCACAATTATTTTGGCAACACATTCATTTGCGTTAGCAGTTTCAATTGAATCAAGCATGAACGACTGCATGACCCAAATTTAGAGGAAGCTTGGTTTAATGAGTGCTCATGATCCCTGGTAAATCATTCTCTATATTGGGTGCTCATACCCGATGGTGAAGTGTGAAGCTCCTAAATTTCCATATTCACCTTCACGCTTTTCTTTTGCGTAGGTGCCATTTCATAGAAGTTTGAGATCTGCATTTGCCTTAATTCGTGTATCGGTATAATTTTGCAAATGAAATATCACAAAACAATTATTGGCCCTCATTTCCATAAACCACTTGCATGGCAGGATGTAAAACGATGAATAGTGACAAAATCAGATGTCCAGGATTGGTTGGATGTGTTAAATCATTGCACAATGGCAGGAACCATATTCTAGACACTGAGCCAAACATTCACATCGCATAAGAGGCAGTCATAGTGAGAAGTGATGCCTTGAGCATATGGTGCAATAGGGTAGTTTCCTTCATCAAAGAAACCGAAAGGCATTGATTGCTATTTGTTACCCAAAATTACTGTATTCATAATATACTAATTATTTCGTTTTAGAAATACCGGTTTAGACGAATGGCAATGGTCCATTTTTATCCTCATTTGAAAAGGGCCAGATTGGCGCCCATGCGATGCCACTCCACGTGACGTCACAGGGACCTAGTTTCTATAGGAGAAAATAGGAGTTAGTATACATCGTCTGAGATTACCAATGCATGCATGAGGCGCATAGCTCAGGGAAACATGTCTTAATAATCACCTATTAAAACTGGCTAAGGTCGGAAAGTTTTCTTCGTTTGATAAGGTATTAATAAACCTTTTTTAAGCCAAGCGCTACCAGCCAGCAAGGCACTCAGCTACCCTCTAGCATCCTGCGTCCTATCAGCGCTCAGAGCCTCGATCAAGGTCACCTCACAAGGCGGGAGGGGGAACCAGAAATGCGTCACACGGAGAGATTTCCTTACCCATCGCGTTTTCGCGCTCTTGAAAATTTTCACTTTTCATTTAATCGCGAAAAATAGATATCGTCATTTAAAAATCTAAAAGCATGAAATACGTACTCCAGGAGTAATAATCTTCCGATATAGGCAATAAAAAAATAATAGGAAACCACCCTATTGCACCATCTGTAACACTGAGGCATGGGCTTCACACAAGATTTTTACTTATGTATTGAAGGCCTTGGTCATACTCGCATATCCCCAACAATTGATTCATTATGGCATTTCGCTCCTATTTTTGTATAATATTTCCACAAAGGTTTTCAATAGGATTTAAAAACCCGGAAATCTTACGGACTTGAATATCCTGATGTCGACAGAAAAATTCCAGTGCAACAAGAGAGGTCGCTTACGGACAAAGCGATAAGAGTGTCTCTTGGAAAAAAGTTATAATTAGGGGTGTTAACACATTCTACGCGGGCCCGATTTTCATGGAACTCGTCAGAATCGGCCAATAAAATAAGAAAGAAAAATAGAGGTTTTCGCACCATAACTTCCGTTCAAATACTGCTATTTACAAACGGCGCACACGGGTCGAAAGAGGGAAGCTTGCTGAAGGCCATGCACACAATCGGAAGACTCGGAAGTGGATATTAGTCACATACGGAGGCAGAGAAAGGGCTCCCAGCCCGACTGGCAGAACACGTCAATTGCCGTGCTCTGCGCTGAATGTGATAACTGAAATTTATGTGCACAATGATGTGGTCTCTCAAATTCATAACTTCTCAATGCTATTCCTTGCAATTGCAAATACTATACTTCAAACTATTGGAAAAAAGTGGATTGCATTGCACTCATCACCTTGCCATGGACGTTCTTGAAAACCAATTAAAAGCGACTTATGTGGCAACAGAAATCAACCTTCCATGGGATGAAATTGGGCCTCATCTATGCAGTCCCCTTGGTTGCAAGACTGAAGATATTCAAAGGGTTATGAGAATTAAAAATTCTGCCACCCAAAAAATGAAAAAATGCCACCCAGGCATGAAATTTTAAATTACTATCTACTGCGTCCTTCGATTCCAAATAATATGGACACTATGGATGAACAATAAAATTTATTTTAGAGGTACATTTATTGATTTTAAGTATCTCACATGAAAACAACAGAATCACAAGGAGAGGGGATGAAATGAATTGGCATGTGCGTGCATTCCACTGAAGTACTTAGAATACCAGTCAAAACAAAACAATTACATAATATTCACACAGCAATGAAAGTTGTTTGCTAAGTAGAATAAATTATATTAAAAATGCAGGTATTATCACTAAATAAATTAAATTCCCTTTCTCAATTGCTTGGGTCCACATTAAGTTTCAACGTCCCTGCTAAAATATTAAAAGGAAAATTTCACGCCCCCCCCCCTCTGAACTTAAAATCAGCAAGGCTTCCGTCAAATTATTTTTAGTGCAGACTTCATGTCAAAAGTCTGCATCATATTAATGCTGTGTATCCGAGCATAATACATAAGCTAATCAGCTAAAACTTTTGACCAAAGAGTTCTTTAGTTTCAAACTTTTGGCGAACATAAGAAAGACAACAAAAGGGGCACAAACAGAAAAACAATGAAATCACAGAAACTGATTTTAAACATAATAATATAAACTATGCAATCTGTAGCACCTGACATGGTGTGATGGCAACTCAAATATAAGCCAAATCAGGTAAACAATTCTTATTGTATGAATCTAAACATAAGCAGTCTCATCGGTTTTTTCAGCAACATAATGACTGCATGAGTGCTCACACAGTCATTATTTAAAGTAGAATTTTTTGTCATTGACATACATGGACCACTGGCAGAAAGTCTTCAAAATATGACATGGGTCACAGAAGAGGAGGAACATGTTGATGTTACAGCTTCTTCTAAATTACTGTCCAGCTTTTTGTAGCTAGATGTATTGGGCCGTCGACGGGAACCCTGCATTCTTCTTCCTTCCAAGGCAAGGGCAATTATCTAATAAAAGAGAAAAAAATCAAATAAGCAATTCGCCCATGATGAACCAAACTAGTCCCTCCATAGACAATCTATTATTATTTCATTGATTTGAACCGATTCCAAAGCACGCATTTAGGTAAGTCAAGCTTCCTTAAAAGACAAATCCAGCCAATTTCTTGCTTTTTGCAAATATTGAGATGAACACTATTGAAAAGGGTTTTTCAATTAAATTTGAGTCTAAATAACACAAAACTAAAGAATATTATGCGTAGCTAACTTCATTGAGTCCCTCCCTGTTGTTTAGTTATTCGTATCCAAAATAAAGTGCACATAATTTCTATGATAACAGAAAGACTGTTTGCATTTATTTACTCTCGACTCCCAATCCTTCTCTAAAAACAATCTCTGACACTCCTTCCAACTTATATACAAAATATTTAGCTCCACACCGGCACTAAAATAATGCATACATGTATGTATTAACAGAAATATTAAGATTTAAAATATATGAATTGCTTTATAAAATAATAACTAAAAAATTTTATACTTTAAAATAGTTCTGAGTAACGAACCTTTTGCTTATTGTGAAATAAAAGGTATCCAACAATGCAGATGACCACCATTGTGAGGAAGTATGCAAAGAAGTGTGAGTCTTGGGCATCAACAAATGCATCTTGAAATCCTCTTTCCATCGTAGGCTCATTAGCAACTGAAAAATTTCAATTATTACTCCATAGAATATTGTAATGCTCAATTTCTACAGTAACAAATGCCAAAGCACAATGATTTAAGCTAAGGTTTGCAGGTTAAGCTTAAATGGAACAGATTACACACTAACCCCAGAAAAAAATACAGTATCCATAAAAGAAAGAGTAACAAAGTACATAATTGACCTTACACAACCAATTGAAATACTGTGTTACAAAGAGATACTCATTTAGGACGGCGTAAACATACTAGAGTGTGACAAAATCTCTGGTTCCCTTTGGCTGTATTCAACCACATGCAAGGCCATAGCAATAATTATGCTATTGTGTTATGAAAAATTAATTGAAAATTTCTGGTTAAAATTTTCTTGATAATGATTTGTTATTGAAGATATCTTCTAAAACTATGCAAGAATTTTTTCTGCTACTTGACATCGTATTCTACAATGCCAAAGCAGATGTCTTAGTAAACTTGAATCATTCCTCGTCAGCAAATAATTATGTTTTATGAATGATTTTATTTCTGTTGGCTAGCAAGTAACATAGAAATCGTTAAAAACAAAAATGATACATAATAATAATGGTACATAATGGCAAAGAGCATATGTTAAGTAGCAAAAAATATATATAATATAAAAATATATGAGTACATATATAAATTCACAACCACACAAGTTATATATAAAAGCACAACAGGACTCAATAAAAAAACAAATACAATAAGTTCAAGTATGACAGCAGTCACACTTTGATACCATGAATTCAGAGACACAATAATACACTTTTATAAGAAGTATTTGTAAAGATAGTGGAAAACATCGAATAATGGTGGAAAACATCGAATGATGGTGAAACACATGCATGGATAATCTGCGCACAGATAATCGGGAGGATAATCCAAGAGACACGTTTTCCTTGATACCATGGACAATACTACCTGACCTGTAACAACCCTGCAATAATCTCCTTTACCCACCCCTCTCCTGCCACCCTCCCCATCCCTGGCCCATTTATTGGCACTGTGACCTACCTCGATCAGCCAAGTCCATTCAGGCGAGAACCAAAAGTCGTGTGAAAATTTCACAAGAAAAAAAATCATTCCCCTTGACTGGGATTCGAATGCGGATCCTCTGGTTCCCAGTCGAGAACTTTAGCCAGCGAAGCTGCCACAGTGTCATTCCTCTCTGTGGAAATTTGCGGACAATACCGGACAAGATGATCTAGACCGCTGACATTTTATGCGACTAGCAGCCCAAGTTGTGCACACCGCACCACAGCCAGGAAGTACAGAGGGGAATGATGCCTAGGTAACACAACTGGCTAAAGCACTTGACCGGAATTCAAGGGACTTCGGTTCAAATCCTGGTCACAGCAAATGATTTCTTCCCTAAGGAATTTTTGCACAATTTGTATTGTGGGTGACTCCTTAAAGTTATCACCATGGCTAGTCCTGGTTAACCCTCTCGCTACTAATGACGAAAATATGCAGCAGAATGTTTCTTGACCCGGGAGACGAAAGCAGCAAATTTTCATCAGAGATTGTACTACGCAGGCAAAGAAATGCCGAAAATATAAGTTTCCTTGCTCTCCCGCTTTTACGGCAGTCATGGGTTTGGGATGTCTTAGTACCCCTCTTTGTGGTAAGGGACCACGGTTATACAATTGCTCATTCAGTTAGTTTGCGAAATAAATATTTGTTCCTTTCTAAAACAATATGAACTAATAATTGAATTCTTTGCCTTTTGAGCAGCGTTTACAATTTTAAAACAAAATTCTACCATAAATATTAAATTATATCTCGATTTCAGCATAAGCATCTACATGGAAATAGCTGATGCATAAAATCCATTAATATTCATCGTAGACATTTGTTCAAAATTTGACAACTCTCAAAATAAACCAAGAAATTGAATTCGAAGTCTGCAAATTACGAGTGCTGTCATTGCCGTTGAGGGTAAAAGAAACCAGGGATGCATACTCACATAATCTGTGAGAATGGATGGAAGCATGAAATGGGTGAGTCAAGCATTCCCTACTATGCATGAATACAAAGAGAAGGAAGGGCACGAGTGGCTCATATGACCACTTACAAAACCTGACCCCTAAAAATTACTGTGGGTAAGGTGAGGATAAAAAGAATGGATGAAAAGAGGCCTGGAGAAATCAAAGGATGATACACAGTGGGATAGTACAGGTGCCCCCAAGTGACAGTATGCAAGGGGTTGAGGGGTGGAAGGAGAATGCAGGAAATAAAGGCACACAAAACGAGGCTGGAGAAGGCACTTTGGGGCTGGAATTGGTTGGATGGCAGGAAGTTTGTACCCTGCAGCATTTTGAGAATTGGCCCTAAAACCAGCATTTCCCCACCTATCATTGCTGTGGCATCACCCCAGAAATACTATCTCCAAAATCCATACATTTAACACACATTCTGGTACATGAAACAGCAAAGCAAGATCCAGAGCTCGAGGAGAAGTGAATACCACATATCACTGTCCTGAAAAATCAGTAATATCCCATTTATACCCTATCCCATGACTCAAGCTAGCGATGTGCCAAACTTAAATTGACTGAATGGGAGCTGAATTGAATGCTCAGAAATGAAGTGGCAATTTAAGATCTAATCCTTTATTATAACCAAGGGTCTGCACTGGCTAACAGCTGGATCAAGGTGATGGACAAAGGTTTTTGGGCTGGTAAGGAATAAGGCTGAATAAGCAGTTTTTAATTATCAACGTGCATACGACTAGCATAGAGTGGAATGCCCAAAACCAGAATCACATAAATTAAAACCACATCAGCCAAGGATAATGCTATGGTAAGGTGTTCCCATGATTAACTAACACAAAGTAAAGGCTCAAACAATGGTCACATGGACTGCATACCAAATAACCTGGCATAACTTAAAACTAATAGGACATGGGTCTGAAAAGAAAATATTTTACACATCATCCCCTGAAACTCACATAGAAAATGATGGATGATTATAATGTGTTTGATGGTAGAGATGGATAAATAGATAAGACTCATTGAGTAAATTGAGTAAAGAAATTTATGGAGAACTATCCACTTAAGGAATAGACTAATACTGAAATTCCTGAATATCCTCATACCAAATATTTATACATACAACCTAAATTGATATTTTCTCAAGAATCCACAGACATCCATAAGCTGTACAAGTGACTTAACACCATGACTGCAGTCTTGCCACACATTCACTCATCTTTGATTCCCATCTGTACCCCCCTCCTTGTCAGAGAAAACTGTCCATTTACAGACACATGATCTTTTCAGATAGCTAAAACATCAGCATTTAGAGTCACCCATAGGAGACTGTTCACAGCAAGTTGTGCCACTGAGAATTAAGGAGAGGAAACAAAATTTTGGGGGATTTGAAAAATACAAGGATAAATGAAGGAGCTCTCACAGGAAATTGGTTTCCAATGAAATCACATTCTAACCCAAAATCTACGGAATTCAAACGTCTACTCTACACGCAACGTATGTATTAAGTTTCAAATTAATGATAAAATACATGAATGTCATTCGGATAAACTTCCATAGTACCAAAAAGGTCTCACCTTCATCAGGGATATTATCTTGGCTCCCATCTTTTGAAGCCATATTACGAAGCAAGTCATCCTGTGCCAGTCGAACACCGTCATCTCCAGGTGCAACAGGAAAATTGAAATATATAAAAGAGTTAAAAATAATAATTTATCCTCCACTTCTCAGAGGATGGCCATTAAATGAACGAAGTATTGGATTAGAACAACTGCTGATTCAAATTAGTCCACTCCAGATGGAAAAACCTCATTATTGTTTTTCCCAGGTTCTGCTTGGATTTCAAGAGATCCAAGATCACTCAAATGCAATAGACAATTCATTTGTCTGTTGAGAAAGTTATGCTAAAGGATAATGAAATACCATTTTTACATTGCATTCCTTAACTCCTTCATATATAAAAGAAGGATTAAACATTTTAAAAATTAATTTCATTTAAGCCATCAAAAGTGATTTCCTGAAATTACAAAAAACTTACTATTTCCCCTGGGTTGAACATCTTCACCAGGAAGACCTACAACGGCAAAACAAATACAAAAATTAGACAGTGGTATTTTAAATGTAAGTCAAATGCAGGTTAATATGTAATTCTGGGAGTAAATACAGCAGCATCCCTTTCTGATGATCATCATTGATGCAGGTTTCTCTCTAATTCAGGCTCCGACATTCATCGTTGCTAAGAGACTTCCTCAAAATAACACTACACTGAGGACATCAGGCTAACTGCCGTAGCTTACCTGCTATGATGGTATCCCTTAATAATTTGATGGGCCTTGATAGGGATTTGATTTTCATTTACAGATTTCCTGATCCCCTTACATTACCAAGACCCAGACACTGATGGTATCTTTTGAATCAAAAATATTAACAATGAAACCACCATTAAGCAGGTACAAACTTCAGGAATAGAAGCTTAGCTAGCTGAGAGCTTTTAAACTTTGATTTCATTAGTGAATAGAATGGCTAAAGGTAAGAATGAAAATATACTGGTTGCGGGCCCAGGCTATTGCTAGAGAAAAACAAGCTCTCTAAAAAGCTGAATGATCAGGATATAAGGTAATACCACTCACTTGACACTATTTACAGCATAGCTATCTTTGATAGAAAAGAGCGAATCCAAATGAAATTTCTAAGTATTGTAAGTAAGGGTTGGGGGCTGGTCTCAGTAAAGAATTGGCCACGGACAGAAAAAGATGACACACATGGATGGACACATACCCACTGGCAGTATAAGGGAAAATTGAAATGCTATCACAATAAACCTTCATTATTCCAAAAGGTCTTACCATCATCAGGGATATTATCTCGGCTCCCTTCTTTAGGAGGAAGATTATCTAGTAAGTCATCTTGTGCCATTTGGCCATCATCACCTCCAGGTGCTTCATGAAATTCCACCTTCGATGGATGATGATGGTCCTCCTCATGGTCATCACCTTTCTCCAAGTTATTCAAGCCTGAACCATCCAGAGTAATAGGGCTGGGTGAGGCCACCACTGTGGCTGCCTGTGTTGGGCTAGCCATCTGCGGATGCTTCTCGAGTGGTGATCCAACAGCACTCGATTCCGATAGTTTTGAGATCTCTTCATTGTTTGTGGGCCTCAAGTTTTCATTTGATTTATTTAAGATAGGTTTACTTTCAGTGACAGTGTTGTTTGACCCCTTGACTGTGACTTCCTCCTTTCCATTTGGTAGATTGGCTGGCTGGTCTTTCAAATGACTGATTACACGTTCTTCACTGGGCTGTGGTTCAGCCAAAACTGATAAAACAGAGATAACATCAATATCAATAACAAGTTTATCAGAATAGTTGATACATAATACCATAAAGTAATGTAATTAAGTACTACAGGATTCTACAGTAGTGCACACGTGACCTCTATCACACAACCACATTACAATTTTTTCTAGATCTGCCAGCATACCCATTCCAGTACATACACGAACTGCTGAGTAAACAAATTGAATTCACATACCAGTTAACCTTAATCCATTATATTGGAGGCAGAATTAACAGTCTTTGCAAGAAGTCTTCACAACAAATTTGCACATGTGTTGATGAAAAGATTCTACAAAATGCGATTTTAGAAATTACAATTGTGCAGAACATCCAAAAATCGTCCTAATTAAGAATCAATGGTGTAAATTTGCACTTTACCCAAATGATGACATTCAATGAAGCACAAAACCATCCAGCAAATGCTTTGCTCAACAAGGCTCAGTCTGAAAACGGAAAAGCCTGACCACTGCCACTCAAGATCGGATCAAAATCCTCAACACGGTAAGAGATTCCCACCTTTAACCTTAGAGAAAAGCTCACAGTTAAGTTGGTAAATTTGGTTGCACCAAGAGATAAAGGGAATGACCAAATGCCTATATATTTATATTTAAATATATATGACAAGGTTGTTGTTGTGGACCTTCCATGTTCCAATCCCTGTTGTTTGCTGATAATTGTAACTTTAATAGCAAAAGACTCTCTTGGGAACCAAAAACTACTGAGATAAATGAGGGCTAGAAACAATGCATATGATGACCTTGACCTTTTCTGACCATGGTGTGATAGATTCAATAGGGGAGCCCTGGATGTTAGTTATACGCATAATTCATCTATGTCGATGTAGCATAAAATTGTGAATTGCTATTAATAATTATTGAATCTGAGGTTATTTTACCCTTTAGATTATGCACTAACTTTAATGAAAGATGAAAATGCTTTTGTTCCAAATTTACTTTAAAGAGACAAGGTGTAAGGAAAATGGGTCCGTTTAGGATGATATTATGACCTATGATGAGTGCTTTCTAACTAATACCTGTACAACTTGGGATTATCAGCTCTATGCCTTGAACTTCCAAAATAATCTTCTGCCTCTTACACCACTAATTATATCATGTATATATCACTCATAATCTATTTCAAGCATACCATCTTTAGTCTGGCAAATGTCAAACTGAATATGTATGTCTTCTATAACAACAGATTTTCTTGTGATTAACTTGTTTTTAGATGCTCACAAAAGACTTAAACAAGATTATGACACACAAGAAAATTCTATGTTTCAAGGGCGACTGTCAATGTAAAATATGAAGTCCACAGCCACTTCATCACTTATGGTGCATTTTATTACTACCAAACCATGATCACATTTCCATCCATCTACGTGAAAGGCTATTGTTGACCAAGAAGGTCTAGGTAAATAAACGAACCAAGTAGGGGGCATGTGAGAGACAAACATATTAATTGTGCGACCATTACAAATTGACGAAGTAAATTACAATATAGTGGAACTAGTTGCGACACCATCCAGCCTTAAATGAAAACATAGTAGGGATAGAGTGAATTCACTCAGCGTATAACTGAATTCAACGGCTGTGGTTCAATTCAACTTGGATGTGGTATCTACAAGTTCCAATTTGCCGTTCAGCAAAAACGACACAAGTAATATATCAATCAAAACATCTCGTAGTATTTCTCATTATTGGCCCCAAAGAGGATTATTACACTCAATTGATGATAAACATTAGCCAAGGTAATTAGGTTTTTCTAGATTAGAGATTCCTTACCATGTGCTTCAGTTTTTCCCTCGGCCAGTTTCTGGGCATCCGCAATCAGAAGGTTACTCGCCCAAGCAATAGCCCCGCAAACAGGGTTAAGTGTTCCATGCATTATACAATTGGACTCACATAGAGGTCTTTGTTTCAATGCATCAACGGCAATGTTTGCCCACTGTTCTGTTGATTTTGCTCGGCTATTAGAAAACTGTAATTTTTCACAAAAAGTGGTCACGTTATAGTTCACAGAAATTTTGTTTATATCTTCTTCCGACATGGGAAATGGCCCTTTAGAAACATTGATGCTGCAGAGCTGTAATGATAAGTCAAACAACTCCATGCAAAGATATTTTCCGAATGCAAAATTCAAATCGTTAGAAGACGGCCTTCCACGAGTTAAAGAAGGCCTCACGACAAGACACGGAGCAAATATTCCGCCTTGACTGCTATTCTTCAGGGCTTCAGGCGGAGGAAAAGAACAATTTTTTAATTTGTCCATCATTTCGTCAATAATAGTGGGCTGAGAAAGCATTAGCACCATCGATGAAAATGTCAGACATATCACAGCTGAATACTTTAAAACATATGAAAACATATTTCAAATTTACTTTCTAAACTTTACAGTAAACTTAAAGTCGAAGTACAATACTGGCAGGAACGTAGATCTTGGATGATCTTGGACATCAACAACCACAATCAAATGCGCGTAGCGATAGGTCGGTCGTGCATCGCACGATCCATTGGTGGTGAACCGTACATTTTGAATACAATGTGAACGAATCATCAGCTTTAATAAGAGGGGCCGCACGGAAGTAGGAATTATGAGTGTATCATTCATTTCGTCAAATTTTTCCTCCCTGTTGCCTAAAAGATGTCTAAGATCGATTAAGTTGCCAGTTCACAGGATAATGAAATCTTAAGATTTCTAGCTCATTGGGTGCTTTCCATTCATGCGACTCATGAGTCGACTTGTGTCGGCTCGCGGCATTTGTTTATAACTCTCCTATTCCTGTGCGTTACCGTTTGTTGACTTGTGTCACAACAGTCGGCGACACACACCGAATGGAACACGAAAACCGCGACGCAAGTCGACTTGTGTCGACGTGTGTCAATGAATGGAAAGCACCCATTGTTGGCAAGGTTGACTCAAAGAACGGCTCATCGCCGCACTCCCTCTGAGTGCTGCCATCTCACAATGGAAGGAAGTAAGCTACAACAAATTGAAGGTTATTTTAATTTGATTTATTTACCAATATTGCGGTGATTGGGGTGATCATGATCTTTATGAGGTGATATTCCTTTTCACGAGCATCTTAACTCCAGCTTTAAGGTTTATTTCCATCATCATCTCTTAAGGGTTGTGTTTAACTTATTTGGCATATATTTTTCATCAGTATTTTATTAGATTTTATAGCAGTACGAGGTAGCATTTTGGAGTTTTAATATACTTGCTCACTTATAATGCTCTAATAATAAGGTCATTTGTTCTGGTGCTCATTCAAAGGTTCCAGCAGAACAAGCTGCTGAATTTAATGGCTTTGGTGGTTTGATTTTGGCGGTTTAGGCGCTAGTCATTGCGCATGCGTAATTCAAGTTTTTACAAATTGGCGGTGGCACGAATGCAACCATACCACCATACGACCATACAGTCGGTTATGCTGTGAAAGGATGGATGTCCATTTCTTCGCAACCAACTTATTTCTTCTCTTTTTATATCATATACTAATTTATCTCATCGGCGAGGGACTGATACTCGAAACATAAGAATGTCTTTGGACCATCTGTGAAGGAAGTGTTCTCACACGTAATGCACTACATAGTCGGCTGAAATGAAAGCTAGACACACAACCACCCAATATTTATTTTATTAATATACTTGTAGTAGTAGTAATATAAAATGTGTACATACATAAATATATAATATTTTAATATACTCTAATTTACTTTGTGCTTTAGAGTAGGTAATGATAGAATTACTGTTATTACGGAGGATTCCGTGGTGATTGAATTGATGATTGGTTTCCAGGTCAATTCCGCATCGACTCATTTTCGTCCACTGATAGAATTACTGCTGAATTCACTCATGAAATGAGCTCCCTCTCAACAACAATACATTTTTGGGAATGTATGTACATACATCTGTTAGAAACAACTGTAGTATATATAGTATAACTATATGTACACAAGTGCTCCAGAATGAAGATCCATGCATGGTGTTCTGTTAGACAAAAACCATGGTTATATACCTATAACCGCATGAGAGTTTTCTACGCTTGTTTTTTTCCCAAAATTCACTTTGTGCCTTAAACTCAAAGGGTCACGGTAGGAGAAGGGGTGAACATCCCTTATAGGTTCAGCTGTCACCATTAACTTTGAAACATTTGATTCAGAGTTTCACCTTTGTTTTACATTGAAAATGGCAATATAGCACAAATCAGATGGGCACCACATTGAGTGGCACACCAGGCCTAGGAGGATTTTGGGCCACTGCAAATATTCTGTTCTTTACTTTCCAATCCTCAATTATTGGCAGGGGCGCCGACTTATAAAAAATATTGGGGGGGCCCATATCGGAGGTCTTTCCCCGGGAAGAGGTTAAATTCAAAGTTTGTCGCAGCACCCAAACACTACCATGATTCACACTACTAATTCAGTTAACCTGCTTAACCTTATAATTATTTGTTTCAACACACATTGTTGAATTTATTTAAAAGGTAACTATCGTCAAGCATGGGAAATAAAAATTACCAATATATTTTTGTGATTTCACAAAGCATAACATAACTTAATTATTTTCTTGAATTATTGAGGGGGCTCCGCCCCCCCAAACGAATCTTTGAGGGGGCTCGGGCCCCCTGAGGCCCCATGGAGTCGGCGCCACTGATTATTGGGTACCTTTCCTTTAAAAAGAAATTCAGGATCCTTGTGCCTCACCAGACAATATTCATTGCCACCCTCTTCTCTGTATTCCTAGGATCTACTTCAACCACACTCTCCCTAACTGTCCATCTTTCCATCCAGTTTACCTCCACTATTCTTCATACTTGCATCCTGGACTTCTAATCTCTCATCAGTGAAGTAAGGGTACATAAACCCCTCACTACCATGCCAGGTAATTGTTGCCCTCGAATTTAAGCAAATAACTTCTCGTAGGTATTTTTTCTTCTAAGAAATACATTTCAGCGTGGCTGTTTCCTTATGGGAATTTGGTATTTAAAAAATATTTCAATACAGAATATGATTATCATGTTGGATTCTATGCTGCAAAGAACAACACAAATTGACAAGTAAAGTATCGTGGCAGATAGCATGAGGCTGGAGAGAGATGGGAGATATTCTGGTACTAAGTGGGTGGTTAAGAGGAAGAAAGGTTTAGGTGTTGGGGCAACTCTGCATTAAAACCATCACCAGAATGAAATGATTCCCTTGATGCATCAGAACATTTGCATTGAGAAAAAGCGAAGATGAAATTTTATCAAACAATCTTAATAAGGTTAGGTTAAAAAATAGTAGAACTCAAAAAAACTACCTATATCACCATAAAAGGCTTACTTCAGCACCCCAGTGAGTAATTCTCTTCGTTGTGTGAAAGCTTGGTTAACCAAGTCTACATTTAGCTTGGTGCCTTCCTGAATCTTAGTGAAGTGCCTGAAAGATTTTGGCCTCGCTGTGTTGGATAACATCAAATGGTGAGAAAAATCTTTTCTATATGTCCTTTGACAATCCCCAATAGGTTTTTAAAAAAACCAATGGCAGGCTCATGATCAAGCTGTGAATATTGAAATCCATTCAGATCAACATGTTTTCTGGTGGTTTCAAGGTGTTCACTCAACTTGGCAAGTAGCCGACTTCGAATTGAATTCCTAATTTTTTTCCTAGCATTGTCAAATTTTAAAGGAAGTCCTAAGGTCATTATTAACCCTTTCGCGCCGGACCTTGGTTCAGGGAAATTCTTCCTCAATACGAGTCTCTCGAAAGTTTTCTTTACTCCCTTGTACGAAGCGTTTTTGCGTCAACTGAAGGCAGTGGTTCCCTCCCTAACCATTTTTGGACCCAACTCAGAGGGTGCCGATCCCTTTCCTCGGCCTCTGTCTCAGACCCTAGAAGGATTAAAAGCCCCTTCCTAGCACGAGTTCACGGTCAACTGGCTAAAATGTTAATGCAAAATATATGAAAATATTTGTTGCTCGCACCGATTTTTTACATTCAAAATGAATTTTGTGTTTTTTTCTGAGCGTGCAGAAATTTTAAACGAAGTTCTAACGTTGATTTTTACGGATTTAATGTATTTACTAGTTGTTCTATAACTCCAGAGATTAACGTTAGAATTTTGTTTGAAATTTCCATGTGGTCAGCAAAAAAAGATGAAATCATTTCTAGCATTGAATTTCAAAAGTAAGCAACAAATATTTTTTTGGAAAACACACTGCAAATAACAGTAGTTGACCGCGTGGAGAGGATAAGAAAGGGTCGACCTGAGCGTCCGAAGATGAGACTGGGCTTGCGCTAAGGCGGATCGTGAGGGGCAACCGCATCCGTGGGTCTATCGTGTCCGCGACGGTCACTTTTTTCGACTCGTGCCGCACAGGCGCGGCATTCGTTGGTTAGGGTAAGAACATTCAGGACGCACTGGTGTGGCATTCGTTGTTTAAGGAAGAAAATCCTCGCCGCACAGGTGAGGCATTCGGTGCGAAAAGATTAATGCATTTAATGCAGCAACGAGTTCCATGTTGATGTTTATACATAACTCGAGATATAAGTTAATATTTATCATAGAATTTTGTTTAAAAATTGTAAACGCTGCTCAAAAGACAAATAATTCAATTCTTAGTTTATTTTTATGAGAAGTGAACAAATATTTATTTCGAAAACTGACTGGATAAACAATTGTACGACCGCTGTCCCTTACCGCTAAAAGGGGTTATAAAAGACGAGGGGTCCGGGTACCTGCTCTCGGATTCTGAGGGTAAATCCTAAACCCCGCAGGATTGGGTCGCGAGACAAAGACGACGTAAACCCGTGCCCGTCCTAAAAGGGGGAGAGCTAGAAA
The DNA here is from genome assembly GCF_921293095.1 of Ischnura elegans. Taxonomy (NCBI): domain Eukaryota; kingdom Metazoa; phylum Arthropoda; class Insecta; order Odonata; family Coenagrionidae; genus Ischnura; species Ischnura elegans. Next base: position 41,385,610 of record NC_060259.1, read on the forward strand.
ACGTATGTATACGGCTTTCGTTGTCCTGACCAGGAAAATCTCACACGTAAATATACGCCCGTCGTCTCCCGGGTCAGGAAACGTCCACACGTATATATACGTGTATAGTAGGGAAAAGGTTAAGAATGAAGTTTTTTCAATAGAGAAAAGTATTAAAATTAGTTAAAAACCCTCTACTCAGTACCCTGTTTTTCAAAACTTTTCCCCCCTGGCTTTGGACCCCCCTTCCACCCTCCAAACAAAATTCTTGGCTACCCCACTGGTCTAAGAGGATTATAGGTGTAGAAAACTCATTTTCATCCGGATTAAAATGCTAATACATACTATTAGAATGAAGCTTCAGAGACCTAGGTTTCTGGTTTAATATCTGCATTTTTCTTGGGTTCTCTTCTGCATTAGTTGGCATGGCAAGATATCCAGCAAAACTGTGGTCCACAAACCAACTGACGCGGATGAAATCCCTAGAAAAATGCTGAGATTAATTTGTACTATTTCTGGAGATAGATTATTAATATTGAAATCCATGCAGATCAACATGTTTTCTGATGGTTTCAAGGTGTTCATTCAACTTGGCAAGTAGCCAGATATTTGCTTCAAGGGGAGCTTGAGTGGTATGGGAATTGCCTATACTGATATTGTTTTGTCAATATGCACACTGTATATCCATGCATTTCATTAAATCAGCTGTATTTCACTTGCATAATGCTGAAATTAAATTCATTGTTGGTTAGAGGCAAACATTAACTTTACCTAAAAATGGAGTGTTAGAGTATAGGTCCTCTGGGCTAGTGGTCTACTCAGCCGATATATCACTGAAAAAAAATTCAGGGGGCAGCTGAAGCCCTCAAAGCCCTGTTGCTTGTCTTTGGTGTTGGACTTGTAAGTAGTATGGCTCTGTGGCGCTGTGGATTCAACGGATCTAGTCTCTCAGCTGCATGACCACATGAGTCAGCTGCATCCGACCCCTGCGTCACGCCACATCTCCTCACAGCGCGTCTTTAACCACAAGGACTTGGCCACGTCTTCCCAGGTCTTTGTTCGCCAAGATGCTGTGAGGCCAGCCCTACACCGTACACAGGACCATACCCTGTCCTCAGCCGCAATGAGAAGACTTATACCCTAAACATCAATGGCAAACCTTCCACTGTTTCCATTGACCGTCTCAAGCCAGCTCATCTTCTTGAGGAGGACTCTCCGCCTACTCCATCAGCACCATCACCAGATATTACCTCTCGCTCCCGCCGCACCATCCATCCTCCGGACTGTTTTGTGGCCAACGCTCTCTCTCTCTATCTTCCAAGGGGGGGAGTAATGTGGTGTATTAAATATTGTGAGATTTTACTTGCATTTCAGAAAAGAATTCAAAGAAAATCTATGAGGTAGCAGAAAAAGATAAATGATTCATTGGATGATTCAGAAAAGGGAAGTGAAAAATACACTGTTAACATGACAGAATGAAGACGGCTAGATATCCAAACAAATAAAAAATAGAAAGATATAAATAAAAAATTTAATAAGAACAGTGATGAAGTCAGAGTTATAAAATATTCAGCTTGAATCTTTCAACAATCCATAGCATGCTTCACTGGTGAGTGTCTTTAACAGTATCCCTGGCAGCTAATAATTCTTCATAATCCTCAGCAGGGATATCACTATCTCCCCATCCCCACAGTGCATGGCTATAAGAGCCATCACCTGTCCTCTTAGCTCGCCTCTGAACCATATCTGATGAAACAGTTTTCAAATCATAGGCCCAACCTATCCATGCAAAAAAATCTATGAAGGCAGTGGTGATATTTAGTGAGTAATTGCCAAGCTCAGCTGTCCGGTAGTCCCAAGGGAATACGTGGTGGTAATTGTGCCACCCTTCTCCAAGGGCAGCGATGGACACAGCAATGTTTTCCACAGGACTGATGCTTCTGTTAAATAAAATCATTTAGCATTAGATATTTCTGAAGGATGCTTTACACGGGGCACGTAATTACGGAGGTTAGAACTGCATTAATTTGTTATTACGGCATGAAATTACACAAATGCACAAACAAAATTAGGACAGAAGCTATTTTGCCATAACGTCCATGCATCCTATATGTGTTCTGGCAATGTACCGCTTTACACAATGCAATTTTGATTGCATCAGATTGTGCAACAATGTGCCCCATGTAAAACTTCCTTTAAAGCAATATACATTAGTCATAAATCATTTCAAAAGTGAATCAGATTACCTGAAAAACTGCTCCATTCTTATTTAAATGTCAAAATGAGTACAAATTTATCTTTGATATTCAAGTCTATTTATTACATTTCACGTAACCACTCATTATAAGAGATGTTTCAGCAATACTTTCCATTCATTTATGCTCAGACAATTTAAAGTCTACAGCGTTGAGAAAAAAAATCAATTTTCATGAAATTTCTGTAGCTATAGATAGAGAAAAATTGATATTTGAGACTTGAAAACTTTCTGCACAGTTCTATCCCACTCTCATATTAGAATGTTAAAGCTTGTCCATTCCCTCTTCTTATATTTTAAATACATAAAGAGAAGTAGGGATATATTACCAGGATTAATAATAATCATACATCACAAATATCCTCAGACTTTTTTGGATCATTGGGTAAAATATTTCACAACCATTACCAAGAAAATCTGATAAATGCAAACAGAATAAACATAAGAAATAAATATAATAAATGATATATCATAAAAATTGAACACAATGGTAAAATAGAGAAAAGTTTTCAAATCTTCCTTGAACTTCATTTTCTGGATCACTTGTGCTTGCACACCCCCATAAAGGAAGTTCCTTTTAAATCTCTGATATTCCCCCAATTATAAAAGTAGTTTTCATAAAATTTATGACAATGAACATTATTGAAAGGGACGGAGAGAAATTTAATGGCCAAAATAGTAGTACAATATTTCATATGCATTTTTTTGTTTCATACAACCATACACACAAAAAAGAAAATCATTCTATTGAGTGTAAACACATGATTTCTTTGTTATGCGCTATCTTTAGAAAAATATTATCCTTGATGGAAAATTTAGGCTTAGGACTTCAGTAAATATAAGGTTAAAAATTATATTTCAACATATAGTTTGAGGTTTCAGGCGAGATGGAGTGGAAGCGTGACATAATGAAAATGAAAAAGCAGGAGCAATTTCCACAATTTTACATTTATTAATACTACCGGTTTCGCTTTTCAGCATCATCAGGTACAGTATCATCGTACCTGATGATGCTGAAAAGCGAAACCGGTAGTATTAATAAATGTAAAATTGTGGAAATTGCTCCTGCTTTTTCATTTTCATTATATTTCAACAGATTATTTTAAAATTTCAAAGTGTCATTAAATAATTAAATTGTGTATAATTGAGAAAGAATTGAGAATATTTAGAAATTCCTGTTGGATGCAAAAATTTACATTTTATAGTAAGTTTGCCAATATGTTTATATTTGAATATCCTTGTGATTTTATCAATATTTATTTTGCTTTCTCGAGAGGGTAGTTCTTCATATAATGAGTGTATGACAACCATTTTAGCCAATGCTACAGAAATTCCCTATTTTCCTACTTCAGGACTTCCTGTTTGATGTGAAGGCCTATATAGCTTTGCATCAGTCTAAGAGTCACCCACAAAACATTGGATGTGTTTTAGGCTAAGGTTTTCATACACCCAATCTGATGATACTTCGTGGCACTTATATGCCATTTCTGCATGCGTAATCATGTCAATTATTCTTGGAAATTCTATTAAGTTGTGTAACACATCAGGGCACATATGAATTTGACGCCCTTTCTATTACGCATCTGCGACGCCACATCCTGTAAATTATGTGTCCCGCAAAACTCCGTCTTCCCCTTCGGCCATGAAGTCTGCAACACCTCTAAGGATATTGCCCCCTACAACTTAATTTTTTTGATTTTATCCCGGGTTTATTTCTCTACGATTGTTTCTGGAACCTCCAGGGAATTTTCTTCGTCTACCCACGAGAAACGTGCCATAATTTTGCAGCCCTACAGATCTTTCATATTTTCTTTCCCCTTTTCATATGCTCCATCGTTTCTGCCACGAATTTATTATTCTTCCCAATGTTGCTGCGATTGCTTACCGTCTTTATCATCTCAATAGGGTGGTTTCCTATTATTTTTTTATTGCCAAAACCGAAAGATTATTACTCCTAGAGTACGTATTTCACGCTTTCAGATTTTTAAATGACGATATCTATTTTTCGCGATTAAATAAAAAGTGAACATTTTCAAGCGCGCGAAAACGCGACGACTAAGTATGAATGCTGGGAAAACCCCGTGTGACGTCGTTCTGGTTCCCGCTGCCGCAAGTGAGGTGACCTTGGGGCGAGGCTTTGAGCGCTGATACGACGCAGGATGCTAGCAGGTAGCAGAGTACCCTGCTAGCTGGTAGCGCTTGGCTTAAATAAGGATTATTAATACATTTTCAAACGAAGAAAACTTTCCGAACTTAGGTATTTTTAATGTGTGATTATTAAGAAATGTTTCCGTAAGCTCTGTGCCTCATGCATGCATTGGTAATCTCGGACGATGTAAAACTCCTGCCTACTCGTATAGAAACTAGGTCCCTGTGACGTCACGCGGGGTGGCATCGCATGGGCGCCAATCTGTCCTTTTTCAAATGAGGATAAAATTGACCATTGCCATTCGTCTAAACCGGTATTTCTAAAACCAAATAATTTGTATATTATGAATACACTAATGGTGGGTAACGAATCGCAATCAATGCCTTTCGTTTCCTTTGATGATGGAAACTACCCTATTACGTTTTCACGTAGGAATAAAGCACACCTTACTCCTCCATATTTTTTGTTGTTTTGTTAAAAGTGCAGTTAGATTTTTATTTTATCTGCTTCTTTATTTCATTTTTCATTGCTAAGAGTGCAATTTTAATTGAAAATAATGCTGTATGCGTAAAAAATTTTTAAATAAATAACTAAAAAAAACTGCTTCTCACATCCATACCATCTACCGGGTATCTTTCATCACATTGTTTTGTTTAGCATATTACCAGACCTCCTCCTAATGTGCTTTGAATAAACACTACTTTCTCCTGAAAAAATATAATTATGTATACACGTATTCTACCGGTTAAGGTTTACATGGGGCATTTCGCCAATCACTCCGGCCTGTCTCCCCTCCCAAGGCAGTCTCCTTTTTTCAAGACACAGCAATGCTTACCCCCTTTCCTTTATTGATAAATCACATTTTCTTCCTCCCACTCCCCAGCTACCTCAACATTCTTCCCTAACGCGGTTTTTAACGCCCCCTCCCCGCTCAGAGCTCACTCTATCCAAACCCTCTTTCTCCTCCGTATTTCGTTCACAAGTTTCCTCTCCACGCCCACCGCATCCAGCACTTCGTCGTTCCTCTTCCACTACATTCTCCTCTTTACCCTCATCTCGAATGCCACAGTCTTCTCTCGTCCTCCTTTCACAACATCCACGTATCCGCACCGTAAAGCGCTACTCTTCATTAACCGTTTCTTTAAGCTCTTACATAATGTTCCTCTTCTCACGTATTTAATATTCACGACCGCCTGCTTTGCCAATGCAATTCTCTTCCCGATGTCCCTACTTCTACGTCTGTCGTGATGTATGGCTCGTCAATTCTTTCCTTACTGCTCATATATTTCGGCATTTTCCTTATTATTATTCCGGATTTGAAGCTCTCTGAGCACAGCAATGGCTCTTGCAACCTATCCAACCTATTCCTCCCTGCCCTTAGCTGTCTCAAAACAGAAGCTAACTTTATTTCAGTATTCAGTATTGATACACGAACTCATTTTCTAAGGAGTCCAAACCGTTATTCTGAATCAATTCTAATTCTCGGAATGCTTGCAAATTAAAATACTAACATGTAATAACTACGTTAAATTCTGAGCCACCGAGAAGTATACACAAAGTGAGCTCACGGTCCACGTTGAAATAATTGGTTTTGGTAAGTAATTGCGTGAATAATTTAATCATGAGCCTTTCTTCAGATTACAATTTCGTAATTTCCGAACTTATTTCCCTCATTACGACTTCCCAATTCTCAGATTAGTTTCCACATCTCGTTCGCGCCAGCCTAGAATTGCCGTCGACCTCGAAAAACTAAAGTTTTAAAAATCTCCCTTTAAAAGACCCAATGAAGTTTGAGAGGCGCAGAGGAGTAGATGCCACAGTGGGTAGAGAGGTTAGGAGTTACTTGCTGGATCAGCCCGGTGTGTGGGCAACGCTTCATATCTAATATTTTAGGTACCTGAACGCATACACACATATTTAATCCAAACATAAGTGCCCCCCCCCAAAAAATTCCGATTCTTTTTAAACTTGTAATAAAAGTTACAGGTAGTAATCAAGTTTTACCAAATCATCATCATCATCATTAGTCAACAATCCTAAGATTGGTTTGACGCAGCTCTCCATTCCTCTAACTCTATCCGCTAACCTTTTAATAGCGACGTATCTCTTCTCTTTTACATCCTTTATAACCTGTTTTACCAAATATAAAAAACGATATATTTGAACTTTCAATTTATAAACGGTACTCGCAAATGAAGACAAATCGTATCAAATTTACTTAGCCAAAAACTGACTTGATTCGGACTTGCACTAGGACGGGAATTTAGGAATTAGGATAGTTTCCTGTCAACCACATCTTGATAGATTTCATGCGTTGTTTGAGTTCACCCTTTTTCGGTGCTGGCTCAGCGCCGAATAGGGTGGTTTCCTATTATTTTTTTATTGTCTAAATCGAAAGATTATTACTCCTGGAGTACGTATTTCACGCTTTTAGATTTTTAAATGACGATATCTATTTTTCGCGATTAAATGAAAAGTGAAAAATTCCAAGCGCGCGAAAACGCGACGGCTAAGTATGAATGCTGGGAAAACCCCGTGTGACGTCATTCTGGTTCCAGGTGCCGCCGTGTGAGGCCAGCTTGGTGCGAGACTATGATGCAGGCTGCTAGCAGGTAGCAGAGTACACTGCTCGGCTTAAATAAGGATTATTTATACCCTATCAAACGAAGAAAACTTTCCGACCTTAGGCAGTTTTAATAGGTGATTATTAAGACATGTTTCCCTGAGCTCTGTGCCTCATGCATGCATTGGTAATCTCAGACGATGTAAAACTCCTACCTACTCGTATAGAAACTAGGTCCCTGTGACGTCACGTGGAGTGGCATCGCATGGGCACCAATCTGGCCTTTTTCAAATGCAGTTATAATTGAACATTGCCATTTGTCCAAACTGGGATTTCCAAAACCAAATAATTTGTATATTATGAATACACTAACGGTGGGTAACGAATCGCAATCAATGCCTTACGTTTCCTTTGATGAAGGAAACTACCCTATTACAGCACCCAATTTTTCCGGAGAGGTGCCGGAGCGCCATGATAGCGCGTTCCGGTCCAAATTAAGCCTCCTATTCAAATCCCGGAAGTGGATGATAATTTTCAGAAAAGACTATCCTCAAAGGGTGCTGCGTGGATGGAACTTCGAGGGCAGCACTCGGTCCGTCGGATGGGACGTTGAGCTGTAGTCTGTATAATATTAGGCTGTGGCTCAGGTATAAACATTTTAGGTCTGAGAAAATACTCAGATTGACTTTTTATATTTGAGATTCTGGTAAATGTTGGCAACGGTCGGCGCTACGTGCCCTAAAAATTTTTATACAATGGCGGAAATTTTAAACGAGTAATAGGTAAGGAAAAAGACCGTTGAGCGTGAGCTATCGTGTCTTTAAATCAAAGCCAGCAAAACTATTTTTTCAGCAGGTGCATGCTGAAAAGATAAATGGTTCCATTTTCGCGAGGCTAAAAGAGTCAGAAATAAATTAATATTCGCTCAGAGAAACTGAGGCAGCAGAAGATGAGAGAATTAACGCGAAAGAGTTCTCGTTTATATTCTCGTTAATAAGAATAAACACAATATGCATGTGCACATAAATATTCCTCTACGGAAGCTTTTTTAACCTGACTTACTCATTCAGCAGGAAGGTTTGGTTGGTTGGTGAGGGAAAAGCTCACCCCAGACTAAGCCATAGGCGCGTGAATGTCACACGTTTCAGGATATGGGGGCAGCGGGACTTTCCTCGCAGTACGAGGATCTCTGTCACGAGATTCCAAGGGTTTTCAACCCCGGACCCTTAGATCATAATTCCAGCGCTCCACCCAGTAGACCACCACGCTCCCATACACTATTTACTCTATTATTATGATTACTATTATTATTAATGCAGATTGGCATGGAGTCTTTCATACTGACCTGTCATACGGCTTATTTCCCCACATGTGAGCAGCGCTGTTGACGAAGAAGGCGATGTTAAGAGTGACGCAAAATCGGAAGAAAAAGTTCACCATGAGGGACTCAACCAGCTTCTCGTTCCAGAGGGCGCATGGGACCCACACTGGCAGGCCAATGGCAAGCAGGGCAAAGAGCGGTATGTACAACCTGGAGAATAATCAATTTTCATTCTGAAGATAATTTGTCATTTATCACTGAATAAACACTTAAAAACCATTCACTTGCCGCGAGGAAAAATTATACCATCAAAATCATATGCTACAGGTTTGCTCTTGTCTTAAGTCCTAGTTACACGATACATGAACATATACGAGGTCCATGAGCCATGTAACCACACACATTATAAGAACGCATGAACAGAAATGACAACCTATTCTAATTTGGTTCATGCATTCTTACATTTTCGGTTCCGGTCCAACACAAAGGTCAATACATTCACACATAGGTACACTCAAGGGCGTACCCAGGATCAAAACTAGAGAGGGGCAAGCCGTGGTCGTTCAAGTTGTAACACAGAAAATTTTTAGGAAATCAAAATCTCGAGATAATTTGAACAGCGCTTTATTAGTTTTTAAAATTATTTGCTCATTTTTTTAATCTTAATTAAATTTTTTATACCAATATCACTTTTCTTGGATTTGAGAAAATTAGTTCAGAACTTTGAACTAAATTTACATTTGCTTCTAGGGGGGGGCTGCTGCTCCCCGCTGGGTACACCCATACGTACACTCGTACACGTTAATTTATTGCGTGATCAAGCCTTAAGGTTCACGTGAGTTATAGGCTCATTGCATCCCTTACCAGTCAACTCTACAGACCCTGATGAGCGGCCTGCTCCGCTAATCTCCTCTTTATCGCCTGTGTTAGCGCGAGACTAAATACCAACTTTTCTCACTTTTTCATGCCCATGGGATTGGGCCATTGGTTATTTATATATGGTTAAAAAAAGAAAGGCTATATGCAGCGTAACGGGCCCAGAGGCAGATTTCAGGGGCGGAAATTTTTGAAAAGCTTATTTTTTTAATATTTAATTTTTCCAATTAAATTATTTAACACTAATTATTACTTTATAAATTATTGCACAATAATATTTATAAAACTTCTTAATAGTAAATATATGGTGTGCAATTTCAACTACCGCATCTCAAAAAAAAGTTAGGGGTGTATAATATTTTAGTGGTGGGGGAAAAGGGAATTATTATATTGGATTATTATATAAAATAAATAATTATCTAATGAATCTTTGCTCCACCGACTAAAATCCTAGTTCCGACCATGCAGCGTAATTCACCCATTATTTAAGTGTGTTTAGCACGCCTATATAAGTTGAATATCATATTAACTCCATCATTACACCATCACTCCCTCTCGACTGGCCCAGTTTTGTCTTTTCTCGCGAGGAATTAGTCGTTGAATGCTTAAGGTATCATCTTGACAAACGTGAAATGTCACATACATGAGTTCATTTACAAAGCATGGGTAAAATATTCATGCCTCGTAGGTCGGCTGGAGCACTAGGAAGTATCAAAGCAGGAAGCCATGGAAGGGATCGGTGGTTGGGTATGGGAAGGCAAGATAAGGCGCTAGGTCTCACGGCTGCTTTCAGTGAGATAAGAATTTGTACTTACCTGAGCATTCAACACATATCAAGTTAGCCACTTATCGTTCAGAACAAGCCATTAGGTGTTAAATTCGCTTAGTATAGTATTATTACGCAATTATAAAATAATCATTATTGTATTATAGTCGACCAATATACGAATAAAACATGAAAATACAAACAATAGATTATCATCAGTCGTTGCAAATCAATAGCTATAAATAAACATCAATAGTAGTATTGTACCAGATTCGGGCGTTCGTATGGCAATAAAAATAGTTGTTGCTCATGGACCTCTCCGCGTAGCGTTTCATCGCTTTGTGGCATTATATGGCAAGAAGATACAGAAACCGAATACGGCAAGGAAATCGTACTTATTACAACCTATCAAACGCGTATATTATATTCAGATATTTTGTCGCCCTAAATGCTCATAAGAGTAGTGTTTGAAGTTCCCCCTACTCCGATGTACTACGTTAACGTTCATATTTCATTTGCGCATGAAATGGATATTCACCATTGACTTATCTCCTCGAGGAGATTGACGTCTAAGCGTATCAAGTATAGGTTTAAATAAAACAAACATAAGAATGGAATACTCTTGAGCAACATTCCTCGAGAAGGAAATTGAGCAATACCTTAAATGGTCCTGTTTATCATACTACAAGAGAGGAAAATAGCGAACAATGAAATGATTATTATTGGCTTTACAGGCAAGATCATGTTCAATAGGCTCGTTTAATTACCGAGAGCCAAATTAATCAATGTAAGTATCCAACTCTCGTTTGAAATTTGCATGTGAAACAAGAATATTTCCATTTGAAATAAAATAATTTCGAGGCGAGGGATTAGTGAATGTGACGAAAACTTCGGACAAAAAAATTAGGATATTATTATTGGGTACTGAAATCCTAACAAGTTAATGTTTCCTTCCACGGATTCCTCTAATTGGGATATTATTCGTAAGTGATAATTGAGGCGGTTGTGACAGAAACTGCTGGCCCCTACTATGCACCTGGACATAGAAATGCGTTGTAAATCAATCTTAGGTATGTGGTGATAGCCTGGTATCGAAGGTTGGCAACTTCCTTCAGAAGCATTGGAAAACACATATTGAACCTATCTGAAGAAGTCGGCGAAACCTGTCTGCTTCCTGGTAATAGTGATAATTTGAGATAAAATAATATGGCTCAGCTTTATTTTGGTCTTTTCCTTCAAATCATAATTTAAATATCCTGCCAAGGGCGCAGCTGGGGGGGGGGTTTAGGCGCAACTAATACTGGGGAGTTAGGGGGTATGGAATACCCGCCAGGGGAAGCTGGAGGTGCGGGGCCCTCCCCCAGAATTTTTTTAAGATAAATGGTTCAAAATGGGGAGTTTTACGGCCTTATGAGGGAAATTTCATTAATCTTAACACTATTCTATAAGTAATATTAATCTAATTAAGTAAAATGGATTAAACTTAAAAATTTCTCTGAGCTCTGGGGGGGGGGTTTATCCCCCAAAACCCCCCCCCCCTCGCTGCGCCACTGTATCCTGCCACATATTTACTAATTAGTACTACGTCTGTATATCTTACAACTTCAATTACAGGTATTGAAATGAACTATTTAAATTGATATGAACATTTAAATAGAAAAATATACTCCACATTTCCTCAGAACTATAATATTAGTTATGCCAATGGACTCCAAACGGGATTTTCATGAGAGGTTCTACCATTTTTTCTTTTTATTGGAAGAATACCTTCCCAAATTTTTATATAAAATGCATAATACTAATAGATAGGATTAAAAAATACATATAAATTTAAATTATGAGGATCATAAAAATGTATACGTTATTATTGATTGGCAAGAAATTGCTTAAAAAATCAATAATTTATTTCAGTTACGTTTTCGGAATTTTGAAAGAATTCCGTATAAAATCAAGCAATCATACATCTTTTGACGCACCTTCCGGCAAAATTCAACGATGAAAATGTCGTGCAAGCGAATACCATTTTCTCAAAATCACCCGACATTCATCTTTTCTCGATTTTCAAGCAACGCTTCAAATGATATATTTTATTTTGAGGGGCAGGCACTTTTACCTATTTAAAAATAATCTGAGAGATCAAGGTTCAACCTCAGTCCGAAGAGGCGAATTGGGACATTTTAGATATTATTCCTTAATTTGAAAAAGTTAGGAAAATTTTTGAAAAAAAGATTTCTTTACGATCCTCGCAAGGGTTTTATTTATTCTACCACCAATGGATACCATCATTAAATAACCTTTCAATAAAGTTATTTAAAACTGGTATTTTATCCTCGGTCTCTCATTGACACTAACCAAGTCGGATCTATTGAACCCCTGGCACATAAGCTACCGTAAATCATCTGCTGATACCAGCCTACTTGTGAATGCTTTTGCGTGGATAGGTTTTTCACAACATACACTATAATACGCCGTATATTTTTAAGTCCGGAAAAAATGTTTGGTGCCTAATTTCACTTAAAAATATCCCAATCACCTATCAAATATCACGTTGAATGACTTGAAAACTAATAGTTTTTATTTGTATTATGATATTATCAATACTACTTCATTCATTCACACGGCGCCTTAAGCGCAAACAAACATATAAATTCAGAGGTAAGGAAAGAAAGGGATAGGAACATATAATGGAAAAAGGACGAGGACAACGGTGCTGTGGAAAAAAGCCAGAAATCAGAGGGTAAAAATGCGGCATGACTGGGACTCGAACCCAGAACCTCCTGGTTGCCGGCCAGGTGCTCTACCAGTTGCGCTACCAGGACGCATTATATCAAATATCACGATATTATCAATAGGTATACTTAGGCAAGGTATACTTAAGCAAGGCTTCTTGAAGAGAATATTTCACCACTGACCATATCCCGGGTGAGCCAAAAAATCCTCCAATTGTGAGATGACTCGCAGGATAGATCCCCTCTACCGCGGATGAGTTAAATTCACACGCCGATGGCTTATTTTGGGTCGAACTCTAACCTCTCCATCGACACTAACCTTCGGGTATAAGCAATGCGTGAGTGAAGCCTAAGTTCAATTAGTTCAACAATGTAAAGATAGTCTCCGCTCAAACATAACGATATACCTTTTTTTAATTCTTTTGCCCCATCATCATCATCACTGGTCAACAAACCTAAGATTGTTGATGGCTTGAGGCGTTACTTTATGGAATTTATTAATTTTGAATGAAAATTAAACTATGAGAGGCCGGAGGATGACGCACTGCGTTGAAACCATGGTAGTGATCAAATAATTTATTTTATGTGGAAAAACATAGTTTAATTTTCATTCAACCTAAGATCGGTTTGACGAAGTTCTCCGCTTAATTCTCCCATCTGCTAATCTTTTCACACGTACGTATTTCTTCTCTTTCACATCCTTCTTTACCTGTTCCATGTATTTCAGTCGAATTATTTCTATCCCGTTCTTGCCATCTACATGTCCCTCGACGATTGTATTCATCAGGCCATCATGCCTCAAGACAGGGGCGCAGCTAGGCATTAAGACAGGGGCGCAGCTAGGCATTAAGGCTGAGATGGGTTTTAGGCGCAACTAATCCTGGGGTGTTTGGAGGTATGGCATACCCGCCAGGGTAATCTGGAGGTGCGGGGGCCCTCCCAGAAAAAAATTAGGATAAATAGTGAGTTTTACGGCTTTCTGAGGGATATATTATAAAACTTTACACTATTCTATAAGTAATATTAATGCAATTAAGTAAAATAGATTTAACTTTAAAAAATTTCTGAGCTCTGGGGGGGGGGTTTATCCCCCAAAACCCCCCTCGCTGCGCCACTGCCTCAAGATATGGCCTCTAAGGTTCTTCCGTCTTCTTGCAGTGGTTTTCAAGGGGCATCTCTTCTCTCGCACTCTTCCGAGGACTTCCTTATTGCTTACTCGGTCAATCCATTTGATCCTCATCATTCTTCTGTCGCACCACATTTCGAAGGCCACTAACCTTGATTTCTCTACGGCTGTCATTGCCCATGCCTCGCTCTTTTTCCATGCCCCATGGATCAGAACAAACGGCCGCATACGTTCAACTTGAGAGATAGCGAGAGGGATTCTTCGAACGTATCCCGATATTTATTTTTCCTTTCGATCAGGAAGAGACACTAACTCCTGCTCTTTACCACATTGATGTTCCCTACTGAACTCCGTCATCCGGCAATTTTTATTACATAACTCCGCATGGATCCTCAAAACTTTAGAAAAATTCCAAGCGAGGCCTTAAGGAAAAGAAATTATGTCATTATTTTATCTTCCCTCCTCATTTTGCGAGAGTTCTCATATCTTAAAGCCTAATTTCCGTTTTCCTTTCAGCCAGATTTCTCGTTTCCCCAGTGATAGGTCCGTAGTAAGGTTAACTCCCATGAGCTAAACATACCGGCGATGTATGCATTCTTCTAGGGCAGAGGTGGGCAAATTATAGGCCGCCACATATGATATGGTATGGTGTTTGGAGAAGGTAACCGAGAGCTGAGGTCATTAGCGCCATGAGGAAAGGGATGGTGGAGACAAACCCGGCGTCGGCATTAGCCTACTTTAAGAAAAGGCGCCAATGGGACCACGGCCTAAAGTCCCATCCGACGGACTGCTATGAAGTACAATGCTCCCCACGAAGCACTCCATCAGTGTAGAACAGTCGCTGAAATATTTCCGCCATCGCTTGGATTTGAACTGGGGCCCACAGGGTGTGAAGCCAGCACGCTTGCCGCCACACCAACCTAATCCTCACTATCTTTAAGCGAAAGCGGTGTAACGGGAGATAACTGCGTGATGTGCGATTATCATAACAGAGAAAGACTTGTATGCCTACACTTTATTCTACCGACCTAAGGCTTTGTCAAATCAATTAGCGATGGAAATTCTTCAAATAAAGGTTGCCTTACATAGGACACTTCATCCATAGGTTTACATTTCCGTCAGACGTACCTTCTTCTATGCATGATCGATGAATAAGAATTTTCATATCGATCTTAATTTTGCCAGTACACGTGCACAATGCATTGCCCAAGATATTACAGAAAATTTCCTCACCGGCAATATGAGTAATATCTGTGAACGAAGTAAAACTAATCCCTTTGCAATTTGATTAATAACTGCGTACAATTTTTCCCGCGGTTAAGAATAATTGCAAAGGGATAATATAAAGATTACTAGAGAATTTGCAATTGAAAGACCAAAAATTTGAATTCGTCAGTCAAAGAAGCGTTAGCAAATAATAGTAAGAGCTCACTAAGAAGTGGAGCACATATTTTCTCAAGAAATAAGGAGAAATACCTACATCTAATTACTCTTCAATTTTCAGAGGGTATTAACGGAGTTATCTGAAAATACTTCCGATGCGGTAAGAGAGCATTTCCATAAAATGTTGATACCCCGTTGCAAGGACAAGATTTTTTTATTGACTATCATTTTTGGCAATCATTGGTCGAAAAATAAATTGAAATCCCTCATGGATTCCTATTTCCGTATTCAGAGAACGAGTTCCAGAAATCGCTCCGTACTTCCATATGATACATGCGGAATCGGTCTCCAAAAACTCCGTTCCCGACAGCGGAAATGTTCCAATCTTTTCCCAATGCTCAAAAGTTATTTCTGCCATTTTACCGGACACATGCAAGCCGGAAAATGATTGCATATGGTACGCATGAACAACGTTCCGCATCAGTGGGCCACCTCCTCCAGGCATTTATCTTAAAAAACTTAAATTATTTTAAAACTGAGTTTTCTCATCAATATATCCCTAACATTTGACACAATTGTTTAAATAATAAACGTAGAGTACGTTAACTACCACTGAGACAGGCTCACCTATTTAAATTCGTGGACAAAGAAACACATTCGAGATGGGTGCAATAGGAATGGCTAATATCTGATGACGAATAGTTTAAAAATGCGAAGAAAGGAAGAATACATATTTCAGGAAATGAGCATCCTATTGGTAGCCTTCCATAATATGGGATACGATTATGAGAGATCTGATTCTTAATAGGTGGCTACTCTGTGGATTGTTAGATTGAAACGAGTAGAGTGACCAGCTGTTTTTAATAGCTTTATGATGACGTAGGATATAAATGGTAGAATGAAAGAATTGAAATTGACTATGATAATAGAGTGGGAGAGGTGACGCAGGAAAGATGAAGGCTATGAAAGATATGACGGACGAAAGATGGATAGTTTAAAAATGAAAGGAAGGGAACCACAACACGCACGTTGTCTAAAGAATCATCGACGGAAAATCGTAGGAATTTCCTTCCTCATGGGAAATTTTTTCCTTTCTGTTGAAAACATTTAATCATGGTTCCGCTAGTAGTGGGCCCTGATCGCTTCCATAGCGGCGAGGGTATTCCCTTTCCCTCCTTTCCATCCCTATTCCTACCCCGAGGCGTCGCGACGCCTCGGGATAGGAGCTCCAATCGCGGCGGCGCCTTTTTCCTTTTTCCTTCCCCTCCCCGGGAGCGCGGGCGTATCAGTTGTAGTACTGGGTCCCGGCCCCGGAGTTTGTAACCCTGAAAGAACTCCCCATGGGTTCTCATTGGTGTCTCAAGAATCACTTACACGAATACTAGGAGTCTTTGCACTTCTCTGAAGATTTTTATCTCGTGCGAAACTTATATAAATAATGATGAAGGGTGAGAGAATTTCCAGAATGCTATTAATTGAAAACAATGCTATGGTACGCAAATGAAATATCGCAAATGCAGCATTTACTCTCTCCCTAAGGGTAGCAAGGACTAAAAAAACTTTGCCACAATTAAATAGCAGAGGGTATTTAAAGGGCTTCATTCACTCACTACGTGATTCCAGAGAGATCCCTCTTTGCGTGATTCAACCAAATGGTTGTTTTGGATAGGAGAGATAGCGCTCACCCCGGACTGACGATGAGCCAGAGGCGTGTGAAATTTATATATGTTCGATTCATTTTGTTCAAGAGCGTCCGAAGGCCTCGCCCGGGATTTGAATCCGTAAATATTCGATCAGTGGCCAAGCGTTTTATCAACAAAACCACCACCCTCCCTAAATTAAATAGGACATGATGCAATTTTTATTACATCCATTATTATAAATGGACGGCATGAAACAAGTGCATTAAAACGCGGTCACACGTCGCACGTTACATCGAGGGGGAATTCGCATAAAAAATTACTTGGCTCAGCCGGGATTCGAACCCGAATGGGCATATAAGGCCGGGTGTTTTTTTGCGAAACTAAAGTCCCATACATATTGTAATTTGGCCTGTATTCTAAAGGGAGGAGGAGGACATTAATGCGAGACATCGAAGGTACTCTTTATTCTTGATATGTTATTCACTTTCTTCTCAGAATTGCCGATTCATGAAAGGCTAAAAGGCGAAACGGAAAACAATATACAGGTGATGACCAAAGTGTATGCTCGGAGTACGATGAGTCACAGGGACGATAATTTGGAGATACTGAAAAGAACTCCAAGTATTGGCATCGTGGACCTCCAGGACACGTTGGTAAGATTATCTGGACGAAGGTAATGAAGAAGTAACAGCTAAGTGTAAATTAGACGTATGCGCAGTTAATTGGACACTACGTATCTGAAATTAGCAAGTATCCTTAGGAATGGGAGGAATTTCACCCATTGAGGTATGAAATAACAGTCAGTGGGAATGTCAAAGAAGTTGTTACATCCAATGCAAGCATATCCAGGAACTGAATAATTCAGTCAAAGGGCTGCATACTAAGGCGATCGAGGAAATTCAATTAGTGATCTGTTGTAAGTGGAGCTAATCCGTGGGTGAGGTAATGGAATTTCATCGAAGTGGGAAGGTGATCACTTTTCATTGGTCGCAAATGGTGCAGTTACCTCAAGTCAGTGATTCAACCGGATCGTTGGTTTGCATAGGCGACGGTAGAGCTCATCCCAGACTAAGCTACATGCGCGTGAATATCTCACATTCAAGGTAGAGGGGACATTTCCTTTCCCTGTGCCACGTTGCACTTCGTGGATTTTAGTCCGGGGTTGGTCGAAGGCCTCACTTGGATTCAACCCCGGGCCCTTCAATTAGTCGAAAAAAGCGCTCTACCCACTAGGCTACTTCCCTCCCTCTTTAGTGGAAGTTCAAGTACCAAGGAAATACAAATGAGAGAGTGGATGAAATTCGAACCTGCGATGAGTTTTTTAGGTAAATATTGACGAGGGGAAACATTAATGCAGGAAAATAAATAATAAGGAAGTCCCACACTAAAAGAAAGCACTCAGCATTTGATGATGTTTCCACCCGCTTCTTAGACTTATCGTTTTACTTTCTAATTGTCGACTAGTACTATCGAGCATCATTTTTTTCTAATTTTAAATCAATTTTAAGTACAAAATATTATGGGGTGACCTAATTTAAAATTAACCTTACTTAACCGTGCTTTACATTGACCTTGCCCCCCAAAGATATAACCTTCATACGCTACTGAGGAAGGCCTTTATAAATGAAATACTTGAAGCACTTTTCTACAATTTCATTTAATACACTATGAGTTTCGACTCGTAGTGACTATGAGGTACAAGACCTGATGTCTTGTTTAGCACCTGATGATGAATCTGTGAGTCCAAACGTTTAGTATAAGAGGACGCATAAATACGTTTTGATTAACCCGGTGACTCATAGATTTTTAGAACTTCGTCCCCTAATACTCGCTCAAAACTTACCTTGCCTCTCGCCTTGAAATTTTCAGTGTCTATAAAGTAGGCCCTTGTCAACAACTTCCTATAACTCAAATCTCAATAATTTACCTCAGTGTTTTTCTTAGACGTAAACCTTTTTAATTTGAAATACAGGCAAATTTTCACTAAGGTCTAGCCCATGTGCCTTAAAAAGCGATAATTTACTTTTTGGTGAGTGATTCGTCACGATGAAAGACAAAATACGAGCAGTCGAAAGGAAGTGATGCGCTCTTTCATTAAAATTAAGGAAAAGTGCCTCTAGAAGTTATTTCTCTCCCAAAGGACTGGGTCTAGTGTTCACCAGGGTTGAACTATCCTCTAATTTCCTCAATTTTCTTTTGTGTTAATTACGGCTAAATTTTATAGGTGGCGAGGAGAGATTTCCTTGGAATAATTATTAATAGCATCTGAAATCTGAAATTGTGAAAAAAGCCACCCCTAGCGTAGGATAAGTGCTATGGTTGAATTTCTGGCATTCTGGATGAAAGGCCTGCTTTCGAAACGCAGAGGGTGAGGACAATTTCATGAGGTTATCCTCTAGACGAGGGATTAAAGAATGAGCAAAAGCGGAGTTTTTTATGCGAATTTACGAAAACGCATCAGTTTAAAAACATCATATTTACCATTATTTAGCATTATAATTGTCGTTCTAACTTAACAGTGAGAATAATGAGCCACAGGAGAGCCGGCTTTTTTAGTGGCTTTTCTATTCTCTTCCCCGCAAAGTTAAGCCCTTTCTTTAGCTCCATTATTCCTCTATGAAGTACGAGTAGTGAAGTTCTCACTTTAATATCCCAGAAATGAAATTAACATTGAACAACCGTGAAATTTTCGTCCCAAATGGGCCATTGTATAGGGCAGAGATAGGCTTCTAGCAGACCAAAGTAGCATTCTGCAAATTCAGCCGAGAAATAATTTGAGAGTGGACGAAATATAATACCTGTACGATGTGTTACTATTTTGGTAAATATTTGTAGTGGAAGCACTCATTAAATTGTCTCAGTGGCCTGACAATAGGGAAAACCCTGTAGCAGGCATTGACAACATCATTTCAATGATATTTGAAGAGACTTTTGTCCCACCGTAGGTGAGAACTGAATGTTTCTCGGGCGCTCGTTCGGGTTAAAAATAATGTATGTTTTAACCAAATTCACTTCCTTATATCGATGGTCCAATGATTGAAGGTCGACGAGCACCTACGTATCGATGCATATAGACTGCTGATCATTGATAACCAATAAATATCGTTCGAAGCCCATCATCAACGTCATATCTCATCAATTTTTAATAGCCACTGCATAATAATGGCCATAATTGCTATTGAAAAAGGCAAGGTGTGCTAATAAGCTTCAAGAAGTGAATGGAAACGGCTACAAAGAAATTGCTGGAGGCAAATAAAAAATTTGATTGCATATTACCAAGATAATAACCATATGGTGATAAAGTAATCGGTACCTCCACGAAGGCCGAAATTGTGGCAATAAAATGCACACGTAAGCTTATGCATATGAGGCTTGAATCTATAGATGTTGTCTGGGTGGTTTGTTGGTCCACGCATCGGGCCAAAGATCTGTAGTCCCCCAACAGAGGCAATTTTCCCCTGATCAAAGTGACCCACATCTAGGCGTAAGGGCTGAGTAGACAAAATTTTACTCATGCGGGCCATAAATTACCACTGTGTTCATACGGGAGATCACCCTCGAATTAAAGCCTTTGAGTCTTCCTCTGGATATTTCGAAAACAATATTTTTCCTCACAAACCAAAAGGAGCATTTTCAGTCTTCATACTTATGTTATAAACCTAATCATTTACTTGCATATATATAATAGTACAAGAGTCATAATTAGAGACTAAAACAAATGTGGAAAATAATAAATCACAAACATGTCTAACTTTTCATTGAAAAACAAAGAATTGCTTTCAATGGTACCAATCAAAGCAATATTTTGATCAAACTTTCGGAATTTTCAAAAGCATCAGTAAAAAAGAAATTCAACAAAGATCTTTTCACTCTGATTCTTTCCTGAAAATTTTTCGCGAAAACTGCCATTTAAAAAAATACCTGTCATTTAGCAGTTAAATTGGCAAAAAGCTTCAAATGATGTCTATTTGGCACACATTTATACTAAATGAGCTAAATATTAAAGGCCAAGGTCAACTCCAGTTCGAAGTGGTATGGAATGCCCCAGGTGTATAATTTTACCGCAAAACAAAAATGGCTGTGGTAGGTAAAACTAATTTTGAAAAAATATATAAAATATAAATCATTAAAATAAGTTAAGTAAAAGAAGTAAAAGAAATGTGATGGGACGCGCACAGAAAAATGGTCATAGGGAGAAAAAGTAAACAGTTATTCCACGATGGCAAAAATTGCGGCTATGAAATAGGTAGATTTTTTTATGTTAGATATTTTATAATATTATTTTAGGATGGTTAAAAGGGTTGGTTAACGCACAGCGAGCATTAATTTTCCTTGACTCGATCAATAACGCTTGTTGTTGCAATCATCCGTGTAATATGGGTATAAAATAGGACAATGTTAACTTTAGGTTTTCTCTTATTAATATTAGAACCTGAAATGAGTCATTTTTTAAACTAACTGGAATTTTTCTACACAAAATTCAAAATTATAACCGGTTTCCATACAGTTCGTATCATCGTATCGAGATGACGATGCACAAGATATAAAGAAACCGAGTGTGTTATTAAATTTTTCGTGAAAATTTCCAGTCAATGTTATAAATTTGGTGCACTATTACCGCATGCAGCTTTAATTGACTCTCTATATTTTATGTATGACTTCAGTTTTTCCCGGCGAAAGGTGTCAGTAAATTCTCCTCGAGATTTCATCCGGGTAACCTCCTCAATCTCCATCGCTGCCGACGCGTCGCGACGTTTCGATGAAATCCTTTTCCATCGTCATCTACATAATACCCTGTGAGCCACCTCTAGGGTGTTTCGTAGGGGGTGACCAATCACCAACATGAAGCGTGCCAGAGGACCGCAACATGTACACCGCACCAGGGGCGCAGCTGGGAATTAAGGCTGGGGAGGGTTTAGGTGTAACTAATACCGGGATGTGTGGGGGGTATGGTATACCCACCAGGATAAGCGGTAGGTGCGAGATTATTAATTGCGGAATTTTAAGATAAATGGTTGAAAATGGTGAGTTTTACGGCTTTCTGATGGATATTTTATTAATCCTTACACTATTCTATTAGTAATATCAATCCAATTAAGTAAACTGGATTAAACTTAAAAATTTCTGATCTCTGGGGGGGTTTATCCCCCAAACCCCCCCTCACTGCGCCACTGCACCGCACGGTCATAGAAATATTTAGATGACGATGTAAAAAGGCTTTCATCGAAAGGACGGCGGCGATGGAGATTGAGGAGGGTACCCCGATGAAATCGCGAGAAGAATTTACTGCCACACGCTATATTTGTAATAAGATGGTTACCTCTTCTGCCAGACGAGAATAGGGTCGTCATCCAGGTCCTTCATGTCTATGGATGAGCGCTTCTCAACGACATCTGGATGAGGGGAGAGCACCAGCCAGCCAACGTGGGCAAACATGAAGCCTCTCTTGGCATTGTGGGGATCGGCATCCGTCTCACTGTACTTGTGGTGCACACGATGGTCTAAAGCCCATGCGTGAACGTGCCTCTGCAATAAAGGAAGGTTATGCGGACTCAGAAAATGTCAACAAGTATGAATTCAAAATTCAATTCTAATTTAACAGGTAGACGCTGATTGACAATACATGTTTACACCGTAAATGTAATTTTTTTGGCAATGAAAATTGAAAATTCTCCTCATGATAACGTAACACAATGAAATAGGATAGATGAAATGTTACTTGAAACATTTCACATACCCGAAATAGCAAAACCACCTCCAAAAATCACATTAGATGACATTCGATACGCTCCTGATTTAAGATGAACACTCTCAAAGTGTGTGATTGCATGCCTCAGCAATTAAAATGTTCGGTCCAAATTTTAACCCATTGCAACTTTCCACACAAACTAATTTTATTGACTTCCCAAGGTTTCCGCACCCTAGCCCAATATTATTGTTGTTATCTTCTTATTTTTTATACGGATATGACCAATTTCAACAAATTTAAGCCAAATGCGCTTACACATAAACAATATTACTGCGATTTGAGGGGAATTATATGCCCTGGCCCTCCTTGGATCCGGCCCTGGGGAGCTCCCCTCTGCGAGGGTAGGGATAGGGTTGCGAATTTAGCCCATTAAGATAATGGGCTAGGAGAGCATCCAACTACCAGGGGCATTGCCTAGAATGAAATGCCATCACTTTTACAAGCGTTTAGTGTTTTAGTATCTGGCATATTAACGCGCGAATATATGCGCCTGATGTAACGTTTCGCTCTACGCACACTTTCCATGAACTAGTCAAAAATATTGTGTTGTGAAAGGTTATTATAGTAGCTTTGTTAAGGCCGTTTAACACGGAGCACGAAATTACGCAGGTTAGAACTGCATTAGGTTCTCTTTATAGCGTGGAATTGCGCGAATGCACGAACGAAATTAGAACAGGGGCTATTATGCCATCCACGCATTTTTGTATGTGTTCTAGCATTTCATTTCTTTGCACGGCACAATTTTGGCTGCGCCTTGGTACACACCTAAGACTGCGCCCCGTGTAAAACGGCCTTTGTGACTAATACGATAGCAATTGATCTTTAATCCTATTCATTCCGAAAGAAATAGTCCCCTATGAGCAATAACTTTAATGTCATTTACCCACAGGGGTACCGACTTACAAAATATATTGGGGGGGCCCAAACCGGGGATCTTGCCCCGGGAAATTTTATAAGTATGAGTTCTAAGTTTTTTAAGCATTTTAGAAGAGCCATATGACCAACATTATAACCCTGATAACTCGAATCTCGATATCTGGCCAATCCAGGGAAAATCGACAAGCCTGACACATTTTTACATCACACCTATAACGAATTTTTGAGGGGGCTCGGGTCCCCTCAGGCCCCATGGAGTCGGTGCCACTGTTTACCTAGCAAAGAGCAATTTCGTAAATCTAGCAGAACTTTTTCACAGACTGGAATATCCACGATCTGACGCTGTGATTCAGCTCACAAATTCGGCATCAGATTTAAGATGAGTAAATTCTTTATTAATGGATTCCTTCCACACCTGATTCAATGGATGTTGAGGTGATTTCCGCGGCTAATCAAAGTGAAAGACGAATAGAAAATTTTATGCATAGGATTCAATAGCATAACGAAACAGGTTAACGTCCTCGACTAAATAGGATTACTTCTTCCCTGGAGACGACACCGAAAACTAGTCCAGGCCACAGCGCCGACACCGAGCCTGCTGAAAAGAAGATCGCAAATTTACCAGAATATACTCTCTACTGAGATGCATTCTCGATATTTTAGAACTCAGTTTTGAATAGTCAGCGACCTATGCACGTTGCAATGGACCATCGGTGTGGACGCTGGCGTATACCACAAAATATACGCGCGGACGTCGCTTTACCGTAATTTTTTTACTGTCGGAGCACATGTGTATTCTTCACATTCTGCGGGAGTGTACAGAAAACCACTTGGGCTGCTATCATATCATAAACCGCGACCAGCGCGATAGGCCGACCACCACCTATCACAGTGGTGGTGCCTGAACGCGAGTAAGGAAACCAGCGACTATCTCTTGCTGAATACAGCCTCATTCATTGCTTGGAATCACGTTCCGGGAAAGTCAAACAACTCGCCACACCAGGTTTGCGATAAAGCAATCCATAAATCCGGAAAAGGCAGGGATAGTTATAAAGATTATTCTGGGAAAATAATAATAGAGAAAATAGGAAAACGTGAATATAGGAGATAGCCTGGAAATGGTATACTTTAATATATAATAACCTTCACCGATGAAAAGGCAAGTTTAAAGAAAGCCATTGGAGAAAGGAGAGGCGTAGTGAGATTATATCTTAGGTGGTCCAAGTTCAATGCACGGTTAGGTAAAGTAATTGTAAATAAGTACGCTCCGTGATATTTTATACTTCAAATTGTGAAACTTTAAACAAATTAATGATTTGCGCTAGCAATAGTAGATGGATAGGGAGCAGTATAATAAGGGCAATCCATTATATTTTATATTTCACCTTGTGAAAAAAAATTAAGGAAACGCTATATAATTAAGGACGAAATAAAAATTAAGGACGTACGCTGGTACCAGTAGATGCTTAGAAAGCAGTAAGCGGCGCGCGGGCGGTATACAGCTTAAACGTTAGAAATTTTCCTCGGTTTGGGGGGGACGGCCTTTTGAGCCCAACCCTTTATATACGCCCAAGAGAGAGAAAGTATTGTGACGCAATGGAGAAAAAAAGAAAGAACCAAGCGAGAGCTCTTCACTTCAAGGTCATAGCGTAAACGAGAAAGCAAAGGCAAACGGTAGTGGAACTCGGAATGGAGCATCGTGAGCCGAAGCCCAGAATGGAGTTCCTGGACGAAGACCAGTCTGACTCTATGAAGGAAAGACATCCGGGCATGACGCTGAGCCTAATAGATCCCTCACACAGTGGAATATGCAGTAAAATCAGGATGAGTTTCCTTTTCTACCTAACTTTGGAGGGAAAGATCAATGTTCGATTATTTAAATAATTTAAAATGCTCCGTTATATTTTATATTTCAAATTGCGAAATTTAAAACAAATCACAGTATTACGCTCTCTCATACAGGAGCAAGTATCAAAGCTCTCATGCAGTGATCTTAAGTACAAGAGGTCTCATACAGTGCAATATTCAGAAAAACAGAATAAGTTTCTTTTTTACTTCGGAGGGAAAGGTCGATGTACGATTAGGTTTAATAGTTTTAAATAAGGACGCTACATGATATTTTATATATCACCTTGCTAGAAGAATGTGCCTAATGCTAAGACGGCAATTACATACATCACAAAGGCATACAATAGTGGTAGCAGTACTATTATGGGTGCGTTGACGGCTTTATCATTTGCACCGCTCATGTCTTACAGCAGGATAGAGTAATCGATAGTGCACGAATTGATATATTTTTTATTTAGTAAACGCGGAGTGGGTACGTTTCGCAGTAGTGTTATCGATATAATCGGCGTCATTGTCCAGGACTCTTTCCATTCCTCCTCCTTTTAATGAAAGTTTCCGAATACTTTGCGCAATGAAGAAGAATGTACCCAATGCTAGGACGCGACAGTGGGCTGAAATCGAAAAAATCCAAAAATCAAAATAACGACTTTTTCATTTCGAACCGGGAGTACTATATTATCATTTTAGAAGGTCCAGGGCATGTAAAACTGAAGTTGATTTTCTGTCAAACATTTTTGTTTAATTTTTATAGCTCGCCAAAAATCAATAAAAATCTATGAAATCGTGAGTGCGCGATTTATGCGTAAAAGTTCAACGTTTGTTCCCCATGCAATGAAAAACAGTTAATAATTCGGAATTTTTGAGGACATTTATTGATAGTACCACTCTTTTAGTTAATTAAGAGCGAACTTTTGTTTTAGTCAATTGTTATTTATTAACTTTATGGTTTGTTAAAAATATCACTGTTTTTCGTTAATTTTTTACCTAATGCTAGGATAAAAGTAGTTAACCGCCGCTTGCCGCTCTTAAGATATTTACACCAGGAGTTAGACTGAAGTCTATAATATTAGTCGGAAAAGAAAAATCTTGCTCCAACTTGCTCCCCTCCGATTTTTTCGTGGTAAAGCAAAATGATGTCGGGCGGTTGTCGCGCCCCATGACCCGCAATACGCGGCGTAGGCTCTCGGCAACTTAGGATGACATGCGTCGTAGTCCGTTTGAGAGACTGGATTTTCACTTAATTGTGAGTGCATTGTACTAAAATACTTG
Source organism: Ischnura elegans (assembly GCF_921293095.1). Lineage (NCBI taxonomy): Eukaryota > Metazoa > Arthropoda > Insecta > Odonata > Coenagrionidae > Ischnura > Ischnura elegans. The sequence goes on from NC_060259.1 coordinate 41,412,141, forward strand.
TTATTTGCTGTTATTTATGGTTTGTACCCTCTTCTGACGATTATACCCCTGGGTCTTTCCACGGGATCCGCGTGCGGATGGTAAAAAATCTAATGGTTCGCGCGCTCTCCAAGCCCTTTGTCCTCGGCGGCTACCCCTAGGCACCCAGATTTTTTTCTTTTTCTATGAACACGTGCAAGTGCTTCCATTCTACAAATTAGGTTTTCCCAAAATATGCAGTCTATGCGATTAGCACGCTCATCTCTAGCCGAGTGCTCAGCATCAATCTCACTTCAGTATTTCTTGCTGAAGTGTGTGCCAAAGGACGTTTACAGTTTAGTTCCCCAGTTATGGATACAGAATTAGTGACTCGCTGAGATTTGCATAGTGTGATATTGGTAAATAGAAGGGGGACCATCAAGCAGAAGAAATCGTTAGTACTGGAGTTTTTACAATAAAAACTTTTTTTGGGAGGAGATGAGAAATTAAAAACTTTGCTTTCGGCCCTCATTCAAAAAGTGCTTTTTCGTCAATACTTTCGAAAGTAAGATGCGTGCACCAGAGTGAATAGTAGATTTCTGAAGTTGAATCATATTTGGTTAAAACAGCCAATAATACTTACTGGCGCTGTGTTAAAATATCTCCCATGTTCGTCTCCTTCAGGTGAATGCTAATGTTTACGGATAAATGATAATATGTACTACACGCATATACAACTGCGCGTGTATTTCATACCTTGTTGCCTTAGTCAGTGAATTGTAATTATTTCGTAATTTATCATTGTTTTAGGTTAAACTGAAAGCACTCCTCGTGGAAGACCGTAACAGCATTTCGACAGTGCGAGTGAAAGGTCTAAACGTAGAAAAGTGATAAAACTGCGAATTTTTACTTTACTGGAGGAATCAAGTGTAGCAACTTCCATGGAATTCGCGAAAAACACACCAGAAAAGTTTCTATAATTGCCACAAACTATGACCTTTTCCATAAACTTCTACTTACGTCAGATCCTTTCATTTCTTGTTCTGCGTGGATTTCCCGTTAAGTAAAAAAAATACCAGAGGAGATGAAAAATCTTCTGGTGAATAGCGAAAATATTTTAGAATATGAGGAGTCTTTATCCTCTGGCTCAGAATAGAATTTAATGTGGCACACCTTTGTTTTGAGAAATTTGCAATACAAATATTTGTCAATGGTTTTCATTTTTATTATTACTCTTCAATGACCAAAATTTCAGGTTTAAAAGACTCAATAGCAATTTTCAATCATCACATGCCTTATGAAAAGCTACTAGATAGCCTAAACATAGTTTAATATGGAAGAATTTCTGTTTTTCCCTTGATATTCACATATCAAAATTTCGACTTGCCCCTGGTAACTATGGTTCCCGCTTAACTTTCCCTTATTTTTAAATTTTACTGCCCTCCTAAACAATGTTCTGGACTAAATCATCCTAAATAAGTTTCATTGTGTTTATAAAATAACAGATTCGCAAAAAGTTTCACTCATTTAGCAATACTTAAGACTACAGCGATTTTTGGCCAGCTTTTTTCGATTTCTACCCACTGTGGGACGGTAGTTAAATACATCAAAAAGGGGGGCGAGCTTCTCTTCCACGACTAAGAATGCATGCGTGGGAGTAGTTCGTCCAATTCTCAGCCGAGTCAGGGTGACCTCTTCCTCATCTGAATGCACCATGCGGCTCTTTTCAACATGATACCTCTAAGATGGAGTCGAGTGGGAAAAACTAACGGAAATTCACGTGAACATTAGCATTAGCATAGGTGTCATGGTTATTATATCCAGAATATGTTAGAATATTACCAATTTCTTGTTCCAATGGTGTTAAAAAATGAATCAACTCCAGATGAACATCAGATCAAAGTCTAAGAATGAAAATTCAACGAAAAAATATCTTGTTTTAAAATTATTGTTAAATTTTAATGAAAAAGAGGCATTTGTTAACAATTTTAATATTGATATTTCGTCTTCGATTTTATGAGATTTCTTTCGAATCAGAGGCCGAATTGGTTTGAAAGGAATCGGAACTAGGAAGGATAACCTAACAAAATACGGAAACGTAGTTTTAATCTTTCATGAAACACCGTCCGCTGTTGTTTCTGGGTATAGTAACTTTGGAAGAGCAGCTAAGTGAAAGTACAAGAAAAAGTAACAGTTTTAGTTATCCGAGTACCTACCTTTCTATAGTAATGAAAGAAAGACGGCTCCAATGAATGAAAATTTTACACTTTGTTGAATATTGCCGTGGGTTGAATAAATCGGGGTGAATGTTGGTCGGGCGAGACAAGGGTGTCCGTGGCCTCCAAGGTTTCCAGTTTGTTTGCTGAAGAAATGGCTAGAGATATGAGGAGAGACGAGCGACGTAGGCTGCTGATATATCAAAGAGAATAGCCTCAGTGACGAAAAAGTAATATCTCATAAATCAACGAAAATTTTGCATGAAGGGATGTATGAAAGAGATGAGCAATGCGATACAGTACATAATGCAATACAGTACATAATGAAGGTCAAGTGCAACAACATTATTATCTTCATCTAACTGATACCTAACGAGCTACATCTAAGGTGTATGACAATTGGTATGTTTCCCCAACATGCACTCAGCTACATGAATGGGCTACCACAGTGACACGTACGATTATATGGCGGGGGTTACCAAGTATGCCCCAATACGCTACTTCGACAGCATTAAGACTCGTATCTACTTGCGTCGCAAACTTAGGGCATGCATGAAATTCTGTGTACCTAACGCTCATTCAGTATTACTGACCATATTATTCGGTAATATTAAAATAATCAATTAAGTACGTAAAGTAATGGTGGACCATACTTCATATCGCGGTAAATTCTGTTGTGGCCTTCTATCGTTCTCAAAAAGAATTAATTTTCGAGAAAGTCCCACGAACTTTCTCAAGTCCCATTTTAAAAGTTTACCTCGCATGTTTAAACGAAGTTGTTACCATGGAAATTAATGGTTTTGAACTTCCTAAGAATAAAAAAATTTTTTATAAAAATATGGGGTTGAAAGTTATTGAAGGCAATATTCTAGAGGAAAATGCTCGCACGCAGTAGCGACTAGATTAGGAGGGGAATTGCCCAGGCAAAATACCCTTTTTTAACGAAGAGAAAAGATCGATGAAGAGCTCCTTGCGCAAGAGGAAAAATAAAATATCTGGAGAGTGTACTAAATTCTATATCGCATACTGACGAAGGGTGGAGTGGGCTGAAAGGGCACGAGATGAGGCTGCATGGGTTTGACGTGCATGTATTGTTGTCCATAAAATGTGTAGGAGGATGAAGAGGGAAGGGAGGGATGGAATGAGAGAACTTTTGGAAGAGATGAGAATAGGGCAGTGGTGGATGAAATCCCTTTCCACCAAATACCAGGGAAAATTGCACAATGGGACTAATGGGAATTTGGTGAGACTACATCCCAGAGAGGTGGGTTGAAGGGGGTGAACCTTGGAGTTCGACCCTTACGAGCATAGGCGGATTTAGGCGGGGGGCACGTGCCCCCCAGACGCTTAAAAATAGACGAGATTTTTCCATATAAATATTAATTAATTTTATATTTTAATATAAAATTAATTAATAATTACATATTTTTCACTTTCATTTTAAAATTAAGAGTATATTTCATAGAGTAATTTTGCATGTAGTTTTTAATCCTAAATATGAGAAGACCGTTTGCATGTAAGATCCCGGTGCCCTCCCCCCCTTGAAAAAAATCCTAGATCCACCCTTGCTTACGAGCATTACAATAGCGGAGACCTTGATATCCTACCCACATCAATGAGTCGAAAATGCAGCAAATTCCGGGTTTTGGAAGTCATCGGGACCTACACAGTTTGCTCCGAATAAGTAACTACTCAAATCATCCGAATAATTCCGTAAATATGCTGTCATAAGTAGACTGTGAAACGTGAAAAAAGATAGCATTTGAGAATAAAATGCGAAATTGTTATTATTTACATTTTAAACATGAAAATATTAAATTATTATTCTTATTCCTAGGCTTATGGGTATCTAATTTTCATTAACTTAAAAAAAACCTTTAAGGCGAACGTTTCCGAACATTATTTTGCCATTATCGACGGTTTTATGCAAAGATTTATTTTTAATACATTTTTTTAATTAAAAAGTTTTGGGAGATCGTAACTCCAAGAATTATTCTACGAATACAATAAGAGGCCAATAAAAGAACTCACCTTATTGAAAATATGCTCAAATGATAAATATTTATCCTGATATAATGTAAATTGATTTTAAAAAAATAGAATCAAAGTTTACAGGAGCGGTAAGAGGCTAAAAGAGTATAGGTTCCCAGGTTTAGTTGAGTGGCGAGGAAAATGTAAAAAAATCGGTATTCAGAGTTTAAAATGTTTTTAGAGTTTTAAAAACGTCTATGTTCACGTATTGTGCAGATACCACTGGTACATTGCTCGCTTAAACGAATTTTTATCCCAAACAGCCGGAGAAAATGTAGGTGATTCTTTAATTGGCTTCTGCGCTTGGAGATTCGTCTCAAATACGCGGCTACCACTAATATGCGATGGGCGATTCATTAGAACTGCACACACAACCGCATTACGTGGTTGGAAGAGAAATACCAACCTGTCCAGTAATAGTGAAGAGGAAGACCAACAGCAGGCGTAGAGGCCATTTTGCCTTGTATGCACGATGAGACCAAAGTCTATGAGCGCCCGCTGTTATTCCAAATCCAGATGCGTACAAAACGAAGAATGCTGTGGAGAAAATCAAAAACAAAGGGTGAGTTAATTGTTGGTTGAGTAGCTACACCGAATTTCCAATGAAATCGATTTTACCCACCGCATTGAGATGTTATGACGCAAAATGCAGTAAGGATTGCAATGAAATCAAAATGTGGAATAGAGACGCAAATATTTTCAAGCCAGAAATGGGCATAATGCAAAATATGTGCATTGGAAATACGTATTTTCGATACTTTAACGACTTAAATTTTGATGAATTACTATTTCTGAAACTATGAAACACTTTGTAGCTAAAATACATTTAAAAAGTATTTTATAATTAAAAAAATACATATAAAATTATAATAAAAAGTTAAGATCAGTTTGAGTAACACTAAAAAAAGTGAGAGGAGTAAGATGGAGTCAATGAATACAGCTTTATGTCTTGAGGGTGAATACATAATTTAGGTTTAGAGGGTGAAATAGGAGAGAAAATAATGTTCAAACCATTGAGATAAATTTGAACTTTATTTTTGAAGAAATATAGATTAATCCTAAAATTAAAATAAATTTTGGTTAACTGCATCACAGGCTTTGCCTCCTGTGTACCAAGTGAACGAATGATTTGCTCCCCATATTTTTTTTACATCATCCGAAAGAAGTAAATTGTCAGATAATTGTCCTCGAAACTTTGATATTAATCAAGGTAATTGCCTACTGTTCGACAAAATTGATATTAACTCCTGTTTTTTTTAACCTTATATGATTTGACGATTTTCCCAGAACTGATGAAAGGCTGATTTTGAGAAATTATAGATTATGAGCCATTAAAAATGTCTTAATTATCTCATTCACAAGACGTCTAGCCTCCCGTATCATATGTGGGATAAAAATATTTGAGCCCCCCAATTCAAAGGCGTAGGGTAATAATTAATTTTAATTTATAAAAGTACGCATTTAAACTTCATCATGCAAGGATGGACTGCATTATGTATTTTAAGAAAGCATTTCGAAATGTGCCATTGGGTTGTGTATTAAAATTACAATTTCATTGCAGGATTTTAGTGGCGGATCGAGATTGCATACTATACAATTGTTGCTGGGAGGTTACTCCCTAGGACGCCCATCTAGCCCCCCCTTGTCATTATCTTGGATCCGGCGCTGATTAATTTGTATTTTTATCTAAAATAATATTAAAATGTAATTTGTCCACCTCCGTTTCAAGCACCATGCGATTCGAGTTCATGCGTAAATAGTAATGAAGTGGGCTGATGTCTAGGGTCTAACTCAATGCATTCAATTATGTAGAAATGTGTGGATCATGTGCGTATCCAGCGGGGGGCAACTGCCCCCCAGAAGCGAAAATATATTTAGTTCAAAACAAAAGTTATGAACAAATTTTCCTTTTGAAGAGAAATAATATGAGTATAAGACATGAAACTAAAATAAAAATATTTTTTTAAAGCAAATAATTATAAAAACTAATAAATTGCTGTCCTAATTTCCTTAAACTTTTGGCTTCATTAACCTTTTCTGAGCAAAAAAAAGTTACAACTCTAACGACCACAGCACGTTTGCCCCCTCCCCCAGTTTTGGTTTATACCCATGGTGTGGATAGCTAAAATTGAGTGCTGCGGCAGTGTCCATAGGGGCACCAGGTTTGGAGGGTGGGTTGCAAATGTAAAAGCATTATAGTACGCCACTGAAATACCAATAAAATGGGAGAATGGCAGCACCCGCTGAAAATAATTACTTCGAGAAAAACGCGTGACGTTTCAGTCACGTTTATCTTTAATCGTCAGGTTCAGAGGATGAACCGTGGAGACAGCGGCCATAGGCACCTCTGATGTATAGGTACCAAGTGGATGCCCACGAATTAATTGAAGTATAATGTGCAAGGGCTCTCTTCCAACTCGCTTCGCATGAAATTAAATTTCACTGATATCATCACAAGGTGCTGGGGCATGAGGCTGGGATCGAAGTTTGAAAATTAGTGATGGAAATTATATTTTAACCCTTCATTCCTTATATCCTTGGGGGTGATGGTGGAAAATCTATTTTAAAACTAATTGTAAGACAATGTAACTGCTCCAAATCGTTGACACATATCCGACAACGGCATTGTCACGTGTGTACTAAGATAAAGGTACTTCCTCGCTGCACAGCTGGGCTAATAACCGAAAGTTGGAAAAACAAGAGAAGGGGAGTTGCTCAAAGCTGATAAAAAAAACTTGATTCCTTATTTTTAAAGCATTAAATGGACCGACGGCTTTGTCACGCGTGCACTGAGATCAAGGCGTTTTCTTGCTGCACAGCTGGGCTAATAACCAAAAGTTGGAAAACAGAGCAGTGGGAGAAGGCCAAAAGGATAAACAAAACACTTCATTCCGTCTCTTACTGTTGATTTATAAAATCGGTCCACAGTTTGGTCACGCGTATTCTCAGATTAAGGTGTTTTTTCTTTGCACAGCTGGGCTAATAACGAAAAGTCGGAGGAAAGGGGAGGGGGAGCTGGTCCGAAAAGTGAGGAAGGTTAGGGAATTGGAGAAGAGCACATTAACACAGGTCAAAGTTTGATACATTCAAAATATTTATACATTCCAAACCAACTGTGAATAACAATTTCACTATTTTCGCTAGTTTAAAAGTTTGAATTTAAAATTTCTCCTAACTTACTCCCAACTAAAGACGTCTTTTCCAAGTGGATGGCGCTTCAATTGTTGGAAGAAGGTGCCATTTCTTAAATACCTATTGTGAGTACTCATGCAACTATGCAGGATTAGAATTATATCGAAATTAAAATAGAATAAAGACGTATTAATCTAACGAGAGACGTGATTCTTCGAATGCTTATCGCTGCTGATATCAACCATTACAGTCAGAGGGGAAATGAAATCTTACACATTGCCCTAATCGCTATCTCCTTCTTTCGTTCTAATCCTCGTTACATGTCTACATTAGAGGTATGGAATACAATTAATAATAATAGCGGACTTAAAAAGAGAGGTTGTTACAAGTTGGGTCAGCATCACTGGTCAAAAAATCTAAGATTGGTTCAACGCAGCTCTCAGCTAATCTATTTACACCTACGCGCTCCTTCTCTTTCACGACAAGTTGGAAAAATAGGTTTTATCTTCGTTTCCAATAAGGCATGAAAATTGTACTAAGGTGTAATACATCGAGGTCCACTTTCATAAAAAGTAAATAAAATGCCAAGAAGCGTCAAAAACTTTCAGAAGCGAACAGAGGGCGTTACACAGCTTTTACACTAGGAAGGCTGGGAGCCGCTAGATACTCGGACGTGACGTGCTACGCTTAAGATTGCATGGGTTATTGTGAACAGATATCTTACAGACGGACGAGCATCATCTTAGAACCTCACTAGATTACAAGGTGCGTCAGAGACGATAAAATAAGGGAGGAATTTTGATGAAATGATAAGCAGAGGAATACATTTTGCCCCTGAACAATTAAGGACTAAAATAAATGCTTCGTCAATCTCAGGCTGTCAGATATTTCATAAGCAGTAACTAATTTTATTTTGCACTCTCGGGCTGCTTTATAGCTGGCGCTCAAATAATTTCCGTCACACGCCTATCGGCAGCTTGCGGGGTAGTATGTTGGTGACTTATATCAGGAGTATGTTTATTTATGGGCTATGATGACTGGAGGTAAGGCAAAGGCTGGAAGCATTCGAAATGTAGCGCATCAGAAGGATGATTAAGATCAAGCTGATCGACCGACGAGGACAACGTACGATGATGGGAAAAAGTCTCCCCGAAAACACGGAGAAGATTGGGAAACTTAATCGGCCACATCAACATTGATCATGGTCCGATTACGACGATCGTCGAAGGACAAGTAAACGGCATAGGAATGTCTCTTGAGAGATATGTACACCGGGTTATAAAGATATAAAAATGGGGAAATAAATAAATATGAGAAGATTAACTGACAAAAGAATTTAGTGGGTAGTTGCGTCACGCAAACCTTCACGACTGTCGTCCGCTGGAGATGTGATCATCACATTCTCATTCAAAATACGACAGGGAAATTCTGCTCTGTGTATCGTGGAGTCTTTGTAAATCCAGCGACACTTAACTGAACGCGATAAATCTTTTAAATTGGCACCAATTCGTTCCACGTGCGCTTACGGCATACTCTAATCGAAGCCTCAAGAATACTCTGCGCTATCTTTGAAAAACCTATTATTTCCTTCTTTTATATTTACCAAGTATTATTCCTAGGAAACCGATCATCAATTGATTTAAGATAGATTTTTCTATCGTTCTTCCCTATTTGTAGGGAAAGGACTCTTTTTGTCCATTGCTTTCAAAAGACTCCATATTTAAATAAATAAAAGATCGTAGCACTTTTCCACAAGAATCTACGATCTTTCATTTATTTAAACATGCCTAACTTCCACCAATTGAAGCCTGAATCTGTTGAACCTACTCCATATTTGATGATTTTATCTCATTCGTTATGAATTTTTTCGTAGCTGTTGTCCTTTTTACATAAATTCATTACAACAAAAACGTTACCATTCAATCGCACAATACGTCACAATAAAAGTTCTAAGGGACGTCCTGTCCAAGAACTTCAATTAATACAAATAAAAATTAATCATTGGGAATGAATTAGAAGGCTAATGAAGATTTAAAGGGTCAACGCCGCCTATACTGTGCACTAACGTATATCATATACTTGCTCCATATTGCTAACCAAGAGCGTTTTTGTTTCGCAGTCCTAATTACTTTTCCCGTAAAATATCGCAGCATATGTCATCACATTTACTGGTAGAAAATACTACACAGAAAAGGTGAACATTCGATTTCGCGATTTCTGACTTAACTTAATATTGACAGATAATTGGGAATCACACAATTACATGGCTAGAAGGAAGTTGTTTATATTTTTTGCAAGTCGTACTTGTAGCATTAAATTATATTTTCTCGTCAATTAATACGCAAATATGTCAATTCAATGAGAGGTGCATCTGATTAAAAAATACTAAAAACTGCTCCTTAAAAAAACTTTCAAAATTATTTCAAAGCATGGAACCGTTACGGCACATTCAGAAAATGAATATACATTCACGTATTTTTCTAACGGAACGGCAACACTCACGGGAATCGCTGAGTCTAAACATGTGCTCAGGTCCCGATGATATTCCTCCCTTCGAGTATAGAAAATCTGTGGCTGGATGCGTCATTAACTTAACCCGAAAAAAACTTCCAATTTTCCATAATGAAGAAGAGAAAAGTGTTTCACTGAGTATGTACGTGAAATTATAATAAGGATAGATATGAATACTAGGGACAGATTGAACACTTTGGAAAATTTGCATTAACTGACAAAAACTGAAGACAAGAGTTTATGCAAAGGGGTAAAATATCAATATGCTCGCAAAAGAAATCAAGAGAATATTGAAAGGCAAAGGTCTTCCTTGCATTTCGTGCAATATTAAGAAGATTGGAAACAATGGTAAGAATTAACACGAGCAGTTTCGATCGCTGTGAGAAAATAGGCGTGAAAGAATTTCTCGAGGGAAGATGATTGTGACAAAGGCACTGGAAGTGAAAAAAGTAATCTTAAATCTTCAGCAAACTAAGTCGATTAGGAGCTGCTTCACATAAAAATGGTAGACATCACCAATATTGTTTACAAGGAAAAAAATTCGAACAATAATTATAAAAAATGAAAATACCAATGAAAAAATTATAGAACAAACAAATACTAATTTAAAAAATAATAATAAATAAGTACATTAAAAAATAATATTCATTAGGAAAAAATATATATTTCACATTCTGAGGACTTTTCGTTGATCAACAACTGTTTTAGTATGTAAGTTTCTGCTAACACAAACACCACACTACCCCAAACAACACAAACAACTGCGCAAAATAAATTGTAATGTAATCTGGCTGGTTGTGTTAAACATGGTTTACCGGTACGGCGTTTACGCGCCTTCGGCGCGACATTTAATGTGATTCCGATATTTATGCTAGCCATGAGGCAACTGATAAAAATTGAACGTCACTGCATAGTCGGCGCGACAGGAAAATCTCAATCCAGTAAAATTTTGATTCAATTGTTGAAATCACTGGCGTTAATGCAGTGGTACGGTCTTTCCAAAAATGTTTAAACTTCCATTTGCTGTACGGTTTAGGCCAGCGAATAGCTATAGGTACGCGCTAAATCAATGTCGGAAATAAAAATAACCTTCCCGCTTCGAGCTTGAGTTTTTAGTGAGGAAATGCACAGATTACAGAACAGCGTGCAACCTAAGGCCGTTATCCTTAGATAAACAAGTCTCCCATCGCGACCTTATGATTCCCCGAACCGGCGCGTTACCTAACCGTTTCTTCACTCAACTACGACCACACACGACCGTAAAGAATCACAATCTACACTCGATCGCGAAGAAACTAGATATCTTTTCTCAGTAAGGGCGCGATTTTAAGCGATCTGCAATGCGATTTTAAGTTAAACTACAGATCTAATGACAGTTAAAACACGAACCTCCATTTCCTTACGGAGCAGAGTTGTATCTTCGTTGCAGTTACCGTTGCCCATGTCTTCAACACGAACCAACACGTCAGAAATCGGTGAATTCTGGACGGAAGCTATACCTACCTACAAAGATGGTGAGCGATACGGCAACATCGGCCAAAAGCAAAAATTATTCTCGTCATTGACAGGTCTCTCACGTGACTCTCACGGATTAAATTCATTAAAACTCCATAAATATTTCAGGCATTTAAAAAATAACATTCCTAATCTATTTATCAGCCTTCTCTAAGTGTTTCAACCCGAAGGTTGGTTTGGATGGATAAGGTTATAGGAAACCTGGACAAAGTCACCCAGATGTGAAATTCACACATTTATTCTAGCGTCTCAAACAGTTATTTCAAGCAAGTCTGTCTAACGCATCAGTGCATCTAAATTATCTGGAGCGCTTCAAACGCAATTATACGGCTGCAGGGAAGTAGCTGAGGCCGCCTCCTTGAGGGTTGAGGGCATTTCTACTCTATAGGGCACGTCCGTCGAAAGCTCTCCTATTGCTATGACGAGAAGGATCGCATCCCAAAGGAAAACAAGGCACCCGCCTACCAGCGGCGAAGCCAGAAATTTCGTTCGGGGGGTCCACAACCGGGATCCGCGGGAAAATGTTTGAAAAAACAGGTTAAAAACAATAAATAGAGGGTTTTAAACTAATTTTAACACTTTTCACTATCGAAAAAAAACTTTCAAAAATTTCTTTGAAAAAAATTTTTCAAAGAAATCATTTGTAAATTCACAATTTCTCAATATTTTGTTTTCTTTTTTGCCGAAGCAAACCAATTGTGTTCGTATATTTCGGGGGGGGGGGGACTCCGGACCCCCCAGGCCTTGCTACATTACTGCCTCCCACGTACCTCAACCCATCCCCTTTAGGATTTAGCCTTACCCAATTCCCTTTAGCCTCAGTCCCCTTCGACGGGTAGCCTAATTCTCTGGTCGCGAGTCACGGCGAGCCCAAATCCATAGAAACGAGCACAGCCACGCGCCCACGCCGCTCTGCGCATCACAAGCGGGCCTTTTGGTCGATGACGGCGTGAGTTGCCCACGCCGGGAGAATCTCTCTTCCGGGGTCGACGGTGACGCATCCAGCCGCCACGCCCCCCTCGCCGCCGCGGGTCGAGCAACGGCTGAGCCCGAGGCATTCCCAAGACGCACCGACAATTATCACGACCCAACAACCGGCCGAGGCGACACAAAGGAACACTCCAAACTGCCGCATCCCCTTACGAGTGATACACAGTTCCCCAAACGGCCACATTCATTCACTGGTTACCGGCGTAAGCGGGCTCTTTCTCCCAGAACCAAACTTTAATTTTTCCCTTCACGATCGATGTCAATTTCCAATAAAACTTTGTCGAAATGAAGCGCTAGATTCAGTCATGGTGGCGGAGAGTTGCAATGCATTGTTCAAGAAGAACAAGAAAAAATTTCCAATACTTTAAAATAAATTCCACTTATCAGACGTGAAAGGTCGACTCCAAAGGTCAACACGTCGCTCGGGTTTTGCTTAACAGTAGTAAATTTATATTATAAAAGAAACTAATGCAATTTTTCACAGAGTAAGTCAATTCACACGGAGAAGCATTTAATATTTTTAGTGAAAAAGTTAATTTGTTTCTTAATACCAGGTAAAAACTTTCTTGGTATCTCGCTTGAGATGAATTGATTGTCTTGTTCATTTAAAGCTAGTTGAAAATCCCCTTAGTTCTTCCAAAACAAGTTGAAAATCCCCTCAGTCCTTCAGAATGTCAACAGAACCCTTCTTCCTGCGGACTTTCACTTTTCTTCGATCAATGGCCGCATTAGGCACCTCACTCCAGGGAAATCCACGCGGCCGCGGTGCGGTCAACAGCGACCCACGGTCAACGAGGCTCGAGGACGGACTTACCCCAGATGGTGGTGTAGACGCGGGCCGAGGCGAAGATGAGGTAGAAGCCGTAGAGGCAGCCGCCGTGGATGAGCACCTGTGCACACAGGTCGGGCCACTTGAAGGAGGCTCGGAAGGGCCGGGACCCGTCCACTCTCGTGTCGGTTGGCGCGCGGCTCATGTCGGTGGGCAGTGTGGAGCAGGCGGCTCCAACAGCCAGCGATCGACTGTTGGCAGGAAGGAGGAAGGAAGGGCCTATTCCCCTCCTCCGCCACGGAGGCTCTTCCTCAAAATCCCTCCAAGGTAGGGGAGGCGGCGCTTATCTCTGCGCCTTCATGTTTGCCCGTCATCGAGGCGGGTGGAAGTTTCGAGGGCATTATTTGCGCGCTCTCCGCTCCAGAACAAACGGGCGGATGTGGCGCAATGTTTAGGTGGCGGCAATAACACCTCTTCTCACGATTCTGACGTGTCTTGGGCCCGCGCGCTGTTTTCTGCGACCAGCGGATTGGGTTAAAGCGTCGCTCGGGTTTGGCTCCGCGTTCATTTCGTGAAGCCACGGACCAGGGCCGGAACTAGGGATTTGGTTTGGTCAATTTAATTCCATGCATTACCGTGGCCCTTGCTGGCTCTTGAGGCATTGAAATGTGTGTTTGTCGCCACCCCTTCTCCCTGCCCCTCCCCCAAAGCTTAGATATAATACATCCGTAAGTAATTTTTTTGAGATCCGGTAGTTGAAATTATGCACCGTATGTTTGCTATTAAGAAGTTTTATTAATATCATTAAGAATTAAATTGGGAAAGTTAAATAACTTATTTTAGTAAACTTTTCAAATTTTGCCGCCCCCTGAAATCTGTCGCCCCCTCATGCCCCCTCTGCCTTGCCCTAGTTCCGGGCCTGCCGGACGACAGTTATGTGGGCGTCGATGTCGGACTCTTCTAGTCTGCGGAGTTCCTCTGTCCATCTCACCTTCTCTTTTATCATCCACGCTCATATCTGGAACAGCTTCAGCCTATTCTCACCCTTTTGCCTCAGTGCCCACGTTTCCGACCACTATGGTGCACCGCTCCGCATCAGATTTTTTGCTAGACTTTGCTAATAACAAAAACGTTTCTCGGGCTTCGATACGAGTGATACGTTCTAATAACGCAGGCATCTCGGCAAACAAATTGTCTATCATCTTCTGGCCATGTTCAATTTAATTCCATACATTACCGCGGCCCTTGCTGGCTCTTGAGGCATTAAAAGCATATCAGTGTAATTTTTAGTGAATAACCAAATTACAAACAAAGGTTAATAGGAGAAAGTAAGGCGAAAAAACAAAATGAAGATAAAAGAAATTTTTGAACATGCAAACATTTCAAACGGCAAAGAAAAAACGTTCTCACCATGCACAGCACGCCTGTACACACCAGCAGTAACTGGTTCGGAAAATGTTGGGCAAAATCACAAAAAAATGAATTCCAAGAGAATCGCCGTCCGATGTCACCATACCTGACTCATTTTCGCTTTGCTAATCACTTAAAATTGAAATTTTTTTCAAATCATCAGGTAGGCTGACCTCGTTTTTTTTGGAACTTTGAAATACCGAGATGTATGGATCACACGTGAAAATGAGTCTGCGAGAGATATCTTCATTATTTGATACTGTTGAGGATTTTCTTGCATTATGTCTTGCATCTCCTCATGACATTGTCCCTGGCCTCCAATGCTTCCTCTGACAGTGCTCCAACTGGAAGAAGAGATTCTTTGTTAATTGCTGTTCCGTGTATTAGTAGATTATATACCGTGGGTGGCATGTAATACCAACCATAAATCTCGACGCAGAGCTATTTCCATTCAACAATGGCTTCATTATCAATCTCGTAACCGCTGGATAGTGATTTTAAAACGATCTGCAAGTGAATAGATTGAATAACGATCTGTAAGTCTTTCATCGATATCTGAAATGCAAATTGTAAATCATAAGAATAGCTACATTTCATGTATCAAGAGCATCCGTTCGTAGATTTTTTAAACCATTGCAACAGCTTCTATGTTTAGTGAAATGCCAATGGAGAGAAAGTTTTCATATTTATAATGATAATAATATATATTTATTCCACATTATGGTACATGAAATGTTAATAGGTTACTCAAGCATGAGTTTTTATAAAGGTGGAATATTTACTTATAATAATTTAATACTTATCAGTAATTTCAGCTGCTGATTTGCTTTCTGCATTTACAACGCCGATCCGTGCTCCCATCTTTCGAAGTTCCTAAGTCTTTCTTTGGTGCGTCGGTTGCGAGTCTCACCCTTGATCTAAACTTACTCTGTATCTACATATTTGTCTTCGGCACCTCCGTTCCCTCATCATTAGTTCATGTCTGAAATGAAATCCCAGATTAAAAATTCATCTCGTTATTGAAAATTTGATCATTGAGATTAATTTATGATTATTATCACTCGATTTCTACTTCATTTTGCTAACGATAACTGATATGCAATAGACAATCGAAACTCCTTATGTTGAAATATAGAATTCTATATAACTCCTTATGTAGAAACAGTAGCATGGAGGAGGCGAACGAATTCGTATATTCATCCGCTGGCCTCTTTTTTATGTGCTCTAAATTAATCATATCAGATAGTGTAGCGCCACAGACGTAGCTCGTCATGGCAGTGGCTTCTGTGAAAGCATTACACTCCTGTAAGGTAGTACATAAATCAATTATAACAGGCGCAGTAATTCAGGAATAGGACGGCAAAAACGATGAGGGCCGAGGGTTTGACCACAAAATTTTCCCTGCTATGAAGTATCTGCTTATTTACTTCCCAGGATGTATCGAGTTAATGGAGACTTTCATGCAAATTTCAAGCCTACATGAGTCATTATCTAACAATCGTAGGGGTACCATAAAACTTGCAACACACGTATCCGTCACATTTTCTTGTTTCCATATTTTTAATACTGGGAGTTCCCTGAACTCCCGTCGAAGCCGTATTTTCAATATGGATTTTTCTAGATGTTAAAGTAGAATGGCGGAAAAAATAACGCAAAGCTCATTGGCGTCTGAATTCGACCAGCTCAGGAATTACTTGAATATCTCTGTCTCCAACAATTTGGTCCTCTAAATTTTTTCATACTTTTTTCCTCTTCAATTTTTAAACTATGTACTGGAGAAATTCTATCACATGGGTCGCAGTATGACAACGCTTTAAAAAAAATAACTATTTCTTCCTCATATTTCCCTTAGTATGATTCACCCACGTCTCACTTAGAATGCAGTTTACTCTCGTCGGGAAATCTGTGAACGCAGCCGGCATTTTGGGCAATTTGAAAATGCTGGAGAGCATAATCAGTGGAGTAATGGGTAAATTTTATGCCACGGACCAGAGATTATAAGGATCAAATCTTGGTGACGGATGATTTAGTGCTGCACGCACAATGTGGACATTTTTCTGTTATAGTTCGCAGAACATAGTATGGGGTTTAGGGGATGTCGCCTGACCATTGAATTCTTAGGCGCTTATTTACTTGCTGGAATTGAACTCTTACCTTGCATAACGATTGGAGCATCGTCATTGGAGCTTCACGTCAGTGCCCCGACACCTTAACTGTATTTGCAATTCACCTCGACTTCTGCTCGGGAAAACTCCTAAGAGAAGAACCTCTCAGATTGTAAGCAGAGTGAGAGAAAAATTGTAAGCCTTGAAGCCTCAGAGAATTCTGATTTCAATTCAGTATTCCAATGCCGTGCACAAAGTTCCATTTCCAGAAAGAGTTTCTTGAGAATTACATTGGAATCGTTTATAATAGTACCATTGCAGGGAAATGCGAAGCTAAAATGATTAAGATTAAAGAAAATATTAATGGCCGGATGCAATTGCCTAATCTTGATTCAATAATTTTTCTCATATTTTTTCCAAAGCGATTCGTCGATTTTTTCATCAAACGATTGTTCTTGTAATATTTATACTCAAATGAAGGAGTAAATAGATCTTTGTGAACTTCGTCATTAAAGAAAACTTCTTTTTCAATCAAAGATGCTCCCTAAAATCCCATGTTTGAAGATAAAAAGTAATTAAAACTTGAGATACCTAATAATATATGAATCTGTACATAGCTTAAAATGTCTTTTATATTCTATCGCCTGCCAAACAATGAGAATCAGAATCAGAGAAAAAAGAATTAACTATGAAGTATTACCTGGCTGGTTAGATACTTTTGTAGATTACAGAAATTTAAATAGGTGGAAAGTAACTTGATGGAACTTGAATCCATGACTGAGTAAAAAGAAGAGGATCTATTTTATTTCTAGAATTTCTTTTTCACGCTTATTGAAGTATGGTTAATTTTCACCTGATTAGGCTATGATTGATCTCGTGGTCTGATTCATTTCCATGTTAATGATAGCCATTAACTATGTTTCTTGAATCAATTCAAGCGGAACATTCTCTACATCAAATACCATCTTTGATGTTAACTTTCTTTGATAAACTCGGCAAAATTCCCTCTTTTCCTTAAGGCACATACCCTATACCCGTATACTGTCACATACCTGTCTTCAAAGGATTTATTATCCACAATTCAACTCATTTATTTATATTTCCTGCCTACGTATTCCCTTTAGCTGTCCATCTTCAATTCTCTTCTCAATTAAGCGTTGATACGAAATTAAATACATCAAAAGAGAGCGAAAGAAAAATATTCATGTGTCTGCACACTCCATTAAATTAGTGTCGGGAAGTTCATCCTAGTCTCAACACTAACGCAGATGATTACTAGGATACTTTTATTAAAGTTGAGTGTTTTCTTGGCTAACACTATACTTTTTTAGACCTCAGATGAACATTTTTTTATTATTTTAGTGTGTACTTCCAGAGTATCAGAACTCTGTAACTTTTTCCTATTTCATTCCGCCATCAAATATGTTCGTTATCATTCCGCTTATCTTTCTTCCCACCCTCACTATTTTTGTTTTATTGGTTTTCATTTTAAGCGTTGGTCCTCATAAAACATCATTTAATTTTCAAGGATACGCAGTTTGACAACGCGTAAAAGACTCAACTACGAAACTCTTCTTCTTCCCAATGCATTGCCCTCCTGTTCTTCGACCACGTCTCACCTATAATGGAGTTTACTCTCCCAATGAATTAGAGGATTCCTAGAACGGAATTAACTAATTGATGATTTGCTTTGGGAACCATATGAAATAAACAATTGAGTCTAGATTTCTGCTCTTGGCTTTCGCAGCGATGAATTTCAGTTTCTCATAGTTTCCGGGTTAGCTGCGTCGAAGTTGATCTCTGATGTCGTTCAAAATGACGTTTCTGATGAATTCGCGAAAGCAATAAGGGACAGACTGGAAATGAAAAACATTGCACGATCCTTGTATCGTTTGCAGGATCAAAAAAGCGTACAAATCACATCGTAGGATAACACAAAATCTCTTTCTTCAAACTTGGTCCTTGGCAGAGGGTCAGACGTGATCCTACGCGGAATAAAACTAAATGAAGCAGTAAACTCGCGAATAATTATCGCCACAAATCATTTTAAATTTATTGATATCTTCAACACTAAAATGGAACAGTAATGGCAAAGACAAGAACAGGCGAACCGATAACGTTTACACGGCTTGATCACTTACCTCTTAACTCGACGAAGGTTACAGCCAAACTGAGAAGAATCTATGCGACACGTGATCGACTAACGTATGTGACGTCACGAAGAAATAAGTCCCATATATTTTCGTAAAAATAAAATCAATGGATTTTTAGTATGAAATTAATAAATAGAAACCTATAAAATTAATTTTAAAATGTTATACTTAATATAAGTGTTATTTTCCTGTCATCTCGTCTACTTACCCCGTCTTTAGTAATACGTTTGGCAATTCTGGTGCCCAGGCCCATTTGACTTTCCGACGGCTTCAATGCTCCATTCTATCCTCCCTACCTCCTAACTTTCGCGCTACCCCGGTATTTCCCCCACCCTAAGGTGAACCCTTCTTAAAGGTCATGTTAACCGTCAGCTGACTGTGAGTCGCCCCTGCATCTCCTGCGGCGATTATCGTAATGCTTTCATTTCACATTCTACCCCTTTATCGGTGGAGGGAGTAACGACGGAGAAAGCTTTAGACAGGGTACGTAATTGTACAACCCGATGCATATTATTACAAAATGCATCGTGTTAATCCGCAAATTGTATGAGCGCATGCGAATGTGCATGAAGTCAAGGTGGAAGATTACCTTCTGTTCTAATCCTCTTTCCATAAGAATGTAAATAAATCCTTAGATCCGAGGGCTGTTAATTTTGTTGTTCTTCTTCTATAGCTCACATGGTAACACACCAAGAAACACAATATTACACTATCACCACAAGATGCTTCCTCACGTACACCATCGAATGCACTCAAACCAATGCCATGCGCTGACTCACAATCAGTGATTTCCAAATTGAGATTTTTTTCTTATTCCATTTTCAGCAATGAACTTCTTCACAGTGGGCAACGAGCAATATACGCGTTTTAGATGAACAAATCACTCCTTCGTGCTATTGGAAATCAGGACTAATCATTTCACAAGACGTAAGATGCACACTACTCTGAAGTAAAATTCAACTCTCATCAGATGGTTACTCCGCAACTGAGCTATATTCTGACTGTCTTCGCGCCGATCTGAAATTTTCTCCACTCTCGATTCTGAATTACGTCACGTCAAAGTCCAAAGACAGAATCACTTCCTCCAGTTAGTACATGACCTCATGCGCGTACCCAGCGAGGGGCAGGGGGGCAGCTGCCCCCCCTAGAAGCAAAAATCCAAAAGTCTTTAAGCAAAATCAGTACTGAATTGAAACGAAAGCATTCAACAAATTTTCTTTAAACCCACGAAAAATGATATGTATTAGTATAAGATATGTATCTAAAATAAAACTATTTTTTCAAGGAAATAATCTCGTAAACTAATGTCACAACTTGGTTTGCCACCCCCAGACCATGTGAGCTATTATGATTACTTTGATTTTGCGATGTGACTTTGGGTAGGTATACTACAATACTGTATTTTAGGTTCATGTGCACTAACCAGCTCTATAACCTAATTCCATGAGTCCTCAAAAATATCAAACCTTGCGTATCATCCGATAAGCGTCATTGAGTGAAAAGTATGAACGATGACACGATGAATGTGATTCGTGTATCCTCCAAATTCAAGGGGAGAAGAAAGAAGACTACAGGACGAGAGGGCAACACGAAGAAGAAAGCGAGTGCCTTATCTTAGCTTTGGGGGCGTGATCATTGCGTTGAGTAAGGCTGGGTTCTTCAGGTTGCTTAATTATAGTTTTTTGTGTCGAACCAAGGTTTGGCATGCTCTGTAAACCATTGCAGTGCAAGGGATTTTACAGTGCCCCTTGGATGGGAAAGTGGTAATTCCATCCTTGTGTCATAGTGGCCTCCCGTTCATTGTAGTGGGGCGAATACGATTCCTTGGGGGAAGGGTCATTTATTTTCCTCGTATGTACTCTCTCCCCAGGCTCAAAACATCGGAAAAAAGAAGACTGTGCGTGAAGAGGACCCCTGCTTCAGTGGCGCAACGAGGGGGGGGTTTTGGGGGCTAACCCCCCCCCCCCCCAGAGCTCAGATAAATATTTAAGTTTTACCCATTTTACTTAATTGATATTACTAATAGAATAGTGTAAGGAAAAATAAAATATCCCTCAGAAAGTCGTAAAACTCACCATTTTGAACCGTTTATATTAAAATTCCGCAATTTATCACTTTCGCACCTACCGCTTATCCTGGTGGGTATTCCATACCTCCACACACACCGGTATTAGTTGTACCTAAACCCCCTGCCTTAATTCCTGGCTGCGCCCCAGACCAGCTTCACCACTAGGTTAGCTTTGGGTCCTTAGGGCCGCGATCATTGCGTCGAGTAAGGCTAGGTTGCGTTAGTTATAGTTTTTTTGTCGAACCGAGGTATGCTCTGTATACCATTGCAGTGCACGGGATTTCATTGTACCCCTTGAATGGAAGACTGGTTGGTTATTTCCTCCTGGTTCCATAATGACTTCCCGTGTATTGCAGTGGAGTGTATGCTATTCCTTAGTGGAAGGGTCATTTTTTACCTTGCATGTACTAACCCGCTCTCTCACTCATGGCTAAAGACATCCCCATTGCCGTAGAAATGAAGACGTCTCAACAGATATAACATCAGACAACTGAAGACGGAATGTATCAACCCAGAAATTCTTTCCACGGAAAACGATAAGAAGGAAGTTTTAAACAGTTAAATAGGACTTTTTTATTTTTTTATCGATCTCAATATGTAAACACATCATCAGGGGTATGCGGCTGCCTTTGTTAGACGAGTAAAAGTAAATGACTCCCATGCGCTAATTTGTTCCTTAGTTTCCTGAGCAGCTTAGATACGATCTTTCTCATCTCCTTTGCTCAATTCCACTAAAATTTATTCATTATCCTGAGCGACCTCTGTTATATTGATATAAAAATATGCTATAAATGAGTTTAGGGTAACCTATTGTAGTTTCGACTCAATCGTCAATAAATTCTTTGACTTTTAATTCGATTTGTTACCATATCCAAATGACTTATCTGTTGTATCAATTCTTGATGCATATTCTGTCGTTTAAAATATCTTTCTATTTTTTTGCCTTATTTGCTTCATAACAAGATGAAGTCTACTTCTTTTTTTTCTTACAAAGAAATTTATAATTATTTAATTAGGTTACAGATAGATCTCTTTGCCATGAATCACTCGGATATGTCATGATCATTACATGGAATCAGTATTTTTAAGTTTTTTAAAATTCCAAGCTCTGAATAAATCTGTGGTATGAATAATTTATAGTCGTGATTTTTCCAATATTTATTAATATAAACTTATTTTCCTAAAATATTTCCCAAAGTTTTTCAGGATAGAACTTCTTTTATTTGCGTGATTACATTCAATGTATTTTCTAACAATGAATATTTTTAATTTAACCATGAGCACGACAGGGTGTGATTGCCGTCTTTTTATGTCCTCTTTGTGAACTGATTCGTTTTATGGTGAATGATATTTGCTTTGTAATATTATTTCTACATGAAAACCTTATTTAATAATTAACATACTTTTTCAATTCTTTGCCAACTGTAGAGGTCCCTTCCATTATATCAATTTA
Source organism: Ischnura elegans (assembly GCF_921293095.1). Taxonomy (NCBI): domain Eukaryota; kingdom Metazoa; phylum Arthropoda; class Insecta; order Odonata; family Coenagrionidae; genus Ischnura; species Ischnura elegans. The sequence goes on from NC_060259.1 coordinate 41,434,452, forward strand.
TTAGGAAAACCTGTTGTGCATTGAGATTACACTTACCCTACAGCGATTCACAGGAAGTTACTTAAATTATTTTTAGTCAGTATATTTCATACATGTATATGAGATTATTGCGTATGTCCTAATGAATTTCAGTGTACTGCATTGGAGTTTATGCAAATCCACGAGATAAATTCAATGCTGTACCATTTGTCTCTCTTTAGCCGCAAGTCATCTCAGAGGAGTATCTAAAGCCAGAAATCTAGTAGAAAAAACGCGCTAATCCAGATTCTGACGGTGCACTGACCACGCCAAACGGTAAGAAAATCATTTCATTATGTTTTTTCATTTGGTCTGTTAATTATTAATTTTTAGTGACTGGCAACGCGGGAAAATCAATGAAATAATAACATTAGAAAAAAATTATTCTTTCAATCTCTTCAATGCTTCTGGAGTCTCCTATACGGCTACCGTTAATGTCACTAGTTTTATTTCAGTCAGGGTCGATATCCAAAATTCTGTTCACCATAAGGTTCCTAGTATCATTGTCAGCTAAATCATTTCTTGCTAAACCCATCTCAGAAGTTATTTCCCTTGAATATACCTCCCGCAATGCATTCCCTCAAGAGAAGAGAACTAGCTCAGGGGCTTCATAGGGCTCATCCTTTAACTTTTTCGCATCTTTAATAAGTTGTTAATTGACTCCGAACCGACTTTTTCTCGAAATCGGATCATATAAGCTTCGACCGCCAATGCCATAAAGTTAAAACATTTTCTAAGGTTTTCGGAAGTAAACGCCTAAAGAGACAGTCAAACTACGGCCAATGTGGTAGAAATCAAAGATGGCTATAAATTTCAACATAATGCAAACGAAATTTATAACTAAAGCGTGAACTGCGTGATCATTTTCACTTCTAAAGGCCGTTTTACACGGTACACAGAATTGCGCAGGTTAGAGCTGCATTAATTTCTAAAATGGCGTGGAATTGCGCGAATGCATGAACGAAATTAGAACAGGGGCTATTTTGCCGTCTCGCATCCACGCATTCTCGCATGTGTTCTAGCAATTCACCGCTTTACACGACGCAATTTTGATTGCGCCTTCACACGTACGTCAGACTGCGCAATTCCGTGTACCGTGTAAAACGGCCTTAATAGAGTTATATCTCTAGGGATAGCTTTTCATGCGCCAAATAAGTGATCGCTCAACGACCCATCATTTTCTGAATCACCCGGTCATTCCCGCCGTCACTATTTCCATCACTTAACGATGGTAAAAGGGACAAGCCTAAAGACGGGAAAAGGATCCATCCCTGGAGCAATCGCGGAAAATGATTACGTGAAATGGTCATATTTCCGCCATCATTGGAGCGATAGCTATTGTTCGAAAGGGACGGAAAAAATGATCGCATGATTCAGGCATTTTATTATATTCATGATTTTGATGCTTTGAAAGTGGAAATAGTATCATTATCAGTATAGGCAACCCTCATATCACCCATGGTTCCACCAAAAGTAAATGTCTAGTTACGTGCCTGGCAGTAATCAAGGAGTTTAAAACACAACTCGGTTGTTAGGTATGATGGGTATGATGCCGTGACTCGAGCGCTGCTGCGGTTGAGGTTCTCTTACTTTTCGAGAAACGAACGAAGCGGACGGATATCCGTTAGTCTGCGGTGCGATTCCCGATGCAGGGGATGCAGAGGAGTGTAGAACAGAGAGATTAAAGACTCATTCTTTGCTATTAGGAATAGCAATAGTTTTTTTCGTTTTGTAATGCGCAGCCAGCCTCTCACGCAGTGGCGTAGCCGGGGGGTGGGAGAGTCCGGAGGGTTCGGAGCCCCCCTCCCCATGAAATATAAAAACGCAATTATTTTCCTTCATAAAAGAAAGCACATTATTAAAAATCATGTGTTCACAAAATATTTTTTTTAATGAATGAAGTTTTTTCGATTATGAAAAGTGTTAAAATTAGTTTAAAACTCATTACTTTGTACCTTGTTTTTCAAAAATTTTACCCCTGGTTTTGGACCCCCCGAACGAAATTTCTGGCTAGGTTGCTGCTCTCACGGAGCCCCTTGGTCGGAGGAGCTTGGAGGTTGGGGCGTGGAGGCTCTCTTGAGAGATAAGGGGAGAAGGGCCTGGGCCGCATGCAAAACAATACATAATAAAGAGCAGTTGAGTTTGGGCCTGGAAGCGAATGTGTTGTGATCCCTCTCAAACCCTTCTTCCAGGCGAACGGCCGCTACAGTTTCATAAAATTACCACATTGTTTCAGCCATTCGCACCAGCGAAGCGGCGTCAAAAACGAGGTGCGCGTCATACACGGAGATGAGCGTACTTATCACCTGAGTAAATCACGCTGGATTTCGCGGAAAATGTAGTACAGTTCTATCTACAAGATTATGCAAGGTGGGGGTTGAATTTCTACAAATAAAAAAAACATAAGCGCGTAAGAATTCTATAGCAATGCAACATCTTCTGGACATTGTGCTAGATTTTGGGAAGTTAAAAAGGTCAGAAAAATGTCTATATTTCGTGTGCAACACCCAATCATACGTCACCAAGATATGATCCAAAGATCCTCTTGTCCGTAGCATGATACTTTACCTTCTACACCACCCGAACGATTATGCCCTTAAGCATTTTCAATTCCCAATATTTCGGTTATGTTCACAAATGTCCCGAGGAGAGTAAACTCCATTCTAGGCGAGATGTGGGCGAAGCACACCTCGGAGAATATGAGGAAGAATTTCGTAGTCGAGTCTTTTACGCATCGTCAAACTGCGACGGATATAATTAATTTCCCCGGCACAAGCGGTTTGTGGTTTTTAAAATTCCCGGCTCTATGAGAGTATTACGCAGACAAAATTTAGTAAGTCTTCAAATAGTTTCTGAGCTGGCCGCTTTCAGGCGCAAATGAGCTTTGCTTTATTTTTTCCGCTACTGCGCATTGAAATCTTTCCTTTATATTCGGCAGCGTTGATAAACACGACACAATGCTTTATTTGTGTGAGTTAAAAGGGCTTGCAGACTGATCTCACACCTCTCCTCGGAAACACAAATACCTTCTGGGCAAGCTGCACGTTTATCTTTCAAGACTGCCGGATAGCTGGGATGTATGAAGTGCCAATGATTTATTGATGTCTTACGGATCAGAACATATTGATGCTTAGTAAAATATCCTGCCAGAATCCAAGACACCGGTTCTTCTGGAGCTAAATCGGTTTTTTGGGCCTCCTTCGCGCTCCGTTTTGTTCAAACTCGTTTTTCTCTGGTAAGTGTTGTTGTTTTTATTTCTTGGATCAGCTTTACAGCCGCCTCATCACAATGCATCGCCTTCGCTGGAGTAGCCCATTGATCTATCGTAAGATAACTCAGCCGGAGATACGCGGGAGCTGGCAGATTTTCCGTCTTCCTTCTCTTCGCTCTATCGTTGGACTCTTCTAATTTTCGTTTTTGTCAACCATGCTGTACCTGAGATAAATTATTTTATTAATGAATTCCTCGCTGATATTTGCATATAGTCTCCAACTGTACAACCATGATTGTAAATAGTACTCACCATCAGTGAGAGGAAAACATTTATATACTTGTGAAGGGAATTTTAATTTCTGATGCATCTTCCTTTTGAAGGACTAATTTAAATTCCCATCTGTCCCACTTTCTCAGCAAAAACAAATGTGCGCATAAAGCGCGTCATACTCTTTTTGGCATGCTCGCTTTCATTCAGTCAAAAAGTTGCTATCATGTTCCTTTATCTTCTCTAATGAATATTCCTTTTTTCTGTAAATTTCTTTTGGAACATTTGCGACACCCATCATTCTAATTTTACAGTTCTCTTTAAGGCTGAAACGATGAATGTGACTTCGAAAAATATGCCTATCCGTATGCGTATCCAGAATGTCGAATGCCAGGCAAACCAAGTGCTTTTCAACTATCTGGATGGGAGAAGCTTCTCTAGCTGGCATAGTTAACTCGAAGCGCAGCACTTGTTCACTAAGCAAAGAAAAGTGAGTGAAGAGTATTCACCACACCCATGCAAGTGGTCAGCGGCAGTGGTCATGGTGAAGGAGGCCGTCAACCTCATTCCGTTATTTTCTAAGAAAAGTAATGCACGCGCAAGATACACGCTTCGTTGGTAGCCTTGGACGAATGTGTCCCTCCTCATCCCATCCTATCTCAGTCTACGAGCTGTTGAAAGGGTCCTTCGAACAATCCTTGGAGACACAGGGGTGGCAAGGAGATTGAGGAACATATATTGCCCCTTGTGCCAAGACTTTTTTTCAGAATAACGTCGTGAATTAAAATGCTGACCGCCATCTAAGGAGTCTACGCTCTGTAAATATGTGAGAACATTTTTGCAGAGGAAAATATCAAGCAATTTCTCGCATATTTAGTCCTTTTAGATCACGTCGGCCTCGGCGGCTGCTGCCAAACCGAAGATCGCGGGTTTGTGTCCCGCCTGGGTAGGTACCCCTATCCAGGGCATGGATGTTCGTTTACGCTAAATTTTTTGACGTTTGAAATCCCTCTTTAAATGCCAAACAGCACTATGACCACGATTAAGACGAGTATTTGGACAATACCGACGACTTGGGCACCATTTAAAACCCATGGATCGACACCTTTGTTGGTATCCTATTTCTTTTTGCCACCCTTATGACCTTGACTGTGACCTTACCGGGCCAACGGTTGAATTTTCGCAAATAAAAGTGTTATTTTCGGTGTCCTCGTGTCCAAAAACCTATGAATTGACATCTTGGTCAATGAAATTCAGACTTTTTTCTATCCCGAATTTTTTAACATTGAAACCCCATAAGGCAAATTCAAAATTTTGGTTTGGGCCCACATTGTGAGGTCGAAAGGTCCAAAATGTAGAATTTTGCTTACACTCAACAAAACTTAGGACCTTTTCCCATACGTATGCCAATTTTCATGAATATTGATCGAGGGAAAGTTACTAAAATTAGAGGTCAAATATGACACACGACCCTTGGGACAGTCTGTATATACTCTTCCGAAGGATTCTGCACAGGAATCTTCGAGAATCACAAAACCGTGTTGATACATTTTATTAAAAAAGCCCAAAAAATATTTCAAATTATAAATAATTAAATGCTGCCATAAAAGTATTGAAACGGGTCAAATTTACCGGCATATTGAGCAAAAAGGTGAAAACTTACCCCGTAAAAACCAATAAATGAATTCCACGAAATTAAAGAAGTCGTATATATTAAGTTCTTTTACCCTAAAATCGACTACCTATTTCCATCGCGTCAGGCGTTTTGCCCTGAATATACCCATGTTTAACGGGTTGCACAGGTCAACACAAAAAATCACACAAACCTATCGGGTGCCAATATTGTAGGCCAAATCCTGTAAAATTCGAATACCCCACGTAAAACTTCCTTGCAAAAAGTTGAAAAAATGAGTTATGGTCAGATTTTTTCGTTTTGGGCCCACTGCACCTCAGCGTTATATGGAAACATCACGCGTTTCGAAGCTCTAGAATCGCTTTTGTGTGTAGTAAAGGCCATCAACGAATTTGGTATGGAGAATTTCGTTTCTCTGGGCGGAAACGCATATACTGAGGAAGGAGGACGACAATAAGTTGGAGGTGTTCGAGGCGTGGGTATAGAATAAATGCAGGTGAGATGGGTGGGATGAAAAAGAACAGCGTAGAAAGATCTAGATGTAGTGGTTGGAGGGAGAGAACCGCTGGAGGAGACAAGCAGTTTGGACGGAGCGAGTGATAAACGGAGAGGGATTACTGAAAACTTTCATGAGGGAACGAATTTCGGTAAGTGAGATGAAGAAAACAGGGCCGTTTCAATTATTTGTGCATCTATCTACACCGTATGGAATATTTTAAAGTGAAGTGAAAATGTTTTTAAAGATAGTGGTTGCATTTCGGGTTGCATATCCAAACACCGCCTGACCTGACTCTTTGAACGAATTACAAACTAGTAAATAATTTAATAACTGCGAAGATTCTTTTTGTTAATCATGTTTCTTGAATATTTTTTATTTAGGGCTGAATTAAAGAGGGATCGTTAACGTGGAAATGGGGATTATAGATGTTGATTAATTAAATGTCCCATGTAAAACCGTAGATAACCATTGAATTAATCTCGATTGAGGCGAACTGAGGTACATCCACGTTAGGAGGAGTGGCATGTGAAGTGAAAATGTTTTTAAAGATAGTGGTTGCATTTCGGGTTGCATATCCAAACACCGCCTGACCTGACTCTTTGAACGAATTACAAACTAGTAAATAATTTAATAACTGCGAAGATTCTTTTTGTTAATCATGTTTCTTGAATATTTTTTATTTAGGGCTGAATTAAAGAGGGATCGTTAACGTGGAAATGGGGATTATAGATGTTGATTAATTAAATGTCCCATGTAAAACCGTAGATAACCATTGAATTAATCTCGATTGAGGCGAACTGAGGTACATCCACGTTAGGAGGAGTGGCAAATTGCTTTCTTCTCGGGATCTCAAATGCTCCCTCTCTACATAAATTTAGTCTAGAAACATGATTTAAAAAGAATATTTGCTATTAATAAAACATCCACTAATCCGATATTCGATCAAATATTCAGGCGGATTTTTTAAACCCGCACACAGTTTCAAAAAAATTTCTTTCATTTTTAAATATTCCATATGGAGTGGATAGGTTCATAAATAATAGAAAATTCCAAACATGTTTGAATCTCCGTCCAAACCAACTCAGAAGACACCCCTAGTTCACTAGAAGAGAGAATTTAGGTGAATAGAAAAAAAAATTATTTAGGTGTGCGTTGTGAGAGACTTGACTGCCTGAATTCAACCAAAGCATTAGCACCTTTTTTCATGCGCTAACCGAGTCCCCACCAGAATTATAAAAATAAAGGAAAAATATGCACTGCAATTTAAATTATTTAAATATATCATGCGCCACGGCATGTCCGCGACTTGCAGATATACCAGGTCACTCTTTTCACTTGAGTGAAAAATATCGTGTTATGTGCTAATTTAATATTAATTAACCTAAGACACCAGCCGATAGAAAAAAAAGAAATACTGTCACGAAGTTCCTTCTAGCATTCACGAAACTCCTTCAATGTCCGGGGGAAAACCAAATTCCTGTACCTAACCGCTCGAAAAAATACCTCTCTTATTTTATCGTATCTGTAGTACCTGGAAATATTGTGCGGTTTTGATAAGATGCTCTCCGTATCACTCTGAAATATATCTGTTCTTTATTGCTCGTGCAGGAAGCCTCAGAGTCTCCGGCGGCCAGTCAAACTCTTGTATAAGCCGTCAATATGGTAGTTTCCTTCATCAAAGAAAACGAAATGCATTGATTGCTATTCGTTACCCAACATTAGGGTTTTCATAATTTGCAAACTATTTGGTATTAGAAATCCCAGTTTAAACGAATGGCAATGGTCAATTTTAATCGCATTTGAAAAAGGCCAGATTGGCGCCCATGCGATTCCACTCCACGTGACGTCACAGGGACCTAGTTTCTACACGAGAGGATAGGAGTTTTACATCGTCTGAGATTACCAATGCATGCATGAAGCACAGAGCACCGGGAAACATCTCTTAATAATCACTTATTAAAATTGTCTGAGGTCGGAAAGTTTCCTTCGTTTGATAAGGTAGTAATAATCCATTTAAGCCAAGCGCTACTTGCTAGCAGGGTACTCAGCTACCTGCTAGCACCCTGCGTCGCATCAGTGCTCAAGCCTCGCCTCAAGGTCATCTCACAGGGCGGCAGCGGGAACCAGAAATACGTCAAACGGAATTTTCCCAGCATTCCTACTTAGCCGTCGCGTTTTCGCGCGCTTGAAATTTTTCACTTTTCGTTTAATCGCGAAAAATAGATATCGTCATTCGAAAATCTAAGATCGCGAAATACATAATCCAGGAGTAATAATCTTTCGATTTAGGCAATAAAAAATAATAGGAAACCACCCTATTCATTTGGGGTGAGAAAGCAATTGGAACGAGTACCCTCCTCTGACTCGCGGGTTTACTCTCCCGAGGGCTGGGTCTGGAGTCTTCACTTTTTCACCCTTGCACCTCGAGAGTGTAAGGACAGAGGAAGGAAAAGGTTGGGAGGCGCCGACGCGATGAGAGCCCGACGACGCCTCAAGGGAAAGGATAGGGAACGGAGGAGTATGAAAGGGAAATATCATGGCCGCCGTTGACCCGTTGCGCTGTAATGAGTCTAGCTCGTCATGAACTTTCGATGCCAAAGCGCTCAATGACGAGTGTATCTCGTTATAGGATTTTCATAATTTTAGCACTATTTAAAGGAACAATATTTATACATATATAATTATATATAAACAATTATTTTGAAAGCTTAACAATGTTAAAACATTCATAGTATACATGAATGATTAATATTTCATGAAACATGATGCATTGGAAGGATTAAAATGATTTTATTCGAGTGGCGATAGCTGTATTCTCCATGTTTAATGATCACATTTTATTTCACGGTTGTACGTTGATTGCAAAATATCATTTCATTGTCTATCATTCAAACGAGAGCCGCAGAAAAAATAAGTAGAGAATAGGAGCACGATATTCAGAAAATTAATCGAAGTGCAAGGGGTTAAGACGACGCGAGCCACCACTAGCGAAATCATGTTTTGCTGCTTCCATAGAAAGGAAAGATTTATCTATGACAGTGGCGGATACAGATGGGGGGCGCGGGGGGCGCGCGCCCCTCCCTTGCGGGTCCGGCCGTATTGGCAAACATGGCAGAACCACGATTGTGACTTTTTTATATCATAAGATGGCATTGTCTTATATATGTGTATAATTACATTAATTAAAATTTTATTTTACTCTGCCTGTGACTTGATTATTTTTTATTGCGATATCGCGATAAAAAGTAAAGGCAACTCAATATATCTTTTGCGCCCCCCCCTTGAGTGTTTTCTGTATCCGCCCCTGATCTATGAGGAGGAGAAACCCAATTATTTCCCGTAGATTGTGGTGTAACCAATATGAAATGCACGATTTGGTCTCAAATGAAGATTTTTAGGTCACATGGGTGACATTTTTATATTTTTTCTAACAGCTTTCGTTGCCTGTTAGACAGCCTAAACTTAGAATTTAATTTGGTGCGCTACCAATTAATGCGCGATGCTCGTCGGTGTGGGTGTGTTTGGTCTCGGATTAACGGACTTGGGGGCCCAAATGGAGTGAGCAACGGAGAAAAGAGGGAGGATATCTCGGGGCCAGGTCCAGAACTAGGGCAGGGCAGGAGGGGCACGTGCCCCGGGCGGCGCATTCAAAGGTGCGGCAAAATTTGAAATGTTTACTTTTAAAAAGTTATTAAATTTTTCTAATTTACTTCTTCAACAATAATTATTAATGCACAACCTAGTATACAATGAAATTATTGAACATTCCTAATAACAAAGATACGGTCTGTTATTTCAACTACCGCATCCCAAAAGAAATTGCCAACGAAATATATTTTTGTGGTGGGTGATGGGAGGGAGCTTGGGGGGATCAGGGGAGGGGGAGGCAAACTGCCCTTTGCCCCCCCTTGACCAAACTCCTAGTTTTGGCCCGGCTTGGGGCCCATAGGCAACTGCCCACTTAGCCTCCGATTTTGATAGATGCATGAGCAATTGATAATTTCGAATGAGTTTGACTCTCCATCCAAACGCCACTCCGCAAGACACCCGCTGTCAATCTGTACGGGAAATTTTTCCAAGAAAGAAAAAAATAATTCATACCTGGCCCTCGGTGAGTTGGTCCGTTGTAATCGAAGTTTTGGGATCCTGATCGTTCCTATTCACCCACTCACTGATTCAACCCGAAGGTGGGTTAGAGTATGAGAGGGTAGAGCTCAATATAGCCTAAGCCATGGGCGTGTGAAATTCTAATATTCAGGGTACGGAGTTCAGTCTCCACGAGGTTAGAGTCACTTGTGGCGTCCCTCAGGGTAGTGTCAAAGGCCCACTCCTCTTCCTTCTCTATATAAACGATATTGGTGAACTAGTAGACCGTAAACTTTGATTATTTGCAGACGATACAGGTAACTCTGTAACAGTAAAAATAGGGATGAACTAACGAACGACCTTACTGCTAACCAAGCATGGTGCGCTGCATGGCAGCTAGAATTAAATTTTTTAAATACTTGGGTCTGAAAAAATATAACTCCCACGATAGGGATATTTCATTCAGGGTACGAAACTAGAGACTGTAGAATTAATAAAATATCTCGGAGTTCCCAATAATGACCTATCGTGGAATAAACATATTCGTGAAATAACAGGTGAAGCAAATCGTAATCGGGATTTTTTAAAAGAAAGCTAGGAAAAAGTAACGACAAAGTGAGAGAAATTAGCTACTTCTCCCTCGTTAGACCCCATTTGGAATACGTTGCCAGGGTTTTGGATCCTCATGAAATAGGCTTAAAAACAGTTTGAACGCGTACGGAGAAGAGGTGCCAGGTGCGTGAAAAGCCGTTACGATAGTCTTGTTAGTGTCACTGACCTCTCAGAACAACTCGTATGGTCATTGAACACTGTCAGATTGTAGATTGAAAGCTAGACTAAACCTATTATAAAAATTCAAGAGCAGTTTATATCCCTTCGAAGTTAGCCATATGTTACGATCGCCGACATACTACGGTAGAGCAGATCATAAAATAAAATAAGAGAGATAGGCAATAGAACAGATAGATTTATAATGTCTTTTCTTCGGCGATCGATAAGACACTATAACGGCAGCGTTAGGACCTAGAAAAGGTTAGTTGACTGGTAGTGTAGCTTACAATTTTCTGTAATCCTTAATGCATGTTTCTGATTTTTTCTATTGTTTCTAACAGCATGTTTTTCATGTTCTAGTTCCATAGACAGATTTCACGGATTAAAAGGATATTTCACGGATATTTCTTCGCCGCATTCCATACACTCTCCGCGTATTCAAGGTGCAGCCTGATGAGTGCGAAATAGTACTTCTTCACTTTTTCATCCGAAAAGTGGGATTTTAAGTCAGATTAACTTATGTAATATCTGAAAATTTCATGCAAAAATATCAAATAAATCTGAATACTTCGACGGCTAGCAATACTAATATTCCTATGCATCGGAATATTACAAAAATAAATTAATGTCAACCGTTTGTTGGATATGAAAGTGGGTTCGCATTTGAGCAGGCGATTCAAATGTAGTCGTGGATGAGTAGCGAGGGATGGGATTAGGATTGTTGGAGACATTCGCCACGATTTCTGTCGGGAAGAGGATGCTTGTCTAACAATAAAAAAATTGTAGAACTGACTCAACATAAAGCTCAAAACAATGAACATCACTAGGTGAACCCTAGATTTCGCGATGTGATCCCCTCATTAGAAAGGAATCAAAAATTTAAAAATGAATTATTTTAATAAAAGTCTCGGACTTGAGAGGAGTATCCCCACGGGTCTAACAGGGGTACCCCTTTCCAATATGTATCGAAGCGCAGCTTTAGTCAAGGAAAATAGGATGCTAACTTTGGAGAAGTGCCTCTATTTTTTTATTGCCTAATTTTCTCGGGTTTCCAACCGAGTCAAGGTGTGCATGTTGTAGGCCGACGTTTCGTTGGGAGACTTTTCCAATATCTTCAGAGCTGATGATGGCGACGTCAGTATGCGGCCGCATTTTTACCCTCTGATTTTCTCGCTTTTTCCAACGACCACAGCACCGTTGTCCTCGTCCTTTTTCTCAAACTTGTCAACGAACACTAGATATTGTGTTTGCAGGCACATTTTACCCTTGTTCACTCTTTCACTCACACTTTCTTACTCTCTTGACATCAAAACCTCGGGTTGGGGGAGAGAGGCGATAGGTTTGTGTGGATAAGAGGGGTTACGACACAGATTGTGACGGACCGAGACCGTCACAATATATTCATGAAGAAATCGGAGGGTCTGGATTCGATTTCCAGTCAGACCACATTTTTACCCTCTGATTCTGGCTTTTACCATCTTTAAAACCATTACCATTTTTCATCTTTCAGTTTTCGTCGTCCTTTTTCTGAAATTTGTTCCTATCCCTTTCTTTCTTATGCATGCATTCAAGTTTACCAATTAAGGCATTGTGTGAAAGAACTATATATATAGTGGAATTTCAGAGAGGTAAAAGTATGGGACTTTTGATGGAGGCTGGTAAATTCCTCAGAAATTCAAAAAAGGAAAAGAGAAATCAGAAAAGTATTATCTGAGAGCAGTTCATAAAAATCACCAGATACTGCATAGCATATGACTTTCTTAATCGATTACAGCGGGCATGACGTTATTGATACCAGTTCTTTTTGGGAGCGTGGTGGCCTGCTTGAGCGCTGGGATACCGATCTGAAATCATGGACGTAACTAGGGAGGTCTCAGGGTGGAGGCCTGAAATACTGACAAGGGTGTGAATTATTGGTTTCACTGAAGAAAACTTCATCTCCAAAAAGAAAGAAAAAACTCAAGGAAAACAAATCACGAAAATACGCTTATTTTTATGCTTTGTTTCGTTGATTCGAAGTGAAACAACTTAGCACGGAAAACCTCCAACCCCGCCCATAAAAATGGCTGGTAGGTTGACATAGAAGGAGAGAACAATGTTTTGCCACCGTTGGAAAATAAATATTTACGCAACAAAATTGATGCAATCGTAGCCACGATACGTACAAAAAATTTATCAAATATACTAGAGCGAATTCCAAAGAATCCACGGAATGACGTGCATGTTATAATTAAACTCAATAGTCTTCTATAATTTTATCAATGAATACCAAACATTCCGAAGAAAACGAAAACTACGACTATGTTTGTATATGAGGAAATGAATTACTATATATTCTATACACTTCGGTGATATTTTTGCATATCACTTATTAGTTAGTAGATTACTAGGCAATGAGTGGTATTCACAATTCCACAAAAGTATTCCCCTAGTTTACACCCTCAGCGAACTCAACATTGGCTGCCTCCCACTCCGCACAAAATCATTATGCTCCCTTATCGATAGCTAACTGGCTTTTCCAGCACTCCTTCCACATAACATATGCACAGCCCAGGAGACTAATCAGAAGCGATATTCCGTTAGCTACAAACTAATGATTTATTTGTTCGAATTAGAAACGCATTGCAACGCGTGCATTCGTTGTTTTAACTCCATGCATCGACAAAGCCGAGAGATAAATTGATAAAATTGTGTATCGGGAAAAAGACTTCAGCCCTCCACCCTTCCTATGTGTATGCTACGAGTGTTTTATGGCTGTTATCGCTCCTCGCTTTCCATTTTATTCCGCCGACTCAATTCCCACCTTGAAAACTTCAAAATTTCATTTTATTCAGCAGTCTTTGATGCTTTCAAGGTGATCATTCAACCACGCACGTAGCCAGAAATTTTCTTCGCGTGGTGCTCGGTAAGTAAGCGGGTTACCTATACCTGTTTATTTTTGTCAACTCGCATGCACCGGAAATTATACATTTCATTGAGTTAGCGATATATTTAGTTTGCGAAGGGATGAAAGTAAAATTCTTAGTTAGTTATTGGAAGACAAAATCAAATGTAACAATATCGAAAAATGGAGCTTCAAAGATGCCCCTCGGCTACCGGTCTCCTCAATCGGTATATCGCGGGTAGTCGCCACAAAGGGAAGTAATTTTGGGGGGCTGAAGCCCCCCTGGCTACGTGCCTGCATTCAACTGAGCCTCGATGGTATCCGCTATTTTTTCGCAGCGAACGTGATTCAACTTGGAAAAATCACCAACGTTCTCTGTGGCAGTTAAAAGGGAGACATGTAGCGACCGCACCCACACCGAATTCCTTGAAAAATAAAAATGGCTTTCATTTATAAGGTTTACCAACGCAAGAAGCTATCCTCCAGTCACCGTGAAAAGTAGTGAGAGAATTTAATCCGTCCATAGAATTTCTTTGCGAGAGCTAATGATCGCTTGTTTTATCGTTTATTTATTTCTTACATTTTTGTGTCATGGGATAAACTTAATACTTTTCAGGACTGACATAAAGGTTTCGAAGCTCTTTTTTCCGATATTTTAATTACACGGGCCAGATTTAAGCTGCCGAATCATTTCACCTCTGCCTAATTTGTAATTATTATGCATCTGCATGACACCCTACGTGCCCCTTGAAGTGAAAGTTAATCTCTCAAGATTATCGACCGATTGTGAACAAGGTGACCAGGTATTCTAAGCATTCGCTGTACTTCCATGGGGCGTACGTTTCAGACTAGATATCTGCGTCCGTAAACCTGTAATATCCCACTTTCTTGTCCAGTTGCCCCGCCAAAATATCCATTGCATATTCCCCTCAAAAATTATGATTTTTTTTATATTTTAAAGTATTTTTCCCCTAAACAATTTTCTCGTATCGCAATTTGCGCCGCATAACCCTGTAGACACTCCCATTACAGCCTCATTACTATCACTGAAATTCCCGAAGTATTACCTATATAACTTGTTAAATATAGGATGAATCATCTTTTTCCGCTGAGGCATTATCATCCACAAATAATATGGCAGGAATATTATTATATCGTCACCTATCCTCACACCCATTCCGCGAACCTCTCTTATCCAATTTATTTACTCACTTCTTGGTATACTTTGAGCTAAGAGATAAGGTTAAGCACCGGCGAAGCTCCTCCGCTCATGGAGACTCTTAAGAATTATTTTTACCCTCTTAAACCCATAAACTTTCTTGCTCAGGCAATTTTTCATGAGGTTTATCTAAAATTGGGAAGCACTATTGTCCGCACGGAACTCAATATCCAATTTTCAGGAGCTCTTGTCGTATACTAAATACAGATCGACGGTATTTGGGTAGCATATGCTCAATAATTTAATTGTTTGAAATATTCTTTGAAATATAGTAGAATTACTACTGCACAATTTAGTCTTTGCCACGAAATCCATATTCGTTCACTCCGAAGATGATAGGAAAATAGTCTTTCAACGAAAAAATACTTGCGCAATACTTGGCAAATGGAAGGAAATCCAGGTGGCAGCACTAAGTTAGGTGTCATGGCCGAATAGGGAGGATCGCCCACTTTAGTACGTTTGTTTGTGTGGAACGATAACCTGCGAATACCCGAGTTTTATGTTCTTATTGAAAGCGTCATTGTTCTTATTGACAATTGCATCTGGAAGGGAATCCAGGTGACAGCACTAAATTAGGTGTCATGGCCGAATATTGAGGATCGGATGCATTAGTACGCTTGTTCGTGTGAAACGTTAGCCGGCCAGCACTATACCGTTTAGCCGAATATCAATGGGATTATGATGAAAAACTTATAAGGAAAAGTTCATGAGCAACAAAATGTGCGGTGTTTATGATTGCACCGACCAGTGTGAGACAAAAGCTATCTCTCTACATAGATTCCGCAACACCCCTAATTTGGGAAAGAAGTGGGAGCACGTCATGAGAATGGGCAAGAGTGAGCTAGCATGCTAGTTTTATTTAAGAAAAAAACAAGAATGGGTCATAGAGAAACATATGAAGGCATGACACCTTCATTGTATCATTTAATGCCTACTTAAAAATTGTTCGCGTAAGTATGGAGGTGTCAGAGGATGAGATGCAGACGGAAAGAAGGTTGAACAAACTTGCAATAACTATCAATGAATTTTCAGATATCCAATAAGCCAGGAAAGTTATGGTTGGGGAAATGATTCGAATCGCGACAACTGAGAATTATATGAATATTCCCGGCCGACTACCCACCAATTGCCGGGACTAAGTCTGCTTGAGACAAGTAATTTCTCCCAAAGTCGCACAAACCTTTCGCAGGCGATCCCCCCCACGATCGCCGGGACATCTTCCGCCCGGGGGCGGGTCAAAACCGGGTCGGCCCTTAAAACATCTGTCTCTTTCTCATTCAATAACTAGGCCCTGCTCTTCCGAATACGATGCGGTGCGAAACCCCGACGTTTCTAAGGCCTGCGTGCTTCGTTGGGTTAAAGGATTTCTCGAGTCGCTTAGCCCAAATGGCCAAAATTCCGGGGCCGAGGCACGGAGACCCTCGCGCGACCCGTCTCGCCACTTCCCCATCGATCCTCGCTAGCCGGTGAGAGTCGAGTGACTCCACATAGCAGTCAAAACGCCAATGCAAGGGGAATTCCACGCACGACCACACCGACGTCGAATTCCCTTAAGAAGAATAGATTATTGAGAACGGATGGCTTATGTGAGTAGATGCCTATCATATTGTTTGATGATTTTAATAATGATATATCTCTTGTAATGATGGTGGATAAAATCGTCAAACAATACACACGAAAACGGAAAAAGAAGCGTCAATTTTCTTCTGAAAAGCTTTTATCTCGTGTGACATGCCATTAATAACGCTTGTTTGTATGCTAAAGCCCATTGCAAGAACCAAATACTCCAACAGTGCTTCAACCATGACAGGTTACAGCATTCCACCTCATAGCCCTCAACGAGGGACCTCTTGATGTCTCTATTGAACTCCAAAACGTCAGATGTGGAGAAAATTACTTCATCCATTATTCACAACTGAGATTTACCATATACATCAGTATTCGCTTCACAAAATTGCTGAAAACACATCCGTTTCGCACACCGCTAGGCTGTAGCATTAGTAAACAAACCGGCCGATCCTCCATGTCTCATTTCTGAAATTGGCCACCAGATGTCAGCTACTTTGATTCCTGTTGCCAGCGAGGACTCTCTGGTATAGGGGAGACTGGGGTAATGGCGGTCACTATGATTTCTCGTAAAGTGGACAACGAAGAGTCAAACTGATTGGTGCGGTCAACTCACGACAGTTAATGGATATACTTCTGGAGTTCTCACCGTCTTGCCAATCGTCGATTGCCTATTGTGTAAGAAAGACTGTTTTGACGCTTCGCCTTACAAGAAAGACATTAGTTTAATCCACTATCACCTCTTACCATTTACTTTTCATAGGACGAGATTGATCTCGTAATAACAAGGTGATCCATATTGTTCTGTTACGTGGAGTTTTATAAAGGTTTTAAGCACTGATATTTATTTTTTTAGTCGTCGAATGAAAACATGCAGTTGGGGTAAAGGCAGTCGCTTTGGCAACTGACCGGCATTACCCCATTAGTACTCATATATTATATGTTCTATGCTTCAGAAGCCCATAAAATAACAAGGAAAACAAATAAAGCTAGTAGCGTGTAGCAGAGATCTTCAATAAAAAATCTTAAGAAAACGGCTGCTAATGCTAAAAGGAAAACACAAAAAGAGAAGCAAAAGAAAATGACCAGGAAACTATGAATCTGACTCAGTCGCTTCTATTGACGAGAAAAATATTTGTGAAGACAAATCCGAAAGTGAGTTACTTTTAAAGGAAATGGGTAAATAAACCTCTTTCTATTGCGAAGACACCGGAAAAGATGGACAAATGTAACGGTGCACTACTTGTGCATTTCAGACACATCAAGAATGTTCTAGATGGAACACTTCTGAGGGGTACTTATGTGACATGTGCTTCGGAATGTAAAATTAACTTAAGCTTCTAAAAACTCATCAACTTATGTACACATATTGGCAGTGCCCTTAAAATTTTCAGCCCTTTTTTGCCATGGAAAGATATTTTTTTTAATCATTGACTTAATATTATGTCCATACTTCCATTTAATGTTTCATAATTTCTAAAATGCGGAATTATTTAATATAATAAACATAAATATATCAGTTTAACGTGCCCATGTCAACGAAAATCCCCGTATTTCTCATTTTACAACCATTTAGTAGAAGATGACATTTCCGACTGCCATTACCCCAGGGTTGGGGTAATACCGATAAAAGCTGATTTTGCAATAATTTTAATTTTATCAATAGCTATGGTTAATTAGGGCTCCATTGAGGTCTGCAATGGGTAAAATGTACTATTCCGATACTATAGCGATTCCACACCATTGCGTTCCAAATTTAAAAACAAAGTGAAAATTTATACTCATTTTCCCTTAGGTGACCGTCACTACCCCAGTCTCCCTACTTTCAGCCATTAACTCATGCACGTATTAAAGACGAGCCTACTGTCTTCAAAAAAAAGCAAGACACGGAGTTTGAGCTCTATCGCCTAAACGAGGCAATCAATTTCAATGCAACAAAAAGCATACGAAAGAGAATTTATTTCCACGTTGGATCATTTACTTAAAAAAAATTCCATCGCATAGTATTTCCCTAACTTATTTTTTTCTAAAACAAAGTACCCGTTTTTTGCGCGTAAAATCAAGTTGACCAACTTTAAGCGCTTGGTATTCCCGTAGTTTTCGTTGCAATATCTTTGAATTTTGATATAAGAAAGCCAGATCCATTATTAGCACCTTTTAGAAAACAAATAGTTTGTATCACGAAAATTGACGGATTTGTTTTAAACAACGCAAATCTCTGCTAACTTCGGAACTAATGGGTCAATTGAAAATGTTTTGGTATTGCTGTGTGCCGTAGAATGTAAGTAATGCAAGTCAGTATATCATACACGTTAAAGGTCAGCAGTATATTCAATATCATTTGATAGTGCTCCTCCTCAAACTTGGGTGTCTTGCTTCTTTTCACATACAGTAAATTCTCTCCCTGAAAAGTTATTGAGGACTCAGGCTCAGTTCACTGCGTTCGCTAGTAAGAGGGAGTCGGAGAATGCTGCGTAACGCCCTAGGAATTCTTCAACCTATTCTAAATCAAGGGCCAAAAATCGATTTCTCATCGTCCTTAGGGACACAGTGCTCTACATTACTCTACCACCACATCAATAAAATAAAATAAAACATAATTTGAAGTGTAATACTCTTTTAAGCCTAAAAGTTCAATCAATCTATCAATGCGATTTTTGACATCGCTTATTTTTGTCGAGTCTATCGATATATATTTTATATTTTGTGGCGCGATAAAATATTTCCTTTAGCCTCCAGGGGCCACAAGATATTAACCGGCGGGCCACGGGTTGAAGACCCTTGCCCTAGGGAGAGGAGTAGGGTCCTCGCCCTAGGTCATTATGCGGCAGCGTCACAAGACAGGCAAGGCAGGGGTCGGGCATGCCTTAGTGGGTTGCAAATAGATACTTGTATTTTATACCCTAGTTAGGTCAGTGCAGTGACGCAGCGCCGCCCAAGGCATCACGTCAAAGAGAGAACAAATCACCCTGCAGTTTTTTAAAACTGGAATATACCTCATTGATAAATCTTTCCTCGATCGTTATTCAAAATCGAAGAAGAGATACGATAAAATAAGGCATCGGAGGTTAGAAAAGAGGAAAATTAATTCCTTAGTCTACTATGATGACGTTTTGGGGGGGGGGCATAAACAGCCACGTCAAAATTCCACGCCACGGCGCTGGGTCAGTGTACTTAAATAATACACACCCTCCGCTTGTACCCATATTAAAATAAGAAAAAAACTAGATGATTATAAACTGCACATAAAATTGCTTCAGGGGCCAAATGCGGCGGGCGGACCGGAGGATTTCGATCCTTTGGGTAAAAGATGTTACTGTACCAGTACCTTCATTTATGGGACATTCTTCAGGAGCTGCGGCCATAGGGTGGTTTCCTATTATTTTTTTATTGCCTAAATCAAAAGATTATTACTCTGGTAGTACGCATTATACGCTCTTAGATTTTTGAATGACGATATCTATTATTCGCGATTAAACGAAAAGTGAAAATTTTCAAGCGCGCGAAAACGCGACGGCTAAATAGGAATGCTGGGAAAATCCCGTGTGACGTATTTCTGGTTCCAGCTGTCGCCGTGTGAGGTGACCTTGGGGCGAGGCTTTGAGCGCTATACGACGCAGGCTGCTAGCAGTTAGCGCTTGGCTTAAATAAGGATTATTATTACCCTATCAAACGAAGGAAACTTTCCGAGCTTAGGCAATTTTAATGGGTGATTATTAAGAGATGATTCCCTGAGCTCTGTGCCTCATGCATGCATTGGTAATTTCAGACAATGTAAAACTCCTATCTACTCGTATGTAAATTAGGTCCCTGTGACGTCACATGGAGTGGAATCGCATGGGCGCCAATATGGCCTTTTTCAAATGAGGTTAAAATTGACCATTAGCATTCGTCTAAAATGGGATTTCTAAAATCAAATAATTTGTATATTATGAATACACTAATGGTGGGCAAGGAATCGCAATGAATGCCCTTCGTTTTCTTTGGTGAAGGAAACTACCCTATTGGGAGTCGCATGCACTATACAGAGCTGGGCAATATTTCAAATACAATTATTTTAAAATACGTATTTGAAATAAGTACATTTGTAATTTGTATTTCAAATACACGACCTGAATGTATCTTGAATTTGGTATTTCAAATACATATTTTTGGTATTTTCCCATTCTAAAATAAAAAAATACTTTTGTAGTAGCTCTGATAACACTTCTGTAACATTACTCTTAAGAGATTACTTCGTTTTCGTTATAATAGTTTTCTTCACGCTTGCAACTATCCATAGCGTGCCAAGGCAGGTTGTATATTTCCAAGTTCTCTTAGTTTCCATACTAATGTATATTGTATTTTGTAGCTTGTTTTTCAAATGCCCAAGTCAAAGGTATTTTGCATTTCAAATTCATTCGGAGAGGTATTTTGTATTTCAAATACTCCTCAGCTTGTATTTTGCACAGCCCTGGTACTATAGCAATGTACCTACTGTTGTCAATACGTCCCCCATGCAGTGGCGCAGCGAGGGGAGTTTGGGGGAAAAATCCCACCCCCAGAGATCAGAATTTTTTTAAAGTTTAATCCATTTTACTTAATTGGATTGATATTACTAATAGAATAGTGTGAGGATTAATAAAATATCCCTCAGAAATCCGTAAAACTCACGGTTTTGAACCATTTATCTTAAAATGCCGCAATTTATTAATCTCGCACTTACCGCTTATCCTGGTCGGTATGCCATACCCCAACACACCCCGGTATTAGTTACACCTACACCCCGCCAGCCTCAATTCCTAGCTGCGCCCCTGCCCCCATGGGTAAAGGCATAGCGGCATGAAAATATTCAGTTGGCTCGACCATAACGTCTGATAAATTCTCTATTTAACGGAAACAAAATGCCGACCCCCGCTCTTAATTTCTTTCTTTCCAAATGAATTGATCGTTATTTTATCTTTCATTCCTCGCGGCATTCTATGCGAGTAGCTGAATAATATTTCTTTCTAATTCGCTTCTTGGATAGACGGGGTAGGAAAATACTTCGTGGCGCCCTGGGTCATTGGGCTGGAGCGAGCTATGACGCAAGAAACTTTTCAAGACCCCTTTCACGAAAGGGTTAAGAACCTCGACGTTTCGTCGCCGCTTAATAGAAAAGTAAACAATGAATAAAAAAGAGGAAAATCAGCCTCTTTCAATCTAGCAAACTATACCAAGATAAGTAGCAACAAATATCGTTGAATTAGCCGACCTTGAGGGCATGTGAACCACTTGGAAATCCCCTCGTGCTTTCGCTGCCTTAAGGCTGTTTTACAAGGGGCACGGAATTGCGCAGGTTATAACTGCATTAATTTCTAAATGGCGTGGAATTGCGCGAATGCATGAACGAAATTAGAACAGGGGCTATTTTGCCATCTCACGTCCACGCATTCTCGCATGTGTTCTAGCAATTCACCGCTTTACACGACGCAATTTTGACTGCGCCTTCGTACACGTCAGATACACAAGCAAGGCCGTATCCAGGATTTTGTTCTGGGTGGGGCACAATGATACCTCGTAATACAAGACGAACGCAATGATAATGGGACCGTATTAAAAATCTTGCATATTTTTGAGGGTCTGGGGGGGGCACGTGCCCCCGTGCCCCTCCCCCTGGATCCGCCTATGGTCGCGGTACCTCGAGGTAACACAAATACATTGTGTGTTACGGGCGCGCGCATAGTAAGCAGGTCGAGGCAGTGGCGCAGCGAGGGGGGGTTTGGGGGAGAAATTTTAAATTTAAATCTATTTTACTTAATTGGATTAATATTGCTTATAGAATAGTGTGAAGATTAACAAAATATCCCTCGGAAGGCCCTAAAACTCAGCATTTTGAACCATTTATCTTATTTTTTTCTGGCGGAAGGTCCCAGCCCTTACCGCTTACCCCTGCAGGTATACCACCCACAAGCACCCCAGTATTAGTTGCGCCCGAAAACCCCCCTAACCTTAACTCCTAGCTGCGCCCCTGGGTCGAGGGTCGAGGTGTACCTCACGGTTCACCAGGAGGTCGCGCGGGACCGCTTTCAAAAACAAACGAGTTTGTCTTTCGAGCGGTGTGTCGCGAGGTATATCGTGAGGCTTCTCCGTGATTGGTGCGTTCAAGGCCCATTTCATGTGACATCCTCGTGTATTCCTGAAATTTGTCTGGGTAATACCTAAGGTGCAAATACAGATGGTGAAATTCTCCCAGATCTCGTCGCGCTTGATTTATGGGATGAGCACTGAATTCGCGATTACTTAACGACCAATCAGCCACCACTTACATGCTGATGACATGTCGTCACCATCACCACTACTATCGCTTAGCATTGTAAAAATGTTACAACTAACCAAATAACCCTTATACTTGATGCCACACGGTGAAAGTGGCCGATTGGTACGTGAAGTAATTGCGAATTCAGTGCTCATCCCAAAAAACAAGTACAAGAAGATCTGGGAGAATATCACCATGTGTATTTGCAACAAAAGGAATGTCCAGACAAATTTCAGGAATACATGAGGATGTCACCTGAAATATTTTCATGCATTTGCATTTTTTCATGAAAGGTAGCGGCAAGGGAGGGGCCTTAAATGCACATATTACGGAGAAGCCTCCCGATATAGCCTCCTTGTCTTTGAAAGCGGTCTCGAGCAACCTCCTGCTGAACCCTGAGGTACACCTCTACCTCGACCTACTCACCATGCACGTACCCATAACACACAATGCATTTGTGTTACCTCGAGGCAGTGGTGCAGTGAGGGGGTTTGGGGGATAAACCCCCTCCCCCCCAGTGCTCGGAGAAATTTGTAAGTTTAATCCATTTTACTTAATTGGATTAACATAACTTAGAGCATAGTGTAAGATTTAATAACATATCCCTCAGAAAAGCCGTAAAACTCACCATTATGAACCATCTATCTTAAAATTTTACTTAGGGAGGGCTCCCGCACTTATCCAGTCTCCCCAGTATTAGATGCACCGAAAACCCCCTCTAGCCTTAATTCTTAGCTGCGCCCCTGACTTGAAGGAACCACGACCTGTTGCCTCCTCACTATGCGAGTACCCTAAGGCCTCGAGTATCCCCTTGGAGAAATCGGACTGCAGAATCAGGATCTGCAATTACAGAACATGAAGTTTGGAAAAACGGTGGACTAGAGAGGCACCAGCGGCAAGTGTTTGAAACGACAAGCCACAAGACAGGAATAAAAAATCCTGTGGCCTATTGCAGAGCTTCCAGAACTTCAAATATCAATTTTACTAGTATTTAAATTGATAAAAGGTGAATTTATGTACCACGCAAGCCTCTATGCACATCATGGACATGCTTGAGAGAGAACCTGTGGCTTAGCAAGGGGTGAGGGTTCGGACTCCCAACCCTGAAATATAAAAACACAAATACTTCGCTTCATCACAAAACAATACAAAATATTGAAAAATCATGAATTTACAAAAGAGATCTTTGAAAAATGAAGTTCTTTGGACAATGAAAAGTGAGAAAATTAGTTTAAACCCTCTTCTTAGTACCCTGTTTTTCAAATATTTTCCCCTCCACTCTCCCCAAATTTCTCCCTGAACAAAATTTCTGGCTACGCCACCAGAGAGAACTCAGTATTCTGCTTAAATTCAGATATTTAGGCAAACATGATTTAAGCACAAGATAGTATCACACTGAATGGGGGTTCTCCAACCACGCAGTACTTCATACAACCCGTTATTTATGATTGGAGCACTTCGTGTTTTATATCATTCTTCTTAGCTTTTTTTAGTACTTCACAAATATGCTTTTTAGATAGACATATTATGAGAAAGTAAAAAAGTTAATAATTCTATTAGAGGTGCTAGTTTCCTTCGTCGGGGGGCCCCTTCAAGGGTGCCAACACCACAGATGGAGACAAGTGGTCTGAAGAACCTCAATCCAACCTACATCCAGGCAAGTAAGTGAAAGTTAGAAAGCTGCATTATTCATGTAATGTTTTTGAGCAATTTGGAAATTTCAGACTCATTCCGGAAAATATTCATTTAACTGTCTCCAAAATTTACATAGCCAAATTCCAAAAATAATTACAAAGTTTTCAGTAGACATGGAAATTATTTGAGATAATAGGGCCTTAACTCAGTCTTTGAATACATGCAAGGCAAGATTGTAAAATAATACTGAAAATACTTAAAATGAAAACATTTTATTACAATTAAACTACAGTAGTGCCATGATGGTTCTAGCAGTACACAAAAGAAAGCTTATGATCATAATACCAATTTTATAATTACTTCAAATGAATTTCCTAACTCATTACATCAGTCTTTATCATTGCAACATTTCTTCAGCACTGAGAGCTCTAGATGGGTTTCTACTGAGATCATGATGCATAAAAAGTGAATTTTCAGTGTATTTTCCTCATGAAATAAGCTACCAGTAATTTGTGTAGGCACTGACATCCTTCAAATGACCACATAATACTAACAATTCTGAAATGTTTAATCTTTCTGGCTGCACAACATGAAAAGCATTCACAAGGAAATTACACCCATGAACCCTTACTATGACCCCAAAGCACCATTGGTTCAATTTCAAATTAAATGGAAATAGAAGAAAACCACATATTTCCGTTTTCCTCTAGGAACAAAAAGTTAGGACATGCTATCAGAAATCTCCTCTTTTAAGTGTGCAATATGCACACTTAAAAGAGGAGATTCTTTTAAGTTTTCTTTGCATCACCCAACTTCACTTGCATAATTAAATGATGCCCTCATCTGTAATTACCTAACTTTTGATATAAATAAAAATTAGGTAATGACAGAAATATCTAGCAAAAGCAGGTAATCTATCCCTGGGAGAGAAACTGTCCTTCAACACTGAGTACGTACGTTACATGACTTAGGCTTAGTCAGGGGTGAGCTCTACCCTCACCAGCAAACAACCTTTCGGTTGAATTACTAAGAATTGTTCTCAAAACTGCGAGGATAAATGGATCCCAATTTTCCATTCTATTTATATTGATAAGATGCTCATACCTATGTATCTTCATAATTACCATTAAAGGGTGAATTTTTGTTCATGAAATGACAAGGCTTTTATGGGATTTTGAATTACAAATGGACATTATGAATGTCAGACATCAAAAGCAAACACTAGCTTCATGGAAAAATTGTCAACATAAACTATATCCTTGGTAAATAAACGATTGTTCTAAACAATTGAGGAGTATATCTAATCTTTCATTTTTCATTACTTTTCGAAAATGGAATGGTTACAAATAAAAACAACCTGCAGAGTAATCTTGACTAGTAATTTGATTAATTTTACTTCATTACTGGCCATCGATACATACATAGAATCATAAGCTACTCTTTAGCCAGTATCTCCACCTTGCCACGATGAGACAGCCAGCATGCCTGAATATTGAGCTTGCACGTCCTCAGTAGGGTTGCCCAAGCGAGACACGTCAAGGGGGATAGGCCAGTAGAAAGGGTTTACCCTGGTCCTCTAGACTGGGATTGAGGATAGGGCTAACAACCTTTAATTCTACAAGTACAAACTTAAAAAAAGTACAATCCTGGACAGGCAAAAACGAAAAGTGAAACATGAACATGAGACAAAAAAAAGGAAAATGGATAATCAGACAGCAACATGGAATGTTTGAACCCAGAATGAAACAAGCATTTCATAAGATCTCAAGGATGGAAAAATACATTATAGAGAAATCCAGATATCAAGAAATATGAAGAAGAGAGGAAAGTTTAAGTGTTGCAAAAATTTTATCACATAGATTGGAGGAATCAGCAGTGCAACAGGAGGTTCAAGATGCTTTATGATACTGCCATTTGGAGGAGGCAACCAACAGCCAAGGTCATTTGTTGCATTAGGATGGGCACAGGGAGAAGGGTGGAAAGAGACCCAGAGTCAGCATTTGCCATCTCTTGATGCGCTCACATGTGTATGCTACTCCTGTTATAAATGCCAGGTCTCTCGAGGTAACATAAATAAAAAGTCACACAAGTTTGCAAATGCCCAAAGCCTGTCTCATGGAAGTAGTGCAACATTGGCAACACCATTTTGATGTTATTACTGGAAACAAAATGCTTGCCTGCTAAGATTTTGTCATTGGCCCCAAAAGATTTGTCTTACAGTTACATATCTTCATAATATGACCCATGTTGGAGTTGTTGACACTGTTTGAGGGCTGTAACATCGCATCTGTCTCCTCCCCTATGTCAGAGTTCAGGGAACATCTACTGTAAACTCACTCTGCAGGATTATTATATGGTGAATTATGTCTTCCGTCAACCAGGTGAGTGGTCCTATTGGTCAGTATATGCTTAACATTGCTTATGTCAGTTCACAGGTCTTGCCTTGTCAAAGGCTGTCACAATTTGTATACTAGATGCCAGGCACTACACAAATCATTCAGAGTTGCATGGCTCTCTGTGAGGACCTGAGAACTGATTGGATCCTGGAAGCATCATCATGAGTTTTAAGCATAGAAAAGTTTTCCACGTTATCTCTCTTCACTTTCCTCAGCATCTCACTAGTTTTTTACTTTTCCCCGCAAAAAAATAGAATTCTCTGCACTTATCACACTCATGATTTAGGCTACAGTCTGTTGTTGTTCCTAAGTTCACTGCTCACTGGGTGTACTCCTAAAACAAAAATAGCTAACCACAGGAAAAACTTCGAACTATATTTTTCATAAACACGTTTGACACAAAATCTGAATTTCTGAATTCTATGGCTTTCCCCAGTTTTCTAAACCTCGGGCAACTTTTTTCCTGGCCTTTTAAATAATATTGGGACTGTGAGATGTCAAAACTCAACAGTAATTGTGTTTCAGCAGATAAGATTTTTTAATGCAAGACATCTTTCCTCCACAAAAAAAGTTACTGCATTACTATTCAAAATTGAATCAACGTTTTCCCTTTGTATTCTCCATAAATCAAGAAAAAAAACCATGTACTTTGATACACTGCAATAAGGTCCCATCCATGAATTCAGTGGCCACGCCACACTATGCAATTGGATGCAGACTTTCCCGGCGAAATGGCTGATTTGGTCATTTGATGCACAGCAATGCAATTTTGCTTACATGCCTTTCACTTAAATGAGAAAGCAGTATTATTCAGGCTCGATCCATATTCATTGGATATGAAACTCTGCACTCTAGTTTTTAACTGAAGAAAAATTGTAACGTAAATAATGGAATGGTAAAAATGAAGCCCATACATGTGGTTGAAAATTGAAAAAATTCCTAGGTTGCGTTGAAAAATTCCCTAATTTTTCCAGGTCTTCCAAGATAATTTTCAAATTCCTTACTTTTCCACGTTCATGGCAGCCTTGATAAGGGCATAAAAATTCAGACTCTGCTTTAAAACTGTGTTAAATTGATGATAAAAAACTTCATAATTAATTTCAGGCTTTTTTTGGTGACACACTTTCCATGTTTCACTGCCCTTTCAAAATGAACGTAGTTACATGGATAATCAATAATCTCTGAAAACTAGTGTAAATAACTGAAAACTTATATATGTACATAGGCAAAGCTGTAAGTGCTGAATCAAAAACCACATAATTTCGCATAAATAACTTTAATATCAACTAGGTTCTTCGCTCTGAGGTATCGCACAGCAATGAAACTGGTCTATATTAAAATTATTGATGTGAAATTTAAAAGAATTTTTGATTCAGCGTGAAGTAATTTCACGAAGCCACACCCCAAACTATCCCTTTTATCTGCAAGGGCCTAATTCCATCTCATGTACATGCTGATATTGTTAGAGCCAAGAGAGTGATTGAATTCAGCCGTAAGGAGCACATGGCCAAACATGTTAAGTCCCAAAATCTCCAACCATTCTAAGATGTACAACTAGTGATCAGTTCCTGCTGGTATGAGTGAGTAGATGCTGATAATAATACATATACCAGTTGTCAGCCAGCCTGTCTTAGTAAGTCTCCTTCAGTATGCATTGATTTCAATAATAATGCAGAAAACGTAAAAACAATGGCAGATAGAGACAAGGTAGAACTAGGATTCCTGCATTAGACAATAAATACAATATTTATCCCACAATTTATCAGGGTCAACCAGTATATGAAGGGAATGTGAAGTGGAAGACACAAACAGGTAGTAGAGAGCACATGAATCACAGCCAGGCATTCACCTGTATTGAGGGGAATAGCAGGAATATGCATTAATATAAGTAATAATGTTATCATTTCTATTTGCATATTTGAGCTGCATTCATTTGATAAATGCAAGGCATGGTGTTGAAACCAGTCATATTTATATAAATTGAATGAGGAATACAACAATTATGTTTACTCATCATCGTAATGCCTACTGTAAACCTGAAACCTTTTGAATATATGTATCTAGTTTGATTATTCCTCTGCTAAAATTTATACATGCAAAAGAGGCAAGAAAGTGTTTTCTTTTTCTAAGAGAACATGCATGTCTCAATCATATGGACTGCATCAAAACTGATCATAATTGAGCCTTTTCTATGAAAAATTTCTATTCTGTTGAATAAATGGTGACTCGCATTAAGAAAAAAATCACCTGAATTATCTGAATATTTCTCAGATTTATTGCCAGGTTAGAGTGCAAGTCATTTCATTGCAGTTATTATTAACATTTACACATGGGTAGGACACAATGGAAAAGTATAGCTAAAAAAAATGAAAAAAAGAGACCTCTATCAGGAAAATAAACCCTAATGAATCACCACTTTTGGGCATCACAACTTCATGAGGATCTTCTGGGCATAACAACTTCATAAAGCCGGAATCACAAGATCATTTTTTCCATCCATTTTGAACAATAGCTCCAATGATGACAGAAAAATGACCATTTCACACAATCATTTTCCGCTATGGCCCCAGGGGTCACTTGGCACATCCTTTTTTTCTTACTGAAACCACCACTAGCAATGTCTTTCAGCCAACCAAAATATACTGCTGCTGACAGCAACTGTAACCCCACAGTTGGCTTCTAATGGAATGACAGTTGTAAATACAGAAAGCAAGACAGAAGAGGCAATGGAAAAAGGGATAGCGGAAATGAACCTGTGATTCATACCATTATGATGGAAAGAAAAAATGATCATATGATTCAGGCTTAAGAAATATAGAAGAAGGGAAATTCAAACAAAGAAGAAAAATGAAGCAAGTACATTAGCCTCGTAGATTAAAATGAGGAGCAAAATAGCATTCATGGAATCTGAGTGAAAAAGGCAAAATTGATGATAGCAATCGACCAGTACGAAGGCCTGGTTACAAGATACATTTACTCGTACAAGTTACTGAATGAATGCATGAACAATTACGGTAGACCAGAAAGGAATAAATGTCAATGCATGCACACAGTGAATTTTTGCATTCATTCTCATATTATTGCATTGACACATTATCTCTTTTGTGTTAATGTACTACGTAACCAGGCCTTTTAGACTTTATGAAATAATGTGTATAGTTACAGCCATGATGATATTAATGCATAGAACTCTAGTGAATATGCTTCAAATGAAAAAATTGCCACTGGAAATAAAACGATATCCTGGCATATACTATTTGATCGTCAGAACATCATGAATTATTTAAGGGTTCACACAACATAAGGTTAAGAGTGAAACAAGCATTTAATGCTGGAAGGCAGGAAGGCATCAACATACAGATAAATTTGTAATTGAAACCTGTGAACATTTTCATAGCGTGATGTATTTCACATTCATTGCATGCACAATTATTGACTTGCAATGAAATTTCCATCAATACACACACTGAGGAAACACATTCAACCAAGGTAAAGTACATACAGTCATTTACTAAATCTGTAGTGAACAAAAATGTGAAGCTAGGCCAGGAAATTTAATTAGAAACTTCAATTAAATTGAAATTGAAAGTAATACAGACAGAATGACAGGTAACACAGATTGGCTCAGAAGTTATTCATTCGAGTATGGAAGAGTTACCTATGACCTTGATGGAATCTTGTTCCTTATTCACTAAGCATATAAAAATGAGACATGGTTAAAAATTGATTGAACCACCAACCCCACCTCACGACATAAATACAATCCAAAACAAAAAAATTAGATCCTTAACCTCATAAGGGCATATTTCTACCCACTGAAAAACATCAGCAACAAATTTCATATTTCTATTCTTACAGTCATACCCTTTTCACAAAAATAAATATCTTTCACCAAGATGATTATCAAAAATGGACCTAACTACAATTTGTCAAGTCAAAAGAAAAAGCATACCTGCAAACTTATTTCATAATTCATTGACAAACTTAGGAAAATTAAATGTTCCCTTAATACCAAGGAGAGGGGCAATATCTCAATGGAGACTGACTAGTATAGATGGCAGTCAATTTTCAAAAACGCCAATCAGTCATATGGAATCCTAAGGCTTTGATGTCCAAAGAAAAAGCAAGACAAATATAATGATTGGCAACATAAAATAAAGCAAACCCAAGAGAAACAACTGAAGAGAAAGGAAACCAACACTAACGATAATTAATCATCCAAGTATTTTCCATAACAATCAGAACATCATTTTCTACTTTGAATTTAAGAATGTCCTAATAATAGGAAAAAATAGTAGCCATAAATATATGAAGTCATGTTATGTGAACTCCATCACAAATAATGAATGAAATATTTTGCAGTGCCAGTTCAAAGCACTTTTCCGAAACAAATTAGAAAATAATAGGCGTGTCTCCACAAAAAAACCTTAAAATTTTGTGTCGCAAGGAACCTGGTATCTAACTGACTACATCTTAAATAGCCCCATTCTTTTCGTGAGGGAACTGTAAATATCATGTCTTTCAAACTCCATTACAGCAAATAAATTAAATGTTTTTACGAACTATTCCACGCATTTAAATGAGACAGCATCAGAAAATTTGAGGCATTTCTCCACAAATTCTATGACAATTGTGTCCTGAGCAACCTGTAATCCAATCAACTCCATTTTACATATTCCAGTACTATTCTTAGGAGATTATGTTATTAGTATAAAACAAGAAGATATACTTCGGAGGACAATGAGTATTTGCTTCCACATTGATTTCATGAAACTTAACAGGTGATTCCATAAGGATAAAGAATCACTATTTTTCAAAGGAAGAAATATAATCCTGATGAGATACAAAGAATATGGTTGAAATGAGCAAAGAAACGTTATTTACATGAGAGTCCATGAAAAAAATGCTAGAAATGAAATGGAAATCCCTCAATATGAAAAAGTAGGAATTCCAGCACGTATCACAATGATT
This sequence comes from Ischnura elegans, assembly GCF_921293095.1. NCBI lineage: Eukaryota > Metazoa > Arthropoda > Insecta > Odonata > Coenagrionidae > Ischnura > Ischnura elegans. The sequence goes on from NC_060259.1 coordinate 41,465,888, forward strand.
TGGGTAAAATAATATGAATGAAAAATTTATAAGAAAAGACATATTGTACATGGCTATATACAGCATCCTTCTAAAGGAATTTCTTTCAGCAATTATTTCCATCCTGCTAAATAATCAATACCTTGTTTTAGTTACTCCCTAGATTCTTTCACACACAATCTTTTCATGGCAGCTTGCTAATTCGGAATGAACTTTTAATTGATTTTCAGATATTAAAAATATGAATAAAACATGATCAATGAACATAAAAGGTCACATTAATGAACCTATACAATCTACAAGTAAGACACATTTACTTTATATTACAACATCAAAAACACTGGAAAATTGCATTTAACACCACCATGAGCTAGTTATGAACTTCCAATATGATAAGCTTCATGACAGCCATTGGTAATTGGTAAATTCATAATTCAACATGAATTGTCAATCATAAAGAGTGCCACTTGATTCAGGATAAATTATCAAAAAAATTTCACGCAATCACTACATCTGGGAGCAACATCTGTTCCTATACACAAAATTTTTAATTTGATCCAACAACTCAGGATCTTATATTCATCTATAACCATAAATACCAAACATAAACATTTTGATTTATAATTTACAAGTGCTCTTTCAATAATTACAAGGCAAATAAATTTACAGTTCACGTTGGCATGCACACATTCAGGCACACTTTCAAACATACATACATACATGCACACCCTCTCTAAATATTACACACGTTCTAAGACAGCAAACTGCATCTGCTAGGAGGTAACGTAGGAAGGTCATTTAAATATACAATTAATGGTATTATTTCCTGAGATCTGTCGTCCAAGGTGTTCTGGTCAAGACTCATCTTTTTCCTGCTGCAATAACATAGTCCGAGGGGCTGCTAAACTGACTGTTTGAGGTGGACCAATCAGCTTCAAAGGTGCTGCAGATGGATGTTTTGATTTTGGTTGAAGTTGTATTTGGCTGATCATCTACCAAGAGAAAAAATATAGGCACAATTATTGCGATGACAACTGTCAATAAAAACTGTGAATTACAAGAAATTAAAATGCCTTACGTATTTCACAATTACATAAAATACAATAGAGCAGGTCAACTTTTTTGTGCCACCCAACAAATCCACATTATACAATTCCGATTCCCAGAGATACGATAGGAATACCTCTACTGGCTGGGAGGCTGTCTCTAGGAAGCCAAGTAGAGTTTATTGTGACCAACATGGTTAGCGAGACATAACATGGGCCAAAAGTGCAATGAGGTGATGTAGTGCAAGATGCGGCAAAACTCTGTGGGAATGACACTGCAATGGCACATGGAATGCAAAGCCATTCTGTTCCAGTAGAGAAAATGCAACATGAGAGGGAAAGCCTCCCTTAGTGGCTGGTGCAGTTTTATTCTGAACTAGGATGACTAGTTTCTCTGAAAAGAGGCTCATAACCTGGAAGACAATGCCATCCTGGAAGTAGCCACGTGGAGAAACAGGTCACCTGGCTGGAATGGAACACCTATCCTAGCATGAGCTGCAGGGATTGCAAATGGAACTCAGCTGTATCCATTAGTTCCTCGATTTTCAATTTTTGCCAAACATCAGCAATCGTAAGAAATTCCTCTAAAAATGGCTTGAATTTAACATCTTACATCCACTGTATATCAGGCATAACTTTGTCGTAAGAGTAATGCATGATACTCCTACTAATACACAGGGCAAGAAGCATTTATCTTATACTTATCATTTCGGGAGTAGACACTTCCACTGGGCGTCCGGAACAGTGTATATTGTTTTTGGATGTGCGGCCACGTTTAAATTCATTTACAGCAGACTCCCTATCATCCGGCTGCAGTTTATCCTGGTTGTGGATTATCCGTGCATGATTTTCACTCTCGCTCAGTTTTTTACGCGATATTTATTTTTAAAAAATCAGATGCAAAATTGTCGGAATTTGGGCATTAATACTAGGATACACCGGGCTTATTATTTCCGGTAGAATCCCTTTCGTAAAACAGAAGCGATCACGTGCTAGCTGCATTCACGGGAGCTCTGTGTTCCTGTTTTCCAAGCCTCGCAGTGCACAACCGCACTCCTTGATCACGGATACACGACGCGTAGCAGTTGCAACCAGGGCAACTTGTACAAGACGCGACTACGCGGCGTGGTGCCTGACAATGTAGTTCATGATGACGTTTGGCAGCGGTTTTGAAGCATTCCTGCAAACCACTTTTCTGTATCTGTGATCACACAGCTACGGATGTGTGGTTTTCGAAACCAGGCCTTACATGGAGCATTAATAATACGAGTGCAACCATGTTATCGCCACTAAAAAGATTGCGAACTGGTGAAGAAAGCTCTCAATGAGTCCGGAAGCTCTCTTAAATAACAGAATAACTGCATGAGTAAAAACATATTTTTTGTGCAACGTAAATTATGAACATTACAAGACATTAAAGTAAAAGTTTGGATTATCCATGTTTTCCGATTATCCGTGCCGTCTCTCCCCGTGATTAGCCCAAATAATCAGGAGTGTACTGTATTTATTTTTTATTTTATTTATTCTCATTGCCCCGAAAACAGCTCATTTAAGGCCTTTTACATCGGGGATATAACATGAAACAAGGACTATCACATACAACCATTCCCTGAGTATGGGCTACCTACCCAGGCGGGACTTGAACCCGTGACCTTCGGTTTGGCAGGCGAGAACTTATCCCCACCGCCTCCAAGGCCAGCAATTAACCCAATTGTAAATAGTTGCAAGCACAAGAGAAGATGTGACATGAAAATCATACAGTTCAGCTTGTTGTCTTTCCGTGTTAACCCTTTGAAAAACAAGTGTTTATTCACCTCACGAAACTCACTGTTATAGAATTTTACAAACAAATGAAAGTTGCTCACTACAATCGGCCACAACAATTAAACTACAGCATTGATACAGCTGAAACTTGGACAGCTGACTAGTCAAGAGTGCTGCTTACTGGGAGAAGTTAATTTTGTGATATAGTGCAATCTCTTGGAAATTCTAAGTATGTACTTATTGAATGACCCTCGTAGCATCACAAGCTCAAGCCAATCATGTTACTGCTTCTCAGCTTGGTACTCATTGGCCTTGTGCATGGGCCTCGTGAGGCCCATTGTTGTTAACACTCCTGCACGCAATGCCTTCCCTCAACGAAATGATTTCTCTGAACATGTAAATGAACCATAACTCTTACAATGTCATTAACTCAGAAGAAATGGGCAGCAACATTTGCATTTTATATTTAGAACTTAAGAGAGAGTTTTAAGTAGGTATACTGGGACTAGCCACGGTGATAACTTTACGGGAATCACCCGCAATGCACAAATTGTGCTAAAAATCCACCGAGAAAAAATCATTTGTCTTGAATGGGATTGGAACCAGGACTCGAATGTCCAGGTCCCGGTCAGGTCGGACTTGGTGGATTTTTTGGTCTATGTGTTCTAAGTTTGGGCCTTGCTCTCTGTGGTGCTGTGCACATGATTTGGACTGCTTGTGGCATCATATGCTCAGCAGTTCATACCACCTTGTCTGGTAGTGCCCACAAACATCCTCAGGGAGGAATGACGCCTTGGTAATCCCGGTCAAGGCGAATGATTTTTTTCTCTGTGGATTTATCGTACGATTTATGAGAGAATTGCTGAAAGGGTAAGATTAATTTTGACGTAGCTTACATTTCTCTTTCATCAATGGAATTCTTACAGCGAATTGCTGTTTTAGATCTCAGTGAATGACCCCATTGCATATTGGGCCGTGTATTGTAGTGACTGCAAAAAATGGTGGAAATGAGGAGACCTCACTGCTACTAAGCACAAAATAGCACTCGGAATTTGTGTAAAAATGTGTTCCTCCTGGTCATGCTTTATAGAATTATGCAATAGAAAGGGAATCAACTTTACAAGCTACTCTCCTCCTCCTTTTCCAGCCTAGTTACAATTTCATTCCAAATACAGCCTCAATGCCATGCCTCAAACAGCCTCAATTCTCAATGATAGGCTGGCATTTCTTGGCTCTTACTACGTATAAAAATGTGCCCATTGAATGAGCTGGTATTCAATTTTATAGTTACATCATCAATGACTTTCTCAATATTAGATAGACAGACTGGTTTGAAAAATCGTTAACTGCCGGCAATGCATTACGAACCCCTGAGATAGCAGATGTTAGCCCACCCGCACGACAGGAGGGAATTTCAAAAGCACGTATGAATTTTTTCAAACGTGAATAGAAGTCTTTGAATGCGTGCCTACTATCTTTAAAGATATTTTAACCCTTTCGCTGCTACAAGCGGGAATACCCGCAAAAAACATTATGGTTATTGCCTGCAACATGCGGGGATATTCCACGACTTTCAAAAAACTTTTCCTTTCAACACGACATGCAGGTAAATATCTATGTTTTCGAAAAACCCTCCCTTCGATCGTAGGTGCTGTCATCTGCTCGAAATTCTAGCGGAACTACATCCATTCGTGCGGCGACATTCAGCGACGTCAAATGAATGATTCAATTCATTTTTTTCTGGATAATAGGCAAAATAATGGAACCGATGAAAAATCTATTGAAGCAGCAAAAGGGTTAAACTATGAACATTTATATAAATAAGGTTTTCTAAGGCTATTTATAGAAAAATATATGGTTAAGAGGAAATTCGATACCCACCACCTGTGCTACCAGGAACACATCCATATCTTCCCAATGTTAAAATGCTCTCGTATTACGCAAATTCGTATAGTGCAAAGACCCCAAGGAACGCATCCCTTGCGCTATACAAGGCATGGGTGTAGGCAATTTCAACAACAGCCTAGGAAAATATTTTCTTAATAATAGCAATACCACACCTGTGGACTGATTTGCTGAAATGTCACCGGCCCAGTTGCTAGGTAAGTGATTTGAGGCTTGCTGACTTGCACAGTTCCAGTTGCAGAGGATATTCTCACATTTGGACATTGGGTAGTAGTAACTACAAGATAAAAAATAACATGCAGAAAAATAGATGAACTTTCAATCATGTAATAGGAAGGCAAGAAAATCTAATCATTAAACTAACAAGAAAGAATGATTTCAACTACCCACGTTAGACCTAAGATGTACATTGGACCTAAGATGTACATCACTGAGAGGTATTGCATTCCACCAAGGCACAGCGGAGCATAATGAATCGTCCCGCCAAGACGACAACCTTAATCTGCCTCTGGATAACTTACAATGGCAAACGGCCAACAAAAGTAATACCCTCTTATCCAAGTATAAATAAAACCAGATTCTGCTACATCAAACATTAATAAGCCACACCATTTCACCAATCACCACAAAAGTTGGCAAATATATGTAGTGTTTCAAGGAGAAGTTTTTAACACTATATATTTTGTTGCAATTGGCCCTCAGGACGCCCAAATGACCTCCACCTGCAGGCCCACTTGTTAAGCAATGAGTCAAGTGCAGCAGTTTTACGTTTTAGTTTCTAAAAGTACTTCCGATCAACAGAGTGCTGGGAATTTTCATCAGATGGCTAAATGAATGAAGTACCACTTTACTCCAATAAAGTTTCTTTCACCCTTTGCAGTTTTCATAAAATCATGTTTACAGTTGAAAAATCCCATATTTTCCCCTGAAATCAGCTTCAGCATATTTCCTTGACAACCAGTGATGATAATAATGCTACTTTGATTAGAAGTTGGTAAGTTAGTTGGACATGTAATACCAAATCAAATATTTACCCATGTTTCTTGACATGCAGGAGAAAGTTTATAGATAAGCTGTATGCATATATTGAACTTTATTTCAATAAGACACTAACTTAAATTGCATTGGAATAACTACCACAGAGAGCCAATAAATTTGGCCTTAAGCAATCAATTTTGCTATTTTAAACTACTTCCACTTTAGGGAGAGGATTGTTTCTTTCACTTTCAGTCTGAAAAATTAATCTTGCTTCCAAAGCTTCCATTCAATTGCTACCCACACATAGATATTCTCAGAAAATTCAGGTTCATACTACTTATTATGTTATCGTAGTCCTTGAAAGCAGGCTTCTAGCCCTAGGAAAAAAACACAGATTTGGTGTATTAATGGGACTATTACTTTCACCAATTCAACATGCTGAGTGCTAAGACAAGAAATAAGGCTAAGACCTAATGAGGCATATCCTGCCACACTAAATCAGCACACAGAACTTTCAAAGGTGCCTTATTATCAAGTAAAAGTGAACTGATACTATTCAAGCTTAGCTACATGGCCAGGCATTAAGTTGAGATAATACCAGACAATTTTCATAGAGGAATCAAACCAATAAATGGCCAAGTTTTGCTTGTCAATTAATAATGATTTCAAAGGGTAGTCCAAATTTTTTCCTGTGATACAAGTTAGAGATAAATTGATAGAAATGTATTTCCTCCTTGATGTTCAATGTTAAGGGCAACATTATAATCACCCAGACATGGAGTAGAAAAAGATAAGTCTATTATGCATGATTTTCAATAAAAAATTTTGCAATCCCCAACGCGAGAGGAAATTATGACACAAATGGAGGGTGGAGATCAACTGGCCAAGTGTCTTGCACTAGTATTTGGAATCTATTAATAAGAATGACACTTCAGATGGCAGCATTATGTTCACAAATATGAAACTAGATTATATAGCATTATTTTTCATCCATCATTCCCAAGATACAGCATTCTCACAATACATCAGTAGTTTAATTCTAGAGGTTGACAGGGAAAAAGGATGAATAAATTATTTAAATTAAAATGAATGAATAATTTATGCATGATAATATTTATTAAGATCTTAAATTATATTCATGCAACTTCAATGTACAAGCAAAGTGCATAATAATATGCAAAAATATTCCTGGATTTGTCCCACCTGAATAATGAGATGGTCATTTATAGCCTCTTAATTACACAATTTCCTGTTTAAGGACACCCACGCTACTTTTGAGTCAAGGAAATCTTTCCTAAATATTCATGTAAATGACACTAACACCAGGTGAGTAAGCTATACCACACAGTAACAATCACACAGTGATGAGATGTAAACTTCCAGTCCCATACTCATTACAAGCGTTAGAGATTGACATAATTGCACAGAACAACCTTAGACATGATTCAAGAATGGATTGGGACAATAGCACTCGTCACTCAGAAGCTAGAAATTAAAAAAAAATTTTACTTGCTGCAAATCCTTACCTTTCCTAAGGGTTGATTTGTTGGTAGTATCCATAATCTGTGATGTACTCTTCATGGTGTGAAAACTTGATATTAGATCATTCTTAATCTGGTCAAGACTAGGCAATCTTCCAGTAGGCTCAATTAAAGACTCTCCATTAGTAGTAATCAACCCTATTGAGTTCACGTCCACCTCCAACTCACTCTGAGTAGCCACTTGTTTAAATCCTTCCTCAGGATATGACGTGAAGTTATTCACTGGCTCTGAGAGCCCATTTGAAGCAGGAAATTGCATGAGCGGTACACATTTTGGCAAGTTATACTCCTCATGGTATACCATATTTTCTAATTTTTCTCCCGCATCACTTTCCTTCTGCTTTTTCACAACATTATTGACGACTGGCATCGGTTTTCTCCTCTTCAAGCTGATTCTGAAATGTCTTGGAAATACGTGCTGCCCATTTTTGAGAAAAATGCCAGGGTAAGGTTGCGTAGTGGTAGTGGTAGTAGTACATGGAGGATTATGTTTGATTATAGGACTGACTTTAGTCACTTGTGAAATAAAGGAGTTATTTTTAGATAAAGCTTTAGAGTTATTTGAACTGATGAGTAAAACTGAGGGTGGTACATCAATAACACCTCTTAAAGATGCACTATAGGATTTTTCACTGTATGCGTTTAGAGGAAACTGCCTCAAACCCATATTGGAAGGCTTGCAAACAGAATTTCTAGAATAATTGTTAGATGATAAGTTAGCTAATATAGTTTTGATGGATGACTTATGATTTTGGTGAAAATCAGGTTGTGACGATGGAGAGCTACACAGCACCGTAGTTTGATAAGCTTCTTGTTCCAATAATGCAGATTTCATATATTGCCAAAAGCAGTCCAGTCGTCTATCACTAGTAATCATTCCACCAACTTTCCTTATCTGCAGTGGGCATACCTTCAATAAAAAAGAAACTGGATTACAAAAAGGCTTAACAATTATATGCTATTAAATTAGTTCTCCCTGATCCCTATGCCATCCAACAACAACAACACAATCCATTTCAAGATTCATTTACGTTTTCCTGGATATTAGACAATTACATATACCACTTATTTTTTATCAGAGCGCGACCCGGGTTTTAATGAATTATCATCATCTTCAGGCGCTAATTAATTAATTGAAACCCAGGTCGCACTCTGATAAAAAATAAGTGGTATAATATAAGTAATTGTCTGATATCCAGGAAAACTTATGATATAAATCTCCATTAAATTATGAACAAAGAAAAGCAAAAATTCTCCAACACATTTCATGTTCAATCCACCTGACTAGCCTTCCCCTCTAACCCGTTAAAAAATCAAATATGTCCAATGACAAATTAAAAAATAGAAGATATCTTTGAGGCATAGGCACTGAGAGGATACTCAAAGAGTAAAGATGTTGGACCTGGAGAGTTAAAGAGGTGGACCACTCAAAAGTAACTGGAGTGTGCAACCACTGCAACCATTCTAAATTCATAGAACAAAAAATGAATCATACGATAAATAGATGAAAGGGACGGTGATAAAAGGAAGACAGGAAACACGTGAAGAAATAACTTGAAATTATGAATTACCATGAGCAGGGCATCCCTATTAGGAAGTAGCATGCATTTATAGGAGATTGGGGTCACCAAATCTTTGGCAATTGCATTGAATCATGAGCACATACAACTTCAGAAGACAAAAGGAAAAGGTCATTTACCGGAAGATGACAAATAATGAAAACCAAGTGATGAAAAATAGTATTTACAAGAATAACTACATATTAAATTATTTTTACAAATTTCCCAAGTTTTTTCCTTACTATCATGAGGAAATTTTTGCATATTCACCCCATATATAAGGTACAATTTGTGCAACATAGTTAAGTAAAAATCCTTTATTCTGGATAATTCTGCGAATGAGGTCATTCCATAGTTAACAGTCATCCATTGCTTTTCAACAATTCATTGTCAGTCAAATTTGGTATATTTGAAAGCTAGAGGTAGACACTCATATAGGCTACTGGGTAATGGTAGTCAATGCTGATGACATTGTTGCCAGGCCAGAACCTTAAAAGCCTTCACAAGAGTAATTTGACAAGAAAGAGATAATTCATTTTTCAGAAGGCAAATAAAAAAAATTACTTGAATTCTGTGCGAGTGAGAGAGGTTGTGACAAACTGAATTGCTGTCTTTCTATCAGAAATGCTTCCTCAACGATAGAATTGGATGCAAGCAATTACAATGCAGCCTTTTGGTGTGTTGAACTAGATTTGGCAAAGCAAGAATGAAAAATAAGGCATGCCAGGTGGGAACCTGCCAACTTCCACAAATAGCTTGTTAGGGCCACTAAAGGATTAGAAAAGAGAAAAATCTATGCATTCCTCAAAAAAATTACATTACATTACAAACCTTACTTTATTCAACACACACAGAAAACACTCGCTAGTTCGAAGTCAACCCACCCTGGAAAGTACGGAACCACTCGTGCGAGGTGAAGTTCGGAACTGATGCTATTGCGCATGTCTTACACAGAACATACTGCAGAGGGTGAAGCATTAACATATGATTGCGCCATGAAATTTTTTGTCCTGAAGAGAAGGCAACTTACACATTCTTTTCTAATTAACGTAGCGCTCTCCGGCTGTGGTGCCGTGCGCACAACTTGGACTGCTAGTCGCATAATATGCTCTGCAGTCCATACCACCCCCTCCGGTATAGTCCACAAATTTCCACAGGGGAGAATGACACCTCGGTAGCTTAACTGGCTGAAGCACTTAGCCGGAAATCGAGGGATCCGGGTTCGAATCCCAGTCAAGGCGAATGATTTTTCCTCTGTGGATTTTTCGCAGAAATTGTTTGTGATGGTTTTATTCTTCTTATTCTTGGTGTTGAGTTGATTTTCTTTGTTATGTTTAAAGGACTCACTATTTTGACCTGATTGTGTTTAGAATGCCCATGTCTGTAAATTTTAAATTTTTGGGGGGGAATGGATGTAATGTAACATTCCAGATCCTACTATGCACCCGAGAAAATAATGGAAACGCTGACCAGAGGAGTTAGTATGCTGGGCAGTCGGTGTGTGTACACAAATGAAGCAAGAATAAAGGGTGATTGTTGCCGACATGAGTTCTTTCCTTTTTCTGTGCGATTTTCCCGGATGTAAGGGGGGACTGTCGCCTGCCTCATTTCCTCTAGTTTCCATTCCATCCAAAGTCAGCGATTACTAATTTCCTTTTTCTTTCCTTTTTCTGTGCAATTTTCCCGATCAATCCCCGGGCGATGACAACGAGAGGGTCTTGGTGACCTACACAGTTACATAATGAATTTGTGCATGCATGACATGTCGTTTGATGACTTCAACATAGCACAACCAGCAAGCATCCTAAAAGCTATATGGCAGGGAGACCATTTAGTATCCCCTTAGCTAGAAATATATTCAACCAAAAAAATATTCCCTATGATTGATAAGAATTTCCATTCCAAAATGGACCACAGTCTAATTGCTATAAATTTATATAAAAAATAACTATGAACAGCCAAAAATAATACTAACTGCTAGCTAAAGGAGCTTAATTTAACCAACAATTAGCCTTTTAATTGTTAGCTAAGAGTAGTGCAGTGAGCCATTAGCTATCATTTTAAACTTAACATGACAATATTATCTACATCCATAAAAACTGTACATACATACAGAAAATCTTTGAATCAAAAAAGATATAAGACTGACAAGATATTTATGAGATAAAATGATGATTACAAATAATTCTATCAAATTAAGCCATTCACCACACTATCAAAGCAAGTTTCTTCACAAGCAGATCAAATCAAGATGCCACAAGACCAGCTCACACCGATTCATTCATCAACTGCATCCCATATGCACTAAGGACATGGGCAAACAATGACTACACAGAGCACTAACATAGAAATCTATTGGGGGTGTTATTTCAAATAGAGAACTAAATAATGTTAAGGAGATGTTAACATTCTGAATAAAACATTAGATGCATTCAATCACTTCAGACAAATACAAGCATTAGTCCCACCACTTATAAAAAAATACAATTATTAATTTACCCCAAGAGACTTAGGATGCCCCGAAGACCAGGAAATATCAGGTACACGGATTGGTGCCTGCGGCATTAGAGCTGGAACCAGCATGCTATTCCCTGGCAAATAGCTGTGACTCATCCTACTATCTAGGTGGTTCCTCATCAGTCCATGAGGTTTGCACGACAAAATAGGGGGCCTTAGCTCTGATTTCACCATATGGTTATGGGCCGTATCAACAGTCAACATTTGCAACACTCCATCACTAGCCTTGGAAACAGGGACAAGAGACCCTGCATGGAAACCACTGGGATGAGATGAAAATGAAGGCTGAAAAAGGAGAAATTTCAAGAATTTGAAAAATAACAGGACATTTCAAAAATTGAAGACCCAAGTAAGTCATTACAACTTAGAATTTATCAACCATTTAGCAATGTGGTTACATTTGCAACTTGATAATAATGTGTGCAAGAATATAAAACCAGCAATGAGTAATTTGAAAATTTCAAAAAAATTTTATAACCATGAAAAAATAACTTTTGCAATTTTTGACAACATTTTAAAACTTTTTTGTAATACCCATGAAAACATTATAGAGAGAAGTTTGAGTAATGCATTTCATTAATACTATGATGTATAGTAAAATGCGGCTGCTCAAGAGTTACAAGAAAAAGTAAACCCAAGAAAATAAAATAAACCATTTACCTTTAAATGAGATGGTATTCCTTCTACATTATTGTTCCACTTCAGAGTTTTCAATGGTGTTAGTGCCACATAGGGTGAGGGCGCCAATGAGGGAGAGGGAGCAATGATAGGGGAATAATGAGAGCTCTTCACAACAATGGGCAAAATCCTCTTTGAAGTTTTAATTTTTGATCTCGATCTATGAGATCGACTCCTTCTATGCCTTCTCCTATGTCTAACTTTAAGTTCTGATGCAGCAGCCAGAACAGCCCTGGAGTTCCTTTTGAACAAAAGAAGGTTTGTAGTACCAACAAGCTGCAACCGCAGCCCAGATTTAATGGGAACTGTCCTGTGGCCAGATTTTGACTGTTTTACACTATCTACATAATGTGAGCTGGAACTCCGTGAAGATTTCACTGATGGCAGCTTTGCATTCACAGTATTACTTAACTTGGCAATAACATCTTGGGAGTTGTATTGCTTGCTGTGATTTTTACTAGAACTGGAATGCTTATTGATCTTTTCAGCTTCCACCTTCAATAATTTGGAATTACTGGGAGGCCTTATCTGAGGTGGCTCTTGATGATGCTCCGCTTTCACAACACTAACTGATGTTGATTCCGGAGTAAATACTTTCTGTGGGGGTCCAACTCCGTGTCCAAAGTCTGCCACAATACTAGCTGTAGAAACATGCTTCTTGTTCTTTGGTTTAACATCACATTCTTTAATATTGTTCTTAATAATTGGAGTAGTTTTAGATGATTCTTCCCCTTTGCTGTGCCTAAGGTCTGTAGAAAAAAAAAGATTTCAAATGCTAGTCTCACATGCTATACAAACCAGCAACTTTTCTTTATATTCATCATGAGATAGTAAAAATAAACTTTTAAACTCAAGAACCAAGATGATATTCACAGCAACAACATCAAGACAAACATTACGCATTAACCTTTCAGCCACCCCAAGGGAAGTTCAAATCACAAATTTCATTAAAATTACCAGTCATCATAAGAGCCTTTTATGCAACAACTAGGCCTCATGAAAATATGCAAATACTGCCTTTTACCTCAAAATGTCATAAGTTATTGGCATATGAAAGTTATTCATCATTGCACAATAAATCAAGATACCATAAAAATCTAGTAATAGGAGAACAAAGCCAAAATTTTCTAAAGACATACCCAAGGATTGATTAAAGTATGATAATTAAGAGTATCATCAACCCTCTGAATTTTGCATTTTCAATGCAAAAAATGGATAATATCTCAGACTGAAACTAAAAATATTCCACAATGAATGCATCAAAAATAGCAGGTAGAGAAGTATACATTACTGGGAAAGAAGAATATTAACAGGCTGGGAGGTATGAACTGGAGGTCATATAAAAATTATAAGAAAAGTAAAGATTTCAAATGCAGCTCACAAAGGTAAAATTCCTTTCAAATCCATTTGTCATAATAATACAAAATCAATGTCACCACAGCCATAATTAAAGCCATTTTTTGCAACACTTTCATTACAAGTTCCCACGAGCCCAGATTAAGTACACTTAGGGAGTAAAAAAGACATCAAAGTCATGAAAACTTTTTTTATACTGTTGTCACTTAGTCCACCTTTACAAATTTTGTAGCTTAGCTACATGCCACTACCTGCATAAGTGAATTGTTTTTGTCAAATAATTCTATGTTCTTTAGCATATCAACTCCCCAGCCGTATGATTTTTCTTTATTCACTGGTGAAAACATTTATTTCATGTTGTTAATGAATTATTGGGAAGAGAATATATGCAGTCCTTGAAAAAGTGACTGCACCTGTCATTCACTGTTAAAAAAAGGTAACAAATGCCACCATTGAAGCCATGCTTTTGGTACTACGGACAGGGAAATTTGGATGGATTGGACAGGGAATTCACAGCAAAGAAGTAAAGAAAAACCTTTAGCCTACAAAGGGATAGACAAAATGGATGGCTGCATAACCCATGAAAACTGAAGGATACACAGTGCTTTGGTTAACTAAGGGTTGGGCAGAGTGTGAACATATCTTTAAGTAATAATATCTATTTCTAAGGAAAAAATAATATCAAGAGAAACTTCAAAGTCACTGCAGCGGCACATTGGAAAATCATGTATTACATATACAAATACTCTCTGAATGTCGCTAAAAGGGCATATGCATAAAGGTATTGAAGCACCTACCATACTGTAAGTATGTGTAATATTACCACCTATAAATCATAGAAAGGGACATTTTCTAAGAAAATGATGAATAGATAATGCATAAGCTTGAACAGTTCCCATCGCATGTTATGATTCTGTATCACACTTAGGTTGATAATACACCATCTCCTCATAATCACAGAGTTTAAGTCCTTATTTCAAACTGCTGCACACATTCTGGAGGCAATTTTTCCTATCAAGCCAGTTACCTAAAATTGGGGAGTGTATCTAGTAGTGATGGGTCGATCATGAACGATTCGATCAAAAAGATTGAATCACTAGGTGAATCAAATGACTCATGATTCATTTCGTTAAACAAGTCGATCATCAATCATCAATCACTCCGACGTCCGGTTTCATACCAATCATCCCGGTTTATTTCAAAATTTGGAACGATCGATGCTTGATCTCTTTTCGTCAGGGCAGAAATAGTTGTGCGAAAATTAAATACTATGTTATGAAGAACTGAATACTTGTGTTATCATTTTCTTATATGTTTTCCAGCAGTTATCAGTATTTATAACACCGATACACGTAAAAGGAAAATATTAAGATGACTCTTGTAGGAGAACATTAAGAAGTAAAGTTAAAGCTGGTTACATTTTATTGTGCCGTTCATAAAATTATCCTGCAGATCAGATTCATGCATAGCGTGTGGTGTATTTTGTGTTATATTTTGAGATATATAGTTAGAAATTATTCTATTAGTGTTAAGAAACTGTGGCAGTTTTGCCTTCCCAAATATTTTCATGACACTACTTCCTTCATTTTTGCAATCTAATTTACTCATCTAGGAATTCACAATCAAAATAGTAAATGAAATGATAATATGGATAGCAATCAGCGTTACCAATGCTCTTCGCAGATGAGGCAGTATTTATTCGATTATTCAAAGTGATTTATTACATCCATAGATTGAGTCTTTTCGATCTTGATTCCTTTTGAGTCTTTTCGATCTTGATTCCTTTGAGTCTTTTCAATCATGATTCCTTTGAGTCTTTTCGATCATAATGATTGAATCAATTGATGGAATCATTTATGTGACTCGAGTCAAAATGATTGAATCACTAAAATGATCGACTTTGCCCATCAGTAGTATCTAGCTCATATATCCACCAATCGATCAACAAAATAAAATAAGTCAAAGCAGACAGGGGTGTATAAGCTTCCCAATTGAAGGCATGATTTCCAAAAAAGTGTCCATTGAGCAAATTTTTAAGACAAACCACTTATTTTGCATATTTTATTGAATATCTTCAAAACTTTCAAAGCCACCACTTCCATTTTCCCCATGAATTGATAAATTACTACAGATAAAATCAACTCATGGTTTTAAAAATCAAAGCAACAACAAAAGTAGCCCCAGCAATATAGATAAAAACTGTTTACACAAAATTCTTGGAAAGTGAGAGAGGCTAGTCCTTTAGTTCATTTGAGTGACTAATGGGATCCAAGTAGAGACAAAAGAGAAAAAGCTGAGAAAAATAAGAACTCTATCAACCTTGAAAGCTTTTCACCTTGGGATTGATCAAAAGAGATTTCTTGACAGTTCACTGCGATCCACCCCACCTCCGCCCCCAGTGTGGGGTAATTTATGATAAGACCCTCAAAAGGTGGTGAATATCTCAGAAATTGGTTGTACTGATGCCCGTCAGTGGGCTTGCCTGGTGCACACTATGTACTATTGCAGGAGGCTCAAGTGGTGGCAGTCTTGCATTCCTCCATCTCCCCTCTCCCATTGGCAGGAGGCCACTGCCCAAAGTGCAGCACCACCTCCCGGCAGCGGCAAGAGATAAGACCCACCGGTGGGTCACGCCATGCAAACTGAAGTCTGCCCGTGACCCACAGGTGGCTCCCATCACTGTCTGCACCAGGCAACGCAGATTCAGGTCTACAGTAAATGTGTTAAAACAAAATAACTACCGCTATAACAATATGATTAATACTCCTACAGAGGCAGATATAATTAGCCATATATCTTTCATACATATAATTAATAGTGCATTGTGCATATCCTACAAAAACTACCAAATCCCGGTCCTAAGAGGGGCTTGCGAAAAATATATAAATACAAAAAAAAATTAAAAAGCACAGCTTTTCTGGACAGGAATATCACATACACTATGCGGTGAAAACACTAAACCTTAAATGCAGCAACTGCTGTGAAATTTCTATTTTTCTGATACAAATGTTTTAATAGATTTATAAACTGTTATCAGGATTAACCCTTTAACTGCCACCGGGCTGACATATCAGCCCATGCTGGTTGAGCGAAAACTGCCAGGGGCCGATATTAATAGTGCATTGTGCATATCCTACAAAAACTACCAAATCCCGGTCCTAAGAAGGGCTTGCGAGAAATATATGAATACAAAAAAAATTAAAAAGCACAGCTTTTCTGGACAGGAATATCACATACACCATGCGGTGAAAACACTAAACCTTAAATGCAGCATTGCTGGTTGAGCGAAAACTGCCAGGGGCCGATTTATTGGCCCGAATTATTTCACTTTTTTCGTGATTGTGGCCTTTTCAACGGCTGTAATTTATGTAAACCCCCATAATGTATCTATGGTTACAAGATGTAAATATATCTTGGGAATTGGGAAAAAATTTAGACTTATTAAACAAAATTAAGTAGCTGAAAAATTTTTAAATCTGAAATGTTGCTAATTTCGGAAAATAGCCGTGGCAGTCTTCATACATCCCACCTAAAATGGAATGGCAGTATAAGGGTTAAATTAGTTGTGGAAACTAACCAGGAAAATATGCCTTAGCATATTGTGTGTTTTAATTTAATAATTTAACATATTGTGTAAGCTTCTATGATGACCATGACCATGACCAAACCCATATTTCAAAATTAAATGAATACATCAGCAATGGGAGACATACCTAACTCATGGCACACACAGAGTCATAATATTTAGGCCACTTTCTCAGGAGAAAATAAATAAAAATTTGAAGTTTTTTTACAGCTCATATACATTTACACAAAGTAAATTTGGGATGAAGATTTGAAGTCATTAATATGCAAGAGTTAACTAGTCGGATACATTTGACTTTTCACATAGGGGCAGTGAAACTTGAATGTTACACCACAGGAAAACTAAGAAACTTTTAGAACTCCACTTTCCACAAATTGATGTAATGCAATCGCAGATTGCTTTCTCTGGAACACAGAAGATAGAACGCTTTACAAAACATAACAATTCTACAAAACTTCCATTGACTAACTATGCTCGGATCTAAAAATTACAATGCGGTCATTCACTTGGACCCAAAATCCCATTTCATTTAAAGAATACGGTAGTTGGAAGGAAAATATAGATTACAATGAAAAAATAATCTTCTCCATTCAACCATTCCTTAGAAGTTAAAAATGAAGAATGAGATAACTGCCACCCACTTTTAATGAGCTGGTTACATCATTCCAGCACCACTTCATTCATTCATCCCAGGAAAATCAATCATTAAGGCAGGAATCACTCACAAGAGTGTAATCAATAAAGAACCACGTGATTCTGATTAGTGAAATGTATTGCAGGGAAGATGCAGTTATTCACATGGCACTACTCAATGACATCATCATCATATCTGGGTAATGAATAAGGCAATTGCTTTTTGCCAATTATAGCCTGATATGTATGCAAAAAATCGAAAAATTGGAAAAAAATGGATCTTTCAAATTTTTAAACCATTACACAACTTGTACAAAAAAGGTAGTGCACACACTTTTAAAGAATTAATTTCCTTCAAAGAATTCAGCAGATGGATGGGAAAGATAAGTAGCATTTTTTTAAATCTTCATATTCATGAGTTGACAATACGAAAACTTGAAAGTTGCTGCCCACTAACCATTTACTTTATCTTTCATTTAATCATTGAGAGTGAATTTTTCATAGGCTGATGGCATTGCTCCCAAGAGTGTAAACACAGCAAACTTCCAAAGGCCAAAGACAGGCTGAGGAGCAATTGAGAGGATATAAAGCACTCGGCACGAGTTTGTTATATCATTAACTTATCTACAAAAGGGTTAAGGCAGTCAAATTTTATCTGGGAACAGAGCAAGAGGTAAGTAGGTGACCGATCAAAAAAACAGGAAGAAATGGGTGTCTTTATTTTTCAAACACTATAATCTATTCACTTTATATTTACCGGGTGAGATTTCTTGAGAGCCGGGACAATCCTGGAGGGCTTTGCCGATGGGGGAGGGGTCGTACCGAGAGGAGGAGTAAACTTAACCTTGCCAAGTGTACATAGCCACCTTGTTGTGTGTGAGTCATGGTTGGCCAGTGCTGAGACAATATACCTACTCATTTTGAAGGTGTTGAGGATAATCCTTTCACAGAAGCCCATGACATTGTCAACTACCATGCTGAATGAGGCACCATTAGTGAAAGGCATACTAAGAGACATACAAGGAGAACGTTTGAGGTTTGGCAACACTGCTCCACAAGCACATGCACGATTAAACTCGACGGAGGTCTGAGAGTGACTGACTGAAGTCACCCCTATTGTTTGCCGATTGGCAAAGGGAAAGTCACATGTCGAGAAACTTTCCCTCCTCTCAACTCCACTTGCTTGAGCCACAAAAGCTCACCCGCAATGATAAAATTAATAGAGTATACAACAATCTATCTAAATAAAAAATTAGTCAACTTGGCTATTCTGCAGCCTGAGTTCACCCACTTTCTATTACACCTATTAAATATCTCCAGAGAGACTGTGCACAAAGATTGATCACTATTTCTAAGAACAGGCCGACTACTATTTTTATATAAATACGGTACATATAAATAAGGCCATGAATATGCACATAAATAACTAATTAATTAGACTTCCTTGATTTCATATACATACAGTACATGATGGCATGTAATATGTACTTACCATTCACTTTCTCAACATGACTTGTCAGGGGGAACATTATTAAAAAAGTGTATGCCAAAGAAAGATCCATACACATTCTGACTGGAGCTAAAGAAACATCTACAACAATGATTCTGCTATGTAAGAGTTAGGCCCGTATCATAAAAGTCCCCTCGAAGTTGAAGTTGAGGATGGCCTCGTTTGAAGCCGGCCTAGCTCGACGAGGAGATCCCTCGACCGCGTCGTATCATATAAGTCTCCTCCAGCTCGGCTCATAGGAGGAGGGGTTTGAGCCAGCGGAAATGACGCATTGTTGAGGACGATGTTTCTGGTTTCAGAGTTGACAGTCTTCCAGCATTGTTCCATGTTCATTTTTTCGAATCGTATTTGCGCAGACATGCGCAGTAGCGATATACCGAATGCGGCCGGGGATATACCCGCCAATATCAACAATAGAAACAGAAATGGCTAACAAGGGGAATACACGACCTGACGACTGGGGTGGCCGATTGAGCTCAAATTTTCTGAATCGGTAGATCACGGCTATCAACTAAATATGCCGAAGCAAGGCGACGCACTTCTCAAAACTTTTCGAGAAAAAAGCAATTAAAAATCGTAAAAAACGGGTCTAAGGTATATATCCGGTATTTTCTTACATTTACTTAAAGACAGCGGTGGCCCAGTGGTAACGGTGGTTGACTGTGGATGTAAAAGGATGGCGAATTCGATCCTCACTCACGGTCCTTTTTTTTAATTTTATTATTCAAGGTTTTTATTGTTTGCATTTTTAAATATTGTTTTCTTACCTTCGTTAGCTCAATGAAAATATTTTTAATTTATTTTTTTAAGCAATAATAAGTGCTGAAAGGGGTAGGAAATGAAGCAAGGGCTATATAATAGCCTTACCTAGGGCGATTTTGTCTTTATTTGTTCTCTCTAGGTATATTAGGGTATTGCGAGTGTAAATTGTCTTCTGTAGGGGTGGGGTCAGAATAATGACATTTAAATTATTAATTGGGAGGGAAATCTACCCTATCGACGGATTATGCTTTCATTGGGAGTTTAATTGAGAAAATTATTCGTAAGCATGTATGACACGTGTATACCGTCAAAAATACAGGGCAGTCGATGCGGCGGAGAAATGAACACGTTCTCCGTTTGTTCGAGTAGTATCCCGAAACTTACAAACGAAGAATTTAGTAAAATAAAAGAAGTACCGTGAGTGAGGATCGAACTCCCAATCCTTACATCCACAGTCAACCACCGTTACCACTGGGCCACCGCTGTTTTGAAGTAAACGTAAGGAAATACCGGATATATACCGTAGACCCGTTTTTTAAGATTTTAATTGCTTTTTTCTCGAAAAGTTTTGAGAAGTGCGTCGTCTTGCTTCGGCATATTTAATTGATAGCCGTGATCTGCCGAATCAGAAAATTTGAGCTCAATCGGCCACCCGAAGGTCGTGTATTCCCCTTGTAAGTCGGAGCGCATGGCCAGGCAGGAGCAGGAAATTTTGTGCGATTTGGTGGTCAAGTACAAGGACGTAATTGAGTGTAAGCGCTCGGATGCGGAGTCCGTTTTAAGCAAGGCAAGATGCTGGCACAAAATAACGGAAGAGTTTAATAATCGTGGATGAATAATCATCATCTTCTCGCAATGGCGGAAGTCACCTCAAACGCTTTGAGCCGACAATAATCTAACCTCAAAGTTTGAGCTGAGGCTGGCCTCAAAATTCGACGTTTTTGAGGTTGAGGTCGGTTTTATGATATCGTATCTCCTCCTCCTGACGACAATGAGGTGGAGGCCGGCTTCGAGGGGACTTTTATGATACGGGCCTTAGTATTGTGATGAGGACTGCTCTCTTCCATTTCCCTACTCCAGTAGAAATCATACAGTAAAGAAGCTGCAAAAAACACATGGTTTTCCACATGCATACAATCATTACTCTTATTTTTCCAGACCATGAGGAAATCTTTGTATATGCCCCATTCTTCACAAATCTCAAAATACAAATATTATACTTCATACTGGAGGCATAC
This sequence comes from Ischnura elegans, assembly GCF_921293095.1. Taxonomy (NCBI): domain Eukaryota; kingdom Metazoa; phylum Arthropoda; class Insecta; order Odonata; family Coenagrionidae; genus Ischnura; species Ischnura elegans. Next base: position 41,486,940 of record NC_060259.1, read on the forward strand.
AATACGCAATTTTACTGTGTCAATTGCAGAAAAATCAAACTGAGTTGCAGAGAAAAATCTGAGAGATTTTTTCATTTTCCATATCAGAAAGTTTTATGGTGCTTTCTCAACAAACCACTATATCATTTTAGTCAGGTTTCCAGGTTACTTGTTTCTTAATTTTTGGGTGAGATAATCCAATACAGCTTAAGTATAGAGGTTCTCATTCATCGTCATCAGGGAATCCATTCATATCATTCCCTAATGACAAGCCTTGAAAATTTAGCCCCAATTGATAGTAAAACTTGGCTAGAAACTCGAGAAAACTTTATTTCACGTAAATGCTTCACATTTACATTGGCACAGCGAGAGGTTTATCCCACATTATAAACAAACACGGCTCATTATGCAATGCATGCAACTTGGGTTTTGCTTGATACAATATTGTAATATACTCTTTTCCTTCAAGTTTCCAACATCTGATGTACTATATAGTCTCAAAATTAGGACAGATGCCTAGCCAATATATTTGCTGCACTTGCACTAATGCCATTTCTGAATTGCACAGGATGCTACTTTGGAAGTTTGCAATATTACACACTTTTTGTGATTACACACTATGACTTCAAAGATTGGATGTTTACAATGATTTCCTCACCGAAAATTGTCAACATGAAAAAAATTGTGGACTACTTATTCTCTCAATAATTTATATTTTAATCAATTTGTGCATTTTGGGCACAATCTGAACTAACTATCATTTTATCCGGTGTGAATTTAGGAACTGTTCAGCATTTCGCCCATTCTTCCTTACCGCGGGGAGCTACTTTTTTCGGCTCCGGATGTGTCGCACACCCAGCTAGATCAGTTCATCACAATCGTAAGTTAGAGCACAATTGTGATACAGTGTTGCATTCTGCAGGATAACCGTATTCCTCGATTCCTTGCATGCAGTTCAGCTGGCGAGAGTTGTCCAATGTCAGCACAATAGGAGGGGCGGAAAACCCTGCGCCAGCATTGTTTGCAGCCAATCGCTGTCCCCCAAATGCAACTCACACCCTTGCCTAGTCCTAGTCATACAATGTTGTAACATGCATATGGAGCACCGAAATAAGCATGATCCACCAAAAAAAGCCCTTTCTTCGAATCAACAAAACAAGTGATTCTCCCTTCGCATCCTTCACTCTCCCTTCACGCCTTCCAGCTCCTTTCTTCACAGAACCCTTTTGTTTACAAGTGACGTAAGCATTTCCCTTTCTTACCTGGCTACCTTGCCCCCTACCTCGACCCAGACCATTCTGCCAGTCATCGGACAACTCTCGGTGGCTGGACTGTAGGTTTATCAACTTACGAACAAGGTCTTGGAACGCATCTAGTTCATATATCAAGGACTTACTGCATTCTGGAAGATATCAACCCTCACTTGCATCATGCTGCATTCTTCTATTCAAAAACTGAAACGAATTTTCCTATTTATATATATTTGTCCGTAATTTAACTGTGTTCAATAATAGTTTTTTTTTATGATTCCTAAAAGAAACATTCATACGAACCTCGTCGTTACAAACCTCTGGTTTTTCGGTCCCGTGAACTTCTTAATAATGAGAGTCTACTGTATATACAATCAAAATTCTTTTGAAAATGTAACTAATGTTTTTCTAACTTGTGCCTTAACTTTGGACACAGAAACAAAATAACTTGTAACCTTAATTGCAGTCAAATACAAGTAAAATATGATTTAAAATTAAAATTGACAGATCAAACAAAAGAGGTACGAAAGCATAATAAATAATTTACAATGAAGAATAAGCAATGCTAAGTGTAGCTGGCGGCTAGCCTCTCGTCGCACAGAGCCCCGAGTCCACAAGTTGGAAGAGCTTGGAGGTGGGGGCGTGAAGGCCCTTTGCAAAGGATGGGGAGAACGGCCTTGGCCCCATGTAAAATGGTACATAATAGAGGGTAGTTGAGTTTGGGCCTGAAAATGAGTGTGTCGTGATTCCTCTCTGCCCTTCTCCCAAGGGAACAGCTGCCACATTGGCGCAGTTTGGTAGGATTGTCCTTCAATCTGGGGTTTTAGCATGCAGATAAACGGCAACTATCATGAGTATGGTGATGCCAGAGAAGTTTGATGGGAGATTGGGAGGACTGGGTCTTCCAATTTGAGGCTGTAGCCAACTTAAGTGCCCTAGGGAGCAGAGAATGATCTACCTTAGAATATGTTTCACAGGCAATGCTCTCACCGCATACTGCAATCTTCCTGAGGAATGTAGGAAGAGTTATCCAAGACGCTGGAGGCTGGGGCTGCATTTTCACCCAAAGTAAGCGAGTGAGAGGGAAAAGAACCGGTTAGTCTAAAGCATATGGAATCCCAGGGAAGAGATCGCTACCTTCACAAAGGACCTGGGGAGCCTTGCTCGGCGGGTGTATCCCGCATGGCCGGAGGAGGTGAGAAATGCCGTGGTGCACAACCACTTCTTGGAAAGACTCGATGGGAGCATTAGGCTATGGGTCAAGCAAGCAAGACCATCGAGCTTTGAGATGCAATTGGTGTGGCAATGGAGAAGCAATCCATATCACCAAGTCACATACCAGAGAAGACAACTTGCTGGCACCAGCAAGTATCGGCAAAGAGCCGCGAGAAGTCAGTCAGAGAAAGAGGGTGCAATTTTGATGATAAAGTGGAGGTCACCTTAAAACAAAATTCAGACACGTTGACGGAGGTTATGGGGTTCTTGTGGGCAAAAGCTATCTCAGGTGGTGAAGCTTGGGGTCTGGCAGTTAATTTGTGGAGGTCAACTGCTGGTGCGAACCATAGTTTTTGGTTGTTGTTGGATGTGCGGCGAGATTGGGCATCTTAGAGCCCAATGTCCTCAGCCTTCCTCCAAGGGAAACGGGGCCAAGGGAAGAGACCGAAATGGTGGTAACTTCCTCAGCCGGCATTGGAGGAAGAGCCAGAAATGAGAGCAGCGAGGCTGAGGCATCTCAGCTTCTTCATTTGTGAGATGCAGACTCAGTGAAGGAGAACGTCCGCTGGGGATGTTCTCGGATGGAAATGTGGACAATATGGTCGGAATCAGTGCCTCTTGTGCGTGATATTGCAGTAGGAATGTATATCGAGATTCTAATCAACACTGGTGCAGCCATGTCTTTGATATCAAAGACATGGTGCTGTACCGAAAAGCCAGGGGACATTCAATGTGATGAGCTGGAACTTGTCATGGAAAATGGTTCATATTCTCACGAGAGGAGAATTTGTGATTTGCAATGGAGAAGATTTTGTTCATGAATTGGTTATTGACCCTCGTTTAATGAAAGGTTGTCTCTTGGGTGCAGATTTTCTGAAAAAGCATCAATGTGATGCGTCTTTCTCACGGAATTGCCTCCTCTTTTGTGAGAGAAGTGTGTGTTTCGGGCCAGGTGTAAAAATTGGAGAATTAGTGAGTGCAGTGACTCTTCATGACAATGTTTTTCTCCCTCGTGGCCATAAAATAATCTAGGGAGTGCTTGATAAATATTGATACGACCCTCTGGGGGAAGTTAACTCTAGATCCAAACCAAAGAGTATCACAGAAGTACGGAGTGTACGGTACTCGAATTTTATTTCCAATGAAAGATGACTAACAAGGGGAGACCACGAAAGTTGCTCCGCCTTTTTCAATGCCGTATTTTTTATGGCCTTCGGAATGGTGAACACATCCCTGAACTAGTAGTGGTTCCGTTGAATGGGCCTTAGTTTGGCTGTAATTAATTAATTTTCATGCGGTACTTTTCACAAGCCGCTTATAGTTTCATGATATCGCACCCTTCGCCAGGTGGGTCAGGTGGGGTAGTGGTTAGCGTTTACGACTACCACCCGGGGTACCAGGGTTCAAGCCTCCGTGATGTCTTTTTGTTTTCTTGTCTCCATTGTGATCAAACGGCGTCAACTTTTTCATTAATTTTAATTGCGACAAGCATAGACATGAGACTACTTTTTTATCACCATAATGACGTTTAGGTATTTAAGCAGTGTCATTTCAAACACGGAGATACGACGACTACACTAGCAAGGGTTGGTGTGAGCCAAATTGTTAATTTCTTCATTGCTTATACTGATCAACTTCCACATTAAAAATGGAAACCACTCTTGCAAGAGCACATGGCATTATAGGCTCGCGGCGACCAACAACATGCGTACAGACATAATTAATAAGAACACAAAACGAATATAAAATGCCATATCTCTCGAACACTTGTAATTCGCTTTACTCCAAAGGGAGTTTACTTACACAGTACCTATGTGCTAAAAGAACCATTCCGAAATATAATTTCCATTAATAAATAGGATGAAATAAAAGTTTATGACCCTGGACCGGACGTGGTGGCATATAAAATACGTCAATCTTCGAAAGCCAAGGATTTCAACATCGTACGTACATTCTGGGTTAGAATGGTCTCGTGTATTCCTACAATGTACTTTGACTGTCTATATTGCGAGTTTTCAAAGTTCGAGGTATTGTAGCTAAATTTTTTTAGATCAGCAAGAGGAACCCGTCACACGTGGCGTATAAATTACGCCGGGCGACCGGCCGTATACCACCTTTGTACCTTTATATCTGTATCACCTATAAATGTACAAGATTTTACTAATTTCTACAAATAAAGATTAATTTTAACAAAAATCGAGTATTATCATATATGCACATAACATGGGAAAAGTACGCCATTCGCCCGGTTGTGAAGAAATAACAGTCGCGCCCGCTAGAGGGTTAAAAGCAACAATTACACCAAATGTGTCTTGTGCTCGCCGCTTCCCAAAATCTTCCGTAGCCCTTCCAATATAATAACAAGATATGCACCAACAAATGTCATTTCTTCCAAAAAAAAAGCCACTGCTTTAGCCCCCCATTAATCTTTCGTTATGTTTTTGAGTAGAAAGTGGAGCCGTCACTTCTCCGCGTTGAAAATGACACTGCTTAAATACCTAAACGTCATTATGGTGATAAAAAAGTAGTCTCATGTCTATGCTTGTCGCAATTAAAATTAACGAAAAAGTTGATGCCGTGTGATCACAATGGAGACAAGAAAACAAAAAGCCATCACGGAGGCTTGAACCCTGGTACCCCGGGTGGTAGTCGTAAACGCTAACCACTACCCCACCTGACCCTCCTGGCGATGGGTGTGATATCATGAAACTATAAGCGGCTTGTGAAAAGTACCGCATGAAAATTAATTAATTACAGCCAAACTAAGGCCCATTCAACGGAACCACTACTAGTTCAGGGATGTGTTCACCATTCCGAAGCCCATAAAAAATACGGCATTGAAAAAGGCGGAGCAACTTTCGTGGTCTCCCCTTGTAAGTGCCGATGATATTATTCAATCCCTCAGCCGACCCGGTTACAATGTATAAAAATATCAAAGTGGGCGTGGTCTTTGAGTGCATGGAACAAAGAGTGGAAGGAAATTACGCCCCTGTTTCCTGCGTTGAAAGTGCAAACTTTAACCCCCGTAACCTCTTTTTCAGACGTGGACAGTGCAGAAATAAGTGACACAGAAAATTAGGAAATCAAAGTACATAGTGCTGAATGAGTTTTTGAATGTATGCTCTTGAGGACTGTACAACTTAGGCCCCATGAGCATCCTTAAACATCAGATAGAGACGAGAGGTGTGTCCCCCATTCATCAACCTCCAAGGAGAATGCCCATTTATAAGAGTGAGGAAGTGCGGGGCCCTATTACGGAGTTGATGAGGGGCAATATTACCAAGGAATCATCATCTCTGTGGAGTTCACCGAAAGTGCTGGTGAGGGAGGGGTCCGCACGGTTTTGTGACGATTATAGGCATCCGAATGTAGTGACGCTTACCTCCTCCCATGTATGGAAGACATTCTAGACACAATATCCAGTGCCTAACCTTTTCAACAATAGACATGGCATCAGGGTACTGGCAGTGCAAAGTCATGGAAAGTGACAGGGAGAATACTCCCTTTATCATTGGTGACAGTCTATACCAATTTAAAATGTTGCCTTTTGTGTAGTGCAATGAAACCAGTACCTTCCAAAGACTAATGGACCTAGTGCTTGCAGGTGCCCTGTGGAAGTCTTGTTTGGTGTACTTAGATGATATCATTATTTTCAGTAGTGATTTTGGGAGCACATAGGAAGGTTAATAGATGTGTTGATGTGTGTGGACGTGAAGAGAACTTTTGGCGTCGAGGCATTTGGCGTAGGATTTGATGAGTCACTATAGACAATATTTGTTGGGTAAACATTTTGAGGTGTGCACTGACCACAATTCACAGCAATGGCTACGATCATTTCAAGAGCCAGAGGGACAAGTCGCTTGATGGCTTGAGTAGCTGTCGGAATATGATTTATCAGTGGTGCATTGGCCGGGTAACACACACAGGAATGCTGAATGATTATGTAGCATGTAAGCAACGCGGTAGGAGCAATGATAAACATGAAGTTGTGGAGATCATCGCTGTTTTAGAGGCTCCAATTAAAAGTGTGAGAGCAAGGCAGAGGAAGGACCCCGTGCTGAGAAGTGTAGTGGATGCACTCGAGGCCGGAATTCGGCCACCTGAAGGAGAGAGGAGGGATGACTGTCTGGGGGCAGAAGTGTTGTGGACACAAATGGGATAAGCTTGTGTTTGAGGATGGGGTTCTCTTTCGAATGAAGGAGGGAGACAGACGAGATGCCAACTGTCTACAGATAATTGTGCCAACGCTTTGTCCAGATACATTAAAGATGTGGAAGTGTGGTGCCTCACGTGCGAAGGTTGTTCGCATCGGAAAGCCCCACCCCATCAGCTAAGAGCACCATTGGGTCACTGCCTTACCGGAGGACTGATGGAAGAATTTCCGTTGACATTTTAGGAGCACTTCCACAAACAAAGACAGGTAATAAATATATATTTTGGTGGTCGCCGACAAGTTCACCAAGTGGATCGAGGCGTACGCCATGAGAAATCAAGAGGCAGAACCAGTGGTGCATCAAATTAAGGGTTTTGTGTATAGGTGGGGAGTGCCTCGGGAAATACACTGGGATCAAGGATGCCAATTTGAATCCCACCTCTTCCAAGAGATGTGAAAATTGATGGGGGTAGTAAAAACAATAACATCCCCCTCCACCAGCAGTCTGATATCCAGGTAGAGCTCTTTAACAGAACTTAATCAGCAATGCTGAGCCAGTGGACAGAGAATGAAGTTGAATGGGATGATCATTTAAATTCCATCATATTGGCCTATCGTTTGGCCAAACATAGCAGCACAGGATTCACACCCTGTTTCCTTATGTTTGGAAGGGAAGTGCACCTCCCAATTGAGTTGGAGTGGGGGGTCCCTGATGAGCAGATAGGGGTAGGTCAGCAGAGAGAAGGCAACTACGTAAGATGTTTACAAGAGGGCCAGGAGAAAGCCCATGATCTCACTTGACAGAGGCTGGGATCGGCTCACTTCCGACAAAAAGAACAATATGACCACCAGTGTCACGGTGCACCCTTTGAGGAAGGGGGGAGGGTGTGGCTCCACGTACCAGCCACAAAAAGGGGCAAATGCAGGAAGTTTCATCGCAACTGGGTTTGCCCCTACCCAGGCATTTTGGGACTCTCCAATGTCACCTATAGGGTGAGAAACACTGATAATCCTCAACGTCACGTAGTGGTGCATTTTAACCTCTTTACGAAGTGGGAGGAAAGCCAGAAGAATATCTGGGCAAGGAATATGAGACTATGGATGGAGTGGAAGTAAAAAAAGCTGGGCTGAGGGAAGCCGAGACAGTATCGCACAGAGCCCCGAAGGTGGAGGAGCTTGGGGGTGGGGCCGTGAAGGCCCTCTACAAAGAGATGGGGTGAAGGGCCTTGACCCCATGTAAAATGGCACATAATAAAGGTCAGTTGAGTTTGGACCTGAAACTGTGTATGTCATGATTCCTCCCTACCCTTCTCCCAAGCGAACACTACACTATGCAATTAGATTCAATAAGAAATTAAATTTTCCTAAAATAACGAGTCAACTGGTTTAATTGAATTTAAGTACTTTCAGGATAATTTTACTGCATATTCCTGTGCCCAAGACACAAGGTCTCAGACAGGTGACAGTGTGACGGCTCTTTAGATTTGGGAATCAAATTGCCAAGATATAAAGAGCCTTCACACTATTGATGAGATTCCCTCACTTTTCTCTTATATCCCTGACCCATACCCAATTTTTCCCCCATCTCCTGTGCTTTCACAATCAGAGATTGGATATGTAGCAAGGTTTTCCGGTTGACCTATGCATCGATTCATCTTCGAGGCGACAGTTTCACCGGCGTTGCAGCTGGCATCTTCAGGTTTGAAGCAACGCCTGCGAAACTTGTCATGAAGATGAATCGACACGGAGGTCAACCCGAAAACCTTGCTACGCATGCTGCACCACTCCATGAAAGTCTCCATCAACAAATCCCAGGTAGGCTATGAAACCAAGTTAGGCAGTGATGATAAGATATCATAGGGCCATAACGAGGGAGATGGTAAAACCACGTGAGCAGGATATGAACAGAACTAAGCTGAGCAAAAGGGGCAGAAAATATAGGTTTTTCTCCTCTCTCAAAATTGAATAAAAATATGTAGCATGAAGTTTCCAGGTTTTAATTCTCAGGATTCTTCTCAAATTATAAAAATAGTGAGTCAACTATTTCCATATTTCTTTAATTTGATTCAGGTCCTGCATTACAGTATTAGTACTAAATAGTGTTTCTCCACATAAAAACCGTACCCATTTGGAATCTCAGACACGAAAAAATCAGAAGTTAAGCGATAATTTAAGTGATAGCCTATTAATCATCCCATGAGACTGTATACTGAGAGGACCTTTCTTATGCCATCATTGTTACTAACTGCTTAAGCCATTCAGATCTCAACAAAGTTACTCCCAAGTACCCTGTCAAATTTGCGCACATTTGCTGTGGAGTCAGCTTATTTATCTGATTGGAGAAAAATTCCAGTTGAGTAGTATACCAGGACTAGCCACGGTGATAACTTACATGGGAGTCACCTGCAATGCACAATTGTGCGAAAGATCCACAGAGAAAAAAATCCTCCGCCTTGACCGGGATTCAAACCCAGATCCTCCGATTTTCGGTCGAGTGCTTTAGCCAGTTAAGCTACCGAGGCATCATTCTTCCCTGTGGATATTTTTGGACACTACCGGACAAGGTGTTGTTGGACTGCTGAGCATATGATGCCAAAAACAGTCCAAATTGTGCACACAGCGCCACAGCCGGAGAGCAGGCCCAGACATAGAACACATAGAGGTGTTTGCTCTTGACTAGCTTTAATTATACCGGGACTAGCCACGGTGATAACTTATACGGGAGTCACCCGTATCTGCAGCCCGGATAAACCACAGCCGGATAATCGGGAGTCTGCTGTACTTGTATGTAGCAAACATTTTTTGAGAACCCTGTTTCATTCTTAGCGTACACACTTCCGGAAAGTTATGATGACTCTGGAGCAATATAAGATTAACATTGATTTTTTACTCCATATATGTACTCACCTATTTAGCTCACAGGAATCCGAATGGTCCCCTGCAGAGCTTTCCCGAAACAATGAACGAGGTTGCATGTGCTATGAATTATGTAGGCTTAAATACTCAATGTGTAGATTATCAATTTCATATAAGACCCACAAGAAATAAAAATATCGTGAAGATTTTATACTGATATTTTTAGGTTGGGCACTCATACTCTCTGCGGAAAACACAAAAATGGCATCTTCAAATCCACTGACTGAACTTGAGCATTAAAGATGGAGGCAATTTCTGCTTTTGCCCTGTGAAAACCTTATCCAATTCTACAATTCACTAAACTAATTTTCATAAATCTAATCTCAGGCCAATACCTAACACAACAGAGAATACACCTCCTTTCAGGCCTTAGTTCTACGTATTCAGTTAATAAAACTTAACGGATGATGTATTAATGAAAGTTGACATGTGTTTCCATCCAATTTCTCAAGCTATCCACAGAAGGTGCGGAGCTCGGGCATGAAGTGTACCATTAATTTGATGAATATAATGAAAATAATTGAGGGTAGAACAGAAATAATGGATGTAAATAAATTACTGCTTAAGATGGTGTCTTCCATTAATAGCAACCCATTACAACATGAACTTGCAGTAGAAAATTATTTCCCTCAACTCGCACAGCTGTATGAAAAGGAGTATTCAGGGAAACGCCCTGGAATATCACGGAAAGTAATGCAGTAAAATCTTCATATAACGAATTCAATAGGACCAGGAAAGTGGAGACTTTGCCGCAAGGGGGTTCCCTATAGGAAAGTGAAATAGAGCAGACTCCCGATTATCCGGCTGCGGTTTATCCGGGTAGCGGATTATTCATGCATGATTTTCACTCTCGCTCAATTTTTTCCACGATCTTAAAAAAAATAAAATAAAATCGAACGCAAAATCATCGGAATTACTGTTTCAATGCGAGGATACACCGGGCTTATTATTTCCGTTAGAATCCCCTTAGTAAAACGGAAGCGATCGTGCGCTAGCTGCATACAGGGGAGTACCGTGTTCCTCCCTTTCTAAGCCTCGCAGTGCGCGACTGCGCTCTATGATCACGGATACGCGTCCCGCAGCAGTTGCAACCTGGGCAACTTGTGCGAGACACGACTACGTGGCGTGGTCCCTGTCAGTGTAGTTTCCGACGTCGAGCAGTGGTTTTGGAGCATTCGTGCATACCACTTTTCTGTATCCATGATCACACAGCCACGGATGTGTGGTTTTCAAAACCAGGCCTTACATGGAGCGTTAATAATACTAGTGCAACCATGTGTCGCCGCTAAAGATATCGTGAACTGGCAAAAAAAGCTCTCATTGAGTCCGGGAGGCACTCTTAAATAACAGAATACCTGCATGAATTATTATATATTGTTTGTTATAGGTAATTAAGAACATTGCAAGACATTTAAGTGAAAGTGTGGGTTATCCGAGTTTTCCGATTATTCGTGCCGTCTCTCCCCATCATTAGCCCGGATAATCGGGAGTGTACTGTATTGGTTGTGTTGCTGCAGGGTGATTAAGAGTTCATCTAGATCGAAGAGGTGAGTTACAAATACAGGAGCTGCGCTGAACTCATGCTAAGATGCTTTTTGAAGGAATGAAAAAATTCATTCCCGGTCACAAATAACCATGCCCATAACATATGATGCCCATTGTGAGACTGATTGGCTCACAAATGGATAAGAATTCCCGACCACTTCGAGAAGACTTGGAGAACAGAAATACTGCGTGGAGGTTGGGGACTAGAAGTGAATTGGAGGAAAATTCCAAAAACCCTGACCTGCCTCACCCTTTAATGTACTGTACTGTAAAATTGTCCAAATAGCAAGAGTATCCAGGTTTCAAATCATGATTGTTGAGAACAGTTCTGAGAACATATCAAGGGATTGTGCTTAAGAAGTACGTGTTCTTCACATAGCAAATCTGCATCAGTCAGCAAAGCAAAGCTTCAGGCTAGATTTTGGCTCGTAGATGATTAACAGCATTCTATGTCATTTCTAACTAACAGCCAATTTGACCTACCACCAAGTACCCAGACCACATCCTGTAAGTCGAAGAGTACCTGTATTTGGATTACATGAAAACGATAACTATCAACTTTTACTATTATTTAAAGTTATCTACATCTATAGTTTAATATGTTCCTTCTTTTCATTCTTAACCAGAAAATAAAAACTTGGTGCTCCTTTAACACTATTGGCTAATCAATATTCATTTGTTTCACTCATGGCAGCTACTAATTTAAAAAATATGCAGACAATATAATACATTGAATAAAGGAAATATTAAATAATTTCTATTCCTGTCCCTTGGTTGATCCTTCATTTCCTTTTGGCAGAAGATTGTCACTTAATGATGTAAAATGACAATAACACAACCACATTCATCATATCCTCAATTAACTATTTTTTTGATTATTCAGGAGCCGCCCCACATGCTTTAGTACAGACAATCATGATTTGACAGAGTTAAAATGATGAAAAAGTTGTTTTAAATTTCTAACAGCTGATACTGAATACCAAAAAATCGTTAAAAAAAACTAAAATATAAGAATAGACTGTTATGACCATTGAGTTATGTCTTCTTGAGAACCTTTTTTGGATCCAACCATCCTTTTTAAATACACCTAATGCCTGGTCTACAATGAATGAAAGCTAAGAACAAGGCCACAAGAAATTTCTATTAGCAACCTAAATCTAATTATGGGAGGCATTAGCCACAACATGGTAGCAGCAGATGGAAACAGTCAAATTCCAAATTAATGCCTCAGTACTGTGATGTTTTAATTTGAATTTTTCATGAGAAATTTTAAAGGCTGTTTTTCAAACTACTTTTGTTCAACTCCTCAATGACTTTATAGTATGCTTTCGATAACTCTACTCCACCAATGTTTTAAACCAGATTGAGTAACTTGAAGCATAACTATTTTCAGTAATACCTCCTTGAAAACTTCTTGAAAAAAAGGAAATGTTCTTCACCCTTCGGCACTAGTTACTGCCAAGCTTTAACAATAATGAATAATAAATGTTGAAATATTTGAATGGCACTAAATACTTTCATTTAATTTTCTCTCTACTGTCGATTTATACGAGCCATGGCTTACACAAAGTTTGCACTGCTTGAATACCTGACTATAGTAATTTGGATTATAAGTAGCATCCATGGCTGGGATGACAAGATACTCCACTGACACCAGTCACAGTAACAACATACTCTTGATTGGCAAGATGTAACCCACAAGCAGTAAGAATAGGACTTGACCATCATTTTATGATCAACACCCATTGTAAACCATGTATAGCTCTCATGAACAAAAGCAAACGATGCTGGAGACAACACCTCAGAAAAAATCCAATGCATCATAAATAAATCAATTTCATTTATCAGCCCCAAAAGAAAAATATCCCACCCCATTCTTAGTACAAACTACCTTAGTTTTGCCTAACTGACTCTCACAAAAAAGTTTTCCTCGAAAATGAAGTTTACCTGTAAAATGACTACAACAAGATACCCATAGGTTTAGAGGTATAGGAATAGTCCCATCAGCCAGTTGTAAAAAGTATTTATGAGCAATAAGACTAATTGACAACATTAGACCGAGACGATCAAACATGTGAAGGGAGTTCTTAAATATCATAACATTAATTTTTACAAATCAATTACTTTTATTGCTTTATATAATACAGCATATTTTTAAATAAAATTGAATATGCCAGAGATACTAGATTTTTTCAATAAAATTTGACTTTCTCGGCAAAGGCAGTAAGCATATGTAAATTAATATTTTAAACAATGGAATATTTACATTGAAGATATCACAAAATATAGTGTCTCACTGTAATAATACTCCCAGGTGGATGGTCCATTATGAACAAGCACAAGGTCGTAAAATTCTCACATGTAAATTTCAATTCATTTAACCCATACAGCATTTCATTTATAAAGGACTTACTCATGTGGTGATTCATTCCCATTGGTTTAATTCCCAGCCCACACAGTTCGCAGATGACAATGTAGAAGTCATCTTGCTCCGGACAGAATCCAAAGAGTGTCATGTCTAATATCAAGAAAGAAAAAATAAACTGAGCAATTATTGTTTATAATTTCCAGCAACAATAACTTTAAGTAGGATTAAATTAATACATAGATAAGACAAATTTTTCTGTTAATACAACAAAAAATGAACATGTGAAAAATAAAATAGTACCATACATCACTCGTACATACAACACCTAATGACTTCTACGATGAGAGAGATTGTAGAAAACACAATAAAGTTAATGTGGCTCTCAAAACACACCTTTCTTTACAATGGAATAGTCCACATTCAACACCAATTGAATTAGAAATTCTTCACTTACAACAGTAATAATAGTTTTCAAACTCCCAACACAATTTAAAATGTAAGATGCAACATGGTATGTTCCTTCAAAATGCTTTAAACAACATATTTTTCCATCTAGGGCTTCTGAGAAGTTTCAGGGTTTGTCATCATTAGTGCAGGTAGCCACAGTCACCCATTATTAGCTACTGAAGAGGCAGCTGACTGGGGGCAGACCAAGATAGTATGAGAGTAACATATTGGCATGGATGAGGCAGTAGTATCTAGGACACCATTGTAAGAGATAGCCATTCAAGATTGGTTGAGTATGGAGTTACCCGAACTCATCACTCAGGAAATCATGTCATTTAAATTAGTCTGTAAATACATTGATTAATCCTACGTACCAATAATTTCTCTATCATATACTCCATAGAGATGGGCGTTGAAAACATAACCACAAAATCTGACCACATGAGCAAAGGCTGTAGTGAGCAATGGCGGCCTGGAGCTCCCAATAATCCCCTTCAAACTACTCAAAATATACTGCCAATAATGTTCCTCTTCCATCTAATCCTTCCTAATCCACCTTGGCCAGGTCACTGGGAAAGACCGCTTACAGTGCACTGAAGAGGTTGTTTCCTATTATTTTTTTTATTGCCTAAATCGAAAGATTATTATCCCAGGAATAATTATTTCTTGCTTGTAGATTTTTAAATGACGACATCTGTTTTTCGCAATTTAATGAAAAGTGAAAATTTTCAAGCTCATGCGGAGGCTAAGTATGAATGCTGGGAAAAGCCCGTGTGACGTCATTCTGGCTCAGCCTACCACTGCGTGAGGCCACCTTGGTGCTAGGCTATGAGCACCAATACAATGCAGGCTGCTAGCAGGTAGCGCTTGGCTTCAATAAGGATAATTAATACCCTGTCAAACAAAGGAAACTTTCCCACCATAGGCAATTTAAATACATGATTTTTTAAGAAATGTTTCCCTGAGCTCTGTGCCTCAACCGTGCATTGGTAATCTCAGACAGGGGCGCAGCTAGGAATTATGGTTGGGGGGGGGGGGGGGGGTTTAGGTGCAACTAATACCAGGGTGTGTGTGGGTATGGAATACCCACCAGGATAAGCGGTTGGTGCTAAATTAATAAATTGCGGAATTTTAAGATAAACGGTAAGTTTAACAGCTTTCACTTTATTAATCCTTAAACTATTCTATTAGTAATATCAATCCAATTAAGTAAAATGGATTAAACTAAATAATTTCTGAGCTCTAGGGTGGTTTTACCCACCAAAACCCCCACTCGCTGCGCCACTGATCTCAGACGACTACTCGCATAACATCTAGGTTCCTGTGACGTCACATGGGTGCCAAACTGGCCTTTTTCAAATGAGGTTAAACTTGACCATTAACATTCCTCTAAACTGGGATTTCTAAAACCAAATAATTTGTATATTATGAATACACTAATGGTGGATAACGAATCGCAATCAATGCCTTTCATTTTCTTTGATGAAGGAAACTACCCTATTGGTATACAGGGACCAAAAGCATCTTCCAGATCCTTACACCTTTCCCTAGCCACACTCTTGGGTAACAAACTATGTAGTTACTTGGTCCAACTAGTCCAACATCAGTTTTCAGTGTTTTCCAATAGGCCGTGGATGATGCTAAGCTCCACTATCACCTTCAACTCCATTGAATGTTTCACCCACATGCAACGCTTGTGTTATATTAATCTAGTTTCAGTTCTTACAGATTATCGATTATACTTTTCTTGAGACTCGAATTACTCCATACATCCCCACAGCAGCTTCCAGCAGACTTCATATGGCTTCTATTTAATACATAACCTATTAATATGAAATCAATTTCTACAAATAAAATTAACACAAAGAAAATATATTTCCCATTACATTTCCTGTCCACCACCCACGTTAATTTCAGCGAAGAAGGGCAAAATCACTTTTCTTTATTCTCAAGGAATGTCAGAAAATGAAAGATTATTACAAAAATGAATAAATTTCAAATGATCATCCAGTAATTCCCCAACAATTTCTATCAGAATAAAGACATTTTAATCACTATGAAAGCAACTTTTTCCTCCTGGTTCTGCAGCCAGTGATATGAATTCACATATGATTTCTTTCATTTTGGAGCTTGTGGAGTACCTGCAGCATTATTCTTGAAATATGCACACCGTACACAGTTGCATCATCAAAAGTGTTTGTCATTCAAATTTTGTACTTAGGCTGCTATTCTGGATAAGCGTTGCAAAAAATAGCATACGCTATTCTGCGGGTCATTATTGCAACGACCCCGTATTCAGAATGACGTGTAGTAATAATTTTGTTCGGAATAGCATCATGCTATTTCTTGCGCGAGCTATTTGGAAGCTCCGCCCCTTCCCGTATGAAAAACTTTCTGAACAGTTTGCGCAACCAATGAGGGAGAAGATATTTTATATATTTTTCAATATTTTATGGAATATTGACTTGCAATTACAAATAATTGCTTCCTTTGCATTTAAATATTATATAAAACCGTGGATTTATATAATACGCTTTGAAAATCTCGTTTAGGAAATCAGCTGTTTGTTGTTGTTTTGATAATATCACAATGGCTTCAGACAGGTGGGTTAGGTCATAATTTTACTATTATAATGATGATTTATCGGGCATAAATATTGAATCATTTACCCATATCCGATCGGTCCTTTATCGTGAGATATATGTTATGCGAAATAATCATTGAAAGCTAAATATGTTTGATTTTCTTCGTAATTGTCTTAGGCTTCGAAGTCTATCTGTTCGTTGCATGTCAAAATAAATATGTACCAACTTTTATTGCGTTGATCGTGACGATATAGCTTTACTGTATGGACTAGAAGCTTTCGTTTTTAATACTAATTTTATATTATATGACTCCCTAATTTCAGTATTCAATCTCTGTTTAGGAACTGAAGTAGGTGGCAACGTCACAGCTGTGCTTTCATGTATTACGCTGGAATAGTATAGATATTTCAGCTGCAGATTTGGAAAAAGCAGAGGGAGGTGATGGTGAATTTGAGGATGATGGAACAGCTGTGAAAAAGTGAATCTAGCAATAGTGAATCGTGTGGAAAGTGCTGTTGTGTCAGTTATCATTGTTTTCGTATCAGCTGATTTTATTACGTGCTCACTGAAATTTTTGATAGACCCTGAACTGTGCCGATATACTGAAAATTAATTGTGTGAATAACTTGCCTGGCTATAGAGGAAACAATTTGTATTGAATTCCACATGATATATATTGCGTTTATGATGTACGTAACTATTCCATTAAACGTTTGTGGTGAATCATGTTTGTTCGGAAACTTTATTGGTGTTCGGAGAAATCCTTTGTTTTCAAGCAAGTAATGCAAGTCGACTGCCCCTGTTATAATTTAGTAAATTTTAAGTTTTAATTGCAGAAGGTAGCGAATAGTGGGGGAAATAATTTCGACTCGTTGCATGTATTTGTATATACTGTCCAATTGAGGAAATGAACGGCTGATCAAAGTACATATATAGTATTATTATGGTAATATATGGTTTTCATTGATAGCTATAACTATTATTATATTTGGCGAGTTAGTGTGTTAACACAAGCATGAAATTTTTCAAGAATCGACCTCATAGCCTACATTGAGGATATTTTTAGTAGCAAGTCAAGTGATGAAATAAAATTATGAGTTGTAAATATGAATAAAACACGGAAAATTTGGGCTTATCGTAGTAATTCTTTGCATTAATTGTTATTGTTTTCGTACTGTCGATGAAGCAAGCTTGTGCTTCATATATTAAGCTCGAATGTTAATTTCTAACCAATTCACCTAACGAGTTAAATATTCATCACTTATGCTTATATTTTTTAATTAAAATAAAGCAGGTATCATTTTATTTTTGGCTATTATTCCATTTTTCAATACTTGATTATGTTACTTTAGCCTCAGAAAAACAATTCGACATCGCAATGCGCACGTTTTCTGGGTTGCAATACCGAATAGCTCGGCCTCAAAGACCGCGTAATATTATAGCAAGCCTACCGGTTGCAATTCGCCGTTCAGAATAGTGAATTGCTACGGGCCTATGCTATTCTGAGAATTACGTCTTCCGGTGTAGTAAAAACACGAATTGCAACCGTTCTGAATACCAAATAGCATAGGCGTTGCAATACGCTATATTATAGCAACATCGGTTGCAATAACGGAGAATAGCATAATGCTATTCCATCCAGAATAGCAGCCTTAGTATCACAATAGCAAAAAAATTAAGAGCCATAGCAGAATAGACATTTAGCACAAGAAGATCACTTTAACTTTCATATAAATTTATGTGTTTGTCATCAATCACCTCACCAAATGAATAATATTTCCGACAGAAGCTTATAGAATATATGGGCATGGTGGCAGTGGAGGAGACACCAAACATCACACATGATTCATAAGTCACCAAAATGAAAGCAAGACTTATACATAGATGAACACTGGCTGCAGGAAAACCTGGGTGAGCAAACTGTAGTAATTCAGTACATATCAACAAGATCAGTCTCGGAATAGCAGAGAGATGGATTACAGTAGTTAGGAGTGTGGGAAAGGGAGAAGAGGAAGGGTGGGCAGGAGACTGTTTATCAGGTAATTCACAGTCTAAAGTAGTAAATGTTTCATATCATTCAATGGCATCTTTTGGAAAAATCATTTTGTTTCCAATTATCCTAATTTTTTTTCTCTGCCTAATGGTTACCTCAAAATTTTGTACATAAAATACTCATCAAGAGCATCAAGGAATGGAAATTTAGCATTTTTTCAATATTTTCATGACACTTATGCAACCATCATTACAACAGCATAAGTTTTGGGCCAGGGCACATACCTTACTTTAAATTCTCTATGGCTATACCTCATACCTGTTCAATGCAGATCCAATCAGGTTCCTAGGAATAAATCATACTTTCAGGACTAACTTAACTTTTTTCATAAATCTTACCTAACATCATTGCAATACATTATTAATATCATAATGTCACACCTCAAGAAATGGCTATCAGCACCAAAATATTTCCATTACAGTCAGTAATTTGAAATAGAACAAATGATGCATTAATGAATACTTATGGGAACGTTCCATAAATGATTTGTTTAGCTATTCAGATGTATACAATAAGTCAATAAAACTGGATATATATTTTTTCACCATAATAGCTTGAAATAATCTACAGCCTGCATAAAATAGACTTTTAGCTTAGCAGTAAGACTAATTCCCAATGGAGCATTACAAGACAATTGGACAATTCTTTGAGACCTTTGACCCTTTACAAGCAGGTCGCTTACATACTTGTCAACTATGACTCTAATAATTCCTATGGTTAATCGTTACGGCCGCATTGATACATCAATAGATTTGATGCCTATGACATATGCAGATTTGACCTGCAGGATCCATTTAACATTCGAAAAAAATTAAGAGATTTTTTGGCAAATATTAAAGGATTTGCCTGTTGTGTGATTAAAAAACAGGCGGGAGGGTTCAATTACTATGGGAGAGGAAAAATGTGACGTTTCATAGCCTTGACAGCTAGACCAATGCGTGCAAAGGTTAACTGCAGGCAAGACGTAGATTCCCTTCTCATTTGACAAGAGAATAATAAGACAATGATGCTAAGTCTATCAGCCACAAGGTAGCATTTCAAAAAAACTGTCACTTCCCTGAAAGCAATGTAGGATTAACAGTCTCCCTCTGAAAGACCTTGGGGGAACTTACCTTCATCATCTGATGATTTGATTTCCACATCGTATTTATTTCACTTTGACTACATAAAATCTCTAACACGGTAGTTGGAAAACACTGGATCATAAAACCCAATTTAAGTGAGCATTCACATGAACCACCGTCATTCAACTGAGGTGGGATGACATTTTCCGGGTAAGAATCTTACATGACAGCAAAATGTCAATAACAAGAGCTGGCATTTGAAGGAATCTTTTCATACCAAAAGCCTGTGATAGAAAAAGCCGTCACGGTGAGTGAACAGATATACACCACCACCATGACAGAATTTCTGAAGAATAAGCGTACACCCTTGTCAAATCATTATTTAGCAAATTATGTACAAAAACTAAAAAAAACTGACAATTTCCTAATCAGACCCTTCCATTACAGTCCCATAAAACTAACAGTTGGACCCTTGAAATTTATCTTCTGAAATAGTCACCTTCTTTGGGAAGTCTCATCACGTCAGCCGCCGGTTGGCTTTTCTCGCGCTCTGGGGCTTCCTCTTCGCCTATTTGAAATTAGCAGCAAAATAAATTGAAAGGATATGAAGAAAGGGCACGTCAGGTCCAAGACTTCCATCCAAATTTATCATTTAATGAGCTCATATGGTCATTATCGAAGCTTGACAAATATTCGTAATTTCATTCATCTTACTTTCCAGCTCCTTCGAAGTGCACCAGCTGGTCCATGGTTGTCCATAAAGGCTACGGGAAATTCCACACAAACTATCCATTACTTAAGACTACTTAGTTTCACCGACTTAACATTGGAGGACATCATCTCAGATAATAAGCCATTTTTGTGCGTTTGATGTCCATTTTGTAGGTGTACGACTCAAGTTTATAGGCATTGGATAATGAAAGCGCCGCCAGCGCCAAGTAAGGTGAATTAGAGTGTTGCCATCGGCGGCCATTTTAGAGGTATTTCTACCGGGAAATTAAATCCTATTGTTGCTCGCTTATTTTGCACTAAATACACTTGACAGTTTATCCATGTTTATTTTAACGATTAATGTATGCCATTATGTGCTTAATAAACTATGATAATCTTACTCAATGCCCATAATAAAGAATCAAAAAATATTTATCAGCTATTATCTTGTAATCATTAATCCTTGTTAACTTCCACTCCTTTTACTCCCTTTCATCCTTCATCCCCATTTTCCCAAATATATGTTCAATGATACTATTGCACAGAATATACTATAGTTATTATATAGCAATCGCCTCATATTGTTTTAAATGAATCATTTAATAAAATTTAGTAAAAGTTATGAATAATATCGTTAAAAACGTCGCATTTTCCCAACGTTACTAAGTAGTATCTTGATTATGGAATGCCCGCTAAAATTGATCGACGCGTCCTAAAAAAAGCTTGAAATCATGCATACATAAATGGTTGTTTTAAATTTGCCAAGTTTTATTATTAATTATACAATCCATGCGACAGCTTTTACAGGATTTAATTTGAAAACTTTTAGACAGAGACAACTAACAAGTGGGGAAAATTTTGATTAGCTTCAATTTTTTGGAAATATAACCAAATTTAAGGCAAATTAAACCGCTTCAATGAATAATCGATATTACGTACTCAACTGATGACGAAGACAAAATTCATAAACAGTTGCCGACGTACATTTTGCTCGCTCATAAGGGTTAATGTTTGCATGCATTTCGTAATTACATACCATTGTAATGAGGTAACACATGTAAATAAATTGGCTAATGTGCAAGTCGGGGACATGAAATAGGCCTCATGAAATATCTGAAGCAAACGCAAGGTGCAGGAAATGTGGTGGTCGTGGCGCGAACTATTGCGCTAAGCTCGAGAGAAGCAATTTGCCCGCCATTTCCAATCTTACATGATAGATTCGTACTGTAATGCGTAGGATCTCTTGCAATTTGACTAGGACTTTGAAATTCGCATGTAATTGGTAAAATGGAATGTCCAGTCCTTAAACGTTTTAGACCACAAACAACTGCCAACCTGGAGGAAGACTAATGAGAAATATTTAAAATGAGGAGTCGAACTGCAGGGCTATTCTGTATCTTGAGGGTGTAAAATTCCGCCGCCGTTATTTCCCAAATGCCCCGCTGACACGATTGATATGAGGCTAGTGACAGACGTCGGAACGTCAGCAGTCCATCTCATTTGCCTGGCGGAGAACCTAATTCTTGTATTTTACCAGATTAAAAAATAATTGATTCGAAATTTAAGTAATAAGAAGTGCTTGAGTTCACGGCTGCTAGCAAGAATCATGTGAATTTATGATATGCATTATTGATGGAAGTTTTAAAAGATACAGGTAACCCTTCCGGGCATGCCCCATTTATCTCCACCATCATGAATACAGCACAGTAAGGTCTTTTCCACTAGTGGTAACTAACCAACTAGGTACCCACATCAGACTATCACCGACTCTATGCCCTGGATGGAGGCAACCTGCACAGGGAACACTCAAACCCCTGACCCCGAGTTTAGCAGGCGAGGGCCCCACCAGCCTCCTTGACAATGGGGTCCCCCATACACCCTCCACTTTATGGTACACATGTGCGCTCACATTGCATTAACTCTGGCAATGTGGTAGTACCCGACAGCAAAAAAACGTTTAAGTGGAAAGATTGATACAAATATTACTCTAGAGAATGTGTACTTCATCATCATTCCTCATGAATCCTTGCTTAAAATAAAAGCACCCTTGACTCCTGACATGCAAATTGTACACTGAAACAATTGTTGAGTTTACAGGGAGAGAGATGACAATTTCAACAAATTTTTGGCACCAACTTCCAGCTGTTCAGTTAATTGTAGAAAAATAAGAAATTAAAAAGAAGATGGTGATAAACTGTCAGGGTTGCAGGTGGGTCAGGCTCTCTATTGTTGGCAACATTGCTATGGTCAAGTCATCTATCATTTACAGGGCTGGACGGATGTCTGCAACTAGAGAGCCTCACCAGATATGCCTTCAACAACATTCAGTTAATTGAGGGGAGGCCTCTAATAAACTGAATTTTTCAAATATTCAAACCTCTGAAACTCATTACATAATATTTTCATAGTTTAAATTACGTATTCAGATCATACCAACTGATAAGGGAGATTTTTGCTTTCTTTATCCCATTCCCCTTGGGAAACTTCCATCTTTGCTGTTGCTGCTGATGCCATTGTCAGTGAACATTGATTGAAGGCTCTCATTGTATGGAGTTTCAGATTCATTTTAGATAAGTTAAATTCCACAAAGGGATTACATAGTAGTTCATGTCCTCCATTAAATGCATTCAAATTAATAACTTTCCTGTGGATTTTCCTATTTAAGACCTATTCCTATCCTTAAATGAACTACTAGAAATATCAGAAGCATGGCAACCTGATAACACCTTATCGATGTTGAAAAATTGGAACTGTCATTCCCAGACATGACAATTGATTATGACGTTCTAAGGTTATTGTTCATACCAAAAACCTGCCTTGAAAATATGAAGGAAAAAATCAATGCAGTCACAAACAATATACAGGTATCAGATCTTCCTATAGAAAAAAATAGTTTCCTATGGAATAATTATTTTCCAAATATTCCTCTGTAAATTTATTTTATCATGCAGGATAAGAAATTTAATTCCCCTACTAAGACTTCTCCCTTACACCTTTTGCCGGCCTCGGTGGCGCCGGGGTAAAGTCCCCGACTGCCAACCTAGAGGTCGCGGGTTCGAATCCCGCCTGGGTGGCTTGACTACCATCCAGGGCATGGATGTTTATGAATGTCTAACAAGTTAATTGTAAGAGAGGACAACTCTGTCCTAAATTCGCTTGTATAATAAAGACAAATTATTATTATTATTATGGATTCCCATACCTAATCACAGAGGTAAATGGCATATAAGATCAGCCTGTGTCCCATCATCTCTTCCCACCCACTGAAATGTGTGGAAATGAGTTTCATGTCAGTTTTGTTTCTCCTTAGTTATGACAGAGAATGAACTACTCATTAGATTTTCAACAGAATTACCAACTGGAACTAAATACATTGAACACAATCCTCAAACATCGAACTCAATCCATCATGCACATAGTACATACAGAACTGGATCACAGTTAGCCCCAATTACCGAACACATCAAGAGAACAATTACATAACAACAAAATATACTTAAAAGTTTAAAGAATGCTGTTACCCTGCAGCCAAAATTAACATACACCCTCCGCTAGGGTGTTATGGAGGGGTAGAGGGGTTTGTTACGCAGTACATGGCACATCTATGGGCAAAATCACATACTCCACCAAATGAGAATTGCTTGCTGGCTGCGCATTTTTCCATCTGCTTTCAATTGGTAATTTTAATCAAATTGAGGGACCTAAATTATGTCATAGGCTATCGTCTTCTTCATTGATACACATGAAATATTTAGAAACAAAAATACAAAAAAACAGTCAATGAGCTGTCCCAAAGCCATTTATTCACCACAAAAACAGATAATCAAGGAATGTTGAAATTTAAATGCTTTGCTCAGTAATGTGCAATAATTAACTATGCTCTTGGGTCAATTTCTTCAGGCAGGTTGAAGAAATCCATTAACGGCCTCCACAATGCATTTAGCACTTATTCCAAACTTCTCCATAAGTACATCAGGGGGACCAGAGCGTGGGAGATCCCGAACAGCCAACTTTCTCATAATTACAAACTGCTCCTCAGCAATCGCAGACAGCACAGCTTCCCCAATACCTCCTGCAAGAAGGGAAAGACATTTAGCAACAGATACTTGGGCTGCTATACTGACAGAGAGTACGATCCAGCTTAAAAAGGGTGAAAGTCACTATTTTCAGGATTGTCATGACCAATTCACAATTTGGTACATATCCTGAATATAAATCACTGCTGAAATTGCATCATATTTTACATTAAGCAATCCTGATACCCCAGTTCTAAGACCAAGCTATCAGAATTGCTCAACAAGTAATACGAGAGTCTCAGTCAGGGGTGATTGGGGGCCCTCTGCTAGACCTAATGATGGGGCCCTTCTTGCCAAGGAATTCGGGGATCCTATCCAGGAAAATCTTAGGAAATTTCATGCTCTGAAACTGATTTTAAAAGCTGTATGAAAGTTACAAAATAGCAATTTTTAAGAAAAATATGTCACGGTAGTACGTATATTTTGTGGTCTTCATTTCGATCATACGGCAACTAGTATTTTATTAATTTTAATTGCAGCAAGCATAGCCATGGGAGAAATTTTTTTTATGGCATTCGGAATGGTGGTTCAATGGTGGTTCCATTGAATGGGCCTTAGTTTGGCTGTAATTAATTAACTTTCATGCAGTACTTTTGACAAGCCCCATTAAATTCCAAAATAGCGCAGCTCTTACAGATGGGTTAGTAGGTGCAGTGGTTAGCATCGTCAAATCTCACCCAGGGGTCCATGGATCGGGTCTTCCTGATGGTCGTACATTTTTTAGTCTTCATTTTGATCATACGGCAATAAGTATTTCATTCATTTTAATTGCAGCAAGCATAAGCTATGCCAAGCTAGGATCCCTGGGTGAGAGCAGACGACACTTCCCACTACACCAATTGACCCATCTGTATAGATGCACTATTTTGGAATTATATAAGGCCTGTTAAAAGTACTGCATGAATATTAATTAATTACATCCAAACTAAGGCCCATTCAATGGAACCACTACCAGTTCAGAGATGTGTTCACCATTCGAAATGCCATAAAAAATATGGCATTGAAAAAGGTGGAGCGAGGTATGTGACCTCTCCCTGTTAGCATGTTGTAAATAAAGTAGAGATGGGTCGAATAGCAGATTTCTCGATTTCGAATATCGAATTCGAATATTAAATCATTGCTCGAATATTCGAATACCTCGAATTTCGAATACTAAATGATGAATGCTGGAATGTTTGACTTGGTTGCCTATGCAGCAGGCAACACAAGATTTTGGGGAGTAATTTTGATTTCCTTTAAATGATTCGAACAGGAATTTAGCTGATTAATGAATATTTTAATTTTATGGAAACAATTGGGCATATAATTAATTCAACAAACATCGCTTTACCCCCACTCCTGCTGCCAAGTACCAGCTGACAATCTGAGGCATTTTGCAAAATACAAGCTCTTTTCCACCGGATTTTCTTCAATTATTTTCAGTCCATCTTTGGGAGTTCTCACGAAATAAGAAGATGAATTGGAATAGCTATCAGGGAGAAACCAAATATTCTGAGAAAATATCCCTTAGTGTGGGACTGTAACAATAAAGATTTATAGCACCACTCATAAATTGTAACTTGATATATGTTTTCGGAAAAAAATACCGCATCAACTTCAGAGAAGCTCTGCTGCTCATATCGAGTTTCGCCAGAATGCTAAGTCTCAGTCGTATTTTGACATTTATTTCTTTGCGTAAATGCTTAAATAAACTCAGAAATACGTCGTGTTTGGACTTGCTCTTTTTGAAATTTCGCGCACATTACTAATATTTCAATTCAATAAAGGTGTAACAAAAATTGACGAAAGTCATTTTTAGACACCTTTTGTGCTAATAGATGACTCATGCAGCGGTTGACCTCCACAGAAATGGGGAACTTCCAAGCTGGTAGGAAAAAAAAGGTCAGTGGGGGAAAAAAGGAGGGCCCGAAGCACGTTTCTATTGTTCTCGAGTAACTTGGTATTTTTTCGAAGCTAAGGTCTTCGTAATATGATACCTGGGCGAGCTGTGGCCTTTTTTTATTTCGAAGAAGAGGAAAGCCTCAGAGGAGGGGCTAGTGCTGAATGGAGAGGGATACCGTATCTTGGGAAATGCGCTAATGTAAGTATCCCACGGTACTCACACAGCAGTTGACCTCCAGAAATGGGGAACTTCGAAGCAGGTAGCTAGAAAAAGGTCAGTGGGCGAGAAAAGGGGGGAGGGCGTGAAACACGTTTTTATTGTTCTCGTAACTCAATATTTTTTTCGAAGCAAGGGTCTTCGTAATGCGATCCCTGCGCGAGCTGGGACCTTTTGTTTGATTTCGGAGAAGAGGAAAGCGTCAGAGTGGGTGAGGCGAGTGCTGAATGGAGGGGGATAGCGGATCGTGGGAAATGCCCTAAGGTTGCTATCCCATGGCACTGAGGTTCTCCTGGTGGGGGGAATCGGGGATTTTCGGATTTTTTCACCCGACCATTTTCGGTTCCCCTCGTCGAACTCTTTTCACCGCTAAAATCCACGAATTTGATGTAATTCGTCAACTTGCGTAAAACGGCGCTGCGAGCACTAAATGACTACAGTTCTCTAAATTTTTCCGAGTCAACTACCAACGACGTGCGTGCGACAATGTATGACGCGAAATTCAAAGTATTCGAGGTGGTACTTTTCGCATAACTATTCGAAATCTCGAATATCGAATACTTTCTAGTATTCGAGGTATTCGAGTATTCGCGGATACTATTCGCACATCTCTAAAATAAAGTAATGAAAATGTATTATTTTCTAATTGCAAAAAAACTTTTGTTCAAGTAATAAGTCTTTTTTTATTACACCTTTAATATACGCTTCATGATAAAGGCAAGCACTGTAGGGGACCTCCTATGTTCGGGGTCCTCTGTGATTGCCGACCAGCCGATCTGGCTAGAATGCCCCTGGTCGCAGTATCACAAGTTGCAGATTTCGCATGATTAGAGCCCCGAGGACCTTGCCAACCTCATTGCCACCTATGCACCCACCAAGGGTCCCACAATTCCATCTGAGCTCATTTGTTCAAACTCCGTGTTTTCAGGGAAGAGATAGTTGGTAGGGTTTCCCACTTCCATTCCAACAGTGTTTTTTATATGACACCATCACATGGACTACCTTTCATCTGACTCCTACCCTTCGACCTATCTGGCATGGTTGGCCCTACCGGGAATAATTGGGAATTAACCCTACCAGCTAGAGGTCATAGAAACACGTGAGCCTTTCCCCCAAGACAAGGTTGTAGCCCAAAGGAAAGGATTAATGGGCATTAGTGTTTAAAATTTAAAAATGAATGTCTACAGTTATTTCCATATTTGCAATACTTTACACCACAAAGAGCGAAGTTTGTACGTATAGTAGTATATACAGCCCTTGGACCATGAGTGGAAAAAATTTAAGTTTCATGCATCTCCTTTTGACTTGATTAATTGTAGATAATTAAACAATTTAATAAGAACTCTCATAATGCAGGTTTTTTTTAGATTAGCCTATTTTTACAATCCTCTTTGAACAGGGCAATCGATGTGGAAATTAAAACTAGATACCACCATGAAGCTTAGTGCACCATGAAGCTCCCTCAAGACAATGATAAATTTTTATGACCTTCATTAATATCACTTTACATGAATTTAAGAATGAGTTGATTAGCAAAAACTGCATTTACTGATACAACATAGTTACTGCCAATATCATTTTGAATAGGAGGAATATATTTTACTACACCTTGTTTTATCTAACATGCAGATGTTTTATGTAAAAAAATTTCTAGTAACAAATTAGTTTTACTAAGATGACATACTATAAATGAAAAAGATAACCAATAAGTGAAATTTTAGGGGGTCACACAATAATAAAGCTTGCATAGTGATTTTCCACACAACATACACCAACTTGTTTCGATGCTATACCCACATCCTTGCAGCTTCAATGCTGTGCAGCTGTGATGATTATGTATTACATTGAAAAGTTAAATACAATATAGGCATTACAAGGACAAATTATAGTTGTCTCATTCATTATCTTATCAAGACTTTACTGAGTTAAAATGCATTTGACAACTGAAGCGAATTCTGGTTTCTTGCCAGGCAATCAGTGTCACAGTTGCAGGCATAAATTCGTTTTTCATCCTTACTGATGATGTCCACAAAATGAAATGTACCGTATATCTCCGAATATAGTCCCCCCTTTTTTTCCAAAAATGGCCACGGAAAAGTAAGGGGGGGGGACTATAATCGAGTGTAATCCAATTTAGCATACTAAAGGTGACCATAAAGTAATAAATAACGGCATAATGGCTAATGTTCTCGTAGTCTTTCTATTTGAGTATATTTATGAGGATTATAATCGGAGATATTAGTAAATACTGCCACGTTTTACCGGAAATTAAGACAATTTTTACCACAAATGTTGTACAGATACGATTATTCCGATTCAAATAGCATATCGAATATGCGTTTTCACGGAATCCATCGGGTAGCCGCTAATTTTTCTTGGAAAAGTATTGTTAGAATAATTCAATCGACACTGATCACTTAATGACGCAAAACAGTAAATAATTAAAATGAAAACTAAACACACACTATCATTACATTAATCGAACACTAGAATTGAATCAATAGTATATGTACCCGTCGCTCATTTAATAACTACACGATTTAAATAATTGCGAAAAATAAACAGATAAAGTGAACCTTTCGTGACGATTTAGCATTTCATTGCGTCCGTAGCTACTATACGTCCATGCGGTTCGTGTTTACAACCACCGCCTTCACAGAACAAGAATGCGCAATAGGTGATGCATTTGTTTCTGAAAAGGCGCAATAATCGACGACTTTAAACCAGAAGCGCCGGCATTACTGCATTTGATCGAAATACAGCGACTCAGCATCGAAAGTGTAATCAATTTATTGAGGAATATCTTCAATTCGTCAGGGTAAATAGGATCGATAAATTACGTCGCATAACGTTTTGCAATTATTTCCGCGATATTTTCTTTATTAAAAATAATTTTACGTTCAACAGTGAGGTGATGGATCAAGTAGAAAGATGAGGATCAATCCTGCCGCAGATTAGAGGCCTTCAAAGACGGAGTTTCGATGCCAATTTAAAAATAGCCGTTGCAGAATACGCCGTAAATCATAGTATTTACAGCGCTAGCAAAGCGCTAATACATCGCGGAAGTCATTTCGGGGGTCTCGATGCGGCAGATTCAAAGAATTAGAGGAAAATATCGTCGAATTTGTGCGCAAATGCAGAGCAGAAGCTCTTTGTGTAACTTATGCAATGATTCGCGACGAGGCATTGAAAATTTATATAATTTTTTTTCAGTTTTAATGTTTGTTGGAAAAAGTTTATTTCTTAATTTTATTACTTTGATATTTGTAAGTCCTGTAGTTTAATTGTTTTGCTTAGCAGGCATTTGATAGCAATATTTTTATAATATTTATAATTTATTTAACACAATTTTATTTAGATTTCCTAAATTCTTCAGGTCACTTGGATTTGTGATGACTTGATGGGTGTGTTACACTGGATCTAAGGAAGTTTCAGGGCCAAATGCAATACTGTGTATGGGCTTTAAGTTAAAGCTTATATATTGACATTGTCTGTAGTCATTTGGAAATCAAAAATATTAATAATTTGTGAAGGTTTAAAAAATACAATAGCCTTGGATACTTAAAAAAATTTCTCATTTCTTCATTACATCTGGTTAAGGAACTATAAATTACTGATACATGCAATGGATCACAACATGTTTTAGGTATAGTTATTTTGTTGTGATGGAAAATATGTGAACAGATTTGTTCTTAATCTTCACAGAAAATAATAGTTTTTATCGAATCTAGAATCTTAACTTGCTAACCACAGAAAAATTGCCTTCCTTTACATTTTAAAATTTTTCCCAAAACTGAGGTCTCAAAATTGGGGGGGGGGGACTATATTCGGGGGGGGACTATATTCGGAGATATACGGTATATGTAATTTGAGTCAGTATTAGGCATCAAGTCCTGGCTTCAGTCTGGTCAGCTGCAACTAGTTGGCCAATCTGATGGTTGGTGTTGGCTTCCACAGGATCAAATCAGCCGATATGTGGGATACAACTGGCCAATCAGAAAGAAACTGATGCCCTGGACTGACAAGTCAATAACTTTAAATTACACTGGCACATCATCAGCTCTGAAGATGAAACAAATAACTAATTTTTAAATTCCCGCAAATATGACACCAATCACTTGGTAAGGAACCCAAATAGCCTTCATAGATTCAATGTCAGGAAAACACCAGAAAATGGTTCACCTTCTGTCATGTTATCATTACACTGCAGAGCAAGTTAAGCGAACCAATCCTGTGGTAAACTCAAAGTAAAGAAGAGCAACAAAGTATCCTTGAAACTAGAAATGGGTCGAATAGCAGATATCTCAAACTATAATTTTCAATTTGAATATTAAATCATAGCTCGAATATCTCGAATTTCGAATACCTCGAATACTAGAACTGTGCAAAGCATATTAAACGTTATTATTCTACTTCACTTAATGAATGAACAAATAAAAAAGTATATGTCAAATACATTTTAAAAATCTACTTTTTTATTTTGAATAAATACCTCACATTGATTGCTGTTGCTTTACATCAGCTATTTTCGGTTGCACTTCTCCTAAGGTATCTGTTTTTGTTGGGTGACTTTATTTAGACAGACTTGTCATCTCCTAAGCTAATTTATTTTTTATCATCTCAACTGTATTTGAATCTTGGAAATCACTGATTTTGAATCATACATAAAGAATTGTGGCAAAAGTGAATAATAGGGTGGTTTCCTATTATTTTTTATTGCCTAAATCGAAAGATTATTACTCCTGGAGTACGTATTTCGCGCTTTTAGATTTTTAAATGACGATATCTATTTTTCGCGATTAAATGAAAAGTGAAAAATTTCAAGCGCGCAAAAACGCGACGCGTAAGTAGGAAAGTCCGTGCGCCGCATTTCTGGTTCCCCCTCTCTCCTTGTGAAGTGACCTTGATCGAGGCTCTGAGCGCTGATAGGACGCAGGATGCTAGCGGATAGCTGAGTACCTTCCTGTCTGGTAGCGCATGGCTTAAAAAAGGTTTATTAATACCTTATCAAGCGAAGAAAACTTTCCGACCTTAGCCAGTTTTAATAGGTGATTATTAAGACATGTTTCCCTGAGCTCTGTGCCTCATGCATGCATTGGTAACCTCAGACGATGTATAACTCCTATCCTCTCGTGTAGAAACTAGGTCCCTGTGACGTCACGCGGAGCGGATCGCATGGGCGCCAATCTGGCCTTTTTCAAATGAGGATAAAATTTGACCCTTGCCATTCGTTTAAAACGGTATTTCAAAAACCAAATAATTTGTGTATTATGAATACACTAATGGTGGGCAACGAATCGCAATCAATGCCTATCGTTTTCTTTGATGAAGGAAACTACCCTATTGTTCTTTTTCTAGAAATTCATACCAACTTTTACTGGAAAACATCAAATCATCGACGAAACCTTGTATGACTATGCGAAAACTTCTTAGTTTCTAGGAAATTAATAATGCTATTCAAAAGGGAGATAACTAAAACTGTGACTGCACTTCGACTAGCAAGAAATGTAGCTCCTTTAAAAACATCCAGAACATCAATCAATGGCTTGATAGCTTCGCACTGTGTTGGAGTTATGTCTACATTAAAACTCACATTAGAGGCAGCTAATGTTATTGCTTGCTTATGTTCCAGAATATGCCTTATCATTTAAAAAAGGGAGTTCCATCTTCTGGGTTCATCCAGGATGATCTTAGAATGAGGAGAGGTGAAAATAATTTTTTAAATGTTGGTGTATTGATGTATTCAGCCAGGGGCCCACGCATATGCCGTTTTTATTATTATTATTATGAAAATTTCGATCCTTTGTCAAATTTTAAGCGTCAATGTGGAGCCTCCGTTCGGCATAAAGAATCAAAATTTACGTCAGGGGAAGCCTGCATCCTTGCAGTCTTCGAATTCGTGATGATCTTCCCGATGAGTGGAACAGTTTGGGAGCAGCAGCAGAATGTGTAATGGAAGGTACCCCACAAGTCTATTTCCCTCATTTTTATTTTTGAGGGGTTTCATGGGGACACCAGGGATTTTCAGATTTTTTTCCCCCGATCATTTGCAGTTCCCCAAGTCAAATGATATATTTTCACCACTCTTATCCGCAAATTTGATGTAGTTCGTCAACTTGCCAAAAATG
This sequence comes from Ischnura elegans, assembly GCF_921293095.1. NCBI lineage: Eukaryota > Metazoa > Arthropoda > Insecta > Odonata > Coenagrionidae > Ischnura > Ischnura elegans. Next base: position 41,519,528 of record NC_060259.1, read on the forward strand.
GCACTGCATGCACTAAACAACTAGAGTCCTATATGATTTTAAAAGTCAACTACCAACGACGTACGTGCGACAGTGTATGGCACTAAATTCAAAGTATTCGGGATCATACTTTTAGCATAATTATTCGTGATCTCAAATATCAAATACAATGCAACCTCGATATAACGACACCCCACGGTGCACTAATAAACACTCGCTATAGCGAATTGTCGCTTTACCGGAGGTGAAGCAAATAATAGCCAATATACCTGTTGCGAACAGATACACAGGAACAGGAGTGGTGCGGCGACAGATAAACATCTATCCGATAAACGTAAGCATAAATCCAGACGAAAGGCGATGTTTTTTTGCATCACTAAATATTCTTACTCAAATAACGACTAACTATTCAAACAATTTATAAGCGCCGCACTGAATAAAAATCATGCAAAGCATTGTTTCGTCAATCATTATATTTATTGAACGACAGTTTACCACATAAATTTGAGACTGAGCACTCCATTAACTTCATTTCCAACAGATCGCTAGCAGTTACAGAGGTTAAGGAGTCTTGATGAAAGTCTTCCGGCAGTGAAACCCTCGCTATGGCGAGAGCCAACGCCGAAAGGGTCTCGTAAAAACGAATTTTTCAACACGCTTATTATAGGGTCAGTTGACGGTGCATCGACTATCTCTCGTAAAAGCGGGGGTGTCGCTATAGCCCGTACTCGCTTTAACGAGGTTCCACTGTACTTCCTATTATTTGAGTATTCACAGATACTATTTGTGCATCTCTACTTGAAACCTAACAGTCACAGTTCTAATATCAGTCAAATTTTGATGGTGAAAAAAATGAATTTCATAAATTCCCCACAAGAATAAGTTATTATTCCTAACTCCCAACTTGATGGTGTGTATTTAAGAGCTGTTTAGGCTTGCAATGTTGGGGGATCAGACAAGCAATGTGAAGTTAAATAAAAATTGTTAAAAATGAATAGTGGGTTTATAAAAGTAAAATTTTACATGAAAATATCATAATCAAAATTAGATTTCATTGATCCAAAAGCATTTGAAAATACAAAGGAAATTTTAGACTTCAAGAGAAAATCATATACGTAGACTGACATCTGCTCAACTCCACCTTTAGAGGGCAAAGAACCTAACTTTTGGGGTATAAACCCATCAAATGCATCCTCCCATACTTTTGAAGTGGACCAGTGTATTCAATGAGTTAATGCACATACCCATTTCACATGAGATCATTATCTACCAAGGAGAATGAACAGCCGATGTTTACCCTCCTACACAGAGCAGATACAATAAGAGACACCTTTTCCAGTCCCTAATATGCAGTACATAATGGAAAGGCAAATTTGTCTACAATCCATATCTCAACCACTAACAGGGGGGTTAAATTCCATCTATCCATGGAAGCATTGCCACACCCTCAGGGACGCCGACTTGCAAAAAATATTGGGGGGGCCCAAACCGGGGACTTGCCCCGGGAAATTTTCTAAGTAGTGAGTTTTAAGTTTTTTAAGCATTTTAGAAGAGTCATATGATCAACATTATAACCCTTATAACTCGAATGTCGATATCTGGACACTCCGGGGAAAATCGACAAGCCTGGCACATTTTTTCCTCACACCCATTACGGATTTTTGAGGGGGCTCGGGCCCCCTCAAGCCCCATGGAGTCGGCGCCTATGCACACCCTGACGTAAGCTAATATAACACCCATTTACCTTCTGGATAGTGGTCCTCAATTGTCAACACTCTCCCTTCACACTCTCTTGCATTCTTGCGGATGGCCTCGGCATCAATTGGTTTGATGGTGAATAAATCCATGACTCTCACGTTGATTCCACTTTCAGCTAATGTGGCAGCGGCTTTCATAGCTTCATGCAGGGTGACACCAGCACCTATCAGCAACATTTTATCCTTTGGATGTTGCACCACTATTTTGGCCTTTCCAACCTGTAAAAAGTATTACATACAAGAGTGACTTCACACATTCAAACATTCAAATTAATGTGCCCGTTCGGAGTGCAAACATAATGCTAAGCAGTTCACATCAAGCTTGAAAACAATATTCCCTTCTCTTTACTGTTACAAGACAAGGTTTAGATACTAACAAGAAAATACAATGCATTGTTTCCTGTATTTCTTTGGAAAGCATAGAGGTAGGGTTAAATGATTTACAATTTATGGCTCTCCAAACAAATGAGCATGAGGAGATTGTGAAGGGGAGGAGCAACTCACTGTGACAAGTCATATGAGCAACTCTCACTATAGTAAATGCTCTGCCGAGCAGTATGGAAGAGGTTGGCCATACAATGCAAGTAAGATTTAAAGAATTAAGAATCTGAATAAGGACAAAAATAAAAAAATTAACCTGTAAAATTGTTTCTGGCTTGATTTGGTGGAAGTTCCATACATCCATGATGAAAAAAAAACAAATGATAATTTTCACACTTTTTAATTCCAAACCTTAACCACCAACCAGGTTTCAAAACATTGAAAATGACACAATCTATTGAAACCTGGATCGTTTGAGTTTTGGAATAAAAAAGTGTGGAAATTACCATTTGTGTTCCTTCATCATGGATATAATAATTAATTTACTGGGGCTCTTCAGGTAATATCTATTACGGACTCACCTCAAAAACTTCTTCATTCTTGTAAATTACTGGTGTATTAGGACGTGATGTTCTAATAAAACAAATTCCCTTGGTATTGGCAGCAATCTGAACAGCATTTTCACAGCTAACAGCATCACTTGGATAAAATACAGTACTTCCTAAAAGAGATTAAATTAAAAAATAATTAAGTTTGAATCCCATTTCATCAAAAGGGATATTCCATGGTCATTCCTTGATTTAATTTCACAAAAACCTACACCACTTGCACATGGAAAAGAGAAGCATTCCAAGAAGCACTGAAATCAAGTCAACTATCTAGCTTGATATTTCAAGGCAGTTTATGACATTTGAAATATAAATCCAAATGAATAATTAATTACTTGGAGTCTTTGTTTAAAGTCTAAAGCTAGCTTGAAGCGTTGGCCACTAGGCCTCTGCAGTCACCAAATTGAGATACATATTTATAATAAGTATAATAAAAACTAAGGGTGAAAACCAGTGCAAGTGTGCAGTAAATGAATACAAAATAATCATTACATTCTACATTAATAGAAGGGGAATAAATTTGCAGTTATAAAATAATTTATCCTTTTGAGGGCATATATTATATTCACTCAAAAGCCGAATGTTGTTGGAGCACAGCAAAAAAAGGAGTAAAGAATACTAAGTTTCCTTGAGAAGAAGAAGTGGTGCCACAAACTTTGTCATGATACTTTTGAAAGTTATTGTACGTGTAACACTGACGTAAATATAAGGGACCTTATGGATATTTTCATATAAATATCCCCGTCTCAGAGTTATTCTTCCATTTTGATGACACTTATTTGTTATTGTACAAAACTGACTTGAAGAATTACCAGGAACTTAGGTTGACCAAAGCGAAGCCTCTGCTCAAATAATACCGTGCACATGAAATATAAATGCCAATCCTGAAAGAAACAGAGAGCCCCGAATTTTCTCCATTCAATGAGCATGAAAACAGATAGTAGGGGAAAGATATGGATTGTGATGATTTGTTCTTTTATTTTTTAATTCATATTCCGAAGCTAGTAGGCAGTAATAAACAAAGGATTTTTTGATGGTATGTTCACAAATTATATCATCCACGATAATTACCGTGGTGTTACTGTCTTGCTCAAAACCATAACATTGCATCTTGTAAAACTTTCATTACAATGAAATGATTAATTTTGAGACAAAAAAATGTCTTGCGCCTCCGTTGATAATGTCAATACATTCAGGAATAATCCAAAACAAAATTAATGTTTTGTTTCAGCTTGATGATACACTGCCGGCCACTATTTCCACAAACCCAATGCCTTTACAGCTTCTTCAAGCATTTCTCACGTGACACTCATGATGTTCAAACGTCACAAAGTGTCATCCAATAGAAATACATATTGCCTCATGGGCATGGCCGAAGCCCCAAGCTGACTTTTAAAGCTACTTACCTCGGTTAAAAATTGAATTTTAGTTCTGTAAATTGGCCTGTGTGCTTTTCATTCATATCTTTTTGGTTTTAAATAAAGAAAACCAATTTTTAATTTCAAGTGTTCTCTTCTATTGACGCGATAGAAGGGAACACCCAAAATTTAAAAAAAAAATTAAAAAATGCATATGGGCTGTTTTCATACAAATGTAACAATAGTAAACTAGGGTTGCTCACCAGGTATCGTACGGAACATTGCCAGGTCTTCCAATGCCATTTGGCTGGGGCCATCTTCTCCAATACTTACACCACAGTGTGATCCCACAAAGTTGGCATTTGTTTGCGATATGGCACCCATTCGAATCTGCCAAAAAGATTATTTTCATCAATAATTCTAATATCTAGCATTCAAAGATTATGAAAGTATGTCATTTACTTAAAATTATGTATCTACAGAGATATTTAACACTTCAAAAGTTGAGTTATAGGAAAGAACTTTAAGTCTTTCATAAATAGGTATCATTGTGATTAGAACTATGAATGATAAATTGGTACAGAAAACTTTTATGGTAAAACTACTGCTTTACCTCCACGTTGAAAATTCTAGAGAGTAAGAGAACTCGATTGTGCACCTTTTGATATCAGATAACATTTCAGTCATTTATGATCACTTATTCTTCAAGAAATATAACACTTTGTAACACTCTACAGCACGCAGGTAACTTCATAATACTATACATTAAGTAAAAGAAACTTCAAGAAAAATAACACTATGTGAGACAATGGAAAACTTTTAAATTATTCAGGAATTTATTTCAATGAAGTAGAGATGTTTCTTTAACCACCAAGAGAGCAAAACATGAATATTAATTAGGGGTATAACCATTAATTGCCAGAGGAAAAGAGAACCCCAGAACAGGAACTGAACCATGGAGTGATGGCTTAACAGACCACTGCACAGACCAAACTTTTTGCATCATGTTACGCCAATGCCGAGGTTCATTGTTGTAGGTATTGTACGCTCGCAGCATATCGAGAATGATAATGCAAGGGAGAAGAAGAATTCATTGAAGCCAAAACAAGTCAAGAACTTCTTACCAGAACTTAGACAGTGCTTCACGTTAAATATCATATTTTGAACCAGCAGATTGAAAGGTGGTGATTGAGTATAGAGACTTCAGGTTAGAGTTAAATAAGAGAAGCAAAATCAAGAATAGGGTGGTTTCCTGTTATTTTCTTATTGCCTAAATCGAAATATTATTACTCCCGGAGTATGCATTTCACACTTTTAGATAATTAAATGACCATATCTGTTTTTCGCGATAAAATGAAAAGTGAAAATTTTCAAGCATGCGAAAACGCGACGGCTAAGTATGAATGCTGGGAAAACCCCATGAGACGACATTCTGGTTCCCGCTGTCGCCGTGTGAGGTGACCTTGGGGCGAGGCTTTGAGCGCTGATACAATACAGGCTACTAGCAGGTAGCAGAATACCCTGCTGGGCTTGGCTTAAATAAGGATTATTAATACCCTATCAAATGAAGAAAACTTTCCAACCTTAGGCAATTTTAATAGGTGATTATTAAGAGATGTTTCCCTGAGCTCTGTGCCTCATGCATGCATTGGTAATCTCAGACGATGTAAAACTCCTATCCACTCGTATAGAAACTAGGTCCCTGTGACGTCACGTGGAGTGTCATCACATGGGTGCCAATCTGGGCTTTTTCAAATGCTGTTAAAATAGACCATTGCTATTCGTCTGAACTGGGATTTTCTAAAACCAAATAATTTGTATATTATGAATACACTAATGGTGGGTAACGAATCGCAATCAATGCCTTTCGTTTTCTTTGATGCAGGTAACTACCCTGTTGCAGTCAATGATTCACTGACCCCAAAGTATAACTGCTGCAGTATATAAAAGAATAGATTCCAGGAATACAAAATGGGGTAGCTCTATAAACTTTATTTTTCAAGTCAAAAAACAGGGAGGCCATATTTTCCTTGCCAGTAGTGCAATACAAATTACATTAAGGGAGACTAATTTCCTTTTCCCAGTGCCCACTTCTGAAAGTGAACTTCATTGACAGCCTTCAGGGGCCAACAGCATTGAGAGTAAAAGGGAATATAAAAGCTTTGTGCAGGGGTTGACTGCTGGTCTGAAGTGCACTGTTCCATCACTATTTTCACATAAATCTTCAGCTAAGTATGATAAATTATTCATTTTATAAGTGAATCTCAAAGTCCTTTTAATAACAACACTCCACTACTGAACATTTCTGCTCTTCCTGTTCCGAGAAATATCTTTACCAGCATAGCTACCAATACCTGTCACTCACCCTAACACATATTCATTAATTGAATACGGTACATGTTAATGGCACATGAGTAGAGTCATTATGCATTCCACTCAACAAATAGTTTGTTTTATTTTTAAAATGATAGCTTAACTAATTATTACTATCAGTAATCATTACATTCTTTATCCTGTCATGTAAAGTTGAAAATATATCATTACTGAAATGCATGAAAAACATTCTTTCATAGCCGAGCATGGAATGAATCTTTTTTGAAAAAATGATAGTTAAAACATGAAAAAATACTGGATAATTTGGAAAAGGACAGAGATTGTATGCACTGCTCATTCCAAGTTTGTCAAGATAATTCCACTAAATGTACGGGAAAAGACCAGTTAATAGAGCATGAGTGGGAGAAAACTAGGACCAAATTTCCTGGTGGGAAACTTACAGAATTAACTTCCTGGAAAGGCAAATTTACACCGAAAGCAGTAAAGACAAAAAAGAATCTGCATCAGGCAGCAGTAGCACTTGAATTACTTGTAGCGTGCTTCAACATTTAAGTTGATTCCGAAGAATACAGCAGTGCCACAAGCTTATGGATTTCACACACAGGGTTAGGGGGAAGCTTGCATCCACAATGTTTTTATTGGGGGTGTCCAAATATCTCACCATCTGATCAGTAGCCAAGTGCTCAGCCCAAAAGGTTACATTCTCCAGAATGAGAAACGGAGGAAGGCAAGACTAATTACACTTTGAATTTTTTAACACGATGAGTACTGGGGTATTTAAATTCCCAGGAATGCCGATTCTGGGAGATGTGCCTATTAGGACGTAATGCCTTTGATTTAAACATGGTTAAAAAGCTAATGTTTAGAATATAACTTTATCCAATCAAACGTTATGATGCATCAATTCATTATGAATAATGAACAACAACTGAAAACGTACTAACGAATACATATTGTACGCTTTAAAATTGTTTAGGTTGACGCGCCTAAATGACGAGAATCTTCGTCATCCATCCGTAACGTTCGGGAAAAAAATGACAACTCTTGCCATCCGTATGCAACGTACTATACTCCATTCCCTCATAATACAAATGATGGGAAAAATAAGATAATGACAAAATCTGTCCAAAGAAACCAAATCTATAAGTTGAAAAATCAGGAATTGATGTGTATCCGGGAGATGAAGGAGGAGGGCCACACATTTTACCCAAACCTATGGTACAGCAATTACACACTGAGTATTATAATGAGTATAATTAAATAATTTTAAGCTACTGTTAATTTCACTTACCTGATCAAAGGCTCTTGTAAAAAATGCCCCAAAAGTGGATGCAAACACAACACATCTATCTCTACAGGCAGCTCCAATGGCCACTCCAGTCATATTCTGTTCTGCTATGAAGCATTCAATGAATTGATCAGGATGTGCCTAGAATTTAAGGGAAGCATATTAAAACAGCCATAGCAAAAATAATTTCAATGCGCCAATAAATAGTATCAAATATCCATATAAGATATACTGAGCCATGAAACAATAATGGCACCGAAAAAACTGACAAAACATAAGTATGATGAATAAAATACAGCTAAAATATACCACAAGCCACTAATTATGATTTAATGTATAACAATTTGAAATCACTACCTAATGCACATAAGATGTGAAGACTCTGTCTTGAATTTATAGATGTCAATCCATATCTCCATAAACATTTATTTAAAATAAACAATACTGCAACAATAAGTCACAACAACATACGTGTACTTAAACAAAACAGACTAACCTTACGAAGCTTATCAGAGAAAGTTGAATTTTTCGTATCACCATCGAGAGCAATGACTCTCTTGTTGCTGTTTCCCAATTTGGCTATAGCATTTCCATATGCTAAGCGAGTGGCTACAGATTCACCCAGCTTGTAACTTGGCGGAGAATCTAATTTCAAGTTGGTTAGATCCGACGCACCAGCATCATCTTTGAGAGGTTTTTGAGGGTGAATTTGGAGTGGACCAGGGTTCTTCATTAGACCTTGCAGATGCTGAAAAAAATCGAGGAAATAAATTGAGACCCAATTAGGAACCTAATTTTAGAGTAAATCAGCAAAGGCTTGGGCCCCCACCTTGGGCAAATATTCTTTCTATAGAAATGGTTAAAACAACCTTTAACTTAAGATTTTGAGCAGAGTGATGGAAGAAAACAAAGGAACGTGTGTGAGGACTCTTGCATGTTATGACACTGATGGTAATTTCCCCAAACATTACCTTTGAATACCAACTATACGGTTAACATTGCTTACTAACTTTACATTAACATGAACATATTATGTTATGATGAAGATAATAGCCCTCAAATGCCAAATAAGAAAATTCTGGCAACAATACCATGCAAATACAACATCTTTTTAATTTCTTTAATGCTACAAAAGAATGTTCATAAAAATCTCTTAGATTACTACTCTGAAAACAATACAACCACCAAAATAATTAGTCATTATTAAAGATTAAGGTCGTTAAAAACCCACAACTATGAGGAATATTTTAGTTATACACATGAACTAAAAATATTAAGATTAAATAATCAAATTCTATGTATTGCAATACTGCCCCTGAAGTTTAACAGAGGGAACAGACACACAGGCAATGAAGGAAGGCTGAGTGAGTGTCCTCAGTGATAGAGGGTCAAAATCACTTTTTTAAGCTGCACCTCCAGATGAAATATCTCCTCTTGGATTTGCTTATTATGTCCCAACACACTTTCCTATGAGTCTCAAATATTGTCTTATAAACGAAAATAAAAAAACATTGTATTGATATGTCTGCTACTAAAATTATTTTTAAGTCATCACAATTGCTTAATTAAAAGGTTAAAATCAGCCACTTCAACTATAATATACCATAATTGTTTGAAGCTCCTCCATATAGAAAACTTTAATTCCACATTAGAAATCAACGGATTAATATGAAATTGATTTATCTTACAACTATCGCATAAAAATTATATAAAAGACAGCATTTTCACATGAAAAAACTAGGAAACTCTTGAAGGTACTCACTTCTATAACCTTCTCAGCTTTTGCTCCTAATGGTTTCCCATGCCAGTTATCTGAGTTCTCAATGTCAAGGAAGTATTTTCCCTTGTATGTTTTTGCAATAATGGCAGTTGGCTTATCTTGAGTTGCACTAGCACCACTAAATGCCTGGAAATCAAATAATATAATTATTGATTAAGCACAGATTAAATACGAAGACAATCTCAGATTGAGGGTATAAATTCTTAAATAAATGCAATCTGAAAAACCTGGATAACTACTATATATTCGCATGAATGGCTCCCTGACGCTTTAAGCAGAATATTAATACCCAAAAGACTGAAAAAGAAAACCTTAATGTAACTGCATCCCATATTAACCATTGAAAAAAGATGCAAAACATAGCATAAAATAATAAATCACACAGATAGTTTGTTCTCAGAGAACTTGCAATGAGTCCAAATCCACCCACCTTACAGATTTCTTCCACATCATGTCCATCAACAACAAGTGCATGGAAGCCGAATCCCTCCAACCTCTTTCTGTACACCTCCATGTCATGCTGCAAACTTGTAGGTTCCGACTGCCCAAGGCGATTAATATCGAGGATTACACACAAGTTTGAAAGCTTGTAGTAACTAGCAAAATTCAAGGCTTCCCAGACGGAACCTTCCGCACATTCCCCGTCACCAAGGAGACAATACACCCTAAAGAAAAAACGAGAAAGTATTAGAATTAATTCTTGCATGACAGCAAATAAGCCGTTAACATTTCAATCGTGCATTTTTACTTTCAACGGAACAATGGCTGAGTAACACTTACCGGTAAGATGCCTTGTCAATATTCTTCCCAACATAGGCCATACCACATGCCACTGAGAGTCCTTGTCCAAGGGATCCACTAGCAATATCGACGAAGTTTAAACGAGGTGTGGGGTGCCCTTCGAGATCACTGTCAATTTTCCTTAAGTTCATTAAATCAGATGGAGGAAATAGGCCAGCTTCCGCCCAGGCTAAAAGAAAATAATAAAGAGGTGTAGAGGGATCAACCGCGTCAATAAAAGCTAACATTCCATAAACTAGATGTCATCGTACCTGCATACAAAATTGGGGCAGCATGGCCTTTTGAGAGAACAAAGCGATCATTTGATGGATGCTTAGGCTCCGAGACTTTGTATCTCATTGTGTGGAAAAACAGTACCGACATAACTTCTGCCATAGAAGAGCATGATGTCGGATGCCTGCAATGAGAGACCACAAAAAAGATTAGAACTTGAAAACGTTATGGTTTCATGTTACCCCAAATAAACTGGTAGCAGCAGTTTCTTGGACACAACTATGCATGAAACATAACATGAAACTGTACTTCTCACTCATTAATTAGACAACAGGATGAAGTTGTCTGTCTTCAAGCGAGTGGCTATCAGGGAGTTTTTCAAATCGAGTATTTCACAATTAACTACGGAAAACAACGCCACAGTATTTCTGACGATTCATAATTACCCTGATTTTGATGCATTTGTTGACTGTATACTGTGAACTCTCAACTTGTGAGCTATGTCACGCAAAATTTGGTAGTCGTCCGTCATTGTAGGCAAACGCGGGAACACCGGCGAAATGACAAGAGGTCAAATGAAGGTGACGCGGCGTGCGCAACAACCACTTTCGATCTATACGAACCAGATTCATGACCTACCTCAACTTAATTGTCATGACAAAAAAGATTGGTTGCTACAACGAGGAAATACCAGACTGTCTAGAGTTTATTAGACTATCTACCAAAAAAGTTATACATTAGTTAACGTGTAATCTCACTTAAAAATTTAAAAATTAATACCTAGTCATAAAGTTTACGCATGTCTATTCCAAAGATATGAGATTCATTTCCAGTATATTATTCCCAATTCGGGTATTTTGAAAAAATATATAAAACCATTTCTCCGTTAAATATGCATCCTGGTATATGTGAACTTTTTCAATTGCCGACGAATAAACTCGCTGCACAAATCACTACTGTAGATACCAAGTCTGACTGGCCTTTAAATCATGATGAGCCTATAGATCTGAACACAGAACATTCTGAATCTGTCTGTAGAAAAGACAGATTCAGTATGCCTTTTTTCCACGATGACTTTTAGCGTAGCCTTCTCACTTATGCATAACTTAATGCATGTTTTTGAATTTTATTATCATTTCTTAAAGCCTGTTTACACGATACATTAACACGTACGGGTTAATGTACGTTTGCGTGAATGATTTTTGTGGACCGGAACGGAACATGTACGAATGCATGAACCAAATTAGAACAGGTTCTATTTTCTGTGCATGCAATCGCACAAGTTTGGTGGTTACACGGTGCATTTTGGCGTTCATTCTCGCGTTCATACATTTAGACATTAACCCGTACGTGTTAATGTACCGTGTAAACAGGCCTTCAAGTAGTACAATTTTTTAGCATGCGTGACGTTTTTTGGACCATTTGAAGTGAATGTGGAAGTCCAATTGCATGCTGTATGCTGGTGATTGATCACCCCCGGCCAAACACCCTAGAGGTGACTCGCAAGGTATTATGTAGATGAAGATCAACGAATGATCGTCCATCCCCAATATTCTATATTTATGAGAAAATAAAATTGATTGAACTTTCCCGCTTTAAGAGATGAAAGTCGCAAGCATTACGAATATGCAATGAATACGATCAGTTTTCACACATAAATAAGAAGGGTATTAAGTATTTTATTTTCCTTTCTATAATACCATCAGTAAACAGATTCAATAAACGAAATCACAACTCCGAAGGTGACAATTTCGTTACGATGTCACGGTTATATTTTAGCAATCTCATCATGCCTAGCGTTACAATAGTGGAGGGAGGGTACGGGAGGTATTTACTGCACCCCCGAGTATAATTGTGGGGGCTACGTCCCCAGGCATGAGGTTACGACTCACTACGTATTTCATGCACACTGACGAGTTTAAATTTACCCTATAGCTCAATAAATTGCATACTCCGGATTCCGCTTCCGTTTATTCATGTAAAGGGCCGCATATAGACACTGGAGGGCATGACACCGATGCTCAATTTTCGCCTCGGGACTTTCTCCCCAACCCTCTCCAACCAAAGAACGTGGAGACATTTAAATTTAGAGTAACGCCCATACCTGCGGTCATCTCTGACGTCTTACTAGGGGACCAGGAGAAAAATTACCCATGCAATACGTGTCGGAATTTCTTAATGCAAGCCATGTTAATCATTCAAGGAGCGAACCACTATTTTAATACCATTAACGTCCACATAGAGGTAGGTATTCATTTCAAAAGTGCGGGAAATACGGCCAGTTCCTCTGATGCCACCTCGTTCATATTTTCACCGAAGGGGCCCATTCATGACACGAGGCTTGTGATGCCAGCGGCCCAGGGTAAACTTCCAACGAATGTTTTGACGCTGGAAATAATATTTTGTCCAAGCAACGCATTCAATGTTCACCCGCAAACAAACCCGGGAACAAACGCAAATATCTGCGGAAGCAGTGAAGCAGCGATTGGGGGGGGGGGGGGGGGGGGGGTGGGTTTGGGGGTTAAAAACCCCCCAGAGCTCACAGAAATTTTTAAGTTTAATCCATTTTACTTAACTGGATTGATATTACTAATAGAATGGTGTAAGGATTAATGAAATGTCCCTCAGAAAGCCGTAAAAACTCACCATTTTGAAGCATTTATATTAAAATTCCTTAAGTTATTAATCTCTCACCAACCGCTTATCCTGGTGGGTATTCCATACCCCCACACATCCCGGTTTTAGTTGCACATAAACCCCCCCCCCCCCGACTGAATTCCTAGCTGCGCCCTTGTGTGGAAGAACCCTGAAGAAGCTAGAATTCGCCAAGCATGTTTTGGGAAGACTTTCGGAAGAACAAGTGAGAGATATTTAGCACGAGGCGATATTTAGCACTCGTCCCGCCACACCTCGAATATGCAGCGAGGATTTGGGTGTCTCCCCCTTCACAAGTTTCTAAAAACCGCCACTGATCAAGAATGTGGTTCAGTACCGAGGGCGGATCTAGCATTTTTTTCTAGGGGGGGGGGGGGCAATAGGGTCTGACAGTCAAACGGTCTTCTCATTTTTTATTTTATAAATAACATACAACAATTACTGTACGAAATACAGTCACTTCGCTTTACACTGCTAACGCATCGTTTAGTAATATTTACGCAGTGCTGCATAAAAATTTCACCACTAGTTAATTCATACAATATCCCCAACTAATCATGACGTATTTGCTTCGACTGAGAGAAACTCATTCCTTTCAATTAAAAATATTTCTATTGCGATGCCCAAGTATTTTATACAAAACGCATAAACAAGCAAAGTAAATAATTACCTTGGATACATTTATATACGATAAAGAATTTACGAGAATACCCCCATATTTTCAATTATCAATACCAGCTCGTACATCGATATCATCAAATTGACAACCAATTTGACATTTTACCACAATCAAATTGTCACTAGATTTCAACGCATAATGTCCAGGGATTCAATACCAGCATAATGAATGATGGGTCGAAATCTCTGATCCACTGCAAAAAATACAAGTCGCACAGAATATTTAGAATGAAGGTCCCAAGGAAAAATATCAATCAGCAGAGACAAAGTTCAAATTAGTTTTAAGGATATCTAAGAAATGAATTTAACTATCTAGCTTCGTAGTGAAGGTTTTATTATGATAACGGCAATTCCTTAAATTCGTTCTAGGCAGATACTTCCGAGTGATTAGTTGTTCATCCGTGATATGGATTACTCAAATTTCAATAAGCTCTAGATGGATCAAGTCCACAACGTAGGTAAACGAGGGAACAAAGTAGTAAGGAAAGTCGGGGAGAAGATAAAAAAAAAACAATTACAACATCACTCCTTTCCTTGGGTATCCTCACGCTCAAACTTTCAAATAAATAATGTGGCGATCAACATGTCTTCCGTTCATCTAGTCTGAGCTTTTCAGATAGCTTCCGTTACTATGCGAGATCTGGAAACATTTCACAGCTAATTATGATACCACGTGATTTCTTAGATGGGGAAGGTTACCGATAGACATTTTCCAACGAGGAGAAAAAATAGATAAATTGAGCAAAAGGCATTAAAATCAGCGGACGACTAGCCACGTTAAGTTTCAACACCATTTCTTCAGCGAAAGAATGCAGGTAAATCTGCTGCCTTACATAAAATCAGAATTAGATAAAATAAATCGACCACAACCCCATCGACTATCACTGAAATCGAAATATCGGAAACTAACTTTTAGTTTAAAAATAAGCAAACAAAATACGAATAGTACGCCACATTCCTGAGAACACTTAGCTGTCTAAAACACTATGTGCGGCACGACGCACCGCCTGGTCACATTTATTTCGCTCCGTGACAACGCCTTCAGACATTGGTAAATTAGGTTTTAAATGGAACTATCGTCAAGAACTGAATTCAATATCAGCCTGAAACCAGGTATTCGGAAGAACACGTATTTCACACGGGAATAGTTGATGAAGCGAAAGCAACGATGGTTCTTCTACACTTTCGTAAACAATATTGTTGATTGATCATCCAAATTCCAATCCATCCTAATATAGGGGCGGATTCAGCATTGAATTGGGGGGGTTAAGACATGGGTTCGGGGGACAAGAGCGTACCCAGGATCAAAAGCAGCGGGGGGGGGGGGGGTAAGCCATGGTCGTTCAAGTAGTAATATTTTACATTTTAGCATGGAAAAAGTGAATGAAACCAACATTTTAAGATAATTATAACAGCGCTTTATTAGTTTTTTAAAATTATTCGCTTAAAAACATTTTAGTTACATGTCTTAAACTAATATTAAAGAAAAAATGTTGAAAACTTTCGATTCAATTTCGGATCGGATTTTCTTTTAAGACTTTAGCGATTTTTGCTTCTAGGGGGACCAGCTGCCCCCTCCTGCCCCTCGCTGTGTACGCCCATGTTCGAGGATAATGGGATACCCCATTGGGAGACAAGGACATTCTCCCGTGCATAAGTTTTTAAAGCATCTTGGAGCCTAAAATTTCATTTTTATTCCTTAAAACAGATGAAATACAAATTTAAAAATAATAACTTTAATAATTACATAAAAGTTTTAGATAAAATTCGGGGAATGAACCCTGTGACCCCCCTAAATCCACCACTGTCTTAATATGGTCTGAGAAAACATACACAAAATTTAAGGATGCATACGCGGTTATGGTGTTTCGCCATCCCGTTGTATTCAGTAGAATGCAGTGCCTAGTTATTCGCTGCAACCGCAACAAGCTAAAAGCACGATGAGCTCAAGAGTGGAATGCTCACTTCTGGAAGAGAGGGGAGGGGGATGAGCGCTGATCTCATTCCGCTCTATTCCCCCTCCCACCATATCAAGTACACCTTTCCAAAGTTCGGCACTTAGAGAATCGAGGGTAACACCGTAGAAAGATCGATTGGAAATCCTACTTACTGAACGCCTCGAGGACTCCTCGTAGTCAAGTGAATGCGGTCACGAAACGCCTACAGCAATAAGCTAGCAAAATTTTCCATAACCAGCCAGGGAAACCTACATATTTATTTTCCTTCGCCGGCTAAGAGCTACGCATTGCTTATGCAGCACACATCAGGACTTCATTATGCATTGACGACAGATGAAAATTTTCAAAACTGATAGATGATACCACAGAAGCGATTCATGTAGTTGACAATTGCCCCTTTCAAATCATAATACTCCAAATAAGTTTGGGATCATACGCTTCTTGTGAATTACAACCTATTTGGAGGCAGTGAGTTTAAGGCAAACGGCGATATTTTCGCACTGAATAACTCTTAAGACCCTGAATGGCATTAACAATGAAACTAGAGACACCAATTACCTCAAAAATCTCAATTTTTCAGAAAGTCAGGACCAATCTCTCGGTGGCCGCTAAATTATTAAATCAGAGATAGCCGCTAAAGACAGGTTTCATTTTTTTCAGACTTTAGATCAATTCATTATTCGCTACACTAATGTTCCTCACTTTGCGTTGATACAAACACACTCGTTGATGGTATTAACGTCAACAAATATTACCATAATGTCGACTACGGGACTCTGCAAAAGGAGAGAAGATAAAAATAGATTGGCAATTATATAGACATATCAAACTCACGACTTCGTATGCGGTCGAAATGAAGCAGTGATCCTAGTAACTTTGTCCCTCTATCGAAGTCTAAATGCTTTTCTTACTACCTACCCGAAGAAACCATAAAATACCTTGAACTGCCAACCTCTGTAATTACCTCAGCCGCGGAAACAGAAAGTGGTTTCTTTCAACTCAGTGAAAAATAAGTCATGTAATGTGATATATTTCAAAATATCTACGGTCACATTCAGTCAATTCAGGATTGATAGTCATGAAAGTGACTCGATTGAATACACAGATAAATAGATTAAATTGGAAGAAATAACCACCGTGTAATCATGCACTGCAATGAATAACACATACAGCAAAACGTCAAAAAATCCCGAATTTTACAAAGAAAGAGTCACTGAAGAAATCAGATTCTTTTCACCAATTTGTTACCTCAATCGTACCGCAAACCGACAACAGCATATGTAGTCGCAAAAAACTCAACTACTAACTGTGAATACCGGATAGAACAGATGACATTCAAGAGGCCCGTAGGAAAGACAAGATCCCATCGGGCAGGACAGGGACAATACAAGCATGTTTGTCTGGGCGGATTCATATTCAACAACTCACTAAGCTAATGTAGTCACTTCATTTCGAGGAAAATATTCTACGATATCTGAAGTCGAGCTCATAGAAACATTTTTCAATATAAAACATTAGCTTCACAACTGCAAGGCGTTTACATAAATTGCGTGACTGGACCACAATTGTCTTATCCTGCAGAACTATTACAGCTAACTGCCGCCCAGAAGTTATTGAAAGCAGGTTGAGCTGTCTCTCAGCAGCATAGATTTGCAACAACTTCTCAATTCCATATTCTGTCCACGTTATTTTTCATTATCCTGATCTTCCAAGGTGTCTCCTACATCGATTCACGGTTAGAACTAACAAAACAAAGTTGCAAAGCGTATAAATAATATTTCACGCGACATAGCGCGTTCCATGTTTCACGCTAATTTTCCTGTTCAAAATCGACCAAAACCACGCTAATTTTCAAGTCAATTATATCAGGTTCTGCGCTAATTTTTCTACGAGTGTTTTCATTGACGAGCAGGAACTGGAGTCTCAGGCAAAGTACTCTGTATGCATAGGCGGATTTCGGGGTGGCGGGCAGTGGGGCACGTGCCCCCTCCAGACGTTTAAAAATTAGACAAAATTTTTTATAAGGTTGACCCTACGTTCGTTTTTTGTGTTTTACGGATATTCAATTATTTAATTTCATATTAATAACATTCGTTAAAATAAAGAGAATATTACCTACGTACAGTAATTTTTATCTTGTTTTAAATTTCAACTATGTGAAGATCGTTTGCCCTGGGCCCCCCATAAAAATATCTTGTATCCGCCCCTGTCCGTATGGAAGGTATTTTGCCATCTTTCGGCAAACCGGCCTCAACTGAAGCGAAAGAAAAATCTTTTGTCTCGTCCGGGACCTTTCAAACCACGGGGGAATCAAAGGCAACAGACTAATTTGTTTCATTGCCTTGCAAATAATATCACGCCCACGTGGGTGCGGGAAACCATTTCCCGCGACATAGTTCTGCATATGAAATCCTATGGGCGTTGAATACTTTCAGTCGAGCTTCAAAGAAAGTCGGCACTATAAATTCATAAACACTCGGCCTGCGCCTTTCGTTAAAAAATATCAAGAATGCAGTTGCAGAACGAAGGGTATGATTCAACAGAGTGGGTGAGTCAATTACTTTGAAATTGGACCACTGCATTCGAAAGACGTGGAGTCGAGGAGTGACCGAGATTGCGATGAAGTGGGCGGGCAATATTCGCCGCTCCACGGCGAAGCTTTGAGAGAACAAGCGTAATTTTTATCTGTGGTGAGATAAAGCCCCGAGACGGAAACGGTTCTGTCGACACGCAAGGTGGTAGTCAACATCCTCCTGGTCAGAATTGCGGTTATTATTCCGACCCTCCTGCAACTCTCCTCGAATTCAATTTGAAATAAAATGTAACGCTAACTAAAAGCCGTTAAAAACCGTCAATATGAACCCTCAAAACGACGTTGAAAATCTAGCTAAGATTAAAAACTGTTGTTATTCAAACCTAATGATCTTGAAGGATGAGCGTGTGTAACAACAACCGCTAAAAGCTAAGTAACGGATGCTGAAGGGTAAAAACACTTTAAACGAAATGTTAGCCAAATGTGGTTTTTGACGGAATAAAAGTTGATGCTTAGAACAGACAGATTCCGAATGTCATTTTTTTCCACGATCAATAAGAGATTATAATGGCAGCAATAGAACTCGTAAATAGATTGCATGACTTGTAGTGTAGCCTACTAACCTATGTTAAACTTGATGCATGTTTCTGAATTTCTATTCTATATTCTATTTCTAACAGCATATAGTAGTATAGTTTGTTATTATACGGGACGTTTTTTGGACGATGTGGTGTGCATGTGGGAGTCCAAATGCATGCTGCATGCTGGTGATTGATCACCCCCTGCCAAACACCCTAGAGGTGGCTCGCAGGGTATTATGTAGATGTAGATGTGGATTTTATCTCACTTCAAGTCACTTCCAAGAATCGCTGCGCAAGGTTCCCGATACAAACTAGTACAATTGGGAAAAACGTTGCTTGTGATAAAACCGCGATGAAATAGAAAACTCACGAGATGAATCAAAGGAGATTACACGTCACCTCACTTTATGAGACAGTGAGATGTTATGGATGACAATACTCGTGAAAGAGGATTTTTCCAACATATGAAAGATTACGTCGAATACACATAGCGAGGTTAGATAATCTGTCGACTTGACAACAGAAAAACGGATGGAAAAGTGGAAGAGGTGCTACTTCGCACTCGTTAGGCAGCACCTTGAATACGCAGCGAGTACATGGGGTTCAACACAAAAAGCCAATGCGTGAACTTAATAAATTACAAAGGAGAGGGGCAATAGTCAACAAAAACGTATGAGAGCGAGCAGAGAGCGAAACAAAGCTTTCACACAAATAAGGCTACGAGTCGCGAGTGACTGAAACCACATGCTAGGCTTCAATGGCTCACGCTAATATCTTTCACAGCGACACTGTGAACATATAAGAATCGCACAGTGTGTGTAGGCCCGACAGAAACAATGAGAGATACTTTGCCGAACGCATAGGTATAGCATTTCTTTTTAATTACGATCTGTAGAGAAATAGATGGACTCAATAGCCAATACAATGAGATCTCAAACGCACAATTTTCAATATAATATTTTAAATTTTAATGTCATTCAATATTTTTGTATCCGGCTGGCGTTCTGAGCCGCCACACGTCTATTGAGGCGTAGGGCTGGGTAGTATGTAGGTGAATATGTGCCATAACACATTCTCCTTCGCAGTTCCAATAGACATTAATTCGCTGAGAGGCCATAGGAATTTGGCAAAATGCAACAATCCCAAAAAAGGTGAAAACAGCAAGAAGACAGCCGAAATTCCAATTAATACCCAAAGTTAAATTTAGTTCGTCTTCAGAGATCCACGCTTAAAAATACTATTATTTTCATATTTGTAAATTTGAGACATTTCTCTAGAAAAAACAACCTTAAACGTGAACACATTCTAAATCAATCTAATGATTGGCCTAAATATAGGTTGGGCGCCGCACATAAGCGCGGTCTATCGAAACATTTCGTATGGAAATGGGGAAGAGGGTAGGAGATTCGACTCCTCGCCCTTTGCCTTTAATGCCTTATCTGACTCTTTCGGCAATCGTGGTTGATAGAAGAGTTGGGAAAATACACAAGACGATTCTACAGTCCCGAAATTCAATACCTCGATCCGTTGATACCACCGAACAGAAACTTCCACAGTCATCATATATAGGATGGAAGAAAAATGAAGTGAAAAGAAGCCCCTTAATTATTAGCTCGACGCGAAGTCTTATGATGCGTTGTGACTGTTGATAAGTCTCCTCATCGGGAATTTCTAAACGAACATAATTTCAAAATCTAGGTTTCTTCAATATGTGGAAATTGATACAAACGTTAGACTGTTTTCCTCTCGCCGGCGAATTTTTATAGTGAAAAACTTTTGCACCAATATACCAATAACGGATAATGGAGGAGTTAGAAAAATACGCAAATCCATTATACAACTGCCAGGTCAGTCCCCTCAATTGAGATTTACCGGCGGCGATATACTTCTAGTATCGAGATGGAGGAACGGGGCGTGCCCTCAAAACGTGCGTCATAGACTTTCTCAACAGTTTGAAACGAGACAAAGGGCGTCGCCCAGATTTTTTTCAATTTATTACTTCCACCCATAATTGAGCTAATCCCTCGATAACAACTCGGGGAGGAAAAATGCTAGCAAGTGCAATCGCTCATAACGAACGTATACACACGTCTCCGCGAACATCCATCTTCAGGGTTTATCACCTTACTCTAGCAAAGTAACTGGAATTCCTTGGAGAGCAATTACTCCCGTTTACGCAAAGAAGAACAACATCTCATCACTGATATGACTTAACTGAGAAAATATATCTGCTATCGCATGATTAGAGAGGAACATTGACACTGGCAATATTCTTGCAGTCGCTTGAAGGTTAGGTCTCAGGAAACTTCAGAGTAATTTGCCCCTAACATCCATTGGTCGCTCATCAACGCCAATCAGTACAAATCAAAAATTGACGTCGGGAGCCAGAGAAAACATTCCATCATAAGAAACATAGTAAAGCAACCATTATTTACAAAACTTCTCGCCTAATGGTCTATTTCGATACAAAGATATGGGCGCCAAAATTTATCTCAACGCTGACGAAAAAATATAGGCCTCGCAATTAAATACCAAGGAAAATGGAAAAAATATAGTAAATAAATGTGCATGGATACATTATTTGAAAAACCTCTACCTCACCACCTCCGTGAGAGTTAAGTTCGATGGAAATAGAAATATCTACAGAAATGAATAATACGCAAAAGAACTATCGTTGGAATCAGACAATAAGCGATCTTCGAAGACTGGAAAAGCCCAGGGGGGAGGTAGAGTATTACGAAATCTTGGATTTTGCTATTTCAGTCTTTTTGCATGCGTAGAACCTTAAAATACGTGTTGACATTAAATTGATCTTTCGCTTGCCTCGGTGAGATATCCTTGCTAACAACACCTGATTCGGATCCCGCCAGATGAAGTTGCATTTACCAGGGATTGGAAAATCCTAATGTAACAGTGGACAGCAAGACTGGACTGAATAGTACAAAATCTGCCAAATTAAAACGAAATTATGGAAATAAATAAATATGGTACGCAATTGGTTATAACAGTGGGTAGTTGTGGACATCAGTGGATATAGAAAATACTATTTAAGTTGACCATACTTTAAAACTAGACCAAAGGGAGCGAATCCACCCATTGAGTGACATGATCCGGTTATATCGACAGGTTCCTACGGTTGTGCTCCAGGTCGAAATAAGAAAACTCAAGGATTTATTCAAGGCCAACATCTTTTTTGCACCCTAACACCATATGGGAGAAGAACTGTTGAAGAAGCGGAGGTGGCATGTGATATAGTGAAGCGAAGGCTGCAGTAAAAAAAAAATAGGATCGTAGCTCTAATACACACCAGGCCTTAATGACCAGCGCCGGCAAGCATAGAGAGCGGAGGTGAGGGCACTTAGCCTTGGGTACCACTTTTAGGAGCCCCTCTAAATCTTTCTCCGAAATGAGAGAAAGGAGGGTTAAAGGAACCTCGAGAAGAATACTCAGGCCTAATGCAACTTGCCCTCCCAGGCAAAACCCATGTTCACCACTACGGAGTGGAAAATTTTCAGAGAAACCTAGCCAAAACTCCAAAATTTAATTTTAGGTGTTCTCAAACACCATTCAAGCAGGGAGACCTTTGAAGTGAGATGGATCGGGAAAGTTCCAATTCCCAGTGTCCGGCGGTTTTCACAAGGTGATGGAGAACTAAATTTTGAAAATTACATCGGCAGCATTTGTCTGAGGAAAGAAATACAAGTTCAATAGTGGCATTCGAGAGGAAACCTAGCGCCACTGTGATGCAACTGCGAAGGATACACTACACCAAGGACAATTTTTTCTTCCAATAACCTCATGAATTGCATTGGAGACGCAAGAAGGTGGTCGCTTTGAGAGGCGAAATGTCGGCCAACGTAAATAAATACCCGTTGTACATGCGGAGAAATTAAACAATTTCTACGCGAAAGCCTACGCGACTTCCCAAATGACTTGATGGTCGTGAGACATATACCCATTATTTCTGAATGAACGAATATCCATGAACTTCAGAAGCGAATGGAAGACTACGGACATAACTTGTAAAGAAACACAACAGACTATTCTCTTTGAACTCGCGTATTCTTTCAACTGTAATGACAGTATCGATTCCACGCATTATATGCATTGAAAAGGAAGCGCATTACTGCCAGCGACAAACATATCTTGCTGCTGAATTCCGCTCCCAACAACTATTTGAGAATCTAAATTCCCATGCTTCGCCATATGCGTAAAAGAAGATCAACCAAGAAGTTGCAAACACTTCGGTACATACCATTCAGAACAGTCCAGAGAATATGAGCCTTCCTAGCAAACGTAGGACCACGGAACGACGGGCAAAACAGTAAAAATGGCGGAGTCTATTCCAGAAGAGATATCTTAAAATAACACCATGACAGGTGAGGTAAAAATCGTTACTGACAGAATATCACGTGGAAACGAACTAGTATACTAATCAACCTGTCAAGCACGTGGAAGGATAAATAATTCATCAGGAAGCTTGCTCTAGCTGTGATTGGAGGAACACTAACTAGCAACAATAAGGAGGCACTTAGCAAAAGCTTAACATTCTAAATTAATATTTAAAGAAAATGATAATTACAAAGGCCTCTAAATACAAACGAAGGTGACTAAACAGCCATGTGAATAAGAGATAATCGTAATTACATATGCGAATTAGGCCTCAAGATAAGTCAATTTGATACGGCAACTAATATCATGACAATTATTTATCGTTATGTATATAATTGACAATAAAATCATGTTGTAACCTATTCACACATTTGCCGATTAAATCAGATTATTAAATTTGGAGTCACAGCACAGTATAATTTGGCGCAATATATTTGGCAAAACATACTATTACATTTATTTTTTTTTATTTTTTTATTTCCATCGCCCCGAAAACAGCTCACAAGGCCTTTTTACATCGGAGGGTATAACATGAAACAACAACTATCACACACAACCATGCCCTGGATAGGGGCAACCTACCCAGGCGGGACTCGAACCCGCGACCTTCGGTTTGGCAGGCGAGGACTTTACCCCGCCGCCACCGAGATAAAAAAGCAAATGAGAGAACGCAAAATTAGAACTAGCAATAGAATAAAACTGAGGGGAAGGTGGTATCGCTCCATTCCTTAATACGATACATTAGGTCTAACGGTACTAAAAAGATCAAGTATGGCTACATCAATTCAAATTAGGGCACTAATATTTTTTAAACCATTTTCACACATTTGACATTATCATGCAGTAATGTTTATTTGTAATCAGCACGACTTACGATGTGGCAGAGTCTTTTTACTGGAAATTATATTTGTAATTTTGTTAACACAAAAGTCAACCACAGCAATAAGAGCCAAGAGAAAATTGCTTGCTTCAAGGTAATTCCCTAAAGTGTCGTTGAAGGCTGATTTTTAGAACTATGATAAATCAGCCACTTACATTTAGTAATTCTTATCCCGTGAAACCTGCTTGAAAAACAGAGGGGAGAAGGAAAAATACAATTAATAAAAAAACGAAGCTACGCGAGAAAATCTTCGCCTCACGTACTCGCATGCACGAGGAGCGGATTGACGGTCACATTAAACATTTTGCAGAATCACGAGGGGCACCTCAGAATAGATCCGGGTGGGTACCAAGGACATGATTTCAAAAGAATCCCACGAGAAGAAGACAAATGTGCTGTGTAAGTGTTCTGACAAGCTAAAGGGTAATCGGTGATGCGACTACAACTTCTGATTGAGAGAAAAACACATTAATTATTGACACAATTGACGATTTCCCACAAATGGAAGGGCAGGGTCCATTTCAGAATCTCCTAACCAATCAGAACGGTAGCGATTCCGTCGTTTTGAAGACAAACCGACAGGAGAAAATAACGGTACGATTCTGTAGACCCTCGACCGGTTCGGCAACAAGCTCCAGTCGGTGCGAATCTCGGAATCCAACCGATTTCTAAAAGCTGTCGATGCTGCCGAGATTCAGTCGGTTAGCCATGTTTACAGTCGACACAGGCGAATTGATTGAGGATAAAAATCGTTTTCATTTTAAGCCCACGTTAGTGACCGGTAAATGAAATGTTATAGTTTAAGTATGCATACGTTTATAATTTAGAAAATGCTCACTTGAGAATTTTAAGTGTAGTGGAAGTAAAAGGACATAGCACAAAAAGACATAGAAGGTTACCAACAACACGGCGAGTGAAGAAAAGCGAACATCGCTGCCGGGACTCGTCCCTCTGCAAGGGAGGTCAAGAGAACTTCACGGGGTCAAGGGAGCAGGAAGCGTCCCCTAGCAACGCGCGTGCTGGCTACGACAGGGGGTTTCGAAACTAAATATTCGGAGATTTCGCGCATGGACTAAAGCTAGGTAATTACAGGCAAGAAATGGAATTAGAATTCGCCTAATATGACATCAGATACATATATAGTACAGTAGCGTATCGAGGGAGAAAAGGAATATCCCCCACCAAACCCCACAGAAAGATAGCATTCGATACGAATAATGCGATGAATACAATTACATTTTAAAAAACAAATATTATCAAACGGATATCATGAAACTCATCTCTTAGCATTGAGTACTATGCATATGTGTCTTATCTGTTCCTCCGTAGAATGCCCATCAAACAAAAAATGTCTCGATGTGGCTCTGCCCAACACCAGGATGATTTGCTCCCAATGGATTCATTCTAAGTAATAGATACACATTTAAAAAACAAATAATTGAACGTAGAGAAATGCAGAGGAGACGTAAAATAATATCGAAAACGATCGCAGCAATAGCAAAAGAAAATTGCTCATTTGGTTGAAAGTCTTGGATAATTGGACCGGAAAATACATTCGACGAAAATTAAGGAGCCATACAGCTCGAATAATTAGTATCCAAGATATCTAAGTTCCCCAACGGATAATGCATGTCTGCAACTACAAACGCCGCGGCGCGCCGCCAGCAAGTTCCCCGCGCTCCTACCCCTACTATCGTATTCCTTAAAGTTTCAATGCCATAGAGGCACTTTTAAGCGGGAACCTGTACCCCCATCGCGGTAGAATTATCCCCTACCATCTACCATCAAGCGGCGACGTCCTATCTTTAACAGCATTACTGTTTAAGTCGCTATATGGCGTAACACTGTCCAAGCTTCAAGGCCTGAGCATGCATTGAAAACTGGATAATATCGGGGTCCGGAAATACGTTCAAGAGCGCGAGTGGTTTGACCTCAACACTAGTAGGGTACTGCATGCATGAAGAATACATAATCACGCATATAACTGTTATCACACACGAGGTACATCAAAAGCTCTTCGCGATCATATACCAGACGTTGATCGCTGAACCGTATGAAACGATCATGTAAAAACTTGAACGGCGAATCAGAAAAACCGGAAAACTAAAGACCACATTACCCACAGTTGCCTAGAAGTTATAAATTACACATCAACGGAATAATACAGTTCGAATACACGCCAACTATTACAGGAATAGAATAAACCAAACAATGTCAGTGTCACCATCTCTCCAAGTCATGAAACAAGTAAAATATCACGGAAGTATGAATATTGTAATCCATCTAATTAATCTAGACTCGAATCGGAGCTAAACATTTCATTTCGAATGTCATCACCAATAAGTTACATAGGCTTTAAAAACGAATATCTTTTCTCACGTAAACTAATTCAAGCAGTGGGTGGATCACATAACAATGGTTTTAGCTCTGGTATTGATGAATGCTATGCTACAAGGATTTGAGCAACTCTGTGCGCCGCATAGTCACGCTTCTAAAATGAAGATAGTCAGGTAAATTGGTAGAAAAACGCTTTTTCGAGAGGAATCGGGAAGTGATGAGGATTCCTTGTCTTTTGGACAGATTAATACTCGGGCGCTTCAAGTTTAACTCAGTTCTGGACCGAGACGGTGACACTAATAGAGAGTTAAATCATGGTTCCGCAAATAAATCAGAAGTGTGATTTCAATAAAGTTATTTCTCATTTTGAATGTAACATACAACAAATCCTGAATCAATTACGTACGGGTGAACACCGGAAAATTTTCACAATAGGGTAAATAATTTAGGTGGTACATTTTTCCTTTAAGTGCAAAATTTACAGCGGCCGTCCGTCTTATTTCTCCATAACAAATATAATAGCAATACCTCACTTAAAAATATCCAATGCTCGTTTCATCCACTGTTAATCATTGAACGAGTACTTGTTGGATATATGTATATTAATTTTCGAAAGCTTACAAAAGTTATGGTATGAAACTTGTGTCCAAATCATGCCCTGAAAACTAATCACACTTATCTCGAGATTTATCTATCACAGCCACTAAAAGTGAGGATTTTGGCGAATGGACAGCGGGGCGAATAGGAGTGGAGGGGGGCAGTACACAGCGTCCCCCCTAAGCTGGCAAACAGTCTTTGCGTCCCGTGGGAGAGCGTTGGGGAAAAGACAACATAGCCCAGGGCATCCAAAATTCTCATTGCACCCAAAAGGCAATTAGTCGTCTTCTATCGGAAGATGAGCGCGTGATTATCAACACCCACTCATTCTCGAGAGTGCCTATAAATTGGCCTGTGATGGGTACGCAGACTCTTAAACCAAGTCAAAGTCTCCTACAGATATCAAAATTCTTGCGCTTACCAACAACGTAATAATAAGAATGTTAACACACAGGATCCCCCAACTTAAGTTGCTATTTTCGCCTACAGGACCTACTGCCTACACAAGCAGAATTTCCCCACCGACGTTTCATTCCCGGTTTTCAATTTGGCATGCTCTTCAAACACACACGAAAGAAAAATAACTCGAGCGCGTTTTCTCGAGTTTTATTCGTTTTCCAATGGTTTCCAATTCGCGCAGCATAAGTTTTCTAAATGTTACTCTGAATCTGATGGTAACTTGAAAGGAAAATATCTTATTTTGATTTATTAAGAACTTTTTGCTACTACTCACGTGGTCGCACCAACAGTAATTACGTCTTAGACCACTCACATCAATGATGGGCACGGTGGTGTCCAAGGACTACCACAGTCGTTACGACAAGTGAAAATTAAATGGTAAATAGTTCCTGACCAAACTTATTTATAATACAGTATTAATTTCCTTTTGACTCGCATTAATAAATGGGCCTTTTCCGAAAAAAATAAAGACAAAAATCTATGTCACGTGAAAAAATGTCCAAAGGAATCCAATGGAAGGCTCTCTTTTCACAAATAAATATTTATCCTCGAAGGATTGGAAGCAAAGACACTTTTTCACATAAATATTTATTTAAAAAACGTGTCTCCTTCAGCCCCTCACCCTCCCGCCACCATTAGGCATGCTAAGAATTTGTTTCGCAGACCTCTCAGGAGCCCACTAAACGTGAGGGCCGAGGGAAACGTGCTCTACTTGCGCTATTGGCGAGCCCTCTCTCCACCCCCCCTCAGGACGTCTCTCGGAAACCTCGTGAAACTTCGTTACATCACTAGCGTGATTTTCTGTCACAAATTTCACCATCCAGCATTAACTAGGCAGAGTAATAGTAAAAAAAATTGAAAGTTACAACGTTATTTAACAGCAGGAAGACTGGTGACAGACTTGAATATTCATTGATGGCACTAGATAATAATTCGATTGAACATTAAACTGCTCCGCCAGAAAGAAAAATGCCAAGCTAATGTAATGAACAGTAACTACCCTAACTCTATAAGGTCGAGTCCGTGATACAGCAGTTATGACATAAGATTATTATGAGTGAGCATCTTCTATTCATCCTGTGACCGCATGCACCATGACCTTGCAACTTAAAACATGACTAGTGGAGTTTGAAGGCCAAAGACGAAGCGTCTTCCACTTGGGTGTTCAATTCTATTCAATTACGAAATGATTTCCAGAGGATTTCAGAAAATGTTATAAAAGTTTTTACCAAATTTGCAACTAAAGTAACACTGTTGAAGGGCAGAATTAGCAACCAGCCCAATTTAAGTTTCGACTGTCAACTCGAATCGCTGAATTTGAACGCATGCTGAACACATGAACCGCACGAGTCCCCAACAGAAATTCGCCCAAGTTCCCATCTCAACATCTAATTAGGAATTTTTGAATGAATTAGGAGTTTTTATCAAGGAGGGAATGTACCGAAGGAACATTTTAATTGGTGGTCTGATACTTTCGCACAGGCATATGCATGCAAAACTAGCATAAAGACTTTTTTTTACAGAAAAGAGACAGGATGTTGCCGGCAATAACACGTTTTTCACACACGATATAAATACATATATTTGTCTAAACAGAGATTTATCTAGCAGTAATAAAACGCAGGTTTACTAAAATCTGAGAACACATTCCCTTGGGGGCAGTGCAGTACCTCGCCAACCTATGATTGACGATATTAAATCATGCTCACGAACTCGTGCACACAACACTGGCGATTTTCATGCCGCTGAAATTGATATTCACATTCACAAACATGCCGATTTAAAGATAGTGCAACAGACGAAAAAAGATTCCACTCACCCAGATTTTGACGCGTTAGTAGATATTATGGAATGTACTCTTAATTTATGGGCGATATCCTTCAGCTCCTGAATAACTTTGGCCTCCGGTTTGTGGTACAGATCAGCCATGATTAAAAAATACACTGACAGGGACTGAGAGAACTCCCGCTAACACGCACAAGTTGCAGTGAGAATCAACAAGTGCAACCACTCAACAATTTTCACCGGCTGCCGGTTTTCTGATGACTTTGGAGTGGGGGAACGAGGGGAGAGGGAAAGTTTTTCTTAAATTCGATTAAGGCGACACATAGGTTCTTTTGAACGAACTACATACGTGACGGTCGAATAATCGCGGCGTAGTATGAATATGGATAATTCGTAAGTATTGTGAAAATAGTAATTTATACTCTATGGGCAAATTGTAAGCGTTTCATCGGCATTGCTGAAATGATTATATTAGTCTACAAAGATTCGTGATAATTAACACAATGCAACTTTGAAGGTATTATTTTTTAATTTATAATGATGTTTTAGCATCTACATATTGACAGTTTAACTTAATTATCAAATTTAGAAACATCTAAACTCCGTTATTGAGCTACTAAATTACTATCATTGTCCTCGCACCTGATTCTTCCCAATGTAAGTTGTTCTTTTGTGTAAGGTATATAATCTAGTCGTCATAAGACCTTAGTTTTAGCATTGTTGTCATTTATGAAGTCACAGCGTTACACACTAAATTACTTATCAATGTGCTGGCTGCATAAATTTGCTTTACGTTCATAAGTTCTTCATGCAAAAATAGATGTAATTAGCCCTTTAATTTTTATTGCAATATTATATGTTTGTGCTGAGTGCCGCAACTGAAGTAACATTCTAAATAACATTTTACTTAAATTTTATTGTGAATGTAACATTTAAGTTACCCGGATAGTATGCGCAAGCTGCTATCAAGCCTCGATTTTGAGACAGTAATTGCTGAAATGGCCGAGCTTTATTCCAACTTGATTTTAGGGCTTAATTACTGTGGATTGGATTGGATATAGGGTTGATTCCTGTTTGCATCAGGAAACTTTTATCAAACTGAATGTTTAGATTAGTATCCTGGATTCCTTTGTGCATAAGTCGTGAGAATTCATTTGAATTTAAAGAAGTTGGAGATTGAAGGAACTTCATGATGTCACGAAGATGCTTCTTTTGGTAACTGAAAAAAATGATTTGTCAGACAGCCCACTTAAATTAAAGGAATGAAAGCTGTGAAAGGGACTTATAGAGAATGGAATTCTATAGAATATATATGCACTATTGGGGAGTGGTATTGGGTCGGAAAGTAGGGTGTTGGAGACTGTAGAAGAAGAGAGGGAAAGGGTTTACACAGAAGCTATTAAAGGGGCATAGACGTTGATTGGCTACTTGGAAATGAATACCTACCCAAAGAAATAATTAAGAAAATGGAGGATTGAATGAAGTGGAAGGCAGAGGGAGAGAATAAATCAGGTACAGGTATAGGGAGATAAGCAAATGACTAAGAGGAAACAACCCACATTGCACAGTGTCTGGTGGACGTCCGCTGCATTTACGAATGATCCAAAATCTGTCTTTGACTTTTCTAGACAGCCAGAGGATGTCCAGTTGTCATCTGTGATTTATTGGCAGGCCATCGCAATGCATTGAGCAGACTTCCAATGATCGACCTGACAGTCTGAAGTTTATTACTTTTATTTTAACCATTTAAATTAACAATTATAGTAGGTACTTGCTATGAATTTGAAATTTAGAGTTGAAATATATGCCATCAGGAGATTTAAAGGGAGGAAGGTGTCCATTTTATCATTAAAATTTTACGTTGGATGTTGCTCCTCGGTGGGGCCCCATTGGCCCTAAGTGTATGATATCCAAGCTAGGGATAATTCCTTGGGCACAACCCTTTCCTGGGCACTTCCTCAACTTCAGAGAGATAATGTAGGTCCTGGAGGGATAGCTGTCATGGTGTTAGTCTCCTCCAAAAGATGTGACCAGCCGTAGTCATTTTTTACTTTAATTATTGGGAAACTGAAGGTAAATAAATATACTAATGACACTCCTGACAATGGAAACGAGTACCCAGGATGGGCCCGCAAAGGATACGCTCCTGAGTCAGTGACTTTTATGCCCGTGTGTCTCAGGAGGTGAAGGACTGAGTAAGGAAAAAAGGATAAGAGATGCCAATGCAATGAGAGCACGACAACACCTCCAAGGAAAGGATAGGAAGCGAAGGTAGGGGATAGGGAAAAACCCATGTCACCATGGAGACGATGTGGCCATCTACTTGTGAAACCATAATTTAAGTAGCCAAAGAAATTGTAAGTTTATTCTATAATGGGAATGATAATAATAATAAATTTATTTCACGGGCTTAAGCCCTTTTACATTAGCACAAATTTAAAATTGCACAAAGTTAATCACAATATCAATATACTACAAATACAGAAACATAGATATCAATAACATGAAATACATATTAGGAGATAAAAATACATACTTAGATGTAGTTCACAAAAAAACATACATAAATATAAACCTGTATAAACATATACGAAATATCATAACATCATATACCAAACATATAGATAAAGTTTAATAGATACATTGGAAACA
Organism: Ischnura elegans; assembly: GCF_921293095.1. Lineage (NCBI taxonomy): Eukaryota > Metazoa > Arthropoda > Insecta > Odonata > Coenagrionidae > Ischnura > Ischnura elegans. The sequence continues at coordinate 41,551,474 of NC_060259.1, forward strand.
ATACAAAACTGAAAAGGGTACCTTAGGAAATGCACCTCAAACAGTCCATCAAGAATTTTTTAAAAGAAACCTTTGACATTTGGAAAATGTCGGCATCTACACATATGTTATTATAATCCCTCGCTATCCTGAACATAGGCAAAAAACAAATGTAATTGTAATTGCAGTGCGGGAGATAAAAAAGATTATGAGTTCTAGAGTGTAAGGCAGGAACTTTAATATTGATTAGACTTAGTAGATCCGGACATATAATTTGGTTATTTAGCAGGCCATACAAAAATATGAGACCTAATTGTTTCCTTCTATTACATAAGGAACTGAGATTGAGTAGATTTAACAGTTCAACATATGATCCTCTTTCTCTTTCTAAGTTGAATCTAAAAGCAACAAGTCTTAAAGATCCGTGATCCGTGTATTAGTATTAGTAGTCAATCATTGTAGCTTTAGAATTAAATTGCACTTGATTTTCTTGTTGATAGTACAGGAGCAAGTACCATAATTGGAACAGAAAACTGGCTCACAGACGGCTTCAAATCAGTGAAGTACTCTGATAAGGGTTCAATGCACAGGGAGGACAGAGCTATTGGAATAAAATTGAATGTTTACATCATCTTGCTAGTTGCACATAAGTAAGAGCTATGACAGGCACAGAAGATATGCTTACAGACTACATTCAGTTAGTTATGCCCCCACAATGAAGAGGCAGTAGCGGATACAGAAAAAACTCAAGGGAGGGGCACAAATGATATTTTGTGCTACCTATACTTTTATCGTAATGAAAAATAATCAAGTTACATGCAAAGTTTAAGAAAGTTGAAATTAAACTGATTATACACATTCGCAAAACAATGCCATCTTATGACATAAAAAAGTTACAATAGGGTGGATTCCTATTACTTTTTTCTTGCCTAAATCGAAAGATTATTACTCTTGGAGTACGCATTTCATGCTTTTGGATTTTTATATTACAATATCTATTTTTCGCAATTAAATGAAAAGTCAAGAATTTCTAGTACGCAAAAATGTGATGGCTAAGTATAAATACTAGCAGGTACCAGAGTATCCTGTTAGCAGGTAGTGCTTGGCTTAAATAAGGATTATTAATACCCTATCAAACAAAGGAAACTTTCCGACCTTAGGCTGTTTTAATAGGTGATTATTAAGACATGTTCCCCTGAGCTCTGCGCCTCATGCATGTATTGGTAATCTCAGACAAAGTAAAACTCCTTGTATAGAAACTAGGTCCCTGTGACGTCACGTGGAGTGGCATTACATGGGCGCCAATCTGGCCTTTTTCAAATGCAGTTAAAATTGACCATTGCCATTTGTCCAAACTGGGATTTCCAAAACCAAATAATTTGTATATTATGAATACACTAATGGTGGGTAACGAATCGCAATCAATGCATTTCATTTTATTTGATGAAGGAAACTACCCTATTGTGGTTCAGCAATGTTTGGCAAATTGGGTGGCCCCGAAAGCGGGAGAGCGTGCGCCCCCTGCAACCCTCATATGTATCTGCCACTGCGAAGAGGCATTGATTCTAGTCCAGCAAGATTCCAGTGGTGTAACGAGGGGGGAGGTCCTGGGGGTCCGTAATTCCATTTAAACGTACTTTTGTACCAAATTCAAAGGCTTTAAATATCTAACATAGCGAAAGGTTATATTTTGCATTTGTAATATGCATTTAAAAATAAATTGTGCAATTTGTAATGAAAATATATTTATCTACAGTTATTTGTATTTAAAGTACAATTTTTGGGGATAATTTCACCGAAATGTAATTCAGTCGGATTATATCTGTAATCATAGTTACATAAATACCCGTCCCTGGCGATGGAATTCGTTGGTAGGTATTGAAGTTATCCCCTCATCTTTAAATCGAAGTAGTTCACCCGCCAATGTACGCTATCTTTTGCCCGTGGTCGAAGTTCCCACCATCCTCGCCCCTGAGCCTGGGCGCTGGTTGACAGCATGAGCAGAAATTGTAGGGATGTAGTTCCCCTGATTCCCGCCTTCCACAAAATGGAGACCATGGGAATTTTAATTAAACTTGAAAACACTATGAAAGCATGAAAGACATGCAAATGTCTTTGCTGAGATAGGTATATCCATGTAACGTAATGAAAAAAGTTTAGTATGCACAACAAGAATAATTTCCTTAGGGCTTTGTTGAATTATGTGAACAACACGGAAAAGTCTACCATATCCGCTCACTAGACATATTATGAAGAAGAATTAGGGTGTAATGTCTTAATCACAAAAAAACGCACATATTTGAACTTGAAGTAGATGCAGTTAACATCTTTCTAAAGTAGAGCCAAAGTATTCATGTTAATTAGGATTTACCTTCATATGATATTTTGCATGATAGCGCCCCTGGCGGCCATTGCAATTGCTTTTGCGCGATTTCTGTGAGCAACCAATGCAAACCTGTTAAATATTTGTTATGATTGCGTTTGTGAGTGCAAGTGTATGAGTAGGATTGTGTTCTGCTGTAAATAAGTGATGTAGGATAACTGTTAGTACTCCATCGAGTTGGAAATATTTTCCTAAGGAATATCTATTGTAAATTATCGACAGTCCATTGTGACAATATGACCGACGAAGTTGGTACTCGAGGTAAGTTGCCTTCAGTCGGGTCAAATTTAAGTCATTCGTAATGCTTTTAAATCTGAATATCCCGTTTTATGTTCTCTTGTATATCATCTATATATCGTATGGTCCATTTGTTACCTAAGCATCTGTTACCATTTAGGTTTTTAGTGTGTTGTGCGAGATTAGGGATGCATGTCATTATATCTGTGAGGCAACTGTGTACTTGTTTTTGGATTGACAAAGTCAATGCATTTTTTCTCACCACGGAATAATAATATTCATTTATCGCCTGTTTCTCGTAATTGCTGTCATTTTATACCCTGAGAATTTTCTCTCGTATCGACAGGTTCTCGCTTATTTGAGCAATAAACTGTATTTCGCTAACAATGACGATACTCCTAACGAACCCCACATTCCTCAGTTCACAACTCTCTTTGAGCCCCTTTCTTGTAGATTACAGTCTGTTGGGTTTATTTATTTCCAACGGATAACACCATTTTTGGGATCTGTCTTTATGATGACAGTAGAAAGTGAAGATTAAACTTTGTAAAGCGTTGTATACGTCGTGAAGCGTGCAAGGGGGCGTAAATCAACTATTTCGGCTGTGTTAAATGTGAGATTCTATAGTTTGCATCTTTTTTATGCTCTACAGCATTAGGTGTAATTTTTTTCCTTTAAATACCCGGGGCGATCACAATTCTAATACATCTCCATCAAAAAATTGCTTACTACATTGTTCTTTCGAGATTTTATTGTAGTTAAATGAGTGCATGTTGGGGTTATGAGGATCTTCACGTTTTTTTGGAAAATTAGTAGTTTGCTCATTTTTGTGGGGTTGCAGTGGCAATTATTTTTATGTTGATAGCGAAGTAATTGTATTCAACTATTGAATCTTTCAATTTCCTCCTTTGAAAGGCAGGTTCGTAGTTACCACATACACAGCCACATATGGCTCTAGGTTAGGTTCATGGGGTTCAACATTGGATACGGCTTGTTTGAATTTCCAAATCCATTGTATTATCATCTTCGATGGAACGTCGTAGTTCATCTATTTTTCCCTCCTTAAGTAAGAAAAGTCGTGCTCCTCTCACCCCTCAAACATCATATGTTCTTAATGCATGCATTGCTCCATGCCCAAGTTTGAACTCAACCTGTTAACCCAGATAACCAGGTCTCACCAACCCAGCTACTTCGATTCCAGTACCCACATTGGTGGAAATAGAGAAAGGCCTGTGATTGATAACTTATGTTTTGGATAGCTATTATTGAGAAAAATGCTCATCAGGGGTAATAAGTATTTTACAGCTGTAATAAGAAGGTACTGAAGAGAGCGAGTGAGTTTTCATTCAGGATAGAGCACATGATTGAGTTATGAAGAAAAGTAATGAAAATGAAACTTCATGTTGACTTTATTTATATCTTGCATAACTTGTTGGGAGATAAGCCTTATAATTGGAAATTTATAATTGGGAAGCATAGGGAAAATTCCTTATAACTAGGTAATTAAGGCAAGTGTAGGATTGTCCCTGCAGCCAAATGGCTTAAACATGGTGTCCATATAATATAATGGTAAATGGTCAAAGGTTTTAAATAAAATTCTCTGCAAACATTGTGAATGAAATAGACTCAAGCAAATTCAAGTAAAAAAATTAATTTCTCAATGTGCTTTGATGCTAATGTGTAATTTTCAAGAGTGAATTCCAGCTCTATACTCCCATCTATTTATACCAGTAGTACTTGTAGGAAATGAAGGAAGGGTAAGGAGTCTTGAGGAGCACGGTTGGTGCATGATACTATTGCCGGATGAGGGAGGATGATCTAAGGTCAGGGTAGCAGAAAGGTGAGGGGTTCAGGGTGGAGGGGCTGTTGATACTCTATCTTTGGGGTCAGCACTTTGAGTTCTAATGGCATAATATTACGTTCTTGCAAAACTATGTGGAAATGCGGGCATCATAATAATGTCTGTTTGAATTTCATCGTCTTTTATTTTTCTGCCACAATATTATGGTCGGGCATATACCTAGAATTGCTTTATAGATGAATTAGTGCATAGAAAATACACTAGATGTTGAGTCTTAAATATGGTTGTTTTATTTCATCTTTCTATGTACTGTTGTAAAATTACAAAAAGATTCTAAAATTTTGGAAAAATTCCCAATGCTGGAGTAAGGGATTGCATATCTATGGCTACCACTAATAGTGTTAAAATAATAAATTTATTTGTTTTGTATTGACTGGTGTTTATTCAACAAAATTTCTTGCTAGGAGAGTTGCCTCAAGTGCTGCTAGCTAAGTTTGAGGAAAAGAGAAACAATCACCCTGCTGTCAAGTTGATGCTTGCTATTAATCCCATCTTTCTGCGTGGTTTGTCATCAGCAGTTGCAGCCATGCTCACCAATATGCTTTCATCCCTTTTTGCAAAAAGTTGACATCAAAACCAAAGACATGCAAGCATCAAAAATAGAAAAAAAAATCAATAACTTCTGAGTTATTATTCCAACCCTCGTCAATCTGTGCTGTTTTACCTTTGTGCAAGTGGCATCCTCTTTGAATTCAATCTGATTTTATCTTCATATTTACATTGTCTTTGATGGAGTGGCATGTTGGATTCATTTATGCTCCATTTTAATGTGGTTTTCTTCATTATTATTTTGCAGTTGAAGCCGAGTTGAACATTCTTGATGAGATCTTGGATGACAATGCAGATGTGTTCGAGGAATTGGCTAAAGAGCTTGCAACTAGTGGGACCAATGCCGGTTTGTTTCAATTCCTGATTATTATATACATTGCTAAATTATTCTTTTTATTTGAACTCAAGTAATCTTTTACGACCATTATTAAAGTTTGATGAATCGAGAGCAGAAATTCATTGATGTTTGATGAATTGAGATATGTGTCAAAATGCATTTTTTTCGAAAGGCTCAAAAGTATAATTTTCACTTGAGAAAATGTTTTCATAGGGTCAAAAACCTCAACTTTCAAAGTAACTGCATTTTGATCCTTTAGGCACCTCAGGCACGGCTATCTGTTGTTGCACGAACTTGGGGCTTTAATATCACCATTTTCTGACCCATTTGCGCTCTTTGAGACCATGAGTTCTTGAATCGGATCCATTTTAAATTATAAGTGCCGGCCTACCACAATGCTGTAACCTTGTCGGAGCCATACAAACAGCAGCTATTTCAGCATGGCAGCCACTATGTTAAAGCAGTCAAATTCAGAACATTAAGCGCACACAATCATCTTACTGCTAGGACATTCATCTTTATTTTCAGCTTGTCATTTCTGGAAGTTAAATTCCTCGTTGCCATTCACCAAGTTGCATCTTGTAAATTTTGAGTTGGATACTGGAGTATGCATAAATCACTATGAACGTCGTGATGAATACTACAGCTGATGCCTATGCCTAAAAAATAATTCACACATTTATGATTTACTTTTCTTATTAAGCGGAAATCATGAGGGTGCAAAATGGGTGGAAGGTAGACGAACATATGTCAATCTCACAGTTGAGCAATGTAGTGATGTGAGTAAATGTAGAAGTAAACTCGGCGTAATTGTGGGGAATTTCAGGATATTCTTCCAAACGCCCTGAATTATTAAGATGGCTGTGAGAGTACTCCACATGTGATGCAGTGCAAATAATAGATATTTGCCCATGTGAATATACACTCGATTCAACTAATTTTTTTTACATAATTGGATGTAGAGATCATGAACATAATGAGGAATGAGTAATTACATGAAATACTTCAAAGAACACCAAAAATTATTGTATTTCTGATAATCAATTTTTTAAAATCTGGTTTTCAAAGCTATGTGAGCTTCTTAAGTATCTTTGATCTTCAGATCCTCATTTCAATAAACTTAAAACCTATCCCTCACTGTCTGTTACAGCTACAAACTGAAAAATTGACCAAATTTCTTTGGATAGACTGAACTAAATCATGACATACACCTAGGGTTAAATTTACCATGATTAAATATTTGGGCTAAGCCATCAGTTCAAGTGACGTTTTACAAAATTACTTGTTTTATATAGTAATTTAAAAATCTTAAAATTTTAGGTATCATTCATGTCTTTATATATATTTTTTTTACTATATTTGTTTAGATGGGCAGAATAGTGTTGTTCCACCTGATAAAACAGATGATGATGCGGAGACAGTATCCAGTCCCTCAAAAGACCCAACTGTGAAAGCAGAGAAGGAACCAGTTCTGGAACTTGCCTCACAAGTAGATGCAGAGAAATCAGGAGATGAACAGAAAAATACTGATGAGGCTCAGCCAATTAAAACTGAGGAAATGGTAAGCATTAATTCAATGGTAATTTGAACTCCTTGGTATTGGAATGGTCCCATTCATTATGAAGATGTCTTTTTCAAGGTTTTATTGGATGTGATCTTTTTTCACCAAACCAGGTTGAGAAATTTTTTGTCCATATACTGGCCGCTTAAAAATAGTAAACCAATGAAGCTCACATACAACAAACTCCTGATTATCCGGCTACGGTTTATTTGTTTCACAGCTTATCTGTGTATTAGTTTTACACTTCTTCGATGTTTTCCGCAATCTCTATAAAAAAATTTAGCTGATGCAAAGGCACCAGGGTATTTGCATTTTAATGCAAGCCTAAAGCTGCCTTATTATTTCTGTTAGAATCCTCTTCGTAAAAGGGAATTATTTTATTTACTTTTTGATGAGGAATGTTTCAAGGCTACTTAGAAGTCTGCTCTAGCATGCAGACGACGATTGGCGGCGGGAAAAAAACCCTTGATTTATTTTTTTTTTTCGTTCTTCAGATTCTTCAATGGTTTCTTTAATTCTCCAATCTTATCTTGTCTTCTTTCCTCGGCGTTGATAAAGATTTCTGCTCGAACTTCATTTTCTTCACGAAATTCCACAGATAGAAATGTCCAAACTTAAAGATACAATTTTTAAATAGTTGAAAGTTGGCGTTCGGGTGCGTATGCTGTAACAAGCTGTATCATACAGGAGTGAGCGCAACCAATATCATCGCTAGAACTGCAAATTTTCACGTGGATTCATGACTTAGGATTTATAAGCGATTTTTCTACAGAAATTAATGAAAATTCCTTCGAGGAATGATAAAAATGGGTCACTTTGTTTTGTTTAGCACGTAAAAAACTCTATAACTATTCGATATTTTTTCTGGCATTGGGTATACGAGCGAATATCTACTTCATTGTGCTCGCATTCGAAAATTAATGTAATCACTTGAAATACGGTTATCACTTACGTAAGTACGGATTTACATAAGTCGAGACATACATAACTCGGGGGATGCCCGTTATCCAAACTTTCACTTAAATGTCTTGTAATGTTCATAATTTACGCAAAACAAGCATCAATTATTATTTATGCAGTTATTCTGTTATTTAAGAGTGCTTCCCGGACTAATTGGGAGCTTTCTTCTCCAGTTCGCCATCTTTTTAGCGGCGATAACATGGTCGTACTCGTATTATTAATGCTCCATGTAAGGCATAGTTTCGAAAACCACACATCTGTGGCTGTGTGATCATGGATACAGAAAAGTGATTTGCACAAATGCTTCAAAACCACTGCTCAACGTCGGAAACTACACTGTCAGGCACCACACCACGTAGTCGCGTCTTGCACAAGTTGCCCCGCGTTGCAACTGCTGCGCGATATGTATCTGTGATCAAGGAGCACGGTCTCGCACTGCGAAGCTTGGAAAATAGGAACACGGTGCTTCCGTGAATGCAGCTAGTGCGTAATTCCAATGATTTTGCATCTGATTTTTTAAAGTAAAGATCGTGGATAAAATTGAGCGAGTGTGAAAAATAATGCACCGATAACCGGCAAACCGGATAAACCGCAGCCGGATAATCGGGTGTCTGCTGTATTAGAAGTGAGAGGCTTCATTCTTCTCCTTAGAATATTACGAGTGTCTGATATACCCGAGACTGATAGAGTTACATATATGCAGGGGATTCTGAACACTCATTAAATGAAGCTTCCATTGTATTATGAAAATACCGTATAAGCTTGTGTAAGAGGCGCACCTTTTTTCCCAGACATTGCACCCGAAAATGGGGGTGCGCTTCTTACACAAACTTCTTATCTCCTCCCCTCCCCTTCACCGGTCGCAAGTCCATGGGGAACTGAGTGGCCTTGGTTTTCAGCGTGAGTCAGTCATCTGAAACCCTGGGTCAAAATCAAACGGCAGGCAGGGGAGTTTATCCCTTAGTGACGTATTCTTAAAATGCTCCTGTTTGAATTTCTTGCAAGCATCGCGCCGTCACGTCGGTACCCCAGAGGTGAACATTGAAAAGATCGCGCGGGGTGATTCGCTCCGGAGCGCGCGCTAAATTTACTGCCACGAGTGGGCATCCTGCGGCATTTATACTGCATATAGTAATCGGTTATCAAACGTAGAGAAACGCGTCGTTTTGAAGGACATACCTGGTTAATAGTCAACATCTGTCTTGCCGAGCAATTTCCATTACGTTGAGCACTTGATTTTTCAAAAACCATCTTCAGACGCTAATATGAGGATTTTTGCAACTGAAAATTATATTGGTGTCTAAACCTGCGGTTTAAAAAATTCGAACGAGTGTGTTCATTGTTGGACTAAATGGTGGATAGAAGAAATCGGAAATGCTTATAAGTGAAGAGCGCTGAAGGCGAGGTCGAGGGGAAGGAGCGTGCTCCCTCCCCTCCGTATTTCAAGCTACAAGGCTATGAGCGAAGGAGCAAGGGAAGAACACGTCCGATCTTGCATGTGACGTCGTTGCCTTTAATGCGAAGGGGCGAAGGCACAGCAATGTGATATACGCAGTTTGCGTTGCCTGAAGTTTCCAGTCCGTCTCGTCTTGTTTGAATGCGCTTATGCTACGCTTGTTTCTTCCGAAATTGTGCTGTTTGGACTATGTTGAATTTTAGTAGCCTTGTTTTAGCAATAAATCTTTGTGTCAATCAATTAGAGCTCAAAAAACTTAAATGCTGTCAGATATACATCGCGTTCGGTCAAATTCTTTTTAGAACCTCGTGCGTGTTTTACGATTGCTGAAAGATATCGAGATATCTCCGAGCTCAGAAGGTGACTCACCTAGCATTTGACCTCCAGAAACTCGGAAAATTGAACCTGGTAGACCGAAAAAGGTCAGTTGGTGAGATGGGGTAGGGATGAAACACGTTTCAATTGTTCCCTTGTAACTTGAAATTTTCCTATTTTCCTGTGGAGTCTCGGAAAGGAAAAAAACGGTAGGGAGGGCCGAGTGTAGTTCCGTTAGGCCCCTTGCACGCACACCGATTTTGGAAAGCCGGTAAAATATCGGCCGATATTTTACTGGCGAAGCGATGCTTGCACACACGCCAGATTTTTACCAGTCAAACGATAAGTTGCTATGTTTTTTAGCCGGCGCCGGCGATCCACAGTGACAATGGCCGGCAGCTAACCGGCATTTTGCCGGTGCCGGCGCGTGGTCGGTACGTGTGCAAGCTCCAATGCTCTCCCATTGTTCACTATTGGAATGTGGACGGCCGATATTTTACCCGCCGTCCAAAATCGGTGTGTGTGCAAGGGGCCTTAAATCTACGACGTGGTTATTATCCTACGGCGCTGAGATTTCCCCGATTGTTGTCCAATCTCTTGGGAAGGTTCATGCTATGTGCCTGTCGTGTTTTGCCTTAAAATTTTCTACGGCTGCAATTCTATTGCAATACTTCTGCGAGAGCTTTTAAACAAAATCGTTCGTGAGTAGGACAAGCAACGTAGAGCGATGGCGTATGCGAAGAGAGGATCGGAACTCTTTCTGCTCCCTCTTATGCCGCTATCACCGCCGCAGTTATCAAAATTTCCTCTTTCAAATAGTACTGAAAGAGGAAATTTCGATTACTGTCGAAATTCCAGGCATACATCTGCAACACCGCATGATAGGATTTAAAAAAATGCCGCAAATTTTTTTCTTTGCAGCTTCGATCCTCAAAATAGGGGTGCGCCTCTTACACGTGTGCGCCTCTTACACAAGCTTATACGGTAACTTGGAACAGGTTATCCTTATTTTTCAATCATCTGATTGGGCTTACACCCTCATGAAGGTGAAAAATTGACACACTAGTTCATGTCGTTTCCATAAGTGAAATATGAAATTGTCCTTCATGTGATCTTCTGAATAATCAGTTTGTGATTTGGATTAGTGTTAATGCATATTATATTTTATTTCCACCCTACAATGTTTGAACATATCTTGATTGAATTGCAGGAATCTGTTGGGCCTGTGAAGGAGGAGTTGGAAGATGAGCCAATGGTGAGTTCTATAGATATAATTTGAAGTTTGGTTTTCTACAGTTATTTTGAAGGTAATTGCCATGATCAGCTGTAACTTCAAAATGATACATTGGAACATTGATCTATCCTTCCCAAATTGATGGTTTTCCCGCATTCATTGTTCGCCATTCCCAAATTAACCCTTTCGCGTCGAATGCCACACCTGTGCTGCGACGATTTTCTTCCATAAACAACGAATGCCACGCCTGTGCGGCACAGGTCGATATAAGTGACCGTGGCGGACACAATAGACCCACGGACGCGGTCGCTCCTCGTGAGCCGCCTTAGCGCGAGCCCAGTCCCATCTTCGGCCGCTCAGGTCGACCCTTTCTTATCCTCTCCATGCGGTCAACTACTGTTATTTGCAGTGTGTTTTCCCAAACTATATTTGTTGCTTACTTTTGATATCTATTGCTATAAATGAATTCATCTTTTTCTGCTGACCACATGGAAATTTCAAACAGAATTCTAACGTTAATATCAATGGAGTTATAGACCAACTAGTAAATATACTAAATCCGTCTATATCAACATTAGAACTTCGTTTAAAATTTCTGCACGCTCAGTAAAAAACACAAAATTAATTTTGAATGTAAAAAATCGATGCAAACAACAAATATTTGCATATATTTTGCATTAATATTTTAGCCAGTTGACCACGGACTCGTCCTAGGAAGGGGCTTTTAATCCCTCAAGGGCCTGGGACAGAGGCCGAGGAAAGGGATCAGCGCCCCACTGAGTTGGGTTTAAAAATGGTTAGGGAAGGAACCACTACCTTCAGTCGATGCAAAAACGCTTCGTACAGTGGAGTAAAGAAAACTTTCAAGAGACTCGCATTGAGGAAGAATTTCCCTCAACGAAGGTCCGGCGTGAAAGGGTTAAGTCCCATACAGACAATGTTATTTTTTCCAGCATCTATCGTTCTCCAAAGTATCGTTTTTCCACATTGATCATTTGAAGATCATGGTCCCGATGTATAATTTTCCTGCATCCATCGTTTGACGAAAATGAGACAGAAGTATTTACAATGCGTCATTAATAACTAGTAAAGACAGGCACATAGTTTGAATCTTCCCCAAGAGATGGAACTACCATGCAGAGAAGCTCAGGGCTGTGGGATAGTAACTACTTTGCACATTTCCCAAAATCCGCTATCCCCCTCGCATTAGCCCTCAGCCCACCCTCTGTTACTTTCCTTTCCTTTAATCAGCTTAATTCCTGTTATGAATATCACAATTACTCGCCCAAACCCTGCGTTTCGTGGTATATAGGCAACCTAGTAAAACATTCCCGCATTGATCGTTTTCTCCCATTCATCATTTTTTCGTCCATCCCCATGAAAAATGATAGATTGAGGTTCAACTGTGATTCTAGCTATGCCCGTTTCCAACTTCAGATACCTATAAAGAGGAAATACTATGTAGCAAAATTTCAGTGACACATGAATTAGTAAAATGTTTGTTGTAATATTTTTTGTTGAGGAGCTAAAAGTTTTCCTAAATGTTAATTAATGGTTTTTGGAAATTAAATTTCACTGTTGCTAGTGGCATGCATTAACAATGCATGCACCTCTTTCTAATAAGGTTGAATTATAAATATGTAAAATATTACTGCTGAACATTAATTCATCAGTGTTGTCAAGGGATACATATTCTGTCATTATCTATTTCAAAATGAAAAATATCTATCATTTCTATTAACTAGACCTGTGAATCAGTGCCTGATTTATTATTTTTAAGTCTGTGTGTGGTGCCCACTAAAATATTTGAGGCTCCATGTTGTCATGTCCTGAAGAAACAAGACCTAGGTGGCATGACAGGTAACTACTATCATTATTATGTAGTTGACGAAACCAAAAATTGGAGGTTCATAATAGAGAACCTTGTAGTAATGCTTCTTTTACAAAACTATTTGGAAAAAAACTGCCTCACATACTTTTCTTGATTGTTCATTGTGTTTTTTTTTAATAAACACTTTCTGGAATAGCCTGAGATGTGTATAGAGTATGTGCACTCGGGAGGAATACCAAGGAAATGCAGTTTATTCGATGAAGTGTATCGTAAATACCATTACTTTCGATTAACAGCATTAATTGTTGCTTAGTTTGTTTAATAATTACTATTTAATATGCATTGTTTTCGCAACGATATTAGGCAGACGAAAACGCTCATCTATTGGCTCCTCGGTATGTGACGTCATTCTGGTCTATCTCATCAGCGTGCAAGGTGTTTATCGTGTTATGATCGTGTTTATGATTCAATAAACTACGTGTGCATTGGAAAAAGTTGGTGGATCTGATCTGTGTAAAGGGAAATACGTTTAAGTGCTTATCATGGAATCAGGTTTCGTGAGGATTTCTTCAAATAATATCCCGAAGGTGGATGCTTCAATGATTGACCGTGCTGATTATGTTGGACTATACCTACATGCCTCGGCACGAAGTTTTAATGTTGAACTGGAGCATTTTTGTTGTCTTGTCTCATTCATAATAAAGAGAAATGGACGGGAAACCTCATCGGAAATTAGGTCTAACATAAGTGAATTAAGTAAGATTGTTTACAGTAGGTAATTGGCCAAAAGTTTGTTAGCACGATTCGAAGGTTTACGGAACTAAAAGTGCCGGTAGGTAGATAACTATCGATATTTGTATTATTGTCATTTCAAATACCGATCATAATTTAATCTATCTATTTAACTATTTTCTATTCTATTATTATTTAACCTACTGACTCGCGAAAAATAATTTTTCATATTCAGTTATGGCCCGTGGTGACTGGATGAATATCCATAGTTAATTATTAAATTGCCGTTACTGAGCTGGGTTCTTCTTCTTCTGGGCTATTTAAGGTTTTAAACGTAAGCACAAATAACTGAAGTTACATTTTGTTCCAGTTTAAGCAGTAATCTGATCTTAATTTCTTAAAAAAAAACGCACTTTTAGTCAACGTATTTGTTCTTTCGTAGAATTAATGTATTCAAAAGCAGAGTTCTGATTATCTCAATGTTTCTACAAGTTATTTTCAGTTCGCTAACATAGATATGTCAGTCAGATGTACATTTGCTTGGTTGAGGTTTATGAATAGCATTTGTGAGGTATATCTAAAAATTGGTTATTGAAAACTTGGTCCGGATGATCATGACGTAAATCTCTCGGGCTGGAAATCAAATGTTTGATAGTTAGATCAGACGATTGCTTTTCATTCATTCGGTTTCAATATGCTTCTCGAAGCATTTGTTAGCACAAATTAATAATTGGTTCATTTTATATTTCTTCACAGCATAAGTTTATTGGTTTAAGGTACAAGTGTCTTGTTATGGCTATCCATTAAGCGAGGAATCCCTGCGCGCGGTGCATTTCCAAAAAGTAGTCCCGACTTGTGATACGTAATAATGAGCTTATTTCACATCCGATTTGGAAAATATTAGCATCACTGTGTTTGGAATTAAATTACAAACATTTTGAATACCCAAACTATCACTTTTTATCGAAAATTAATTTTCCGTTTTTTTGTTAGTAGTACGGGTACAGTTACTAAGTTAGTTACTAATTAGTGACTTAGTTTTCACGAATTAAGTCGTACTATTTTCAAGGATCATCACTGTTTAAGTGTCTCTTAATTTTAATGTCACTATAAATCTGCAAACGAACGCAAATGCGAGAACCGAGGAGTAAGAAATACGATTAGGTAGTTCGAGGTAGAAAAGTTGATAGAGTCTTGTCGTCTGCGTAACCGAGAAACAAATGAATTAAAAGATGTAGATGATGGCATGTACACACTTTAAATCTAGTTCATAAGGCATTCCATGGCTTCTTTCCAAACTCAGTATACGCTGTAGAGGGGCTCACCCTAAAGAACAAGGAATGCCTGAGAACACGTCGAACAAAATGACGTCACAGCCTTGAGAATATGGCCGACTGGTGTTTCAGCGCATCATTAATTTTGCAAATTTTAATAATTAATATCTCGCTTAAAAAGTACCTCTCTATTCTCAGACTCGGAATTTAGCCTAATTGAGGTGTAAATTCTTTTTTAAGATCACTTCCCAAAAATGTGCACATACTCTATTGACGATTTACTATTGAATTGTGAACAAAAATATGAAACTGAGGACATGCACTTGCTTGTTCATAACTATAGAGTAATGCTGGTAGTGCTACATGGAGGTTAGAATTTTCCCATCCCAGGAAAAGTCGAAAAAAAAAGGAAATTTCATGGAACTTATGTAAAAATGAATGCATAAGTGAAGGTTATTCAGACAGCTAATGCTCATACTAACAATAAGCTACAACTCAGCCGTGAGTGTTAGATGTATTGAATCATGGAAACAGTTGCCAAAAAATTTCTCCTTTCTTTAATAAACTTCTATCCTGGAATGTACTGCATCAGCTGTATTTGTGACTTATCTCTGGTCTCTAGGTTAACTATTTGCTTGTCCTGTAACAACACAACCATCAATGCACCCCATTTTACCAATCTCCGTTATAACAGTCGCCATTTTCCAGGTTAAATTCATATTAAGGCGGTTTTACTGTGAATAAGTAATCGCTTTCTGTGAAACTCATTCCTTCAACCTCAACCCACTTCTATTCTGGCCTTTTCACCTTTCCCATTTTATATCCCAGGCCACCTGAGAGAATATTACCCAGATAATGGCACATCAGTGTCAAAGTCCAGCTCTATTTTGGAAGTAAAACATCTGGATTGAAAAAAAATTATTTTATTATAAACATAGTCTCTTCATCACAAACAGTGGATTTTCTGTGTTTTCTCTTTTTCTTTGTTTGTCCAAAGGTAGAAAGATACCTATGTGTAATACTTGATAATATATCATGAACTGGTTTATTTATTGCAAGGGAAAAACTAAATTTACCTGCTACATCATGCAGTAGACTCTTGTTATTACGAATTTCACGGGACCGAAAAACTGGAGGTAATTGTAATAACGAAGTTCGTATGAAAGTTTCTTTTGGGAACCGTTGAAAAAAAACCAGTATATTCCTAAAATAGGCGATTAAATTGTGCGCAACTATATAAAAACAAGAAAATTCATTTCAATTTCTCAATATAAGAATGCTGCATGACGCAATCAAGGGTTGATATCTTCCCAAGTACAGTAAGTCCTCGATATACAAACTAGATGCATTCCGAGACCTTGTTTGTTAGTTGATAAGCCTACAGTCCAGCTACCGAGAGATGTCTGATGACAGGCAGAATCGTCTAGTTTGGGTTAGGGAGCAAGGTTGCCGGGTAAAAAAGTGAAATGCCTACGTCACTTGTAAACAAAGGGGTTCCATGGAGAAAGGAGCCGGAATGGATGATGAGCGTGGAGGACCCAAAGAAAGAATCCCTTGTATTGGTGATATGAAGAAGGGCTTGTTTTGGTGGTTCAGGCGTATTGCGGTGCTCCGTATGCATGTGACGTATGACTAGGCGAGGGTGTGAGGTGCATTTGGGGGACAGCGATTGGCTGCAAACCGTGCTGGTGCTGGGTTTTCCTCCCCTCTTATTGTGCCATCATCGGATAACTCTCGCTAGCTGGACTCTATGCAAGGCATTGAGGAGTATGGTTATCCAGCAGAATACAACACTGCATCACGATTGTGCGGTAACTCACGATTGTGATGAACTGATCTAGCTGGCTGTGTGACGCAGCTGGAGCAGAAAAAAATCGCTCTCCACGGCAAGGAAGAATGGGCGAAATGGTGAACAGTTCCTAACTTCACTCAAGGTTCAATGATAATTTCTTCAAATAATGCTCAAAGTGCGAGTTCCTATATGCCGCACCGTGTATCATCGGCCAAATCGTGAGGCAACAAATTCGAAATTTGAAATTTTTGAATGCTGGTATCTCTGAAAGTTCTTAAATTGAATGTGCATAAGAGGAAGACTAACTGCACATCCGATTTATGAGTGGTTAACCACGATTCCATAGGAATGAAGCTTATTATATGATGTTGTGTGTATGGTGAAGAAAGAACCATAATTGACGCTCTTGGACACAGTGCATATCCACCTAAATGCCATTGCTTATTCGTGGAACTTCGTTATCAAGTTCATGATATAACTGCCGGGACATGGGCTGAGGTTTGCAATTTCGTAATAACGTTTCTTTCACTATAGATTGAATAGGTCTTTTCGTCGGGACCAATGATTTTCTTCGTAATACCGAGAACTTTGTAATAACCTTGTTCGTATTAATGAGAGTCTACTGTATTTAGCCATAGTTTTATTTGTGGGAAACTGAAGTTAGGATGTTCACTTTAAATTGTTTCGTCTCATCTTTCAATTTGGTAGAAAAGGTTGATCAATTTTAATTTACTTGTCATTCCTCTTTAGTGCACTGAGACTTCAAAAGATTTGGATAAGTTGGAATTACATGATGATGGACATGAAAGAATAGAGGACAAGCCAGCAGCAGATGAAATATCCATAGAAAGTGGTGAATCATCCCTTAGCAGCTTAGACAAGGTTTGTAGAATATTTTTTAAATTTGTTTGAGTACATAACTTGATGCAGTACTTCAATCTAACTTGAAAATTTCCTTTGCAGATATCTGCAGATGAAATTGACATTCCTGTTAGTGAAACAAATAAAGAGCCTGGATCTGGACCTAAAGTTAGTGCAGCAGTGACAAAAACTGCATCATCTTCTGTGTCAAAACGTAAGCGCAGTGAGTCTCCGAAAGTAGAGAAGAAAGCCAAAATTGCAAAGAAGAAAAATTCAGGTGATCATGAAGAAGGACATGCTGTTGTCGATGGGATCATTCTAAGCAATTTGCAAAGAGAGAAATATTTTGTATAACCCCCTTAACAGACTAGTCTCCAATTCTTTTTGCGACCTGTGTGGAATTTCCAGGAAAGTGAATGATAAGGGAAATATTAAGAAGAGCAGCACATTATTCTTTTCGGAAAATTTGTAGCATAATAACAGTTCATGGTGTTTGATGATCTAAATTTCTTTTGACCATTCTGTATCATTAATTTTACCATAATGATCCCTTGAATCGGTTTAATGCTGAAAATCTATTATGATTGTGGGTCTTATATCTTGATTTTATTTCAAAGATTCTAGATCAAAAATATGGGGAGAAGGCTCAGTTTTGGATGCCTGCGGAACATGTGAGAGTAATGGCAGCAAAGAACCTGATCAACCAGACTTCGATACTCGAAGTGAGGTATCATCATCTTCCTCTGATAACTCTGATTCTTCATCTAGTTCCTGTGGCAGTTACTCAAATTCAATGTATAGTTCTGGTAAGCAACTGCAGATTTTTGCAAGTTTCTGTTTTTGTGCTAATGTCAGATATCCTATTTATTAATATGCTTATACGCTTGAATTACACATGTGCTTGTATGCATTGGGGTATTTAAAGAGGTGTCTTATTTTGTCAAATACATTCGTATCCAGGCTCAACGTTTGTGAATTTTGTGCTTTTCTGCATTTTATGTGTAGTTTTTGAGGTCTCAATTGATTGCCCATTAATTACTCACTTTGAAAATATCTTTATTTATATACCAAGAATATTTTATAAATATGTTTAAAAAATAAGCATTCACACTAATATCCTTTTTAAAGGAAAATCTAAAGCATGGCCAACTTAATGTAAAACTTTATTTTTATGCAGTTGTAGTAAATGAGTACAGTGGAAGCCCCTTATAACGAGTACGGGATATAGCGACAAGCTCGAATTAGCGACAGCTACCCAAGGAACCATTTTAAACCCTATGATTTAAATGTAAAATAAATTCGTATTAGCGATAATGGCTCGATTCCTCTCTTGCGCCATTCGCAATTACGACAGGTTGACTTGTTGACCACGTGCCACATCTCTGGAATTCAATGCTTTTAAAACGGCATTTTTTCCGCCAACGTCGACGTCTACATGTTCCGTATTCTCCTATTCTTCTTTCCTCAATAAATTTCTCGAGTACACATTTCATTGCTCTTTTGTCATCTCCCTCCCGCGCCTCCGCAGTGAGGTTAAAAATTATTCCGCCCGTCTGCTAGCACCATGGCTGGTAAACGCAAGTCCTTGGATTTAAAAACCAAAATGAGAATTATTGCAGATTGTGAAAGTGGAGAGTGTTCAAAGAGTGAAATAGCGAGGCGATTTGGAATTAATACATCGATATTGTTCACTATTTTAAAGAAAAAAGAACAAATTCGTTCGTCAGTGCTTGAAGAAGGGCGTCCAAGCACTCAAAAAACACCTGCGGCCCGGAGAGCATCCGCAGCTAGAAACTGCTCTTTTCTCGTGGTTTTGCCAGCAAAGAGCCGCAGGGATTCCTATCACCGGCCCAATGATGAAGGCTAAAGCTGAGTATTTGTGTGAGAGGCTTGGTGAAGACAATTTTAAGTGCTCGGATGGATGGTTTGCACGATTTAAAAATAGGAAGGGGATATCCCTCGTCAAACTATCCGGTGAATCATCAAGTGTTGACGTTAATGCTGTGGAAGGCTGGGCTCCGGTCCTTAAAGACTATTTGGACAATTACAGCCCCTGCGATATTTACAACGCGGATGAGACGGGCATATATTTTAACCTTCTCCCGGGCAAAACTCTCGCCACTCGAACGGACCCCTGCAAAGGAGGGAAGAAAAGTAAAGACCGCGTAACTGTTCTTTTATGCGCCAATATGGATGGTTCAGATAAGTTAAAACCGTTCATGGTGGGGAAATCCGCCCATCCCCGATGTTTTAAGGGAGTTAAAACTCTCCCTTGCACTTACGAAGCAAATAAAAATGCTTGGATGACGGCTGCTATCTTCACGCAGTGGTTACGAGCGTTTGATGCCAGGATTGGTGGAAGGAATAAAAAAGTACTATTATTCATTGACAATTGCCCAGCCCACCCACTAATAGAACTAAGAAACGTTAAAATTGTGTTAATGCCGCCTAACACTACAAGCGTTCTTCACGTTCTTCAGTTCCAGTCAGCATTCCTATCAAAAAGTGTGCGCTACTGCCGCTAGAGGTCTCTACGTCCGCTGATATTGCGTCTGATTGCGTGAATCTCTACGAAACATAAATATTGCTAGACAGACAAAGAGTGGACTTCATTTATCATTTGTCCTTCTATTTATTTGAAACAGTTTTTCACCCTTTCCACCGAAGATAATTGATATGACTAATATGCTTTTAGATGCCGTAATGCTGTTCGGTTTCATGATTCCGATAGCATTTGAGTCGGCTGTTTTGAAACACGATAGTAAACCATTCATACAGGCAGACTTGAAGCATAAGAAGATTACTTCCACCTTCATTTCGCCGTTAACCTGAAAAAGATAGAATTGCAATGCTCATGTGGAACCCTAAAATTTTATCACGCTCCTTTCGTCACCCAATTGCAGCAGCCACCCATCATTTTCATTACTACTCGGAAAGATAGAAGGTATGAAATTTTGAACAGATTCCGAAGTTTTAGCATTGAATAGTCTGACGCATAGCCATAACTGGTAGTTATGACATGTATATTTGGAGCATCCAAGAAATAAGGATAATAACAGCTCATAATGCACAGTTCAGTACGAGTGAGTCTGAAGCTGGGACTTTTAAAATCGACTTCTTAATGCCTCGGCATATAGCATCCTGCATTATTACATATGATTTGATCATAGATTGCAAGTGAATATGATCATTAGTGAATTAAATGTTCAAAATAATGATTTAAAACGGCTATCATGCTGCAATTTTCGCCTCTCGGCAGAAACAGCCGTGGTGACGCCTGATGAGTGATTTTTTTGTGACGATGTAATTGCATTCGGTAACAACGACAACTCACTATAGCGACAGATTTCTCTGTTCCCAACAGCTGTCGTTATAAGGGGCTTCCACTGTATTTTTGATAGTTTCTGAGATTTAAAGTTTTTTTGGCAATATAAAAGAGATAGTGATATTTTCCTCAAGGTTTTACCCCAAAAGGAATATTTTTGTAAACCTTAAAATAAAAGGTCACTGAGATAATTATTTTGGAAAATTTCTCGATTTCACTGGCCTAATTAAAAGCACTTTATGTAGCTTAAGGAAATAAATATATTTGTTTTTCAGAACTTGTGCAAATCACATGTGTAAGAACTTACTCCAATGCCTTCTGCTAATTTTGTTCTTTCAATATTTTCCAGATAGGGCTCCTCATAAATCATTGAAAACCAGTAAACACAGACGAAGATCCAGGACTCCTAAGGGTGAGGCTACATACATTTGGTGACTTTTTCATCTTGATTGTGTTTGGAAGCATTTTACTTAGTCAGTTAAATCATTTTTCTTTGCAGCTCGCAGCTACAAAAAAACGAAGCAACCTAGGAAAGTCAAATATGGCAAGTCTTGTTTGACACGATGTATTATTATTTGATATCAAATTGTAAAATAAGCAATCTGAATAGAATTTCACTCTTTGATGCCATTGTTTTTCTTTTCAGATTACAATACCAAATTAAATTATCTATTCCGTGATACAAGATTTTTCCTCATCAAAAGCAATAATGCTGAAAATGTTACGTTATCGAAAGCCAAGGGTGTGTGGTCTACACCACCTCAGAATGAAGCTCGGCTGAATCAAGCATTTCGCGAGTCAAGAAATGTGCTGTTGATTTTTTCTGTGAAAGAAAGTGGCAAATTTGCTGGTTTGTATATTGTTATCTTGGCTTATTTTCACATTTCATGTATTATTGTTCTCATCGATCATTGTTTTCAATACTTATGTGGGACATAGAGATCATCCCTCATTGAATAGCACTTTTTTCAAATGTGAGTATCAAATACGAGTTCCTAATTTTTTCCTGAATTCCTCTCTAATAATGCATTGCTGAGTATGCATTTTTCCACCAATTTTTAGCAGGAATGGCTATAAAAATTTAAAAAAATTGAACTCTTTGCGAGTCATTCTGCTTCAATACAACCCCTAAATCCTAATGCAACTGTCATCCACATTTACATCAAACTTAATGTGCATTGCGAGCACTGCAATTCCTTTGTTTTTTATTATATCCATTATGAAGATTATATTATTAGTAATGCTATACTGCGTTTATTGCAACCATAAAATTAAATAAAGAATTGGAAATTACTTTAACATTAGAATATGTACAATGTAAATTTCGTCCTGCAACAGGGTGTCATAAAAGGAAAAAGCACTCTAGCATACATTTGAAAGTATGCATAGATTCTTCTTAATGTTGTTTTCAAGGAGTCATCAGCACTATGCATGTTTCAATGCTTAATTATAATGATTAGTTTCATAAAAATATTAAAGAATTGAACCAACCTAAGCAAATCTTCTGGTAAGACCTAACCATTGCCAACAGATTTAATTAGAATGACAGATGATCTGTGCTGTATAATCAAAATTTGAGTAATTGATAACTTTGTGTGATTGAATATCAGATAGTGTAAAAATCGAGTTATTCGAGGTATTCGTTGATTCAATTATTTGAGAGTCCCATCCCGACCTTATGATATTAAAAATCTTTTGCTACAATTCTAAAGATTAACATTCTTTACATTTTAATCACCTTGTAAATCTTTGCTGTAGTGTTTAGGTAAGTTGTTGTTACTGAATAAATATCAGATCAAAATTCTGAATTGTTGGTTGAAATTTTTCCGTTGAATTTATGGTCAAAGATTGGCCAAAGTTGTTCATTTCACAAAGTGTACTTGGCTCAAATGTACAATCATCCCTCGGATGACCATATGCAGTGAAGTAAAGGATGTGTTTTAGAGATGTGTTAGGGAGAATAAACTTAATTTGCCAGCCTACGTGGTCGTGGTGATATGTCGTTGTCCTACTAGGCCAAAGGTCGTGAGATCAAATACCATCTTGATTGTTCAGCCCACTTCCAGAGTGAGGGTGTTTGTATGTCTTGCTATAAATTCTTGGTAAGGGATGACAATATTTATCACATATGTTCAAAATTAAGATGGCATTATTAGTTTTATATTTTAGCCACAATTTCTTGTCACATGCAAGCCAAACTTGAGCTATTTTATGTCCTTGATATATCTTGATTCCTCATCTTTGTGGGGAATTCATCTTTCATTTGCCCAAACTGTTTGTATTTTACTGACTTTGGTCTTGTGTTGATATAAATATCAAATAGTTTAATTTTGAGAATTTTATGATGGTAAATATTGTTAATAGTGATATTTGTCAAATAATTTGAGGATCATGAACTGAAATACATTATGCTTTTTAAAAGGTTATGAAGTATTTTATAATTAACTAGAATTACATACATATCTTTAGTATATTGTAATGTGAGACAGTACTGGAGGTAATGTTTGGACTCCGGAATGGATTTTTAGTGCTAAATTTGGCATTATTGTAACCATCTCACATGGATGGTTCAATAAACAAGCCAAAGTACAGTTTTTGGATACTTGAAAGAACAATATATCATTTCAGAGGAATCGAACCTGATGGAATCATACATCTAATAATAGCTTACACTTCAGTAAACTTATTTCTTTCATAATTTCCATCCCTAAAATTTTTGAGGAATTTTTCCCTGTCTCATCCTTTAATGGAATGTGGCTTGGAATGGAAATGATGAATATGTATTTATTTCTACTTTGTGGTGTGAGTGATTAATAATATTGATGGTTATCTTGGATGCTCATATTTAATATGGCTTTCTTCAGGCTTAGCACGACTGAGCAGTGAATCAAGAAGAGATGTACCTCCTATTTCATGGGTGCTACCTCCTGGGCTTTCAGCTAAGGCATTGGGTGGTGTATTTAAAGTGGATTGGATTTGCAGGTAATAATTTTTTTGCTATTAACATACGATTTAGATGTATTTGTTGTGATAAATGTCTCTTGTTGTATTCGTCCTATTTTTTTCATGAACAAAACTTGATTATTCTGTGCATGTTTTGCTGCTATCAATTTGTTGTATTCTTGGTGGTACCATTTTGTTATCATGTATAGTGATGCTTGGAAAACTGAATGAAATCCATAGAGTGGATTTTTGAAAAGTTATTGAAGGCAATAATTTTGGTGTGATTATCAACTAAATGTGTGGATGTTCATATGAGAAGGATATTGATGGGTTGTTCTCACTGTGAATGAGTGAGGGGCAATGTGTCATGAAGTCAGCTCTTATGAGTGACTTAACCAAGAGAACTGATTGGCATGAGCATCATATTTCATGTAGGAGTTTTTGCTCATAAATCCTGCTTTAGTCACTTTATTGAACTATTTCCATGTATGAGTGAAAATGACTCCCTTAATGGGCAGTGGCGCCGACTCCATGGGGCCCGAGTCCCCTCAATAATTCAAGAAAATAATTAAGTTATATTATGCTTTGTGAAATCACAAAAATATATTGGTAATTTTTATTTCCCATGTTTGACGATAGTTATCTTTTTAAATAAATTCAACAATGTGTGTTGAAATAATTAATTATAAGATTAAGCAACTGAATCAAGTAGTGTGAATCATGGTAGTGTTTCGGTGCTGCGACACACTTTGAATTTAACCTCTTCCCGGGGCAAGACCTCCGATATGGGCCCCCCCTGTTAATGGGCATATTACTCTTCTCTCTCTGGAATCCTTCTGTCATCATGTTAGTTGATTGGCTAACTCGTGACTATTATCAGCTACGACTCCTACACAGCATTCTTTCCCTCCATGATGCAACGTACATTGCTGGTAGATGTGCCAATATTGGTGGTTAGCAAGGAACACATTGTTTCCAGCACAGTGTCATGACAGTTCTCATGCACTGTCCTTATTCCCATTCAGGTGACAACAACCAGTAGTTTATTACTGCATACTTCTATCGCAAGGGTGAGATAGGGATGAAAAAGAATAGAAATGGAATGATGCTAAAAGTGGGGTACTCAGTTTCTCATATTCGTTTACATTTGTGAAAATTATTAATTTCTGATGTGTCTTAAATCTTTTTAACTATATCTGATTATATTTTTTTTGCCGTGAATACATGCATAATGCATGCATACAATATATGCATGTACATGCAAATATTAAAGAGGGCTTGAAATCTATTTTCATATTGTTTATTAAATGATATTGCTGTTATATATGCAATAAGTGCCAAATATTTCTTTATGATTTCAGGAAAGAATTACCATTCCCAAAAACACAGCATCTTTATAATCCATGGAATGAGGGGAAGCCTGTGAAAATTGGCAGGGATGGGCAGGTAAAGTCTTCCTCCTTACAATACATGTGATTTTTTCAAGTTAGAGCCAATAGGGTGGAGAGTTTATTCTGCTAACTTTGGTATCTGCGATGACATAAATCCAGCATGAAATAGCTTTTAAGTTGTCTCACTTATATTTATAGTGCTGTAACTTTAAATGACCAGTCTAGGGTCACATTAAAATAGTAACCCTTAAGTTTTATTGACAGTAACATTAAAAATTTTGGTTTACTTTTCGGATATTTAATTCAAATTTTTTAGTTTGATTTTGTGCTGATTATTTTTTCAGTAACGCTAAGATAGTAGCCATTGGGGTGATTTTACCATTTCATCTACCCTATTGTTTCTGTATTTGATTTTCACTGGCCATCAGATATTTGTTCTATCTAGCTGCAGTGGCATAAAATACTTCATAAGTCTCGATGCATATTATAAAACTCATCAGCGCAAATTCAAAGGATCAAAGAAACAGGACTTATCTCGGTTTGAAGTGTGATTTCTGAAAATTCTAAAAGTGGACTGCTAGAAAAACATCCATTACTCTACGAGAGAATATTTTTACTAAGACAGTTGGTAGCTGTTTGTGACAATGATGTCTAAAGGCAAAGATTTACGAAAGAAAGAAAGTTTCTTTTTAAAGAAAGCGTCTTGATATTTCTTCAATTATGTAAATCTGTCAATTTCAGTTTATTATATTGTCATATAAACTCAAAGATGTTTTAAGAAAATCTTAATTTTCTCATTTAAAAATGGGTTTAAATATAGTTTATAATTATATTTTGAAAAAGAAAGTTTATCAATAAGTTGTAAAGCATCTTTGGAAGGAGTGATTTCTGAATTGAAGTCTCTGTATTAAAATTCTAAAGTAAAATGTCTTTGCAAGTTTAAATAAACAAGTACTTGAGCCATGTTCAAGCTAATGGCCTCAACTTTATTTTTTTTGAAAAATATGTGATCCTTTATGTGTCTGGAGTTTTCAAAATTTTTGTGTTTTTCTTCAGTGGACGTTTTTCTTTTTTGCTCTCTAACTTTTTTTTTTTTAAGTTTTTCTCGTTGTTTGACGCTCAATGAAAAAGTCAATACCGCCATTGTTTTATCAAAATTCATGAAAATCTTGGGGATACAAAGAAGGTCTAGGAGGAGGAATGTGTTGCATCCGGTAGACAAGGAGTGCGCTGATGGACAACTAAAGGTGAATGCCATTCCTCCGTATGCCATCCATTTTTACCAGCTTGATTGCGGTTGCTGTGACGTACTTATCCTCAAGGAGGGCATTTTGACTTGTAAAGTGTAGATATGGAAGCGTCTGAGTAGAACCACCCTCCTTTACTGCACTCCAGAACCTGTCGGACGTCTGGCACATAACGGCAGGAAGTGATAAGTGGAGATCACATGTCAAAATATATTAACACGGTCTGAATAAAAATTGTATAATTATTTACTAGTATGGCTGCTCTCGATATGACAATATCAACAAAATCTCATTTCATGGAATTGCGTCTTGCTTCTTTGCTTATGAGAACATTTTACTGCATTATCTTCTTTAAAACAAGACATTTGAGCACAACGATGTACGGACTTTGGCTAATTGAAAGGGCTAAATAACATAGCAGTTGGTGAGACATAGGACGTCCTATCTGTGGCCATCAGGTGCTTTTCCCAAGGTATTTTTGCCAATGTACTGTTTTTCGTACATACCGTATTTCTCCGAATATAGTCCCCCCCCTAATTTAGAGGCTTCAGTTTCAGGAAAAGTTAAAAAAATGCGTTTTAATATAGTTCCCCCCTTTACTTTTACCACAGGCATTTTTGGAAAAAAAGCGGGGACTATATTCAGACATATACGGTAGTTAATACCATCTCTGCTATGTACCATTCCGTAACTTGTTATATAAAAGACGTAAATTGCAGAAAAACATTAGTCGTATGATTGTAATAGTGACTTTTTATTGTGTTTAAATTTTGCATGGTGGATGATTGTATTTCTTTCAAAACCAATTCAAGAAATTCACTTTTAGGTTTTTCTTGGGGTTAGGTCAACATTTTGTACTACAAAGTGCTGAAAAACTAATTTTTGTGAAACCAAGTAAATTTTGGTCCTTCTTTGCATTGTCAGAGTTATCTAGAGTTCTCTGCCTCTAATGATGACTTAGGATGTCATGGAGATCCTTGACCTTATTAAAACTTGCATTATGTGTGTATTCAGTTGATACCTTTACTTGACTTTCTTAAGCGAAATGCAGCTTTTAGGACACTCCATGGCAATCGGTGGGCATTTTTAATTTCCATTGTGATCATTTTGGTATTCAACAGTTCCATCCAGCCATGTTGTCTTTTTGCACCACATTTTTTCCGCTTCCACAGAAATTGTTTAGTGAATTTAGTTCAAACAATTTATTATTTCTGTTGTTCTATATTATTTAAAATGGAAAAAGAAGTAGGTCTTCCTTTTCTATCCAATGATGATTAGTAGTAATAAACAATAAAAATAATCATACTGTATTTTCAGGAATTGGAGCCACGTGTTGCAGAGGAATTGTGTCGGCTCTTCCCATTGGATGAGGGCATTGATTTAACACCAATCCTGAGGAAGTCAAAAGAGGCTTCTAGGTTGTTACGACCAGGACACACCTGGAGACGAGATGAGGTGACGAACCAGCCGGCACCACGGTTTTTCGAGGGGCGAGGCCGTGAAATTGGGAGGTATTCAGGACTAAGTTGCTCTTGGGGCCTGCGGGGAGTTATTTCCAATATTTTGACACATTGTGTCATTCGCCCGTTAATAAAGTTTCTTTAGTGGCATTGAATCTATTAGGCAGGAGTGCATCAAGTGTGTGATTGCTAGTATTTTATGATATAACGGCTACAAGAAAGGAGAAGATGAAGTCATTATCTGGAAGATTCTTGGATGAATTATCCAGTGCACTTCTCTCTTCCTCGTCAATGATGCCCTTTTTAAGCTGAGTAGCTGGACTATCAATAGACTCATATATTTTGCTTTAGTCAGACTCCCCAGTTGTACTTCGGAGTACGTTGTGGTCAGGCATGATGTGCGGTTATATATTTTCTTGCCGTTTGTTTTCATGGATACTTGCATGAAAAATGTTCACCTCCGGGATGATGCTGAAGTGCCTTCGTAAGTGTTGAATTTTTAGTGTGACTTTGTACCCGTAGTGAGTGGCGTGAGTGCTTTGAAGCCCTGCGATGACGCTAAGCTCTTTCGTTTTATGTGAGTTTTGTATAAATTCCTTTCCCTCTCCCATCTCCTATCACTTCTATTTAATATTATGAACATTCAATTTTCATAGTAGCACAAATCGTGCTGGAACTCGATACTTTTTTTTGACTGGTGGACTTGATAATCTCAGGTACCACACTGTAAATTCTTTTGCCACTCACTATGGGAAAAGTTTTGTGGTAAAAACCACTTGTGGTGCAGTGTTAATTCTCGAGATGTGCTGCTGTAATGAGCAGACATTCCAGTGTGGTCGACGCAGCACTTCTCTTTATGTGCATTGGATAATAGTGATTTCACTGTGTTGTAAGAGACCTGCTTTTCGTAACTTCTGGTTATTTCACAGACTTCACAGCAATGCGTTAAATCCTGGTAGGTTACTATCTGTTATTTAAAATATTTTTAACTTTAATCCTATTCCGTAATCAGGTTATTTGATATTTGCCATCATTTTTTTACCAATGGTGAATGATTTTTTTGCATTCAACATAGCTGCTTCTTTGATGATCACATGAAAGTACAAATATCTGCTTAGGTATGGTGCTGCTGATAGATAGAATACTAGTTTAGATTTTTGTGCCTTTTTTTCTCGTCATGATTTTTATCCTTCCATCTGCTGTCATTCCTAATATCTCTGTTTTGCCTTTCTTCTGTTACTTTTTTCCATGCTTTCTTTTGTTAAGTCTCAAGTATTGAGTATTATTTTTTTTCTATCGTTGAATTTTTATTTCAGATTCACAAGGCTTTCTCACTATCTGAAAAATCTTTTTGTAAATTAGTCACTTTAGACAATCAGCTTACTACATATTGCCTAATTTGGAAATTCTGGATTTATGTCTTGACTTTTTGCATGGTCAGTGTGAATCCAAATTCAAGCACACATTTATGACTTATTTTGTAGATCTTTTTCTGTCCTATAGAATGTTTTCTTTTCCATTTTCATGCTTGCAACCAAGAATTTTCGAACTTGATATTGTTACTTTGTACAGTATATTTAGGTCTGAGCCATTACCTGAACCCCTTCTGTCTGCTTACAACTAAGCTGACTAACTTGTAAGTACATTCTAGTCAAATTATTATTTACTGTGATATTTTTACACTTATCTATGGAGTAGGAATTGACAGATTAGCCTAAGGAAACAAGTTTGTCATTTGCTTAGACTCAGGGAGACTTTGTATTTTAAAGATTATGTAGTATCCTTTTACTCCTAATTCATTTCCCTCAGTAATTAGGTTAAAGGGCAATTGTGTTAATGTTCTCGTAGGATTGGGTAAGTCTCTAATTGTTGAAATTACCTTTGACTGAGGGAATAAATTAAACCAGTTGAAGTTCCAATATGTTCTTCTGGTTGATTGTGGATGGGAAATGTAATTTGTGCTCTGATTTTCCTGCAAGTCCTCAAATTTTGAAATGGAAGTGCTCATTGAAAGTAAATAATGATATAGTGCAGGGGTACAAAAGTGTGGTGCATTTTTTATAGATTCATTCTAGTCATAAATTGAGCATTGATGTCTCAATGACTTGGTTATTAAGATCTGTAATTACTGGTCAAGGAAGAATGTGTTGAAAGCAAAATGGCTGTCATTATTTCGTATGATAGTAATTAACACAGTTTTATTATACAATAAATCTTATTAATTAGTGATAGTTGAATCACTTCTTCATCTTTGCCATATGGACCTTTCAGTTTTATGAAATTGTCCAGTTCATCTTATCATCATCTTTAATATTTGCTTTCTGTTTATTAATTCCATTTATGCCTTATTAGACCGTTCTTCTTGACATATTGTTGCCTCAGTGGCCTATTTAATGAGTCCAAAGAATGTAATATGAGTTCATAGTTATTGAGACGTTGCATGAATGGAGTTGTGGTTTAGGTACAGTTAAGCACAATGGAGAGATTCTGCAAAAAAGGTCAATTTTTTTCTCTATTGTGAGTAAACTTAATTTGTTTTTAATATGTAGAAAGTGGCTGTTAGCTGCAAGTAATGGTTAATGAGCATCATATGGAGCCCATTTATAACATGGCTTAGGAGAGTAGCAAATAATATCATTTTTTATGCAATTGGGTCAGGTACATGCAGCTATTTTTCTTGGCAAACAGTACAAATGTTGCAGTGGTTTTTGAGTAATCTCTCCTGGGAAAGGAAGATTGCCATTTGAGACAAGGGCGTACTCAGGATCAAAACTAGAGGGGGGCGAGCCCTGGTCGTTTAAGTTGTAACACGGACAAGGTTATGAAACCAAAACAGTGATTTATTATTTTGTAAATGATTTGGTCGGAAAAATACTTTTATTTTAATTACATGTTTTATATTAATATCACTTTCCTTCTATTTATAGAAAATTTGTTAAAAAATTTCGTTTTGAACTAAATTTACTTTTTCTTCTCGGGGGGGGGGGGGGCAGCTGCCCCCTCCTGCCCCCACTGGGTACGCCCATGATTTGAGAGCATTATAATAATAGACTACTGTTGTAATTGACTGAGACTCAAACTACAATCAACCCGGCAGTGGTCATGTGGGGTGACCCAGGCACCCCAGCCTTATATTTTCATTTTTTCTTGCAGTTCTGACCATAGTGATCTATAAATTTGCATCAATTAGGGATACATTTGATATATTTTTAGGTAATACACACCAAAATTTTAGAACTACGATGCAAAAATATGCGATGAGCAATTGGTTCCTTTTCGCTGAAGATGTTTATTTAGGTAATATTTACCTTCCAAACCCACAAAATACGGCGTAAAAATTTTTCTCCTGGTAGATTTGAGTATATTCTACAATTTCACCCTAGATATTCACTCAGGGCAGCACCAGAGGGTCCATTATTTGTAGATAACAATCTGAAAGAAGTGTAAAGTGACTGATTTCTCCTATAAGTGGAAGCGGAAGGAACATCATTTTAAAAATATGGTTCAATACTATTGTGCCAGCAGGTGAAATGCTAAGCAATAATTTGATGCTTGTGAAAGCAGTGCACAAAAATAAAAGGAAATTATCACCGGAAATAGTAAATTTGTGAGAGAGAAGAAAATAGCAGCTTATTCTACTCCAAGAAGAATACAGTCCTGGTTTCCTACGTCCCAAAAAAAGTAAAGGAATGTAATTCTTTCGTCAACAATGCACAAAATTATTCCTATCAAAGAATCCGCAGTAAATAGAAGAAAACTGGAAGTTTTAATATTTTATATTTTCATCAAAGGAGGTGTGGACACAATAGGCGAAATAAGCTGAACTTATACTATAACAGATACACCAGAAGATGGTCCATGACCATATTCTTTCTTTTGCTATAATCCCTGTTGGCATCAATGCAGTTGTTATTCTTAGGGATACCAATCCACATTCAAAATTGAGGAGAAGTTGTCTTCATGACGTAGCTCGGCTCTTAACTTAACCATATATCTAAAGGAGGTCAACAATAAACACAATCCCCAGAGACTTGAAATGAAAAGTAGAGGAATATGTCCAAAATAAGTCTGCGGAAAATTATAAAGAGAAAACAAGGAAAAAAATTGAATGATGTCTCTTGTCCTAAAGGTGAAGGTATAAAAAAATTATTTTGAACTATGAAAGAAAATAATGTTCGGAACTTTACGCTGAAAATTTGCTTTGATGGCTTTAGAAGAAAAAAGAAGAATTAACTATTGGCTTGAATTATTTTCTGCAAAATTCTAATTCAATAAAACTTTTCTAACGCACGAAATTGGACTGTTGTTGAAGACTGCAAAATTTATTAGTTTCTTATGTTGCATATTATTTGTGAAAGGAGTAATTCAATAGCAATAAGCAATCATAATATCATTGTAAATTTTTTCCTCAAGAATACAATTTGGGAAATCGATTCATTGTAAATAGGTAGGTAGTATTTACCTGAGGCAAATAGATGTTGATGTAGAAATTTTCTTAATAAATGAACACTACGGTATATGATAAGATACAGTGATAGACTTGTATAATATTTTCTGCTTCTATTGCATTTATCTCAGCATACTTCAACTAAATTCATTGTTTAACGATGAAGAAATAAATTTTGGTAATTTTCCCGGAGGAACTCAAATTGTCTACTGGAAATAATGGTGTTTAAAAATATTTTCTTAAAAAATTAAAAGTTAAGTAAATGGTTTAAATCATGAGTATATCAATACCTAAGGATACAAAAGATGTGTCAAGATGTAAAACCTATGAAAAATGAACATTTCATAAAGAAACAGAAGAATATCTTTCGGGGTGTCAGGGACACCCCACGCGACCATTTATGTTAGGAAAATGGGTACGGCTATCGCCAAGTTAAAGGCCATTTTACTGGAAAGACAAAAACCAATTCGTAACCATAAGTTTTAAGAAATACCCGTTTGTGGAGGGGGAGGGTAAGGAAGTGATAGGTAGGGAGTGTTTGAGAGGACTGTCTAGGGAAATGATCAGCAGAGAATCCAACAAACAGTAGTTAGAATTACAAATAATCGGTGCTCTACTGTATCATGTTTTTCCTTGAGTTACTGATGCATAAGTTCCTAAATAATTTTGACTTCTGGGTCACTGCCTGAACAAGTGGATTAGTGGAACTTTCTCTTGTTCTTCTAAGATGAACTGTCACTCTATTCCCAATTCTTCTGTTGCCCTGTCTTCTCTGCCTTGCTAATGAATTTTTTTCATAAAAAATTGTTGAATCTTAAAGTACCTCTTTTTGCCACTTTCTTCTCGAGAGAAAACCAAATATTTACTTTAGTAATTGTTATTGATGTTATATATTTCTCTATCATTTAATATATTTAGTTATGATTTCATAGCTCAAAATTTTTGAAAATTTGAAAAAAAACAAAAGAAATCATCAATTTTATTCAGTCAGTGAGACTAAGATTTTTATGTAAAGAGAAATTAATCATGTTATGTTTCGGTATTATAACCTCAATTTGTCAATAGCATGCCTAATTTTCCTAGATTAGGTGACGTTATTTTGTGTCCTTGGAGAATGGCTTTGTTGGTAGTGGATAACTCATTATCCATATTTGCCTCTTTCTCAATTTTTTAATTAAATAATCTGATAAAGGCACTTTTCATGGTCAGCGCCATTTCAGAAGCTGGCCACAGTGATTGGAAGACTTCTTGACTAAGGTATTTTTAGGCTGCCAGTTTTCAATGATTTTCATACATATTTATTAAGATAAAAGACAGGCTATGAAATAATCAAGTCATATTTTTTTACCTCTTCGACTTTTCTCGACTATCTTTTTATTATAAATATAGTGACATCACCTGGAAAAAATGTATACTTTGAATCAATTAGTGTAGAAATAGGGAAAATGGTTGAAGTAGTAGGGTTTTCACCGAGGAAAAAATTTGCCATGAAAAATCATTTGGTTTAGCCATTCATGGGAAATTTCATCCTGAGTGTAAATTTTAACTCTCCAAGTAACTGCACAGTGTGTTGCTGGTTATATTCAGTACTAGTTGTGTGTTGTCAACTTCATGCCTAGATATCCTCGGAGGATACTCTGCCATCCAAGTGATAAATAGCATGCTGATAACCGAATTCCAATATTCATCATGAATGATGTGTCTTTAACAGTGTGGAGGTTTCTGGGTGCAACCTTAAAGTTTGGCCCATGCGTTGGATGAGGATTGACAATAGCATGTCCTAGGTATTAGCATGGTGAATTCCCAGAGGTTTGCGGTGGTAGTCGAGAGTGCTGCCAAAGACAAATGTTAATGCCTTGAAAATGCTGGCAGGTTCAATTGACAAAATGGCCCTGTATCACACTCCTTTTTCTAAGTATTTCCAGGCATAAGATTGGGAGCTATTTTTGATTATGATCGCTATAACTTGGGATGAGAGGGATGCTAAAATTCTGATTCTGTTTAGTACTATTTTTGAAAATTTGCCACACCACGTCAGTTTTAGTCTTTCATCATAAATATTAACTTTGCCATCGCATGAAGCTGACTTTCACAGCCCTGAGTTATCGAATTGTAGCGTAGGGATTTGAGAAGACTGTTTCTTTAGCATCAGGATTGTCATATTTACCACTCAGTAGGGATGTGCGAGTACTCGAAAATTCGAGTCTAGTCGAGTAGTTTCGGTTACGAGGCTGTCTAGGCCAGTAAGTTCAGAAATCTGCCGACAGAAGGCACTATCATTAAACTTGTGTAGTAATATCGTTTATAAAGTAATTCTAATCCCATGGCCAAGGAGATTCAGCTTGTGTATTTGTAGCAATCTACTATAGTAGTCGCCATGGGTACCGAATACATTTTTGTCAGCCCTTCCAACCGTCTTCTGTCTACTTTCTGCACTCAAACGCCGAGGGAATCCGTAAAAATTGTTAGGGTTTCATGGAAAATGCAACTTCTATGTTTCAGCGGAAAATTCCAGTTTTTCACGGTGTTTGACGTCACAAGTGATGCCATCTCTTAGTCTTTTTGAGAACTAAGTACATAGGTCCAATGGTAATTTTCGTTTATTCCTTTGTTGCGGTTAGTTTCCCTCCTGAACTAACAGAAAATAGAGACTATGGTTGATAAGACGAAGTAAAAATTAAAGAAAACATCTTTTTTTGATCTACAAATCTAAAGCTAAGTTATTTAGTTCATTCGCTTATTCCACTAAAATTCCATGAAAATTCAAGATCCACATAAATCATTGATATAACTTTTAATAAATTTCCAAAGGTTCCCAAACCTTGTAACTTTGGAAAGAAAGTCCTTGTCCATGTACACAAGTGTGTTGCGGAAGACATTTTTCTGCAGGCAGTAATACTGTAATGAAGAGACATCAAAACCTGCTGCCTGAGCATGTGGAACAGTTGTTTATTCTGCATGAGAATTTGAAAGGATCAAAACAAGGGCGTACCTAGGATCATAACTAGGGGGTGTAATCCATTGTCTAGGGGAGGGGGCAAGCCATGGTCTAGGGGAGGGGGGGGGCAAGCCAAATTGTGATATTTTAGCATGGAAAAGGTGAATGAAACCAATATCTTAAGAAAATTATAAGAGTGCTTTATTAGTTTATGAGATTATTTCCTTGAAAAAATAGTTTTATTTTAGTTACATATCTTATACTAATACATATAATTTTTCGTGGGTTTAAAGAAAATTTGTTGAATACTTTCGTTTCAATTCAGTACTGATTTTGCTTCAAGACTTTTGCTATTTTTGCTTCTAGGGGGCCCACCCCCCTGCTCCTCGCTGGGTACGCTCATGGATCAAATATTACATGATGCATTTACGTTTACAATCTTAGTTACAATTGTACAAATATCTTTATTCAGGGTTCTTCTGAGCTATTTGAATGCATATATTGATGGCATATTTCTAGAGGCTAATTATCCCTTAGCCAGTGACGTGCGGTCTGGGAGACCGCAATAAATCAAAAATTCATAAAATCTTTCAACATCATTTTTATTGATTTGTTTAGTTTTTATTTGAATTCTTAACTATTCTAAGACTTCTATTAAAATTTTCACATTCAAATACTAACCAATTTGTCAGTAAAAATTGCTTTTTGAAGCAGGATCAAAAAACTGATGCCTAAAACGCTTGAGTTATAATTATCATATTTATGTATCAATATTTTGCCACATTTAAAAGTAAGGCCTTAAATGTTAAAGTTGGAAGACTTAAGTAGTAAGTAGCCATGAAATTTATCCCACTTATTCCTTTTTTTGATGCATTTTGCAGGCGATCAAAATTACAATTTTTCACAAAACCACACACAGGCTGTTTGCATTGGAAAAAAGAAAGAGGTTTTCCATGTTTTTGTATGGCGGTAAAATTCTACATATTGTCCACATCTCAAACCTTTCAACTTCTTCAGCCTCTTCCTACAGTAGATGGAGAATTTATACAATAATTTATCCTACCTTTCTCGGGACTCTATATCACTCACCCTGTAGTGCATAAATGAAACTAAGCAAACTGCCATATATATTTTGGGGACATTGGATATTAGTTTTGTTTGCGAGTAATCCGTAAAATGAAGAGCATTATGTGCCCTTTGGATGACGCAAAATCATCAGGCCCTTTTATTTTTTTGATCGTACCAACGTAAATAGCAAAATTTGCTCATCAAAAATCTGAGACTAATAATCAAGAGGCTCAATATCCCGACCTAATGATGTAAGGTAATCTTTCAAACCAGGTTTCTGAGTAACGGTGTTATGGTAGGGTGTACAAATTTTCCTCTTTGGCTCATTTGATGTCCACTTATAGCGATTTCTCCTGTAAAAAATTGTTCTTGCCTGCGGAGATCTTTTACTACATCACTTTTGTCATCATCCGTGCTCCCTCCTTCACTATCAGTTGTATCTTTCGCCATTTTTCGACAGATTTTCGCACTGCTTCAGAAACTACGCACTCAAGGGTTTTCTGGTTGCTTGAAAAAAAGGGGCCAAAAATATGCTTCAGACAAATGTAGATGTAACGTCACTTGCATTTCGACGTTTTACTCTTGGTGTTTTCTAGGCTTTTTTTAATTTCTTCTTGCGGTAAAACTCGATTCTAAGATGTTATGTCCCCAAATACTTAGGAGGAGACCAACTGCTGATAGATAGGCGAAATTGAATGTTGCGCTCCAGCCGTGGGCGCATGAAATTTCGGGGTTCAATTGGTTCCAAATTATAAAGTATATTATATGTGTACTGCCTGCTAGGGGTACATAAAATTCACCACTATTTTATTCCAATTATTGATAACATCTATAAAAATCTTAGCATCTTAAAAGAACAAAATGGGTGATATTTCTAATAAAAACTGGATTTCATTTGTTTTGCATTCGGCTTCAGAAATAACTTGAATGGTCATTTATTCTAATGCAATGAATTGTGGAAAAATTAAGTGTTTAATTATCCACTTTGTACAACTAAGGATGCTTCCTAACAAAAATTACTTATTCTTATGCTTAAATAATTACTACGAATTGTTTTTAACAACTTTTTGAATCATTTCCACCAGCATTGCCTTTATTGATTTTTCTACTTTAGTGACGTGCGATCTCACAGACCACTAATCTAATTCAATTGGAAATTTTACAGAAATTAAAAAATAACGTTAAATTTTAAGAGTGGGATATCTTTGTTATGCAAAAATATGAAGCTAATGAGATTTATAGATACACATTTTGCCATATTAATTTTGAAAATATTCATAGTTTTAGAAATGCAGCGGTCTCTCAGACCGCACGTCACCAGTTAAGGGTTAATTTCAATTATGCTTGTAGAACTGTTCAAGACAAATTAATTTTCATTCATCTCCTTATTGTGACTCAATTACCATCAACGTTCCTCGTTATTTTTTCCTTTTTACATCAAGCTAAGCATTCAAAATAGAAAATTTGCAAAGAGATTGAAAAAAATGAGAATGTTGGAGCTTGCTTTGCTGTATTGCCTAGTACAAGAGTGACCATACTCGACGCGATACTCGCAAGTAGTTTTCAACTCGACTCAATACTTGACTCGAGGTCAAAAAGTACTACTTGCACATCCCTACCACTCAGTAATATCATTTGTGTCTCCATTTAGTAAAGCAGATGTTCATTTTTATAGTAAGTCTCATTAATCTTTTCTTGAGAGCCTGTAATGAGATTATGAGTATGACTTTCAGCTTACATTACGAAAAGAAACCTGAGGCAGACGTTTAGGGAAAATTTCTGGCAAGTCTCTTCTAAGTGTCCTTTTTTGTGAAATCTTCTCTGGTTTTCCTCTTGGTGAGTTGCTTTTAGGCTGATATTTCTGCCCTGAGGATGATGGCAAAGGTAGCTATCGGAACGTCGGCCTACGAGTAACTCACCTGGTGGAAAATACAAGAAGATTTCACCAGTATCATATGCTGGGAAAGAATCATATGTCGTTATTTCCTTTTTTTTAAGAGGCATTTTCAAAATGACAGAGAATAAAATAAAAATGTGTAGTGTGTAATGAATTACAATAAATATTTAACAAATAAATTATTTTTATAATATCTCAACAAAGTTTTCTTCTGAAATGCATTGTTAATGCCAATTATAAATTTATGGCACAAGACCCAAGTTACCAGAAGCACATTCATATTTTAAATGTTTCTTTTAATGAAATACAAATTTGAAATTAGTACGTGTCAGGTGATTTACTAATTGGGACTTGGTTGTGATAATAGTATAAGGATGTTTCACCTGTTAAACTGAAATCCCACAGAACAGATTTTGATCCATATTGCAAAATCATACATTAAGTCTGAGAAACAGGGCCTTTGTTGTATGATTAAGTGCCGTGGTTTATTGTGAATGAGCAAAAAATACTTTTGCATTCTACTGTGCATTAGGAAATGCCTTTCATGCTCATTTATGATGTTTATCAACTACAATGGAAAATGAAAACAATCAGTTAAAAATTGCAAATAATTTGTCATGAAGTACCATCAGTAATTCATCAGAATTCACTGTCTAGTAGTGCAGATTTATAAGATGTAACTTCACCGAAATATAATTAAATTTTTGTGACCAATTTCATGAGTCTGCTCTTCTTAGCATAGTATGCTATATCTTTGCATGATTAAACAACTTTTGAGTCACTCATAGATACTATTCGCTGCGTCATCATTGAAAAACATTGTAAGCTGTGTGATTTAATGCACATATATTATTTCATTGAGATAGGTTCTTTTACATTTTCCTCGCTAGTTGTGATGATTTATTCTGGACCATTTGAATTAGCTTTTATTGAACAAGAATCACTCATTGAATCTGCTTAGAGAAGAGTATCAATCAATATAATAGGATTTTATAGCAGTCGAATGAAATTTTACTACCAACATCATTAGGTACAGTTTTCCTTAATAAAATTTACTTTGACCAGAGTTTCAGTGCTTATACAAACGTGATGCATCAATATTGGGACGTGGGTTGAAGTCAATTTTTTGTGGGAAATTGAACCTTAGCATTTTCACTGGTATCAAATTAACTTCAATTGTAATTAGTTGGAAGTCATTAATGGTAGCTCATGGCCTTGGGAGTGAAGTGTTCGACTGACTGATGGTCTTCTTGATGCAGCATTTACTGCCCCCTTCATCTCTCGCCCAGTTATGTTCATCAAATATTACTTGCTGCTTATTAAGATTTTTTAAAATTTTAGCCTGCTATGATGCCTAACCAATGTTTAGAGGGAAATTAAAAACCAATGAAATAATATGTTACTCTGTCAAATAAATATTATTGAACTGTAACCCTGTTCTTCCTAATCCACCCAAAAGTGCTAACCACACAGACTATTTCACTCTGATAATGACAAATGATTTGGACTCCAGGATGCCCATAGTCATTCATCAACTCACTTGGTCGAGATCCCAAGAAAAATGCGATTACGCTGCCCGAGTTAGAGATCCAATTTTGTGTTTGCTTTTATCAGTATTTTTGGACGGAACAGGAGCATTGATGTATAATGGAGGAATTTGTCCGTCTCTATGAATTAGGTCCTTATCATCATTCCACAATCTATTAAAGGAATTTCTGTATGGCTTATATGGGATTCATAGTTGACAAAATGGGATAAGGAATGGACGTCTATATGCTTAAATTTAATTGGGAAAGTTGAGGGACACAAACTAGCCACTGGCCTATCCAAGTTAAGTTTAAATATTTGGGAGGTTGCTTAGATGTTCGCAGTGTGAGGGAAATATTATCAAAAACATGTCTGATAGCAGTTGGTTGCCATAGCAATTGGTGATGCTTCTTCATCTTGCGCCCATGCCTAAACTTTCCCATGAAAATTACCTCCCCATTGCTTGTATCTCATAACATAAGCTACCTTTCTTGTCCTGAGTTCATGGGATAGGTCTAGTCTTGTGTCTCCTGGAGACATAGGTACTTTCCTCACTCCCGAAAATTCAAGTATAAAAAGGAAGTTACACTAGAGCTATAGGGAAATAAAATTATCATTGTTCATTCCACACTGACAATTTATTATCAACTATCATGGTTTTTATACTTATATATCAAGGTGTACTGGCTACTGTCATAAAAGTGTAAAGGCCATGGTTGGTGTTAATTAAAATGTGTCTGCATCCAATATAGTTTCTACTTTATAGAGTATGCAAAATTGCAGCTAGTATCCCCGCTATCATTATCATTGTCGAATGACGATTATGCAAGTTTTTGATCAAAGTTTGATGATGAATTTTGGTGATTTCATGTAATTTAGATCTATTGGAAACCGCCTTAACTGCTTAGTGGCTGGGGTCAAACCAAGTATTTTTAGAATACTTGTGTTGCACAGGGGAAACTGATTAGAATATTCTCATCATCAGTTGATGGATTTATAACATTCAGGGTATTTTTTATCAAGTGTGATACCAGCTAAATGCCAGGATTCCTTTAAATGAATCAAGCTTATGATACCCTCTTAAAGTTTTTTTTTGCCATTATTCCACTGGCTTAACAAAGACCTCCAGGCTTTAGTCAGATACATTTCAGGGTCTTGATGCACTTTTTCGAGTCTATTATATGATGAGAATAATCCCATGGTGAACCAAGAGCCTGTTTTTTTTGCACAAGTTCCAGTTGAAACTTATGTTGTCTCAATTCAACAAGGCTATGATTTACCTATCTACATGTACTAACCTTATCATGTGACTGCTGAGACTGTAAATAAGCTGAAACCATGGGAACAACATTGTCTCCAATTTTAGCCAACCTCTTCATTTTGAAGACAAGGCCCTGAAGAGTTCTCTACTGAGGCCAAGTATCTTCCACAGATACACAGACAACACACATACGATGTGGCATCGTGGCTCTCAAACAGTGGGAGTGCGCATATGAATGCACAGCACTCAAACATCCAGTCTATAATGGAAAAGAGAAGAAGGAACAACTTCCATTTTTAGATATCTTAATGCATCAAAAAAGTTACGGAACACTTGGCCATCCTTATTACATGAAGCCAGCAGCAATAGGCCTGTGTTTGCATGCTAGGAGTCACCAACCAACCCAGAGGAAAAATGTCCTATCAGCTCTGGTCCACCATCATAGGTGAATGTGGGATGCAGAAACTCATTCAAATGAAATTTGGCACCCAAGGAGGGCTCTAATGGAGAAATATGACTATACTGGCAGGGAAAAGTACAAGCATTTAGATAATTCCCTGGTGATAAGGCCTT
This sequence comes from Ischnura elegans, assembly GCF_921293095.1. Taxonomy (NCBI): domain Eukaryota; kingdom Metazoa; phylum Arthropoda; class Insecta; order Odonata; family Coenagrionidae; genus Ischnura; species Ischnura elegans. The sequence continues at coordinate 41,592,913 of NC_060259.1, forward strand.
TCTCAGGGCCACAAACTAAGGAGATAATTCTGTAAGGCATGAAGTCCATAAATGTCAACAATTTAGGAAAGGAAACGATCCATATCCCTTTTACAAGTCTATAAATTCAGGTTATGAAGGTGGAAGACTCACTTGGCATGAAACTCTCCAGGATTTTGCAGATCCCATGTATATGTAAAGAATGGTAGTATGTTGTGGAGACAGGAAGGACTATTGAGACTTTATTTTAAGAACATGAAAGGTGAATATGAATATGACAACCAAGCAAGCAAGCTGTCATGGAACTCGGCCACCTTCATGGCCGCAAGGTTTACTTGTAAAAGATGAAAATATTGTGTCAAGGCAATGGTTTCTGGGATAGAATGGTGAATTGAAATTAAACTTGAAGGACTAAAGATAGTATTTTCCACCTTAGCCAAGTTTGGAAACTAATCTTGAACAGGATTGGACAAGATAGAACCAATCAGGTAAAAAGTTAATGCCTGCTGGAAATACATAGAATATGTGCCCAAAGATATAGATTGTATAATACTTGGATCTCAAAGACAAAAACAAGAATTTCACTTGTCAAAACATTGGAAGAAGATGGAGCCACTTACCCGGGAGGTTGTCTGAGAAACCTTTATCCATGTCATTCTCTGGACAAACCTGAAATAAGGGGGATTTCTTTTGATCATGAAATGTACATTATAACCATTTTCCTTCATAATATTCTGTGTGAAGGAAAAATTTCCAAAATATACTGCTTCCAGTGAGTTTGTGCTTTTCTGTTCATTGTGCATGAAGTAGGAAATGTATGCCCAAACACAAAATATTTTTTGCTCTTTCCTGAATTTTGCACTTGGGCACTCTATAGTTAAGAAATGAAACCGGTAGTTTCAGGTCAGATGTTTTGTTACTGATCCATCATAAATAAAAAAAATTTCTAGTTCGACTAAACTTTATTTATTGACTTTAAGTGTTTTGATGCTTTCTTTTTGCTTTCACACTTGAAAATGATGTGTAAGTGACAAAATGTTCAGTGCCAGTTTTATGGGCAACTCCAGTGAATATTGCTTGTTAATTAAAATACATATCTCCATGTGCAAACATAAGTGTATGCTTCCCGAGTATTCATGCCAGTTAGAATTTATCATCGTCAACATACATACATTTTCTGTGCATCCCACAAGTGAGACGTGTTCTAGATATTTCTTTATTCTTGTTGTACGCATTCCATGCATTTTTTATCTGGTCCATATGTCCCACACAGTGCTTTAATGTTGATGTAGTGCCCTTTCCATGTTAGATATCAGCTACATTCAATTTTTCAAGGAGTACTGGGTTTGTGTTCCTCCAAACTAAACCATACCCAAATCAGCTAGATGCTATTTTCAAATGGATAAGCAAGAAAAAGTATGCATCTGGAGTGTTAAGTTGTGTCTATCTCCTGATAGCTTCTGTCACTTCTTTCATGTAGCATTCTATCATGGTCCTGTGGGTGCTCAATGAGTTGAATTGATTAGGAATTTGTGGACCATTGTGAGATTGGCATGCGATATGTGGATTGTCTCATGCTTAGTGGGTGATGAAGTTGAGTTTTATTTGATGTTTGTTTATTGATGAAGGTGAGATTTAAGTAGTATGAGTTAATACATGACATAGCTCATAGTTAGCATGGTTGGGAATCAAGGTTGTTTTATATGTATGCAAAAGCAGAAGAAACATGCTTGGTGTGCCATCATTTCAAATCCATAGCTGTGTTTTAACATGGCAATTTCATTACCTGATGACAATAATGTTCTTGAACTAATTCTTCAGCTTTGGGACCTGCTTGGTTATAGTGGAAATTTTACTGGTAGTTATGCTGTCATGACTGAATATAATCCAGACATTCCTTGTTTACGTGCTGTTTGGGTCCCCATAATATCTATCTCTGTTTAAAATTTTGGGAATCATCATTTGGCTTTTTGTTTCTGGATTACTTTCTCTTCAATATGGTAAACTGCTGCCTACACTGAAGGATTCACATGATTATGGCAGTAATGATAATGACAAAAATTCATGTAATGATTAAAATATTGGTTTATTTCTAATTTTACACAGAAACATAGAAATATTGATGAAGAGAGCGGACCTAAATGATAGAAAAAGTGGAGCTTTGGTTACGAAACCATATCCACTATTGTACACAACATTATTCCAAATAAAATTTTACAGCAATTTCAATTAAATACCATTTATATTATGGGGCGGTATGTTGCTTCATTGAGTTTATCATTTTACTAGTTTTCTTGGACAGCAAATGAGATGTAGCTTCTTTAATGGCAAATACTGGAACGTCATAGATTGAGAGCCGCCAACTTAAGCGTATGACTTTTGTTGAGAGGAAATCTTAGGAAGGGTTTTTATTTATCTATTATTAAATACTTAGGAGGTATTAGATTAAATTTTTGAACAAATCAGGAGTTTTGGCTTAGTCACAGTGTATTGGGGCTAGTTTCCTAATCAAGAAGATAAACCAGATTTATTTCATGGTGCTCTTCATGTGGTCAGACCAGTCCCGTGCATTCATTGATTGCTGGTCTGAGAAATTTGACACATTGTGGTGAAAGAAATTGGACAAAATTTTGCCAATGATGGCGTTATTATGTAGACAAAGTAAGAAATCAGAGTTAGGAGGGTTTATTTTAGAGTGGAAATGCTAGTGTTAGGATTTATGAGACTTAGTAGCAACAGTTGCATATGTCACAGATCAATATTCCAAACAGATCCTCAAGTTTTGCTGAATTTTTGGGCTGATGAAAATTTGCACATTATTAAAAATACTGAATATTTAGTGTGAGTGGCAAGCCTCTGTATCTACATAACTCACCCATATTAATATGATAGGCTTTTTTCTTTTTTTTCTTCTCTATTTCTGTTTTAATTTCATTGCTTTCCATCAGCTTATCCGCATGGCAAAGTCTTTTTTCTTGCATAATTATTCCGATAAGTTAAATTGATCGTGTGTATTTTTAGTCTTCATTTTTATTTGTGAAATTTTCTCGAGTCAAACTTCCTTTTCTATCTGACATCTTCAAATTTTCTCTCTTCCATGTCTTGATTCTCCATTCATCATTTGATATTGCTATTTTTATTTACTCTTGCATTCGCATTAAACATGAATTGATATAGATTGGTATCCATTTTCTGAGAAGCATCAGAAAGCTGCGGAACAGCCTCTTTGACAAAATTATTTTTGTAATATTTAGTGTTTGCATTTCTCCTGATCAGGTGATGAGCAACAATTTTAGCTTGATGGTATTGCACCACCCCAGATCAAATAAGCTTTATGCCTCCAACTATCAGCCACCCACTCCTCGAACCTCTCACTCCCCTCCCCCACCACCTGACACAGATACCTATTTATATATGTATATGAATTTAAATTCCCAACTCTTCAGAATCCCTTGAGAAAGCAACCAGCATCGGTCGGGAAACTTGGGGCCACCCAGGAATTGACGTGGCGACATGGCCCAAAAGTTTTTATTCAACATTTATGCCTCCAGTTGGAAAATTGTGATAGTATTTCTGAGCACTATCAACCCACGTGCCTGTGGCTAGCTGTTGTAAAATTTGTTAAACCTATTCAGTGTAGACCATATCAAATAATGTCATATCTAACGGCATGATTTTGGTTTTTGAGGAGTTTGTTTCAGCTCTAACTGAAGACCCATTTTTAAAATTAGGTTCTTTATCAAATGTGCTAATGAACAGTTTCCATCAGTTTTCATGTTTCTTTGCATTTTGAGATCAACTTTGGCATTACCAAGCAACACAATGCCATTGCCTGCAGCTTGCAGAGCACATGGGGTGATAACGTCAACATATTCCGGCTGGGCCCACGTATGTAGTTGAATAATCCACAACAGATTCACCAGCTATCCTGCTGACGTCCTTAGGTGAAGGGTGGCAAGAGGATTGTGGTCATCTCTTCTATAAATACTATCTCATATTATTCTTTATGTAAGAGATGACCACAAGGTTCTTGCCATCCTTCACCTGAGGGCATCAGCAGGATAGCTGGCGACATTTTGGTGAAAGCTAAATTGCCATAAAGATTTATCCGAGATATTTTATTTATAAGAGTATCAGCAGGCTCATCAAAAGCCTTATATTTAATGTTTGCATTTTCTCCTCATCAGATAGAGAGCTTAAATTTTAGGCTGATGGCATTGCACCACCACAAATCAAATAGGCCTTTTGTACCCATATGCCATGTTTATTAAGGCCTATGAGAGCTGTAGCATTGACATTACAAGCAAAATGAAAATTGTACATATTAGGTCGTTTGAAAGCTTTCAATTCATGACATTGATAGTGATCAAATAATGAGTATCTTTTCTGTATTATCAGTGCATACATTGTATTTAAAACTGTGACTGGACTAAGATATTTTGGTAACATTTCTAGCCACTGATACTACATCTTGTTCTGTTATTTGCAATGAACAAATGGGAATGCTATACAATGAGGGCTCCAACTTCATCTCTCTAAAACATTTAATGTTTGTTATATTTAAGTATTTTTGAATGGTCTGTAGTGTAATGAACTGGATTACGGTCCAAATAACCTTGGTGATAAGTACTTTTTGAGTGACCTTGCCCATATTGGCATGTTGAGTATGGAGTTTTTTTTATTCCCTCAAACCATGGCTGCAATCAATATGAATATCTCTGGAATGTATTTTTGTGGCCTTTCCAGCTGAAGGTTAATAGATCAATGTCTATTTTCAGTCTCATTTCTGCTTAATTTGTCTCAGATTTATTCATCTCCTTACATGTTATTCTCACTTACACGTACAATGCTGTTTTAGGATGAAAATATATTTTTAATCAGTCTTACTTATTTTTAGTTGATGGGTAACTATTTTTTTCTATAGTGGTAATGAGTGGCATATTTTTCTAGTTCTTCATCTTTTTCCATAGTAGTTGTATGTTTCTGAAAGCATGATAATGTGCATGCGCCTCATAATGAATGGGAATGAATACCTCTGCATTGCCAGCCTTTCCAAGTGCTCTGACACTGGGTTACTATTCAGGTCATCTGTGAATTTAGTGTTTTACGTGGTTGTGCATTTGGGAGGGATAGCAATTAGTGGCATCTTTAGGACAGGTGGGAAAGTTTCTATGAGACCAATTAATTGGGGAGTTGAGGTACAGGCATCCCCCGAGTTACGTATGTCTCGACTTACGTAAATCCGTACTTACGTAAGCGATAACCGTATTTCAAATGATTACATTAATTTTCGAATGCGAGCGCGAAGAAGTAGATATTCGCTCGTACAACCTATGGAAGAAAAAATATCGAACAGTTATAGAGTTTTTTACGTGCTAAAAATAACAAAGTGACCCATTTTTGTCATTCCTCGAAGGAAATTTCATTAATTTCTGTAGAAAAATCGCTTATAAATCCCAAGTCAGCAATCAACGTGAAAATTTGCAGTTCTAGCGATGGATGTGGTGGCGTATGTGGTTGCGGTCATTGCTATACGATACAACTTGTTATACAGCAATCTCTGAAGCGCCAACGCAAAGGTTCGACTTACGTAAATTTCGACTTACGCATAGTCTGCTGGAACGCATCTCTTTCGTAACTCGGGGGATGCCTGTACTAAAATTTTTCCCTAGGATGTTTCACTTATTTTATTGTTTACATTAGTGTTAGCCATCGCCCATTTGAGATACAAAGCTGCGGCTGATGATAAAGACACCAATCTGAAATAAAATGTGCACAAAATATTAGCATAGAGAAAGGAATTACCAGATTGCTCTCTGCGTGGTAAATGTTGTTGAAGCTAGTTCTTCCGCGGAAATTTAGGTAGATTACTAGCAAGCCTATCGCCAACAGTGGTTTGGAAGTTTTACTGTAACATTCTTTGTACTAAGTGAGTGGTCACAGCATATTCCATGAGAGCCATTTGATAGTTTTGATTTTCTAATGTTCTGCTTTGAATTTGCACAATGCATTGCTGTTTGCTCTAAGCAAATACATATGCCAAAGAACAGATCCCTGGAATGTGGATTAACTTCCGTATCTTTAACCATCGAATGGCTGTCATGGAATATGCGTCGACCATTGGCTTGGCCCAAAAAAAACATCATGGCATACTCTAGGGTGGCAGTGCTGCTATATACTACCACTACGATGACTATGTGGCAGTTAGTCGAAGGGCTCGCCAGTATGCCACCTAAATTTCAGTGGTGGAGTTGGCTCTATTCCTGGTTACGCTATTCAGTGTGCAGCGAGCACTCTGGTTATTCATTTTTCTACAACACCAGCTACTTTAAACACTCGTCAGATTTATGTGGATATGCATTTCACTGTGGGAGGTGGTGTATGATTTTTTTACTATGCACTCATGCTGTGCATGCGATCAAATGCTTAAGCCATACAACCTCTCAACAAGTGGACCGTGACCCACCTTCCTCTCTTCATTCTACCCAAAAAGTCTGTTCTCTACCCCACCTGTCATTTTCCTTACTTTTTTCATGGATTCCTTCCCTCCTCCGCTGTTTTTGAGATTGACTTTTATCTTAGATATTGCCACTGCTGCTCTCTTTGGCTCCACTTTATCCTTTCATCAACATGTAGCTTCCTTGCACTTGATATTATGCACTTTCTCATTTGCCTTCATTCATGCTCATTACACTTCCATTTTCCTCATCACCCATATGTTAATATCACCACTGTATCCATGTTCATACAAAGTACCACCTGATTAAATAAATTGTCTTGTTTGCTCAAATTTTTCCTCTATATAAGTGTACTCAGTATTGATTTCATAAGGTTAGAAAACCTCAACTGCAGTTTTATTCAGTCTACATTCCTATTACTGTTTTTGCTTATTTATCCCCAAGAGTGTGCAGTCTCTTTCATGGTTGTCTAATAAATGCTCTGTTGTCAGAAAATGTTACAGACTTGGCCATTAATCCACCCAGTTTTATTCTTATATACAGCCCCTCATCCCTTACCTTAATCTCATCAATGTTAACACATTCCCCGCCATTCAGTTATGGATGATTTCATCAATGAACCCATATTTTATTTAAAACCTTATCATTCTTATTAACTGTTGATTTTAGGTTAGTTAAAATGCTGCTGTACACCATGTCAGCAAAGCCTTACGCACTGTGGCAACCAACAGGGTGTTGTGATCAGCAAAAGTTATGATTTGTTTTTAAGTCATGACTGACTTAAAAACGAATCATAACTTTTAGGAAGGTATGGCCAAATCTGTGGAGAATATTAACATATTTGCTGCTGAGCTTAATCCCCCTACCCAGATTCAAACTGCAGTGGGTCACATGCAAGCTCATCTTCTAATCACTGCCTTGAGGTGGTGCTACATTTGGGTGCCTTCAGCCAATGGGGGTGGGTAGAGGGGAAGTGTAGGAACATGCAGCAGCCACCTTTTGGGCCCATTGCACTAGGGACTGCACTATAGCCCTCCCTCTATAGTGCCTCAACAATGTGGCACACACCCACTGCCAGACTTAGCGCTGCTAACTTCTGGGCTTTTGCAACCTATGCATTAGACCAAGACCAGTGTCAGACAGAGCTGCCTGGGAGTGCCACCCAGGTGGCATCAATACCATTTTTTTCAATTTTAATTGTAAAAATCCGTTCTGAAGTGACATCAGGTTATGGGGTTGTGTTTGAGTTTCACATAAAATTACGCACTGATAGATAATGTTAGACCATAAGTGGTGGGCCAAGATGTGAATGGTTGGCCATTTTACATTGAGAGTTAAATAAGATTTGTCCAGGGTGACAGAAACCACTGGTGGATCACACTTTGGATTGCACCACATGTATTGTATAGTCACACCAAGTTTTATGTCTTTAACTTCTCATTTAGCTAAATGGCGACAGCCACAAAATTGAGACAAATATGTAGTACATTTTCCATCACCCAGGGAGGAAGTCTGGTGTGATCTGTGGAAGCAAACGAGTGAAATAACATGGATGAGAACCTTGCCTTATGCCCCTGCTAAGAACTACATGCCTTTATTCTCCATAATCATCCAACCGTAGTGGCAATGTACCAGTCTCTTACCAAAACCAGAATCTTTAATCCACAGCATCAACCATGTGGAGCTGCTCTTTCAGGATTAATATAAAATTTCCTTCGTGATGTGCAAGTTCTTCTTTGCTACTTTTCTATGTCCTTTGCATTGGTCCTCGGTGTTATTTCTATGCTAGGATTTTGCTTGACTACCCACGAAAACTGCCTCCCTCACTCTCCAGCATGTTGCATTTGTTAATAGACCTAATTTTAGTGGTTTTATAGTTTCATTTGCCTGATTCCATCTTCACTCAGGCCTAACCCAAAGATAATATAGTTGGATATGCCATTGGCAAAACCATAGCCAGCAGGGGGTCAAGGGCCTCTGCCCCCTCAAATTTTTCTGATGTACAGTCGTCATTGCACCTCTTCGAAGTGAACCCCATAATCGTCTTTTCTAGACCAATCGGAATCAGGGTAATGTGGTGACTTAAGTGTCGGTTTTATATCTCACAGGCCCAGATTCAAATCTTGGTGATTTTCCTTCCCAAGCACCCAAATGACTTTAACTGTCAACTGCCTCAACCAAATAGTAATCAGAAAGAATCCTATCACTCCCCCACCCCACCCCTTCCCTAGTATGTTCTCTGAGTACAGCGATAGCCATCACCTAAAGTGATTGGGCGTGTGCCATGAAAGGGGTCAACCCACTTACAGAACTCGTTGGGCTCACCCACCAAATCTCTTTAATTGTTGATTGTAGCAAAGTTTAAAAAATGAAGAGATCTGTATTTTCCAGTTTTGCAATCTGATGCCTACACCTTGAGCTATTTGTGTCAAAAAATCGTTGGCCTTAGCACTTCAGCATATTAGTCGATTACATCACAAACTCATGCGGAGCTGGACTCCACTTCCCTGCTACTCATCATTCTCGCACATTGGCATAGAGTGGTTCATTGTTGTTTACACTCTTGCAAGCTATTCCTTCCCTCTGAGAAAAGTACTTTCTGATCGAGTAAATGAACCAAGACTCTAAAGATGTCACCAACTAATGGAAAGTGGGTAGCAACTTTCGCATTTTTTGTTTTATTTGTGAGATAATGGCAGAATAGGGGTGATGTTTAGTGACGTAACTTATGCTTCCCTTTCATGTACTGAATTCTATTAGTGAATTGCTATTTTGGGTCTGAGTAAATGACACCATTCTGGAGGTTTCATGACCCTCTATGTCTGTTAAGACAGTCCTGGCCTGAATGTTGATTTTCTGTACCTTGATATGGATGTGACACTTACCTTACTAGGAATTTGAACTCTGATGAGGGTAAAGGTTATGGAAAAAAGTGTCAATATCCCATGTTAATGTATTTTCATCTTGAAGCATGCACTTCCATTTGTCAAGGATTGTTGCCAGCCGTTACTCTAGTTACCTATGTTGATAAATGAGAGAAGTTTATTATTGTAATGCTATAAGTGGCAGCTGGTGCAGAAAAACAACAATGTGCTACTCCCTCCCTCCCATTACCTCCCCTATGCTCCCCCCACCTCACCCTCACCCCACAATGAAATGTGTGGAAATTTGAAGTTTACAAACCCATTGGATAAAAATTGGTTCTTATGCCGTTGCATTGTGGGGGCTATCTTCTTCTCAATGGAGAGCATTGTCAGTCAGTGGCGGATACACATGGGGGGCACAGGGGGCACTCTCCCCCTTTGCAGGGCTGCCCGCGTTGCCGAATATTGCAGGGCCACAATTGTAACTTTTTTATATCATAAGATAGCTTTGTCTTGTACATGCGTATAATTATTTTTAATAAAACTATCTTAAATTTAGCAAGTGACTTGGTAATTTTTCATTACGATAAAAGTTAAGGTAGCTCAAAATATCTTTTGTGCCCCCCTTTAGTTTTTTCTGTATCCGTTACTGTTGCCAGTGCACATAGCCATTCTGGTGTATTCCACTGGAAGGTTGTACTATCTGCTTGTGTGGTGATAAATACCTCCAGCTCTAGGAATATCTACTATCAATGCAGTGTTTACTATGATGCACTGCATAATGCTAATGTTTTCAACTGGATGAGGAGAAGCCTTGCAAATTCTTGGTGGCTCTGAACTCCCCAGCACATGCCAAGGTGTGCAGCATACTACCGGTGGGGAATTCTAAACACTTCATACATGAACAATGGATTAGTACAGATAAATCACTCCAAATTTGTTAAAAAAAGGATCCTTTGTATCTGATTTTCAAATATTTAGTGTGCTGCAGCTCTTCACCACGCAATCACCACCTACCTCTGAGTGCTGTCACAACAAATCCTGGTTCTTGTTAGAGCAAGGAAATACAGAACTGCTAGCTAAATGTGAAAGCAATTCACTGATGCTCGTATTCAGGTTAAAATTCTCAATGCATGAACTAATGGTTATATTGGGTGCTCTGCAATCCATTATGATTATGTATATTGTCTAGCTGTTGCTGGAATGTTAAATATCTTTGACATCACACTGCTGCATTTGATTGTAGTGGTTTTTATTTATGTCCTTGTTTGATCATTTTGAAACGAGCATTAAGAAATCACTAACAATGGATAGAGAAACAGTTTTATAATTTCTTACTTTCTGAAGTGGGGAGGGGAGATAACACCGTATTTTCGTATTTACGCGCTCTTGCAGTCTTGTTAGCATAAATTTTCATTCTGAGGGAACTAATAATTTTGTTTTCTTAGGATGCTAACCTACTGTACTATTTCATTGAAATGTTCTTTTAATTTCTTGTGATTCTTTCTGATCTTAATTATGTTTTTTGTTTGAAGAAGTTTGTAGCCCAAGTAATTTAAGCCTGAATGTTGCTTTAAACTCAGTCCAACTTTGCATGCATGTCATTGTTGACCGCAATCCATTTTTTGTGCATTTAATCATGCCATGTGTTTTGTGTCATAGGAACCATAAAATTATTCTTCCATTAATGTAGAATATATGGTATTTTAAAGCATCATATAATGACTGTTAATATATTGATTGGTTGATTCATTAAGTACAGCAGGTAAGCAACATGTATGCTAATCATTGTCATTTTAGGAGAGCTGTACAAAATAATCCTAAAATTCTATATCCTCATTTTTTCCATGAATAATTTACTGGCACCCATAAAACTTCTGGTGAATCTCATGTCACCGGTAGAGCTTCAATTGCGATAATATTTAATTAATAACCCGATAACTACATTTCTCCCTCTCCTATGATGATAAGATGGACAGTTCAAGTCCATGAATGTCATTCAAAATAATATAATTAAGTTTTTATGTTAATTTTTGTGATTTTCTTGGGAACCCCTAGCTCACCCAAACACATTCATTGTATCTCTTTAATTTTATCTCATAGTTAATGTAGAGCTAACTTTATTAGGTGAGGAAACTTTAATTAAACCACATTAATAAAAACTAGAGCACGACCCGGTTTTCAACGTCATAATGTCATCATCAGGTGGTTGAATCACCATCAACCACATGATGATGATGCACCATAATGTAGTATGTGCTGTTGCAAACTACCATTTGATTATTATGGACGTGAAACTACTTGTTACGGCCAAGTTGGCAAATCTATTCCTCTCTCATTGATCAGTCAGAATTCCATTTTTGTTTTTGCTGTATAGAATATGTACCAGAAGCGTCAAATCTCTCGCAAGTGTCATTCAGAACCATGAAAATGCGTGCACAGGTACATAAAGCTATTTTTCTGTGTGATGGTTACACAGGATGCACGTATATGTTGCATCCATTGGATGAGACATTAAACTTTGATCCCCTTGGCACCCTCCATTAAGAGCAGTTTAATGCTGTCCTCACTCTCCCATCCCCTCCCTTCCCTCAAGACACCAATTTCCTCAGATATTGGTTCTACTCACCTAATGCCTACGCCCAAAAGGTAGTTTGGTGAATGACGATTGGCTATAATGACTGGGAAAGACATGAAAACATATTTACACATGTAATAATATAGACTTTTCTCTTCAATCCTCATCTTGGATCTTATTGTTGCTTTTCTTTGAATAGTATTAAGTTGCGTCTGTGCTCTCATTTGCATAAAAAGAGTCAGTCTATCACTAATCACCTACATCTTTGCCATCCAGTTCATCCACCCAAATGATCATATAGTAAACATGCAATTCCCCTATAGAAAATAATCCTACGAAGAAGTAAAGTTTTTTGGTTAGCCAGTACTTGTTTACATTATTCACATTGTGGCACCTCATTTTTGGAAGCATCCGCTGATAATTTCTTGATAAACCTCAATTTAATCATCCAAAAATTTGCCTGAAGTGGGAAAAATCATTTGCAGTGATCCAGGCTCTAAATGGAATCCCCCAAATTCTTGGTTCTGTTGAAACCTGGTTTCAGTCAAGATAAAAATTCATTGCTTTTAGAATATTAGGCGTTGCACAACCTATCTTGTCTATCTCACAACCTCAAAGGGACTTTGTTCAGTTGGCTACATATGTACATAAAATGCCAACCTTAAGGATCATGTGTGAGGTCCTGAGTGGCCAAAGGGTAATGCCCAGGATATAGGTTTTTCTGCCCCTCTTTACTTTAACCTGGTCACTGGATGACTCTAATGGGTTCAGTTGTGGGTTTCTCATGCCTAAACCTAAATAATTAACTTACTAGTTAATTCTTTATGTTTATTGGTGTTTTATTTAGCTAGAACAACCTCAAAAAATTGAATTTTCCACTCTTGAAATGATGATACCTCTATTTTACCAATGGAGTGTGCTATAATGATGATAAATAACCAACTTTGGCCAAAAGTAAAAAAAGAATAATCATGGTCATGAGTGCTTATTTTTTTAATTTTTCAAGCATTTTCATTTTATAGTTACAAATTTTCCAATAATGAGCCTTTCTGTGGCACATGAAAAGTTGTAGAGTTCCCTCCATCCGACAAAAATAGCGAAAGGAGTTAGAATACTATGCATTGCTAAATGGGACAAAAAGTAACACATCTATGGATCAAATGTTACTTATTTCGCTGTCTATCTACCAACCCCTTGGCTGACTGTTCCCATAGTTCCCTGGAAATGTGAACTATGGTTCTACTGCCTGATGCCATTGGTGCTTTGAAGTTTCTCCTTTTGCCAGTAGATTTCACATAAATATCTGTTTTAGACCTTTTTTGTCAACTCCAATGCATCTTTTTTTCTCTTGCATTAATAGTGATCATCATCAAAGCTATCTATCATGTAGAGAATAAGCTTTGGATTATCCTTCTCCCTTTCTCCCAGAACATCAAATTTGGTTGTGATAGTGGTAGCTCACATTGCTTTGATGACAGTGCGAGATTCATTTGTCTTCCTTCCTTCCCTATCCCTACCTAATGGCATTGTCACGCTCATATGAGGGTAGTGTCTATTTTCTTTTTACCTTCGCATTTTCTCCCCCTCCTGTGGTTCAGGGTGCATAAGTCTCGGACTTGTATTCCTGACCTTCGGAATTTAACCCATTGAGATTGTGGTAGGATCTCCATCCACCTGTCAAAGCAATGCAAAGTTAAGGAAATAAAAACATTTCAATGCTACTAAGTGGGGTTTTATTATACTTTCTTATGTTCAAGGGTTGATTGTGGGATAATTTTCATCCCATTCAAAGTTTTTTACTCCAATATCCCAGTCATGGATACCACTCTTCCTATTGACTTCTGTATTAGATATGCTTTTATGTATTTTGAAATGCTAGATCAGTAGGTTTTCCTCATTTAATCCAGCAAATTTCAGTTGTAAAAATTAAAAAATAAATATGGTAGTGTCATGAATATTTCCTTTTGTATAGAGGCAGGGATATTGCTGTGTTCAAAGGTGAGTGTACAATGACTAAATCTTTTGATCTAAGCTTGAAGTGTCTATCTTTGAAACTTGTGCTGAAATTCTTGTCACTCAAATTCGGGAGAGAAAATGGCCTCTATCAGCTTCATTCCCTTTTCAGTTTTAAAAAATCTAGGATTATTGAGAACTTATTTGTCATATTATGTTTAGATAAGTCATTTAATCCATTGATAATTGTACGTTCCAAACATTTCTTCCCATACTTTTGTCCTTATGAGTATGTTAGGATATCCAATGTTTTTATCTCTAGATGTTACCGTGGTTAGTACTTTTATGTTCTGCATGATGAGAATGAGTGCTCTCTGTTTAACTGTCACAAAATTTTCTCATGTAAGTTTGATATCAGTTTGCCCTCTTCTACAGAGAACGCTGATGCTTATTATTTCTATGCCGGTGTTTTTTTTTGGTAGTGTACCCTTGTTTATTCATTATCTGGTGCATATGGATTTTATCTATATTTTTAATTACCTGAATTATATTCTGAATGCTACATTAATTGCCTGTATTAAATCACATCTCTAGAATGTGATTGTCATTTTACTTTTGTTTTCTTCAGTCACTCATAGCATATTTTTCCCTGTTTTAATTCACAATTCATTTTTAATGCTTTTGGAATGGGCAGTTGTTTGGCATGATGCCTTTGCAGCCTTGATGCCTTTACACCTTTATCTTTTAAATTACTTACATCTTTTGTTCAAGCATGAATCCAAGGGTACCTAATATATTAATTATTCACCACCCGTAGCATGTAGGGAGCAAATTTTTTTGTTTCAGTTTTACTTTGATGGGTTTGTCAAGGATGGAATGAAATTGAGGTAGAACTTGTATGCACCACACACAATTATCTTTGTTAGAGGACATGTGTTTGTTTGTAATTATTTATTATGCGTACATCTTTATTTGACTTAGATTTTATTTTCATTAAATTCCATTTATTTCCATATTTTTATTTCCATAAAATGCTTCACCATGCTACTTCTGTTGATATAGCACCATACACGAAATGTTTTTGCATCAAGACTGGTAATTGAGCTATTGAACCAGAATTTGAATAAATTTATGTTTGGTCGATATCTGCTCAGAATGTAAGTGGTAGCTGATTTATATTCTGCAAATACATTAATGCCCAGTTCTAGGAAGAATTTCATTGACTACAGGAGAGTCATTTACTAAATGTACTATCTCAACGTCCACATGTTTATCTTTACTTGTTGGAATATTGTCGTTATGTTTCCATGGTGTTTCTATGTTAATTAAGTTTCTGTAGAAAATAAAGTGTTCTAATTAATTATGATTCATAGTATGCCTTTCAAATGTATTTTTTTAAATCATGATTTAATCGCAATATTCCTGTACTTTCCATCTTCATCTTATGACTTCATGAATTTGTGGCTCAGGTATTAAATTTTAAAATTTTTTACTTAAAGAAAATGTTTTTCATCTGCATAGGGAAAGGAGGCGTCACTTGGATGAGAATTGCTTTGTGGAGCCTAGGAGTCGTCTCAATGGTAATTTGTATATGTAATATTACAAAATGATATTTTTGCCCCTGCTTAGAATTTTTGCGTATATTTCCTAATGTCGTCTTATTCCATTCTCCAGATTCTTACAGGGAAAATGTTCGAGACAGGTCGCCATTGAGGTTATCAAGATCTAGGGAGAGGCATTATAACCCAGTAAGTATTACATGAACATTCCTGTTTTGGTTCATTTATGGCATATTGCTTACAGGCTGTATTAACAAAATGTTATATTTTGAAATTTAATATCATGAAGTGCTTAATCTTCAAATTGCTAGGCATTATTTTGCGTTTCATCTTTCTCTGCAGAACTACTACAATTACTCCAGGGGAGGGCATTCAACATCACACTTGCCATTTTATTCATCTGTAAGTATCTATCTTATGTATCATCATGTTGTAAACAGTTTGGTGGTCTTAACCTATTGCTGATGTCATTATTTTTCTCATTTTTCCAGCCTCAGTTTGATCCCCCCCCTCCTATTCGGTACTACGATGGAATTCCATCTCCAGACTATTCTTTACGTTCAAGCCGTCAAGATAAACGCTCTGTAAGTGAAAGTAATGCTATGGTTAGTTTAGTTGAATTACTTTTACTTCTCGGAAATAGAACACAAAGTATTTGTGTGGGTCATTGCCACTCGTGATATCAAGGGTCTTTCGAAAGGTTTCTGTGCTACTTGAAAAATTTGTGCTACAGCCTTCGCTTGTAAAAGGAGGTTTTTATTTTACTGAACTGTAAATGTGGAATGAACACTCCTTCCTCTCACTGCCTCTTCTTCAGGGGATAGAGGTTCATTGGATAGAAGGAAACACATGTATTCATTTAACAGAGGATAGATTGCAGAAAAAATAGAATTTCTTATAATTCATTAAATTTTCTGTAGACTTCCATTATTTAAGTAACTAGATTGAACCTGTTACACATGAAATTATGCTCAAATGGTTAATCTTGAAGAAATTTTCCACCACATCTCCCCATGGCAGTCCCTACCTTTGTAATTTTTCTTTGTGGCTGCACCCCTTTCCTAGTTTTCTAAGTCATTGCTCCCCTGATAAAAGAATCGGAAACCAAACCTATCTCTGTCCACAATGTGTGGTCCACATTTTATCAAGGAACGAGAACTTATATGTTTTTTTCAGTGATGAAGTTTAAGGGTAATCTGAGAGATTGAGAATACCAAAAATGATATCAGAGAAACCTTTATTATGCACGTTAACTATATTGTCCGTTTTATGCTCTCAAGAAACTAGATAGGTACAAAATTTTACTTGAATATCTGTGGGGTTCAGGTTGGCATGATGGCTATAATGCTGGCTTCCCACCCATTAGGGCTGGCTTCAGATCTTGGTAGGGGCAGAGGTTTATCAGAGACTTCCCAATCACTGTTCAAGTGATTTGTGGAGGGCTCTTTATGCACAGCACTTTGTCCTTTGGATTGTGTGTTTAGCCATGGTCCCTTTTGCACCTTTCGTTAAGAGGAGGCTATTGCCAATGCCAAGTTCCACTCCGCCCTTCCCTCATTCCACAAATGGCATACTTAAATTTCCATGAAGTGCATTTAATTTATATGTTTGTATCATATGTATGTTAGTGTATTACAGTAAACTCTTGATTTTACGAAGCAGGATTTTACGAAGTTTTCGATTATACGAAGTGATATTGCGGTCCCGGTGAAAAGCCTATGCTAAATACATGGCGTTATTCGATTATACGAAGTTTCGATTATACGATTTTTTTTGAATTTACGAACCTCGGCCCGGTCCCTAGGAGCAAATGGCATTCGTTTATACGAACTACGGCGAAAAATTTGTCAACAAAACTAGTTACGCCGGCGTAAGTAGCTAAAAAATCAGCGCTTCCAACTGTGGTCCATCAAAAGTGCGAAATCGTAAATGATAATGCAACTTTGGAGAGAAATGGGTCGCCAAAAACCTCACTGTGAGAATTTAGGGGGAGTAGGAGTTCAGTTAAAATATCGCGGCTGACATTATGCCCCGATTTACGTACCTGCTCGTAAACATAGCATCGACAATAATTCGTAGTTTAACATGTCAGGAAGATCGCGCGGAGTATTTCGTACACCCCTAATTAACCCTTTGCACTGCTGTGAACGTACTTCGAAGACTACTTGACTACTTTGCGCCGAAGCACTTCGAAGGGTCCCTAAACCGGGACCCTTTCCTCGACGAGCTCACCCTCGCTGGCCCCTGAAACTGGGCTATTTTTTAATGCATTACCTGACGCAACCCTGGGTTTCAAAGGGCAAAGGTGCCATGGGGGGAAAAAGAGTAAAGCCGTGTCCCAATTGGCCATTTGGCTATGCCAATTCAAGGATTTAGCCATGACGCCATCTTGGAAGGATGTCCCAACTCGTTAGCCAGCATAAGGGAGGGAATTTAGGCAGCTAACGCGGCCGCCAGATTTAGGCATCGAGGAGTGCATCCTTCGCCCCACTTTTCCCATGATTCAAAGCGTGCAAAGCGTCTTCAGGTGAAAGGGCATCATGGCTGTCAACAAGGGATAGTACTTGTTTGCAAATAGTGTTGATATTTTGAGACTTGTTCGATTAATTATTAATTTTTATTTAGTTTATAATAATGAAATGCGTTAATGGAAGTGTAAGAATTACGGAGAAATTAGTTAAAGAGAAGGCGGCGTTAATTTTAATGCTAATTAATGTTTATATGCTTCTTATGTATGTATATGTTATTGTATAACTTTTCATACCGATCACATGTTATCTTTTGCTACCGTATATTTTTTTAACGTGTTAAATAATGCTTATTGATGTTTATATGCTTCTAATATATACTTAATTATGCAACACTATGTCTAAATTCTTATTTAAAACTTTTTGTACATTAGGTTAACACCCGTAAGAATAAACAATTATTATTATATGTTATTGGACAAAGTCCCGAAATTGGAATCGGAATAAGTAACAAAAATTAAAATCTATAGTGATTATAAGATGATACCGAAACCTGATTTATGTACGTAAACCATACTTTCAATAAATTTTGAAAATAATTCCCAAGTCAGACGGTAACCGTTTGAATAGACTAAATAGACCTGTTCTTAATAATACAAAACTAGAAATTAAATTGCTAAAATATAAGGAATTCGAAAAAGTACTTTGTTGAGAGACGATTGAAATATTACAAACCAATGAAAAGGAATATACGCTAACATTACGCCACAAACTTAGCTAAAACCTCTTTAACAAAACCATATGGAACTAAAAATACGAATTTGAAAGTATACCCCTACTTTACTATTACAAAAAGGTTGTCTAAGATACTAAAATTATGATTAAATACTCTTCTCCGACATCTAATTCTCAAATTCACTTGACCCATCACATTTTAACAATTTAGGGTGGGTTTTGTTCATCATTTTTTCAAATTATTCCGACTATCTCTTGTTTTGCATTGGCCTAGTGCCCAGTAGATGGCAGCACCTGCGTAAGGATGTCCCAATTCATGCTCCCTTGTGGTTGGCTGCCCAGAATCTGGCTGGCTAAATACATGATGCCTAATGGCTAACGAGTTGGGACACGGCTTAAAGTGCGTGTTACTGTGGGGCTGTGCGTCAACCAAACGGGCACGGACAAAATAAGCCCGTTGTCATTGGGAAATTTGAAAGGCCACGGTGCTTAAAACATGTAAAATTGGAAGCCCTCCCCGTTTTTTACCATGCAAATAAAAACAGCTGGATGACCCGAGAAATTTTCCAGCAAACGGTTATACGTCTACAGAGAAAAATTGCTGGAGAGAACAGCAAAATTGTTTTAATAATGGATAATGCCACCGTTCATAAATACGTAGAAGATCTAAAATTGGCCAATGTTCGAGTCCTCTTTTTACCCCCGAACTCGACTAGCAAGTCCCAGCCCTTGGACCAAGGCATTATCCAGGATTTTAAAGTCCTGTACCGGAAGAAGCTTGAGCGGTATTACTTGCGATGGATCGGTATGTATACATTCATCTATTTTGCTCATGTGCGTTTGGATATCGATTTAGATATTTTTATTCATGATTATCATTCTTTCAAATCTATTTGCTACTTTTATAAATGGGAACAGAAATTAATAACATCCCGAAATGGACGTTGATACATGCAATCCGCGCCATAATATCTTTTCGTGTATATATTGGCCTTTGTGAATGGACAACTTAAATATCTTAAGTATTGGGCTCTATTTACCGCCAATTTATATTTCAGGCTTCTCGTAATGAAGACGCACTTCCAAGTCTAACCATGAACTTTCTTCTCACGCGCTTCCCCGTTCTCCCATGCTGGGGTTCTGTCCATTCAAAGCCTTTGTCCCTTCCCTCCTGCCGCCTTTGGCTGATCTTGCTGACACCCACCTTATGCATCCCAAACCCCTCCTTCCCCAGCATTTCCCATTCACTCCCTCCCTAAGGTGACTGAGCTTGTGTGCGTCGCAAAAAAATACGGCCCCCAAAAGTAGACTGAGGCAGAGCTGAAGGCCATTTCCCCACCCTTCTTTGACCTGCCCCCTTCACCAGTCCTTGTGCTGACCACACTTCTTCCCTCAGGCAATCCCCATCCCACTCTTATTCACCCCACCCACTGGGAACTTTCCCCGATTGTGGAGAAGGGCATGGTTCATCTTTACCTGCAACGCGGAAGAAGTATCTTCCACTATCGGGAAAATGGAGCTGCGCTTATAATTGTCTCTCTTCTTCTCAGCTGACTTTTCAATTGAAATTATTTTCTTTGCTCTTTCCACACTATATTTATTTACGATTATGGCGCGACTATTTTTTAGTGCTAAAACTAAGAAAATCTTTTCTCTATGTCAATGATCCTTTGCATAACTTTCAATACGGCGGAGAAAGGAACACGAAAACTAAATGAGGTGACGGTACAGGTTTTTGCGTGTCATTTTTTGGGAATTCACGCTAGTGAACCAATACTTAACCACGTTGAGAAATGATAAAACGTCTCTTGTAGGAAAACAATCAATGTGGATAATAACGTTTCTATCTATATTTCTCCGATACTGTAAGATGTTTCTCCTGTCGTTTTCCGGTTGGAACCTTGCTCCTGTCGGCATAAAAGGAGAGAAACATACTATATGAACAGGTCACCTCACACCTGGTATGAAGAATACAGTCCTGATGAAGAATTAAGTCTTTTATGGCAACGTCTGCGAAGATGATGGAACACAGTAGTCGGATGGAGAACTCAAACAGAATTTACTTCAAATATTCGCCAGAAGATAATCACATCCTACGTTATTTATGATCGTAATTGAATCTCAGTGAAAATAGAGCACATTCTGCTGAAAATACGAAGTAACTCGAAACATTGACTTACGAAGGTTATTTTGGAAACGGGCTAAGACCCTTGTTTTTCTTTTTTTCTCGTCACTGAGCGATAGAGGGCGACATAAATGGCGGTTAGGCCGGCTGCCGCTAAAATTCCGTGGGTGTCAGAAACAAATATCTATCTTTTGCATACTTAATAGTAGATATTGGCTCCTAACCACAAATTTATTACTGTAAATTCTTATAATAAACATTGCAATTCATTATTTGATTACGTTTTCTAAACTGGTCGGGAATTTCTTTAGCGATCGTTGATGTTGAAGTATGAACGAGAAATGGGAATTTTATGGTGGTATTATTATTTAACGATTTTTCACATCATAAATCGATAGCAAAAAGCCTTTTATATGAATTATACCGAGAATAACCACCGAAAACATTTAGATAAGACCACTAAAGACAAAAAACGGCGGAAGAAACAAAAGCGAACATTTTTTTCGTGACTTATGAAAAAGGTTTGAATTTACGAAACTCGATTTTACGAAGTGCCAATTTTCCGGTCCCACTGACTTCGTAAAATCAAGAGTTTACTGTATCTGGAAACAAAGATAAAAATACCTTTAAGTTTGTATTATATAGATTACCATGGTATGGCATTTACTAAGATTTTAGTCATGGTATGTTTCTTTCAACCTCTGCACAGATCACAGGTTTTACGCACTCATCTTCTGTCGTTGGTCTCTACTTCATTTGTTGACCTTTTGCCTTTTTTCTACTATCATTTATGAATGTGTGCCTTTAAAATAAAGGGATTTCTGTACCTTGAAATTAAATGTTGTTTTTTCAGCAAGCTATAAATATTATTATTATAGAAGTGCATTTGTTCATTGATTAATAGTGATTTCTTATTTTTTTACATAATATATTTTATATAAGGGATAAGAGGTTTTTTCAAGTACATGAATGCAATTTAGTTGATGAGTATTTACATATTTGGAGAAATATTTTTTGGTTTCCTTTAGTTAATTACTGTGATTAATCTCTTCTTTGTATATTTTCAGTATGATCGTTCAGTTGATGAGTTCCTGAAAAGGACAAGTGAAAGGAGAGATAGGGATCGTGATCGTCGTTATAGAGATCGAAGATAATTATGTTTTCCTGCATATTAACAACAAATAAATTGACTGAATAGAAGTTATTATGAAAACTGTCATAATTCTATTTTTGAATTACCAATGATGTCTTTAGTTTTTTATTGCGTTTAGATGTAATCACTGTGTTGCATGCTCAGAGCTGACTATCTTTACTTAATGTGTTTTACCATGAAAGCTGTATCACTCATGATGTAATGATAAGGGCTCAATGAATTGCCTCTATGATTGGTGATTTTTTTAAAACATTGCAATCACTGTGGTCAAAGATGAAATGCCATCATCGTCAATTTGGACCACAATCATATGTTTCTGTGCCTTGTGTTTCCTCGCGGAGGGATATTTCATGAAGATCAATTGTTCAGTTTCACTGAAGACTTATCTGCTGTCTTTAATTAAGTATGAGTTAATGTCAATTCTGTATTTTGTTGTGAAAGATCAGAGACATTTTCATAACGTTTCAATTTTTATAGAAATATTCTATATATCAATAGTACATGAATCATTGCATAAATGGTGGAGTGATCTCTTGGAAAATAATTTTGTGTTACAGGTAGATAAGGGTAAGTTGGTTGGATACCCTTTTTCTGTTCATGCATTGGCTTAGAATTTTCAGCATTATTTATCATTTACTTACTCTTTTCATCTGACTTATTTTCGTATAATTTCTATTGAAATTGTTGGCAACCCTGGTGATAGATATTTTTCATTAAGAGTAAGATTATTATTTATCAATGAAAAATGTTAAAACATTGTGCACAGTTGATTCAAAACATGAATTTAATTAATGAATAGACTAGGTAGTTTTCTCTCTTTTCAATCAAAAACCAAGTTTGACCATCTGGCAAATCACCATCTCTGCCAATGGCTTACTAACTGGCCTTGAGTTTGGATGATCTAAATTTATATTTTAATTTTCCTCTTGGGTGTGCATGGTCCTTGAAAAGAGTTGGGAGGGTTTTTGATGAAATCATTCCAAGTCTAATTCATGAAATGATCATCAGTTTGATTGAAATTTTGAAAATTATACCAACAAAAATCAAGTAATATTATGGCTCAGTGTCAATATTGTCATTCCTCTCCCTCTTTTTGAAATTTTATTGTGATCATTGTTTTTTTTCAATTTCTTGTGATAATTAATGTTAATTTTATTCTTATTTGGACAGGGAATTTAGCTCATGTATTTTCATGGCTATTTGGAACTGTAATGCTGAAAATGCTGTAATGTTTTGGCAAATTGATGTATGTATTTAAATTCACAGGGCGTGACCACTGTGAGTTGTTATGAATTGTCAACTATCAGAAGTCGAAAATTGAGGAATGGAGGGCTTGTTTAAATTGATGTTTGGATTTATTTTATGTGGTACTATGTGTATCAGTTAAGAGTATTGTCCATCAAGCACAGTGTCTGATATTTTGTTATTTCTTTTCTCAATAAACTGGATGAAGAAACTACCTGGTCATGAAAGCAAAGACATGAAGGAAATTATTGTGTGCAAAATCACTCGATGTCTCTCCCAATGTTTGTGATTTTTGAGCAATGGGATAGTTCACTCAGACCCAAAATTGCACTTCAACAAGTGAACATGGTGGATGAATGAGAAAAATAAGTTATGACGAAAAAAAACCTTCCCCATATCCAGCCAATTCTCTTAACTTTAAAATGAAAAATGTTGAAAGTTGCCACCAGCTTTCATGAGGTAGTGATGCCACTGAAGATATGGCTTATCAACTTTATTCAAATATACCCAATCCTTGATGGGAAGAATCCCTCACCAGAGTGTTAATGAAGACAAACCATATGAGATGGATGAGCAAGGCTGACCTTAACTCTATCACAATCAATAACAATAGAAAATTTGAATGAGCTAATTAAAAAAATAAAATGACAAGGAAAAAAGAAAGGGATGACAATTTTCCTGGCAGGCACTGTTTTATCATGTTCCTCAGGTAAGAAATATTTCCATCTTTATTTTATAATATGAATGATCAGAGTAAAAAATGAAAAATCACATAAATGCTGATTACTAAGGAACCATGGCCCGTAAAGCAGTAGTTATTGTTTCATTTTGATGAGAATTCATTTATGCCCATTTTGGCAAGGCTTGCAAGTCATTTGAAGCAATAATAAACTAATAGGACTTGTTTAAACAATAAAAATTAGTCATTATTTAACAATTTATTACTAAAAAAGGCCACCTTTAATTTTCTTTAAAATTTCTCATTCGGTAGTGTTCTGTTCTCATGTTCTGATTTCAATTAAAAAATAAAAAAGGTATTTTTATACTTTTTGTTTTAAGACATGTCAAAATTAGGCATGTTTTCGATTCTTGTACACCAAGATTGCATTGCATACCTTCAAGGGGGGAATTAAGTTTCATTCTACTTAGCATTTATTACAGTGAGAAGTTCATATCTGAATGATTGGTTACATCTATTGACTGAAAGCAAGTTCAATCTTGTTTACTTCCATGGCATCCAATGTGTGCAAACACCTACTGCTACTGACTGGAAACGGTGAATGAGTCGCAATTTGCACGGAGTCTTTTTCAATGGCAATTCATATAAGTCTTCTACTTTGGGCCATGTGGAACGATTTGATGGACCATATGGATGCATAAATGAGACGCTAATGTCATTCTCTTCTGAACAAACTGCGGTGGTTTTTAGAAATTCATCATGGTTCCTTAGTAATCAGCATTTATGTGATTTTTCATTTTTTACTCTTAGTCACAGGCCTTAATCTGCAATGTTCAAAGAATGGTAACTTTATAGCGGTTCAGTTCTGAGCTGAAATCAAGTCATCATTATTCATCATAAGGATACTGCTTTCACATAGATAAATTTCAGAGAAATCGGTGATGGTCACCTGACATGATTTTGCACTATCTGCCTGATTTAAGATGAAATGACCCATGAGTCAAACCTTAGACCTATCTTGAGGATTGGAGTCAGTAGTAAAATAATTTCAGTACCTTGCAGCCTAAGTTACTGAAATGTACTGAGCGCTAAATGTTTAGAGCCAAAGAAAAATTTAGAGTGAGACAGATTGTAATCTACCATGATGACCATTATCCCTTCTAAGTGGCCGTTGAACTGCCTTATGGAGGCAAACCTGGAGGAAGATTGATTCCTTTGGATGGTGATTATCGAAATGGCAAACACAATCCTGAAGGGTCTGATTGTGTGCCTATGCTGGCAGAGCATAAACCCACCTGCATATAGCAGGTGGCCTTGCTGTGCTTTTTCTTTTGTTTCTAGAATCTCACTCTACTTTTTTGTCCTTCAGACTAGGCAGGTGGAATGTTGGAGCATTTTCTGTTTTCCTCTTAGTCATTGAGCATGGAGTGTGTGGCTGACCATTGGGCCAAGTCAGTAGCTTAACACGTTGCATACGGATGGCGAGAATTCTCGTCATTTTTGTTCCGGACAGATGACGAAGATTTTCGTCATTTAGGCGTGCCTAAACAATTTTAAAGCGTACGATACGTATTCGTTAGTACGTTTTCTGTTGTTGTTTGTTATTCATAATGAATTGATGCATCATAACGTTTGATTGGGTAGTTATATTCTAAACATTAGCTTTTTAAACATGCTTAAATCAAAGGCATTGCGCCCTAATAGGCACATATTTCCAACCTCAACACCTCCACCCAGAATTCCTAGGAATTAAAATACCCCGGTACGCAACGTGTTAAGGACTCTCCACTAAGTGGCCAGTGTGTGGATCACAGTTGGGAAGTAGGTTCTTGGGAGTGAACCACCTGTTTCCATGGGCCAATGGTAGTGGAACAGCATTTGATGGTCTGGTTAAAAAAAATATCCATCACTTTGAATTTGATCCCTTGTTTAATCGGGTCCCGCCGGTGGACAAGACACTGCATCACACACCACTTCACAAACTTGTAGCCACAACCTGACTGTAGACTGAAAATGTCCAAGTGTCCTCAGTATCACCTATTGACTAACAGGCCTGCAAATTAGGTTCTCTTTACCCTAGATAACAGGACCAAGAGATAACAGTGCCTTGAAGGTAGGCAGGGGGCCTCTTTGTTATGAGCATGGGTGAAATAGGGAAACCCTCTGGTTGACAGTGTGGACCTGGGACTAATGTAGCCTGCCCCATGCTACTGTGACCTGAACTCAAAGCCCCAGCTCTAATAACTGCCATTTCTTTTTTTTTTGAGGGGAGCTCTTCCGAATTGGAAACATTTCTGTCAAGTTGTGTCCATTTCCAAAGAACTTCCTTCCTCCTCCAAAAACTGATAATGATGAATTCTGCAATAACTTGTGTTATGAAATATGTTTTTCCTGGGAGTTGATAGATTTGATGGTCCATTGGTGTCATTTATTGTGGAGATAAAAACGGGATGGTATGGGTAAAAAAGCAAGATTGTCCCAGGGTGTACCATCTGCCTTCCGGGTGTGAATTTAGCTTCTTCCATTGGGCAGGCGTTGAGCCATGTGACTTGCTATTAATACTTGAGGTAGGTCATTGTGAGCATTTTGTACACAGGAAGCTAGGAAATCTTACACGTAATTCACTCACTTGCTCTCAAGTACCGATAAAATAAGAAAACTTCTAATTTATTTCAAACAATTTATTGTCACACAGTAAAAATCATCAAAAATACATTATAAAATTTATCAATAAAATAGATAAAACAACAATAACTAGATCATGCGTTAACGACACGCTTAAAGTCTAGGGGAATAATACTTTTGTGTCTTAAAACCATGTGAGTTTAGCAAAATCCCGTTAATTCCTTCATGAAAAATGGAGTTTCAGCACTGCAAGACAATTTATCAAATGTTGGTGCCTAAATTAATTACTTGCAGAATTAGTTGGGAATAAACACCCATTTGAAAAATGCATAAGTGCCTATCACCCATTAAATGTCTAAAAAAAAAGGCAGGGAAAATATGGATAGGTATGGGAGAGTACAGCAGGAGGGCAGTGGGCTGGCTGGGGAACAGATAGATGATCCAACAATACCAGGGGTGCCGACTAACAAAAAATATTGGGGGGGCCCAAACCGGGGACCTTGCCCCGGTAGATTTTATAAATAGAGAATTTTAAGTTTTTAAGCATTTTAGAAGAGTCATATGATCAACATTAGAACCCTGATCACTCGAATCTCGATGTCTGGACAGTCCGGGGAAAATTGCCAAGCCTAACATATTTTTCCCTCACATCTGTAACGAATTTTTGGGGGGGCTCGGGCCCCCTCAGGCCCCATGGAGTCGGCGCCACTGAACAATACTGGAATAATGCGGTGCCGTTTTCCACATGGAAAATTTCACCTAATTATTCCAATATAGACTAATTCCATTCCATCTCACTATAATCTTCCGATTTCATAAGATCCCACAATAGGGTAATCAAGAGTTGGATAAGTGGCACTCAAACTTCATTCATATAGGTGTTTATTTCCTTTCTGGAAATACACATAGTGCCTTCAAATTAACGAGCTTTCACTGGAAATGTGCGGATATACGTCAAACAAAATACTGAGGAGCCCAAAGAAAAAAGGTAAAGTAACAGTGTAAAATAGCAATAGCTACGATACAAAAATTTCAAGGGTAAAGTAACAGCATAAAATAGCAATTGCTAGGATACAAAATTTTCATGTTTAACAATTGGGTGCAAATAGAATCAAGAATAGTGGTAAGCATCATGATGTTTTGCCCATTATCACTACACAGCAGATGTGGAACTTAGAGCTGTATCTTGTATGGAGCTCTTATGGTTACACCTAAAAATAAATAAAGCCTATAATTAAACTTCCATGATTTTTGATTCAGGGGATACAGCAAACTGCCATCATCAATGGGAACAGAAGAAAACCTATTCAAGAAATCTTAGCAGTGCATCCTCTAATCTCAAGTCATTACGTATCACTACGAAGCCATGAATCATTTTGAAAATACAATTTGCTGTAGTACTGGTACCAGTCCATAATTCAAGCCAAATACTTCAATCTATCTGGACTTTGAAAAAGCACTGCTACATGTAATTAAATAACTTTTTGAACATTGGATTTCACAAAAGAGAGTAAGAGACTTCTTTAGGGATGGGTTCGCTTACTATAGAAATTTTAATGGATGCTAAATTTTCTTACCACAATTTACTCCATCTTATGCAAGTTTAAATTACGTTGATACAACATTTAAAAGCATTCAATGTTTTACGTGTCAACGATGCATTGGCACTGGTGTAATAAAACCAGCCTCAAATCCATTAAAGTATCATTTTCTCATGATAGAATTTACATCACTAACCGTAATGTGGAATTGATTACCACAATAAAGTGGGCATACCACAGCCCAAACGTTACACCCATAAGGAGCTTCAAAGATTTTTATTAAAAAACTTATGAATATCTGCCTATTACATCCTACATTAGTCTCCCTGAATGGGTCTTCCACTCCTTGCCAAAAGAAAACAAAGATATCATCTTGTAACTAAATATTCATCACTGAAGCAGCTAAAGATGAAAACAGGACTGAGGGGTAATAGTTTGCATTATTTCATTGGATATTGATTCACAGGAAAATCTAGTACATACTCTCTATGATATCAGTATAATGACTTACCAATCAGGTTTTGACAATAAATTTCAACAATGGATTCACATACAAAAGTTTCAGAAACCTGGTTTTCCATACTTTTCACAATCAAAAAATCATAAACTCATGCCTAAGTACTATCATAGAGTAAAGACTCTATGGTAGTAAATATGTATAACACTATAACAGAGGTGCGAGATTCAATTAAAATACTGTGAGATGCAAATAAAATACTAGATATATGTACATACTTCCATAAGTGATTGAAATAAATTCATTTGCTTTAAAGTAGATACTACAGCAGATTTCATTAAAGAAATATGGTATTGAGATTCTTCTTACCTTTAAAAGATATTTATAATGTATACAAAAGTATGAAGTTATTCATAATTTTAACACACACTAATCACTTAAGCCAAGAGTTGCAAATAGGACAAGGTAATTAATGAGGTCTTACTTTGCTCTACCATCAGGTTTACACCAACATAAATGATTTATTCACTACATTAGAGTACAAAGTAGCATATTGATACCAAGGGTGTACCCAGGATAAAAACTAGGGGGGGCAAGCCATGGTTGTTCAAGTTATAGGTAAGATTTAAGCATGGAAAAGGTGAATGAAATCAACATTTTAAGGAAACTGTAACAGCTCTTTATTAGTTTTTAAAATTATTTGCTTGAAAAATACTATTTTCCTTAGAGACATTTGCGGTTTTTGCTTCTGGGGGGGGGGGGGGGGGGGGGGGCAGCTGCCCCCTCCTGCCCCTCGCTGGGTATGCCCATGATTGGTACCATTTCATTGCCAATAAAGTACTGCATTTGTAATTACTTTTAGTGGACTGTTAGTGGAGTTTTAATTACAGTCTCAATTAAAGTCAGTTAAGCCCCTGGTGCAGGTCTATACAAGGAGTGATTACTGACAAGAAGACATCGCCAGAGTGGTGTTCTGGATCTGAATGTTGATGTTATTTTCCAAAACTACGTATGTAATTTAGAAAAAGTGTCACAGCTTTCTTCCGCATAGGCCCAGGTTCAACAGATATTCGCACGTAAAGATTTCATGCACCATCACTTCCCTTGAATAATTGCTCCCTATCAACATCCGCGGTGGTTGAGTGGTTAAAGGCTCTCATCCAGTGTCTCTTGCCGAGTGCGGCTCACCTTTGAGTCCTGGGGTGGGGTGATTTTTTTCTCTCTTTTTAATTTAGAAATCACTGTGACAATCATCCCCATTTGTTTAATTTAGTGACTTGGCGATTTTTTTATTTTCATATTAATTTATGGGTTTTAAATGGAACTCCAAATTGTGCCTAACCACTAAAATTTGAGGACGTATATAATTACTTACATGTGAATTTCCGGGTAATGTGCTCATCCTCGCCCCAGCCATTGCTCCCATAGCCTCTTCGTATACTTATAATCGCAACTCTTTCTTCTCACCAAATAAATAACATTCAGTTAGTGACCCTAGCCAGTATCCCTTCCCACCCTTTATGGTCCTTCAAGTGCAATGACCCTACCTTCCAGCATGCTCTAGCCGCTGTCGAAGTATTCTTTGTCATTCTTTCACTTCTATTTTCACAGTTGGGCCTCGATGTCTCATTCAGGGATTAGCAAGAGTCAGCTGTGGTGGGAGGGATATTGAAGGATGCTAAAAGGCATGTCATAAAGGAGATAAGATGAATGGAAGGATATTCTGGAGGAAGGAGCAAGATTTGTTGGGAAGATACATAGTGGAGAAAATCTAATGGAGGGAAAACCCAATGATATTATGAATAAAAGAATGTTGAAGTCGAAAAATACCGGCGCATCAGAAATGGAAGATATACATTGGAAGTCAAGGCATACACCTCAAAAAACTGTGAATGATTGATGAATGGGTATACAATCAATTCATTGAAGCGAGGCAGAGGTGTGAATCGGTGCCGACGAGGACTTTGCACTCTTGCTGGCCAATCCGCATGGTAAGGCACAATTCGAAGTTCCATTTAAAACCCATAAACTAACATGAAAATTTAAAAAAAAAATGCCAATTTACTAAATAAGACGAACAGAGATGAATTGTCACAATGATTTCTAAAATTATATGAGAGAAAAAAATTAGCCCACCCCAGGACTCGAATGAAGCAGTGGACACTGGATGAGGGCCTTTAACCACTCGACCAACACGGTAGTTGAGAGGGGGCGATTGCTCAAGGAAAGTCCTGGTGCACAAATCTTTACATGCAAATATTTCTCGAGCCTGGGCCTATGCGGAAGAAAGCCGTGACACTTATTCTATGTGTATTACCCATAAAGTTTCAGAAAATAACATCGGCATTCGGATCCTGAACATCACTCTCGTGATGTCTCCTGGTGAGAGATAGAAAAAGACTTAATATGTAATAATAATGAACAGGGGTCATTACATTTGAATTCAAGAAAAAATTGACCCTTAGGGCCTCAGACTTTGTTAACAAGCATAACATACCAAGATTGCTCAGCAAATAGGTTGAGCAATTACGCAAATTTTTATTTTTTTACGTCTTTGCTTAAAAAGTTCCTGGAATTTTATTTCCCCAAGTGATTTTGTGCAAAAATAAAGGGAACTATATCATAGTAATGATGTAATGGGTGACTTCCAGATGCCAATTGGGTATTCCAAAAGCCATCTATCAGGCCTATCATAGCCTTATAAAAGCTCAACAGCTATTTTCTCCCTTATGATTAGCATTAGGTGAATGTAAAATGGTTTATCATGATAAGCTTTAATTGAAAGAATAAAGCAATAAGACCTTTTTCACCGTAAACAAAAATTAAGAAATTAACCACTTCAAGAAAATGAAAAACTGTTATATATTCATATTTTACCATCTCTACGAGCAAGCAGCATATTTATTCCAATTATTAAATATATAATCAAGCCAGGGTAGTCTGTAAATCTAGTTCTTAAGCTTAGTACGAAAAGTAAATACTAAGAGAATATCTCGTGCAATTCCTTAAACATTAATGATACTTACTTCTGTATAAGACGTGCACTTAGAACAAAGGAGAAGAGTAACAGGAAAGAACTTGCGCCAAAGGCTATTTGAGGTGATGCATTGTCTCCACACAGCCATAGAAGTCCCCCACAGGTCAAAAAGTTCATAGGGACACGAAACCAATTGGTCACATTTGCTCGCACCTCTTCGGGAAGAAGGTGACTTCTTAGGTGCCCAGTTGATGGGTAATACAATCCCACCGCTATCTCGAGCAGTAGAAAAGCTGCAAATGAACTCCTTGGACCAGATGCTATCACACACCAGGTAATACAACCCATGGCTAGTCCAACCGCAACTGCTAGTATTTGCTAATAGTAGAAATATACAATGTATAAATAAATATTTTAACAAAAATTATTTACTTGATAATGATTCAAGTATGCCTAATTAAAATTCCAATTATAAGTTGGGAAATGCTATACTACATGACCATAATAATCCCTTATGACAACCCACCTACTGCAAGTAATTGAATATTAAATTGCAATGTATTTATATAGATGTATGATCACATCATCAGCAGATAAGGCCTTAAATGGGACCAATTGATCACAGCTAGTTGATTTATATTTTCTTGTAAAGAGCTTATATATTTGAGACCATCCGATCAAAAATATAATTCTGCTTCTCTGACAATGTTTGTCATTTGAATATTAAAATGTTTAATTTTACTAGTGCTCACATAATAACAAGAAAAAGTTTCACAAGCTGATACAGTATGTAAGGACAACAGCATAAGTTTTCCTGGTTACTCACATTTATTTTGAATGATATAGAAAAAAATGGATTTTGAAAAACTCAGCAAGATAATGGTTGACATAAGTCTTCATGTGCTCACCTGCGACGAATATCCACGAGCGATAAGAATAGAATACAGAGATGATCCAATCATCATGCACAGCATGAAGCAAGAGAAGACCACGCCCAGGGGAGGGTGTCCTGGCTCTAAAACAGGCGTCCAAAGAAACACAAATGTATACATGACTGACTCGAATAAGGACTGGATTAATCCGAGGAGGAAGATGACTTCTCTAGACCAGATGCACCTTAACCCCTCCATGCAAAATTTGGTCAGACTGCCAAAAACCTGTTTAAAAAAGGAGCTGATTGCCTCAGAAGATACATCAAATAACAGGAATAAAAAAATGCACTTAAGAAAAATATCACAACCTTCTGGCATTTCCCCAATTGACAATTGAGCGAAATACCCAAATTCAGACCCAAACTATATTTATAATTCTTCAAATATTTAAAACTAATGTTATAAGATACATTTTTTCCAACAATTTCTCAGAGTTATGATCATAAAATTAATAAAATCAGGTACACAAAACCAAAATCATATTAGCATAATAACATTTAAAAAAGTATATTTTCAGAAAGGGGAATCCAAGATATGTCATACAGGTGCCAATGCACGAATTAATTGGAGAAAAAATTTAATAACATACATGGACAAATCACTCTCTAATATGGGAGGAAACCAGCAGAATGAAATGTTCCACACAAGCAGAGTAAAAATTTGTGAATGGTAGATGCATTCACTGATGCCTTCTTGCAAAATAGGATTCTTTACCTAGGATCCAAATATATCTTCCCTTTTCACCACTTGGTTTTATAACAACATACGAAGAACTTATGACCCCAATTTGACCTATACTCCAAGACACTGAATCAACATAAAGATATTTTTAACACAGTGTCCCTAAAATTACCAAATCCATCTGTGAACAGGTATTGATGACACCATAACTGGGCCAAATGTACATACATTCTCCATTTATCTAAGAAATAGATCATTGACTAATTTAATTAAAACCAACCTCCAGGTTGAAATGGAGTGAGCAAAATTAATTTCAAGTCTTGTAAAGTCATAATCACAGAGCCACACTCAGCAAATTCTTGAAAACAAAATAATCAAGAAAGAATGCTTAGGCGGCACTTAAGCACCAGCCGAAGTCAAATAAATGAACTTCTCATATGAAAAATAAGATCATGATTTTGGATTCTACAGGCACCTTCGGGAGTTCACAATTGAGAAATGTAACACCTTTAACTTTCAAACATGTGGGGTGAAGGAGTAATGCTATATGGGCAGTCCTACAACCAGTAGGCTGATAGAAACAAACTGCTGGATGCCCCAGGTGATAAGAGAATTCTTCAAAAAGGAGATAAGAAAATTCTTCAAAAAGAAGAATCTATTAAAAATTTGGAATATAAGCATTAAAGTAACAAAGAAATTCATTCAGAGTCTTTATCAGTTAAGTTCTTCTTCGTGGTGATGAAATGTGGATGGTGACAGCAGCAGAAAAGCCAAAGGTGGAAGCAATTGAAATGTGGTATACTAGAAGAGTGATGAGCGTTCAATGGATTGATCATGTGAATCGCGAAGAAGTCTTAAAGAGACTATGATAAAATGCAAGTCTTTTGAAACCCTTAAAACAGGACTTGATTAGCCACATAATAATGAGATGAAGACAATTATCAAAGGAAAAGAGGAATGGAAGAACTACAGAGGAAGACTTTGGATCAGATATGTGGAGCAGGTAGGAATGATATAGAATGGAAGAATTAGGTAAAAAGGAAAAGATAAGCTGGTAAATGGATTGAGTCGAGTACTTCATCAAACCATTTCTCAGATTGTTGACGACTCATGATGATTTAATTTCCCCAAAACCAAGACTTCATGCAATGGATGAAGTTGGTCACATGCTGCATAGCATAGAAATTCTGTATGTCAGAAAAAAGTGATATCCCCAATGCTGCTTAGTGATTGATTCCTGTGGATTATTAAAAGTTGATAGCACTATCCATATTCTACCTTATTTTTAAAAATAAGTTCTCACAACTAAGGGCAGGAAGCTGAAAGGCAGGATGGAAAAAATGACTAGGCCAAGTTCAGAATCACCAGGGACAGTGCTTTGGCAAGGAATAAGGTGCTATTATTCTCAAAGGTTTCACAGAGGCATGTGTCAATTCTCTTTGAAAAGAACACATACACATAATTGTAATAGGAAGGGTTTTAACGACAAGCTAACAAAACTAGTAGTGCTCAGTGTCTCCAAAAAGGATACCAGTCACTGCTGATTATGAACTAAAATGACTAGTCTTTTGCTAAGAACCGTTAGCACTCAATATAATCAATCAACATTCCTAGGAGTGCAACACTCCAAGATAAGTATGAATGGAAATCTTTACATATCTTAAGAGAGAATTGGGAAGACATAGACAAAGCATTTCTCGAGCCAGTTCATGTTCTTCATTAACTTCATTTTTCCCATTGACAACTCACATTTAATAAAGAAAAAACCAATTCACAAGCCAAGGTCTATGATTTCCCTAAAACTATCCTACTTAACAAATACACAATAACTAAGTACTAAACTTACAATCACAAAAGCATAAACTATTCTAAATGATAAATTCTAGTCTAGGCCTAAATATGCACACAAAGACACAACTATGAACAGCTTAAGCTAGAAATTTAAAACTAGAATACACACTCTACCC
Source organism: Ischnura elegans (assembly GCF_921293095.1). NCBI lineage: Eukaryota > Metazoa > Arthropoda > Insecta > Odonata > Coenagrionidae > Ischnura > Ischnura elegans. The sequence continues at coordinate 41,627,889 of NC_060259.1, forward strand.
GGATCACATACATGGTAGCTAATAATAGGGAAATTTATGTACATGCTCTTCCTGCTTTTAAAGTGGAATTGGGTGAGAACAAATACAAAAAGGCTAAATTAAGGCAAGTAATAAGACTGAACTACCACCTCAGTAGATCAGGATTTTGCTTCCACAAAAAGCTATCTACAATACATTAAAAAATCCCAGGTTTCCAGCTGGATTAGAAATTTCAAAGCTCATATTTTGTGATCTTATAAGTTCCATATTATTGCAGTGAGAGTAAAAGAATGTTTTAAGTATATGTCAATAGGGAGCCAATTATTAGGAGACAATGGAAAGGCTCCACATTTGAGATTGTCTTCAGATTACAGTTCAACTATTTTTTCTTATCTCTGTATTTCTAATAGAGAAGATAAGTCAGATTTCTCAGTTGGGAACCATCATCTTGACTGATTTTATTTGGTTCAAGACTAATTTCATTAGTTAATTTCAAGACTAATTCCTTTGAGAGCTGATACCAAAGCTGAAGGATCAGGAACACAATTTAACGCCAAATCATTTTACAACCTTGATACAGGAGATGTAATGTTGGGTGATACGTAGAACCCTTTTGGGTAGCCCAAATCATCATATTCCTCATGTCTTGAGCTGATTATGTCTTGGCCAGCAACAGCATATAATGGACAGTGCCCACAAGGATCTCCCAAATACTGAAGGAATATAATTAAGTGACTACACACAAGCGCCTGCCCAAAATCCATGACAAACTGGTGATGGCTGTAAATCATGCTTTACCCAAGACAAATCTATCAGCCTATAGGGCTCCGTAAGCAGCTTACGTTCTGGAAATTTGTGTCAGAAAGTCAAAGAATCTTATACACCCCAGTTATTCTCACCCCCTGGGTCATCGTAAAGTGACCAGCAGCATGTGTTGTGCCCCTGGACTGGTCATAAACCCACGCAATCTGTGAGCCATCTTCTTGCCAAAATGGCAAGCCATACCCAGTAAACTGTAAGTCAATTGTTCCATGCATGATTTGCTAAACAATGCCTGAATCAAAGCAAACATAATTATATCAATTCAAAGCCTTCTAAATTTTTAATGTGAGAGTCATACCCATTAAGTAGACACCCCTGTGACTCTAGTAACACACCAAAGACTCCAAATCATGGAAACACTATAACAATGTTAATGAATCAGGCAGCATTAACCAAATATGATATGGTGATGAACAGGAGAGATACAAAATTGCCTTTGCCTTGCCTTAACTTGCAGGATAAGCTCACTTAAGAAACAACTGAAATCTGTCACAAGTTAAATACATAATTACGCACCACACTTAGTCTGACAGCTTCTACAAATTGGCCCATTGACAACTGCCAAATTACCCTTCTATTTGAGCAAATCAGTCACCTAGGTGATGTAGAATGAGTCTACCTGAAAATTCCAGACAGCTACAAATATTTTAACCCAGCCTGAGACCCGATAGCTTTTAATACATCCATGCTGTTAGATGGGCAAGCACTTTATCTTTTCAGCAAGCTATGATATTTACCATCAGCTTTAGAAATGAGAGGATATATATTAATTTTTGGAAAGATATAAAATAAATTCAAGGGTGCTAATTATACACAAATGATAGGTATACTGTGACAACCTAAAATATGCTTAAAATTACCTGAAGTATCTAGAAATGGCTATGCAAAATATGGCATAAAACTAGCAGTTAATATGCTGTACAAAGAAATACGAGCAATTAATGGCCTATTTAATTACCTCTATCACAGATGAGGTCTCTGACCCCAACATCTTAGACTGGCCAACATTTTCCGGCCAAGTTAATATAACCATGGCCCCTGATATTGCTAATGGAGCTAATGCCAGTAAAAATGGTGATAAGGGCCCCAAGCCAGCCCATTCAGCTGTGCCATTGGCAACAATACCAGCAACCATTGCCAAGACTCCTCCCCAGAATGTTGACTTTGATAGTGTCACTGGTACCCACTCCGATGGGAAACCTCTTGCTTCTACATGTTCATGGACGTACCTGGTAAGAGAAAAAAATCACATGAAAACAATGAATTCAAGGAAAAAGCAAGTATTAGTAATGTTAAAGTTATAGCATGCCAGCACTCAATTGAGGTTTTTAAATGATGCAAAGACCAAATAATGGGACTGACTTTATAGCTTCAGAGGGCTTATGTGCTCCCACTAATACACGGACTTTATACATACTAAATTATGACAGTTGATGACCTTAATTTTGCATAACAGGCAGTAAACAAGTTAGCCAAATAAAAGGGATGATTGTACATAAGCTGACGCATCACTGCTAATGACTATCTCATTTCCTTAAATTTCTTAAGATTCTGACATATTTTCTTGCACAAATAAGAAGCAGGAAAATTTAATGCAGGGAAGGTGCCCTGACTTGGGCACCAACCAAGATTCAGTGTTATATTGCTATTTCCTGTACTGCGAGCCTGGCCTGACATAATTTTCACACCTATTACTTCTCTTGGTATGCCACAGCTACTTGCTCACTTGAAAAATACGCTTGCTTGGTTATACACCAACAGAGAACTCTTTAATCACTAACTTGTTACATTTTGATGCAGAGGTGGAACCTTTGAGGTGTTACCACGATTGCTTATTACTAAAAATGGAGGCTAAGTACAAGCTACGGTCAACTCACAAAAAAATCACTTACCAGGCTTCAAAACAGGAGAAGAGCATGGAAGTTGAGATTCCACCCATTACCCGTCCAAAAACAAGGATATAGAAGTTGGAACTCATTTTTGTCAAACAGCACACTGAAGATAAAACAGTGTATGCAACACATGTCTTTTTCCGCCCAAAGTGATCCGCAATAGAGCCTGTTATTGTACCCAATAAACCACTGGCTGCAAAACCTACCACATACAAAAAGGCTATCTGGGAATGCTCAAACCCATAATGGCTGTAAAGTTTATAAAGGTAAGGCCCTTGAAGCCAGTCCGAAAACAATGCCAAAAAATATACTTTGAAATAGGATTTTTGAAATCGCAAAAAAGAAGGATCATTTCCAGAAGCAACCTGAGGTTTAGTCCTTGAAGCAATGCCATGAAAAAATAAGGAAATGGCACCAAGGATAAATATCGAAACATATGCCAGGACCTTCATGCTTGGGCCTTGTAGCCTGTAAAGAAAAAAAAATCAATTATGTCAAAAGGATTATGTTTTTCCAAGCACTTAGTTGTACTACTCAAGTATTCAAGCACTTGAAGGACCAATATGCATCAAATTCCAAATGAATTTAATTTTATCAATATTTACATTTATGCAAAAAAATTGGTGAGAAATCTTTTTGATATTTTGATGCTGTATACTCTCATAAGATGATTTTATTCCGTGTCCATACATATGCCATACATCAACCATAGTTTTTTCCTGCACCTGATCCATCATGCCAATTAGATATTATTATTTTTATATCTGGATGCCAATTTACTGAAAATTGGATGAGGGACTTGATCCCTGATTGAGCGCAAGTAAATAAAAATAGAAAATTGTTACGGGCAAAGCATAGAGAATATAATAGATACATTCAAAGCAGGGAAAGGGTTAAGTACAAAATCATTGTAAGGGCTTCAAATCATCATAATAAGCCCATAGTCTGCCAAAACCATGAGGTGATACTAAAAATAAAGTCGTAATTAGAGAATTTCATCTTCCCTTCATTTACAGAAACATTGTCCAACCAAGTCAAGTCTTAATCCATTACTTATTTAATGCCTCCTTCCTTATTAATAAAGCTTTTTACCTCAGTTGGTCAACAACCACATCGACAAACTTCTTTATATTTATTTTTCACTATCATACACTTATCTGCAGTTGATTCCTCTTATAAAAAAATAATATACAACCATTTAAGGCAGCTCTCCAATCTACCACATAAAACCAGCCGGTGCTATAACCAGATCATCAAAAGAAATTTCTGGTCATTTAAAAATTCCTTCCAATGCAGTGGCGCAGCGAGGGGGGGTTTTGGGGGTTAAAACCCTCCCCAGAGCTTGGAGAAATTTTTAAGTTTAATCCATTTTACTTAACTGAATTGATATTACTAATAGAATAGAGTAAGGATGAATAAAATATCCCTCAGAAAGCCGTAAAACTCACCATTTTGAACCATTTATCTTAAAATTCTGCGATTTATTAATCTCACACCTACCGCTTATCCTGGTGGGTATTCCATACCCCCACACACCCTGGTATTAGTTGCAACTAAACCCCCCAGCCTTAATTCCTAGCTACGCCCCTGTTCCAATGCATACCAGGTTATAATGAAAGATGCCTACAACATTGTTAGAGATACTCCATACCCCACCTCCCATTAACAAAGTACCACATTCATAAATATTGGCCCTCCCATAGAAGATATTCTCCACCCTAACAGACAATCTTGGAGCCTATTGAGATCAATGGCTGGATTCCAAGATCTGAGGGATCTCTCCTGCATTACCTGAACTACAGTGAAGCCCCCAATACCCATTGTTCAGTTCATATTTGGATTATCCAAAATACTTCCTTACTCTCCCTTTCCTATCCTTCTCCACCCCAAACAACTCGTTTTTCAATGTAATAGATGCAAAATAAACAGGACACAAAGTAAAATTTTGATAAGAAAATCATCATGAATACATATTCTGTTTACATCAATTACCATTCTAGGTTTTCACCTTCATTAGGCTGGATGTTCCAAGCTCAGGCATACTGAGTAACTTATTTTAAGAACAGCATTATCTTGGGAAAGATTTTAAGTCTTATTTATTAGTACACAAGAAGGCCACCCGGAATTGCTGGAAGGATAGTACCCAGGGAAGTAGGAAACATGGAATTCATGGCCACATGGCTGGATTTTTAGGTAAAGGAACAAAGTAGGTATGATGATGGTATACATGTGTATTAGCAAACAATGGAAAAAACTTTTTCCGTAGAACACGCGCGGGATACCCTGCTCCACATCATTGATCGCTGTGCGTGTCCATACATGTTTAGACCAAAAAAGTCTTGTTAACCCGTACCCCAGCAAAAAGGTTTGCACTGACAGGGTCAATAATTAAGAGTAGACCCCTTTGACTTATGTTTACCCTTGGAGCATGTCAAGAGGTGTGCTTACCCGGCAGGATGTCCAACCACAGAATTTGAATGGTGTGACATAACAAATGGTTATGAGAAAATGATGCAAAGGACAAAGGATGTCGAATGCAACCAAAAGTAGCACTATGGGGGTTTGAGAGCATGAGATGCATTTACGTACTAACTTTGATCTCAATCCGTGCAGCTGTATGTAAACACATAGCAGACAGACATCATCATTTATCCATATAAATGTACATAGATATTTCCCTACACTATTCAAAGTAGCAGGAAGGCTTGGAACTAGGGCAGGGCAAAGAGGGCACATACCCTGAGTGGCAGATTTTAGGAGGTGGCATAATTTAAAAAGTTATTTAATTGTTATAACTAAATTATTTAACAATAATTATTAATTTATAAATTATTAAACAATAATAGCAATGAAACTTCTAAATAGAAAACATAGTGTGTAACTTTAATTACCACATCTCAAACATAGCTCACGGATGCAGGGGAGCAGCTAGGAATTAAGGCTGGGGGGGGTTTTAGGTGCAACTAATACTTCGGGTTGTGGGGGTATTGCATACCCGCCAGGGTAAGTGGGAGTTGTGGGGTCCCTCCTCCAGAAAATTTTAAGATTAATGGTTCAAAATGACTAGTTTTACCGCTTTATGAGAGATATTTGATTAATCCTAACACTATTCTATAAGTTAATACTAATCCAATAAGTAAAATGAATTAAACTTAAGAATTTCTCTGAGCTCTGGGGGGGGGGGGGGGTTTATCCCCCAAAACCCCCCCCCCTCGCTGTACCACTGCACGGATGTATTGCATTTTAATGGGGGGGGGAGGGGGAAGTAGGGAGATTTGGGAAGGGGGGATAGCAAACTGACCTTTGACCCCCCGAATAAACTGCCCTGGTAGCAGGTACCTATCTTTGTACATTATAACTGCTGTTTTAATTTTTTATTCATATAAATTCCTCAGTTTATTCAAAGCAAGCACTGAAAAATTTCATGGCCCATTCGGCCACATGCAATACTACTCCATGTTGGAACCCTGGGATAGATATTAAAATTTTATTTCCAGATGTTTTCATATATCAAGTTATTATACCCCAATGGTGTTAAAAATAGAGTGACTTGTACATAGCTGACTATAGCATACACTGCTCCGACAAATTTGCTCTACATTTAGGGAGCTACAGCTTATGTCAACATGAAATGAAAGGTGTATCTATTGGCAGTGATGAATGACAGAAAACATACAGCTAACATGAGATGCTTCTTCAGCAGTGAATGTGGCTCTGAAAGTCCTCTGTCCCCTAGTCTTGTCCCCCTGAAGGGCTTAACTACATCTTGATAAAGTGATAAGCCACAATGGAAATTCAGAAAATGGATAAATTATGGCAAAGGCTATAAAATCAAATAAATATTCAGCAGTCTACCATTGAAAGGCATGCATGATAACACGAGCACGGGAGACAGATTAAGGGTAGGCTACCTACACTTCAAATAGCCCTCAACAGGAGTACACAAACAAAGCTTAATGACTTCTCCTTCTGACCCAATGAACTATTGAGCAAGGAACAGAAATAATAAAATAAGGTAAAGTGAAGATGTGGTCAGGTGATACATTAAATCATAATAGTACATGTATATTTGTGTGAATTGTTTTTGACAGAAGCAAACTTTCAAGGCCGTTTTACACGGTACACGGAATTGCGCAGGTTAGAGCTGCATTAATTTCTAAAATGGCGTGGAATTGCGCGAATGCATGAACGAAATTAGAACAGGGGCTATTTTGCCGCCTCGCATCCACGCATTCTCGCATGTGTTCTAGCAATTCACCGCTTTACACGACGCAATTTTGATTGCGCCTTCACACGTACGTCAGACTGCGCAATTCCGTGTATCGTGTAAAACGGCCTTCAAGAATGAATGGCCAAAACGAAAACAGGTTAAATTCTATGTCTATGCATTTATATCTGTAAGGTGGTTTGACTGTGCATGTATTATAACATCATCTATATATTTATTGTTAAAATACTATTCTTATAAATTAACATAGATAACATTATGTGTTTTATACAATAACCAAGCCATAAAAAGCTACGTAGCGCAGGAATCTCATTGAGCCTGAAGCAAAGGATTTATAAGACCTTAAGCATTACATTTTAATTAGCATTTGCTCAATTACAGAGAGGAATTCGACCGCAGGATAAATGTAATAGAACATGACAATCGCTAAAAGTACACCTCATCTACCCTAGTTACATAAGGAGCAAGGATAACTCAAACAATTACACTAAAATTATGAATGGAATGGAAGAAAAGGATATGAACATATCAATACTAGGAAGAGGCCCATCCCCTACTAAGAAAATACTGGTAATACAGAAATCATATTAAGGAATTGGTCATTTGTATGGTAAAGCTAATATGAACTACGAAAAAGTTTCAGCAAGGAATGGGGGTGAATCCTAAGTCTAAATCCGCAGGTTTGCAACAAATTAAATACTATCTCACACATTTTGAAATGGAAATCACTAGAAAACGTCCCTATAAAGACAGAATTAGGCATATAATTATGAGGTCATAGATACCTTTACCAGGGTATGTAACGTAATCAATGACTTGAAATAAAAAAGAATAGAAATTGATTCTACGTAGCTAAGGAGTTAGCACGAATCCGCTACTTCTAATGATTTATCTACTAACCACGTCCACAATGTATGGCGTGACGACCTCGCTCGGCTTTAGAATGAGATAACTCAAATGCAGGTCTTTCGAGTGGGGACTTGAGGCGATAAAGCGTGAAATTTTCTTGTTTGAATTACTTAACTTACAGCATATTCATTGACTTTGGAAGGGTAAAACGGTTAGGACGTTGAGCTCTGATATAAAGCCCAGTTTTGGAACAAAGTGGAGGGTTATCTTCTCATTAGCGAGAACTAGCTACATCCAAAGGAAAATAGAGGATTTACTTTTATATGAATTACTTACATTCTTTCACCACTTTTTCATCAGTTACAACTTGCATCTAACGGGAAAAAATAGTAATACAAACATTAATTTCTCCTCAGTAATGTATTGGAAACATTAACTAAGGGGGACAATTTCACAGTCATACCTTCTGGAAAGAAGAGGAATTGGACATATTTAAAGCTTTCAATCTTTAAATATGATAATAATTCACGTAAGCATTAGGAATTAGCTCATTTAGTACAAATGATTGGAGCGCTAACGACAGAAAAACGCATTTACACAAATCACTAGGTTTTAAACACTTTTCAGCTTGACACTTCAGATAAATTCTTGTTAAGCAAACAAACGCACATGCCAATTGAACAACAAGAGATAATACCGGCGATTACGACTGTACGGTGCAACGCAAATTCAAAATGATAACACATTAATAACGAAAGCCGCCTGTCCTGGCGGCAGGCAGAAATATTTATTTATGACGTCATAGAAAAGCGAAGAACGAAATATCGCAGGAATTTTGAAAAAAGAGTGACGTAATCCAAAAGCGCGCGAGTTATTGAATGTGTGTTTTCAGCTGATCCTTCTTTATCCTGATGGAGAAAATTTGATTTACTCTAAAAAATTTGGTTTTCAGTTTTTTTAGGCGTTGTTGAAGGCCTAAAAATGATAAAGATTGCTTTCTGTTGAGCAGAGTATTGGATAATGGAATAGTAGTCTATATGCATCAACTTTCATTCAGAGACATAAAATAATTCATAACGTAAGCGTTATTGAATTCACATATGAATTATTTGTGCACTTTCAACGACGTAGTTTAAAGTCACGTTTTTATAACATTTTTCTGTCATCTTGATGAGGACACTGTGGCAGTCGCAGTTAATGCCTTTTTGATACTTTTGAAACACGCTTGTCACCTCATCAGCATGCTGTATCACCTTGGGCATTCTTTTATCCTCTGTCGGATTACTAACCTTTCGCTCTCACGGTGATTTCCGTTTTCACTCCCAGAAAGCTGAAGCTAGATTAAAGTGCTCGTAAGGCGTTTACAAAAAGAGACAAATATTTTGTGCACATGGACCTCTGAGTACTGTAGAAGAAATACTATTTCATCAAGAGTGATAAACATTTATAATATCACCAGTATAAAAATGAAACTAACTCAAAGTGTAATGACAACATTTTTTACATTGGCTTAAATGCGGAGGTGAATTATCGGCTCCCTCAGCGTTTTAAGGTGAAAACTAATATATCGGCTCTTCATGTGCACCGAATAAGTAGGAAATAGCATGCAAGAGAAACTAAGAGATTTTCCCCTCTCTTTCTCATGACACCCTCTCAAACTCCCGCAGACACAAAGGCTGTACCTAGGAAATGTTTCTTGGGGAGGAGGGTAAAAATGGTTTGAATTTTAATCATATATTGCACAGCCTAAGTAACTATAGTAAAATTCCTCCAAACAATGGTGAAAAAGAGAGGCAGTCATTCAATAAGGGTATGCTATGAAAGAATGGGTCAGTGATTTTTCCCATGATTTTATAATGATAACTTATTTTGATGCTAATTTTGGCTGTTGTAATAAGTGATGGTAATAAAATTGAAGCCATTCGGTATGGAGTAAAATTCTATAGAAAATCACCAAGTTACTCATGAACCATTTCTATATTCTTTAAAACCGCTATCTCTACAATTATACTGTTATGTGTACAAGGGCTTGAGCAAATCGGTTGAAAATTGAGTGCAAAGTGGCTTATAAATTTAAAATAGGAAAGAAATGAGATCACTATTTACTTACTCAAGTAAATATATTACGTAAGTAATATATTAATTAATATTCAGCAAATTTTGTTCACATAATTTTTATTGAAAGATGTCATTGAGTGTACAGTATTTTAATTGGCATGGAGTTTGTATTTTCTTTTCATAATTATTTTATAAAGGAATGTAATAGTATGAAATCACACTAGAAATGACAGGATCTCTCAAGCCGGTAGGCAGTATGTCCTGAACCCCCACAATTAGGGAGCCCAAAAATACTTTTTTGTCATCATATACCCATGATTTTGCAGCCGTGTTATCATTTATCATGCATTACTCCAACCGAGTTTGTCTGTTGCTGTAGTGCCCGGAAAACTGCACTCATCATGAACATCTCTGCGGAAACCTTCGCACGAATAAAACTTTGAGAATTTGAATGGAAAATTTAGGAGACGTGAAATAAATAATTTATGTATGAATTATTCTCCTACCTCACCAACAAATTTATTTAATTGAGAATGGGATTAACTGATGTGCAGATATCTTTAGCGATAGCTAAGCAACACTCTCCTATATTTATCATCTATTTCATGCGCACATTTTTCACTTTAATTTTCGCACGTATTTGGTTCCTATGAAAATTTGATCGTTTACTCAGACTTAAAATCGTAATTCTTTGAAAGAATCCGATAAATAGAAGAAAAATATAAGTCACTACGAAAATAATACCTTCGCAAGTCAAATATTCTCTCGCACAATGAAAAAGAGTGAAAGTAGCCACCCAATTTTCATGAGTTGGTGACGTAATTACAGTTCCAGATTAACTCATTCAGGGAGAACCGCTCATTGTGGGAATGAATCGCTCACAAGAGAGTAAATACCAACGAACTGCGTGCGTACGAAGCGCGAGACCGAGGAGTGGATGAGAAGCGGTGACCCACGCGGCATGAGCTCACGACGCTATCAACTCATATGCGAATTTTCCGAGGAGTAGGCGGCGGATCGCGAAACGAAGAATATGGGTTTCTTTATTTTTCAAACTCCACCGAATTCCACGGTGAAAAATAAACTGAGAAACAATCCCATTACCGGTCACAGTTAAAATTATGCATCGTCTATTTATACGGAGTGATTTATCTTTTTGGGAATTGGAGGATTTATTTTGTAAATAATGCGTCAATCGTTGATAAATTAAAATAATTATCTTTAAACCTTTTTAAATATAAATATTTGAATGATTGTCAATTTTGAAATACTTTTATGTACCATCTAGCTATATATACTATAAACCTTGTAAAATTAAACTTTTTATATTGAAAAGTTTGGTGGGTTTTCTTCCCATTAGGAGAGATAATTTTTTAATATTCCCGTACAATGCCCGTTTGCATTCCGTTTACAAAGAGACTAAATTTCCCCTTTTTTTCTCAACTTTTGAACTTTCTGCATGTACTATCAGACAGCAAGAAAACGTTGTTAAATAGATGTACGGTCAAATCGCGAGTTCATTAAAAAATAAAGTGGAAAATGTTTCCTCGTGAAAAAGCATATTGAAATTCTGACTGACCATTGCTTTTAATAAAACCCAGAAAAAAACTCAATTTATTGTGTTCTCCATGGGTTCCCAACCAACGCCGCTTGCGATATGTGGAAATGAGTCGCTCACAAGATTGTAAATACCAACGAACCACGTGAGGAACCGCTCTTTATGTTTCAAACTCCATCGCATTCGACGGTAAAAAAAATAAATTGGCGAGCGATTCCATTACCTGCCACAGTTAAAATTATATATGGGATAATTTATCTTTGCCATCTTAGCATCAGATAGTGACTTTAAAAAAAGATCGTATTAACTAGCGTTACGTTATCATTTGAGTGAATTGATACACTGTATCTCCAGAAATAAATGAAGTACACTCATAGAGAGAGTTTTTAATTAAGTCTCTCCATGGTATCTCATATTAAACGATCTTAAATCAGTTATTCTTGGTGGTTCTGGCTTACTTCCCCCAAATGTGACGACCAAACGTCTCCCAGAAACAGATGGCATGTTACCCTTAATGAATTTTTTCTCGTATATTTTATTATTCATTGCATAAATTTCAGTTTTTGACCTCCCTAATAATTATCACTTCTCCAGCCACTCCTTCTTCCCCCCGAAATTCCCAAAGCGCGCTGGGCGCCAGGGACTTTTTTTGTGATTACCCTTGCGTTATTTCCCTTTTTACGAGCACGCGTGAAAATTTAGAAAGATCAATTTATGAAACGATAAAACAGACTGTAAATTTTTCACACAAAGTTTAAAAACGCAATAGGTTTAGATACAGTTCGTATGGTCAAAGTAGAGAATTTTAGTAGTCTAAAATTGGCAAATTACGAACTGTATAAAATAGATTGCTCTATTTTACTTAGCGTAGAAAATTGGCTATATGGTTTATAAGTACATTGGACTTCCACCAGGCAAGGCCTCAGTACACTTTCAATATATGTATCGAATTCTCGTTATAAGTTGAAACGGAAATATTTAGTCATTAATTATTCCATAAAAGTTGCGTGCCATCGCCTGACCAATGTAGTTTCTCAACAATTCTTTCTTCTTTTTCATTTCCCTCTTCACATCTCAATAATTAGGTTATTAGTAGGCAACCAATAGATAAAAGTATCCTGCAAAATATGAACTTCTCGGAGTAAGCCTGGTATGGCGGTCGCCTGAATACGGTGGAGTGGAAAGAACCAAGTGGCGAGGTTGCTTCGAGTGACTTGCCAGCCTATGATATCGCTTCCCAAATATTTGAAATTTCCGATTCCGATGGGGTAAGAGACGACAGGAGTGTATTTTTCCATCCTATGATCCGCCTTCCAAAGTTGGGGTGATCGACAATGAAATGGTCTATCCATTCGCAGATGAGTGGGGGGAGCATATACAGATGGCTGCGGGGGCGCGACTAATCCCATCCTTCTGAAATGAGGAAAATGAATAACAAGTACCGTAATCATAATATGTGTAATGAATCACGCACCAGGGCATCGCAGAAGGCAGCAGTACACCGTCATATATATTATTATTATTCGTACTTGTATAAAGATACAATTCGTAGCGAGTCCTTGATTAGAATGAATTTACTTAACCTTGCATTGATATTGGACCCCTATTCTTTTATCGATCTATTATCTAAGTTATTGCTAAGAAACGTAAGCGCGAGGGATGGAGAGAGGCAAACCCGGAGCGCCGAAATCTCCTCAATGAATATGACGAATTGTCCTGACGGCCGCGATCACCTCTCATCACCGAGGTTACGCCCTGCAATAGGGTGGTTTCCTATTATTTTTTTATTGCCTAAATCGAAAGATTATTACTCCTGGAGTACGTATTTCGCGCTTTTAGATTTTTAAATGACGATATCTATTTTTCGCGATTAAATGAAAAGTGAAAAATTTCAAGCGCGCAAAAACGCGACGCGTTAGTAGGAAAGTCCGTGCGACGCATTTCTGGTTCCCCCTCTCTCCTTGGGAAGTGACCTTGATCGAGGCTCTGAGCGCTGATAGGACGCAGGATGCTAGCGGATAGCTGAGTACCTTGCTGAATGGTAGCGCTTGGCTTAAAAAAGGTTTATTAATACCTTATCAAACGAAGAAAACTTTCCGACCTTAGCCAGTTTTAATAGGTGATTATTAAGACATGTTTCCCTAAGCTCTGTGCCTCATGCATGCATTGGTAACCTCAGACGATGTATAACTCCTATCCTCTCGTGTAGAAACTAGGTCCTTGTGACGTCACGCGGAGTGGAATCGCATGGGCGCCAATCTGGCCTTTTTCAAATGAGGATAAAATTTGACCCTTGCCATTCGTCTAAACCGGTATTTCTAAAACCAAAAAAATTGTGTATTATGAATACACTAATGGTGGGTAACGAATCGCAATCAATGCCTATCGTTTTCTTTGATGAAGGAAACTACCCTATTAGCCTTAACCGATGTGAGACCGGAGATTTCCGCGGTGTGGGATGAAATTCTTCGTTTTATCTATTCTCCTCATTTATTCGTTCAAAGGGAAGGGGCCCTGTCCTCTTACCTAAAAATGAGGATCTGTATCCACTGGGGCCACTACCTCGGATGCCACTCTTAAAGGTCGTTATACACGAAATGGCGCTGGTTAGAACAACATTAATTTCACATTATGGCGTGGTATTACGCGAATGCACGAACGAAATTAGAGCAAGGACTATTTTGCCACCTCACGTGCATGCATTCTCGCATGCCTTCAATTCACCGCTTTACACAACGGAATTTTGACATTCCCCTTCGTCCACACGTCAGGTCAGTGGCGTAACTATATGATGATAGGATAGATCACCCCCAAAGCCTCAAAAATAAAAATAAAAATATTAAAAACTATTGCCTAGTTTAGACCAAAAATAACTGTATCTGCTTAAAGCTAAACGTTTAATGACAAAATTATGTGAAATATATTTATAGGCATTTGTATTCATAGGCATAGGCATGAAAAGCAATTTATAGGCATAGGCAAAAAATGTTGCATCAAACAATAGACCCATCTCCTTACTTCCAGTTCTCTCTTCTGTTTGTGAAAGAATAATCTTAAATCGACTCTACTACTTCACCTCCCCTCACCTCTATGATAATCAACATGGTTTTCTTCCGGACCGCTCATGCATGACCAACTTATCCGTTTTTCAGCATAATGCCATAAACTCCATTAATAAGTAATCACAGTTAGACACCATTTTCCTGGATTTTTCCAAAGCTTTTGACTCTATCAATCATAGCCTCCTCCTCCATAAATTAGGTGAACGATTTAATATTTCTGGTAATTTCAAAAGTTTCCTGACTAGCTTCCTCAGAAACCAAAATCAAAAGGTTATTCTTTCTGGTTTATCTTCTCCTTGGTCTCCTCTGACATCTGGGGTTCCTCAGGGGAGTGTCCTTGGTCCTTACCTCTTTAACTTGTATATTGATGATCGTGCCTCTCTGCTACCTTCTTCCCAAGCTCAAACTCTCCTTTATGCTGATGATTGTAAACTGTTCAAGGAAATTCAAAAACCTTCCGATTGCCATGACCTACAAGATGATTTACGTCATTTTTCGAATTGCCTGGAAACTTGAATTAAACGCAGATAAATGTAGTGTGATGACTATTTCCCTAAAGAAGATCACACATCAATTTGACTACACTATTTTTAATCACTCTCTGAAACATGTTTCAACATCTAAGGACCTAGGCATTATCACTGACGATAAATTACATTTTTCTCCACACATACAATCCATCAAGTCTAAAGCAATGTCCCTCTTAGGCCTCCTGTACCGTTTCACTGAAATTAAGGACCCCCAAGCAATCCGAACGTTTTTTTTCCCTCTATCATTCTTCCAATTCTTACCCACTCTTGTCCCATCTGGTCTATCTCTTCACAAACCAACCTCTCATCCCTGGACTGTGTCAGCAATATCTTTGCCAAAATAGTAAAAAATTGAATACCGCATTTACGCAACATGTCCACTTATGCTATTCTCTCCTCCTTCTTCATCCCTAATCTCACTACCCATAGGCTCACAGCTGATTTGAAACTTATTTATAAGATTCTCAATTCCACCATCGACTGCCCTGCATTTCTCTCTTTTATCAATTTTTAAGTTCCACCCCGCCCTACCCGTTCTCATCCCCTAATCCACATGCCCATTCCTAGACTTTCACTTACTAAACGTTCGTTTTTCTACCGCATTACTTCTGTGTTGAACTCACTCCCTCCACACATCGACCCCCTAGCACTTCCATTGCAATCCTTCATAAATCTTTTCCTATCCTATCTGTCACCGAAGTAGTCTGCACCTGCAGATTCTTGTTGTCCTTTTGTTTTTGTAAATGTAATTATTGTTTTCTACTTGTTATATTGCGTCTTCGTCCTCTAATTTATGTATTGTTACCTGGCCACTATAAAATGACAACTATATGCTGTATGTGGTTCTCTTTCTTTAAAATATAAAAAAATGTTAATTAAAAAAAATTCCCGTTGCGTGGGGGTGAGGGTCGCCACTCTAGGCCATCCCATCCCCCCAAAGCATATTCCAACGTACGCCAGATTTTGCAATTACTTGCCCTGTGTAAAAAGGCCTAAACACCTTGAATACTTTCTTGAAAGTACGAATTTAGGGACGCGACTGTAGTAGCATGAGATTTACCTAAAATATTTAACATGAATTAAATTTCATTCCTAGAGAATACAGCGTTTTTTCTCACATGAACACTGTATAAGTGAAATTTCTTTTTTTTATTTATCGATATGTTTCACTTATGCGGTATCCAAAACAGTTTGTGTGCCAATGAGCGTATTCAGGGGGAATGAGCGCTCATAAATAGTATTGTGGATTACATCATCCTAAATAAGTTTAATTGCAACTGTACAATATGCAATTCAAAAAATGTTCATTGATTTGGCAATACTTAAGACTACAGCGATTTTTGGACAGCTATTTTGGATTTCAGCCCACTGTGCGTCGTCGGGCTCTCATCGCGGCGGCGCCTCCTATCCTTTTTCCTTCCTCTGTCCTTACACTCCCGAGGTGCATGGGTGAAAAGTGAAGACTCCAGACCAGGCCCTCGGATGAGTAACTCAGCGAGCCCGCCCTGAGTCCTCGTTTCACTGTGAGCACTCAGTCATTTCTCGGAGTGGTCTTTTCGGCCGCTACTTGCCTGAGCATTCATCGCTGATTGGCGGGAGATAGAGTTCAGTTCTAAGCTGCCAATGGTGTGTTGATAAATGATTCATTCACTCAACTTTTTTCATTCAGGGAGGTTGAAAATATGCTGAGTAGCGATCAGCTCCCGTTTTGAGCGTTCACTCCCCCTGCATGCGCCCAATGGAATTTATGAACTTACGGTATGAAGTGGAGAAAGATAACTTGCTCTCCTTGAAAAATGATTTACTTGACCGGAATTCGAATCCGGATATCCAAACTGCCGGTCATATATGCTAGTGGCATTTACACCAACGAGTTGGAAATATTTGATGCAGCACACTTTACTAGTCTATAATAGAACCAAAATTAATGTGTAACCACTGACGTGGCCGAATGTCATCTTTTTATATTTTTTTATCCGTTTTGTTATTTAAACTTGAATATTCATGCAAAATTGAGGAATTAGTGATATTGTTGTCTGTCACGAAGCCCCACAGTAATTATGAACATAATTGGAATTGAGAAATCCCTGGAAAATTCTTTTCACTTGAAATACTCATGAAATATGGTATGGATCCTGAAATTTTTCATTTACAGCATTTAAAACAGCAACAGAAACAAGTGCCTATTTAGGAGACGTTGAAAATTAAATTTTTTCATGAATTGTCGCATTTTGTATGCATGTAGTCACCGAAAGCAGGCAATATGGGTCAAAAAAGTTACCCAATAATTATTACAAATGTTTCCCAACATTAATTCCATCAACTTTTTGAGTTGTTGATCATTTTATTCCAATGTCATTAATAAAGAGGTATTACCTTCCGCCGGATTGCTGAAGCGCCTGCGTATAATTATTTAAATCAGAGAACCCCGACAATTATTTAAATCTGCCAAATTTTTAAATCGTAGACGGTCACGTAATCTTCTCGCAAACTATTTTCAAAGTTTTTATAATCCGGCTATTTGTTAAGTTCCTCCATAGAATACAATTTTAATAGCAATCCTTAACTTTAATCTTCCGATAATCATACTCTTCGAGTTCTCTTCTCATCAGCGAGAACAAAAATCAACATATCACCTAAAACATAAAAATTATATCAATTTTAAATTTACCAGCTGCTGGACACCTTGGTTAGTTATTCAGACACGAGCCTCTTCTGTTAATCATGGAATAATATGAAGATAAAACACTCATATTGAGATTCCCTAGTTGCTGCGTCTGACGAAACGAGTGATAACTGTGCCCTGAAATGCATTGTTTGTGGATATGTACATGGAATGGCGAGCTAGTGGAAAGCTTTTGGGATATTCTATGGCAATATTCTCAATATTGGCTAACTAGATAACCATGAAGTGAAGTTCTTATCTTCAAGGACGCACTGAAACGTTATTTGTGTAGGCATGCGACGGAACGGCAGCGGCGAGTGATTTATTTCGGAGGGTGGAAGATAGAAGAAAATACCAAGATTCTGTGAAACTTGCGATGCGATGGGACGCCTACATCAAAGTTCACCTCAGTCCAACTGTACTTCTATGTTCATCAATTGCATGAAATCATCCTGAATGCTGCATCATTTATTCGGAACATTAGGGCTTTATTCAGAAAAATAATTACGACCAGATATATTTTTGAGTTTTCTTTTTAAACAATAGTACTTGGCTTTTTAGATCCCACTTGCTACAATCTTTCATCGTCATTATTCAACCAACCTGGCATTGGTTTGGCGCTGATCTCTCAATTCTCATACAGTAATGATAAATAGTTAATTTCACAATTCAGGAGCGTGTATGAGGTGAACCCCACGGGAGTCACGCACCCTCCGCCAAATTAAAAATTTTTAGCGCTTCACTATCTGCTGCCAGGCGTTAAAAGCCTATGGAGTACTTTCTATCCACCTTATAGCACTATCATAATTCCTTTCTTATTTTACATTTACTTTTAAAAATAAAATATTATGGGTCAACCTCATTTATAATTATTTATCCTAACCCTACATTGATCTTGGCCCCCCCAAATATATACCTAATAAATTTCCGCTACTGCCAAATCAACACGTATAAAATCACGTATAAATTTTAGATTCGTAAAGGGAATACAAAGCTACAATTTTGCAGAAATACATTTTGGGGTTACCAACTTCAATAAATTTTTTTTTGAGTGAGTTGCAGTATAAGTTAATATTATTGTATTAGTGCTGGCATATTTACAAATATGCACGAGTAAAAAAGGTAACACAAATTATTAATAATTATCTTTTCCTTCATAAATTAGGATATACCAACCAAATATAGATGGCCGACGCTGCTGTGTATTACGTCATGTCACACATTATGAAATGGAGTTCAGACTTGATCAAAAGAAAGTAACCAAGTTATTACACCTCTTCAACATTTACGTACATTTTTTCACTGAAAATAAATTCAGGAAATGTAAAATAAGGTTTTGGACCAATAAATATTTTAATCTACTAAAAAATACCTATACTGGTTGTGACTGTGTTGTGTTGGTATACGTGTTTCAATTTTCAACATAGTTGGTAAAGCCAGTTTCCGTCCGGTTTTAGCCCAGATTCAACACAGATTTTTCTACAAGTGAGCTACGTAGCCTTTGCTCTCTTGATGTTTTATTTTCATTGCAACGATTCTAAAAATCCCAAAGACTTATCAAAATTTAATGCCTCAAAGATTAATCAATTAGTTTGAACAACGGAAAAGAAGCACCAATGTATTATTACGTTCGTAAATCCTTCATTGTCTGTTCCATGCATGTCATGTAACAGATTTTACAGATGTTTAATTAGGGCGGAAACGTTAATCCTGAAATTTCAAAGAAGCTTGGAAACGGAGAATACCATTATTTACGTAAGGAAGGTAGGTAGAGATTCCACTCCGTTGGAAGAATACATATTTGCTACGAAAAACGTGAAAGACATTAATGCTTCATGTACTGAGAATGTTCACGCTTAGCTAAAGAAGGTATTCGGAGCAGGACAACTGAAAATGATACCGCCTACGACTGCAAAAGACACGCATGTCATTCGGAAAATATCAATGGAATTTGGGTTCCAAAAATGTGTATTACTTCCAATTTCTAAGAAAAATGATGTAATAGGACGTGAAAGTGTCGCAGTAGTTTTCAAAATCAGTTCGCAAAATTTAGGGAAAATTCTGTATTAGAAGTATACTCACACACCAGCCTACTAAATAAATTTTGGCGGTGTGATACAAATTTACGGTGCAACACCACTGGGAGGAAATTTCTTCTTCCACACCTTTATACTAAAAGTAAAACTGATATGCATACATTGCACGATATTTCTTTGCTTACGCATAATTAATGAATTTCTCGTGCTAATGGAGCCACGCGTTCTCGAATGACGTATTTACAGTTCTGTTTACTGGACGTATTTTAATAAATCCCTCTAAACCTCAATTAGGAATACCGTATGTCCACGAAATGAGCAGCCCGCTTCCAAAAAGAGACCTTTTAAAGCTCATTAAGTTAGCTTGTTTATTCTATTCTAAGAACCCATCTTTTCCTGTTGGATGCCTCCATTACACTACTTCCTTGGTCTCCTCCTAAACTCTCGAGCAATTGTAGCTCTGCTAATAATATCTTGAAGATGTCATCGATCATCTCGTTATATCGTGTTCGAATCGTATGGACTATGGAACTACGCTTTATTTTAAAATATATTTTAAATTTCAAAATAAATTGTTCAAACCAATAATGGCGTTTGAAAACGTGAAGCCACTCGAGCTTAATGCACAGTATTGCGCTTAAACGATTTGGAGTTTCGATCGCGTGATTCGCTATGATTTTCTCTCTCAATAAAGAGACTGGTTGCTATTAACGTCATATCTTTTCCCGTAGTCAAGTGTCCAGGATGAATGAATAGTTCATTGTCGAGTGGATTGGTGTAGCTACTAATCTATACATTAGATAGGCATTCACCCCTTATCTATGTACGACTGGCACTACGCATGATGGTGAAGTACATAGGATGTGACTTTGATCGATCTATAACGAGGAAACTGCGAAGTTCACTCATTGCGGTTTCAAGGGCAACAGTAAGGAGCACGCTTCATGCGCATTGATTCTTTCGGTGTTTATAAATTCTTATGCATCAAATTGAAAGCCCTTAGTCACACATGCTTTCGCAGTACCTTTTCCTCAATCATTTGGTCACCGTTCAGCCTTAGGTATTCGAAGTACGTTCATTCAGACATTTCGTTGAATACGATTGCAGACGGATCAAAAGGAAGAGGGAAGAATGCTCTCGGTAGATTCTGCAGTAGCGATGGAAAAGACGCAACAATCCCGTTATACCGGTATTATTTCGTATTTTTTCATCCGTATTAACTTTTTGATGAGGATCAAATGATCGACCGAGTAAGTAATGAGGAAGCTCTAAAAAGAGGAGAGAAAAAAGTCTCATGAAAACCTTGACAGGAAGACGGAGTACCCTTACAGGTTATATATATTGAGTAATGATGACTTGATGAAGATGATCATCGAGGGAAAAGTAGATGGCAAGAACGGAAAAGGCAGACCTCGAATGAAATGTATGGAATGGTTAAAGGATTTGAAAGAGAAAAAGATACACAGGAGTGAAAAGGTTAGCTGATAGGAGAATTGAATGGTGAGCTGCGTCAAACCAATGTTATGATTGTAAACTAGTGATGCTGATTACCTTTTTACAACTATCACTATCATCTTGGTATTTTTGTGGCATATTGACCCTTTTCATTATTTACTTGTATCTAAAATATTAATAATTTCACATCAGAGAAAATAATGACGTCTAAGTTTTGTTTTTGAGGCAATTGTAAATGTTGAATAGGGTCTTACACTTAGGGACATACAGCTTAACTCGTTGCGCATGAATGGCGAGAATTCTCGTAATTTTTTCCGAGCGTTCCGGACAGATGACAAAGATTCTCGTCATTTAGGTGCTTCAACTTAAACAATGCTAAAGAATACTATACGTATTTGGTAGCTCGTTTTCAGTTGTTGCTCGCTACTTACCATGAATGGACGTATCTTACTGTTTGATTGAGTAAAGTTACATTTTAAATATTAGCTTTTTGACCGTGTTTAAATTAAAAGCATTTCGCTCAATTTGGCACAATTTTTCAATCTCATCACCTCTACCTATGTACGTCGTTGCTCTACATCTAAATACCCCGGAAATCGTCCTATTAAGTTTCAAACAAATTATAGGTAATCATGATAGACAGCTCGAGTGGGAGTTTGTTTGAGTTTGACATCACAGTATTAGCCACAGTGAAAACTTCTTTAGTTTTCAATCTTCCGAGAAAACACTGGGGTATAATCGTTCTGTTTTTAAGACTTAAATATTTGAAGATGATATCACATGTTTTAATCAAGGAACAAGTCGCGAAAAAAGCCCAATCGGAAGGAGTTATTCTTTCTCTTAAGAATGCGTTGTGTGGGGAACATGATGATATCATAAGTTTTAAACTTATATCAACTGACCGTCTTAAGCTTTTTGAACTTTTATCTTTTGGCAGCTAATCGTCGACACTGTTTCTCTAAATTTTCATTTGAGAAGCTATAGATAATAAACCTATACTGACGGGAGCTGCTAAAATTATTATTTTCATATTTATTTAAGTGTACCGGGACTAGCCGCGATGATAACTTTTACGGAGTCACCCGCAATCCGGGTTCGAATCCCGGTCAAGGCGAATGATTTTTCTTCTGTGGATTTTTCGCACAATTATTATTTTCAATTGGGATGTCATTTGATCATCCGTGAAAATCTCATCTATGATGTGGCTGGATGGTTCGATTGTTTTGCCATTGGTGTGAGAGAGACTAGCATATTTTGTACAAAAGAGAAAAGTGCCCTTCTTCGAGCGGGCGTGATGCATCCTCTTAACATGAAAAGATTTGCTGACCGGAGAATTGAGAGGAGAGCCAATTTAAACTGTTGACCGATGGTGATGATGAAGATGCTCAGAAGGAGTTATTTAAGCTACCAGTGCAGTAAAATAAACACTGCCAGGCATTTTTTTCGATTCACAGAACCGTCTTACGCAGACCAATGGCGTTACTATCGGGGAGATGAGAGGGATAGAAGCCTTCCCTCTGGACACGTCTTGTTTCGCCAGTCCAATATGATAGTTCGCCTTCATTTTACTAAAAAAATGAACTAAAAGACGTTATGTAGCAAATACTAAATGTAGCCATGTTTTTATATAATACACGTTGTAAGGCAACATTTCGAGTATTATTACCCGGTTTGGTATGCTGTTCAATCCGGTCCATCCCTGCCAAAACTCAAGGACTAATTACGCCGCTGACTCGGACTACTTAACGGTTGTAATCGCATGGTCGTGGCATGGGTGCACGGGCTCCAGCGTTTGTCGTAATTCGAATGAAACGAGGTAATTTAGAACGAAAAATGTGTTTCAATAAAATAAAATACTGAGTGCCGCAGTATGGATATCTTTATTGATGGATTTGTACCTGTTACTTGTCGTAGATGGAAAGAAAGACTTAGGCCGTTCATCATTACTCATTTGAATTGCCCATATTTTTCACGCAAGTCGAATTGGTTGTTGTAGATATCGGGCGTTTAATAAATGCCGCAAACAAATATGGCATGAAAAATCATAAAAAATATAAAGAATTTTCTATATATAATGTTACTCCATTTCGGAATAGGATGTATATTGCGCAAGTCACCTAATGTATGGAAAAGTTGAGTAAGGCGAAGATAAATAAGGCGAATTTGGAGAAAGTGACCGACTTAGAAGTTCATTTATGTTATTGAAGAAGGGGATGGAGAAGAGAAACTCGGCGACAGCTCTTAACGAAAGGCACCAGGGTTACTACAGTTTACTTACGCTTTGAATAAACGGAGTACAGTACTTGAAAGTGCCAACTTGTATTTTGGTAAAGTTGTCCATAAATCGATAATTTTATGAAATGAGTACTTACTTCGATAAATGCTATAATTTTATAACGTTGGAATAGAAGGAATAATAACTTTGCTATTTGCACATGGTAATTTATTGGACCGACCATGATTTCGTTACAGCGTAACATTTTCAAGGTCATGTTACGCTGTAGCGAAACCATGGTCGGTCTCAATAAATTACCATGTGGAAAAAGCAAAGTTATTATTCCCTCTTTTCCTACGATTATGGTTTTCCACCAAATTATGCCCGCTACTATTAATTACATTAATTTTATAACGTTGTGTGCGAGGTTGTAGGAATCTTCGGGACTTCCGTGAATACGCTGGTGGGAGTGAATGATTTGGCGTTTTCCAATCTCCCTGAGCAAATTTGTCCAAAATCTCTCCTCAGTGAGCTATCCGCTGATCTGTTTCTTTTAGACTTTCGCACATAGGACTGCAAAACTTCTAAACGGAGAACAAATGATTGAAAATGAAGACAAAGGTAAGAGATGGAAGGAATATCTGGAAGATTTGTACAAAGGAAGCAGCATAAGAACGAATGCTATCGAAAACGAGAGGGAAGTGGATACCGATGACATGGTAGCCCCAATTTTAAGATCAGAATTTGATGCGCCTGTAAGAGACCTTAGGATAAATAAAGCGTCTGGCATTGATGATATTCCCGCAGAGCTAATTAAAAATGCAGGAGAGAAGACGTTGAACCAGTTGTACAAAATCATTAGTGAAATGTATTCGACAGGTGAGATACCAAAGGACTTCGAGAGGAACATTATAATCCCTATTCCTAAGAAGAAAAAAGCGGAGAAGTGCGAAGATTTTAGGACCATAAGGCTCACTACACATGCGTTGAAGATACTGACAAGGATCATCTATAGAAGAATAGATGAGGACCAATTTGGATTCAGAAAAAACAACGGCACAAGGGAAGCAATATTGGCCCTTAGACTGCTCATAGAGAAGAGAATGGAAAAGAACAAGCCAACGTTCGTTGCGTTCGTGGACTTAGAGAAGGCATTTGACAACGTGGATTGGAGCACAATGCTTGGAATCCTAAAAGAAATTGTTGTTCTTCACAATGACAGAAGAATCATCCATAGTTTATACAAAAACCAAGTAGCGGTGATAAAATCAGGGCCCAGCTGTGAAGAAGCAAGAATTAGGAAAGAAGTGAGACAAGGCTGTGCATTGTCACCCGTAATTTTCAACGTTTACATTGAGAAAGCCATTAATGAAATCAATGAAAAGGCATTGGGGGTGAATATCCATGGAGAAAAAATTAGCATGATAAGATTTGCCGATAAAATAGCCGTTATAGCAGAAACAGAGAAGGATTTGAAAAGTATTCTGGTTAATATGAGTAGGGTAATGGGTAAATATCAACTGAAAATAAGCGCGAATAAAACCAAGATACTAGTATGCAGCAGCAGAGAAGAAGTCAAGACTAACATTAAAATAGGGAAGCAAAAACTAATAGAGGTGGATGAATTCGGTTATTTGGGAAGCAAGATAACTAGTGACGGGAGAAGCAAGAAAGAAATTATCAGCAGAATAGCCCAGGCGAAGAGAGCATTCCATCAAAAGAAAGACCTGCTTACAGCGGGAAACTTAAATATGGAAGGAAAGAAACAATTTATAAGAACCAACATTTGGAGTATGCTCCTATACGGAAGTGAGGCATGGACAATGACCGCAGCGGAGAAAGCAAGGATAGAGGCCTTCGAAATGTGGTGCTGCAGAAGAATGATGAAGATCAAATGGATCGACCGAGTTAGTAACGAGGAAGTGCTAAGAAGAGTAGGAGAGAAGAGAAGCCTCATGAAAACCTTAACAAGAAGACGGAACAACCTTATAGGCCATATATTGAGACATGATTGAGACCTCGAACAAAATACCTGGAACAAGTAAAGAAGGATGTGAAAGAAAAGAAATACTTAGCTGTGAAAAGATTAGCTGATGGGAGAACTGAGTGGAGAGCTGCGTCAAACCAATCCTAGGATTGTTTACCAATGCTGATGATGATGATGATCAACTCAATAATTCAGTCCTGAGGTTGGTTTGGATATGCAAGGGTAGAGCTCACCCCAGACTAAGCCACAAGCGTGTGATACCACTCATTTTTAGGCTTAGGGGCCAGTTTCTTTCTCTAGGCCATCTCACATTTCGATGGATTTTTCTTAGCGTCAATCGAGATCCCTAGATGTTTTAGGACGTAAATTAATCTATACGATGAATGGTATACGTCGTAATACTTGCAGGATCGCATTCAAAGGTTTAATCCGTAAAAAATCTTTCCTTCGTGAAGAATGAACTAGTTTCTCTCAAATGCATTGCGTGAATGAGCCAAAAGCAAGGCAACCTTCGGGAACCAGAAAAAATGGGCTCGTTCACCATTAAAAAAATTATTGTCGATTGCGATACTAACAAGGGGAGACCACGATCCTTGCTCCGCCTTTTTCAATGCCATATTTTTTTATGGCCTTCGGAATGGTGAGCACATTCCTGAACTAGAAGTGGTACCGTTGAATGGGCCTTAGTTTGGCTGTAATTAATTAATTTACGGCGGTACTTTTCGCAAGCCGCCTATAGTTCCATAACATCGCACCACTCACTATAAGTGAAAATGAATAGACTCGCATTTTCCGTTTTTGACCCCTCGCCTATTTCTCGAGCAATAGGCGGCGAAACATCGACATATATGCCCCTTTCACTGAAAAATTCATGGCGTCACTGACTATTGCCGAAGGTGTCCAGTCTTCGCCGCTACTTCTCAGCCTCGCGCATCTTCCTCACGTGGTTCGCCGTTAATAAAACTGTAATGAGCTATTCTTGCCGTCATTTTTGGTTCTCTCTTAATGAG
Organism: Ischnura elegans; assembly: GCF_921293095.1. Lineage (NCBI taxonomy): Eukaryota > Metazoa > Arthropoda > Insecta > Odonata > Coenagrionidae > Ischnura > Ischnura elegans. The sequence continues at coordinate 41,654,235 of NC_060259.1, forward strand.
TTAAGGGGAGCATAATTTTAATAACGACACTAACTCATGAAAGCTGCAATCGGCGGCAGCTTTTGCATTTTTTCATTTTCAAGCTATTAGAAAATGGCTGAATGAAGAAGACTTTTTTTTCACCATAATTTATCTTTCTCATCCATCTACGGCATTATGTCAACGAATCGCGGTTTCGGGTTTGAGTGAAGCCAAATGCTGAATATGTCATCACGGCCGGTTTAGTAGCACCGTACGCAGCTCATACGACACTGAAAAGAAATAATGAGGTTCACGTGGCATCATTCACTAGAGGAGAGGACAATTTTACTGTTATTAGTACTATTATGTTTATTTATTTAAAAGTTTGCCCATCAATTGTTACCTGTTCCTTTTACCGAGTAAAAGATAATAAACTTGGTGATCAGTAGCAGTCTCCATTTTCATCATTGAAATTCAACTAAATGGTTAAGTCATGTATTTAATCCACGCACCGGAAAAATTACTTCGAGAATTTTAATTATTTCAATTCGTCTCCATCTTAAATCATGCTAAGGTTACTGTTATATTTTTAATTTGCATTGATAGTATGTCAATTATAGTATTTTTCAGTAGGTATTCACTAACAGTATCCTATGCTTAAAACATCGTCCTATAAGGCCAATCACCCTTAATGCTGCTGACTGAAATTTAGTTTGCGACCAAATTTCTGCAGCGCGATGAATCAAGGGCAGCTATTGGCAAATGACATGTGAGGAGAGGGTGGTGATTGTTGAATCCGCGCGACGGGATCTCTAGGTGGGAGAAGTCGGTTGTTGATGCCGCGTCCGCAGTGAGTAGGGGGAAGTCCTGGTGTATACAAATTGCAACGGCCACCTTTGCTCCACTCGCGTTCCTCCCTTATCTCTGCGTATCATCGTCGCTCCCTGCATATCGTCTTCGGAGCGAAGTCAGCCCGGTGACCTTCGGCGAGGAGGTGGGCCGCAAAACTGCTAGTCACTGCTCTTCTTCATTTATCTCTGCCATTCATCAATTCCACATTTTGGGCGCGACTATGTGTTTGCTCGGTGCTAATACACCCGCTACATCTACAAATTCCAAGCGGTGAACCCCACTCTGAATGTATTTTTTGACGAACGTTATCGTTTTGAATAATGATTTTTAGGAATGAGGTTATTACATAGATATGCGCATTATGAAGTCGGCCGTCATGCATTTAACCCTTTCTAACCCAGAGCTGCTTCTGGGAGAAATTAAATTTCAAGACTTCTCACTTTAAAAAAGAGAAAAATTTTCTACTCTAGCATGCATATTGTGGCAGCTATATATTTCAACATTAAAATTTACAGCACAAAAGAACAAGTATTTTAAATCTTTCCTGACTATAGCTGAACATGCATGCATTTTTATGCTACTTGGAAACAACATTAGGTTATGATAGGTTAACCTTCACTGCAGTGAAACTTGTGATTTTCTACAAATTTTCAGTTTTCGTGCTAACCAAAGTATAGTTAGTTTTGTTCCGTGGAGCGAAATCATCGTCATATTTTTTTCGGAGCCAACGGATTTGTAGAAGAGGATGTGCAGTGTGACCAAACAGCCTTAAAGGTGGTAGTTTTTTATTATGATATCACGGAGAACTTTTTTTCCTGTTCTGATGCCTACCCTTACTTTCCAGTTTATTGCGTTCTAGGGAGTGTGATGAAGTCAAGTTTCACTTAATGCTGTTTTTTTAGGGGAAATATTAAATCAGAGAAGATGTAGCTTATCATCTTCCTACTCCTGAACTCTATACTTGGTAGCAACATAGTCAGAATAAAATACTTTTATTTTTATTCACTATAGAAAAAAATTTTCCATGTGCCTCATAATGGATTGAAAAAGAAGTTCCAGCCCTATCGATTGTACCAATAACTAACCTTGGAAATGTTTATGGAGGAAAGTTTTCGATTTAGCTCAACAACACCATGGTGCGACTGACGTAGACTCATGGGCTTCATTTGGAGGAATAAAGGCACCGAGTGTTGTCCTTTCATCTTTCATTGCATCATGGGCGTACCCAGCGAGGGGCAGGATGGGGCAGCTGCCCCCCCTAGAAGCAAAAATCGCAAATGTATTTAAAGAAAATAATATTTTTTCGATCAAATAATTTTAAAAACTAATAAAGACCTGTTACATTTTCCTTTAAATGTTGATTTCATTCACCTTTGCCATGCTAACCATGGCTTGCCCTCCCCCTAGTTTTGATCCTGGGTCCACCCTTGCATTGCATTGAAGCTGACTATTCGTCGCAACCATCCATCAGCTAACTAATTCGCACGGAATTTTCGTAGCAATAAAAGCGAAGTAAGTGTAATGTCCCTTAGAGGAAAAACAGTGCCAATTCTGTGAGAAACCATCAGCATTTCTAACTGCAGATGTACAATATGACCAGACAGTCGTAACGCTGGTAACATAAATACATAATTTGTGGATCAGTAATATCTTTCTGATGATCTTATCATGCTTGCTCTCAATTATTAGGCCAATAAATCAGTAGATGTATGACAATATCGTTACGTTTAAATATCTGATCATTACTGACGTTCTTCTGAGGGCTAAAGCATGTTTAATTTTTCATCATTACTATCTTCTCTAGGATAAGATGTTTCACTGTAAAAAGGTCGGTATGCCTTGAGCTTAGCTGGGTGTGGGAAATAGTCACCCTTTCCAGTAGTACCATCGGTTCGATATTTGTCGTAGGATAGAAGATAGCGCACGTGAATGTCTCATGGGAAAAACACATTTGAAATGGACTTATGCACCCAATCTAACACTCATCTCTCGTCGTACATAATATTCTCTCGCCATGAGTCAGAGTAATGGATGCTGGTAGCAGTGGAAAAGGGCAGGACCCTTCTGCTGGGATGAGGGAGCCAAGGCTTATTTGGTCGTTGATTTGATTTGATTCCGTATAGGAATGCTTGTGCATGCTGGATTGCTTCGAGGGCGGGTATAACGAAGAGGAACGATACGGTGAAATTGAAATCATCGCTAGCAACTGTGAGCGTTTATTGATCGAAAACCTGACTAAAAAAACGACCGCAATTGCCACCACTGTGAAAAATAAATTCGTGCACATTCTGCATCAAACTCCACCTATGAGCTAAAGATGCTGACGGAATTACCGATGAAACTTTGATTGCCGTTGATAACACGCCTTTTTTTATAAAAAACGCCGTGGAAGCAGGAAAAACATAATCGCATCGACAAGTTATTTTTAAAGCGTTCTTAAGAAATAATTGTTCGGAAATTGATGATAGTGGAGAAGTTAGATAAAGTTTAATGGGAGCATTCCGGTGGGCTCACATGGTGAAAAATCGACCGAATAAATCCCAAGGCGTGAATAAACATGGGAAATATAAGAAAAAGTATTTCCCCTTTTGAGAAAAAATATTTTTTCGCAGTGTCATCTATTCTGAGGAGGCCTCTCTGAGCAAATATGGATTTTGCATATTTCAATTCTTTTGGAAAAAAAATGGCTGGACTTATGTACGGTGCTCCAATGGTATATTTTTATTGTTATGTTTTTTAAGTTTATTTTTTCATTGCGTGGTGTGTAGGTAGGGATACTGTTTATTTCATTTTGACTAAGATATCAAAATTTGAACTTATTAAAGTGAAAGTGTGTAATTAGTTAATTATGCGGTTATATGAAGTATATATAAAAAATTTCGGAAGATAAATAAGGTAAACGTAAAACCTTCCATTCGTGCAATTTACTTTCATAATGATTTGAAAAATTATAATACATTTGGGAATAAATATCTGCCCAGAGCCCGTTTATCATATTATTATTGCCTTGGTGATGGAATTAAAAAAGATCGAAAAGTTGACCTAGAGTTATGATACTGAATTATTAATTTTTTAAATACGGCGCAACCTCTGAAAAAGGAGATTTTTATCAGCGAACTAAATTAGAAAAAGTTTTCTATCGCAGCATCTGCGTAAAAAATTAAGACCAGTCACCTCGAAGAGTATTCTTGATGTTTGATACAAACTTTCGGCTCCATTATTAATGGCCAAGCACACGTCTTAATATGATGTAGATATTTAAAATGAATAAATACACTTGTTATATAACTTTCCGTAGGTCAACTGTGATAATCAGTAAAGTGGTGGCCCTCTGAAAATCGCACCACGAGGAATTTCTTTGGTGGGTCCTCCGGTCGCTAACCCAACTCACTTCGGACAAGGCCATCTCGCCAAGGTCCTCATGATCGGTAAACAGGGAGCGTCTCGATAACATTCGAATTCGATGATATTTTCCGAAGGCTGCTTCTCATTTCCGACTCTTGCAAGATATCAACGGAACTTTCCAAGGCAAGCAAAGGCGAAGGACCTCAAGTGTCGACATGCGCTCAGACTCTTCCTGTGGAAGGGGGCGAATCGCGAAAAGATAGCGAATGGATTGATTCGGGAGGGGAAAATTTGAGATGGCCTTTGGTCATCATCGATTTCAAGCTTAATGTTATGCATACAATTTCAATTAAATACTTCCTTATTGTCGTTAGTGCTAACGATATTGCTCTGCTAAAGAGAATCAACTTTTGAGGAAAAATCCGTGTACAATGGCTCTGAAGCTCTAAAGTATTCACTTTGCTTTGCTTTCTTCTTTTTGGGAATAAGAATAATGATTTCATTCTAATTATCACGTTCTATCTCTTCCGTTGAGTAATTTCTGCCGATGGTCTTTTGGAACTGGGTTAAAGTATTCTCTCCTGCTTTTTTCATTAGCTCGGAAGGAATTTTATCCATTTCATATTCCTCCGTAAGTCTCTTGCTATTGCGTTAAATTCAGATCTTAAGATGTATTTCATCATTTTGTACTACACCTTCCTCTTCAGTAATATTTTGCGCCATCAATGATTTAATATATGAAATTATAGCCCTTCGGACGACACCGCAGCTCCATTTCAAGGATGGAGTCCTGCGCATCCAGGTTATTGCAAACCTGTCATCTGTCTTTCTGTTTGCATCAAAAACTTTCCCGCAGCCTCCAATTATCCTGGACCATGTGGCGGGAGGTGAAAAACCATAAACCAAAACATGACCCGCGCAACAAGAATTTTGCTATACTCTTTTGATCTGCTTTGCTCAGTGTAATGCGGCAAAATGTAAATGACCAGTGTAGCAATGTCCATGATAAACGTTTTGTATTGCCAATATTTCAGAAATTGACTAGTGCAGTTAAAGAAGATTTAGTATTAAGGAAGATAAGGATAAGGAAGGAGGAACGAAAATCTTCATCTATCACGACTAGCATCCATGATCAAAGCTGTTACAGTCTCATCGAACGCAAAAAAACCATTATGACCAATCTCTTTGCGCAATGTCTGAAATTATATTCGCAGGATAGATAATGCTATTTACGCTTGTGGATTATGTCACTTGATGTCATAAGAGAACTAATTTTCCATGGCTGAAATTTTAATCATACTTGGCAAACAACGCATTAATCATCCCTACCATCCTTAGAATTCATTATATTTTACGCGATGCTATGGGTGGATAATATCGACATATCGATGGCTAAGTTCTAACAACACGTATCTCAAAATTAGGCCGGTTTGAGGCAGGTATCTTAAACAAAGTGTATTGAGATTTAAAAAATAAAATTCAAGCAAAAAACAACTCTTTGTTTGTAAATGTATGCTTCTCTTTCAGTTTTATGAATTTTTGGTTTTTAATTTCAGTGTAAAATTTAAAATATAAATTGTTTCTTTTGCTCTCCTGAAAAGTGGCTATTTTTGAGATACGAGTTGTTAGAACTTAGCCATCGATATATCCTTTTTATTATGGGGTATGGTCTTTTTTCGGAGATTGATTATTTCAGTGTGATACTGGCTACATCCGTCAGACATTTTCCTGCATGAATAGATTATAAAATAAATGTCTGCTCTGAACCAATGCTAAGTATAATGACCACAAGTGGAGACTTTCGTGGCCCTTAAGGCCGTTTTACACGAGGTACGGAATTGCGCAGGTTAGAGCTGCATTAATTTCTAAAATGGCGCGGAATTGCGCGAATGCATGAACGAAATTAAAACAGTGGCTATTTTGCCGTCTCGCATTCACGCATTCTCGCATGTGTTCTAGCAATTCACCGCTTTACACGACGCAATTTTGATTGCGCCTTCGCACGTACGTCAGATTGCGCAATTCCGTGTACCGTGTAAAACGGCCTTTAGAGTGAGTTACAACAGATAATATGAACAACCATCTCTATACAATTATTCATAAATGTGCTAAATTTGTTTTATAGTTTCGAATTTACAGACCAAAATTTTACACAAATACAAAGTTTTCCTTCGCATCGAAAACACATTATAAAAATTTCTCTAACGTGAGGCAATTTCAAGAATTATCTTTTTACGTCTGAGACGAAATAAGACATTATTATAAAAAGTGCTCAATACAAATAACGCCACCTATAGTTCTTAGTTAGTAAGTTAGAAGATACTTATATGGGGAGGTGAGATTGATGTACGGGGACATGAAATATGAATCGAATACAGGTGAAAGGAAAAGTTCAGGGGTTTACGACCAAGATAAAAGCCCACCTCTCGCGGAACTACTCGAATTCTCGTCTTCAAACTGATGACTGCATTCCATGAAAAATATAAAGCCCGTACTCATGGAAAAAAATTACATCCCTATAGGAACAGTCGAATCCGGTTTCAATAGAGCAACCGGTGGAGCATTCTATGATTCGCACAAGGGGAGGCTCTAGTTCGTCCGGCAGGAGAATCATTTATGTTGCCACGTAGAACGCATTTGAATCGGTTTTCAGAAATATCCACTGCACGGCAATGTGTGGAGATCGATCCATATACTCTTAATATTTGCTATCTATTAACTAGAGTGGAGAGGAATTGCGTTGCAACTTTGTGAATTTTGTAGATTATATTCTCACAAATATGAGTTCTGGGTTCCATCCTTTTTACTTTCTAATTTCTCCGTGAATACTTGATCGTTTTGTCCATTAGCGACCCGAGAAACCACTTTTATAGCCCATTTAAATATGCGCCAGGTGACAACACATATTGGCCGACTGTAGAATCTTCGACTAGTGAAGCTAGGCCAGGGATGCCGACTTACAAAAAATATTGGGGGGGGCCAAACTGGGGATCTTGCCCCGGAAAATTTTATAAGTATTGAGTTTTGAGTTTTTTAAGCACTTTAGAAGAGTCATATGATCAACATTAGAACCCCGATAACTCGAATCTCAATATCTGGACACTCCCCCTCAGGCCCCATGGGGTCGGCGCCACTGAGCTAGGCCGATCATGGAATATCTCAGGAATCAGGATCATGACCAGCTCAGGAAATATTCCAGATTATGCAAAAATGCGCACAGCGAATAAAGCGCAAATGTAGATTCGTGCGAAGAAAGCGCACATGGGCCAATGCGACTGTTTAGGGTAGGGATTGCGTTATCAGGAAATGAATACCTGGAGCTGTTTGGAGGTGAGTCTTTACGCAATACAATAGCTCAAGTTACATTCCTCCTGACCATCCACCACAATTCACCCCACTCTTCAGGGGTGCCGTCACGTAATAAAATTTAAACTGTTTTAACCTTACGGTAAGGCAATATAAGGGAGTATTTCAACGCAAAAAAGAAAAATACGATCCGCCGAAAAGGAAATATCGGTCCTTTCAACCACTTCAGTCTTCCAACATGGTAGAGCATGGACAACAGATATCGGTACAGGGACGCTTGCAGTGGATACGGGGCGCAGCTTTCATTCTGCTCGTGTCACGAGTCCCATTCGATGTGTTGGAGATGCGAATCGCGCGGTGTCGCGGAACAGGAAGGCGTCTGGCGGGGATGAGACTGGCGATCACTAACCCCTCTCGCGCGAAACTCCTTCATTTGCGCATCAATGACCGTGGGAGGGGTGGTGGGGGGGGCAGACGTCATCGGCGGCGCCGTGGACTTCGGGCCGTCGTGGATGCAGCGGAGGCGCAGTTCCCGCGCCGCGGAAGGACTCTCTGGTGACGCGCGCAGAGCATGAGGACGGTCGTCGCCAAAACATGCCGATGGCACGACGGGGGCGGTTTCGTAAGCGGGGCGCCACGCCGGGTGCATGCTCCCTTCGCCTGACGGAACGCCCCCGGGGGCGGTGACGCGCGAGGCTGGTGGCGGACCCCGCCCTCAGACATGCTCCCCCGCTCGGATGATCTAATCGCGAGCTCTCCCTCTCGCTCGAGATCATCGGAAAATACCCACGTGGAGAATTGCGACGGTTGTCAGCTTTCATGGAAAATTATTAGCAAAGCTGCAAGAGATTGAGGGATCTGGGGCCTCAAACCCCCCAGATATGTTTGATTGATTCGTTGTTAAGTGCATTCACTCCAAATTAGCCCACCAAAATGTATCCCTTCCACTAATGAACACCACCAAAAAATTCTCTGTCTAAGCCCTTCGTTCTAATCGCATGATTATCGAGGAAAAGTAATTGGTCTGCAGCACATAACTGGATCCTACTGGTGACTTAATGAAAATGTAAATTGATTCAAAGTTATGTAATCGCTAAAAAAGCACAGTAGTTGAATATAACTTTGAAAGGAACACGGACTTAAGGTCTTGTTCTCTTAAATTTACCGGAATGAATAATAGACTCTCCCATACGTAATATGAGGACCTGAGGAGAAAGTTTGTACTAGTATCGTAATAAGTGCTGTTTTTCCTAAGATTATCTAATATGTTATAATTAACATGCCTTACGGTGGAACGGGAAAAATATCAAGAAATAATATCTACATCTACATAATACCCTGCGAGTCAGGGTAGGGTCCTTGGCAGGGGGTGATCAATCACCAGCATGCAGCATGCAATAGGATTCCCACATGCACACCACACGGTACAAAAAGCGATACGCATACTAACAAATAATACTACCGCATCCATTCAAAGGCGAAACTCATTAAGGTTTTCAGCCAATAAAGCTAGAGCATACGAAGCGTGCTGTTAGAAATAATAAGAAAATTCAGAAACATGCATTAAGGTATGCATATGTCAGTAAGCTATAATATAAATAATATTATCTATATGTGAGTTCTCATACTGCCGTTGTAGTCTCTCATTGATCGTGTAAAAAATATATACTGATTCTGACTGTTCTACAGTCTATCTCTCTTATGTTATTTCTATGATCTGATCTACCGTAGTATGTTGGCGTTCGTAGGATATGGCTACTTCGTCAGAAAATACATTGCTCTTGAATTTATCTAATAGGTTTAGTCAATTTTTCATTCTACGGTCTGACAGAGAATCCCAGCCGAGTTTACCTAAGAGGTCAGTTACACTAAAAAGGACTATCGTAGCGACTCTTCTCGTACCTGGCAGCCATTCTTTGCACGCGTTATAACTATTTTTAAGCCTATTTCATGAGGATCCCAAACTCTGGCAGCGTATTCTAAATGGAGTCTAACGAGGGAGAAGTAGCTAATTTCTCTCACTTTGCCGTCTTACTTTCCCAATATTCTTTTGGCAGACCCCAATTTACGATTATCTTGACCTGTTACTTCCCGAATATATTTGTTCCGCGATAGATCATTATTGAGTCTAACTCCTAGGTGTTTCACGGATTCTACAGTTTCTAATTGGGTACCCTGAATAATATAGCTATCTTATGGGGAGTTATTTTTTTTACAGATATTAATAACTACGCATTTTTTCAAATTTAATTCTAACTATCATGCATCGCACCACGCTTGGATAGCAGCAAGGTTGTTCGTTAGTTCCACCCTATCTTTACTGGAACGGATAAAAAAGTACCTCACATTTAGGCACCGAAGAGATTAGAACTCTCCATCTCCTGCTTACTAGACAGGGGTTTTAACCAACTGAGCCAAGGCGGTGAAGATCCAATGTAACCCAAGTGTAAATCGTAACAAGGTATCTGTACTTGATTACAAGCTATGAGTAGAGTGTGTGTGTATTAATGTAAAATTGGGTTACTTCCATTCACAGTAAATGGAAACTATGAAATGAATCGTGTTTTTTATCAGATGGAAATGTGATGATTATCACATCTAAAATATCTTATTCCAAGATCTTCATGTATTAGTCATACAGTTATTAATATTTACGGTGATGAATTGAATTTCTCCTCATATCGCTTGAGTCCTCTATATTAAATCAATTATCCTTTAATTCTTCACCGCGGAACCCCCTATTATTTCAAGCATTGTCAGGTTTTTCGTTGAACCAACTCGTTATTTATTACTAATAATTTATTCCTGATGAAATTTAATTGGATATAATTATTCAGTTTGAGTTGAAATGTCTGAAGAAATTGCTTTTAGGGTGTTTACAATTAGATTTCACTGTTACCGACCCTGGCTTCGTTACACAGTAAATATTTTTGGGTTAACATAAAACCTTAAGTAGTAGCACTCATGTTGCAATTTCTTCGGACACTCCAGACTTTCCTTGAAGCTATCCCCGTCACCATAACTTATATTCTGTTGAATATTTCTCTATACTAATTTAGTACCCCTAGACCAGGCCGCACAGCATGGTCACAGCGCGATCCCTGATTTGTCTTCGAAGTAGCAGCAACAATATGCAGTGCATGTATAGGGCGTTCGATGAACATCATTAGTTAATTCTGCTGTGTTTATTACTTTCGGCGCATTTGATTGTAGGTCAATGTATTCATTTACGTTCGTATTCCTTATCGTTCATTTTATTGTCCTTATTAAGAAAAATTAAATGGTTCACTCTGCGAGCAAATTAACGTCGGGCACTGGGAGCATCTTTGTTTTGATGGCGAGGTTATGCGATTATGTATTCGGAAAAAAACAAAGAGCGTCATCCAGAGTTCCGCGACATCCCGGGAGATTAGAGGGCAGTGGGCGGGGAAGGAGGGGCGGCCCACCCCGCATCTGTGTGGCCTTTAAAAGCAGACGCGCGGACACCGACTGCAGACTCACCACCAGAGCCCGCTGACAACCACTAGTGCTCTCTTAACGTAGTGCTCTCACATCTCGCTTCCGAAGGCTACTTCCTGCGCCAATCTTCGCGTCTATCACTGCTCTCCCCTGCTGACAGAGGCTGCTGCCTGCGCCGATTGCACCTTCTACTGCCGCCGACATCTCGCTTCCGAAGGCAACTGCCTGCGCCAATTGCCCTCTGGCACTCGTCCTCTCTACCGACAACATGCTCGTGGGATCATCACCCTTGTACCTGTCCGGCAGGAACGCCGTGAAGGCGGTTTATTGGCTCACCTCGAGCAGCGACAACAGTGCCCGCATGGTCAAGTACGGTCGCTTCCTCAACTTCGTGAAGCCGGCTGAGGCCCAGGCGGAGCAGAGGGCCCTGGCGAGGGCCGTCCGGTCAGAGGCCCCGGTCCAGCGGCCCAACTACGCGAGCGGTGTGTAAACATGCTGTTTTACCTTGTGCTGCGCCCCTTCGGGTGACACTGCGGCTCGCCGGCGGTGACGCCGCGGCCCGCGGGCTTCCTTCGTGCTACCTCATGGAGCGGATGTTTCTGAGTGGCATGCTTGACTGTGCAGTGACACTGGGGACATGAAAGTATTCTCAACACGTTGATGTTGTTGTCTGTGTTATCCATGTATTATTTATTTATTTACTCTACATGTGTGCGATTATGGTGTGCATTAAATTCAATCGTCAAAAGTTTCTGGTTGATTTGATTTTTTTCCTTACCTATCTGGTTCCCCTGTTCCTCCCCGGTCCATGAAACGATTTTTTGGCTCCTGAATTTTATGCTGACTGCTGACTATTAAGATTATGTAATATTGGTGATAGTCGGGTTTTAATTTTAGCAATTTCTAATGTTGTGGATCGAAGAACTTTAAAATTTGAATGAGGATTGATTTATTCCTGGCAGAACTTAATTAAAGTTTTCTTCCGGTTTGAGGTAATTGAATGATACTATATTCAATGAGGATCTTAGTCAACGATGGGAGAATATAGTTGAATATTTTTTTCTCCTTCAGTAAGTAGTGATTGATATCGTTGTAAAAACTTAGCTTCAGCATAGTTTTCTAAATAAGTTACCCATGGCCTGAAGGTCCATTGTCTCGTCAAAAATTAGCAAAATACTTAATTAAAGCTCCAATGGGGAATTCGCACTGAAAAATCTTTTGACTCATTAATTTTACGAATTCATATATCCTAATTTCCATTCAGTCCTTCTACTAAGCCTTTATAGTGGAATTCGTCATTTTCCTGACGGTTCATTAGTATATAAGGGTTCGAATCCCGGTATAGTCAAATGGTTACTTCACAGCAATGTTCTTCCTTTTGTCAAAGTATACATACAATTAGTATATTTGTCCGTAGACATGCGCACTGGACCTTAACTGCTTCCAAGTTACCGTGGATGAAATTTACTATGAAAAAATCATATGGTGAGGGTACCAATTGTGTAATTGGCAATTGGGAGATCCAGGTTCGAATCTAGGCTCAGGCAAATGACATTTTCACGGTGAATATCATCCTTGGTGTAAGTTTATTGCTTGGTGTTTCTATCCAAACACTTGGGTGCGCATCTGCGTGCAAGACAGAAGACAAGACAGTTAATATAATATTGTATAATATTTTATATTGGTTCCAATCGCTCCAAGGCCATAGGGAACATCGAGGGAGGCTGTTCTGGGGAATGGTCATGGTCGTAGCCCTGAGACGAGGTCAAGGGTGTGAGCCCTCCTCTACGCGCTTGTTATTCTGAAGTTATTGTGATTTTTTTCAATTATATCATCGAAAATCAACTATTTTCGATGAGAGAGCACTTCAACAGTCATCATCATCAACAATTAGCAGTATGAAGATTGGTTTGACTCAGCTCTCCCCTCAATTCCCCCATCAGATAATCTTTTAATATTAACATAGTTCCTCTGTTTCATATCCTCTATAACCTTCTTTTTGCATCTCTTTGGAGGTCTTCCTTTGACGTTTTTCCCTTCTACGTGTCCCTCATCGATTTCAAACATCAGATCATCGTGCCTCAAGGTTTGTTCGATTAAATTGCAAAATGTCAGGAGACTTCTCTCCTCCTCCTCTTATGACTTCCAAAATTATCTAACATTGCATCCACTTGAACTTCATGAGAGTAAACTTGTACTTGGATTAACATATTGTTAGGTACTCTAATTTGCCTCCCCAACTGACAAACGCTGATCTAGGATTTCACTACATCTATCTCCTTCCCATTCTTTTCCATTAACGAACAATGACTTTCATCATTTGGAAACCTCTAAGTTCAATCAAGGGCTACACCCACTGATTTGCATTAGGGTAGTCTGGAGATAATACGTGAATAAGAGAGAATTCAAAATGATGCAAAATTTCAGAGAGGAAAGACCATTGTTCATGACATTGGATCGAACCAGCGCGGTGTGGGGCGATTGGAGGCCCTCGGTTGGGGATCATGATGAGGCCTCCTTAGCGGGGGGTTTTCGGGGGGCTCCCACGGAAAATTTTTAGAAAATTGCATGCCTGGAAATGGATTTCGGCGAAACTCTAGTTCTAAAAAAAAAGGTAAACAGAAGCTAATAAAAATTTCAATTTCGTAAAAAATACTATGAAAAGTGAGAATTTCAATGGTCATAAAAGTTTATAACGTATTATGACTTTATTATCTATGTAATAAATCTATAAATCTTGATCCTTGTAACCGCACTGAAATCTAAAAAAAGTCTCTTGCATAACCTATCCGAATAACCCTTTCAAAAAAGCAACACATGCTCTTTTATCTTCTGACAACTTTATTGTATTCATTTTTTATGTGGATAAGATTTTTACGCTGGGAATTTTGTAAATTAAGCGAATAATGAAAATGCATAGTTTTATAAGAGAGAAAGAAAAACTTTGGTTAAAATAGTCTGAGTATTTTTTATAACACCTTTTATTTCACGACAGACGTGTGTGTTGTGGGGGTCCTCTCATCTCGGAGCCCTCTGCAATTGCCGACCAGCCGACCGCCTTCAGATCGGACCATGACGCATCAAATTCACACAGAGTGGCTTAAACACTTAAGAGGACGTATTAATCCATCTCCACCGGTATTTTATCGTCAAATACATTCATTTTAACGTATTCTTCACCTTGAAAATTGGTATGATATTTGGAGGAGGCGACCGACAGCTGAGGTCATTTGCGCCATGAGGGAAGGGCATAGAAGGAAGGGTGGAGAGAAACCCGGCGTCGGAATTAGCCTGCTCTTAACGAGAGGCGCCAAGGGGACCAACGCTTTACGTCCCATCCGACGGACGGAGTGTTTCGCTTGAAATGTCCTCCACATAGCATTCAAACAGGGATCGGGCAGCCTCTGCAAATTTTCTGCCACCGCCGGGATTTAAACCCGAGCCTACAGTGTGGGAAGCCAACACACTAGCCACAACATCAACCCGATCTACTTCTTGAAAATGTTCGGGTATATTCGTATTAATATTTACCAATTCCTCAAACGTGAAAAAATTTTCAGTTTTTTCTCGGACGTATAATGATCATGCTTGAAATACGTTGAAAAACATTTTTTCGGTACCCTAAAAATCTGAAGATGACAGCGCAAGTTTCAAATGAGTAATTCGGGGCGAAAAAATGATTAACACTATCGGTGGAGTGGCAGTGATTCGAACTCATAAGGTATTTAGTTAGGTTAGCTAGTGAGGGTAAGCAACTAAATGAGATGAATCATGCGGCGTGTATTCGGAGGATTCTAGTTTGACTCTACGAGTTGGAAAATGATTTTTCCTCTTTGTAATTCTCGCTCTTTCTTTACACTAACGGCTGACTCCATGAATGGGACACACCACTTCCTCTTGAATTATTGTATTTAGTCATTTTCGCCAAGAATAACTCGTTTAACACCTAACTTATCATCTTGAAAATTTCAGTATGTACATATTTGACCTTTATCTGTGCTAAATTAAAAATGAATGCATGAGAGTAAATACTGATCTTAAATTTTAAAATGTGAAGTAGAAGCAAATGTTCATTAGCACTACCATCTACCTAGAAAAGTAGAAGAGATCGAAAATACAATTAAATTTAAATAAGCATAACGTCGCGAAAAAAGACTGGTTGAGCGAGAATACGTACTCTCTCAAGCTAGTAAGTCTCATCGCAAATTAGCCAGCGGTTGTTTCATAAACTTGTGTTTGATTGGTTCAGAATAGATACCCGATATGCGAGGTATTTATTGTTACTGTAGCTAATAGGTTTAAAATTCGCGACCCTGATTTTTACAGCCTATATTTCGTACCCCCTGGGTAATGATTTTAGGTCAATCTACTACAACTCGACCTGTTTATCGTGAGAAATGTACGCCTCAGTCAGAGGAAAAGGGTCGATTAATGGAGTTTTTTCGGTTGGGACGGCACTACGGCTGTCCTATTGCTCGCGTTGTAGATAACTTCCCGCATGTCAGGTTGGCAAAAGAAACGAGGCAATCAGAGGTGGAGATTGGAATGACGTATCGCTAAAACTATGGAGCGACCATTCTTTGAGCATTATATCCCTTTGTGGAAGAGAGCAGAACTATTGCGTGCACTGTCAACTTGAAGACACATCTTAAAGTAGTAAATGCAACAAAAGTATATTTGTGTCAACCTCCGCGCAGTCATGTAGATAAATGAATTAGCACTATTATAATTCATTTTCGGGAATACGTCTGCGTGCTATTAATATTTAACTCAACGTTTCGATCCACTTACTGGGAACGTCGTCAGGAGAATGAAAATATAAACACCTATCATACCGTTGGAAAAACTGGTCCATTGTTGTTAAGGTATTAAAAAAAGTAAATAAAAATAAAATAAAAGCCAACTTCTTTAAAACATCTAATATAAAAAAGGAAGATGAAAGGTGGAATATTGTAATTAAATTTTCGAAATGTATCTCTTCCACACATGGCTTAAATTATATCCATCATCCCTGTTAAAATTCATTGGTCTTTTAGAAATTTCTATCGCCTCTCTAATAAGCCGTGGATAATATGCAGATTTTCTTGCAATGGCTTTGGCCTCATCCAGGAGGATCTTGTGTCCTGGCCCCGACATAAAATGATCGGCGACAGCTGAAGTTTCCCATTGCCTTGCCTTCAGCGCCCTTTCATGCTCTTTCAGCCTTGTCACTATCTTCCGTTTGGTCTGTCCGATGTAACTAGACCCACATGAACACGGAATCTCATATATGCCTTCCATTTGTAATGGGGGAACAGCATCAATGACGGATGGAAGTAGGTCTCTGATCTTCCTCAACGTGCCAAACCTGGTTTCAACGTTGGCTTTTCCAAGGATGCGAGCAATCCGGTCCGTTGTTCCTGATACGTAAGGCAGAACTGCAAAAGCACTTGGTTTTGTTTTCTCCATCGGGGCCTTGACTTCCCTTAAAGCTCTCCTAATGAATGAATTTGCATATCCGTTTCCTTTTAAAATAGAAATAAGATGTTCCATTTCACTTTCTACGCTATCTTCATCAGAAACGGCAAGGGCTCTATGTCTTAAGGTCTTGATAACGCAGGACTTCTGACGCGGGTGATGGTGTGATTCCGCGTTTAAGTACCTATCTGTGTGGGTCTTCTTCCTAAAGACCGAATGTCCCAAGCTTCCGTCTTGCCTTTTCCTTACTAGAACATCAAGAAACGGTAAGGAGCCATCTTCTTCGATTTCTTTGGTGAACTTGATGTTATCATGAATATTATTCAGGTGTTCATGGAAATATTCAAGAGCCTCTTTCCCGTGTGGCCAAATAACAAAAGTTTCATCAACGTATCGGAGCCAGCATACCGGTTGATATTCACTTGATGAAAGAGCATCGGCTTCAAACTTCTCCATGAAGAGGTTAGCTATGACCGGAGAGAGAGGGGATCCCATAGCAGCTCCCTCTACTTGGGAATATATTTCTCCGTCGTAGCGAAGATAGCTGTTTTTGAGGCATAATTCTGCGAGATCGGGTACATAATTAGGGAGCCCTTTCTGAGTTAGTTCCCTTAAAATCAGAACTGAATCATTAACCGGAACTTTAGTAAAAAGACTCACAACGTCAAAACTGACCAGAATATCATTCTCTGATGTTCTTAAATCCTTTAGTAGCTCGATGAAATGGCTTGAGTTTTTAACGTAGGATTCGGTACTCCCAATAAAGGACTGAATGTCTCTAGATATATAGCGGGCCAAATTATACGTCGGTGAGTCGATAGTGTTCACAATCGGTCGCAGAGGTATTCCTGCTTTATGTATTTTGGGAAGTCCATACAGTCGTGGAGTTTTAGAGGCATGAGGAATAACTTTCCAATGATCTTCTTTTGGAATGGAGGATAGCTTGATTTCTTTCTTCACTCGATTTTCTAAGGCAGCTGTCGGGTCCTTGTTAAGTTTAACATACGTCTTATCATCCAAGAGAGAACGGATTTTAAGATCATAATCATGCTTATACATTATAACTGTTGAATTTCCTTTGTCGGCTGGTAATGACAAGGCTGAAAGAGCATGAAAGGGCGCTGAAGGCAAGGCAATGGGAAACTTCAGCTGTCGCCGATCATTTTATGTCGGGGCCAGGACACAAGATCCTCCTGGATGAGGCCAAAGCCATTGCAAGAAAATCTGCATATTATCCACGGCTTATTAGAGAGGCGATAGAAATTTCTAAAAGACCAATGAATTTTAACAGGGATGATGGATATAATTTAAGCCATGTGTGGAAGAGATACATTTCGAAAATTTAATTACAATATTCCACCTTTCATCTTCCTTTTTTATATTAGATGTTTTAAAGAAGTTGGCTTTTATTTTATTTTTATTTACTTTTTTTAATACCTTAACAACAATGGACCAGTTTTTCCAACGGTATGATAGGTGTTTATATTTTCATTCTCCTGACGACGTTCCCAGTAAGTGGATCGAAACGTTGAGTTAAATATTAATAGCACGCAGACGTATTCCCGAAAATGAATTATAATAGTGCATCTAATCGCTGCGAAAACCTTAAAACTAAAAATGAATTAGCACCCTATCTCAATGTCAATAAGATGATTTAAAAAAACCGTATATAACGTATTTTAAAATATTTTATGAATTCATGGCCAGGAAACAATTAAATTATGCCTTACATCGAAAAAACAAAATGATGGAAAAATGGCTATCAAATAATCTAGTGCTTAGAGAAATTACTCTTGCAAATTTGCTGTCGAAAAATCGAAAAGGATAAAGAATTGAAAGAGCCTTGTAGCATAAAATTGTAAAGTATAGAATAGAGACGCGATATATTTAGTGCTATTGTAGTCAACTGTACTTAAAATCCGTGACCCGCAGTCAATATTTCGTTTGTCGGAAAGTTGAGAGGCACACGTAGAACCAACTCAAGGACTTTCGGCGAGACCGCAGCGAGTGAAGCCTAAGGGCTCACCCGAAATAATTGAGCGATACACTCTCTAGGAAACCCCCGTCCAAGTGATCCCCAGACATGTACCTCCTCATCAAATGAACCCCCCTCCCGCGAATTTTTAATGGCAATGGGTCGGGCAGTGGGAAACGATTCACGAACGACGTTAAATTAGTAAATAACTGAACGGCCCACCTCAGTACCTGTCGGTGATTAATCTCAATGCATGCAAATATATGTGCAATATGTTTTAAGCACGGATGTTTATGCTTAATTTGTTCATTCATTCAATTCGAGGAAACCTAGTCAATACTTTTTGAGAGTATCATGCAACCATAAAAAATAAATACCTCTTTAAATGAAATGCACAGAGAGTATTCGTAAGGGGTTTTTTATGTTGCTTATAATTTAAATTAGACAACAAACTGAACACAGACCAGCATGGTGAAATGACCTACTTTATAATGTCGGTGATAATTATTCTGCTGATATTAAGCGAATTTAAAAAATTAGGGTATCGTAACATGGCACTGACATCATCGGAATACAAAGAAAAAGATGTGTATAAACTTAACTTTATATGGCACAAAATTATTTTAATTATTTTTCCCGTATCAGTATTAGAGAATTACGATTAAGCATAACGTTGACTAGTTGTATCTCTTTTGTGATTTCCGTGAAAGAGGCTCTGAAAATTTTAATTTTAATTATTCAACGGGTTCAAAGCCCTTGATTTCTTTAAATTACTCCGCTTTTATAGATTTTTTCGACTTGTTAACCAGAACTTTCAGACTTTCTGAACGAATAATGGCACCTAATCATCCTATACTCTTCTACTTTTCTTACTAAAATCTAAAGATTGCCTTAGAGCAGCGGTTCCCAAAGTGGGGGTCGCGACCCCCAAGGGGGTCGTGGGCCGTTCGTAAAGGGGTCGCGAGATACTAATAATATGGTGAACAACGTACTTAAACTTGGACGACCATTTTTAGGGGGTCGCGGCTAAAAAGAATGAGCTAAAATGGGTCGCGGAAAGAAAAAGTTTGGGAACCGCTGCCTTAGAGACATCACGTACCAAAACGACTCTTTTGAGAGCGTTCGCTCATTAGCACTGCCCCCTCGAAGTACTCATGACTAATTCGTGAAAATTTGGTGGATAAATTTATCTCTATGTAAATATTTTGCGAAAGTAAAAGAAAAAGCAGTAAAGTTGGTCGCTATTTTTATCCAGAGGCCATTATCGAGAGAGAGAGAGGAACTGAAAGGAATTCCTCTTCCGGGTTCTTGCTGATTCAATCTCAGCAGATCATTTTTATCGTGGCATCTCGTAACTGGACTTGAAATTATCTGATCAAGGACTTTGAAATGAACAGATGTGAGAAATATCGGCCCATTGACGGATATCTCTTTTCTCCATCATATTTTCTAAAGGTAGTCGTGCATTGAGGTTTTACTCTCGGAAATATAATGCTCATTTTCATTCTGAAATATTATTTAAATTGTATAATTCTTCGTTAAAACTTTCGCGGGTACTCGTCATGTTGAACAAAAACTTTTGGGCCACCCAAGAATTGAATTCAAAATCCCTTGAGAAAGCGACCATCATCGGTCAGGAAACGTTGGGGCCACCCAATAATTGACGCGGCGACATAGCCCAAAAGTTATTATTCAACATAAAATGCATAAGTTTTTCACGGCAGTAGCGTAGTATTTATAATGAACAGTTTTTTGTGTACTTTCAGCGGAAATATAGCGGGCTTCGTTCAGCTGAGAATGCTTAGGTGCAGGTTCAGTAGAGAATGCACATTGCTATTTGCACATCGCGATTGCCTAGGGACTGTAAAAAGATATTAAATGGGCCAAGTTCATAGATAAAATGTATATATAATCAAATATTGGTGCTCCAATTATTGCCTCATTTCTAAAGATCCCATGCTGATTATATTTCAGTTTGTTACCCCTGTATCTTCATTTCGTTCTCGGGTTTTCTGCCGCGTAATAGTCGTTTTTAGATAATATTCTCCTCCCATCTGCGAGGCATCTTCAGGTCAAAGATGGTCAGGAGGAGAAACGTTGCCTAAAAACAACGCGATCCCGAAAGCGAAATAAAGCAGTGAAATAGTATTTGCATTATGTTGATTTTTATCGCAGTGGTCTTATATTCACCATGGACCATTTAAAATATTCTTTCAGCCATGATAAAGCTGAGATATACCTGACTCAGCAGAGAAAACGAGCCGTGAAAGTGAAAGGCTAGTATTCTTTCGAAGAGTCAGCATCAGAAAACATCACGCAGTTTGAAGCTTGTTTAAATGATGTCTTCTATTTTCATACTTTGTTCTCTACCTTTTCTTCCTTGACTGATTATCCTCCTTATCTTGTCCATATTGATGTTTGTGGCATCTAACCAGTGTTCGGCATAGGCACCGTGCAGACATCTCCTCCACCCGTCTGGTAAAGCAGTCATCTTGGAGTTGTCTTGCCAAATAGCAGTCTGCTCGCTTTCAATCGCATCATATTTTCACGTAACTTGGTGGCTCTGTGTCCTCCGCGATTTTAGAATTAGTTGCAGATATTTAGAATCTATAGTAAGATCGCCAAGATAGCTCATAAATTGATGATCTGCATTATCTTTTGATCCATTTAATTCACCTGCGCCAACTTAAGCAAGTCAGATTTTCAAGCACTTGGCGATGCAAATAAAAACACGGTTTGCTTAATTCTCACCATGAAGATTTGATGCATCCGTGGTGAATGCATTCATATGATGTAGTATCTTATCGATGCCTTGTCCAATAAGAGAGCTCAAGTTTTTACCTCATGCATTCGTTGCGGTGGTTGTAATAGACTCAATATGGTTAGAATTAGTTTTTTTTATTGGTTGAAGATATATTCTGCGAAACGTAACATTTTTCTTTCTCTTGGAAGGTTAATCAGCGACCCTAGAAATGTTACCCGACAAATCTTTCCATTGATACCAGTCACATTTTTCTGCTTCATCAAAGATATCGGATATTAGAACAATCAAGTTTCTCTCATTACAACCCCGCAAAGGTGCATATTTGTTTAGTTTTTTTCGGGTAATTTTAAATTTATTTTGGAAAACGATTTTAGTTGTCAATGGGTTTGATGATGAAATGGCAGTCATGAATAAGCTACACCTCTTTTTTTCGAATAGTAAATTTAATGTCAACAAGCACAAAAACCATATAAAAATTAATTTACAGCCAATTATAACGTAGGTAACAGCTATTTAAACTGGCTGGCATAGGCAGCTGGTTCCTATGCTCCGGTGAATGAAGTCCGTGTATCTGGTGAGCTTTGTGTAAATTCCAGGAAAGTTCTTACGAGCACAGCCGCGACCCCACGACACAACGCCTGCAAAGAAATACATATTAAGCAACGAGGTGACGCGTTAACAAATTATTAGGGTCCCTTGGCAATTTTTCTGGGAAGTTAATGAGAAGGTAATGGATATTGCTATGCTTTTCAAGAAACAGAAAAAGTTACCAGAAGTGAATCATGTGGTGTTTTTTGCATGTTTTCACGTGCATTATAAAAGTAATGATACATAGAAATGATTCCTACGACGGAGAAAAAATTACAGGACGGTCTTATGACGTGCCGACCAGAACTATTGCAAGTCTATCAGCGGATTTTGGCCATATTCTCTTCAATGGAAGATACAGTTTATCGCTTGATTCTGCTTTAATTGTTAATATTTAGCTTAATGGAATCAGTTAGTCTTATTTCTGCACTATTTTATTTCGACCGACCTTGGCTTCAGCACAAATGCTATTTTAAAGGTGACTACATACCTTTAAAATGGTATCATTTGCTGGATCCTAGGTTGGTCGAAATAAAAGAATGTGAAATAAAACTAAGTGATTTCATTATGTTAAGCATATACTCTTCAAATGTATAATTATTTGATAGTGGCAATGTAATTAGGCGGATCGCATGAAAAGTGTTTGGAAATCATTCAAGTTTTTTTTTCTGTTTCAACGAACAATTTATAATTGTGGCACAAGAATTGACATTCCCTTACCAATGATTTCCGTGCTTCCTCCTTTGTTGAATACGTGCAGGGGTCCACCGCTATCGCCCTATAAGATAAGTACCAATGACAAAATTAATTTTAATTAATTTAAGAACCTTGCTACATACATGAATAGGCTTGAGTTATAACAGTGCTTAATATTATATAAACTTTTAAGTAACTTTTTGAGCACACGTAAAACAGGGGGAACCAATTATGCATTTACCTTTAGGGGGTATTTTACATTAAAACCAGCTTAGAACCATTAGAAATGATACAACCGTACGCTCTGCACTTTGGTTTTCACAGCCAGGATTATTTTATGCCTTAGCAAACTGAAGAATTTTGTTGCAATATACTCAATAATCATTTTTATTGAAAAATCGTAAAACAGGCTATTTTAAGGTATTTATAACCTGGAACTTAAAAAACATTGCAACTTGTTCAATGAAGAATGAGACAGTGATAGCGTGAATTTGTGGTATTTCTCAATAGGTGACGTATTTATGTTGAAGTAGATCATGTTCCTCTTTTAGAATTTAATGAAGTATTAAGCATTAATATTTGACAGAAATGATAATAATTCATGTTTAATCTTGTTTGATGAACTTCTACTCGCGTTGTATCGGGTTAGTGACGAAATGCATCTCATCTCCCTCGACGAGAGCTGTCGGAATATTACAGTATTGAAATACACATAAGTCGATAAATAAAGAATATCACCATCTCGATGCTGTATCAAATATATACTATGCTTTATTTAAGTGAATTTTTAAAAAGTTTTTTTTTAGCTCGTAGCGGTTTTAATGATTGGTAAAATAGTAGGAGTTGAAGGAGCTCCTTCAACTCCTACAATATAGGATTTCCTTCAATTTCACCCGCAACTATTAATTATAGTCAAATAGTATTCAAAGCTACTGTCGTTGCATCAATGCATGTTAGGCTTTCCCAAATCTGTCTGCTGGGGTATTTGCCAAATATTGTGTCCCAAACATTCTGTGCACACAAAAATTCATAAAATGGCACAAAGTAACAAGTGCGCTCATTCATTGTGTTCTTCCAGCCTTATACTTTTTCGTCTGACTGACAGTCGTATAGGTGGTCAGGGCCGCTTGTGGGTGACATGCTATCGTCGTCTTACTGCTCGTGAATGGTAATACCGCCCACATCAAAACGACCTTGGCGTTGTCACAGCGACATATTGCCCCGGTGCATTTAGAAATTAGGGCAATGGGAGAGGGGGGCGCGGATTTGTTTTCAAGATTTGTTTTTATTCTTGATCGGATACGTTTTCACCGTGATTATGCAAGGGAGATGATTATCGCCTCCGAAGAGGGGCCCAAAGGCAGCCAATTGAGCAGGGCGATGAGACAAGCTTTTTGAAGAAAGTAAGTAATTACTCTGATATGGAACATGACTTTGCAAATTGCGGTCATTGGACTTTGTGTGCGAAGAAGATAATAATAAATAATGGAAACGTTCACAGATGGGTCGATTGGCGGAGATTGGGAGGTATTTTGGTCAAGTAGGCCAGTGAATTAAGTAATCCGAGAGAAGGCCTTTGAGGCCCTTTCTTAATAATTCACTATTTAGTAGGAATAGTTGAAGGAAGAAATTGTTCACCGGGTGAGGAGGGAAAGTAAGTTCCTCAATTGAAAAAAAAATATTGGAGTGAATTTTGAAATTGGTACATCTGTGTCGGTAGAATTCGTTACTACTTAATAGATTGGTAGATTTCATGGTTTTCGCCTGCTGCTCCAGCACTGACACCTTTCCACTCTGCCAGTCCCTTGTGTTTATTATGCCTGTCACTTGTAGACACCAGGAACCCTTAAGGTCACCCCATTTAACAACTGTCTGTTTATCTAGGTTGCCATAATCATCTGCTTCACATAATTCAGCGAAATGCTCTAGTTTGGAAACACGCCCAGTCGAGAATGAAAGGAATCAAGGCTTGGTGATATTGAATCGTTAAGAGCAAACCTGCGCTTCACTCTCCCATCGCCCTCATTTTGAATGCGCCGAAGCAAAATACAGCAGTGGTAACATCAATGTTCGGGCCCAACATGGTTTAACTTAGGTGATGTTACAAGATCTAGTGTGTCAATGTAACCCACCACCAACCTTGCACCAAAGTTTACCAACTCAGTGCTGTAAAATAGTGGCTGAAAAGCTAAATGTGGTTATCTTCGATGTGAGCAGAAAAATCATCTCTGAGAAATAAAAAAAGAGTTCCTGCCATTCAGCGATGGATGCAGTGGCAGATTAAAGAGGGAGCGGCAGATTCCCCCGTGTTTCCAGAAAAAAATTGAAAAGATTGAAATCTTTAATGTGGCTCTTCAATGAGAGTTTTCTTTCACCAGCTTATCAAACAATGTCTAAAAATAATCGATGAATATCTGAAAGCCAATTGTCAATGCATATCAGAACTCAGGTGCATTATCGCTTAAAGGTTGTACACCAACGAGGGATAGCGAGGAAGTGAGGACTCCCTCCAACTGGGCCTGGAACTGAGGTGAGGCAGGGGTGGCACGTGCCCCAGGCGGCAGATCTCAGGGGGCGGCAAAATTTGAAAAGTTTTTAAATTCTTTTAACTAAATTATTCAACAACAATTATTAATTTATAAATTGTTAAAAAATAATATTAATTAAACTTCTTATTAGCAATTATATGATGTGTTATTTCGACTACCGCATCTCTAAAAAATTGCTTTTGGATGTATTATATTTTTGTGGTGGGGAGGGAAAGGGGGAGAATGTGGGTGAACCAGGGGAGGGGGCAGAAAACTGATATTTTTCCACGTTGACATAACTATTAGTTCCGGCCCTGACTCCACCCCCTAACCAACGGCCTTAAGCCGCCCGTAGGTGGAAGTGGTGGATTGGGTTTGTACCTGGCAAGAGTCCCGTCCGCCGTCGGTGTATCCGGCGCAGAACATGTTTTTGGTGATGCGGTCGGCGCCGTAGCCCGTGGAGTCGCACTCATCCTTGGACATGACCACAACCTCCACCTTGAGCGGGAAGTCCGAGGTGGGCTTGGCCTCCTCCGTGCGACCCCACCCCACCACCGTCGCCTTCTCACCCGTGTAATCTCCGTCATCTGAAAGCCATGAAACGAGAATCCCTTTTGTCAAGAACATCCAACTTCGATCACGAACTCGCCAAAATTTCACGAAGGAAAATGTATTTACCTTGACCGTTATTCGAACCCGGATCTCCCGTATTCGGGATAGGTGATCCACCAATTAAGACAACAAGGCATCTTTTTATTCTCTAGAGTTTTTTTCGCTCGTCCTCTAAAGCCAATAAATCTTTGCAGAGGAAAAAAGATGCCTTGGAAGTGTATGAGATTGAATAAAGACAGGCGGAAAAGGAATTTCTGGAATATATTATTTTATTTGCAAAGCTGTTGACACGGTAATATTTATTAGTCCTTTTTTGGTAGAGTAGACGTGGCGCAAATTCGGAAGACAAGGGTTCGAATACCGGTCAAGGCTCAGATCATTCCTCTGAGGAATTGTCGCACTTTACGAGTATGTAAGGGGGACTCTGTAAAGGCTGGCTACCTCATGGTATGTTCCTTGAATAAGGTCAATCATGAATTTATAAAATACTTTGCGGAGGGAAAATATTTATTCCATCATGAACAAGGACGTGGACCGGCCTCGTCACATCCGTTGAGTTAGATTTTTTGTTCATTTGATTGTCAATATTTAGATCATTTGGCATCCTCTTAAGGAAGCAACATAAGATTTTTTTGTGAAGCATATCAATACCAGCTACCGGAGTATTTCTAGTACACTAAATAAATGTTGAACGAAATGGAATGGGAATTAAAATTGTTCATTCATTCTTAAATTTACTCGCACGTGTCAGTGCATCATACAACCAGGCATTTTGGGGGGGGGGGGGGTCAAGGGTCGCTGGTGTTCTCTGCAGTACTCACCGCGAATGGGCAAGCAGACGGGTCTTATTTTGCTGGAGAACTCGACGGGTTGGTCAATGGTGATGATGGCGATGTCGTTGTCGAAGGTCATGGGATCGAAGTCCGGATGCATGGCGACACGAGCGATGCGCCGCACCACGGCGTCGCCGGCACCCGACAGCCGGATGGCCGTGCGATCGTGCGCGCCAAGCACCACTTTGATGTCCTTCTTGTCGAACCTGTGGCGAAGAAATAACATCGCTTGAAGGTGTCACACCATTTGATGTATGATTCTGGATTCTTGTAAGCCATTTACGCGGCCGCGCTAGGAGAGATGCCCGAATGGCGTAGAAATGTTTTAAATAAAGGCATGAGGACAAGCAAGTAGGTGTGGACCAGCCCTGTCAGTCAGCCAATAGTAACCCATAGAATAGTAATTATTGTCTGCTTGGAAAATAATGAGTTTAGAATTCTGGAATACATGCATGAATTTCCATGAAAAAATTCCCGTGAACTATGAATCGAACCACGGACTTTTAGCTTTCGCCACTGCGCAGATCACTACGCTATCCAGTTTCTATAACTAGTATGGTATGGTATTTATAGGAGGCGACCGACAGGTTGAAGTCATTTGCACCATGAGAGAAGGGTATGGAAGGAAGGGTGGAGAGAAACCCGGCGTCGGCATTAACCTACTCTTAAGGAAAGACGCCAAGAGGACAACGGCTTAACGTCCCATCCGACGGACGGAATATTGCGCTTGAAATGCCCTCCACACAACATTCAAGCAGGCATCGGGCATTCTTTGAAAATTCTCTGCCGCCGCCGGGATTTGAATCCGAGTTCAACTGGTGGGAAGCCAACACTCTAGCCACCACACCAACCCGATACCCTTCTTAAACTTCTATGTCAATCAAACCGAGGCTCATGGCTCTTGATGTTAGGTCTCGCGGTCCATCAAGGATGGCATGGTGAGAGAGAAAGGACTTCAATGATACCACAACCGGTTGAGAACATCGATCCTCAATTCCTAATTTCAAAACTTAAGTCTGGAATAAATCACTTAATTTGCAAAAATATTGATGCGGCATTAATTATTAGTTCTTTTTCTGCTTGGAAGGCATTCCAGAATCCACGGCAAGGTGGGGTGCGCAGAAGTATTGTCTGCTCCAGGATGGTGAATAAAAAAACTAGCAATAAATTAATCGTGAACAATTAGCGTGAGTCATTCGGTCAATGGCGGTGTTTATTGAAATAATCTGAGCGGAACCTGTTTTAAATTTACGGAAAAATTAGTGTCGTATTTAAATTCTACCGAATCAGGCGTGTTGTAGTAGAAGTTCGACATATAAAAGTAGAATTAATTGCATTTTTCTTTCGTAATTAACATGGAAAAGCAATCACATTTTATTTTAATAAGTGCAGTGTTTGTTTGATTTTGAATGAGCATGAGAATTTTTAAGCACGAAGTTTCATGGTCATTTTTTCATGCGCTTTCTTCCGTGTTTTGTTAACTCAAACCTTGAATCAGCGAAGAGGGCATCTCGGGATGAAAAACAACATCCATATATAATGGAATAGAGAAATAAGTTCTGGACTAGGTGACGACACAGTTGGGGAACTCAACTCAATTTTTATTATAGTCTGTGTTGCACTTCGCTGTTAGTGTGATGCGCCTGATAGGCACTCTTGGAGGCAGTGGTTTTGGGTTTGTGTTTGGCCTATTTTTGTAATTAATGCATAGAATTTCCTGTTTCCTGAAAAATTGTGAGTTTAGAATTAATAATTCGGCTATAAATTTTTAGTCGTCCATCCAAGCCCTTTGCATTCATGAAGACATGAAAAAATTCTGCAATGGTAGTAACGGAAAATATGCTTTTACAACTCAGAAAAGTGACATATGACGTCCAGATCGCCTGAAATGTTGCCCTATAAGTAGTAGAGCTGTGAAGATAATTTTATTTAAAGGTTTAATATAATGTTTTGCTAATTTTCATGTTGTAAAAACCGGCCTTTACTCTTGAAAAATACATCGAGCGTACCTGCTTACTGGTGATAGAAATAATAATACAAACGAGTGATGATTTAATGAAGATAATATCGAATCATCAATTAATATTGATGAAATTAAGATGATATGTTCATATGATCGCCACCTAAGGATAATATTAATGTAGTCATAGCCAGTTTTGTCACTTTTAGTAGAGTTTCGGTTTCAAGTGCTTTTACTTCAATTGATATTGGTTAATATTTTTCCATATTTTCCCTTTCATAGGTATTATCATCATCTCCAACATGAACCCATTCGGCATTAGGATTAGGCATTCCATATCCCCAGCACTCCCGGGGAATTCCCCCATTCATTTACGTCTGGATCCGACTTGTGGATCCCTTGTGCACCGGTTGGTGCTGCATACGCACCCTCGGAGACAGTGCGCGGCCGTTAGAAGGTGCTCGGATGTGATGAGCGAGGCGGCACAGTAGAGGCGACCGTCGCGCACCATAGCGGCCAGCCACGGAAACTCATACTGCTTGATCCGATGCCCTCCCACGATGCGGCCCTTTTGGGTAGACAACCCGCACGCTAAAAATGAAAAGAGGGTTGTGAGCATTCCGGGGGCTTATCTTTTTTCCTGTTAGCCCTTATTACTTGTAATTCTTTGCTTTGCATAGCTATAGCAATGATTAATCGTTCTTTGACATAATCGATTATTGTCCAGCAGCAAATATGATCATAAACAGAGATCAATCAATTGATCGTTAACTTTATTATATTTTTTTGTAATGTACACATCGAATATTTATTCTTGCTTGTCTTGAAAATTATTGCTTTAGAGTAATTTGTTTTGGATACAAATTTTTACTGCTTCATATAAGTCCTTTACATAATTTAAGATATAATTCAATTACAGCAGTGAGAGTAACGGAAAATAATAATGACAAATGTTTGAGGCACGCCTCTGTTCATTCGCTTTTAATTTGTATCATGTCTCCATCAAAGAGCAAGCCACATTAATTGCCATGGGGAGAAATCCACTGTGCCGGGAATTGAACCAAAGACTATGTGCTTTCATTCTCGGTCCAGCGGAGTTTTTCCCAAGGGAAATTATCGTGAATTTCTCCGTCGTTCTCGTGGCAGTGATGAAATACACCACGATGACCAGATATTAAGGTATGTATAATAAATTTCTGGTATTGATTATTAGGAAATTTTAGCATTAGTGGATGTATACCAATATTCTGTAGATTTTAAAACATGGAACATGGCCGAGAACGGAAATGGAAAATTCGAGGAGCGGTGTCATAGCATAAGAGGATACAGACAAACATGCGCTTTGATTATTCTCGCTCTTATGTCTCTTTGACGGCACATTATGATTTTCAATTCTTTTTGGGTACTATTATAGGAAAGTATTGATGATTTTTCATCAATAAATTGAATGTTTATGGATGATATGATCGAATCAATATCGTTTCGATGAATCAAATGAATTGAATTGGTTATTCGTTGTCATCTTTAGCCCCTGTCGCGATTATGTTTCGTGATCTGAGGAACATGACACAGATTGCCTTCCCAGACGGCACAGAATCCTCCGTATCTAATTCGTATGCAGATAGTATCCATTGACGAAAAGCGACGGAGCGGTAGTCAATGGATACTATCTGCATACGAATTAGATACGGAGGATTCTGTACCGTCTGGGTTGCGATGGGTGCTGTATTGATTTCCTCACGAATTGTAAATAATGCCTTTCGGTGAACTGAATTTCTTGTCCCATCGGAATTTCTCCATAAAGCATAGAAAAATTGAAATTATAAAATACGATAAGATGCTTAAAGGTACTTGAATTCCTGGCCTCCCGTACGATAAGAGCATTTAGAAAATAGCTTGCATATTTTCTAAATGTTCTCAATTACAATTAGTTTAAATTTGATATGCTGGAGAGAAATTTTAGCCGTGTATAAGATAAAATTTTTCCAAGGTGGGCATCATTGCTGTTCAAATTCATGTTATCATAGTTAACTACGATCAAAAGAAAGCTATCAGATCATCAGTTAAAGTATGCCGTTCTATCTTAGGACTAAATCAGTAAATACCCTGAGCCCTTTGAGGCGCAAAAAATTCTTGGTGAAACACACTTGATGGGGTACCCATAATTATAAGACGGTTTATTATGGTGCACACTGGTGAGTATTCACTCATTTTATTTCATTTTGATGTGGTATTATTGATACTATTTAGGTGTGGATGAACATTGTTTAAAAAATTCACGCAAACTAACGAAACCACCATCTAGTTAATTAGAGAAAAAGCTGACATGAGAATAAGCGTGTATAGAGAAATTCTGCCTTTCTTAAAACACCGCAGCTGAGAGTAAGGGCAATACGTGAGATGTCCATACACTCATTTTTCATTCACAATTACCTCTTGAGCCTGTAAGATAGCTTTTCATGCAGAGCTTTTTTCTAAAAAAGATAATTCAAAACTATTGGCCAGCTTTTTCATTTTTAGTGTATTGCTTTGGCGGTAAAAATGTAGCC
Source organism: Ischnura elegans (assembly GCF_921293095.1). NCBI lineage: Eukaryota > Metazoa > Arthropoda > Insecta > Odonata > Coenagrionidae > Ischnura > Ischnura elegans. Next base: position 41,685,120 of record NC_060259.1, read on the forward strand.
TTAATCGTTTTAACATTTTTAAAAGCGTTCTAATTTCAGACACCGACCCGACAAAAATGGACGGAAACCGGTAAACAACGCTAGATTCGCATGCATGAGGATCATAATTGGGGACTATACAGAAGAACAGGCCGGTTCATTCTGTCATATTTCCCACCAACCAAAGGTGCTAATATTTAGAATTAAGATCTCACAATCCGGTTTCCCGTTATTTGTTGAAGTTAATTACACACGTGTCTTTAATATATTCATGAGTCAGTAGATAATAAATTTGGTTTGAATGAGATAAATTTTGCTGATATTAAAATAGATCAATACCAGGTTTGAGGCTCATGCGAGAATTTATCTTGAATGTACATCATTTACGAGGAGAAAGAAGAACTTTAAGAAGTTATTGTATGTATTAAGCTGTGAAAGAAAACTCAAATGCCGTGGTTTTATTGAGTTTTGAAAAATGTTTCACCTTGAGTGGTGAACTTGCCAAAATTAACTAACCCCGTGGCTCAGGGTATTAAAAAGATCCCACCAACCTCATAGTTTGACTGCAGATTCTGGCTATTCTTCAGTTATTCATTTTGTTATAGTAACAGGTTATTAAAGTATGAAAAAGGTATGCTCTTCGAAGGAGCTCTCAAAACCTGGTTTTCCGAGTTTCCTTCGCCATATCCAAGAACGATATATGTTATCATACGGATGACACGTGGCTCTTCATTTTTCCTGCCTTCATTCGGCGATAGAAGTGTAGCCTTAATTTAACAGTCTGTTCATTAATAGGTGTCTTATAATGAATCGTCCATTCTCTTGAATCATAAGGTCTGAAAACGAGCTCTTTCATTGAATTTGCTCTATCGAAAGCAAGTGGTGCACCGCGGTGTTCATTTAAGGTGAGTGTTGGTGTAACTTTCCGCCCCTCGTTTATTATAATTTTTTACAGCATAGGAAGAAGATAAGTATAGGAAGACCTCGATTTTTAGATGAAAATTTTCCGTGCATAAATAGTTAAAGGGATATCAAGAGGATATGATATCACCCTGTAAAATGACCCCTAATCTGTGAGTAAGAATTTTAAATGTTGTCAATTATTCTCTCTCGCGATTCACTTTTGCTTTTAAGTTTACTTTCTAGCCTGCAGATAAGAATAAATAATACTTGAGTAGATTTGATCTAAAAAATGAAGAGAGATTCCGGAAAAATAGCTCACATATGTTTTTCTGTTTCTATGAGTAATTTTATCTATTATATAACTAGATTTTTACTCAGCTATACCTATTAGTTCAATGCTTCCGTCATCATTTTAAAATCTCTACAGTTAATTAGAAGATTCCGGTCTCTTGAATAACTGTTTTCCTTCTTAAATAACATGGTGTTACATGGCGCTACACATTCTGGACCACGACTTGACATTCCCAATTTCTCAACATTGTCCTTATAATGGACAAAAAAAACACTGCGGGCTTGCAATAGCATATTCAAAGAACAAATCGAAATGATTGATTGCATCCTAGACGCTTTAAACTTCAAGTATGCAGGAAAATAAGGAATCTCTTGTTGACATAATGTTCCGGATATTAATGCAAAAAATGAATTCTGGTTTTTGCCCTCACTCTTCTCATAGCCTTTTACCTCAGAATTGGAGAGGATTAAGAGTTTGATTCAATAGACACATAAGTTCAAACTAATGTATTCCATTCCATTTATGAGATAAATTGCTGAAATTAGTCATTTTAGACTCTGATACACATTATTCATTCAAAAAAAATGTTATAAAAATGTCAATTTTTTCTAAAAGTTCATACTGATCTATATTTTAAATGGACATTTTACGAACTTAATGAAGATTAAATCATCCGCTAACTTCAGTCTCTCTTAACGTGATGATAAAATATCACCCGAATTCGTTAAACACCAAGGAAACTAAAGGAATATTTCGAATCATTCAAAGATTAAAAATGTAATTTATAGGAGGATTTTTAATTGTCTTAATGAAAATCTATTGCTATCACGTAGTTCACTCTAATTGAGAAAGTCAGCCCAGGTATTGATTGTTCTTTAGTATCCATTCAAGTTTCTACCCTTCAGTCATCCAATCCTTTTGAGTTTATAATCTGTGTTTCACTCGACTTGAAAAGCTCAATTTTATATCCAGAGGCAATATTTGCGAACAATTGGTCCATCTCTTGTGTTCATTCTTTCGCACGTAACTCGAATAATATTTTAAGAATATGAGCTAAAACTGCTGGCTATTTGCAATGGGAATAAAAGAAATATGGTAAGAAAAATGAAGGAAAGTGAGCGAGAAAGATAATCGAACTGCGGAGAGGAACATGATTGACGTCAAGCGAGTAGGCCAGGCAATAGATATGAGAAAAGCAGTCGACGGTCGATTCAAAAGGCTGAGCCGGATGGCATGATGATATGGACATTTATAGTGTAAGTTCTGAAAGCAACTAATTTCATGTCCACATTTCCCGCTCGGCAGCGGGTGAAAGGCATTCTATTTTCATCGATTTCAGCTTCTCGCTATTTGCGTAGTTCTTCGCAAACATATTTCATTTTTATGTACTTCAAAGTCATATTTTATGAATACGAAAAATATTGGGGAAAAATATGCTGCCCTCGATATATGATATTGCGATATATACAACTGACCTTTGTTCTTACAGCACTTTTCTTTAAAGTAAAAACATTGACGAAACAAGCACATTTTCGAAATTTATATTACTCTTTCTAATTACTGCACTTCCTTTTTATTGCTATGAAATAAAGAAAGAAATTTTCACTAGTATAGCCTTGTTAATGCCCAATCTGTAGGCATTTGAAATTGACCATTTTCCCCTCGCTCGCCAGAATGTCAATTTTTGGCGCCCTCTCTAATCGATCTACCTTAATGAAATATTAATGGAAAGTAAAATTTGGCAAACTTGGAATCACTATTTCAGGTTTACGACTCATTTTTATTGGGATATATCCAAGATGGTGACCCCAAACCACCTGCATGTTGTTTTGAAGGGAATGGCCTAGTGATACTATTTTCGTGGACTACTTTGAGAAAATCTGATGATTAAATAAAATTTTCTTAGTACAACGTAAAAAATTGAGAAGATAATTGCTTTCAGTGATGAAAATTAATGATTCGTAAAAATAAATTCAGGCAGAGTTAGGCGAAAGACAATGCGGATATGTTTACATAAAATTTTAGAATATGCCTACATCAATGGTCAAGTACTTGGCGACGGTAAGCTACTTTTTACGAGAAACTGCTGAAAATAACCCTAAGCTCTCGTTCAAAATCACTCCATCACGATATTAATATGATAGTATGATAGACTTTTTTTCCAGATACAAGCTATACAATTTTATAAAATGATTTAGTTGGGAAAGAACTTCCTCTCAAATTTTGGTAGGGATAAGATTGAATGAGGGAATATTTTCGGGAAGTACTTTCAAAATCTCTGCGTAACATAAAATGAGGGAAGGTCGGACATTCTATTGGCTACCTCCCCGGAATTTCCTCTCCTCTAGATTCACTCAAAATCAAGAAATTACTGAGGATTTTCACCTTGTTTGCTTTGCGTACGGCAGTCATCTTCTTTTTGGAGACTTCTAAAAAAAGTAAAGTTACTTTAATCCTGTTTTTCAATCATAAAAATTGGATTCCTGCGAAATCATTGTAAAACCAAGAGATAAATTTGATCTAATACTGGATTATCTCGTAATAAAACTTAAGAAATTCACCTGTTCCAGGAATTACGGTAGGGAAACCTCATCGCTGTCAAAAGTTATGCAGACTACCACGCAAATAGGAAATATATTGTACGCAAATATATAGTCTATGGTGTTCACATAAAATTTGGGAGATCAGACGCTTGGGTTAAGTCTCAATCACGGCCTAGGGATGAATTTTATCGGCGTGGTTTTGGTTTATGATATTTATGAAAGCAAAGGATTTATTTATTCTACATGGGCTGGAATGAATCAATTGGTTGGAAGGATGCAGAAAATATCGCTCATCTAGCAGATATGATGCCCACAAAGGAAGAAAAAGGATATGAAAATGATATTTGTCCTCAATTTCTGAGGAAAATCCTCGGAATTAATATACCGAAGTTATTTTACCGCCTTCTATCAGATCCTGTGAGTAATCCACCTGAACCACGTCCTCGGCTTCGGCTAGAAGTCTCAAAAATTTAAATAATTGATCTTTCTAATCATGTCTAAATAAATAATTTTCGTATTGATCTGGTCAACTTTCAGTGTCCCTCAGCCAATTTCTGGAAGCGTGAAAAAGCTTATGCTGGATTGTGATATGGTAAAAAAATTGTTTTCGTGAAACATTTTTATACCAGTCGCTTTGAATTTTTCCCTCTCAGGCTAGAATTGGAAATATTATATATTGTCCAAAACTCATTCCATCCCGTTTTCACTATCCAAGTATGGCGGTGACGCAAAATATGAGGCAAAAATGCAGTATTAGTCTTATTTTTTTGAGGGAAAAAGATGCCCTAGGGAAAGAGTCTATACTTATTCATGTGACATTTGATTTCGATCTTAATAATTGTCAATTAAGTGTGGATTTTTGCGCAAAAATATTTTCGTATTTTCAATAGCAGTGAAAGTGGGGAAAACTAATTAAATATGTGTAATTATAGAATCATGCACCCTGTGCTGTAATAAGATGGCTGATAGACATCAAGTCAAATCGTCCGTGAATGAGGGCTAGTTCGTAACTTGACAGAAACAGTCGGACTTAACTACGGAAAATATCGAGAGATTTCGCAGGTCCTTGAACCATCTCCCACATAAATCAGCGACAGTTAACTGTGGTCCTGCAGCGCACAACAGAGGGCTTGTTATTTTATTTAATAATTTTTCAGTATTTTAATGTGCATGTAACATACTGATATTATTTATCAAGCTTTTAACACAAATAGCTAGAATTTCGTGCGAAACGGATGAAAGTGGAACGTTTTAGCGAGTGCCATTTTTCAAGATAACGTGCAGTTCAGTTAGCCATATATTTTTTACGGAAAAAATGTGTACTGACCCATAAAGGGACTGATTTAAGATGATGATTAACAATTGGAACACATAATGAAAACATGCGCTAATCACTTTTTTACTATTATATTGTTACTCTCTTTAACCTCGTTTAAGCGCTTTCTGCTCCAGATGACATCAAATATCAATGGACGCTTAAAAAATATTGTGGTTAATGCAAGGGGCCGCAGTGGTGTAGTAGTATTCTATTTTAATTTATTTAAATTTGTCAGGTAAATATTTTTAAAGCAGAAAAATTATCGTTAAGTTTCATTCCAAATTTTTTGAACCTTCTAAGCCTTGTAAAATACATATTTTGACAAGGGTTGAACGCAGGAAATGTGAATAAGCACGTTGAATTATCACTAGGTAAAACAGCAAGACAAATACTAAACTTCACAAATTCTACGGGGGAAAATAATTTGGGTACGCAGGGTTGACCTGGAATATAGGCTAGAATTCCGGTCTTGGCAAATAATTTTCTCCCTGTTGAATTTTTGCATCCAGTTTGTACTTACTGGCGTCTCCAATGAAAGCAAAACTTTCTGGACTTATAATGCAAGAAAATAAGGTGAGTAATATAACGGTTCTGGTCCATATACTCTAAAATTTAATGTTTAATTATCTAAGTTTAACGCTAAGTTCTTAACGAAAAAAGTCCTTCCGATGAGGAGAGGTGCGGCGCCCTATTATATTGTATGTACTTATGAGCGAAGAATTTAGGGCGTGTGAATGTCGTGTATGTATGGATTGTATGAATTATGAGACGTTGGTCCACACTTACTGCATCCGCACTTCCCGGAGGAGTGCCCCATGTAGGGCGCGGAGGAGCGGCTGTCATCCTCATCCTCCTCAAAGCTGCTGTCTTCGTCGTACACCTCGTCGTAGTAGTCATCCTCGCCTTCGTAGAACTGCAACAAAGAGAATACTTTCATGAGACATTCGCTCTGGTTTCACTGCTCAAACTGTAATCAATTTTCAAAAAAACTGTCAAAAACCCAATTTGTCGAAATTAGTTTTTAACCCTCTTCATGCCGCGAATAATATATCGGTTTTTTATTCTCAGGCGTAAAGCTCAATAAGCCGATTTATTAGCTTTGAGGAAGTTTATTGTTCATCAACTCTTGAATAAAAAATTAGAATTAATGAAACAGTTAAAATGCAATATTAAAAGGGTAAAATTAAAAAAATATATTCATATTGATATAGCAAAAAAGGTATAGCAAAATTTATTTCGAAGATGTGACATATTTAAATACCTTTGGCATTTCTCGCCAGTGTCACTCCAAATAAGGTGGCACTAAAAAGGTTAAATCACTGACTGTCCAAATTATTTCACTCTCTCAGTGATTCGACCCGTGGGCTGGTATGGATAGGTGAGCGACACTGAAAATCTGATTACAAGCTATCGATTCCATGTTCTCTCCAAAGCAAGTTCAATGTTTTTATTATAGAAAGAAAGAAATTTACAGTGCTTACATTAAAGTTGAATCACTTTTAAAGCAGTGAATTTCAATGCACATAATATCTTGTTACCTACCTAATTACATTCCCCAATCATTTTTTTGTAGAAATACATCTAATAGATATGGATACTTGTAGATACGAGATCGTATCAGAGACTTCGACACCGTTCCACTTATCACCGTAAAAATTGGTAATTTTACCCATTTGTGGAGAAGAAAGTTTTATTTATAATATTTAGTTTCCTATTATTATTTCCATGAAACCCTAAAAATAAAGACCCGACTGATAGTCCACATGTTTAGCTTTGGGTTTAATGGATATGGTAGTGTAGTATAATTTTTTGCTTTCAAAGAATACTTTCACTCCAAGAAGAGGGGTGGTATTTTTGTATTGGATGGCTGAATACATGAAGCACCAGTTACGTGGATCAAATTTTATTTACGCTTCGCATTTCATTTTCCCAATAAAAACATTTCTCACTCTTTCTCTAAAATCAGCAACAGAATATTTCCTCAAACGTCCTGTTGTAATAAATAGAGATTACGGCTGAGTTTGTTTGAGTTTGAAAAGTAGTACCATGTCCAATTATATTTAATGCTGGAACTGCTCTTATATTTGAATATAAATTCCTCCTGCAATCAGTGTTTTATATTTGTGTTCTGAGGTAAAAATGTATGCACAGGTGGAAGGACGTCGGATGGGTTTTCCTTGTGCAATTGCTCCCTGTGGCTTTTATTTGCTGTATTTAACGAGTAGTTGACATTTGATGTTGGAGTAATATCCCCCGCTGTTCAAGTATCACAGTCCCGGATCAAAAAGTGATTATTTTGAAGTAGACATATAGCAGAGATATTTTGGAAGTAGACATATTTATCTAGCGCCGACCAAGAGTCATTTATCCGACATTCAGGTTATAAATGAGTACAGTTAAGCTTATATATCAGCCATTTGAGCGTTTTCAATTGTCATTTACGAAATTCTGTGCGTCGACTCTCATTTTTTTCTTTTCTAAAGAAACGCTTGCGTTACCGTTGAGAAATGTTCCCAGAATGTAAGTAGGGGGAAATGATAAGTGGGAAGTGAGTCAAGGTTTCCGATACTTACGAGGTTTCATTTCGTATGTCACTGTGGAAGTTTTACATTTACTACTGCGGTAATACTGGAAAATTATATTGCATAGACTTACAGAATACGAGGAATAAGGTTAAATGTTACAGAGAAAAAAACTGCATTTAAATAAAAATTAGTGCATTTTCCAAGAAATTTTCTTAGTCACTTTTATAGTCTTCCGTGAATTTATACGATGACCGGTGAAATTAAGATTCCATAGATTTTATTCAGACCTGCTAAGGGGATTCAAGGAGGAATTTTTCTTAATTTAGGGAGCAGGAAACCGCAAATATCAAACACCTTACCATTTGGGTGGTGTAGCCTTTATTTAAATGAACTTTATATCACCTCGAAAAAAATAGAGTGCTGAATTGTTGGCCCGAGGCTGAGGCGTAAAGTTAAAAACTATCCGAACAATTGGTACGGAAATCACCTTTCAAAATATCAATAGAGTAATTCTTGCAGACCACACCGAAACATGGCATTTTCATGCGTACTCCTTGTGGCTAAGGAGCTGTGTTCGTTAACTCTATACATTCCCATAGCTGCGATGTGATAGTATGTATTTTTAACCGTATGTGCCAATGCTCCAGTAAGTGACATATATTCAGTCAACTATATGTATATCAATATTTTTATTCGATGGATTGAATTTTCTGTAGTAAATGGCCACAATATTTCTTCCTAAGCTCCATCAATGAAATTTACATCTGCACAGCTTAGGACTCAGACCATTCAGGTGATTCAATGGTCTCCCGTGAGAACCTTAATAATGTTAAGTGTATTAAGCGTAGTCTTTTGAGACTCACTGAGGACTAGGAATTGAAACGAAAATTGTGATGCCACATAGTAAATTATTAAATACTCAATCGATTCCAGAGGCGCAGTTGCGCGCTTACGCACATGCCTTGCGCGCACCTTTTGAGGAATACGTTCCTTGGTCTGCGGTTTCATTTTACTTTCCTATTGCAAGAGAAAATCTTCCATAATATCCAATGTCAACATTACTGGATTTCTCTTTGATATCTTTGATATCCGAGCTCTTTCGAAAGACTGGCCGAGGGCGAGTATTTAGTTAAATTTCAGCAGCTTGATGCGTCACGTTCGTGACTTTTTTGTGGTATAAATTTATAAGGTGAAATACATATGCGAATAAAGAAGGTTTAATTCTAGATTCATCACAGAGGTCATTTTTATGAAGAAATACCTTCAATGATGACGTTGACCCTAGGCGTTGTTTATTTACTGAAATAATGTTACAATGTTTTCCAAAGAAGGCTATGGTAGGCAGAAAAATTGCGGTCCCTTGCTGTCTTGCAAAAACTTAATCCAGAAGTACAATGAAATACAGACATTGCAGTGACTAGGGGTAAATAATATGGGTAAAATTATTAAAATTTTATACATGTTTTAAAATATAATTGATAAACCATAAGGTGCTTTAAAAATTATTTATCTTTTAGGGTTTCAGAGTTCCTTCAGAAATCTATGGCCCAGCTTTTGATTGTATTCATTTGGCTTTTAAAGGCCTCCAAATTTCATTCCGCTCGGTTAAGATAATATTAGGTGTCGAGGCCTCCGACAGCCTATCTACCCAGCTCAGTGAGATACAACTCAAGAATGACAAATTTTGTACATTTAGAAACGTGGCCGTCTCAGCCAGGAATTGTATATCGGACCCGTTACACGAATGTGACAGACAAGTCATATCCTACCAATGCTCGCTCTTTTCTATGTGATCTCGATTATCAGTTATGAATCGGTGCAACAAGAACAGAAATTGGATAATACACTATTCATAAAATATAATTATCCGAGTATCGGTGATCACCGAGGTCTCTCGTAATACAGGGCACTAGGTTGCATAGGGCAGGGAGTAAAAGATAAGGTTGACGCTTTGACGGTTGGATTGACATATCGAAGTCTCTACGGTGAAGCGCGCTAATGGGTGTTTGAAATAAGCATGAGTTTATTCATGGATAGTTTGATATCATTGAAAATATCATGCGTTAACTTTTCACTGTGGACAGCAATTTATAATAATCATTTGATTTACGGGCTTTATCTCCTCGAGGTTACCGTAAAAATTTGTCTTATGTGCCCATTCTGCTAAGTATGTAACTTCTATCGTTCAAAAATGGTTTAGCATGTTATGCAGAAAAAATGTTCTAGCAATTACACGGGCGTACTTCCTATGAGCCTTCGTATGTAAGGCCTGTTCAATAGATTGGAAAATATAATGCATCAATAATGTGAAACCGTATATGAGTATTCGCATAGCTCAATGCTTTACGGCCCTATTACTATTTCCATTCAATAAATGGCTGCGGAGCTGTAGGGCCACAAAAGAGTCCAAAACTTTTCCCTTGTCCACAGCGCTAAGCATTTCACATAGCGCAATTGCCACCATAGCTCTTTTTGGTTTCTCATCTCCGTCCTTTTTTTCATGCTACATCAATCTATCGGCTATCACTATTTTTCCTATATAGGTTTTCTATTTATATTATCTCATAAGATTAAAAGCCAAATTGTTATGCACTCTATATTCGTATCTTAATGAAGTGTGTTCTTGTTTACGATAGGCAGCTTTAATTACATTTATCTTCCAGTTACAAGTCGTCTAGGCTTGCTCGGCCTGTTTTTCTAGTTTTTACTTTTAACTTTTGCTTTGCATCATCGTTGCTTCCGTAAGTTTCTAGTTGGTCTCGGTATAAATTTGAAAAAATTTCGGGTATATTCCACGCACCAGTTGACCGCATTTAATGAAAATAATCGTTATTATCAGTGGAGAGGAGCAAACTAATTTCTTAACCCACACCTACTCTTCCCTTGTCAACATTTCCCCATTTTAAAATAACACCAAATTTTAATCATGGATTCGATGATTTCTTCCGTGTAGTAGCTTTGATCACTTACACTTCCGAAATGTATCACCATCTAAGGGAAGTGCATGCTTGGGTGGGCTCCCTTCCTTATTGTATAGATCTTTTACCAAACGCATGATTTGTCGATACCAAGCCTATACGGTCGATAGTTTTATGAAATAATGTGAATATATACCACCCTCCTTTCGCTTTCAATGCATTAATTTATAATTCAAAAGTTTCAGTACTTAAACCTGAATCGATTATTTTATTGGATCACAACATTTTTGAGAGACAGACAGTTTATCCTGACTATGATGTAGGAGGAATGTGGTGAATTCCCGCTTATATATTCTTTTTGGGAGGATGTTTAAGCGCCTAGTTGGATGTCATATTCAGCCATTTAGCCACTCGGGGCTACTTAAGGTACTTAATTGATAATAATGGCTCCAGAAATTGTAGTTAACTTCCAGTTGATGCGCAAAAGCTTATTTCATGCGGGCGCCAACTGCATCAGCGATCCCCATATGTTTTCGGCCGTGACCTGGCTTCATTCTCGTGATCTTGCTGAGGGCTTTCGATCCCCAAAGTAAATGTAAACAAGAGCGATTGTCGAGTATTGCACAAGCGACAAAGTTTGAAATGGCGAAATCGGAAGTCAAGTGGTGGTTTCAATGAGTTAAATACGGCGAGAGAGTTTGTTTTCATGTTTTTTTTATAATTTTAATTGAAAATTTAATGGTCACGAGAAAGGAGATGTGTCAAAATTGTAATAAAATATATAAGTATTTATTATAATAATGTGTAATATAAGTATTTAATATTATTATAATTAATATACCGATAATAACGTATGGTATAAAATGTGTATATAATAAAAGCATTTCTTTTGATAACTAGTTCTATATCTCATCATGATGCCGAATTCAAAAGTTTCAACGCTTGCCTCGCAATAGTTTTCTGCGCAGCCACCACGAGTCAATTGCGAACAATCTACTCACATCTTCGAACGATTGCCGTGTGGAGTTGAGGTTTCTGAATGCATCGGACCATTCAACCTCAGGCATTTCAATTTTTTGCATTATCGTTCCACTTCACTCTCCTTGCTGCAAGAAGAAGAGTACGCGCGACAAAGGAACGATACACCGCGTGCAGCTGAATAAGGCTAGCGGCTAATCAGCACAGCCGAACAAGAGTTCGCGGTGGGCCAATGTTATTTATTTACGCCAGAAAAAAAACTGGTGCGTGGCCGTAATCAGAAACGAAACCGGTTTGATTTCTATTGTTGAACCATTCCCTTCGCCGATGAGCACGGACGCCATACAATAATCTACGTGCATTCATTACGCTGAAGTGTCTGATAAACCACTTATGCCTGTGAGTTCCCTATGTTTCTGTTTACCTGAGGAACTGTGGCAAAAGCTGTTGTCAAATATAAAGGTTCTGAGTTATTTACATGGAGTAGAGCATTTCCTATGGTGTTTTCTCAGAGCGACACTGAAACTGCTTGAACTTATATTTTACTCCATTACTCGAAACCCTTAAAATACCAACAAACTTTTACCTCCCCAGGATTTACTGTAATCTGTGTACTCAGGTCTAACGCTTCCTGACTTCAGATTAACACGTGTAGAACTTAGTAGAACAGTTTTTTTGGCATTTTTTTCTAGCGGCACCAACCACTGTCACTCAGTGACAAAATCTTGGCCCTAGGCGACATTCGTGTCGCCTACTTCTTAGGCTATTTTATTCACCGTCGCTGGTAGACTAGGTAGAGCGTTCTTAGAGAGAATTTTTGTCGGAGGATCCCGGGTTTAAACCCTGCGTTAAGTCTTCGGGACACTACCATGCAAATATCGTCAAGGTGCGAGGAGGCCTAAGAAAAATAGTTCGATCGATCACCGAAAAGAGTTAATAGGCAATTGTGGTAGCGTTTTTAAAGTAAAGAAACCACTATTTTATTCGAACCCACGCCTACTCCTCGAGTGATTCCCCACGAAAAATCGGCGGCCTTATCTCTTTCGAAGATAAGTTGATGACGTCATAAACTCATTCCAAACGTGCCTCCGCTTCTCCTAAATATTTTGCGTGCCCTTCTTTGTCGTTTCCACTTTTGTAAGCGTTTTCTCCCATCAAGGAAAGGCTCGTCCTTTTTCAGTAAATTAAACTGAATTCCAATGACGTCAGCTATTCACGAAAAATAGGAGGCAATTTTCATGGTTGCAGTAAATCTAAACTTATGGGAGAATGGCTGAATTGGGGAAATATTTTATCGACGAAACTTATCTTTCCATGCCACCCATCGAATTCTTTAAATGAATTGCGATTTCGGTTCTGAGTGAACGGCCCCATTGGCCTCTTACCCTGAATATGTCACCTCTGGATTATTCAGGGGTGAGCTTTACACTTACCTATCCTTACCAACCCAGACGATCCACAAAGTGAGTGAATGTGACTAATCCATCCCTCTCCCTGCTCATCGAATTTGGACAAAGTGGCGGATACAGCCATAAACACTCTATCGTTATGCATAGAGATGCCAACACCCGTTGTGAGAACCATATCATCTTGAAATCTTCGGTGTACAAACAGTAAACCTTAGTCGAAACTGCCTTGTACTTCAAATATATACATACATCTTAAAAAATGCTCGGGCAAAATTGTCACATTTGGGATGCATGTAAATTTTGAAAATGCTCTGCTCTATATCCTCCGAAAATTTCAACGCGATAACGTAAGTTTTAAACGAGTTAATCGTTGGGGAAAAAGACCGGTCGAGCGGAAGTGGTTGAGTCCAGTCATGTCAGGTTAGCTTTCACGTGCCTCTAGAATGGTGGTCAAGCATATTAAATGCGACACTTTTACCACGGACCTGGCATTAAATACCTTGTCACCTTCGATCTCATTGAATCTTGAGCCATTTTCCATCATACGTAAATGCAAAAATATTTTACGTTTCGCGGAAGGTGAATCACCCTCACATTGAAATAGAAAATTCCATGAATTGCCATGTAATATGTAATTTTTCACTTTCCGTAAAAAGCAGTGATTATTATCAGAATCCTTGCTTTCTATCAAAATGAAAGTCTAAGTCAGCCTAGGTTTAAGACGTAAGTTTTCAAACTTTTCTAGTGACTAAATTTTTATCTCAATAATATAGATCTTGTAAGTTATTAAGCTATTAAATTCCATAATATATTGAAGTTATTAAGGTGGCAGATATTCCTAGCGTTTAGGCATTATTTTAGGCAAATTTTGACATTAATGAGGTACAAAAAATGTAACTTCTGCGCCGTAAAGAACCGAGACAAATAAGGTAACAAATGTATTGCAGAAAAGCAAGCAGCACTGATCTTAAATAGGTTGTAATTGAAATTCATATTTTATTAACTGAGAAAATTATATTTGAACAAATAAATGAAGGTTGTACGTAATTTTGGAAAATACATTGTAACTTCTAAACTCGTTAGAAAATCTTCCATTTCATTTTCTACATCTTCAGTAAGTAGAATATCAATACGGCGGATTTTTTTTACCGGTTTGTGGGTATGTTGTACCGAAAACTGTGATGAAAGAATATACGTATAAACATAGCCATAATAATTAACTTAGGATTGCGTTATATCCTTCGTTTATGAATTATTTGAATTTTGATTAAATCTGTGATTTAATGCGGAGCCATTGAATGTACTCGGTATTTAGCATTAAATGAACTCTGTCATCAGTAAGGATTCTTTGAATTACATGAAATTATTATTTTTCTTCTCATGCTAAAATTTTCAAGATTTGCCTTCCTCAACTCCTGAAATTACAAGCCTTATATGGGTTCAAGAGTGGAGATTTTACCCGGTTTGCGGTTTGAAGAAGTCAAATTTTCGCAAGCTATTAGTCGGCTCGTAGCAGAATGCGTTAGCCTTGGCCCAAAAAACGGATATCCTGACAGCTCATGGCCGAGTGAGGCATGAAAGCGCGTGTTGCAATCATTGCAATCTCCTGTGTCGCCTCCGCTCCAGAGCTTCGAATTGCAATTTTACCCATCTTCGGAACGAACTGAACGCAATTAGGGTCCTTCAATGAATAATGACCATCAAAGTTATGTATTGCTACAAGATTAAACAAATTGTCACAACTATCTCTCACATTTTGTCCTCTTTATTGCCGAATATTGATCCTTTCTTGAATAAATAATTCCCTGACTTAGTCTAATTCTCAATTTGATTAATTTTAATAATAATAAGGAATTATTAAATTTTGGCAATTTCAGACGAATTTAAACTTTATTTTCCAATAATATAAGACTTTTATTGAATATTTAAAATTCAAAGTTCAGTCAAAATTGCATTATGTGTTGAAACGACGTTCTCGTTTAGCGTAGCTGTAGGTATATGACCTATCCATTGAAGTACATTCTATTACATCTCAATTACACATAATACCTATCCGTAGTAGAGGGCCACTGTTTTCCGCAATTTTAGAGAATTTTACTGAAAGAAATACGAGAGAATAGCACCAATATTTTTACACAGTAATCTAATTGCAATATACTCGTAATCCATAGCTTTTTAAGTAAAGTAATTAATGCTTTGATACATGAATTGCTTCACTAAAATTCAAATCAATTAAATTTTGCTTTAAGTGTACGAATCGATTCTAATTAATTGTTTCGAGTCCAACAAAATGGTTTCAGTAATCGCGCCATCATCGACTGCAACCTTCGTGTTTTTCGCTGTCATTCTCGGAGACAACCCTCATATTAATTAGACGCTTATGTCCAATACAGACCTTGCGCTGTGAGTGATGCAAAAGTTACGAAAATATAACGAGGCGTTGGGTGCATGCTTCGTGGAACGTGCGAGTGCAAAGACTTGCGTAAAACTCAGAAGCCTTGTCACAGGGCTGGCTGCAAGTAGGTGAAGGTTGTGTGCGACATTAAGGGGACCCACGGATGTTTTTATGGGGAGGATAAGCTGCCATGAGATGAAACGCCCACTCTTCTTATCATTAGAAGATGAGTATAAACTTATCGGGCGAAAATAATATGGCTTAAAAGCGGAATATTTTCAGAAATGTTTTCATCGAAAGTCTTCATACGTTTTCTCAAAATCAGTTAGAAACGTCATTTATAAACCGTAGTTATCATTGCTTTTATAGTCTAGAGTACCAGGTATTCAATCGATAATGAACTTGTAACGACTGCATTATTATATTTAATTCTAAACCATTTGTTTTCGTTATTAGATCATTTTAGCGTTGGCGTTTTGGATGTTCAAAAGGTTAATTACGACGTAAATGAAAATGTCAAGAATTGGTAAATACCCATCTCAAGCTGGTTTCTATAGCTTTTTTTAAGGAGAGAACTCCATAATAAAGCTTCTGTGTTCCTAACATATTTGAGGATTTAAATGCTAAGAGCGGCTCTAGAAACAAAATTTTCACATTTACAGATAACTTATTGATTAACCCTTGCGACCATCGAATATTCGCGAGGGATTCATAGAATTAAAGTCAAAATGATTATTTATATCCATTCTTTCCTATGACTGGTTCATTGGCATTTAAAACACCAAAAGTTTCATTTAACTCCCTTCCAATATTGTGTTGCCTTATTAATAGGTGCTAGCCACCAACCGATAATGAGGATAAAGAATTAGCTTTGTTTCCTTTGTTAGTATTGAACAAGAATAAATCAATTTAGATAGTTTTCTACCATTTTTAAAGCAAGGAATTTTATTTTATGGAGAGGCAAATATGAATCCAAGGTAATTTTAAGTTAAAGCTTGTGTAGAAATTTTTTTCCAATTCTCTCTGCAAGTTTCATGTTTGAAAAAATAAGCCCCACCGCGTCTATTTTTTTAAAAAGTGATGGATATACACCATTAGACTAAACCTCCATGGTTAAAATAGCTAAATTTGGATGTCTGCCCAATCCTGGTGATAGGTACCCCTCTAACATACTCTATTACGGACGCCAGGATGCCGACCAATACACATTGCATATTTAAATGGGATAATTGGCATGGACGTGAAATTCCCAAGAATGCACTCTCAAAGGAGTCCAAGTGAATCATTCTTATCTCTCTGAGGCAGCATTATTGTTAAAAGATGTATAAATTTAATGACTGATAACCGAATACAAAAATTGTGTATCAATGCACTGCATAAATTAATTACTTCCGAATCAGTCACACTTACTTAAAAATGTGCAAAAAATACGGCAAATTATCCTAAGAATTAATTGGACTCGGTTAAGATTTTATCCTGGTTCTCCCACACTAGCAATATGGTGATCCGGACTTGAATCCCGGACCGAGTCCTATGATTTTTTCGCAGCGGAAGACTACTTTCGGTGCGTATAAAGAGCGTATACGTAAGCAAAAATGTGCTGAAAATATAATTGCAGGTGCTCCCAAGGAATATTTAACAAAAAAGGTAAAATAACTTCAAATTCCTGTGAAATAATATTTCCAATATCCGTTTTTTGTGAAACCTCTAATAAATTGCGAAATCGGTTTAAGGTACAATTTTATCCTACATTTTCGCACGTATTCTGCTCTATTTTAATTTCTTTATTCAGATTCAACAGGAAGAAGCTAGATGGTAAAAAAATATTTTGATCGTTAAAAGTCGTGGGAGTTAAAAAGCAGAAAAGTGAATTCCGCTCTTCCGTGATTCAGGACAGGCTACTTTCCACTCTCCCTGTCACGTTATCTGTCACTCTATAATGAAGGAGATATTTACCAAGAAAACTTGTCCTAAGCGGAAGTTTTAACCAAAATTTCCCCTTATTTCCTAACCTAAGATTAAACAGGCCGTCACCCCTCTGTCCTTCGAAAACTTAATTCACCCTTCAAACAACGATACGCGAATACGTGTAATCTTAAGGTGCAAAGTAGCAGGGGCTCAAGAGGAAATATTTACAAGTTATTTAAAAATCAATACATTAACACAATACCCCAATATAAACATTTTAAAAGCTAATTAAAGTTTCGATTTGCTCCATGCAATTATGCTTCCCGCACTCGTTGCTTAGTTGACCACTTTAGATTTCCAAGTAATTGTAATGCTTGAAATAAGAGCACTTTGAACCTTAAGAATCAAGCCCGTAAGTGTCAACCCCGTTCACAGACAATCCACTTGGTGCGCTTCATGCAGTTATGGCTGTGGTATTCCTCATCGCCGGCATATTCAACCCCACACGGACGCGCACATCTTTGATGCCTTCGGTGCGAAGTAACAGCTGGCGACTATGAATTAAACTCCAAGGATCAAGACGTGGGAAGCAAATGTCAACTGTTGAGTAGACAAGGATTAATATCCTAGAAATTTGTATATACCGTTGGATAGGCATTTTTGGAAGCCACCCACAGCTTACACCATTTGCTCCTTAGAGGGTTTATAGGAAGAGAGGAGAGAAACCCAATGTCGGAATTAGTTTACAGTAAACGAACGGCGCCAAGGGGACCATGAAAAAACATCCCACTCGACGGACGGAGGTTTGTACTTAAAATGCGCTTCACATAGCTTTGAAGCAGGGATCTGGCTAACTCTGAAATCTGCCACAGCCTGAATAAGAACCCGGTCTATCCGGTAGGACAGCCAGTACTACAGCCGCTGCGCCAGTCTCTCCAACAGACCGATTGCTGTGATTAAAGTGCTGCATTTGAAGTGCCCTTCTCTAAGCACACGAGCAGGGATCGGGCAGTCCCTAAAATATCTCCTCTACCGCCGGAATTTGAACCCTGGACCTTAGAGTGGGAAGCTAACACTCATTCATCACGCCAATCCGATCCATATATTGATATATGCTGTGAAATTTTTTTATGAATGACTTAAACTTTGTTTTTCCACACAATTTTTTATTAAATCACGACCATGATTTCGACGGGTGACGTCATCTTCTGGTGAGGAGTTCATTCGTGTACCATCTGAAATTCTGGTATTAACCCTCTAGTACTTAAGATGGTCCACCAATATATTCCTCACCAGAAGATGTCGTTGGGCGTTGAAATCATGGTCGTGATTTAATAAAAATATTGTGAGGAAAAACAAGGTTTAAGTTATTTATTCACTATGTTCGGCAAATTCCACAAGTATCGCCGAAAACCACTAAATGTGTATGCTGCGAGCTTCGCGATCTGACCGAGACATTTGCCGTCAGGCCGAGGTGCAGACTGGTAGGATGAGATGTCGGCGGCGCACGTGTCAGTCCTGGAGGGCTCTGGAGCCGGGATGACGACTTCGGAGTGCCGCCGGTGCAGGGCGCGTTACTCACCACATGTCGTCGCGGCGGAGAGAAGGCTGGGGCGGCGGGCGAAGCGGACATCGGGCAGACGCCGGCGGCGGCGATGAGGCAGGCGACCACGAACAGCGGAGACATGGCGGAGGGCTCGCTTCAGTTGTTTGAGGAAGGAGGGAAGAGTTGGTGAGCTGTGGTGCGCGGCCACCCACCGCGGCACACCTTTATATGTGGAGGGCGGGGCGGGGGAGGGCGTGCGAAGCCCCTATCAGCCGCCGCGCCACGCCCGGCCGCGCCTTATCGCTGTGGGTCAAGAGCGGGTCACGGCCATGCTGGTAGTTGCAGCGCTGTCTCAGTGGTGCGCGGAGGTGCTGGTGAAAACAATGCCGCTGCTGTCATTACGTCGCACCGCCCCACTCCCCGCGAACCCTCGCGGAATGCACCCCGTCGCCGGCAGGGTCCACTCCTCTGATGCAACGGCAGAGCAGCGCAATGAGGTTGTTGGAAACAGTTGACAAACGAGAGTGCACCGCTTTCTCCTTCAGCAAGAGAAAGTAATGAAACTATGATTCTTTATAAATTATGCACGTTCTATGCAGTCAACGGGATCTGAATCCAGGCCCTTGGGTGGGAAGCTTACACTTAATCCTCCACACCAATTCGAAGTAGCATATCAGCGCAGTGAGGTTGTTGGAAACGGCAGAAAAACGAAAGTGTACCACTTTCTCCTTCAGTAAAAGAAAGGTATTAAGCTCCTTCGAATCTTCATAAATTATGCACCTTCTATACAGCCAATGGGATCTGATTCCGGGCCGGATTGGGGTCGGAAGCTAATTCTTAAGCCACCGCTCCACCCCGCAAAGGCATAGCAGCCCAGTGAGGTTGTTGGTGACAACAGAACAAAAGAAAATATACAATTTTCTGATTTAGAAAGATGAAATACCGAGCATTCTCTGAATATTTGCAGTGTTATTTAAATGGAATAAATTCTGGCGGGATTTGAACCCGAGCCTTTAGGGTGGGAAACTTTCTCTAGCCACCACACCGACCTGAGTCCCATAGTAATATGTATTGTGAACTTCACGTTCTGAGATATCTGTAGACGGAGGAGAGGATTCCTTTTCCTCCATTTCCGAAGGCTGAAGTCCTTTGAAACACCATCAGTGGAAAACTTCCTTTCCTTCGTAAATTCATGATCTTAAGATTCCGTCTCGTTAAGCCTGAATCTTTGGAATATCTGCTCGATTGCAATCGGAAAGCGTGGGAATGTGTAACTCGCAAATATTTTTTTAAACGAGGGGGGCCCTGTGGGGGTCCGAAGGGATGACATTTATTCTGATTGAAAACAATTGGTAAAAAAATCCATCGTTTTCGCGGTCACTTAGCTGATTGGTGTCATTCCCGGCACCGTTTCATCCCAAGTTCAGCCCAAGTAGGAGTCGCTGAATGGAAATCGAAAGTGGAAGGCGTTGGGGGGTGGAAGCGAAGTGTCCCATCCGACCTTCGCTACCACTAAACTGTTTGGCCACAATCTTGATACAGTGAAATTTTAATGTTAGCTCTTTCTTTAGACAAGGGGCGTAAGATGTAAAGTTTGATAAAAGAAAACCCTGAGATGATAGTATAGTTCGAAGTGAAGCATTTTGAATAACCATACACAGACAGCACTATTATTCTTTCGGCTCGCTGACCAAGAACGTATTATTATTTAATTGATTTAATAAATCGTTTAATCCTTCTCTGCCAAATGAAACTTATGGGCCTCAAAAGCGACAAGGGCGCCAAGTCTGTAGAATAATTTTTGCTCTCAGGAATGCAATGATATGTCTCACTTCATATTTGATAGTGGCTTAAATATCACCTCCTCAATGTCAGCGAATTTCCAACCCTTAAATTGATACCTTTTAGTTTTGCCCACTACTCACTATTGCATGCCCTGTTTGCCCCATTTTTACACACTGCATCAGCGCGTTCGTGACACTTGCGTTTTCTTACCTTGATATTCACCCTCTACGCTGAGAGAGAACTGAAATATCATAGTATCAGCGGATACTAAATATCTTACTGTGAGAACTTAAGTTTGATAAATTCATGTGAAATGGATTTAAATATCGAAAAATTGGAAATAAAAATTGGAATTGAAATTAAACGGATATCAGGGACAGATCTCCTTATTGATACCTTTTATTTTCCAATATAACCTGAGGTTTCAGGCGAGATGGAGTAGAAACGGAACATAATGAAGAAGCAGGAGCAATTTCCACAATTTTAAATTTATTGGTACTACCGGTTTCGCTTTATACCCTGATGATGCTGTAAAGCGAAACCGGTAGTACCAATAAATTTAAAATTGTGGAAATTGCTCCTGCTTCTTCATTTTATTTTCCATTTTGCCATCCGAGTGTCCTTAGTACAATATTCCTAATAACCGAAAAATGAACATTTTCTATTTTTTCCTGGGAGGGAAAGCAATGCAAATTTTGTGGATTTTTAGAAAAGAAAGAAATATCTAATAATTTAGTGATTAAAATTTCACTGTCACAAAAGAACTCCTTCGCTTGGAAACAGCATGATGGATGCTGAACGAAATATTATGGAAACAACCCTGGGACATCAAAATCAGCATATTTTACGAATTCGGTACACCAGCTGGCGCCTTCATAATTCAATCGTGATAGAATACATCTTTGTTATGATTAGATTTCTGGTGATAATTCTGCCACACATTGCCTATAAGCAAAGATACGTATTATTCACAGATATGAAAATAATAGATATATAATTTCGATTAGACGAATTAATCTCTCTTATCACAGAGACCTGAAGCCTATCAAGAGGTGAGAGGTTTCGTTTAGCACTGAAGAATGTTCTTAATTTGAGCTTTCCTTCAATGTTAAACATTGTAATTAAAGAACTCAAAATTTCCTCCACTTTGATCAGTTTCAAATATAACTTTCTGACATTTCATGTCTCTCGACATCTATGATAAATCTTCTGATAAATTTCGCCTGAGATGCTATTTTCTAAAACTATGATGCGTTCACCAATTTCCAATTACTTAATAATTCCACTACTTCATCCATTTAGATAGATAAAGAAAATGCGAACGTATGAATAAGGATTTTAATGTTAGCGTGAAATGTTTGATGTTCCATGAATTTAACGATTTGAACTCTTACCGAGTCTTCAACAAAAGAATTACCAAAGGAATGGTTTTCAAATGTGTATACGCAGGAGGGCAAAGGCAACAGAAGAGAGATAATCTAAATGGAAATAGTAATATTTATTTTCTGGGTGTAAAGCGCCCCTCAGAACACCAGTTTTACGTATTTATGAGCTTATAAAATCTCTATACGAACTGACAGTGGAACATTTATGAAAAAAGCACAGTAATAATAAGTGCGAACATAAATTTAAAATTTCATGCGTTAAAATTTAATAAGCTATGACATATGACAAAATGACAAACCAATGACATTTCGTGTAAAGAAATCAAACAGAGCTTTATGAGAAATAACTGGGAGTCCGCTCATCTCTGGATTCGACGATGACTGAACTAAAATTAAAAATAGTTAGAAAGCTCCTAAATTTATTCAGCAAGACCGAAAGAATGGTCAAAAAACGCTATAAATTATGGGTAAGCTTAAAGGTAAGGCAGCTATCACGTTTGTTGCCGAAGAAACGACGAAAGTTTTTCGAAAACTAGCCGTGGATTCGCTCGTTTTGGAGAATCTATGTTGTCAGAAATTCCGCTCCCTGCAACCACCCTCGCCTATACCCTCCACTGAATTAAGCAGCTATGAAAAACAAAGTTGCGTAATTCAAATTAAATTAAGAAAAAAACGGCAGTTTGAGGTTGCTAAGCATATCACATAATCCATCAGTGAATGCTTACCCACTCCGTTACTTCTCAGCAGGTCAGTAAAATAAAATATCGCCATTGGAACATCCATATTTTTGCTGTACCAGCACGGTAGTAGTACCACGGCATCCCACTGAGTATTTTAATTTTTGGATTTCAGTGCAGAAGTTATTGGAATTTCATTTTCGTTCAATGCTACATTATGACAAGTAAATTAAGTGAATGCTTTTGTTTTCACCCTTCTACGCCTGCTCTCCTCGAGAGGGGGAGGATAGAGGAAGGGAACGAGGCGCTGCACAGTGGGCTGAAATCGAAAAAAGGTGAAAAAACCTTAAAAATGATATCTTTGAGTATAGGAGTTGAACCTTTTCACAGTAATTGAAAATACATCAGGGCATATTTTTACACAAACAGTTTTTCATATGTTACTTTTTTAAACAAAATACATGGCCTCAAAGTTGAAAAATTTCGCAAAAATAGCCCGCATTGAATTTATTTTCAAAATTCAGCATGTTAATACAAATGGCACACCTTTTGTACTAATTCAATGGTAACAGAACTTTAAAATATTATTACACGTTATGTTTTTGATAATTCTCATTAGCTTTTACGACTTAGTTGTTGTATTTGTGGCCGATACTGCACGAAATGACGGACTCTGATTTTCGTAGAATTGTTATGTTATTTAGGGAATTAAAAAAAGGATCACCGAGTTACCTCGAGATATTTACAACACATATACATCAAAGCCTGTAGTGTGTGACACGTAAAGACGATCTGCAACCACCTGCGACGCCAAAATCATGATCGGTTTTTTGGACTTAGGGCACAGTATATAGCAGTATAAAAAGATTGACAGCGAGTTACTCTCAGATATTTACATCAAAATTACAACAAAAGGTTTAGAGTGCCTATCTAAATAAATAATCTGCGACAGTTCGCAACAAAAAAAATAAAATCGGTGTTTTTATCGTGCCGTGCAGTCCGCGGTTGCTCCCTGGCAACATGCACTAATGCATTGACAACCATTGTGCAAAGTTTCGACATCCATAATAAAAAAAATCAGTGATGACGTTTTGTCCAGCATCTTTCGATTTCATCGCGCTGTGCGTCGCGTCGTCGCCGACTGTCGCTTATCCCCTTCAGTGCCAGTGTATGGTACATCTGGTTTTCCAATAATTTCCTAACCTAAAGGCCTGTTTACACAGTACATTGACCCGTACGAGTTAATGTCTAAATGTGTGAACGTGAGCATGAAACCAAAAATGTTCCAATCCTTTCCACAAAAATCATTCGCGCACTTTGATCCAGACTAAGACACTTACACTCGGACTAAGACGCAGACCCAGACTAAGACTCAGAACCGCGCTAAAATTTATACCCGGACTAAGACTTAGACCCTGAATAAAATTTAGACCCATACTAAGATTTAGACTCGGACCAAAAGTTAGACCAGGACTAAAATTTAGACCTAGACTAATATTTAGACCCGGAATAAGATTAGAACCTGGTCTAATATTTAGACCTGGCCTTATATTTGAACTTAGACTAATTTTCTGGCTTGGGCATATAATTTGACCAGATATGAAACTTATTGTTAGACCTTATCTGCCTACCTGTTTCAGCTGTTCCCAAAGAAATTGAATATTGTCCTGTAAGAAGTGACATCCAGAGATTTTCTCTAGACATACCGAGATTATAAATGATCTAGGTTTTTCCCCATGGTCTAGCCTGCATCTGTCTCAGACCTAATCTTCCTCTGCCGCGCGCACGGCCATAAATTCATATAGAGCAATGCAACGGAATGTATTTGTTGACTTGGCCGTATCCTACTTGGTATTTAAAAATCGCCTGTCAGGTATGTTACCAATTTTTTCACCTGACAGTGGCCTGATGAACATGAATATTTCTGCAGTAAGTATTATTATACAATTAATTTTGCCGCGTTTATCGAGGAATGTCATAAATTTCTCTGTATTTGTACTGGATACTTTCTTCTTGTGTGATTATGAGGTCTTGTCATCTGCGGGAATAGGTCGATTCCTCAGCCCCTTTAAATGCGGCCTTATTAAGGCTTTCGGGCTTAGCGTCAAGTTGGAGCACTGACGTCACACCGTCTATATTTTCATCATTCATGATATGATTTTGAGCTTGATATTTCGTTGCATACGCGAAGCAGGACTCATGAGGCACGTGAGTCTAGGGTAAGCTCAATTTATGAGTATCTCGAGTCCTCATGGCTCCTTCGGAAATAATCAATGGATGAAGGCGGTACTTCGTGGAATTACCGAACGTTGATCGAGTGACATGACACTACTTTGTCCTTTCAACACAGCTTTACACTTTATTATCATTTTCAAGCCGGATCTCCACCCTTTAAACTGACGGATTGTCGTTGAAATCGACCGGGGTAATTATACAGCAATGAGGAGAAACCATAGTAATTTCACTTGGCATCCTTAAGATGCATGTTGCATATTTGGACCAATGTGTTCCATATCAGCGCATCCTCTCTTTGTTGGATCAAATTCTGGTCTCAAAAACAAAGGTAACAAGTAAAATCTTTTTCCTCGTGTCTAAACCATATGCCATCATCTTCTTATTAAGGCTTTCATCAGGTTTCTCTTCGATGCCAATCTTCTTAGGATTTCCTCATTACTAACTCGGTCAATCCATTTGATCCTCATCATTCATCTATAGCACCACATTTCGAAGGCATCTACCCTTGATGTCTCCGCTGCTGTCATTGTCCATACCTCACTTCCGTTTGGAGCATACTCCAAATATAGGTTCTTATAAATTATTTCTTTGCTTCCAAAATTAAGTCTCCGGGTGTAAGCAGGTCTCTCTTTTAGTGGGATGGTCTCTTCGCGTGGGCTATTCTGCTGATAATTTCTTTCTTGCTTCCCCCGTCGCTAGTAATCCTACGGCCAGTTTGCGTTCACCGTTCTCCTATTTGCGGTAAAAATGAGAGTGCTCCATGCATCCAATGGCGCTACGCCGAACCTCTACTTTATTCAACCATACTTCGTACTCGGTGTATGGGTCGTAACTAAACTGTTGGAAGGTGAAGCACTTGGTCCCTCAGGTGCGAAACATAATCTGTGTTTTGTTTCGCCATAGGGTTTTAGTTTAGTTTCGACCCGAAGTAATTTTGACTACGATTTCGTTTCGACCCTGAGTTTAGCTTCGCGGGTTTATGTCCATTTCATTTCGTTTCTACATTCCGCTCCCTGGAACGAAACGATTGAAATTTTACTTGTTTTGACTTTCGTTTCGTTTCCATTGCCATCCGTGGTTTTCATACGAAGTCTCCTAATCAACACAGTATATATATATGTTGGCTTAATGGGTGAGAATGTGAAATGATTCTGAAAAATACGCACCAAAGCAGCATCATTGCATGTTTTTTCCATTGAATCGGCACAATTTCCGGCTATTTCATAGTTAGGATCAATTAATATCGACATAAATAAATAAATAAATAGCTCAACGCATGAAAAAATAAAAGAAATTAACGTCAACATCATTCGAAAACGTATATTAAGTAACGGCTTCCCAACGTCCGGTGCGCGGATCCCCGGCCACGCGCTAAAACAATTAGCGTAACTTTTTGCGTCACAATTAGATTTTTAATTTTTCTTCAGAATAACAGAACACTTTGTTAAATCTGACCTACGTACGTAAAAGTCATAAAAGATTATTCCAGCAGTAATCCCCGCTGCATATTTCCCAGTCCATTCTATATTAATGCACAGTGATCCATTTATTTGAGGGATGACCCGAATAAACGTAATATCACATTGGATAATGCATTTATACTGGATAATGCTGGCTAAGAAGGACAAGTGTCACATTGATGGGGCCGAAATTGTCATTCGACTGCCGCTGTCATTACATTTAATTTGGAAATCTGTTGTCGGCGGAAAATAAGTCTGCCGTACGCGCCCACAGGTGAGTCCTCCGGCATTAGCCTGGATTTCAGATTATCTGTCGGCGTGACTCACCCGCGACCGCGAGCTAAATAACCTGAAAAATGTGAGAACTGAATAAAAAATAATAAAAAATTGAGGAAGCGTGTGGTGGAGTGGAAGGTTTTGAATTTATTCCACTGCGTCCTGATTACCTGCGTTTTTCATTTCAATGCCATTTCTACCGGCATGAGACTGAAATTCATGCGTCGAGTTTGGCATCTTAAATCATTCAGAGGGTCAGAGATGACAATTATTATGAATTCAATGAGATATTAATAAAAAAATATGCGGAATATTTTCTCTCATACAATCCTAAGGTATTTTCAATCAATTCAAGTTTGCGACGGTGACATTTTATATGCCCTGCCGCTAAATGTAATTAACCTGCTCTTCTTTATTTAACTATGGTTCGACTTCCTATACAACACTCGGTCAATCGAATGGGACTTTTTCTAAACCACGGCCACTTAGGTCTATCAGGATTTCTCTGAAGATTGCAATGCAAAGCTTCCACCCCTATTAAATATGCACGTTAGGTTTATTTTTAACATAAATAAGAATGATCATATTTTCTCCTCTATTTTACCCGTCTTGCGTGGTTAAAGACAAAAACTAAGAGAAAGTACATTTTTGGTCCATACCTCTTCTGCCTTTTCAAAAATAAAGAATCTAATTACCCGAAGAAATTTTTTTAATGCCAGAAATAATAAGTCCAGCATTTTTACTAGAATGGTTCCTAATTTTCTCTTGACCCCACACAGAATGACCACTTATGAATAAATCTTTCTCCTTTGCCGGAGCACGATTAAGGAATAGTTTCTCCAAGGTTGTGAATGATAACGTCTCTTTTATCTGTTTTTAAGAAAAGATCTTTTCGTTTTACAAGGACCCTCGAAAGTTTATAACTTCTGTTGTTTCTTCTTCTCTTTTATATTTTCGTGTCATTTTCGCAGTAAAGTATCCGCCCATTTCTATATTCTCCACATTTTAATTTTTGTTGTATGTCTATTATGAGCGCTTCTCAGTGGCGGATACACATGGGGAGCGCGGGGGGCGCGCGCCCTCCCTTTGCAGGGCCTCCCGTATTGCCAAACATTGCAGAACCACAATTGTAACTTATTTATATCATAAGATGGCATTGTCTAGTATTTGTGTAATACACTTTAATTAAAACTTTCTTCAACTTGAGAGCATGAGACTTGATTATTTTTTTATTTTGATAACAGTAAGGGTAACTCAAGATATCTTTTGCGCCCCCCTTGAGTTTTTTCTGTATCCGCTGCTGGCTCTACTGTATTGTTTTATTTCATGTTATTAATGCATAATTCCAAGAACAATAAATCATATTATTATCATTATTATTTTTATCTTTTTCACTGAATTTTTTTCAGGTTTCACTCAGTACTTTATGCAAAGAGTACTCTTTCTTACCTAAGTAACTCTTTATTGTTATGTTGAGTTGAGAGATTTTCTCGTGATATGGCAAGTTGAAATTATCATGGCCTGTTGCAGCTAGATGTATGTATTGAGATTAAGTTTGAGTATTGTAAAACTAATTTTATTTGTTTTTTGATGATACCAGTATATCTTCATCTATATTATTATTATTTGTCCTTTCTTACCCACCTCGAGAAGGCTAATTTCGACGCTAGGTTTCTCTCCACCCATCTCTCCGAAGTCTGTTCTCATAGGAGAAATGATAAGAGCTGCCTGTCGCCTCCAAACACCCACCAGACTCCCACCGAAAATTGGGACCCCGGTCCTTCTCTCGCCGCTAGTCCTTCTTTGGGCCCCAACATCGCTCATTGATCCCATCTCCCGAAGTGTTTCCGAAACGCACAACCTTCGACGCCCTTCCCGCATCCCTACCATAGGCGGAGTGCAGAGTTTTATGTTGTTGGGTCCAGCAATCCTGCCGAGGATTCTGGAGTTATGGAATACCTCCCAGTGAAACGGAAGATTCCCCGCGACCTCACCTCGAAAATTTGTTTAAATTAGCCTCCTAAAACATTATTTTAAGTACTATCTATAAAGGGTGTTGTGAGCTTTAAACTTTTGTTGTTTTAGTTATCATTTCTTTGAATTTACAGGCTTCGTACTTTTTCCGGACAAGTTACCATTTACGTATTATGTACTATGGCTTCCCGAAACTTGACCTCCCCCGAAATTAAAAAAAATTAATAGATACTTTATGCTCGCTCGGTGCTCACACGACGATATTATATAGCGGCTCAGGGACATCTAGTAGTCCAATGCGACTTAAGTCAATAATTATCTAAGCGAATTTGTAGGTGCAGTGTGAGTAGTTGTAGTACAGTGAGTGAAATAATAGTGCTGTGAATAAGTAGAGAGGTGATCGACTTATGAGACTCCTGAGGGACCGCGGAATTGACATCGACACCGAGGAGCTAATTCATTTGGTCGCTGCAAAAAAAAAGCTAGAACGCTAAATTCAATTTTATAATAATATTTTTAAATTTTCCTCTAAGGGTTTATAATGAATATGTATATTTAACCGTATACGCTATTTTATTTATCTTATAAAAATAATTTTACGTTTGTCTACTATTTCATAACCTCCCTAATATTTTCCTGCTATTTTCCTGCTTTCCTAATATTTTCTGGCTACGGCCTTGTTTTTGGCCGCGGATCATTCGCTTAAAATTTATGGTATCAATGTCATAGCACAAGTAAACCTTGATCAGCATTTGCCTGTATCTCTAATTTTAAAATTTTGCCTTAGAATTTTATCATATGCATTTTTATGCATTTGAAAAACATTGAAATGTTGAAACAGGTCTACTCTGTATACTCTGAAAATTTAAATATGATAATGTAAGTTTTTATGTGGCAATACGTCGTGATAAAAAAATACAAAATACAAATGGAGGGGTGTGTCCTCCCTGAAAAAGCCCCATAGGAAGCAAAGGTCCGTGCTTCGATTCCCGATACGGAGTTATTTGTTTTCTCTTCGTATTTAGCTCGAATTTCACCGTCGCTGCGGTAATATTCTAACGGGGTCTTTGATGCGGCAGATTTGAAAATTACCTCACGGAAGCCATGCTTATATGATTATGTGTGTAGTTGAGTATTTAAAGGTAATTTTTACTCATTGCTATTCGTTTGCTGATTTCGATTTTCTACTTTCTTATTGCTTATTAGGACATTCTGTGGACCTTCCTCTTTAGGGGACGCATTACTCTTACGACGATCGTGTAATAGAGTTATCATAAAGGAATGGTGCAGTTATGAACATTGTATAAATTAAAGCAGAATTAAAAACAATTTATTTTTTTCATATTTGTAATTTGTTGTCTCAAACAGTTTGTTTTTACATAATCAATAAATTCCAATATGTGCACCCTTAGTCGCTCGACAAGCTAGAAACCTGGCGTCGGCTATTGCCTACTCCCAACGTAAGGCGCCAAGGGGACCACGGCTTAACGTCCCATCCGACGGACGGAGTGCTGCGCTTGAAGTGTCCTCCACACAACAGTCAAGGAGGTAGCAGGCAGTGTCTGAAAAATCTCTCCCGCCCTATCCCTGCTATCTTCCTATGAATGTTGAAACCGCTCCATTCTTTTATGATAACCCTGATAATAAAATGGGTCGTATTTTGTCTTTGTCGCAACGGATTGGCACTCGTTCAGTGCTTACGTTATCAAATGAATATTTTCAGGATATACCGAGTACATGTATGTTTTTTAACATTATTCCATAACCCAAATATAAAATAAAATACCCCAGATAAAATGCTGATAGCAAATTTCAAATTTGCGTTTCTGGAATATCTGGCCAGAGTCTACTCTCTATGCGTTGAAATTTTCAAGATGAAAACTCACATCATCACAGCAAAAACTTTTGGAATACCTCTACGCGTCATAGATTGGTTGGTCCAACGTTTTCACGGATGATTCTGAACGCTTTGGTAAGGGAATCTTGGCAAGAATTTCTTTGAATATTTTTCAAGGTACTATCGACATCGGTCGGGAAAACATGGGTCAGCCCAAACAGCTGTCAACTTATTTAAACTTTTGTTGTTTTGCTGCACATGTTCTGAGACGTATCCCAAAAAAAATTAATTGTAGCGACGGATACCCACTAAAGTGTTATGCTATAATTATGATTACTTCAGTTTGAAACGAGATGGGGTATGACTGGGTGCGCAGGGGTCGTGCGTCTTCTTTAACCACGGCTCTATGTTTTTCGGAAAAAATGCACCCATAATCTGCGGAATCCCGGCGGCATTATTCCAAAAAAGTGGGCCAGGTGACGTCAGCCACAAATTTGGTGCGTCCCGCACAACATTTTCGACCTCCATCGATTCTGATGAAGGCCGTGAAATCAAATTGCGTCGTATAGCAGCCGACCGACAGTGACAGACGAAAATTGTTTCCGGTGAAAAAAATGAAGCGACAGGTAACGCTATGTAATGAAATTACGTGAGAAATTCCTTGGAATCATTACGAGTCGCGCTAGGAAGCATCAGCAGTTTCACCTTGAGAAGGTACGGGAATTCACTCGAACGCTGTCTTGGTCACGTATTATTCGCTTGAGTCCTTTATTTTCATTGACTCCATATATTTTAGCCGAATGCTATAGAAGAGGTTAAATAAGCTAGCGTGAAAAAATACCAATCAAAATCTCAGCATTTGTTAAGTTTGTGGATAAAACATTATTTTTAGATGTATTTATTCACTGATTTGTGAATGAAAAACTTTGCTGTTTCTACAATTTGGAACTTTATTTTCCTGACTAGTTTCGATACACTGTATCATATTCATAGGACTAGCAGTACAAGTAGCGTTGCTGTGGGTTATATACCAAAAAGGGGGGGCAAAGAGTGGAAGGGGTGGGGAGGGGAAAGGGGTGGAGAGGAGATGTCTATAGAGCGCTACATTGTTGCACTTCGCGTAGGAGGGGGGGGGGAGAGGAAAGGGAACGTACTTAGGGAAGGCGGCGTGGGTTAGCGTCATGGGGATTATTTTTCGGGTGCAAAATTGGGATGTCCAGGAGGGGGGAGTGGAATGGGAAAAGGTTGTCATTAGTGATGGGCTCTTTCTTTTTGACTATTCTTAAAATTTCCAGTTGCTCCCTGATGTCCATTTGTGACCCTTTCTTCACCCGGTGCAGCAACTCCGGGGTGAAATCCGCCTGGTGTCCTTCTTCAAGGAGGTGGGACGCAAACTGGGACATCCCCGTTTTCTTGATGTAGTCTCGTCTGTGTTCTTCGCCTCTAATGGCTAGGTTCCTCCCCGTTTGTCCCACGTATTTGGCGCCACAATCACTGCATTTTAGTTGGTAAACCCCACTATGGAGGGCTGGGTTTATGGAGTCTTTGATGGGTGGAAGCCAGCTTTTTAGATTCCTGTTATTGTAGTAAGCCGATTGAATGTTCATTTCTTTGAGAAACTTTCCTATTTTAATAGAGGGTTGTCCTACATACTTCAGGCGTCGCCACGATCCTTTGTCATTTGTGGTTGAGGAGTAAAAATCCTTGATTAAATTTTTTTTTCCTTTTGCCTGCCAGTAAATCGTCGATTAATTTTTCAGCGTAACCGTTGGCGACTGCAATTTTTTTAATTGTGATTATTTCTGACATGAAAGCTGTTGGCTCTAATGGTACGGCTAATGCTCTGTGCAGCATGCAGTGAAAGGCTGCTAATTTTTGATTAATGGAATGTTTAGAGGATGGGTGGATGACCTGGGGCCGTATTCTGTATTTCGTCGGTGCCGCACCGGTCGGTTTCCCTTTCAAGCCCACCGACTGGACATCAAACCGTACCGACAACGGATTCCGCACCGACGACGACACTTTCAGCGATTCTGTAAGGTCGCACAGTGGGCTGAAATCGAAAAAAGCTGGCCAAAAATCAAAATATCGACTTTTTCATTTCGAACCGGGAATAATATATTATCGTTTTAGAAGGTCCAGGGCATGTAAAACTGAAGTTAATTTTCTGTCAAAATTTTTTGTTTAATTTTTATAGCTCGCCAAAAATCAATAAAAATCTATGAAATCGTGCGTGCGCGATTTATGCGTAAAAGTTCAACGTTTGTTCCCCATGCAATGGAAAACAGTGAATAATTCGGAATTTTTGAGGATATTTATTGATAGTACCACTCTTTTAGTTAATTAGGAGCGAACTTTTGTTTAAGTCAATTGTTATTTATTAACTTTATGATTTGTTAAAAATATCACTGTTTTTCGTTAATTTTTTACCTAATGCTAGGATAAAAGTAGTTACCGCCGCTTGCCGCTCCTAAGATATTTATATCAGGAGTTAGACTGAAGTCTATATTATGAGTCGGAAAAGAAAAATCTTGCTCCAACTTGCTCCCCTTTGATTTTTTCGTGGTAAAGCAAAATGATGTCGGGCGGATGTCGTGCCCCGTGACCCGCAATACACGGCGTATGCTCTCGGGTACTTAGGATGACATGCGTCGTAGTCCGTTTGAGAGACTGGATTTTCCCTTAATTGTGAGTGCATTGTACTAAACTACTTGTTATTTGCTGTTATTTATGGTTTGTACCCTCTTCTGACGATTATACCCCTGGGTCTTTCCGCTGGATCCGCGTGCGGACGGCAATAAACCTAACGGTTCGCGCGCTCTCCAAGCCCTAAGTCCTCGGCGGCTACCCCTACGCACCCAGATTTGTTCTTTTACTATGAACACGTCCAAGTGTTTCCATTATACAAATTAGGTTTTCCCAAAACATGCAGTCTATGCGATTAGCACGCTCATTTCTAGCCGAGTACTAGTCTCACTTCAGTATTTCTTGCTGAAGTGTGTGCAAAGGACGTTTACAGTTTAGCTCCCCAGTTATGGATACACCATTAGTGACTCGATGAGATTTACATAGTTTGATATTGGTAAACAGAAGGGGGACCATCAAGCAGAAGAAATTGTTAGTACCGGAGTTTTTACACTAAAAACTTTTTTGGGAGGAGATGAGAAATTAAAAACTTAGCTTGCGGCCCTCATTCAAAAATTGTTTTTCATCAATACTTTCGAAAGTGGGATGCGTGCACCAGAGTGAATAGTAGATTTCTGAAGTTGAATCATATTTGGTTAAAACAGCCAATAACACTTCCTGACGCTGTGTTAAAATATCTCCCATGTTCGTCTCCTTCAGGTGAATGCTAATGTTTACGGATAAATGATAATATGTACTGCACGCATTTACAACTGCGCGTGTATTTCATACCTTGTTGCCTTAGTTCGTGAATAGTAATTATTTCGTAATTTATCGTTGTTTTAGGTTAAACATAAAGCACTCCTCGTGGAAGACCGTCACAGCATTTCGACACTGCAGGTGGAAGGTCTAAACCTAGAAAAGTGATAAAACTGCGAAGTTCTACTTTACTGGAGGAATCAAGTGTAGCAACTTCCATAGAATTCGCGAAAAATACACCAGACAAGTTTCTATAATTGCCACAAACTATGACCTTTTCCATAGACTTCGGCTTACGTCAGATCCTTTCATTCTTGTTTTGCGTGGATTCCCCGTAAAGTGAAAAAAATACCAGAGGAGATGAAAAATCTTCTGTTGAATAGCGAAAATATTTTAGAATATGAGGAGTTTTTATCCTCTGGCTCAGAATAGAATTTCATGTGGCACACCTTTGTTTTGAGAAATTTTCAATACAAATATTTGTCAATGGTTTTCATTTTTAGTATTACTCTTCAATGACCAAAACTTCAGATTTAAAAGACTCAATAGCAATTTTCAATCATCACATATCTTATGAGAAGTTACTGGATAGCCTAAACATAGTTGAATATGAAAGAATTTCTGTTTTTCCCTTGATATTCCCATATCAAAATTTCGACTTGCCCCTGGTAACTACGGTTCCCGCATGACTTTTCCCCTATTTTTAAATTTTACCGCCCTCGTAAACAATGTTCTGGACTAAATCATCCTAAATAAGTTTCATTGTGTTTATGCAATAACAGATTCGAAAAAGTTTTACTCATTCAGCAATACTTAAGACTACAGCGATTTTTGGCCAGCTTTTTTCGATTTCAGCCCACTGTGGGTCGTCGGTTTCAAACCAGTCGGTACGGTTCCCCTTCCTTCCCAAACAGGGAAAATCCGAATATATCCGAAGTTTCACGTGTCTCCACCAATGAAAGAAGTGAAGACTCATTGGCACAGTTTGTTGTCGTCATTCTCAATCTTTTTATTTGCGGAAATTACGACTTATTGCTAGATTAAGATAAACGATATTGGATAAGTTGTTAACAATGCTTATATAATGTGTGGTAGTAATGCTGTACCTACAGAATCGAAGGAAACAATATTACAACATCACAATAAAGTTTGTATGTGATGGAGATTGTTGTTGCTGGAATGAATTATTGAAACTATCCTTGAGATCGTAGTTTCTTTTTTTAAATATTGGTTCCGTATAATGCTATTTATTCATGATTTGGTAATATAGTTGTCATTAAGTAAGTTCCGTATAAATGTTATCAACGGAAGGTTATGCCATTGGCACCGTAGCAGACGAAAATAGCATACCATGGTACGTGAACGTAGGATTCAAATGCAAATGTAAATGTCATATTAGAGGAACAAGTTAGGAAATTGTTATAAAAATATGGAGCTGGGTGCAATTAAAAGAAGTGTAATGACGAGGAAGTAAATAAATTGTGATTGGGTGAAATACATATGTATAAGTTGCGCATTCCAAGTGAGAGAAAATGATAATATTGCGGTAAACCTCATACTTATTAACAAATATCTTCTTTTATCGTCAAGGGAATCAATGGCTGACGATGAAATGAAATATAGTTGCCCGTTACAAATGAAAGAAACTGATACCGTTGTGGCAAACTTCATACTTAAATAAAAAGATCTTATTTCTATGCCGAGAGAAACGCCAAATTGATGATTGAGTGAAATAACAGTCACCTATTCAGAGTGATATACAGTGATAACATTGCGGCAAAACTCATATTTAATTAAAAATATCTTTTTTATGTCAAAGGAGCAAATAAATGATGATAGAGAGAAATAAAGCCTATTACAAGCGAGTGAAAGTGCGGTAACATAAATGAGAGAAAGTCATTATATGTTAGCAAACCTCATTTTTATTAACCATTATCTTATATTTCTGTCAAGGTAATTAATATAGATGATGACACAGTGAATTATAGAGGCGTATACGAAGGGGCAGAAAAAGATAACATTGGAGAAAACCTCATTATTTACTCGGTGATGAGGTAAAAACAAAATAAAACGTACAATGCGCACCGGGGAATTCATGAAACCCACTAGTCGGTGGCCGTACCGACACCTCTTTGCTGTCGGTACGGCTACCGACGATCTCCCGTCCTCTCGTCGGTGCCGCACCGACCGGGTTCGTACAGAATCGGGAGTCGGTGTGACGTCGCACCCGACGAATCGGTGCCGCACCGATCGGTTTGGAGTTACAGAATACGGCCCCTGATCGGTGCACGTGGGTTTACGATAAATAGTGAACTTGTGTTTCCCGTTTGTGATTGAAATATTAAGGTCCAGAAAATTTAAAGAATTCCCCTCTGGTAATTCCATCGTGAATTTGATGTTGATTATGTATTTATTCAATTTGGAAAACAACATACGCATGTATGGGTGCGAAATCTGGGAAATTTACCAAAAAATATAAGTTAACCCACACAGAAAATAAACATCTATTAGATATCTGGTAGATATCTACAGATAGATAAATAGTTATCTAATAGACATCTATCATAGATATCTATTAGATATATTATTGTCAAAATAGCAGCAGTTCTATTAGCCATCTACTGTAGATGTCTATTAGATGTCTACTGTAGTTGTCTATTAGATATTTAATTATCTGTTTTATACTTATCTATATCTATAAAAAAATGTCTCATGCCTATGCTTGATGCAATTAACATTAGTGAAAAAATTGTCGCCGTATGATCAAAATGAAAACTACAAAAAAAATACCCATCATGGCATTGAACTTGTGTTCCCCGCTCCGTAGCCAAACGCGCTTACCACTACACCAACTAATTCTGATGAAGAAGTAGAGCTTTTTTGAAATTAAATAACAATTGTTAAAAATACCACTCGGAAATTAATTAATTAAAGCCAAACTAAGGTCCATTCAATGGAATCATACATCTATTCATAGATAAAAATAGACAATATATAGATACAGTTGGCATAGTCGCCACGCATCGTTCTACGCGTCGCAAAATTTTTCAAGTCCGCCATCACTCCAGTAAGGAACCAAAAAAATTGTCCCTAAATCAAATTTTATGTCGCTTCCATAGCTCATGAATCGCGTTTTAAAACACACTTTCGGAGATGTATCCAAAATCGCCCCTTGTCACCTGCACATCTAATAGATGTCTAATAGACATCCATTAGATATACATCTATTCATAGA
The DNA here is from genome assembly GCF_921293095.1 of Ischnura elegans. Classification (NCBI taxonomy): domain Eukaryota; kingdom Metazoa; phylum Arthropoda; class Insecta; order Odonata; family Coenagrionidae; genus Ischnura; species Ischnura elegans. The sequence continues at coordinate 41,722,082 of NC_060259.1, forward strand.
TGAAAATAGACAATATATAGATATCTATAGATATCTATTTTCCGTGTGGGAAATATGATGCCTTTTAAATGATAGCACGATAATATTGAAAACAAAATTACTCTAGAGATAGCTGATTAAAGTTGTACACGAAAATATCCAACAAAAATTTTAAGCTTCTGTTTCAGCGATAAAGTGCGCTTCTCCGTTGTTGTCTGTTATTTTCATTTGATATCTTATGGCCGTTTTACATGAAACACGCAATTGCGCAGGTTAGAACTGTATCAATTTCTCTTTATGACGTGCAATTGTGCGAATGCACCAACGGAATTAGAACCGGGGATATTTTCCAATCTCACGTCCATGCATTCTCGCATGCATACAAGCAATTCACCGATTCACACGACACAATTTCAACTGCGCCTTCGAACACACGTCAGATGGTGCAATAGCGTGCCCTGTGTAATACGGCCATCAGTTTGCTGTATTACAATCTAGCAGGCTTGAGTTAAGCTCTAACCTCACCTACACAACCGACTTTCGAGTTCGGCAACTGTGCGAGTGAGTGAGTGCATCATCAAACTTAATCCGATATCTCACGCAAGATATTGTGGACGTGATGCTTTACTGTTCTTGAAAAATAATAGGCAACTCTCACATTTAATATCGTTTATTAATGGGCTCGTCCGCCAATTTTTTTACGGCCGATTGTGATAGTTTGAAAAATAACGAGACCGTAATGTTTCAATTTAACGATCCGTTGCCTACTTCTCGAGCTATTCGCGGTGAAAAATCGACGGCCTTAATCATTTCGCAGGACAGTTGATGACTACACCAACTCGATTCCAAGCGCGATGGCCCGCCTCACGAATCGCACGCTCGACGGGCTCTTTGATTGAGGCGTGAGTGGACGGATGCGGACGGATTCTTTTCTCGCCGTAATCGGTCAGAGTAAACGGCGCCATATTTATTCGACTGTCTTGGATTTGAGCCCGACCTCTCCGTGATAAACCAGATATTCTCCTTTTTCTTGGGATGCAACCTTTTAGCAGCGTTGGGACTAGGACGTCTTGAATGGCCGTCTGATGGGGAACATTTACTTACTGCATCAATTATGTCGGTTGCTAAGTGTTAACTCCTTGTCTTACCGTAGTAATCCGCTGTTATTCCGACGATAAGGCTAATAGAATAAGTTCCGTAAAGGGCTCGCGCGAGCAAAGCCTTAGGATTTACCTCTGGTAGGTACCGGATAGACGAAACTGTAGGAAGATGGTGAAAGCTATAATAGAATAACCGTCCTTAGCGATGTGATTATCCATGGATGCAAGAGCGAATAAAATACTGTGAATAGCGGGGTCTTACATTCAGGCACAAAAGTGTGATTTAGTTACCCTCTTCAGTCCTGAGGTCGACATACCTCTTTTGTCATTGGTAATCAGAAAAGGAATACCGAAAAAAAAATGTTTCGACGTAAAAATATCTCTCATATTGAGCCATTCGCAGGAAGGTTTAAAATAAGAAAACACGCAATCGCCGTCGATTTTTCATGATTAGGTGACGTCTTTAGATTTTCCGCTTATTGACTCCTTCAGGGAGAAACTTCCATTGATGGAAAATACTACATTGTTACGTCGCGTCGCGGATACAAGAACGGCAGGCGGATCCCGTCCCCTCCCCGCTCGCTTCTCCCCCTCCCACTCCTCGAATACAGCAATGGAAAATAATCGCTCACATCCACGAGCCGCACGCAGCCCTTGCCCATGTCCGATAGGGCGGATCGGAAAAATCGATTTTTTCAAATCCATCTGGCCCAATGAAAAAAAGTTGTGGGACCGATCAAAAATAAGGCCTGAAAATTTTTAGACCTCTAGGTGAACCCCTGACCCTCGCTCAAATGCGATTTGGGGGGTAAGGGTCAAAATTCTAAAAATGTAATATTTTATGGTCATTTCCCATAGATTTTGCCAAGTTACTGCCCTCTTAAGTCGAAAATTTCGTGCATTTTGACGTATCTGCCACAGTTTAGCCACAAAATGCCTAATTTTAGTCCGCGTCCGCAAAGAAAATATTCCAACGCCACGCAGCGTCGCGGATACAAGAACGGCAGGTGGATCCCATCCCCTCCCCGCTCGCTTCTCCCCCTCCTCGAATACAGCAAAATTCATCACGCGTGTGCTGCTAGGAGGGCGTTCATCTTTTATAATATAAATCGGAAGATGGTAGAAGGTAAAAAAGGATGCGTTGTGAGACGACTTGTCTCTTATTTGGCGCCTCGTCGGCGTTTAACAAATCGATGTTACCAGCTTTTAGAGAAGTGATGAAATATTTTAGATCCAAGAACGCAGGAAAGTAGCCTACTGTCTATGAAGAGGCCACTGGAGTGGCTATGAAGGTGTGCGAACTTTGGATATGTGCTTCTATTCCGGTATTGTCCGACAGCTGCGACTAAATGGATTTTGGTTGAAGGCCGCTCGCGTCCTCCCCGCTCGCCTCTCCCACGCCCAAAATGCACCAAAATTCACAATAAGTGCGTCTTTCTTCTTTAGTCTAACTTATATTTGATGTTTCAGCATCGTCTATGGAGGAACAATCACGAAAGAATTACTCAATTATCTGCTTTCCAGTCTGTATTTCTTATGTAATTGTATTCCTAGTCTTCCGCTGCTGTAAACAAAGTTTTGGAGAATTCTTTCACGAATCTCCTGTCCATATGTATAATAAAAGCAATATTTAACTTCAAATTTGAACGTTCATCAATAGATTTTTGAATTTCCACAGCGCTAAGGTCAGATATAACCGGAGGTACCGTGGTCTCTCTCCAATTTATCATCAGCGGGTAGTGCTTTACGTCGATATTCTAATCCAGCAATTAAAGAAATCTCGGATTGGTCGCCAAACGCATCCTCGCAACAACGCAAATTGAGTCCCTAGGTTGCCCTCCCAATGTTTGTGTCGCAAATCTAACTCAACTTAGTGCAATTAGAAAATATACCACTGCAAGGATGAAATATGATTTTATGCTTTCCCGGCGAAAGATGCGGATAAACTCTTCTCGGGATGCAAAACATTTACCCCTGAGGATGAGTTCCGATTCGGAGCTTGAAACTTTGGCCATTGCGGAAAAATTAACACGGTGTGAATCCCGAGAAGAGTTCACCCACGCTGCAAGGGATATTGGAATTATGCTTGTAGCAGAGGGATGATGCCTCCTTTTTTGGCGGTATTCACTTTTTACCATCGCATTCAAATCCTTTTTAATTTTATCTACTTTTCACTCGGAAAGGATTCGAGAATCGCAGATTTTATAACTTTTGGTAATCCTCCGACGGGGGAGGCAAACCCCCAAAATTGGGACCCTGTTTCTTCAACTAACACCACACACTTGGATTGATAAGTCGTCTTGCCTATTTTTATCAGACAAGAGTATAGTCTTTCATTCCATCAAAATACTCCCTTTTGCCCTTTGATACCTCTCTTTTCGTATTCACAGTAATTAGCATCTTTTTTTGTCTGAGTAAGTAATTCTGGTACACTACCTTGGATGTATGTTACGAAGTTATGATTTTTGCGTCAGGTAAAGTTACGAGGACGATCATTGCTGCTGCTGGGTGCTTGCATATATCTCTATCACAGTTGACAGACGCATTTTCCCCGCAGAAGTTCAAGTTTGAGTTTAGTCATTAATGTTTATTTCATGAGGAACGTAGAGATACAAATCGCCTGATTTCTCGTCAGTTTAATTTTCTTCGGATGAATTGATGAATAAAATTTTTGATACTATTTTCCCATACAAGAATTGACGATGTTGACTTAATGCTCTCCGACGATTCCTTTTTTTTCCTCAGTTGTCGAATTTCTGTAGGATTCAATCCAGCAGCCATATCTTTCGTTTCGTCCGCTTATCTCTCAAAATACTTCTTCATTAGGGGGAACCTTATGCTCCTTTTTGCACACATACGCTAAAAATATCGCATAATTTCAAATATTCTTTTAAAAATGTTTGAGTTTTGTACTTCCCCGTAGTAAAACCCTACTTTTGGCATACTCGCATTTTCCGTAAGTTTTAGTACTTCCTGCGGTACCGCTATATCCATTTAGTCACATTCATAATGGAAGAGAAGTGCGTCAGCATTGTTCGCACACCTTCATAGCCACTCCAGTGGCTAAGCAAAGCTAAGCAAGGCATGGTATAATATACGAGAAGAAATACGATTTGAACTTCTTAACGTGCTTCGCGCTCTTCAATTGTTTCGGAATGCGGAGGCAGTGTGGTGATCGCTGAAATTATCTTGTGCCCATTGACTTATGGGTAATTCGTCACTGCTTACGTTACAGTAATTCGTCAACAGAACGAAGTTGCCCGATCTGAAGCGATAGGCGGGGCGAAAAGAACAAGAATAATATCGGAGAAATTTTTCACTTCGCTTCGAGTGCCGTGCCGAAGCAAAGACTCGGGCGAAAGGCGAACGATAATCACCGCCCAGGTCACTCTCAATAAACTAAAAACCCCTCAATAAATTCTTCCGCAGAATCTCTTTAGCTATCAAAATTTCCATTTTAGATATTAAGTACTGTAGGATTTAGAACAAGAAAATTTATCTCTATTGTAGTGAGAAATACCTAAGTACTGCCGTACATGTGCAAAGGCTATTTCAAAAGACTCTAGAACTTAAGCAAGACCTCATGTCCGTTTTACAAACTGGAATGATTCTTTGACGGAAATGGTAGCAGATATCATTGACGAAGGATTCAAAGCAGCGTATTAGTGTTTCATTTTAAGAGCAACAGACTCATTGGTAAAGATATATTTATTTTGTGTCATTTTCTCAAGGGGAAGAACATTCATAATTTATCGTCATCGGATTCTTTAACTTACATTTTACATGGATCCTTACCTTTCTTCACTTGGAATTCCCAACTCTCCCGCCATCACATAATTTGTGACATGAAGAGAGAAGATAGAATTTGATACTCTCCGTGCCAATGACCTACTTCTTCCTCTTTTCCCCCCGTACCATACGCAATACTTTTCTTCTGCATACCTATTCTGAAACCTTTGATTTCAATATCCCAGTAATCTTATTCGATCCCTAAAAATATTCAAATCCCTGATAGGAACACACCCTTCTGCATTCCCTATTGCGATGATATCTTCATTGTGTAAACAGACTCTACATTTTGTTAAAAAAACATTATCACCCAAAATTCAATAATGAATTAGATATTGAGGTAATTCCTGTTTACAAAATGAAGGTAGCATTGCAGGTTAATTAAAAAAAGGTGTTAGCTGAAAATGACCTGCGCATTTAAAGGATTATTTTTTGAGCGCATGAGAGAGGAACACGGCCCCGGTAAGTAAATCATACGTGTAACTGGCTCGCCACCATCTAGGTATCACATATCAACTCTAAGCAATTGCAAGACCCCTGTTCAGGCGACCCGTATCAAGTTTATCGAGAGTATCAAATTTCTCCTCGTAGTTGTCTCGGGAGTAGTTGGGAGAGAAGTGGCCCCTTTCTCTCCCCCGAGGCGCTTCGGCTTCTGTCTCCATGTCTCGGCGCTACGAACAGAAGGTCTCGTGAGCCGTAAATTTGGGAAATTCATACGCTAAGATTCCCCTGGATGGAGAGGGAAGTTCCTCACGCTTGATGTTATTTTTAGTGAAAAGATTATTTAATTATCTTAATTTTGAAGGGGGTTACAAGTTCTTAAAAAATATTTAGGCGCCAGTTACAAATTGGAAGACTGTGTTTTTCGTCGAAATTTTGTGTTCATGCATGATTATAAAAAAGGATGACCGAGTTACCTCGGGATATTTACGTTGAATTACATCAAACGTTTTAGAGTGTTCATCCAAAAAAATCAACTACGACCGTTAGCATCAAGCAAAATAAAAATCGATGTTTTGCCCCACGCGTAGTCTGCGGCAGCTCCGAATGGTATGGCATGCTAAATGTATGCAGTATATCCCTTTGAGTGCGGATGGCATAGCATTGATGCCCAGCGTAGGTCCAGCCAACGGGCGGGTGGCATCACATTATTGCCACGCCAATCTATGTCCTTCAATCGCTCCCTACGCTCCTCCGCTCTGTTCTGCCTACTCCCATGATGGTTTCCCGCACACGCACTAGATTCGGCTACCTGGATATGCCTTCCGTTTTTGAAAAATAATTTATATAAAAATAGTCCACTGCGAGAGAGATGGGTGCTTCCACTGCTGCACCTTCAGCCCTCTCGTAATATTCGCCTTTCCACTTGAAAAACGTTGAGTATAAGTGTATCTCCTCCAGTTTGTCAAGGTTCTATCGAAATTTCTTCCGTCCAAAAAAACTCTCTGCCTGCTCCTACCACCAAAAAGTGATTTGCAAGGGTCTTTTGGGGGCCTGATGAGGTCTCCAGCATAAGAGAAGCAACGTTGGCCATTTTAAAATCTTGCAGCAGATATCCGAAAAGGAATGAATATTGCATTTTTTCAATTATTGGCTCCACGGATAGTTTTACAAAAAGGATAGTAATAGAAAGTAAGTAGTTGGGTTAAGTGGCCCAAAGAAGGATACCTTTGGAGTGCAAAGTAAAGTATAATGCACACAAATGATGGTTGATCTGGTATAATGCTGAAAATTTGCACCGAAATGCGTTTTAAAAGTTTCCTGCAGCACTGTTAGAGGACATTTATGGCTAGGATAGAGGCTAAATCGATAGCTACTGCAGATATTCAATTTTACATATGTCAGACTCTAAAAATGAAGTGGTAGGAGACGTAATCGAGGATATCACGGAAGATCAAACTTAAAGCAGGGTAGTAAAAGTTTTATCATTTTATGGATTTGGAATCAACGCAGAAGGTCGGGATGGAAGAATAACGGGGAAATATGGACCAGTATATCGAAAAGAAAGTAATGTAACTGAAATTCTGCACAGAACATGTAAGTGGTTCGATAGGCCTATTTCACAAATAAAATTTATAAATTTTATTCATAGGTTTATTATATTATGTATAGTAACTGTATTGGTTATGAACTACCGCAAAGGCAAGTTGTTTAAGAATCACACGCGATGATAATATTCGTGGAAACACCTAGTTAGTAAACATGATTTCCATTACTGTACGTTTAAGCGAATAAAAATTTTAAAGACTAGACAAAAGTCTGCAAAAGCTACGATCGGGCAGATGCCTGCAGGGATCAAAAAATTATTAGGGTGAAAATCCGTTTTATATTAAGATAGTATCCCATAGAACACCACTGTAAAAATAATTGAATTAGACCACATGAAGACGAAAATCGACGTTTGTACAAAAAATTACAATCCAGTTTTTTCTATTTTTTACAATTCAATTCCTTTTAGTCTTGCAAAGGTGAAAAAGTACTTCTGTGGAAGTACTACAATTCACTCAAATTTTCTGTCGATAACGAAGGAAGATACGATATAAAATCATAATTCAATTTTTTTTAAAAAAGCTTCGTAAACATCGATCTTAAATATACAATAAAAAGATGAAGTGCTAATGATTTTGACAAGCAGCACTTTAAGGCTGTCATTCCAAAAATAATATCATGGATAAACACTGAGAGCTAATTTTGACATATAATGAAAATTTGTACCATTCAATGCCCAATATTCTTCATTATGGGGTAAGAATGCATCTAAAAGTGATACTTAGATCCTTGCGATAAACTGAACTGCGGATATCAACCCTGACTGATTTAAAAACGGGGCAGTCGTGGGGCTGGCCGACAGAAGTGAAAACTGAAATAGTTATTATCCATTTATTTTTTATATAGATTTAATATTATTAAAGAACAAATTTTTCCAGTAATACTCATTTTTCAACAAAAATTGAAATTATTTTTTTCAGCAAACTGTTTATTATTAAATATATATTAAAATACGATGTGTATGAATAGAAAGTAACATCATTTATGTATTAAAATATAATATGCTTTTATTTCTTTTATTTAATATGCTTTAAACCTATAATTGTTCACTTTGCACATAAAAGAAACTGCCTCAAATTGTACTGACCTGTAATTTTATAGCGTGTACACTCTTCTGCTCGTTCGTGCACGAGCTCTTTATATTTGATGAACTTATATAATATACAATATAGATTTTTATTTTCAATTTTAATATTTTTAAAACAAAAAGACTTTAACAGTCTATATATTAACAAAGTGTATATATTAATCTCTATTAACAGTCTTCAAAATAATACGCACTGTATAGAAAAAGTAAAAATGTACAGTATAGAACTAGATGCAGACAGATACCAGTATTCAGTGTGTAAAAGTATAGCGGTGACGCAACCGATACCATTGTATACACTACACACACTATACATATGTATATCTCGATGAAGCGATCGCGGTGTCGGGTCGGTGACGCTCAGGCGAATTCTATGCTTTTTCCCCATCCCGCAAAAGTGCTTAACGCGCTAAAGAAGTTTTCACTTCAAAAAGTTCATATTGAAATATTTTAAACAAAGTTTAATTACATTTCAAATTTGAAAGCAGAAAGAATACGCGCACGATTCACGAAAAAGATTAATCTTATATATAGACGTACTTCTGCACGTTCATGCACGAGCTCTTTATATTTAATGAACTTATACAATATACACTATAGATTTTTATTTTCAATGTTAATATTTATAAAAAAAAGACTTTAATAGTCTATACATTAACAATATATTTACAAAGTTAATTTACTATACCTAGTCATCCTGCGTAGTTGAAATAACCATTGTAGAATTTTTTAAATTGTATGAGATTGAGAAAAACATCCTCCCCGGCGTGGAATCGAACCCAGGTCTCCCGCGTGACAGGCGGGGACTGACCACTATGCTACCGAGGATTTTAAGACGGAAATGTATATCTCGCTGTAGCGATCGCGGTGTCGGGTCGGTAACGCTTACGCGGATTCAATGCTTTTTCCCCATCCCGCAAAAGTGCTTAACGCCGCTAAAGAACTTTTCACTTTCTCCGTACACCAGCTTCCTCAAGTGTGAATAAAGGAATATTGTGATCAATTTTTTCATGTATGTTGGGCCAAAAGTCTACAAATGATTACCATACGATTAAAATAGGACGATGGATCTACACATATTTCTAAAAATATAAAACTGGCTGTTGAATAAATACTTTGTTAAACCAAATTTGATAATAATAATTATAATTATAATAAAGATCATAATACTAATGATATATTTAGTAAAAAAATTACTTTTGTTAATGTTGACACTAACATCCTTTAAACCAATATTTAACCAATGCGTGGAAGATTATTATTTAGCAATCATAATCTAAACAACGTTCCCCCTTCTAGGTTACCTAATGGTCCTAACAATTTGATAAGTCTTTGTTTGTGCAAAAAGATAGTGTAAATGTTATTAGGTAATACATTGTCTGGAACACTTTACTTCTCGTTCCAAATGTGCTGGCACCACTGTTTCATAAAACCTCTGATAAAAATAATGCATCGAAGTGAAAACTAAATAAGAATATGTTATATCCCCTTTTTAATAATTATAACATAATTTCTAAATAACTAACGGACAAAGAGCTAAGACGAAATAAATTATTTTCTTACCGTTTGGCGTGGTCCGTGCGCCGTCAGAATCTCATTACCGCTTTTTTTTTCACTAGCTGTCTGGCCTCATCCTCCGAGATGACATGCGGCTGAAAAAAGATAAATGGTAGAGAAATTGAATTTCCATAGCGGAATTACATATACACCATGGCAGTGCAAAAATTTACTAGGGCAGAAGGGATCCTTATTTCAGTAGCCGAACACAAAACCCAACATAAAAGGTCAACAAAAATAGCATGTAAACTAAAAATGTGCCTCTGAAAGAAAATATGTTCCATTTCGGCAGTGATGAATTAGAGGCTATATTTAATTTTAGTATAAATAAAAGCGATTATCTTCAATTTATTTAATACGATGCTCCGGAACTAATAGTGAACTTAAACCTGAAGATATCTTAAATGTATTTTTTCGCGCTTTAAATTATGGCCTGTGTATAACTTACTTTGGAAAAACGCAATTAAATTACCTTCTCGTGAGCACCTATGGTGGCAACAATATATGTGCTTCCTCAATGAACTACTTATGATTACTTATGAGAATAATAGAACTTTTGCTTATTAATTTGCTCATTGAAAAGAAAAATTAAAAAATTTCGCAAAATTAATGCTTCAAACTACGACTAAAATCAATATAGGACTCCAATAGGATTGAAATACTCAAAAATGCGCTCAACCTAATGCAATGACGATATAAAGGTGTGTCACTACAGTAACAGAGCATATCATTAGGTTATGTTCTTGGTTTTACATTCACAACAGAGTATAACACCAACAAGTTTTCTTTTTCTGCCCACCGAGTAATTGAACGAATCCGTTTTGAGACATTAGTTCGATCGTTTCATTGAGAACCAGTGACGCATTCAACGTGAAACCCTAGTGAAGTAGTATATGATGATTAATGAAGGCCATTTACGCAATAAGAATTAACAAATACCTCAAGTAATGAAACACAAAAAGGTAAATTGGCTAATAAGATGATCACGAAATTCGATTACTCCAAAATGGTGCTAACGAATTTTCAAATCTGACAGCAGAACCGAAAAGAGTGCGAATTCTAGGAAATAATGAGAATATACATTAATCGAAAAAGGAAAACAAAATTGCAGTAAGGAAGTGTGTGACTCCTTGCACCAATCATTGTACTGATCAGTAACGCTAACGCTTGGTTTTTATCCAATCATTACCACTGGCTGACCCTCTTTTTCCAATAACCTGTCTTTTTATTGCAGCCAATCTTTAAAAAAAAAACATAAAACCGCACTTGCCCAATTCTTTCCTTTAATGTGGCTCATCATATTTTTAAACAGTATATGATGCGGTGGCAGCGACTTAAAAATGAGCTGAAATTTAGGTGCAAGACAATTGAACGAATAAAAGACACTTGTGATCAATTGTCCACGTCGGGGACTCGATCTCATAATCACCACCATTTCAGTCGCACATTCACTCCACTAGGCCATTATGAAGATTTATAATTCCCACAATAGAAATCAACTTTGAAGTCCGGGGCATGTTCGCAGTTAAATCACACGAAATAATCATTAATCGAAACAGAATGATATATTTTCAAGTAACATTTCCCTCTGAATGAATGCACGCGCAGAGGAAATATTTTCCGTGAGTAACCAAGTAAAGCGAAGAGAGTAAGAGAAATAAAAATTCTTGAGATGTTTCCTGAATTATTTTGGAAAAATGTGCACCCTGGTATTTGAATCCGGGTCCAGGGTGTTAATCAACGCCCGTGCCATGTCACCACGTTAACTCAATTTTATTAAGATTAGCGGATGGAATGCGCTGGGGTAACTCGCGTCCACACTCACCTTGCGCGGTCTGAGTGTTCTCTTTCGGGCTCCGTGGCAGGGTTTTCCTATCTCTAGAAACATATTTGGACTCACCGATTATCTCTCACTAATACGTCGCTCCGTGGCCGAGTAGGTCTACACTGTGCGCGGCAGTTCTGGGAGGGTTCGAATTCGAATTTATAATACTTTTTTTTACTTTTTATAGAAGATATCCTGAACATCAACATAATCTACGCAGATGACTGAAGAAAAAGTTAGTACTGAATTTTTTAAACGAATAAAGTTACTAACGAAACTTTTAACATCAAATTAACTTAGGATCGGTAGTACCAGAAAAAAACAGAAATTCCAAAACGCGTACTCCAGGGAATGCAATCAAATCAATGTAATAGGAAATCCCAGTGTAATTCGCCCACCCAGAACATAAGCGTGGAATAGAATCAACTGAAAATCAGTCAACAAAATATGACATCATGTAATTCGTAGTTAATGCCGTAGCATAAAAAACGAGAGCGCAAATTTCGAGCATAAATTTCAGGACGCAGATATGTTCATAGGAACAGACAGTTGGATTACAGAGGATATATAAGCGACAGCATAGCTTTATAAAACATACAGATGCAATCGACGCGATAGGACTGTTGGCGGAGTTTTAATATCAGGTAATTCACATTTACACAGCACTGCCCACGAAATTACCCACATTGAAATATAAAGGGTATAGTCTACAAGTAAACAACAAAACAAATGGAGTATACATGTTTGCTCATTTTATAGACCCCCAAACTTCGAAGTTGATATTACTTACCAATAGGGTAGTTTCCATCATAAAAGAAAACTAGAGGCATTGAGTCCGATTCGTTACCAACCATTACAGTATTATAATATACAAATTATTTGGTTTTAGATATCCCAGTTTAGACGAATGTTGATGGTCAATTTTAACCTCATTTGAAAAAGGCCAGATTGGCGCCCATGCGATGCCACACCACGTGGCGTCACAGAGATCTAGTTTCTATACGAGTAGTCAGGAGTTTTGTATCGCCTGAGGTTACCAATGAGGCACAGAGCTCAGGGAAACATCTCTTAATAATCATCTATTAAAAGTGCCTGAGGTCGGAAAGTTTCCTTCGTTTGAAAGGGTATTAATTTAATCCTTATTTAAGCCAAGCGCTACTTGTTAGCTGGATAATTTGCTACCTGCTAGCGGCCTGTATCATAGCGACGCTCATCGCCTCGCACCAAGGTGGCCTCACACGGCGGCAGCTGGAACCAGAATGACGTCACACGGGATTTTACCAATATTCATACTTAGCCGTCGCGATTTCGCGCGCTTGAAAATTTTCACTTTTCATTTATATGTAATTTAAATCGCAAAAAATAGATATCGTCATTTAAAAATCTAAAAGCGTGAAATACGTACTCCAGGTGTCCTAACCCCCCCAAACACCTATTGAGGCGGCTTGCAGGGTAGTATGTAGATGTATATATATTAAAATGATGATGAAATACTATTAATAATTTTAACTTACGAACGCAATTGATATCACCCATACCTTCAAACTTATTAATGGCGCTCACCCAGGAATTTGCTGTGATATATTTCGGTGGGATGAATGATGTTTTTCTTAAGTTGACAAGAGTAAAATGAGAAGAAACCAATTTATTTCCACGTGGTCCTTGTAATAATAGTGGACCCACACTGACTAAAAGGTAAGCTTTGGAACTTTTAATCACGTCGTTTCCACATTTTTTGCTACGAAGAAATATAAATTTAAAAACTATGATTATCAGTAGAATTACAATTATTTTTAAAACAATTGGGTCGTCAAAATGAGATCAAATACGAATGTATCTGATTATTTTTTGAGAATTTTAATGACTTATAGGTTAGGGAATTACAGTCAAAGGAGCTTTGGTATTAATTAGCCGAAAAGACGCGAAGATACAACTATTCTCACCTCCCCTGATTATTTCTTCACCGTGAACGCATATGTTTAGAAATGTGATTGATAGATAAAGTCATCATTTTAATAACTTTAGTCGTTCAAAAGAATTCAGTACTAACTTTTTCTTGAGGCATCTGCGAGATTATGTTAAGGACATGAAAATAGGAATTTACGCCTGAAAGAGTATTCTTCAGAAAATTTTGCGTTCCAAATACCCTCTTAGACTATGCTTTTAACATATTATTCATCAAAAACCATCGCGACACGTCAACGATGAAGCCATTCGGCGAGTTTTTTTGGCTGTATCTCCGCAGTGCACACTTGACGGGAGAATCCATTGAGGCAGTGCAGTTCATGAGATCGCCATTAACCAAAACTAACAACTTACGGACAAAATGACTTGAGCGTGTGGTACGGAGGAAGAGCGGTTTCCCTATACGCGCATTACCTGCCTGTCGCTTGTATGTTGTTTTTTCTGAGCGATCAGAGGTTGAAAAAACCGCCATCGTGTCTTCTCTCATATAAAATGCCTTACCGGCACTTCTTTCCAGGTAGAAATTTTCATGCTGTTAGTGTAAAAGTATTATTTTCTGTTTAAAGGATGAAAATATGTTGCGGTTTCAAAACATAGGCGCCACTTGTATTCCAAATAAACTTAAACTTGTGGGTTAACTGCTTTGAAACATTGAAAAATGACTGAAAATCCTTCGCAGCCAACATGGGTGAACGCGAGCATGGATGAATGCGGTGACGCAAACGAAAGTATCGATGTTGGTATTTTTCAAAATCCTATGTGGAGAAATAATATTGGTAGAATAATCGAATGCCCCTAAAATTTTGTTTTACTATATGTGCTGTATTAGTTTACCAAACGACTCAGTTATTCCACGCTCTTCGTCGCACGAGGGGCCGAAAAACCCTTAAATTCTTCTCTGCTTTCTCCTATGGTGGAAATGTTTGACTATGGAAAGTCACACAAAACAATGTAGGGTCATGCGTAGCTCAGTAATCGTGTCTGAGGCTCTTGGCGAGGGTTTAAGTAGTCAAGTTGCACCATTTGCACAACCCGATAAAGTCAAATCGATCCTCCGCGCACAAGGAACTCGTAAGCAATACGCGAAGGTCTAGTTCGGTGAATAATGGTGACAACTCCGCCGGGTATGTAGACCGACTTTTGAAAGTGTCTATTCCTAGATCGCGGAAATAATCTTTCGACTCTGTATAGAAGAGGGACCTAAATATCAAATACGACATTTTCCATGAACCTGTAATACTCTTTTGGACGTTTACGTCATTATTCGATGTTTCGTGATATTTAATGACTGAAAAGAATTTTGGGATTTCTCAAATAAAGTTAATAACATAGTCAGCATTGAATGCGGTGATTACATTTTTTCGAAGGAAGAGTCAGGCTCTATACTTTCCCAGATAGGGGTTCTCTGTCCGAAAAACTTATTTGAAAAACATGCATTCCTAATATTCAATGTTTTTAACTATACTCAACGTGCTAATAAAAGTAATTTTTAAGATATCTTAGTTCTCATATAAATGTACTTTGTATTTTTAAGAGTATTTAAAATAATATTGCATATTTTTTACATATTTTAGATTCTTAGATAGATTCATAGATATTTAGATATTTAGAGATATTTTAATTTCAAATAGTCCTCTGGCTGTATTTTACTCGGCCCTGCGAATACACTCCCCTCATTGCAAGGAAAATTTGAAAGATATTCTGTTTTTAGAAAAATGGGAATTCCCTTGATTTCATGTAAATGCAAGGATATACATATTTAATTTCTCATTTGAGTAGTGAGTTGAATGGAATAAAAAATTGCTTTTTTTCTCTCGATGCAATGAAATAATTAGTACGTAACTATAGTAGCCAATGACGCCACCAGAAATCAAAATAAATCACAATAAACGTCATTAAAAGGGGAGAACCAAGCCAAAGATCTACATCGTTAACAATTTCCTACAAATAACACAACACCGCCGCCAACGGCCGGAATTTACAATTTCCACCACTGTTTGGAATGAAAGTCATCATTGTTTAAACACGTGAACGGAAGACATTCGATGCAAAAAACAAATATGCTATGATTCAGTGCAAAGCTATTTAGCACGACGTCATCCTCTATTTGTTTCTTGGAACTTCTAATAAGAGTCATATGATCACTTGACGCAAATCGTGTGCGTAGACCGGATGGGATGGACGCAAAGAGTGGGCGAAGACCGACCCCATGGATGGCGAGAGAGAATAAAAGTGGGACTGTTCTAGAGCAGTCACACATCATCGGTTGATCGTGCTCAAGCTCTAGCTTCTACTTCGTACTCAAGTTCTAGCTTCTTAGGTCTCCTCCAGCGTACTTCAAAATGTCTGCAAGACATTTCATCCTCGCTGTGGCACTTTGTGTCACGGGAGTTCTCCTGTCGGACCAAAGTAAGTTACGAAATATTCTTTCATTTCCTTTTCAACCTGTACAAGTTTTTTTACCCGGAGAAGATTTCTAATCGCCCTGATCAATGTCTTGAAATATTGAACTTACCTCTTCAACTCAAAATAAGGCCTATTCGCTGTCTTTGTGTCTACAAAATAATACTTTCTGCCACTGCCTTATTGGAAACTTTCCCCCTACAATTTTTAGAGCATTACCGCTTAAAAACCGCTCCACAAGGAGCCTCGTCTCCACTGAAGTCTCCTCGGTATTTCTACTGAATGTTTAACATCTTCATCAGTGGCGGATACAGATTGGTATCGCAGGGGTGCGCCCCTAACTGTGGGGTCGACCGTATTTCAAAAAAAACCACAGTCGTAACTTTTTTATATCATAAGATGGCATTGTATTTTATTTTTACATAATCACTTAAATTAAAGCCTGTTTAAACTTTGCATGTGACTTCATTATTTTTTTATTACGATAAAAGTAAAGGTAACACAAGGTATCTTTAGCGCCCCACTTGAGTTATTTCTGTATCCGCTACTGCTCTTCACCCACCATGCATAAAGTTTCTTTGCTTCAAACCCATTCCAAACTAAACTCTCCACTCTCCTCCGTGCCAATGCAACCAGCTAATCAAGCCATTAGCCGCACTGCTTCCTTCGCGTCCAGGGTATCCACAGCGTGCAAAACGTATCTTCAGATAATAATTTTAACTTGATATTCCCTTGCAATCTTACCTCACCTCTCTCAAATCAACCATGTCTGAATGTAAATGTGAATACAAAAAAATTAGAAGAAATAAGTCATTTTGAGGACGCAATATTTGGTTAATTCCTCATCCATTGGATAGAAAACTAAAAGTTTCGTTCCAGCATAGTTCGATTCTGATGCATGGTATTTGGAATAGCGATTCCATTTTTTTTCAAAAAAACCATTCGAAAATCTTTCTTCCATTTTTTCAAATTATATCTTCTCCCTGGCACAATAGAAGAGTATAAGATTCTCGTGGTTATATCTGTGAATACGAGCAAAATTAAAACTGAAACTTAAATATATATATATATAGGATAAACACGTTTCGGCTAAGCAGAGAATGTTATCTGTTACCAAATGCACCACTATAAAAATAATTTTAAAATTTCGATACACATTTAATTTCAGTAACGAAACCGAATATGCACGTCACGGAAACGAAAAGCGACCGTTAAAATTTTGAAACTGGGGTGTTAATGTGGTATGTGAATGCATGCAAGTGGCGAAAGAGTGGGTGATTTTGATGAAGCAAGATGTGGTTAATTCCTCATCCTTTGGATAGAAAACTAAATTTTTCGTTCCAGCGAAATGTGATTCAGATGCATGGTATTTGGGATAGCGATTAAATTTTTTTTTTTCAAAAATAACACTCGAAAATATTTCTTCCATTTTTTCGAATTATATCTTCTCCCTGGAACTGAAGAAGAGTGAAAGATTCTCGTGCTTATATCTATGAATACGAGCAAAACTAATACTGAAACTGCTATATATAAGTAACAGAAGCAGACGATATATAGTGGAATGACATTCTAAGCGTTAGGTCATTATCAAGTACAATAATGAATGGTTGGTTTTGGGGTTGCATCTATATAGAACGGATGGGTGACAGGTGGAAAGGGAAGTTGGGGAAGGGTATGTGTCATTGGGTGGAGCGCTTCGGGAATGGTATGGCCAGGAGTGGGGAATGTCAAAAAATAGTTGTTCATTCATCAGTGAAATGCCTCCTTCTTGCACAATTTCCAATTACTCCAAAGTGTCCAATCTTCGGCCTTTCATCTCCACGTGGACGATCTCCGGGTCAAACTCGCAAGAATGTTTTTCCTCCAGGAGATGTTACGCCACGAGAGAGGTGGTACCTCCTTCCTCCCAGCATTTCTTGTGCTCTTTCATGCGTGTATCAAAGCTCCTGCCTGTCTGACCGATGTACACGACCGAAATGGGGAATAAATGTCGCTATCACTTGAGTGGATATAAACATATCGGCTAAGTATGGAATCTTATCTGATACCAAATGCACCATTGTAAAAATAATTTTAAAATTCGAGACACATTTAATTTCAGTAACGAAATCGAAAACACACTTCACAGAAACGAAAAGCAACCGTTCAAAATTAAAACTGGGGTGTGAGTGTGGTATGTGAATGCACACAAGTGGCGAAGGAATGGGTGATTTTGATGAAGCAAGCTGTGGTTAATTCCTCATCCTTTGGATTAAAAAAATTTAAAGTTTCCTTCCAGCGAAGATTGATTCAGATGCATGGTTTATGGGATAAAGATTGAAGTTTTTTTTTCAAAAAAACTATTCGAAAATCTTTCTTCCATTTTTCGAATTGTATCTTCTTCCTGGCACAATAGGAGAGTATAATATTCTCGTGGTTATATCTGTGAATACGAGCAAAATTAAAACTGAAACTGCTATGTATTAGGTAAATCTAATTTTTTTTCACTAGAATTTTCGCTAGGTTACCCGTACACCAATTAAATATGCGTCATTCTTTCACATGACTATTACTAATTATTTTTTTTTCTTTTAGGTGGGCCAAGGAACAGACAAAACTTTTATGACTTGAAAATTAAAAATGTTACATCAAATCAGCAGGCTTCACACAAGTACAATCATAACAATGCTTCGTTTTCCCTTGATACCGGTAAGCAATCCAATGACTCGATGGGCCCTTAAAATACCGCCATGCTACCCTTGCAGCGTCTGATAAGATAGATCATATTGAAACGGTTTTGAAGATTTGAGAATTTCTTTGAGTCGTAATTTTGAATCACCTTTAGGAATGCCGACGCTCTCCTTCTAATGTTTTGTCAAGTATTACAAAACCACCTATAGATACATCGAGAAGCCGATTGACATTAAATTTGATTATTAAATAATAAATGATGCTCTCAAATGCGGAAAACATTACACCTCCGCAGATTGGGAGCCATTGTGTAACCAATAATAAGGCTCGTGTGTAGTTTTGAGTGTTGAGATGCACTATTTCCAAAAATTAAGTGACATGCAGGATATGATAAAATATGCCTAAGAACACCAGGATTATTTAAAATAGTTATCACGAAAAAGTTAAATAAGAATAATATATATCTTTTTTCAACTATCCAACACTTGCTGCCTAATTTTCCAACACGACACGCTTCTCTCTTATTTCACAGCATGGTCATGAGGTTGCATTGCCCCCATTAAGAAAAACGGTGGAAGATCATGCTTTAGTTTCAATGGCAAGAAAACATTTGTAATGCACCCGTATTTCTACAGTTAAAAACCGAAATGGGGAATAAATGTCGCTATCACTTGAGTGGATATAAACATATCGGCTAAGTATGGAATCTTATCTGATACCAAATGCACCATTGTAAAAATAATTTTAAAATTCGAGACACATTTAATTTCAGTAACGAAATCGAAAACACACTTCACAGAAACGAAAAGCAACCGTTCAAAATTAAAACGGGGGTGTGAGTGTGGTATGTGAATGCACACAAGTGGCGAAGGAATGGGTGATTTTGATGAAGCAAGCTAAGGTTAATTCCTCATCCTTTGGATTAAAAAAATTTAAAGTTTCCTTCCAGCGAAGATTGATTCAGATGCATGGTTTATGGGATAAAGATTGAAGTTTTTTTTTTTCAAAAAAACCATTCGAAAATCTTTCTTCCATTTTTCGAATTGTATCTTCTTCCTGGCACAATAGGAGAGTATAATATTCTCGTGGTTATATCTGTAAATACGAGCAAAATTAAAACTGAAACTGCTATATATTAGGTAAATTTAATTTTTTTTCACTAGAATTTTCGCTAGGTTAGCCGTACACCAATTAAATATGCGTCATTCTTTCACATGACTTTTACTAATTTTTTTTTTCTTTTAGGTGGGCCAAGGAACAGACAAACTTTTTATGACTTGAAAATTAAAAATGTTACATCAAATCAGCAGGCTTCACACAAGTACAATCATAACAATGCTTCGTTTTCCCTTGAAACCGGTAAGCAATCCAATGACTCGATGGGCCCTTAAAATACCGCCATGCTACCCTTGCAGCGTCTGATAAGATAGATCATATTGAAACGGTTTTGAAGATTTGAGAATTTCTTTGAGTCGTAATTTTGAATCACCTTTAGGAATGCCGACGCTCTCCTTCTAATGTTTTGTCAAGTATTACAAAACCACCTATAGATACATCGAGAAGCCGATTGACATTAAATTTGATTATTAAATAATAAATGATGCTCTCAAATGCGGAAAACATTACACCTCCGCAGATTGGGAGCCATTGTGTAACCAATAATAAGGCTCGTGTGTAGTTTTGAGTGTTGAGATGCACTATTTCCAAAAATTAAGTGATATGCAGGATATGATAAAATATGCCTAAGAACACCAGGATTATTTAAAATAGTTATCACGAAAAAGTTAAATAAGAATAATATATATCTTTTTTCAACTATCCAACACTTGCTGCCTAATTATCCAACACGACACGCTTCTCTCTTATTTCACAGCATGGTCATGAGGTTGCACTGCCCCCATTAAGAAAAACGGTGGAAGATCATGCTTTAGTTTCAATGGCAAGGAAACATTTGTAATGCATCCGTATTTCTACAGTTAAAAACCGAAATGGGGAATAAATGTCGCTATCACTTGAGTGGATATAAACATATCGGCTAAGTATGGAATCTTATCTGATACCAAATGCACCATTGTAAAAATAATTTTAAAATTCGAGACACATTTAATTTCAGTAACGAAATCGAAAACACACTTCACAGAAACGAAAAGCAACCGTTCAAAATTAAAACGGGGGTGTGAGTGTGGTATGTGAATGCACACAAGTGGCGAAGGAATGGGTGATTTTGATGAAGCAAGCTAAGGTTAATTCCTCATCCTTTGGATTAAAAAAATTTAAAGTTTCCTTCCAGCGAAGATTGATTCAGATGCATGGTTTATGGGATAAAGATTGAAGTTTTTTTTTTCAAAAAAACCATTCGAAAATCTTTCTTCCATTTTTCGAATTGTATCTTCTTCCTGGCACAATAGGAGAGTATAATATTCTCGTGGTTATATCTGTGAATACGAGCAAAATTAAAACTGAAACTGCTATGTATTAGGTAAATTTAATTTTTTTTCACTAGAATTTTCGCTAGGTTACCCGTACACCAATTAAATATGCGTCATTCTTTCACATGACTATTACTAATTATTTTTTTTTCTTTTAGGTGGGCCAAGGAACAGACAAAACTTTTATGACTTGAAAATTAAAAATGTTACATCAAATCAGCAGGCTTCACACAAGTACAATCATAACAATGCTTTGTTTTCCCTTGAAACCGGTAAGCAATCCAATGCCTCGATGGGCCCTTAAAATACCGCCATGCTACCCTTGCAGCGTCTGATAAGATAGATCATATTGAAACGGTTTTGAAGACTTGAGAATTTCTTTGAGTCGTAATTTTGAATCACCTTTAGGAATGCCGACGCTCTCCTTCTAATGTTTTGTCAAGTATTACAAAACCACCTATAGAAACATCGAGAAGCCGATTGACATTAAAATTGATTATTAAATAATAAATGATGCTCTAAAATGCGGAAAACATTACACCTCCGCAGATTGGGAGCCATTGTGTAACCAATAATAAGACTCGTGTGTAGTTTTGAGTGTTGAGATGCACTTTTTCCAAAAATTACGTGATATGCAGGATATGATAAAATATGCCTATGAACAGCAGGATTATTTAAAATAGTTATCACGAAAAAGTTAAATAAGAATAATATATATCTTTTTTCAACTATCCAACACTTGCGGCCTAATTTTCCAACACGACACGCTTCTCTCTTATTTCACAGCATGGTCATGAGGTTGCATAGCCCCCACCAAGAAAAACGGTGGAAGATCATGCTTTAGTTTCAATGGCAATGAAACATTTGTAATGCATCCGTATTTCTACAGTTAAAAACCGAAATGGGGAATAAATGTCGCTATCACTTGAGTGGATATAAACATATCGGCTAAGTATGGAATCTTATCTGATACCAAATGCACCATTATAAAAATAATTTTAAAATTCGAGACACATTTAATTTCAGTAACGAAATCGAAAACACACTTCACAGAAACGAAAAGCAACCGTTCAAAATTAAAACTGGGGTGTGAGTGTGGTATAATAAATGAGGCTGGAAAATGCGGAAAACAATATACCTCCGCAGCAATTGCGAGCCGTTAGGTAATAAATAATAAGGGTCGTGTGTAGCTTAAAGAGTTGAATTGAGATTCACTTTTACCTAAAACTAGGTAATGTGGAGGACATAGAGCACCACTGCTCTATGGTGGAGGATATGATAAAAATGCCTGAGAATAACAGGATTATTAAAAATATTTTTCAAGAAACATATTTAACAAGAATAAAGTATATCTGTTTTCAATTATCCAACACCTGCGGTCAAATTTTAACGAATCCGGCAATGTAAGTAGGTCGGGATACTTATTCACTTCAGGGATAACGAAACGAACGACAATGATTTAGTAAAAGACACGTGAGGTATATTTTTCGAAATGACTTCATTGTTAATGGATGCCTATGTATATTATCCCCAACATGGTCTCATTTCATCCATCCTGCGACCTGAAACTTGAGGGCCAAATATTTAGTCGTTATCTCGTTTATCTTATTGCATTTTAATTTTCCATTTCAGCGATCCATGATTAGGAACCAGCTCCACCCGCGTCACGCACGATCCAAGGCTGACAATCTCATCCAGAAGTAAATGTTGGAATCCAAATATCATATATAAAAGTAAATTTTTTAATGTTGGCTTTATTACATTTATATGATCCACTGTATTTTTGTCATCAAATTGATTAAAATGTAATAAATCACATATTTGGTCATAGAAGTATATGAAATAATGTTTTCTACACCCTTTTTTAGAATTTTTACATTAATATGATGTGTTGATGGAGCAAATTTTATTGTCTGATCCGTGGATTTAATTCATGATTGTTGAGATAATTCTGAAAATGACGAAAGAAAGGATGTATAAACTTTTTCTGGCTAGTAAGGAGTAAGTGACGGCGAGGATGGAGTAGGTTAATTTTCCCCAAATTATTGTCAGTCAGAGTTCGTGATTAATGCTAAAGATTTACAACTGCCATTTCAATAACATACGCCGAGCAATACGACAGATTTTCCTTTCAATATATCACCTTGTGCTAAGCAATGCTGTTGAAGAAATGGTTTTCTCCTTTTGACCCCTTATATTACACTATTTGAATATAAGCTCGCATGTGTATTTTTAAAATGCAGAAGTAATGCTGATGATCATAGAATCGTACTTATCGGCACATTGCATACTAAATTAATTACTGGAAACTGATGGATTAAAGCCTTCGCTTACCATTGACGTACTTAGAAATGTATAAAAAAGAATAAATAATGAAGTGAAAAATAATAAATAATCACTAAAAAGGAGGTGCAACCTTGTGACAAACAATTATATAAAGGATTTGAACACAGATATTTACTCTTGGAGTCCCATCAACACCAAGGGTCTATATACAGATTTTTAAACGGTTTTACGACATACGCTCCATGTGATGGATTCTCAGCCACAGATTCATCCAAAATCAACAGAAAATTCAGCAGAAAGACTTCTATTGAAGTTGAAAGCAAAGAGCCATTGCCCATAAAAAGGTAATGCCACCATGTAATTAAGACACCACGGAGAATATATTCCAAATTTTAAATACATTTCATACGGAAACTACTGTTGTACCTGCGCTCAAAAAGAAGCCCATCCTTAAAAGTACAAAATAATATTCGCAACTGGTTAATCGTAATTTTCTAAAGGCTATCCCTTGTTGCAACAGACACTTCAGTCGTCTCAGTGCTGATTCCCTCTGACAAGCTTAACATTTAAATCGCATCTCCTATGCAATTAGCTCTGTCGTTCTTTCAGGCGATTTCGATTATCGCTTGCTCTTCATTTGAATGATTCAGTCCAATGCTTTTTAAATAATCTTTTTCGCTTTAGATCAGGCGTATTTACAAAATAAAGGCTAAATGAGCAATCAGTTGCTCTTGGTTGGTAGAGCAAGTGAAATAACCTCACGAGGCTGAAAGCAGGTGATTCTAGACTAAGTGAGCCTTCGAATTACCACTAGTCCCCTCTCGCAGTATTCGCCGTTGCAGACAGACCGGTAAAGCGAGAAAATATTCTTTCGGGCCCCACGGTCTATTTGGCAAAGAGCAGGAAAAGCGACTTGTCAGCCATAATTAATGTCTGGAAAAATCTGGGATCGCACCTGATCGAAAGGATATTAGATTACTAGCCTATCAGTTTGCTGAAAATATTGGGCTAGCTTGGCCTTCAATACAAAACTGAAGGTGGTGCGTTACGACTGGCTTCATACATTTTGAAGAAAAAGTTCAAAACTTTGCGTTTGGCAGTATCAAGAGTTCTCACTAGCTAGAGATGAAGAACTGAATAAAGAAAGGGTTAGTCACTTTTCTAATGTGTTCTTAGAATTATTTCAGGAGAACGATTCTTTACCATGCCGGCACCCGTCTACAATATGAACGAGTGTGGTTGTCGGCTAAAGAGGTCGTAGAGAATATTTACATTCAATAGATTCCGGCTCAACTTTGAGGAATTTGGAATTCACAAATGACAAATGAATATTTTAGTAGGGGTTCCGGGGGGAAAGTCATATTATTTTTACGATTAATATTCGCCCCCCACCTTCGGTAAAAATTTCGTCTTCCGAGCACGTCAGAGCTTGTCTCCGAAAGCGGGTGGCTGCAAGGGAAATAGCTCCTTACTATTGCAGAACCCATATCTTACCGCTTTGCACCCGCATTATGCTATCCACATTCTCCTAGGCCTTTCATAGATTCCATGAGCTCAAACATTGGAAAGGGCAAAAGATCGAGTGGTGACGGGCACTACCCTGCCTACTGCGTTATTTCCTATTCCGCCCGTAAACCTTACTTCAGTCTTACGATTTCTCTACACGAGTCTAGCGTTTAAGAAATTTGGTACTCAAAGCATAACTGTCCTTTTGAAGTAATACCGCTTTTGCTTTATTGCCTCGTTCTAATGAGAGTTTTTGCACTTTTGAGGCTCGCTTCTGCCTCTTCGATAACTTTTTGATACATTTTCGATACCTACACAGCTCGCTCGATGCTTTTCAAAAATATGTGTGCAGTTAATTAAAATCGTTCTTCCCAATTGGTTGAAAAACATTCCTTACACGATTTTACCGAGGAAATTAGTCAGCTTTTTCTTCTGACGGCGAAAGTATATCGGTGCACGGAAGTGAGGAGCCAAGGTAATTTTCCTTAGGGCGTGAAATTTCAGCCTTGAGACCGAACTACCACTAGTAGAGAGGATGATAAAAATGATATGATTCTTCTGTTTTAAATTTTTATTTTTTCCTGCTTTACACACTTCGACAGCCGCCGCTTCTCCGCCACTCCTCGGACATTAGGGAGGATCGGAAAAATCGATTTTTTTCAAATCCATCTGGCCCAATGAAAAAAAGTTGTGGGACCGATCAAAAATAAGGCCTGAAAATTTGAGACCTCTAGGTGAACCCCTGACCCTCGCTCAAATGCAATTTAGGGGGGGAGGGTCAAAATTCGAAAAATATAATATTTTATGGTCATTCCCTATAGATTTTTCCGAGTCACTGCTCTTCCAGGGCAAAAATTTCGTGCATTTTGACGTATCTGCCACTGTTTAGCCACAAAATGACTAATTTGAGTCCGCGCCCGCGAATAAAATATTCCAACGCCCACGCAGCGTCGCGGATACAAGAGCAGCAAGCCGATCCCGTCCCCTCCCCGCTCGCTTCTCCCCCTCCCACTCCTCGAATACAGCAAAATTCATCCCGCGTGTGCTGCTAGGAGGGCGTTTATCTTTGATAATATAAATCGGAAGATGGTAGAAGGTAAAAAAGGATGCGTTGTGAGACGACTTGTCCCTTATTTGGCGCCTCGTCGGCGTTAAACAAATCCTTGGAGCCCTTTGATACCTCTCTTTTCGTATTCACAGTAATTAGCATCTTTTTCTGTCTGAGTAAGTAATTCTGGTACACTACCTTGGATGTATGTTACGAACATAGGCGGATCAAGGGGGGGGGCACGGGGGCACGTGCCCACCCCCAGACCCTCGAAAATATGCAAGATTTTTAATAAGGTCCCATTATCATGCGTTCGTTTTGTATTACGAGATATCTTTGTGCCCCCCCCCTGAACAAAATCCTGGATACGGCCTTGCTTGTGCCCCCCCCCCCCCCCCCCAGAAAGAAATCCTGGATCCGCCCCTGGTTACGAAGTTATGATTTTTGCGTCAGGTAAAGTTACGAGGACGATCATTGCTGCTGCTGGGTGCTTGCATAATGCATATATCTCTATCACAGTTGACAGACGCATTTTCCCCGCAGAAGTTCAAGTTTGAGTTTAGTCATTAATGTTTATTTCATGAGGAACGTAGAGATACAAATCGCCTGATTTCTCGTCAGTTTAATTTTCTTCGGATGAATTGATGAAGAACATTTTTGATACTATTTTCCCATACAAGAATTGACGATGTTGACTTAATGCTCTCCGACGATTCCTTTTTTTTCCTCAGTTGTCGAATTTCTATAGGATTCAATCCAGCAGCCATATCTTTCGTTTCGTCCGCTTATCTCTCAAAATACTTCTTCATTGGGGGGAACCTTATGCTCCTCCATGCACTTACACGCAAAAATACCGGATATTTTAATATTTTAACATAATTTAATGTTCCTTTAAAATTGTTTGAGTTTTACACTTCAATAAAACCCTACTTTTGGCCTATTCTAATTTTCCGTAAGTTATAGTACTTCCTGTGGTACCGCTAAATCCATTTAGTCACATTCATAATGGAAGAGAAGCACGTCACCATAGTTCGCACACCTTTATAGCCACTCGAGCGGCCTCTTCATAGACCTTAGGCTCCTTTCCTACGTTCGCACATCAAAAAATATTTCATCACTTCTCTAAAAGTTCGTAACATCGATTTGTTTAACGCCGACGAGGCGCCAAATAAGGGACAAGTCGTCTCACAACGCATCCTTTTTTACCTTCTACCATCTTCCGATTTATATTATCAAAGATAAACGCCCTCCTAGCAGCACACGCGGGATGAATTTTGCTGTATTCGAGGAGTGGGAGGGGGAGAAGCGAGCGGGGAGGGGACGGGATCGGCTTGCTGCTCTTGTATCCGCGACGCTGCGTGGGCGTTGGAATATTTTATTCGCGGGCGCGGACTCAAATTAGTCATTTTGTGGCTAAACAGTGGCAGATACGTCAAAATGCACGAAATTTTTGCCCTGGAAGAGCAGTGACTCGGAAAAATCTATAGGGAATGACCATAAAATATTATATTTTTCGAATTTTGACCCTCCCCCCCTAAATTGCATTTGAGCGAGGGTCAGGGGTTAACCTAGAGGTCTCAAATTTTCAGGCCTTATTTTTGATCGGTCCCACAACTTTGTTTCATTGGGCCAGATGGATTTGAAAAAAATCGATTTTTCCGATCCTTCCTAATGTCCGAGGAGTGGCGGAGAAGCGGCGGCTCTCGAAGTGTGTAAAGCAGGAAAAAATAAAAATTTAAAACAGAAGAATCATATCCTCGTTAAAGGTCCAGCTGATAGGTTAGTTGAGGAGAGAGCTGCATCAAACCAGTCTTCAGATAGATGACTGATCATGATGATGATTTATTTTGAATGTAAAATATCATGGGGTGTCTTCGTTTAAAATTACTTAATCTATCCTTGTATTCGCCATCCCCCCCCCCAATCTATTCACGCCAATGTGTACTGTATTACCGAACTCCCTGAGGATTCAGAAAATTCCATTGAGAAAAAATCATTTCCTTGATCGTGATTTGAATCTGAATCTCCTGGAATTGTGTCAGGTGTTTCCACCACTTATAATACATATATATACTACTATGGTATATTTTTCCTCTGCGTTAAATTATTAAGATAGGAAACGATGCCCTATGAGTGGAACTGAAAGAATACCTGACTTGTGTCAGGAAGATACTCACCCGGATCCCGGTAAAGACAAATGAGTTTTTACAGAGCGGAATTTTCGCACTTGCGGGTGACTCGGTAATGGAACGCCGCCGTTCACAAATCAGCGGTTAATGCCTAAAATAATCGCTTAGGATTCTCTGAGGAGCGATCTAATTGGAAGCGTACATGTTGCTCTTCTAAATGTGCTTTGATGAACTGATTGTGAGCACGACGCCTCCCGTGCTAGATTTCGTCCGCGAGTGAACAAAATGCATCCATCTGGAAAGCTCTTTCAGGCGGGGTGAAATGGCATTGGAAATCAACCAAGTCAAAATTTAGGTTTCTTGGGAGGTTTTGGTGTTGCTTAGATTTCTTCCTCTTTCAATGATTTTTGAGGCGCTTAATCTGAGATTTGTTGACAATATTTCTTGAAGAAAAATTGACAAAACATTTTTAATTTTAATTTTTTAGCAATTAACTAGGACTCTACTCACATTTGAGAGCATAATTATTCTGTACAAATTTTAAATAAATAAAATTTGCAAAAAATGACCTATAATACAGGCCTTGAGGTGGGGCAGAGGGAGCACGTGCCGTGGGTGGCAGATTTCTAGGGGCGGCGAAATTTGAAATTAATATTTCTAAAAATATTTAATTATTCTATTTAATTATTTAACAACAATTACTAATTTATAAATAATTAAACAATATTATTAATAAAACCTGTTCATTGCTAATATGCGGTGCGTAATTTCAACCACCGCATTACAAAAAAATAACTGACGGATGTTTATATTTTTGAAGTGGGGAAGGGGGAGGGAAGGAGCGAGGGTGCATCACATAAACAAACTGACGTTTTTTGTATTTCTGGTTTATGGTGATGGATTCCTATATATTTTTAAGTGCTAAATCTGATAATAACCTCCATTTTATTTCAGCATGCCAAATTCATATAATTTCAGAAAGTAAAAAAAAATGTACACCATGCAGGTTACAGAGGTGATCAAATTTTTAATTCTTTAGGATCCGAGTTTTGCACAATGCATTCATTTTTATTGATAAATTGCGGAATATTCTGAAGAGAGTGGGACCCTAGCCCATTGAATCATTGAACCTTGATTTCGAAAATGAAATGACCCCAAACAGAACTTTCAAAGAAAAGCGTGACGCAAAGTATGAGTGGTACAAATAACTTGGAAACAGAATGAAGGTATTTTAAAAACGTTATTACAAGATATGGATGAATATATCGAGTGGTTTTCAAATTTATAATGTAACTAGCTTGAAATAATTCCGTTGATATAGATTGATTAATTCAAATATTTACAAAATAAAATTTCGTATTATTTTTGGCGATTCATTCAAAATTAAATATTACATGTGATTGTTATTAATAGTGTGTCCACCAAATTTCTAAGAAATAAATGAAAGAAATCAACTTCAAACGCTCATATTGACTCATACAGAAATATCATTTTTTGCTAAAACTGTTGCGTTGAACGCATAAAAGGAATATATTCTACTGAATTATTAGCGGTTTAAGGTTATAGGCATGTTTTTATGGCGTTATCTTCAGAAGTTCGCACATAAACGTGCGATTCCCTGACGCCTTCGGAGAAACTTGTCCACAAGTCACGTGGTTACAGTGGTATCTTACTGATGACGTCATATATTTCTCTTTCTTACGTTGCCTCTACTGGATTCTTTCATCATACCTGCGATAGGCATATGTTTTTATTCATTGTTTGGTTATTTATTTGGGAGGCGGCTAATGCTGCCCAGTAGGTAAATAAATATCATAAACAATTTCAATGCAACTCGTGAAAAAGGCTTGGGGAGTAAATATATATTCAAAATGGTATTTCTCTTTCAGTTTTATTTTTATTTTAGCGCCAAAGTAAGTTGCTGTAACGGCTGGCCTACCTCGCGAGACAAGCCACTCCCTTAGGTGAGTTAATCATCCGCTGGTGTTTTTCTCCTAGCAAGGTGTTATTTGAAAAATAAGGACTTCGCAGTGGCATAATTTTTGCATGTGGAAAGGAATGTGTTGACTTCATTTAAGTAAGTATTGTAATTGTTTGTCTTGGATTCAAGGAATTAGCCTAACCGCTTTTATTTACGGTGTGATGATTTAATTGTTATACTTCACTTTTCAACTGTCTTGGTGGAAATTATTACGTCTCACAATTTTTTCATGACTATTAATGCGGAATTTTAGCAGCTCACTCCAGTGATCACTTAAGAACTCAAATGCCAAAAAACATTAAATAGAGTCTCTGAAGTTTCATCGTTGTTATTTCTGTAGTTTTTTGGAATGAGATAAATTATATCACATAGGTGTTGGTTCTGGTGACTAATGCTCGGTGTTAATTTATATTTACGCTTGGAATAGTTAATAGAACTGTGTTGTGAAGTCTTTTCTGTCGAGTTCGATGATTTATGCACTTGTTGCACTGGACGTACATGTCGTTTTCTTCTTTCTCATTCAGGTCTTCATGATGAAGTGGCTCACAATTTGCGTAGTTCTGCTATGCGCTTCCTTACCTGCCTCTCCACAAAGAGAGTCTGAGTTGCAGTGTCCAGAGCATTGGGTTCAATTTCAGTCATCGTGTTATCGCTTTATAAAGTCACCTCTCAGAGCTAGGAACGAAGCTCGCAAAAACTGTCAGGTACCTTTTTTATTTCCCTGTACTATGTCCTATTCATGTGTTTTTTGATGTTGTTCTAAGATATTTGGTGATACAATTAACTTTTTATGCATTGATAGGCTTACGATTCAGACCTGGCCAGTGTCAGTAGTTTGGAGGAACATGGGTTTTTAATTCATCAGCTTCTTTGGAGGGATCCACAGCATCGACAATGGTACTTTGGAGCTCATCAACAAAGTGCCGGCTATTGGGTGAATGAGGGTGATAGCTCCCAGCTCATAAACATGGATGCAGCATTTTTACCTAACCAGGAGGCAGTTTATAAGAAAGATTACCTTGTTTATAGGTAAGGTAGCATTCGGTATTTAGACTCAACTCTATGATTTATAACGTTACCTTTAAGAGTTAATCATTTATGCTTTTTGTATGTATATACGACTGTTGTTGGTCATATCTTAAGAATTATTGAATCAATTGAACAAGTATGGATTGAAGTAAGTGAATAGAATTTTAGCATGTGCTAGTAATTATCTGTTAAATGAACTTGTGGGTATGTAATTGGATACAGCCACTAATGATACATGTTTGTTATCCTTTGGTTGATATTTATATTGTGCGTATAGTTATTTTAGGATTGCAATGAAGAGTTAGTGTTTTGTTCCTGCTTTTCCCACCATCATCTTCTTATGTCTCAATGCTGGAACCAACTCTGTTGATTATCCATTTAACTAATGTCAGGAAGTTTTCAAGGGCATCCTAAGAATTTTGGATCGGCAGAGAGATTTTGTTTTTCCCCTAACTACAAGAATGGTAAGAGTATTTGTTTAAGGCTTCATACCAATGGGTACTGGGGCAAAAGGCCCCGAAATCCTCTCTTAGTGGACCTGGTATTTATGCTTTTTAGTGTATGAACAGGTCATTATCATACCTGACGTTCAAATTTTATTACTAGATCTCTGTGTGAGAATACTGAAAACCTTCAATGCAATCTGCATTACTTCTAACTGTAATCAGTTTTCTACAATTCTTGATCACCTGTAAAATAGGTGTTCTTAAAGGGATTGATGTCATACTATTAGAAGTTGTGTCAGTAATACTTACATTATGAAATGCATGACAACTATTTTTCTCATTTCAGCTTCGATGAAAGACAGAAGAAGTGGGGTTTCTTGAAAGTAACAGGAGATGAACCACTGCTGTACATATGCGAAGCTCTCATCACCCGGCTGCACTACTTAGCGGTGGACGATCGTACATATCAGTATGGATTTGACGTGGAAGATCCTAAGAGTATTCCCAGAGGCCCGTTCTTCCTCAAGCAACCTGTGAATGCTGTGTTTGATTTGTACAGGAAAAGTGTCGTCAATGATGTCACCATGAGGTATATTTAACTTATTGCATGTTTTTTTTTTGTCAATATGGCTTGTGGATTTCTATAATTAAGTGATCAATGTCATTTTTAAGTTCAGAATTTTAATTGTATCTCTGCATATTTGGTAATACTTCATCATTATCAATCTGAGATCAAAATATTTCATTCAAAGGCAGTGAAATCTTGATGAATTTAGCAACCTATAGGGAGAAGGTTTATGACTAAATAACAAAATATGATTAGATGTGTATATAAGCCTAAATATTATACATATTTGGGCTACACACGCTAGGAAATGATCACTGTACGTGGGTTGTGTTTGACTCAGTAACCTAAAAAAACTTTGAAAATGTGTAACTTACATTACATAAGTTAGTGACACCAATTGATAAACTGCTATCTCGGTGCCAAACATGCACGTAGGGAATGACCACAGAAATGGAGGTACATAGTTGCCAGATTTAGCAACCTAAAAGACTAATTTGGAAATTTCACTAAAAATTAAAACTTGTTGGAGGCTAACCTCATCCTTTCCATGTCATACTACCAGGAAAGGGTCAAGTGAACACCCTTAATCACTGAGAAATCTATCATGGCCAAATCTCAAAATTAATGTGAGCATAGAGTGTCAAATTAAACAAGTTTTGAATTTTGAAATATTTTTTCTTTTGAATTTTCAAGATTCTGACCTCAAAAGACGCTATTTTTTGTTGCTCAAACCTACGGAACACAGCCCTATATGTTTGTAAATTTCCCTCCTCTTTTAGTCTTTCAATCGAATACCTCTCATTGGTAGGTGGTGGCTTCAAGGCTTCTCATTTACCTCTCCCCCTTGCAAAAGTGTTGATAATCCCAGCTGGGACAAGGGATAGCATTGGGAAGAACCTCCTCCTAATTAGGACTGGGCAGTATGGGAAATACCAAACCAGTTCTAGGTTCTTAAAAATAACGGCAAATTGTTTTCTTCTTGTGCATTGATTTTTAGTTCGAAACCAGTGTTTTGTAACAAAGCTATTTTCGGAAGGGGTTTTTTTATTGCTAGCTATTTTAAACCCCATGAAGTCTTTAATGGCCAAATTTTTTTATACTGTTTTTGGAAGGTGTGTTTTTTCTATGTCAGTAACATGGGGATGCATTCCTAAATATACACTATATAGAGAATTTTTTTTTCAAGATTTTTATGTGAGGCCGAGGTGTTCATTTGGGTAGATCTGAAAAATGTAGTTTTTTATTCTCCGTAATTTTTGCTAGTTGGAAAAAGTTGGGGACGTATATCAAAATTAGTCTAAAAAATTTTTGGCCTCCTGGCCAATAGACTCCTTACTTTGTGGCCTTTCATTAGGAGGGTGTATGAGAATTGAAAAATGCATGATTTTAGAGTCATTCTCTGTTGTTTTTGCCTAGTTTCGGCTCTATCGGGCAAACATTTTATCTATCATGTTATATCTACTAAGCAAACTCCTGATTATCCGGCTGTGGTTTATCCGTGTAGCGGATTATCCGTGCATAAGTTCACACTCCTTTGATGTTTTCTGCAATCTTTATAAAAAAATAAAATTGTGTGCTAAAGGACCAGGATATTTGAATTTTAATGCAAGACTGCATCAAGATTATTATTTCTATTAGAATCCCCTTTCTAAAAGGAATTATTATATTTATTTGCTGACAAGGAATGTTTCTAGTTTACTTGGACGTCTGTTCTAGCTTTGCTGACGACAGTCAGCATTAGAAAAAAAGCTTGATTAATTTTAGAAGAATCTTCAATGATTAACCAGTTGAAAATTAAGATAAATTTTATCTGAGATCTTTAATTGTAAAGTTCATATCGTGAATGTCCAATTATTGCTGTGGCCTCACATGTGGTTCATTGCATCCCAAAGGAGTGGGAGATTTTGTGCACTCGGCCATGTTTGGGCCGTGACTTGTCAAGGTAAAGCTGGAGAGGAAGGGAATAGTAGAATTGAAAGCAGTGGGGGAGGTGGAAGTTGAGATAGCGTGAGTAATGCCCAGGCACTCGCTTGCATCGAAAATTTCCCATAAGTCCTGGTTTCATAAAACTGCTGCTGCGCGATGCCATTATTGCATGCCTGTTGCCTTCACGGTAGTTCCATGCTCCTCTTTTCCAAGCATCACGGTGCGCAATTGCTCTCAGTGATCATGGATCCGGGTCCCGCAGCAGTTGCATCCTGGGCAACTTGTGTTAGATGCAATCACACGGCTTAGTGCCTGACAGTGTAGTTTCCAACGTCACCCAGTGGTTTTGAAGCATTCTTGCCTACGACTTTTCTGAATTCGTGATATCGCAGCCATTGTCGTGTGGTTTTCAGAAACCAGGTGTTACACGAGTACAATCACGTCATCGCCACTAAAAAGATCCCGGTCAGGAAAAGAAAGCTCAAAATGATCCTGTAAAGCAATCTAAAATAACAGGCAATGTGCGTAAATAAAGATAGATTGTTTTATTTACACAAATTATGTAAATTAAAAGAAATGGAAGTGAAAGTTTGCATTATTCGTGTTTTCCAATTATTCATGCCGCCTCTCCCCATCATTAGCGCGGATAATTGGGAGTTTGCTGTACTGATGTGCAGGCAAGAGAAAGCATTGACCAAAATATCCACCTCAAAGAATAGACTTAGGAGCTTGTGGAATCATTTTGCTACCTCAGGAGTACCTTTAACTAGGATCAGACCTAGAGCATCACATAAACCCTAAGATGGCATTCATAGTTAATAGGCTGCAGTCTCCTCCTTGAGCATTAGAATGAAGACGGGCTTTGCTTACTGATGACAACAAAGGATAATTTTTACTCCTTGATGTTTTCACTAGAGATGCGCGAATAGTATCCGCGAATGCTCGAATACTAGAAAGTATACAATACTCGAGATCTCTAATAATTATGCTCAAAGTACGATCTCGAATACTTTGAATTTCGCGCCATGCACTGTCGCATGCACGTCATTGGTAGTTGACTCAGAAAAACGTAGAGGACTATAGTCACTTAGTGCATGCAGCGCTGTTTTAGGCAAGTTGACGAACTATGTCAAATTCGCGGATAAGAGTGGTGAAAAGATATCGTTCGACATGGGGAACCGCAAATGATCGGGGGAGAATCTGAAAATCGCCGGTGTCCCCCGTGAAACCTGTCAAAAATAATAAAACTGGCTGGAAATTGACTTTTGGGGTACCTTCCGTTACGCATATTGCTACTGCTCCCGAACTGTTCCACTCATCGGGAAGTTCCAAT
This sequence comes from Ischnura elegans, assembly GCF_921293095.1. NCBI lineage: Eukaryota > Metazoa > Arthropoda > Insecta > Odonata > Coenagrionidae > Ischnura > Ischnura elegans. The sequence goes on from NC_060259.1 coordinate 41,757,187, forward strand.
CATCACGAATTCGAAGACTGCAAGGATGCAGGCTTTCCCTGATGTTAGTTTTGATTCTTTATGCCGAACGGCGGCTCCGCATTGACGCGTAAAATTTGAAAAAGGATCGAAATATTCATCAAAACAATAGTAAAAAACAGCATAAGCGTGGGTCCCTGGCTGAATACATCAATACACCAACATTCAAAAAATTATTTTCACCACTTCTCATTCTAAGCTCATCCAGGATGAACCCAGAAGATGGAACTCCCTTTTTTAAATGATGAGGCATCTTCTGGAACAGAAGCAAGCAATAACATTAGCTGCCTCTAATGTGAGTTTTAATGTAGACATAACTCCAACACAGTGCGAAGACTATCAAGCCATTGATTGATGTTCTGGATGTTTTTAAAGGAGCTACATTTCTTGCTAGTTGAAGTGCAGTCACAGTTTCTTAAGTTATCTCCCTTTTGAATAGCATTATTAATTTCCTAGAAACTAAGAAGTTTTCGCATAGTCATACAAGGTTTTGTTGATGATTTGCTGTTTTCCAGTAAAAGTTGGTATGAATTTCTGGAAAAAGAACAATTATTCACTTTTGCCACAATTTTTTATGTATGATTCAAAATCAGTGATTTCCAAGATTCAAATAAAGTTGAGATGATAACAAATCAGTTGGCTTTGGAGATGACAAGTCTGCTTAAACAAAGTCACCCAACGAAAACAGATACCTTAGGAAAAGAGCAACTCAAAATAGCTGATGTAAAGCAACAGCAATCAATGTGGGGAATTTATTCAAAATAAAAAAGTAGATTTTTAAAATGTATTTGATAAATACTTTTTTATTTGGACATTAGTCAAGTGAAATATAAGAATAATGTTTAACATGCTTTGCGCAATTCTATTATTTGAGGTCTTCGAGATATTCGAGTTATGATTTAATATTCCAATTCATATTCGAGTTCGAGAAATCTGCTACGCGATCCATCTCTTTTTTCCGCCCTAGTTGCTTATTACCACATGTTTTGTTAGTGCTATGCTTACGAAATGCTGTAACAAGTTTTGTTGATGAAAACTGCCTCATGTTGCAATATAAAATACAGTAGTAGCTCATATTAGTGAGTAGGGTATAAGGCAAGAATTATTTTGTTGATGAAAACTGCCTCATGTTGCAATATAAAATACAGTAGTAGCTCATATTAGTGAGTACGGTATAAGGCAAGAATTATGTTATTTCGAGTGATTGGCTGTATGCTGCCAAAAGGTCTATGATTAATAATTTAAAAAAAATATTTAAATCGAGGTCATGGAGTCCCTGCCATTTATTACTAGGTATACGTACTTCTGTGCAGGAATATTTTGAATTAGGAGAGATTTTATCCTTGAAGTACTTCCAAATTTGTCACATACTTTTAATTAGAGATGTGCGAATAGTATCCGCGAATACTCGAATACTCAAAAATGTATTCGATATTCGAGGTCTCGAATAATTATGCTAAAGGTACGCTCTCGAATACTTTTAATTTCGCTCCGTACACTGTCGCACGCTGTCATTGGCAGTTGACTCGGAAAATTGTAAAGAAATCTATTCCTTTAGTGCATGCAGCGCCATTATAGGCAAGTTGACGAACTACATCAAATTCGCAGATTAGAGCGGTGAAAAGAGTACGACGTGAGGAAACGAAAATGATTGGGTGAAAAAAATCTGAAAATCGCCAGTTTCCCCCACAATGAGAACCCCAGTGCTGTGGGATAGTAACTACGTAGCACAATTCCCAAAATCCACTACCCCCTCCATCCATCAGCCCTCGGCCTCCGACGCTTTCCTCCTCTCCGAAATCAAACAAAAGGTGAAAAGGTCCCAGCTCGCTCGGGTTCGTATTACGAATAACGTAAATGAAAAGTTTCAAAAGAAAATATAAAGTTACAAGAGAATAATATAATCGTGTATCACCCTTCCCTCTTTCTCCCCCACTGACCTTTTTCTGCCTACCTGCTTCGAAGTTCCCCATTTCTGGAGGTCAACTGCTGCATGAGTACCGTGGGTTAGTTACATTAGCGCATTTCCCAAGATCCGCTATCCCCCTCCATTCAGCTTTAGCCCCCCCTCTGAGGCTTTCCTCTTCTCTGAAATAAAAAATAGGTCCCAGCTCGTGCAGGGATCATATTACGAAGACCTTAGCTTCGAAAAAATATCAAGTTACAGAAGAACAATAGAAATGTGTTTCGTGCCCCCCTTTTCTCACCCACTGACCTTTTTCAGCCTACCTGCTTCAAAGTTCCCAGTTTCTGGAGGTCAACTGCTGCATGAATCACCTATTAGCCCAAAAGGTGTCTAGCACTGACTTTTGGCAATTGATATTACACCTTTATTGGATTGAAATATTAGTAATGTGCGCATAATTTAAAAAAGAATAAGACCAAACGCGACGCATTTCTGACTTTATTTAAACATTTTATGCGAGGAAATAAATGTCAAAGTACGACATAGACTTAGCATTCTGGCGAGACTTGATATGAGCAGCAGAGCTTCTCCCAAGTTGATGCGGTATTTTTTTCCGAAAACATATATCAAGTTACAATTTATGAGTTGTGCTATAAATCTCTATTGTCACAGTCACAGATGAAGGGATATTTTCTCAGGATATTTGGTTTCTCCCTGCTAGCAGTTCCAATTCATTTGCTTATCTCGTGAGAACTTCCAAAGATGGACTGAAAATAATTGAAGAAGAAAATCCGGTGGAGAAGCGTGTATATTTTGCAAAATGCCTCGCATTGTCCGCTAGCACTTGACAGTGTAGGAGTGGGGTAAAGTAAGCTACTTGTTGAAAATAAGAAGTTGGATGAAGCCAAGTATCAGATGGGCGTGCTGCTGAAATGGCGTTTGGTAGATAAGAATGTATACATCAGACAGGAATCCATCGTAGCAGTGTAAATGCCGAGACGGCATGCAATCATTTTTCGCAAGGTGGTGTGTCCCCTTAGAATATTTGAAAGAGATGCTAGTTGAATCAACTATATGCCCAATTGTTTCCATAAAATTAAAATATTCCATTAATCAGATAAATTCCTGTTCGAATCCTTTAAAGGAAATCAAAATTACTCCCCAAAATCCTGTGTTTCCTACTGCATAGGCAACCGAGTCAAACATGCCCGCATTCATCGTTTAGTATTCGAATATTCAAGCAATGATTTAATATTCGAATTTGAGAAATCTGCTTTTCGACCCATCTCTACTTTCAATTTAATTTCAAATAAATTATCTGCCATTTCCATTCCTTGGAAATTATATCATATATTATTTAGGCCCTCCAAGAAAGAGATGTGTAGCTTAAAGTACTTTAAGTGGGCATTTGGAGTGAGCAGCCTACTACCCTAACTGTAACCCTTTGTCTTTGTAATTGTTCCCAAGAAAATAACATAAAAAGTAAACAAAATCCCATTTAGTTAAGACTGGTATCATCTTGATACGGGCTACTGTCAATTCTAGACTTTCCTGGCCAATATATATCTGTGACCACAATTACTCAGGAAACTTGCAACGGAAAGGGGATCAGAAAGTTCACAAGCATGGCTGCCAGCGAAGATGGGGAAGAGAGTAGCAAAGTGAAAGTTGAGAAGTTAATAATTATAGGTGCTTCAAAAGTGCTTCCCTGGTGCACAGGATCAGAGCTGACTCCCGGTTCTTCAATTTTTATTTACTAACTGTGAACAGGCCTGTCAGTTTTAAAATTTACTGAATAGTTGAACCTGTCCACCAGAAAACCACTCAGCCCTACTATAGGGGATTGCTTCTCAGATGATTACTCAGCTGCTTCTCTAAGTAAGTCAAGGTCAGTAGCTAGCCCAATTCCTAAAGATATGAGGATATAATGACCTTTGACTTGACCCTCTTTTGTGGTATGCTCAAAATGGAGCTATTCTGAAGAGAATATGATCGCTGTCAGGCGCTGTAACAAAGGAAGTATGGTAGGGTAAGATAAGGGAAGAGGCATTCATTGAGGGATTGATTATTGAGAACTTGCATGTCAGTTAACTTATTTATCATCTGATCACTGTGCTGTTTTTGAATCGGCTTCGTTATCAGTGCACAGCTTAGTTATCGAAAGTTTTGGTTTGTTACAAAATCTTTATGAATCTAAAGAGCATAGCTATAATTAGGAACAATTTGGTTCAGTACTCGGTTTCACTGGTTCTTGAGGATGATTAAATTGATGTTGCTCTACTACGAAACCGCTGGTGGGAAATTTACGCAGCTGTTTTATATTAGGTAATTTCACCATGTAATGCCTGAAACTATTGATTAAATTATCCTTAATCATAACTTACATTGTTAACTTTAAATAGTGATACCTTTGGTTCAGTATAATGAGAGGTAACTGAATGCATTATTTTAGACAGCATTCATATTACCCCAACAAAAATCATTTTTGCTTTTGAAAATGAAGCAATCAATACGAAGTACTTGATTAAGAACTGGGACAGAGAACCCCATGATGAATTACTCTAAGAGAAACCCCTTTATATTTTGGAGATGTTGTCATACAGTTAGGAATAATAGGAAGTCATTTTACTTTCCTTTCATTAACCCAATCATGCTGAACCAATGAAACTAACCCAGGGGGTCTTGGTCCTATAATAATGTTCAGATCTCTCACATTTTTGTTTCTGGGTTCTGTTCATGATTTTGCCCCTGCAGAGAATGGCTTTTGTATTGTATGTTTACTTTTTTTACTAGCCATACTTTTTTATAGGAATATGTGTTTACTTTGTTAAAAATGGAGCATTGGTATAAATGAGATCCTTTGAAATTGTCGTAGTAATAGATGGTCATACCTTATTTGCAGCTGTTTGGCAGGTGGTTACCCGACTCCAACATATGAGTGGTTTAAAGAAGACTTTGAGAACGACGTTCTTGTGTCCAGGAAAATAGACCCCCTGAAAGATAGCAGATATACTGTCAGCGGTGGAACATTGATAATCAATAACCCTGACCAGGTGAGACTCATCCATATGATGCTATCATATTGTTTATTTGTTTTAGGTTGTGTATTGGATATTTTCATCTACCAAATTAATTTGCATTTTTGTCATTAATAAACATCCCGAACTTGGTATAAATGTGGTTTATTTCATGTGTATGAATACTGTGCTATATCTCTGTAGCAAGTGTTAATATTCAGTGTACAACTTAAAATCGATGATACACATGATGAATCAAGAGCATTCTTGCTGTCACATGTCAGCTACTCCTCTGCATAAAGAATTGGTTATGATGTTGATAATTCAGCAAATCTCTTGGTGATTCAAACTTTATCTAGGTCATAGCTACAGTTCTGCACTATAGTGCATTTTCTGTTTTTCTTCTGCAAGTGTGTGTGTATTATGATGATGCTCTCTGTGGTGTACATTGCTCTCCATGGAATGCCACCTTTAGTGTCACATATCCAGTCTTTTGTCGAATATATATACATAATATAAGTATATGTAGTATATTAATTTCTTACTCCAGTGTGAATTACTTTCTTTCTGTGGTGTCATATGTAAGGTGTTGGATGTGATATATTAGTCATTTTTTTTTAGTTTGTAATCTTTTTGATATCATTGTCTTCAATAATCATGTTAATATTAGTTCAGGAGATAAATTAAGGTTGTCATTATGTTGTATAATATCACGGCTGCTGAGTTGGAAGGATGGGTGGCAGTTGGACATTGGCACAGAAGGGATTTATGGCCTGCAAAAAGATGGCCTTTCATGGTGAAATAAAAACACAGTACTATTCCACAACCTTATATTTTGGAGTCTACTAGTTTCGACGTTTACACCGTCATTATCAAGACTCCTTTACCACCGACATTATCAAGATGGCCTTTGTTTCAAATGGGAAAATTTTAACCGTATTTCAAGTAATATTTGACTCATAAAGATGTAGGTGTATAATGGAATAGGAGGCTAGGTATTGTCTGGTGTAGTTCCCATCAGGCAGCCATACATACAGGTACACTCCTCGTGTACCAGCAGAAAGCTATGTTTCTTCAGAAACCACTGCAGGAATATTGGAGAAATTCTAATGTGAGGTTTCCTGGTTTTAACACAAGTATATATAGCTAGGCATGAAGTTTACTTTTCCCAGCTATTTTGGCCTGTCTGAAACTGTGGATGGGAAAGGAATTTCTCAAAGTCGCTACTCTTGGTAGTTCATTCATTTTTTGCCATTCTGTCTATCTCACTTGAAATACATGCAATGATTTGTTAAGTGCACCTTGATAAGTGATATTCAGCTAAATCAAGTTGCTCCATATGCCAATGGGACTGGTAAGTTACTCTCAGCCTCAAAATACATGGTACATTGATGAAACTTAGTGAGCTTTTATCATACTTTTCAAATTTTTAAGAGACTAACATGGTCAACATAATTTCCATCAGAAGTGAGCAGGTTGTATGTTGGCTATATATTATCAGCTTTGTATTTTTTGAGCTATGAATTTTGTCTATGGGGTGAGAATAAATTTCTTTTTCTAGTATCCAAAGTCTCATACACTGGACGGCAGTATTGTAAGTGTCCATTTCAAAGCACTAATGTTTTGTTTTACAGCTGAGGTATCTTTCATGTTTTAATGAACCTATAAAGTATTTACAAGAATTAAGTTTTCAGTATTAAGAGTTCTTAAGGAGTTTCGCTGCCTCCATTTTGAAACTTTGGGCTATATCTGTAATAAATCATTATATAATTGCATTAATTTAAAATGTCAATGTGCTGATTTCTAAATGATATTAACCTTTTGGTAGTTCAAATTTTTTTCATGAGGAAACTGTTCATACTTCAATTTCAGAAGTTGCAATTATATGGCTATAGTTACATAATATAAGTATTCTAAGAGGAGGCCCCTATAGTTTTTAAAATTCTGTTCAGAATGCATCTTTGTGAAATGCAAGCTGTACTTAATAATTGGAACAGCAAGCATACATGGATGTAGTTTTCTAACCTAGTTTTACTATTTCATGCAGTGCTTGTTGTGACTAATAATTGTGATGTTCTTTATGTCTTACTTGTTTTGAATGCAAATTGTACAACTATCTTGTGAAGTATTTACGTGTTCTGTTTGCATTTTAGAAATCTGCAAGACTATCAGCAGCAATTTTTTAAGAGTACTCTTTTGCCTTTGTATGTTTTTATGTATGAAGCATGAATTACACATTTTCTTGTACATCATCATAAGTTCACCACTAAAAAAGTTTGGTTGTACCCATGAATTCCATGCTAGTTTACAACTGTGTGAGATTGAACTCAATGCTACTTCTTTAGCCATGTTTTTAATTCTGTAGGTTGCAATGTAGATTGAAACCTATTTAGATGGCTGTTACTGTCAAGGCCAGCTAAAACTGTGGATATCATCTTCCTTAATTTTAGTAGTGTCTTCGATTTTTTTTAAATCTGATTTTGCTCAAGTTATTGTTGCTTCTTTATGTTCATGAAGTCTTCCACCATGATAGGCTTTTTGTTGCTGCTGATTTTTTCAGTGCTTTAAATGTTTTTGTGTCCTGCTGGGCCCTGTTTGCTGCACACATTTGTCTTAAGAAATGGAGCCCAAATTTGGAATCTAAAATGTTAGGTAGCTGTTAAAAGCCTTTCTTCGATTCTTTTCTTTGGAAGATTCAAGACTGCATTCTGAATATAATATGGATGGGAAAATCAATACTTTGTTTCATTATGTCTGACATTGCAGTAAAATTTACTCCCCTAATTAATACTGCACAGAAGAATTTCCCTTAGCCTTCAAACTCTCTAGCATGATTTGATTTCAAATTCACTTTTCTGGAAGTTAGGGCATTGATGCATGTATCATTTTTTATTTTTAGACTATATCAATGTTTTAAGTGTAGAATGCTGACTTATGTGAGTTATTGTAACTCCATTACTTTTTCGCCAGCCTTTGCACCGGAATATTGGTTAGTTTCACGTATTTTTGTAACGATTTTAATGAAGTAGGTTCTGTTAGTATTTCAGCAAGTTAATATTAATTAATCAGCAATGTAGGATGGAAAAATGAGTTTACAATGGTGAAAAGTTGATTTGATTCTTCAAATTGTTTGGTACTGGCAGCAATCATTTGCATTTTTTTTGCTACATTCTTATGAAAGCAAAACACCTTTACATTAAAAGAGTTTGAAACACGTGACAAATTTCATAAATGGATCTGAATATTGGAATATTTGCTTCTTCTTGGGGTTAAGCAACCCATAATAGCAATGTTATATTCTAACATTATAATTTGGCACGAAATACATCATGAATGCTGATCATAAGTCACTTGTTCCCTGATTGGTCCTTCAAATATAAGTCGTTATTTTATGGACTAAGAAGAAGAGACTGGTGGAAAAGGAATAGAGATTGATGAAATATCTCAAAGGCATTAAATAATGGTCACAAAATGAGCCATCATTCATGGGACAGGTTTGAATTACACTCGGGGTTGGCAAGCCTCAAGTATTCTGTCTCCTTCATATACGAGAAAAGTAGAACACCATTCTGGGTGTCTGAATTTCCCTCATCATGAATGAGACCTAAGAGTCACATGATATTTGGGTAGGTTACCGATTTCCTCATAGACTGAAAGTGGTGGCCCAACCTTTGTTGAGATACTTTTTTCCACTATTGTGTGAAATGACTGTGCTTGTTTGCAACACTACCTACTGAGTGACTTTCTGACGGATATGACATAATTTTTTTCTGTAGGGCAATACACTAGGTAGAAGGACATAATAAAGTCACCACTCGTTCAATATTGAAATTCTAGAAAACTACCTCAGCATTACAGTAGGCGCAACATAATGGAAATCCAAGGAAAACACTTCACAATAAAAAGTGTCTATTGTGTCAAACTTTTGAGAAATGAGTTCTGAAGAATCTTTGGAAATTTGATCAATGAATTTATTCTCTCAATCTAGTGGTGAAAAGTCTTATGTGGTAATCCGTGGTCTGAATTAATCCATTTAATCATTGCCCTAATTAAAATTATGATTCAAAAAGGTTAATCAGTTACTCAAAGGAAATGTCTACTTATTTCTTGCAGGATAAGGATCGTGGTACATATCATTGCAAGGCTTCGAATCCATTTGGGTCAATCATATCAGAAAGTGTTGTGCTTACCTTTGGTTTCATTGGAGAATTTAATCTGAAGAGATCAGCAGAAAATGGAAACCAAAATTGGGGAAAAGCCCTGTATTGTGATCCTCCACAATTTTTTCCAAGTAAGAACATGAGTTTTGTCCAAATTATGGATTTATTCTATGAAATATGCATTTAAAAATTAAAATAAATCCTATTTCCATGCTCTTATTTTAGGTGTCAAGTATTACTGGACCAGGGACTATTTTCCAAATTTTGTGGAAGAAGACAAGCGTGTTTTTGTATCCTATGATGGCTATTTGTATTTTTCTGCCTTAGAAAATATAGATAGGGGCAATTACAGTTGTAATGTTCAAAGCAGTGCTTCTAGTAGAGGGCGCAATGGACCATTCTTCCCTCTAATGGTGAATTCTCACTGTAAGTTTCTTTTCTCTTCTCATAAGTATGTGTGAATATTTTTTTTCTACTGGTATTGTGTTTCCTGCAATGAGAATTACAGGAAATAGTTGCCAAAGTGAATTATGCATGAAGGGAGGTCATCCTGGTTAATAAGTACATGACATATTTATGCTCAATGCAATTATTTTAAATTTTAAATTGCTTTGTTTTCTCTGGACTTATATAAATGTGAATGCATTTCTAAAAATAATGCATCTACAGAATTAGACTTTTTTCTCCATTTAACTGCTGTGTTGGTTAAGGGCCATGGTAAAGTCATGTGGTAACATCACATATGGTTGCTTTCTTGGCTAAGTAAGTCCCTTATCAGGTGGAACTCAAGCATGCTTGATACTTGTCGCTCTTCATGAGTCTGTTTGTGACGTTTTCAGTGGACCTTCCCTCTTTGTTTTCACATTAAATTGAATTACAAATATGTATTGCTAGAAATCTTTAATTGTTGAGAACTAAGTATTTTGGTCTTGTTTATACTATTTGGTAAAACGTTTTATAAAAAATACCAGCCAGGTATTTGTAGTATATATGCGATCTTTTAAACGAGATTTGTACAATTGTTTCATTTATTTTCCTTATTTCAGCAAATTACCAGCAGCTGAAATTTCCCAACAATTTCCCAAAAGCTTACCCAGAAGCCCCTGTGGCTGGGCAAGATGTTCGCCTTGAGTGTGTGGCCTTTGGATAGTAAGTTGTTACTTTCTTTTAATCCCATTAGTTGCATTTATAGATCGTCTTTTTGGGAGAAGACCTACCTGTCACCTCTCTTATATTCATCCCATTATGTTTTGTATTTGAATTTGAACAATCATCATGCATTAAGGAGCATCAATCACTGCATGCCGTGACAATATCCTTGCACATGTTTCATTAAACTAATGCAGACTACAATACTCAATTTCTTCTTCATTTTCCTCATTTTGGGGTGGATCTGGCCATCATTTTAAACCTCCCTCCATGATAGCAATTATGCCCCTAATGATGCTTCTGAGTGCAGGCTCAATGAGATTTTGTAATGCTTTAGGTATCTAACCTCAGAGGTGGAACACTTTGGGAAAGGCACTGGTGTCAATCTGCGGCATTGTTTCACAGGCTGACTACAGTCCTCGAGTTTGGGGCAGGATTGCCTGGGGCTGTGGGAATTCTTTGTGAGAATTGGGGTAGTTTTCGTGGATCTTTGGCCAGTGCTTATATCATGCTGGGCACACCTCAATTTTTCTGGCTGCATTACTCCAAAGAGGCATCTGAAAGGGTGGCTCGTAAGATTTTTGGGCACTGTAGATATTTTTTAGACTAGAAGGCCTTCACCTTTGTAGTTGTATAAAATGTATTGTGTTGTTTGTGTAATTATTTCTCAGACCTTGGAATGATATTTTGTGTGCAACTAAGTTCCCGCTGTTTTTCATATATGACTCTAGCAGTGATTGCTGGTCGTGGTGGATCCTTTGTTGACTTTGTTGTACGTCTCAAATTACTATATTTGTCTGAATATTTTTTTCCCAAAATGCCCGTGATAAAAGTTAAGGGGGGACTATATTCAAACCCATTTTTTTCCCCCAAACTCAAGCCTCAAAATTAGGGGGGGGACTATATTTGGAGGTATACGGTTTGTACTAATAAAAATAAAAATTCCACTCTTTAAGCAAGGTTCTGGCTTCTAAAAAACAGATTTAAACTTGGCAAATAAGTTGCCATTAAAACAAATAAAATTCTGAAATATGTTAGTTTTTAATACACAAGCAACATTACAACAAGTTTAAGTGTTTGTTAAAAAAAACTAATATTTTCACCCACTTAAATATTTCTTTGCTAGTTTCCGTAAACACGGAAATTTGGCACAGTTTTTCCAATATTGAAATTGCTTGAATCTGGTGAAAGAAGTGGTTCCTCCAAGTATTGGTCCACCTCTTCCTCTGCTGTCCTTCCCCTCTATTACTATACTTTCCCACTATTTGAACGTCCCATCCCTAATTTATAACAATTTTTTCACAATTAAGTTGTATTTTCATTCAAAATACAGCGAGAACTAAGCTGCGCGCCTAATATTTATGAATGATTGTAATGAAATACATAGCTAATTGTGATGCAGTATTCTTCTCAACATTTTTATGTCTAAAAAACTGTAAATGTCTGATCGTTCTTTTCGTTTGATTCAATTCCTTTCATTCTTGCAGCCCAGTTCCTTCCTATAACTGGACAAGAAAAGGATCTAACCTTCCAAATAATGCAGTTTTAACCAATTATAACAGAGTATTAACATTACAAAAAGTTCAAGTTGAAGACCAAGGTGAATATGTTTGTAGAGTTTTTAATGACAAAGCAGCCATTGAAAATAGTGTTTTGCTCAGTATTCAAGGTAAGTGTCACTGCATTTGTAAAATAAGAATTGTACTTATTTTCCTGTGACTGTTTGGCTGAAGTTGATGCATGATCAAATTACAGCTGAACCTAACTTCACCATTCCACTGACGGATAAACACATGGACAGTAAGTCCTCCCTCACATGGACTTGTGAAGCCTTTGGAATCCCTGATGTGACGTATACTTGGTACCGGAATGGAGAAATTATTGATGCTGAAAACATGACAGGTTTTGACAGGGGAAGATATATTATTCAGGACAATGTTCTCAAAATAAATGATTTAGATCCAGAGCGAGATGAAGGAATGTATCAATGTTCAGCCAAAAATCAACTTCGGAATCGTTATTCATCGGCCCAGCTGAGAGTCCTGTGTAAGTGCCCTGAGCCAATAACAAAATTACATGCATTGCTTATCTGTATTTATCTATTTTACTGTTCATACAAGTTGAAGGACACATTTGTTAACCATAGGGTTAGGGTCCTCCTCCCTCCTTAGTTTTTAAATGTACCACAAAAGCATTAAGGTTATAAACTTTTCATTTGAGAATTTTCAGGATTGCTGCCATGTTTTTCAGATGAGGTTTCTCTTCCCGTCCTAGAGGCATCTTCGAACACCTGAAGGTGCCTCCAGGACAGGAGGAGAAATGTAGAAATGTTGTCTAAAATACATGACAACAATCCCGAAAGCAGAATGGAGCAGTAATCTACTCCTCATGGAAACCTTAGAGCCAACAATATATGACCTTTCCATAGAGGCATGGAAATCAGTCAAGTCTTTCAGCCAATGGAAGCTCATCTTCATCGCACGAGTATTCTTGAATTTTTGAAGTGTGAAAATACTTATTTTCTCTGTGATAATATTCTGTTTAGACTTAATAGATAAAAGACTAGAAAATAGAAATTATTGTGCTGTAAGTGTGTGGGATTGGGTTTATGATGATTTCTATGTTGGGCAGGATAAGAAATTACGTAATTAAAGGCCTGTTTACACGGTACATTAACACGTACGGGTTAATGTCTAAATGTATGAATGCGAGAATGTACGCCAAAATGCACCGTGTAACCACCCAACTTGTGGTTGCATGCACAGAAAATAGAACCTGTTCTAATTTGGTTCATGCATTAGTACATGTTCCGTTCCGGTCCACCAAAATCATTCACGCAAACGTACATTAACTCGTACGTGTTAATGTATCGTGTAAACAGGCCTTAAGCCTCTAACATTTGTGAATAATAATTGCTTTCTAATGGATCTAACCCTTTACCATATAGGCCATGGCATTGATGTTGGGCCTTATATATATTTAAGAACTTTTTTCCAGCAGCAGTTGCAGAGTCATTTTTCGTGGGGTTTAGAACTATTAAAGATAAAGTCATGATATTATTCTTCAGCCCTTTCCAGTGTCAAAATTTATTTACAAACATACTTTGTTAAAATCTTTTACGACAGTCTCACAATCTTTCTTTGTCAATGTGGTTGCATAACTAGGGAAACAGGCTAGTATTGAAGATGATTTGAAGTCATCAAATGGTATTTGTCAATTTAATTCATTTTTTGGGATAATTTTTGTACTCTTGTTCTAAATTTATTAACAGATTTTGCCCTTAAGTTTTATTTTTTGTAAAGATTATTTTATTGTAGAGATGGGTCGGTTCCGGTTCTCGGTTCTGCCGGTTCTTGCCTGTGGAACCGGTATTGAGTACCATTTGCATAAAGTCAGTACTTTGGAACCAGCTTGGAACGGTCACAAGGATTTGAATTTGGCACCCCAAGCCGAAATGGTCTGCTGCATATTCGAGGCCAAAAAGTGAAAAAAAAAATTTTAATGCATGTATTACTTTCCAATTGCATGGCATCCATTTTTTTTAGAGTTGCTGGCAAACACTCGCTTTCGAAATGTCGAAGGATTACGCAGCCAATTCCTATATTCAGTGTGATAATTCTGCAAAAACTTATATATATGTTCTTATGCTCCACAACAGAGGGATCGCAAAATCTAAATCTATCACTACTCTCTGCCCACTTTGCAATTCTATAATTAAAGTTCAACTTACTGATTGAGATGTTGGTAAGAAGCTCGGTATCCTCTTTTGAAATACATTTCAAACAAGACTGTTGAGATCTGCACACTTGAAGATTGATATTGATACAAGGGAAATATGCCTCGAAGACCTCGCGAAGATCAGCAAGCTACCAACCACTCACAAACTTTAAAAAACAATGAATATGTTTGGATATAACAACACTGGTTCTGCTCACTTCCAATGCTATACAGTAACTGACAAGATAATCCAATATATCTCCCCGGGTCAAAGGTCCACTTGCATCACTGAGCATCGCGAAAAAACAAGTGACCCAGCTTCCGCCGCCTGCTTATCTCCAACGACCCCGCTGACCCTGACCTTTGCCCTCTGGACTTAAAATCTGAAATCGAGACAAAAATGTGTTATCCCATACGTGTGTAGGTTATTCTAGTACAGGCATCCCCCGAGTTACGTATGTCTCGACTTACGTAAATCCGTACTTACGTAAGCGATAACCGTATTTCAAATGATTACGTTAATTTTCGAATGCGAGCGCGAAGAAGTAGATATTCGCTCGTACAACCTATGGTAGAAAAAATATCGAATAGTTATAGAGTTTTTTACGTGCTAAAAATAACAAAGTGACCCATTTTTGTCATTCCTCGAAGGAAATTTCATTAATTTCTGTAGAAAAATCGCTTATAAATCCCAAGTCAGCAATCAACGTGAAAATTTGCAGTTCTAGCGATGGATGTGGTGGCGTATGTGGTTGCGCTCATTTCTTTACGATACAACTTGTTATACAGCAATCTCTGAAGCGCCAACGCAAAGGTTCGACTTACGTAAATTTCGACTTACGCATAGTCTGCCGGAACGCATCTCTTACGTAACTCGGGGGATGCCTGTACACCTATGTCTCGTATAATGCAAGGGATGCGTTCCTTGTCGTCTTTGCGCTATACGAATTTGCGTTATACGATAGCGTTTTAACATTGGGAAGATAGGGATGCGTTCCTGGTAGCATAGGTCTTGGGTATTGAATTTCCTCTAAAACATATATATTCCCATAAATAGCCTTAGAAAACATTATTTATATAATTTTGTATAGTTTAAAACATCTTTAAAGATAGTATGCTCGCATTCAAAGACTTTTATTCACGTTTAAAAAAATTCTTACGTGCTTTTGAAATTCCCTCCTGTCGTTCGGGTGGGCTAACATCTGCTATCTCAGGGGTTCGTAATGCATTGCCGGCAGTGGACGATTTTTCAAACCAGTCTAAAAACAACTATTGTGTCACCCAGGCCCTTTTGTCGCTCATCGAAGTGACAGGCAAACGCTACTTTGAATGCCATTTCATAGCTAGCGGAGTTTATGAATGATAAATCATTTTAATTTGCAGTCCTCCGAGTCATTAGCGGCTACGTGAAACAGTCTTTAAATGTCTTGAAGCCTTCCCAGGTTTTCCTTCCCTGAAAATGAATGAACGAGAAAGCATTCTTTTCCAATAGAATATCGTCTCGTCAACACTAAAAACTAGTTGAGGAGGAAAGGAGTCACTTTCAATCACAGCTTGGAGTTCATCAGAAAATGTTGTGGCGACTGCACTATCAACACTTGCAGATTCACCTGATATCGCCGCACTGAAAATACCTGCTTGCCGTTTAAATTCTGGAACCAACCGGAGCTTTCACTAAATGTCTCGGAGCGATTACCACTCTCGTCTTTTTGTACTGATTCACTATGAACTTTCCGTATGTGTAGACCGCTTGGTTGAAGTTGGTGCGGCTGAGGTCACTGATGTTTTAACTTCGTCTTTATTCAGAATAAGGCTTTGTGTGCGTTTAAACTTCCGCGCAATATCGCTTTGACGTTCTCCATTTTCAAAGCAATTGACCTATATCAATTTCTCTTCTAGGTTTATGGTTTTTCTTGATAAATTCTTGATTTTTCTACCCGCATTCCTTTTTTTTGCCATTTTCTCTTGGTTTTTACTCTGCATGGCTCTATCGAAATCACCTTCTACTGCTGAACTGTGTTCTTGAGATGCAGAGGGCCTACGACTGCGGGGAGGGAACGAAGCTATTGTGTTTGAGACTCTATAGGGGACCCTCTTATATGTTGGTGCTCTTCATGCGCAACTCGGCCACCGCTCCATTTCTCCCCCGTGAATACCGATGACCTTGAAGGCTTTAGCGTAGACCCTCTACCTGGAAGTCAATCGCCCGATAACCTATGACAGCAAAAATTACATCTCAACCAGTATTGCTTAAAAAAAACTCATTTCCACTAGCCCCACGCTTAATTAATGATCTAAATTAACTCATTCTGTTAAGGAGACGAGATAAATTACTTCGGTAGGCCGGCTATCTGGACCCAATGATGAGTAATCCTTTTGGCCATTGCATAGCAATGGATTTCAATTAATATATAAACAAAAAAGAAGATTTGAGGCAAGCAATAATATTTGTATGCATAAAATGATAGAAATTTCGTGTGTACTTAGCGCAAGTTCACGTTTTATCACGAGAGCGTTTAAGATTTTTGATTAGGCTACACTGCGTTGCAATGTTTCCCCGAGGAACGAATTTGCGCTATATCGAAATTGCACCAATCGAAATTGCGCTATACGAGACATGGGTGTATACAGGTACGGAAAAAATTTTCCTAAGTCCCTTATCAGTCTCTGATGCAATCAAGGGTTTCTGCGCTCACCCAATGAGCACGTGGCATATATCTCTGTCTCAATACTGCTGGAACTTTTTTGTCTTCCCATTTACTGTGCAATTACGTCTCAAATTGAAACAAAACCAGTGACGTCTCAAATGAAGATGACTTACAATCTGAATGCTGTACATGGTAAATAACTTGATATTCCACTCTGCTTTCCTCATGGAAAGAAGGTGTACAACCAGTAGATCAAAATTTATACCATTTCCCCGAAAAAAAAGATTGACTCTGTTAGCCCATCTGAGGTTAAACCTCTCGCAGCAGAGGACATTATGGCTATACAAGGGCCAGAGATGGACATAGCGGCCAGCTTGTCTTCCAATGATTCTTAACAAGCTCCTCTTCGACATTGAAAGGTATCGCACCATTCGTGCCATGCCGAATCGAATCGTGCCATTGACGGCACGGCGCCCATTTCAACCTAGCCGGGCGTTGGGCCGTCTACGGCGTGAAATACACAAATTGAGGCTACATTGAGACTGCTTTCGGGCGGAACGACTTTTCGCCAGCCGGCGTTCACGTTAAATTCAGGGGGCTTTCTGACGAAATGACTCTCTGCAACGCTGTGTTCCGTGCCATAAACGGCGCCCGGCGGAAAATCGTCTCGTGTGAAAGTGGTCTTGAAAAGTGTTGTTATCCTGCAGAATGCAACACTGCTTTACAATTTGCGTTAGCTCATAGCCGTTCAGTTTTTCCATGATGTCGCTGTACCGGTGTGCTGAGCATAGTTTATTGTTGAGGTAATAAGAACTGGGACAAAGAAGCATGTGAATAAGTTGTCAATTAAAGTAACAATTTAAGCTACATCGCAGAATACAGAATATATTTTGAACTGACTCACAAGTTACAACTAATTAACGAATGATGTCGTCCGCGGTTGGAAGAGTTTCACTACTGATCTTCATGCTATGCAGTATGTAAACTGCGCTCCAAGCATATTAGCGTGGCCCTTCAAAATCAACATCGACCACTACTGTTTTCAGTGAATGCCTGTAGTAGTACTGCAGGCAATATTTCTGCCAAAGTAAGAATAGATTAGACTCAGATTGGGTAAAGTGTTGAATTTTTTAAATCAAACCTGGAGAAATAACCAGTGGCTGCTGATGTAATGTGACATATTGGTTGATCATGCATTCTTTAGCAATGTGTTGTTTAAACTTTTTTGCTTGGCAAATAAAATTATGGAGATGATCTTAGGTTTTTTACAGAGCTTTCCTGCTGATTTACATATGTTATGAAATTATTTTCATTTATTTCTTGTAGTTGTTCATTTAAATTTGCGATTAATTCAGATAATAAGAGTTCATCCTTGGAACCGAGAACCGATGGGGGAGAACCGGACCAGTTCCGAGAACCGAAAAAATTTAAGAACCGACTCATCCTTAGTTTATTGTATGTGAGTTTGAATTGAAATTAATCAAAATTATGCCTTTAAAATCAGCTCTGAAGCCCTCGTTTAAGAAGAGGCCCCTGGAATTGGAAACTTACGCTGCTGAGCATGGAAATGTGACCATCAAATGCAATCCTGAGGCTGCCCCAAGGCCCAAATTTGTGTGGAAGAAGGATGGAAATGTCATAGGTGCGTGATTTGAATTGTTTCTTTATAATTTATGACCTTTGTACATCTATGCACAGTGTATGTAATGTGGTTTATATTTTGATTAGATTTAAGCATACCGGGACTAGCCATGGTAATAACTTTACAGGAGTCACCTGCAATGTACAAATTGTGCGAAAATCCACAGAGAAAAAATCATTCGCCTTGTCCAGGATTCGAACCCAGATCCCCCGATTTCTTGTTGAGTGCTTTAGCCAGTTAAGCTACGGAGGCATCATTCTTCCCTGTGGAAATTTGAGGACTATACTAGACTAGGTGGTATGGACTGCTGAGCATGTGATGCAAAAAGCAGTCCAATCGTGGGTACAGCACCACAGCCAGAGAGCAAAGCTCAAACTTTGAACACAGAGGCGTTTGCTCTTGACTATTTTAAGTATACCGGGACTTGCTACGGTGATAACTTTACGGTAGTCAGCCGCAATGTACAAATTGTGCAAAAAATCGACAGAGTCCCATGTTTTTGTCATTCCAATGATACAGTATGTATATAAGTTAATTCATACATTTCTTATAGTTTCAAGGTTAGTATTAGATCATTCACATAGCCAAAATTCTTTTTGTGATTTTATTTTTCACCAAAAGCAGTAAATTTAGATAATTTGATCATATTAAACTTTCAATTTCCATGTTACTTTTATTTGATTAACGTGGAAAAAAGGTCTGTGACCAACATGTGCTAGCGAAGGTTACCCACCAATAGTTTAGCCCTCCTCACCAGACAGTCACCTTTTGCCGTAGGAAAGTACATAGCTATTATTTTGTGAATTTTGATGAATAGGAGATGTAAGCATTGAGAGTAAAAATTCAAATCAGCTGAATTCATCAATTTTTATGTTACTTGTGGCAAATTGTGTACTACAGTGTTGGTAGTTATAAAACATATTGTTTAATTTCTTCCACTTTTTATATCATTCATAAATGTTTTCCATTCAACTCCACGTGTTAAATAAGATGGCATTCACATTTTGCAGGAGCTGGTGGAAGTAGGAGAATCCTGGAGAATGGGAATTTGGTAATCAGCCGTGTTACTCGTGATGATGAAGGAGTTTACACTTGCACTGCGTCCAATGTTCATGGGTCTGATGAAAGCAAAGGAAGACTTATTGTGCTGAGTAAGTGTACCTTGTTAAATCTTATCAACTGTATGGTGGTCTTTTTTTAATATTTTTAATGTAGAATGATGGTTAATACATAATGAAAAATAGAAGTGTCATTTTTTCATGCGTGTATTCTTCATTTACCATCATATATTGTAGCTCTTCCTGTGATTACTTCCCATGGAATGCTATGATACAGTTTAACTGGTATTTTATGAAATACCAGTGTAGAACATGGGAGAAAAAAATTTAGATTGCAGTGCTGTGAAAATTTTAAGGAGTTTTGAGACTAGTTGTTTTGCTTCAATTGTATTACCGTATTTGCACAAATCTAAGACGAAGTTATTTTCCCCTCCCAACTCCTGCAGAAAAGAGGGTTCGTCTTACTATCCAATGCAAAATTTCAACTTCAGTTGGGTTGCGTAATCTACGTTGGAAAAAAAATTATGGATACCTGAGTTTGCCACCTGACAACAAAAAACCAACATTAAAAATAGCTGAAAAGTAACTTAGCTTATTTAATTTTGCATTTAAGTTAAAAAACATTTTCCATTTTTGTGGCGGCAGGCAAAGGTTCGGTGCGTGCCGATCAGTCGCTGAATGCACTTCTGCCTTGTCTGCAAGGTCGCCTGCTTTACCTTAGGTTCGGATCCGTTCAAGTTAAAGCTTGTTCAACTCACAAAATGTTTGTGACTGGTTACAATTTGCCTAAATTGTAACATTGAAGCCTCAATGTTGTCACGGAATAAACTGCTACAAAGTCATTGAATTTTCAGAGCAACAGTAAGAAGGCAACATGATTTGCCTCTGATTAGAAAGATCGATTCAATTGTGATCCTGTGATCACACTGCCGTTTTCAAAAGAAAAGTTATATTATTTGCAGAGAAAAATTCCAATTCGGCACCTGGAAGAGTATTTGGTGTTTCGGAATGCAATGTTGGACGCTGGAGACAAGATTCGATTAAGATGTTCTCATGTGTAGCAACAAGGAGAGCATTTTCTAGATATTCCGCTATGTCTATCATTAATATTAATTCCTCAATATTTTGGCGCTGAGATAAACGAAGTAATATAGAAAATTGCTATTACAAATACGGTACTTCCTCCAGTATAAATAGAAATGGTAAAAGTAATGTCTAAAAGCAAGTGAGGAATCATGTTTTTAAAAATTATTGCTGTCACCTAGAATGTTAAAATGAGTGAATATATTGAAATTGTTATTAGCTTAAATGTAATTGCTTCATGCATTATCATGGTTGTGCATCATCCTAGTGAGGGATATATAATAACTGGGTTTCTATTTGCAGCTGTAAACTCTGTTATGGTGTGAAATCTCTGTATGAAATTGAAACATTGTGGATGAAATTTAAGTCTTGATGAGGTAGAAATTCATTTACAACGTGCTTACAATATGAAACTACAGCATACAATATGAGGTAGTGTTGTTCTGGAGGCAGTCAGAGTTCATATTAATTCTAAAATGCTTCTTTTCTGTTGATTTTTGTATTGATTTATTTAATTTTTTTGATGCTGCAGGAGGACCAAAGTTCTCTGTTTTGCTGCCTCCAAGAGTGATCACTTCAGTGGATGAGCATGTAAAACTTACATGTGAAGCATATTCTGAAGAAATCTTGGACATGGCATATATTTGGACACATAATGGCCTGCGCATCCGGAATGATGAATATAATGCCTATGAGCGCATTGTAAGTATTACCACAAAGCTAATTGTGTTCTATTTTGATTTGCTCTGTGAAATTGCTGAACAATGGAGAAATGGATCCTGTTGAGCAACTTTAACTAATTAATTGTATTAATGATTCAGATTTTGGCTGTCAATTTACCTTCATAGGTAGAAATTTCTCAAAGCACATTTAAGTACACTTTGCTCTTAAATTTACAAAGCTTGTTTTTTCATGTATTTTCATTGTTCTTTTACTCAAGTGTACTTGTAGCAGTGGGAATGCCAGTTAGGTTATTTATGGGTACAAATTGCCTGGTGCGTTAATAATAATAATGAATAAAATCCTATCTCACTCTCGAATATCGGCAGCAATGCAGTTTTCATGATATTAATATTAATAAAACTTCTTAATAACAAGCATACAGTGCGTAATTTCAACGACCGCATCTCAAAAAAATAGCTTAAAGATGCATTATATTTTGGTGGTGGAGATTAGAGGGAGGGAGGGAGCGCGGGAACTGATCTTTGCCCCCTGTGGCCAAACTCCTAGTTCCAGCCCTCAGATGATCCATTTGTGCTTTCTCATCCATTTGGATGAAATATCAAACACCTGACTGAAAGAAAGAGGGAGTCTGGATGTAAGAAATGTGAGGTGAAGAGATTCTGGGAGGGTGGTGATTGTCGAGCATTAAGAGAAGAGTGGTGTAGATTGATGGGCTAGTGGATAAAGCATACTGCAGGGTCTTATCTGTGATGAGTGAGGAAGGACATGCTGTGAGGTTGAGTCACAGTCTGAGTCCCTCCAGACTTGTGCAAAAGATTTAATTCCAGCGAGTCAGGCTGGATACAAATAATAGGGAGGATTGTGTACATAATGTCATTTAGATTGGTGTTAAATAATTAATTATTAGGTGGGAGAATCGAATGGAGAGCTGCATCACACCAATGTTTAGACTGTTGACTCATGGCAGTGACAATGATCGTCATACAGAATGAATCCATATCTATGATGTCTAAACTCTAAAACTAGTTGCACCATTTAAATATTCTGTGGACCAAGGAGTGGCTGTGTATTGGTTTGCTCACTATGCCAGCCTAGGAGACAGCATGGTCATATCCTTGCCTGCCAGCACAAAGGTCTTATTTCAAATCCTGCCTGGGTGGAATTTCCTCCATCCAAGATGTTGGTGTGTGTTTGTCTAACAACCTAGTTGTAAGAGTACATGATAGTCATAAATTAGCTTGTTAATGAAGATGATATCATTTTTCTTTTTATTATGGAATTCTGCAATGCATTTGAAATTATTAAATTAATTTTGGTTTGAGGCCATTGAAGCTTGTTTGCTTGCTGGAAATGCAATTAATATTTTAGTGCATAAATGATGGTGTGTGAAATCTGATGCAGCTTTTATGCAACTATGATTTGTATACTTACAGAAAATTGATGGTGGTGATTTGCACATAATGAATGCTTCATTGGCTGAGGCTGGTGACTATGAATGTATTGTTAAGAGTGCAGTGGGCAGAATAGCATCCGCTACTACTGTTGTGATTCAAGGACCACCCGGACCTCCAGGTAAGAGGGGGCTCGCTCACCAAATTTCTTACTGTCCACTGTGAAAGCATCTAGAAAAATGAAAGATCTATATATAATAGAACTTGTTTAGTACATGTCTGAGGGGACCACAAAAAATGATTATACTAACCAGGAAAACATGCTAACAAGGAAAGTAAATAATAGCAGTTGGGTTAATTGCAATCTGTGGAAAAGTCGTCATAATTACAATTACTCTTGGTAGTTCTCGTAGGATCACCTTCCTAAACTATTTTCGCATTTAAAATCAAGAAAATGAGCACTAAATTGAAAAACAATACCATGTGAATAAAAATCACAATGCTTGATAGATTTCCCGAAGACAATTACATGAAAACGGCGTCAATCTCCCGTGATTTATCCTATGTACATATATTTATAGAAAGAGGACAAGTGAAGCTAAGTCATTTCTTCTTTCTCACAGCATACTCAGAGAATATAGCGACAGCCCTGAGTATGTCAATTGGTTGTTTTTAAACATTATAAAAATTGGGCAAAATTTTATTGACCTTAAATAATGGCAACAGCCTGGTTTCTCCTTCTTCTGGAATGAAACCATATCGATTGTTGTATCGATCGATATATTGATTAATATCTCACAAGATTATGAAATTACAGCATCATTACATGAAGATTTTTATATTATACAGTTGAAATTTACTTTTAAAAATTTTTCTAATGTCGTCTGCTTTCTATTTCTCATGCCGAGATCAAGCATTTTTACGCTAAGCTTCGCGTGGAGATCCAGAGCATCGTTTGGTCCCGCAACAGTAGTCAAGTAATGACGCATGTACTCCATAGCCTCGACTGCTTTAGACAAAGTGGGAATTGGATAAGACTCACTTCCTTCCTCAGCATCATCTTCATCACTTCCATCTTCATATTCTTTCAACTCCTGTTCGTGAATTTCATCGATTGACATGGTTTGGCAAACAGTGAGATCATCATCACACTTGCAATACTCGTTGAAATTCACCTCTCCAGCAAGGATTTTGGTCCACTTCCTCGAGAATTTCAATCTTTTCTAAAGTTGTAATCTGCTTCACTATTCGTTTTCTCTCCATTTCAATTGTAATTTAACTGCTCTTGCTATGATAACTCCTGCAATAGCAACAACTGCCCACTTGCGAAATTTGTGCTGAGTGTGGCACCCCAAAGGCAACAGAAGATGAGGAGCTTGGGGTGGGGAAAAATGGGGCTTCTCATTGGCTGCAGTTTTGCATTGTCAGACATTCCCGAAAAATGGCCTCATTTTATTGTTCATCACGTCAAAAGAATTGAGAAATGCGTTTGGATAAATCATGGCCATAGAAAGAGAGATGTGGAATGAATGTCAGAATGTCAATGGCTGATTATAATAAATTAAATCATGATTTCTGAGGTTTACAACCCTTAAGCAGATACTAGAGAATGAATTGCGGGTTGCATCACGGCAAGCAATTGAGCGTACTAACCAGGAAAGTGCAACTTTTTCAAACGTACTAACCAAATAATATTACCTGTATTTTGTTCGGATGGTACCGGGACCGAGAGAAATCGCCTTACTAAGGAGGAAAGCGTACTAACCAAGTTCCACTGCATTTCCACTTCTTGATGCATCGCCTACTTCTCAGGGCAATGTGGCAAAAATCCAGGACTTTAACCCTTTTGCAGAGAGTTGATGATGTCATGAACTCCTGCCAAGAGTGTCACCAGTACTTCCCTACTCCTCAGCCTCACATGTTGGCCTCGCATTACTCATTCTTGTGAACATCCCCATGAGTGATTCCTTCCCTCAGTGGGAGGTTCCCTCTAAACGAGTTAATGATCCTGAACTGTAATGATCGATCTTTGTCTTCCATCAGCATAATTCATGTAACAAATTGTGATTTTTGGCTGAGTGATCGACCCCATTTTCTGAGTACCAATATTGCAGTCCTTCATTTATTGAGATGATTCGTTTTCATTGTGATCTAGGAAGGATGTTTTGTGAACATTCCACTTAGTTAACCTTTTTAACTTTGTTAACATTTCTGAAAAGTATCTCATAAAAATGAAAGAAGGAATTATTCATTTTGGAGCAAAATCAATTTGTTTTGAAGAGTGAGATAGAACCTCCTAATTATGAGTAGGTGGTGGTGCTTCAGCATCTTTTTAATTCTCTTTTGCTAGCATTGACTTTATGTTCATTCTGACCTTATTTTCTTGTAGAAAGTTGTGGCATTTGTTTTCAATTTTTTTTTGTATGATTTACTTAAAAGGTTTACATAGCCATAGGTGTAAATGACATAGTTTGTCATTTGTATATTTTTATTCACTTATTCTTCGTAGGTGGTGTGAAAGTGGTTGACATTTCTAAAACATCAGCTACTATTCAGTGGACGGATGGTGCATCAAATGGACGTGCCATCACTAAATACATCATTTCTGGTCGAACAAATTGGAACAGCACGTGGTATAATGTATCTGAAGGTAGGTGACTGTAAAGTTAATAAGTTATTTTAAGGGACTCATGCATAGGATAGAGTAATTAAAGCTTTTGTTGCTATACAATACCAGTATTCCTGTTAAGTGTTATGATCTCTCATCCCTTTTCATGCCTTTTATTTGTTTTTAAATATTTCATTTAGTTGCTCACGCAATACTTTTTAACTAAATCCTTTAATTTAATTGTGTGTGACTTAATTTTACAGTAGAAACTCACTTATGAAACGTTCAGCAGAGAACCAAGAAAAAGTTTCATAAGTAAGGAAGTTTCATATGTAAGGTTTTTTTGGTATTTAGCACGAAATCCTCTTCAATAGGGGCCGGTTTGTTTCCAGGATGTAATTACTCATTTGGAGACAAGAAATTGAAGCCTAAAAATCTTATTTACTCACAAGCAACACCACAGATGATGTGTTACTTTAAGAGAAACATAACTTTGCATTCCTGAACAAACATTACCCATGGCTGAATGTCTTGGTCGAATTACCAGCATTTCTGGCCCTAAGCCGCAGGGTTATTATACTGGAGAAATTTCGGAATGGTGATACTAAATGTTCACAGAAAAGCCAATTTGAAAAAAGTTGGCTAATTTACAACAGTTTTCAGGAAATTCATTTTACCACCTATAGACAAACCAAGATTGGAGATCGAAGAAGTGAGATGCCTGAGAAAAGTCATCCAAATTAACCCGATAATTAGGGAGCAAAATTTCACTAATGCATCGCCAAGGCTTCACACCCTGTGGGTCCAGGTTCAAGTTCTGGCAGTGGCGGAAACTTTTCAGAGATGGCTGTATCCCTGCTTGAGAGTAGTATGGAGAGAACTTCCAGTGCAATACACTGTCCGGCAGATGGGACATTAAGCCCTGGTTAAGCCTGTCGTTACAACCTGGCTAATTCCAACACAGGATTTCTATCCTCTCTCCCTTACCTCATGACGAGAATGACCCCAGCTGTAGGGTACCTCCCTCCAAATACCAGACCATAGATAATACAGAGCACAAGGCACCCGGCAGTGGTGTAAGTATGGGGGGAATCAGGGGAGAGATTCCTCCCCAAAGCCTCAGAGAAATGAAAAAAAGAACATTTTAAACAATTGTCTAGTTTTGATATGCAGCAACTGCATCTGCTTAAAGTAAAATTTTAAGTGCCAAAATGATGTAAAATATATTTACAGGCATATCATTTTGTTTAATTTTCTGGGAATCCCTGTTGCCCCGGGGGGAGGGGGGGGGGGGGAATCGCCCCCCAGGTACCACCATCCCCCCACCCCAAAGCATATTCATAGTTACGCCACTGCCATCCAGAATATTCTGTAACTAAGATTTTTCTGGTGCTTAGATCACTTCTTTTAAGTGAGCAATTTAAATAACCGCGCAACTGCCATCAGTGATGAATGAACAAAAATAGATTAAGAGCCCATAAAAATCTGTGTTTTTGTGAATAATGTTGAAAAAAAAATGTTTACGCACTAAAAAAGAATTTTCCCATGAAATTTTAGGAATAGTATATTGAATCTACCGGGTATAGCTTCTCTGTTGGCAGTCTTCCTCGAATTCAGTGTCGGTAAGTTCGCAGCGCTGAATTCGAGGAAGCTGGGACTCACAGGCCGCGTGATTTGTCTTCACAGAATTATTTACTTTCCCATTTCTAATAACAACACCAGGCACTTTTTGTACTTTGATATAATCGTTATAAGCCATTCCTGAGTCGAAAGGAACTGCCTTTTCTTTCCATTTTGAATTTGACTTTAATGATTATGTGACGACTGACGACGCGAGTAATTCTACGAGGGCATTCACACTAACTCTCGTTCTGTTAAAAAACAAATGCTTGCCAGCAGGCAGAGTTAAGCTAATAGCTATTCAAGGTCTGAATATGTTTCATTTAAACCCACTGAGTTACAAGTTGGGTCAGTTTTGATCTGCGTGCTGCATAAGCAACTTTCCCCTGGTGCAGTTCACTTTTTTCTTTGCTAGAGCCATGGTCCGAAGACAGATAAAAATAAAACAAATAAAAATGAAACCTGACTTTATTAAACACACACTGAGAACACTCCTTAGTTCGAAGTCAACCCACCCTGGAAAGTACGGAACCACTTGTACGAGGTGAAGTTTGGAACTGATGCTATCGCGTACGGTATGCTGCATCAACTGCCGAGAAGCTCAGCTGCTAGTATATCGAGTTTTGCCAGAAATCACTATCGTATGTTTCCAATTATTTCCGTGCTTAAACAAGGTTAGAAATATGTCGTGTTAGGTCTCATTCTTTTTTTAATTACGTGCACATTACTAATATTTCAATCTAATAAAAGTATAATACCAATTGCCAAAAATTATTGTTAGACACCTTTTGGGCTAATTGGTGATTCATCCAGCAGTTGACCTCCAGAAACGGGGAACTTTGAAGGAGATAGGCTGACAAAATTCAGTGGGTGAGTATTGGAGAGGCACGAAACACGTTTCTATTGTTCTCGTGTAACTTGATATTTTCTTTCGAAGCTAAGGTCTTCGTAATACAATCCCTGCAAAAGCTGGGACTTATTGTTTGATTTCGGAGTAGAGGAAAGCATCGGAGGGGAGAGGCAAATGCTGAATGGAGGGGAATTGTGGATCTTGGGAAATGCGCTAATGTTACTATCCCACAGCACTCAGCTTCTCCCCATGGTAGTTCAATCTCCTGGGGAAGATTCAAACTATGTGTTTGTCGTCATTAGCCACATATAACACATCATAAGCACGAAGTCTCATTTTCATCAAACCGTGGATGTGGGAAAATTATACGACCGGACTGCAATCTTCAAACGATCAATGCAGGAAAACGATACTTCGGGGAACGGTAGATGCGGGAAAAAATTTCACTGTCTTCATGGAACTTTATTTGGGACCAGGAATGAATGAGGGAAAATGATCAATGTGGGAACGATAGATCTGGGTTCCACTGTACATGGGTTCAAATGGGGTTATTCACGGGACCAAATAGAGTGTGTAATTGAGGTCATCGTATAACTGAGGGTCGTATGACTTAGGTTCTACTGTATCCTATTCACTCCAGATTCAAATGCCCTGTGACACGTATCACAACTAATGCTGACAGCATATGCGTGCGTGCTTTGGTACTTAGAATTTTGAATAAATGATGAAGAAAGAGATAGGAGAACAGTTGGAGAAAAATCTGGTCATTTTCTGGTTCATGAACTGGGTAAAGTTTGTTCAGGTGATTCATTTCATTGTTGCCAACATTCAATATTTGACTCACTCCTCATTGTGAGGGATGACGGTTTTAAGACAGAGGGAGCATATCAATATATATGTTGGTAATGATGAAATCACTCATTTGGCTGGGAAACCAAAAATGCTTCTTTAAGCGAATGACTTTCTCTTAAATTTTGAGGTGTATGTTTATCACCTGCAGAAAGTGTCAAAATTAAAGGTGCTTGCTTTGTGCTGTGTCAGAAGAAATTAACGCAAAGGTCATTGGCATGTGAAGGCAGCCAGCTCAGGAACTACTTGAAGACATCTGCCTTCCAAAATTTTGTTCTCTTAATGCTCTCATATAACTGGGAATTTTAAATACTAAATGCCCCTTATACTGGGGAAATTAATCATATCCATTGCCTTATGGCAGCATCCTCTGTACCTCGTGCTAGGTTTGCGAAGTTTTAAGATCAGAAAAATGTCCACAGTGTATGTACAGCATCAAATTATCCATCACTGGGACTTGATCTGTCGAACCTCTGGTTCGTTGCATGATACTTGACCCCCCTACACCACCAGAATGATTATGCCCTCAGGCAGTTTCAATTCCCAATATGTCAACTGTGCTCTCAGATGTCCCAACAAGTGTAAGCTTTATTCTCGGTGAGACGTGTACGAAACATACTTAGGAAAATATGGTGAAGAATTATCAGTTGGGTCTTTTTCCCATTGTCATAAGGCGATGAATATAACTAATTTCCCCAGTATAAGGGGCATTTGGTTTTTAAAATTCCAAGTCTTATGAGAGCATTACAGGAAAAAATTTTGGAAGACAGAAGTCTTCAAGTAGTTCCTGAGCTGACCGCTTTCAGACGCCAATGAGCTTTGTGTAAATTTTTTTCTGCCTCTCTACCATGTGTGACCAGTTAAAAGGTGTGAACTGAGCTGGCAGGAAGGTGAAACCATTTCAATCATCTTATTATGTAATTAAAGATAAAGATGTGATACTTGAAAAAAGTTCAGGGTTCATTATTGAAAATAGGGGAAGGTTTAATGTTTAACTATGTAATCAAATTTTGTCCATGCATATGAGATTTCCATGTGCTGAATGTAGTTTTTAGTTTGCTTAAGGAATATTCTGGTTTTTTTATTAACCCATTTATGCCTAGTGTTCCATTTTTGGAACACCTGACGCGACTTTCTAATTTAATTACTACGACTCATTATACAGCAATATGCCACGGTTTTTCTTTCTGACCCTCTTTATAAAGATACATTTTATTACGGGGCGCAAAGAATTAGTCAGTTTTGCCAACCCATCGTGGTCCGTGTGTTGATAAATATTGGTCTTTTTTTTCAAGGCAGTTTCTCTGAGACCATCTCAAATGTTATATTAATAACTATTTGCCATTATGTCCAAATTTTGTAAATTGTTCCCTGCATGTTCAGTAATAGATAACCTATAGTGTTATAGGAAGAAAATTTTGAAACAATGTATTTTGTTTTAGTTATAAGCTTTTATTTAACAGTGTTCCATTTTTGGAACACTAGGCAAATCCACTACTATCATGTGTGCATTCAGGCGCACTGAAATATTCACTTTAATTTAAAAAAAAGTCAGCAATTAGATTTTATGCGACAGAGGGAAACTATGATATGTCTTGGCTATAATCAGATTCCATTTCAGTGAAAGAAAAAATACATCGATATCTGATCAATTATGAACAGAGAGATGAAAACATATGAGTCACCCTGTGCACTCTTCCATTCGGGACCAAGCCCCCTGGGTCATATTGGCATCGTGAGCATTAATCAGTGAGCGAAGCGCGGCTGCTTGCACCCAATATGCATCTCCTTTTCTTTTTAGCAGAAAGTTTATCGTAAGTGTTTGGGATACGCACTTGTCCTGCCCCCCCCCCCCCTTCTGCCGTATCGGCCATTAGAGTAATGCTTATATTCCTTTCCCTCTCCGTGTCTGAAGGCTGATGATGATGATGACTATACACAGTGAATGATCATGCTGAATGATGATGACTTCTCCGTTACACACGGGAATGAAATCATTCGCCGTGTATAGCGGAAAAATTCGCGAATGAACCGCCATGTGCATGATCATTCAGTGAATACTAGAACATGTTCTATTTTACTCGCATCATCCTATATCATAGATCTCTTGATCACTCAATACGATCATTTGCATGTTCATTCACCATGTATAGCCGTCTTAGCAATGGGAATTTTAGCCTTTTAGTTGTGCGCAAATGGAAGAAAAGCGATATGACTGCCCAGTCAGTAGGAGGTAGAGTTTCAGAAGAACAAATCACAAAAATGAAAACCCCTACAGAATATTTAGGACTCCTTTAGGGAACTGAAGTGATTGATATGATTATCAAATATTCCAATTTATATGCTGCAAGTAAGGGCGTAAACCTTGAACTGACTGTCAGTGATTTTCGGGAATGATTTTCCTGAGTGGCTACGTCTCTGCTCCAAGACGGCGTATGTTTTTGAAGCAAAGACCAGATTCGCATAATTCTCTAGCTACTGATGCAATGAGACGTTACCGATTTCAAACCATATTTTTAAATTTGCATGTTGCTGACAATTCTAACTTGAACCATATGGACAAGTTTTCCAAGCTGTGACCTCTCATAGAGCAACTGAATATTTGCTGGTTTCAGCCTTATCAAGGAAAAAACCCGGACACTCAATACCAAGAATATGGTGTAGGTGCTTCAATTGTTTTGAAATTTACTGAGGCACTCACAACGCAGCATCCTGGTAAATACCATTTTTTGTTCGACAACTTTTTCACAAAAATTTCACTCCTTGCTAAACTTCATTCAATGGGCCATCAAGAAACAAGTACAGCAAGAAAAGATCACATTGACAAACCTCCTTTAATACCGAATGCTACCCTACAGGAAAAAAAAGATGAGGGCACATTTGATTACCGAATCGATGGTAAAGGCAATATTGTTTGCAGATGGAATGATAACAGTTATGTGACTAATGCATCTTCTGGTGACGGTATCAATCCTTTGCAACGGGTCAGTCGTTATTCTCAAAATCAGAAAAAAAGATAAAAGTTACTCAGTCAAATTTAATCAAGGTCTATAATCAGTGTATGGAAGGAGTGGACAGAGCTGATGAAAATATTGACAAGTATCCGTGGAAAGAAATGGTACTAGTGCCCTCTGTTATTCTGCTTTGAGCTGGCTTTACAAAATGCTTGGCAATTGCATAAAATAAGCGATGGGAAGCCAATTTATCTACTTTAATTTCATCGCCGTGTTGCTACATATTCACTATGTAGACATATGTTAATACTGCTGAGCCTGGTAGGAAAAGGAGACCATTCATGAAGACCATCCATATAACCTTGACTCACGTCAAGAAGGCATGAATCATACGATTGTAAAGCAAGAAAAGCAAACTTGTTGTGTCCATTGTCACAAAAATATCACTTAACAATGTAAAAAATGCAATGCATCCTTTCATGTTAGGTGTTCACCTGAGAATCACTCTTAATCGTGAGTTAATAAATGACTGAATCAAATGATTTGCATGTTATCATTAAGTACGTCATAGTAGTGGATTTGCCTAGTGTTCCATTTTTGGAACACCTCGTAATTAATAATTGGCAAGAGATACATTGATTTTTCTATCAGATATAGTTTTCATACGTATTTTTATCTATAATATGTAAAAACCAGGGTAAAATTCGCATTTTTCAAACCTTCGGCATAAATGGGTTAAGGGAAATATAAAATTCAGTGCTGAGTAGTAATGTGAGTTAAATGGTTTTTGCCAATTATTGTGATCTATTTTAAAATTTTCCTATGATATTTTAGGGGTGATTGCTACAGAAGTCGGCAGATATAATGGTCGGAAAGAAGCATTTGTTCGTGAAGTGTTGTCTCCATGGTCAATCTATGAGTTTAGTGTAATGGCTGGAAATGAACTTGGCTATGGTATTGCATCTGCCCCCTCACCTCAGTACAATACCCCAACGGACCATCCATACAGGGCTCCTGCTAATGTCGGTGGAGGTGGAGGAAAGATTGGTGATCTAACCATCACTTGGCAGGTAAGACGATCGCTCATGTTAATGCTAGACAATTTTGGTCTTCATGATGTCATGCAGTGATTCTAACTTAGCATTTTTATTGTCATACCTGGATTGAGTTTATTTGTGTCAGTGATTAATAATATACATTAGTTAGGTCCATGATTTGTTATATTTAAGTCAAATAACTTAATACAGTTATAGGCTGTAGGTCTGAATTAAAATATAATAACAATATAGTACAGAAGAAGCTATTGATTTCTTTGTTGTAAAATATAATGAAAGGATGACAATTTTTATGTCATATGAATTTTCTTGTAAGTGCTATTGCTAAATGGCATTAGCTCTTATCACAGAACTTGTAATGCAGTGATTGTAAATTGGTGGTATTCCTTTTCTTATTTTCTCGCAGTGTCCAATAGCCAGTGGTTA
Source organism: Ischnura elegans (assembly GCF_921293095.1). Classification (NCBI taxonomy): domain Eukaryota; kingdom Metazoa; phylum Arthropoda; class Insecta; order Odonata; family Coenagrionidae; genus Ischnura; species Ischnura elegans. The sequence goes on from NC_060259.1 coordinate 41,790,022, forward strand.
AAATATTACCCCGCTATGTTTTCTCTAAGTCAGTCGGGAGCTCCTCAAAATAGAAAACTATTTAGTTATTTTTCCTTTTACTCATCAAAGCTTCTTCCACTTGTCCCTTTCAGTGTATCTCATCCTGATTTTCTTGGTGATTTAATTTGCTATGTATAGTTAATTTGGTGGTGTAGTGATTACATATCTAATCTATACACACAGAGATCATAGGAGTTGCCTGAATAAGTGAATAGGACAATAGGGAAACATTGTTTGAGTGATTTTATATTTTGTATTTTATTGTAGTTTTGTAGCTTTTTAATTAGACTCATGTTATGATTGCCTTCCTTTTTCCCTTTATTTTGTAAAGCCTCTACATATTGGAGATCAAAATGGTCCTGGAATATACTATAAAATATTTTGGCGGAGGAAAGGGGACATGGAATTTCAAACTCTGGAGCTCAAAGGCATGGGGAACATTGGGATGGCAGTTGTGAAGGTGCAACACAAGTACTATTACACAGAGTATGAAGTTAAAGTTCAGGTAAAGTAGTTTTGCGATCATTTACGTTAGTTTTTTTCATTATTTCATTTTATTTTTATGATGACCTTCTCTGTTTAATGTAGGCTGCCAATGAGGTGGGCTTTGGCCCTGAATCAGAGGTAGTTACAATCTTCAGTGCTGAAGATATGCCACAAGCTGCTCCCAGTCAAGTGTCTGCCCTCTCTTACAACTCAACTGCACTTAATGTCTCATGGATTCCAATTGAGCAGACACGTGAAAGAGTTCGTGGGAAACTCATTGGACACCGGGTAAGACCTCAATGCTACAAACTTGCACTTGAGTATTGTGTATCGTATACATAGTTAATGAAAAATTGCTAATTGCCCTCAAGGATTCTAATTTATTCTTCATAGATTTAAAAAATCTACTTTTTTCATATCTCTACCATTACAATGCTGGGTTAGGCTGTATTAAACATTCTGGGCAATAATTTGTCTAAAACATAGGCCCAAATCCTGCACCATCAGTTTTTGGGTGCTGCCAAATTTCAGGTGCTGTGGTAGTAACCAGTATCGTAATGTTTTTAACAAAGGAATTTGATATGTTACATGAAAATTAAATTAAATTTTTAGGAAATGTATTTAATTGACAAATAGTGTTGGATTAATTGGAAAGTAATTGTTTCTAGATTTACAAACATTCATATTTAACTATATAGGTAGGGCCAGTGAAAAGAATACACATTACTTATGTATGAATGTATTACAGAATATCGTCATTAACCCTAGAAGTGCACACTTATTTTTTCAATCATAAAGTGCACACTGGGGTCCAGCGGACCCCATAACTTTAAATTTTTTTAATTTGAACCCCCTGATATTTTTTTAATATTAATATAGTAAATATCAATAATAGAAGTGTTTATTACACAAATATGTAACTATAAGTTATTTAAACATAATAAAATGAAAGTAAAACAATATTTTTCATTCTAAAGACATAAAAATTCTTTAAGAAAGTCACCAATCCTACTTTTATTTACTCTTACGAATGTTTTAGATGTACAGACAAATAGATTTAACAGCTTAAGTATTACATTCTGTAGTTCATGTAAAAAAATATTTCATATTTATTCTTTCGATAAAACGTATTAATTTTAACAATTGAAAACAACAAAATTTTCCAGTGTATTTTTTTAAATTTTTTTTCACAAATTTCATTAGGACTTCCTATTGCTCCAAAATGTACATTACTATTATTTATTTCACAGGTAAAATATAAATTTTTAGAAAAAAATGGTTTGTTGTTAATTTCTCACTCCAGTACAGGTAGTACACAGATAACTTCGGTGCTCGTCACACATCGGAGCGCGGCACGATGAGCATATAATTCTTGTTTTTCTGTCTCTATTCCTTGGGCATGAGCTGCATCGCATTTTGCTGCGAAGGATATCAGGTTTATCAATCGCTGATATTTCAATTTTTAAAATTTCCGCAGTAGTATTCCTGATTGAAGAACACAGGTTTATTTCAAATTCCGTTGATGCAAATGAGGTTTGATGAGTGACAAAGCCAAGTTTTTCAAAAATGTTCTCCGATTTATTTTTTCATTACTATCAATATGAGAGTAAAGAACCATTGCGTTTATACCAGATTGGTCTAGCATGCCATAGAAAATCCGCATTGGCCATTGAAAGGTTTTTCTAGAGTTTCTTTTCTGCTGTGTATATTCATGACACAGTTGATCAAATGTGTCTGTTCCTCCTTTAGTGGCATTATACCTGCAAATAATCTCGGGCTTTCCATTGTCTTCATTTATAGCTCCACCCAAATGAAAAGATGACAACAAAAGGACTATTATATTACTTTTCGGTGTGAAAGACACCAGGGTCATGTCAGGGTCAAAGGCAATTCGTGAAGATTGAACAACAGCTTCTTGTAAAATCCACTGGAATTTGACGCTTGTTTTTACGAATGGTGCCCACCATCATTTTTGAATAATCTTTTAGCATCTTCTTTACAAGCTCAACAGAAGTGAACCAATTGTCGCACGTAATATTTCTATTCGTGCCATGAATTGGTGTTGACAATGTCCGTACATAATATGTCGGAACAGTTATCTGGATTGGTAACTACTTTTCCTATGTAAGGATAGGCATTTACCATGTAAAACGTTTTTGCATCATTCATCATTACAATTTTTATGCCATACTTATCTGGCTTTCCTTTCATATATATCCGAAAGGGGCAACGACCTCAAAAACCGAGAAGTTGTTCATCTACTGTACAATACTCATGAGGAGTGTAACATTTCTTGCAATTATCTACAAACCCTTCCCAAATTTCACGAAGTGGTGCAAATTTATCGATCGTTCTGCGCTGCATTCTCGCGTTTTATCATCAAAACGCAAGGTTGACAGCAAAAACAGGAATCGGTGAAGAGACATGGTGCATTGATACAACGTAGATCCAAACTCAGTTGACCAGAGTTCATACAAATTTGTGTAGCACGTCTTCTGCACCCCAGAAAAACATGGAAGTCTCAATCTCCTCAACATCTACATCACCGTGGTACGATTGAGGAATTGTGACATTTTGACGCTGCCGTTGTATTTCCTCATTTGTGTGCGTCATTATTTTATTTCGTAAAGCACTATCCAACAGTAATTCCCAAGCTTTCCGGGGAGTTTTGACGTCGTGCGCTGCTCCTTTTGATCCAGGCAGATCCGAAACCAAATTTCGCTCTCTCTTTCGATCTCCAAATGATTTCAAACGTCAATGTTTGATGAATAGTTTACTATTATGAGTAATATATGTTCAAAACAATTGCCCTACAATCAATTCCATTGAAGTTTGTTCGTACGTCTTTCACTCCGAAGTTCCTAAATTATTTGCAAAAGAGGAAACCAAGATATTTCACAAAAAAAGTTGATGTCCTCAAATATCCCAAAGTGATAAAAATGATAAACGACATTTCAATTACTATAAACGTATAAATACGATTATAACAAATGTATTTGCAGCAAAAAAGGCAATAAACAAATGTGTTAATTTTTCCTGCAATTTCAAAAAAATTTCATGAAGTGCACACTGGGGTCCAATGGACCCCAGACCATTTTCAATATTAAATTATAAAGCAATAAGCGCGTTGAAAAAATCACCACACTCATGAAACTTTTACTAAGATATAAAAGGAAATTTACATTGGTATGAGCTTTCAATATTTTGCGCATTACAAAAGTTACAGCAAAGAAAAAAACTCCTGGGGTCCACTGGACCCCAGTGTGCCCTTCTAGGGTTAAATGTCATTAGTCAAAAAATAAAATTAATAGAATATGTTAAATGCTATAAAAATCTCGTGCGATTTAAATGCATTTTATGTAATGTAGTTCATTGAGCTGTCTTATAATACCCTATCTTGTTATACTTACATAAAAACAGTTACATTCAGTTGATTTCATCAACAGAAGAATGTGGCTGAATTCGGGTGAATGTCATTAATCCCAGCACTTCCTCAATCTAACATTTCATTAATAAATATCCAAATACATATTATGTAACAGTAATTAAGCTATAGAACAATTGCATACACTGGGGATCAATCAGGGGTCAAACAATTGATGGAAATCAAATTGATGAAACATGTACCTGAAATGGCAATAGCTTCTTATCATTTAAACATTTTTATCGCATGCTCTAGAATGTTTTTGCAACTAAAGATGTAAATTTCTTACAAAATAATATCTTAAAATATTCTGGTTTGGCTTTGAAGTCATCTGCTTGAATCGAGGGTTGAGTACTTCCCCAATACAGTGAGCCCTTGACATACGAAGAAGATTTTGGGTGCTCGACTGCATAAAATCCTGTTATAGAATCTGTAATTTCTCACCTAGAATATTATTCTTGAAATTTATTCATAGAACTTAACTACTCTTGTTTCATTAATTATTAATCTGAAATACATCTATTACTTATATCCAAGATGGCTTCCTGAAATATTTTATATGAAACTTTTAAGTGATTTTATTTCTATTTAGTTGACGAGGCGTCACTGATTGATGCTGATTCCTTGGTATAATATCTTATCTTTTCCTTTCTAATGATGGTTGTAGCTCAAGTATTGGAAGGAGGATGGGAAAGAAGAAGATGCCGTATACTACCTCAGCCGAAGTACCAAACCATGGTCACTTATTGTTGGTTTGCAGCCAGATACTAATTACTATGTGAAAGTAATGGCCTACAATGCTGCTGGAGAAGGACCTGAAAGTGAAAGATTTTTGGGTAATTGTTTTATCTTATGTTAAATTATAATTAAATACGCCAATGTATGAAATTCGCTATGAAGAAAATATTTGACTTAGCCGGGATACTTCATAGCAAACTTCATCCATTGGTGTGTTTAACTTTGCACCCGTGTGCGTGACTGCGTATAAAGTCACTTGTTCTTGCAGTGCTTATGTTCAATTATGCTAGACACATTGTTTTTATCGTTGTAATTTGTTTGTCCTGTGATCTGAAAAAGTAATAGTACTGTTTAGAAATCAAGGAAAATCAATCATGATGAAGTGCATTTACAGTTGGACTAAAAGCATTGCAATGAATTGAGTGGGTCCCACTTTTACCACAGTTCAAAAATGGCTTTCAGATCTATTCTATAGTCCAAGGAGGAGAGAAAGTGGAATAATATTTACCTCTCCCACTATATTGCTAGTAAAGCATCATTTGATGCTATAAGGAGGACTCAGTACATTGATGGTCACAATTCCTACCTTTGTTGTTGAATTGCTGTTATTTTGCTTGACATTGAATTATTTTGGATGGTGGATATTACTCATGAAAATCAATTAATTTGAGAAAACCAAAATGTAACTTTTGAACCTCAGTATTGTTAGGAACTACAGTAGCTCTTCGTAAAACAAAGTCAGACTAACCTTAAATGCACAAACTTTGTACTGACTCTAAATGTGCCCAAAAATTATTGCAATGTCTGTCTTTACCCAAATCCACAACCAGCGTGGTGCATTTACTTCACTGTTCAATTATTTAAACTAGGGATGGGTCGAATAGTAGATTTCTCGAATTCGAATATCGAATTCGAATATTAAATCATTGCTCGAATATTCGAATACCTCGAATTTCGAATACCTCGAATACTAAACGATGAATGTGAAAATGTTTGACTAGGTCGCCTATGCAGCAGGAAACCCAAGATTTTGGCGAGTAATTGTGATTGCCTTTAAAGGATTCAAACAGGAATTTAGCTGATTAATGGAATATTTTAATTTTATGTAAACAATAGGGTAGTTTCCTTCATTAAAGAAAACGAAAGGTATTGATTGTGATTCGTTACCCACCATTAGTGTATTCATAATATACAAATTATTTCGTTCTAGAAATACCGGTTTAGACTAATGGCAATGTTCAATTTTACCTCATTTGAAAAAGGCCAGATTGGCGCCTATGCGATGCCACTCCACGAGACATCACAGGGACCTAGTTTCTACACGAGAGGATCGGAGTTTTACATCGTCTGAGGTTACCAATGCATGCATGAGGCACAGAGCTCAGGGAAACATGTCTTAATAATCACACAGTCTGTTTGATAAGGTATTAATAATCCATATTTAAGCCAAGCGCTACCAGCTAGCATGGTACTCGGGTACCTGCTAGCATCCTGCGTCGTAATAGCGCTCAGAGCCTCGCCCCAAGGTCACCTCATTTGCGGCAGCGGGAACCAGAACGACGTCACGCGGAGTTTTTCCCGGCATTCATACTTAACCGTCGCGTTTTCGCGCGCTTGAAAATTTTCACTTTTAATTTAATCGCGAAAAATAGGTATTGTAATTTAAAACTCTAAAAGCGTTTAATACGTACTTCAGGAGTATTAATATTTCGATTTAGGCAATAAAAAATAATAGGAAACCACCCTATTTGAGCATTACGCCTCCGTCGTATTTCTTCTTCTTCCCGGTATTTATTTTCCTGCGCAAAATGCTTAAATAAAGTCAGAAATATGTCGTGTTTGGTCTTATTCTTTTTTAAATTACGCGCACATTACTAATATTTCAATCCAATAAAGGTGTAATAACAATTGCCGAAAGTCATTGTTAGACACCTTTCGGGCTAGTAGATGACTCATGCAGCAGTTGACCTCGAGAACGGGGGAAATTCGAAGCAGGTAGGTAGAAAAAGGTCAGTGGGTGAGAAAAGGGGGTGGGTGCGAGACACGTTTTTATTTTTCTCGCGTAACTTGATATTTTTTGAAGCTAAGGTTTTTGTAATACAATCACTGCGCGAGCTGGGATCTTTTGTTTGATTTCGGAGAAGAGGAAATCGTCAAGAGTGGGTGAGGCGAATGCTGAATGGAGGGGGATAGCAGATCGTGGGAAATGCGCCAATGTCACTATCCCACGGCACTGAGTTCCTCCCTATGGTAGTTTCATCTCCTGGAGATGATTCAAAATAAGTGCCTGTCATTATTAGCCACAAAGGACACACGGCAAACACCTCCTCTCATTTTATCAAAAGATGGATGCGGGAAAATGGTCAGTGGGGAGAAAGAGGGAAGGGTGAAACACGATTCTATTATTTTGCGGTAACTTGATATTTTTTTCAAAGCTGAGGTCTTCGTAATACGATCCCTGCACGAGCCGGGACCTTTTTTTTGTTTTCGGGGAAGAGGAAATCGTCTGAAGGGGTGGGGCGAACGCTGAATGGATGGGGATAGCGGATCGTGGGAAATGCGCCAATGTTGCTATCCCACGGAACTGAGGTTCTCCTGATAGGGGACACCTGGGATTTTCGGATTTTTTTCATCCGATCAATTTCGGTTCCCCACGTCGAACTCTTTTCACCGTTCGAACCCGTGAATTTGATGTATTTCGTCAGCTTGCCTAAAACGGCGCTGCATGCACTAGACGACTAGAGTTCTCATTTTTCCGAATCAACTACCAACAACGTGCGAGCGACAGTGTATGACGCGAAATTCAAAGTATTCGAGGTATTCGAGACGGTACCTTTGGCATAACTATTCGAGATCTCGAATATCGAATACTTTCTATTATTCGAGGTATTCGAGTATTCGCGGATACTATTCGCACATCTCTAATTTAAACCAATATCACGCTCCATTCAACCATGGTTGATTAATCAACGTTTTATCGTGGTTATTCCTTACTGTTACCATTTTCTTTGGTTGGTATTGCTTATGGTTAATGCAGTCACGTTTCTCAGACAGGGACACACGCAGTTATGGGAATACAATTTGCATAGGTGGTCAGCACTGAAAATAACCGAACTGCTATTCAGATTGCATTTTGGTTATTTTCACTCCTGCACTGTGATGAGATTTTATTGATTTTATTTTATTCCCAAACCACCGAATACAGCTCATATTGGCCATTTTAGATCGGGGTATTCAACAAATTTAACAATCAAACGTACACAAACAACCCTACCGTAGATAGGGGAAAACTACCCAGGCGGGACTCGAACCTGCAACCTCTTGTTTGGCAGGCAGGGACTTTACCCCGCCGCCACCGAGGCCGGCGATTCTCTCTGATTCTAGGCCCTTCCCATGTATAATACATAGAGTGAAACCTCCCAAAATGCACCTCTATAATTGATAAACTTCCTAACGATTAAGTCTGAATGTGGGCTCTAGTTACGGAAACAACCTCTCTAAAGCAAAGTTTTTCGCTTGGAAATTATTATACTATGTGTTTATTTGCAAGTTCACTTCGAAATGCCACATTATCCTAAGAGTATCTCTTTATTTTGATACATTTCTTGGTTTTAACCAATTTAGAGTGACCTAAAGCAATAAATCTTATCATTGATTTAGTGTGGTTTTTGAAATATTTCTGCAAATCATTATCGTTCTTTCCAGTCCAGTCTCTTGCTCTTCTGGGAGCAGCAGGGAATGTTAATCAGTAAGTGAGTCAGTGACGCAAGAGGCTATATAAGTTATGGGCATGCATTATTTGTTATTGTGGTCATAAAAAGTTTGTTCTTACAAAAATGCATCCCAGCAGGAGTCCACTGAAGCTGCTGTAATTGTGACTCATGCCATATATCTATGTAGAATCTTTGTTCATCCTGTGAAGATGCTAGGTACATTGCACAACCCTTCACGGCAATGTCATCATTTTCCTGGTTCCATTGAATTCGTTATATGGAGGTCTTACTGCATTGAGCTGGAAGAGAAATGAAATACTTCATGTCTTTAAAGTTTAAATTACAACGGGCAGTAGGGTGGTCCTTATATTTTAAGTCTTTGAATTTCTTTTGGGCCGCCCCCCAGATTAGTTCCAATTGGTTAGAAAATTAATTGTGACACATACTTTTTCAATCAGATAATGGAAAAAAATGTGCTGCATCGCTCTTAAAGTTTGGAAATTTTGGTATTTTTGGGTACTTTTCAGACATAACTGAAGATAATGTCACACTCAGATTTTTTATCACTTTTCTGTACTTAACAAAGACTCGGTAGACATTTGTAGTGTATCACCTCAAATATCTTTTAATAATATCTAATCAAATTGATCAAATGTGGGGGGCATCCTAAAAGAAATTCGAAAACTAAAAATAAGGACCACCCTAATGCCCATTGTAGGCACGAACCAAGGATGTGACATATAAGTGGTCTTCAAAGCTTTGACACCTAAATGGATGCTTCCATCATCCCAATTTATAAATATGTACTCCATTTCCTTGTCTTTCCTTACCCTATCATCCCGTCTCTCCTCTTCTATTACCCATCTTTCCATTGCAGGGTTCCCACTCAACCGTGAAAACCTTAAAACCGTGAATAAGCCGTGATTTTCATCAACCGTGAAAAAACCTGGAAAAAGCCGTGAAATTCGCTATAAAACCTTAAAAACCTCTCAGACTTGATTGTAGATCTACGATTGGCGGATCAAAAGAAAAATCGATTTGTCGATCATATTTTAATGTCAGTCACTCGCAGGCACTGTCCCCGTATTTATCTGCACACGTATGTTCGAAGCGCAAATATTGGTCCGTGTGCGATGACGACACACAGACCTTAAGGCTGTGATTGGAAGACCGTTAGCCAAAGTGATCATTAACCCTGACGAGAAATCAGACACCTCTTCACTTCCCTGTCACCCTCCATTAACCTTTAGCCGGCACTAAATTTTGCTTACGATAGGCGACGCCATAAGAGCTCTTTCATTGCTGCGTTTGCATTCTCGGCGTTTGTCGCGTTTGCTATACATTTTTAGGTAACGTGCGGCCGGTGATTGCTATGTGATCAATATTTCTTCCTAAATGGCTCATCAACGTACCGTGAATTTGACACAATTTAGACCGTGAAAACCTGGAAAAAACCGTGAATTTGATAATTAAGTTAGAGTGGGAACCCTGCATTACCTAACCCCTTCCACTTCAATCTATTTTATGAATATCGTGCTCCTATCCTCTGTGCATTTATTCTGTGGTTCATTTTAAATGGATTGGTAGGTAATGAAATGATATTTTGTAGTTTGTAATCAATGTAAAACAGTAAAATAAAATGTGATTATTATTTCCTATTGTAAAGTATCTAGTCGAATACTTCGAGAACACTGCTATCACTTCTCGTATAAAATCATTTTATTCCTTCGAATGCATCATATTTCATGAAATATGAGTTCTTTATGTACATTATGGATGTTTTAAAATTGTTAAACTTTCAAAATATTATATCGTTCCCCTAAATAGTGCTAAAGTTATGAAAATCTGATGATGATCTACACTCATCATTGCTCGATATGGCATTGAAAGCTCGTGACCATCTAGACTCATTATGAACTTCTGATGGAAAGCAACAGGGGACTGGTTTTTGTAGAACATGGGAATAGATTTGAGAGACCAATAAATTCTGTGGAAATATATGCTGCATAAACCCATTCATCAGTAGGGCACCTCTGCTGATATACAAATGGCGTATTTTTAGCAGTGATGCATACCGTTTCTTACCTTTGAATTAGCTGTACATCGATGCAAATTGTTTGATCATTTTCTTTTTGTTTATTTACAGAGAGGACTTACATGAATGCTCCGCAAAAGCCGCCATCATCAGTGCACTTGTATGAAGTTGACCCATCTACTGTTCGAGTGGTCTGGCGTTACGTAGCCAACAGTCAGAAAGAAGAGCCTCTCATCGGTTTTAAGGTATGGGGTTTCAATCCTTATAGGATCCTGAAGTTTTGAATCTACTAGGAATTATACCTCTGAATGAACAATGCAATATGATTAGGGAAAAGGGAACCTGTATCGTATTTTACAAATTTTATCCTACTTTTAATTTTCTTAATTAGGGCTTTATTCACTTTTACCCAGCTTACCCAGTACATTATCTTATCTACTCAGGCAAGTGGCCTCCCCACCTTTAAGTTATACACGACATTCTTTGTTCTTTAATCTCTGTAAGCCATTATGGCAACTTATGAGGGATATGTTTGTTTAATTAAATGCTGCTCATGAATTTAATTGCCATGGATTAGGACAATCTACTTATATCTTAGTTATGCATTGATTGTTAATGATCGCCTGCTTCTGGTGTGATAGATAATGCATGTATTATTTTTTTCCAGGTCCGAGTTTGGGAACTTGATCAGGACATGAGTACTGCCAATGACACAATTGTATTGCTGGGCAAAAAGTTAGAGGCATATATCGGTAACCTATCCCCCGGAAAGACCTATAACATGAGAGTGTTAGCATTCTCCAAAGGTGGGGATGGGCGTATGTCATCTCCAGCTGTCACCTTCCAAATGGGTAAATACATTTTCAACATCTATTCCTAAATTATTTGCAGTTCTTTACTCAGTTTTTTTTCTTATAATTATTACTTTTATCAGTTTAGGCCCCCTCATGATTTGCCCATGGTTTGATATGTTTCATTTTTATATTCCCCATGATTTAAGTCTCGTATTTATCCTAGTTTGGCTTTTTCTTAAGTTATCTGTTAATTTTCTAAGGAGTCACTTTTTAATGCTGTAAATTGTCTTATAATGACTTATTCTATATTTGAAATAGTTTTTGACTAAGCTCTCACATTTACTTTATATATTTTATAGTTATACTATCAGTCTGAATTTATGGGTCATGTGAAATACATCAATTTTTATGAAATATTATTTTAGCTAATAATAATGCATTCATGCATTTTTCTTGGCTTACTCTTTCAGGTGATTGGGATGCTTTAAAAGGCAGCTCCCCCTCCTCCTCCTCCATGTTAATGTTCCCAAATATGTCTCTGCATTGGCTCATTCTCCTTGGCATATCATTGATGCTGCTCTAATTCCTTTGCCTCAAGTATTATGACATTGTCTGATCGTCTGTAACTTGTGCCGTGGCCAAGTATTTATTCTGACCCACAATCAGGAGTATTTGTTTGATGGAAGTGTAAAGAGAGGATTCAATATTTTCAAAATTCCAAATGCGTATGCAATGAAAACCTTAGATTTTCAGAAGTAGGCTATGATTAGCTGACAACAGCATTGCTATTCTAGTGGACATGGCAGTCAGAAATGGGAAGATGTTCTCAACTGAGAGCAATAATTGTTAATAATAATAATACATAGTCGTTTTAATTTTTTAAGTGATGTTGTTGAAGGGAAATTATTTTAAATAATACAATCGTTGTACAATAGTGTTAATATGTCATAAGCTACTTCTCTTGACTGCTGAGAAAGAGTTATTTTGGTACACCTTCAAAGAGTCTGCAACCAAGCATTATAAAATGTAGTGATGTAATTTCAGCTAGCTGCTTTTCTGGCTGTAAATATTACTTTTAATTATTTCAATATCTCCTTAAATGGCATGTGATTGCTTGTGTCACTTGCGGGAATCAAGTAGGTGCAAAGCGTGATTTGCTTATTGGAAGGGCATTTTACAAATCACAAAACTTACGTCCTGTAATTTGATAGTTGAAAGGTGTTTTGATGAAGGGGATGAACTCGTTAACGAAGAAGTTTGTGTCTCTTTCTCCTTCAAATATCTTGGAATATTTCCCTTTCAATTTGAGTGCCTTTCAGCGCAAAGCTGAGAGAGATAGAATATATAAGCTGTAAATACTCATGCGTGGTACCATTGTAGCAATGTGTATTGTTCTGCTAATATTTTGATTTGCATTCACATGGATTGTCTGTATCTATGTTATCTATTTGCATTTCTCTAAATCACTGCCGAATATAGTGCAAATGGATTCGTTTTAATTTTATGAGGTGGTGTAAGTTTAAAAAATTCTTGGTACCCTTTTATTTTTTTCCAGCCACTCATTCTTGAGGAAGCATACTTGAGATATTTTACAAATCGTATATTTAATCAGAAATAGTTCAAGGATTCTTTTTCGTATACATTCCAGTGAATTCGGTAAAATATTAATTAATGATATTTTATTTTATTGAAAGTTTTATTGCTCTAATTTAATGTCTGGACCATCAATTCATGTCTTTAGAGAGAGTGTGAAAAGAATCAATAGCAAATGAGTAGATTAGCAATTAAAGCTATTATTTAATGTATATAATTTTTCAGAGAATGCACAGCCACGAAGTTCATTTTAATGGATGTTATATGCTATACAGTGTTTTCAGTCTGTCATCACACATTCTCAACCTTAGTCTGTTCATTGGAATAGAGAATAGTGTATTGTGTTCCCCTGAATGAGTGGAGAGTTCACAGAATGCGTTCATTATTAATTTCTGTATGGCATTGCTTCGTAGGTGTGTTCAGCAAATGATCCATAGCTCCTTTAACTGCTTGAAATTTAACTGGATAACATTAGCTATGATTTGGCTCCTAATTTTATTGGGTACAATCTCTGTTTCTTATCAGCATATATTTCCACTCATGAACTATTGTCTTCGTAAAAATCATGCTTAATGTAAAGCCCTCAATTCTTCACCGAACAATTTTCACTGAAATGGTTTCCTATGCATGAGTATAAACAGTGTGATGACCGTTGAATTCCCATCTTTGCTCATATTTTGTGATCCAATTAATTGTTTAATGCCAGTGGTGGAATAGTTTCGTTGAATTGTTTGGTATGAGATTTACATGCATTGCATAATCGATTTGATGGAGCATTTGTAATGATACTATCATTGTGCTCAAAATTTGAATGAAGTTTCATGTGGGCATCATCGTCCAACTGTTATAATTTGGAGTTCATGGTAAAATTGTATTTCGAAGTAATTTCAGTTTTAATTACTCCAGAAAATCAGTACCTTCAGGTTTTTAATTCTAAGTATTTTTCAATTAATGCTGTGAGCTTGATGTTTGACTTTGATTCAACGCAGTTATTCTGGGTATGAATTGCATGGTGATTGTCAGGAGCCTGTAAAACTAAGAAAGGCGTTATTCATTATTTCCCTGTAGTTATTTTCCATATTTATCACAGAAATCACAGATTCACTGTCCTGGCATGAAATTTTTCAAACAAATATGCATTTGGCTTTTGGTTGCTTCTTTTTTACTTACCATACATAAATTTGTGCATTTTTTTGTATGAAAATTTGGTCTGAGATTTAATTATCAATTACTGTTTGAACAGCCATTCATTTGCGAGTCATGCCATCAGATTTGATTAAATGTCATGTAAATATTTGGCAACTGCTGCCATTTTAGCTTTTACGAAGACATTTTGAGTGGCAACAGGAATCTAATTTCTTATAGACTTCATTTGTGTGTGTACCACCCATGAGTAAAATTTTGATTAACTGTGAGTGGATGCCTGTAAATAAGATTTGTTTAAATTTGCAGCTCTCGCTGCCAACATATATTTTGTGCATTCATTGCATTTCGATCATACCAAATGCAAAAATTTAACCTTGTTGAATTCTCTCTTCAGTAACTATCAGACTAACTGGAATGAATCTCTTTTGCATTGTGCGAAGTGTGGTTGAATTTTTTTGCTTATGATTGATATTTAGAAGTTGGAGTATTTCCGTGAATCTCCTTGATGAAATATTACTATTTTTATCCATCAAATGGTGCTATGCTGTAAATTTTGTAAAACTACTTATGGAACTTGGGAGAAACAGAGGAGGTATCTGATTTTTATATTCATGAATTTATGTATAGAGGCTTTTTGAAAATTTTAAATATTTTTAATTGAAGAGAAATATCCTGTGGTTTTTCCTGCATTCCATACTGTAGTGATGCCCATTTGATTGTAGAATTTGTGCCTTTCACCTGGGATGTACACATTTTATCTTGAGCTGCTGATGATGTAAGAATCAGATAAGGGGAACAGCTATCCCACGGTACCCTTTCACTGAAAGATTTGTGATTTTGAAATGATATGGTTTTGTTGGTTTGGGTTTTGAGTAAATGGTAGGGTCTATAAATATTAGTACGGGCAGAATGAGGGAGTGATTGTAGCATTGTGGATTGTCTGTACGTTATACTTCTTTAAGTTTGCATTATCAAAGGGCCCTTGGTTGTATAACAGATGGCATATCAAAACAATCTGTCATTCTCGGTCATTCTGATAAATTTTGAAACAGCTATCTACATAAATTGCATATGTAGTTATTCCAACATGTTCTAACTTGCTGCGAGACACGCTCATTATCTTTATGTTCAAAGAACATAGGTATTGCACAAAAATTATCATCATTCATGGAGAGTTTATTTATATACAATAAAATTATATTCTAACTTACAAATTTTTAAATGCCCTTGAAGTTGATATTCAAGGATTAATGGGCCATTAAAGTTGCAGTAAACATTTGTAATTGTTTAAAAATAGATGGTATAAGAAATGCAGCCATAATGGCATGTATTACTTCTGCAATGAGCATTTGTCTGGATTCTTGATTTATACATGTGACAAAAAGAAAACTAAGTATCAATGCACATTTCTATGCCTCACTCGAGTATACTCCCAGTTCGCAAATACATATTTAGTGACATAATTTTGTAGAACGATGTTTTTGTGTTTGAGAATTTTGCGTGGATCTGAAAGGATTGGTGAAGCTTTTTTGGACTCTAAAATTAAATTGGAATGATATGGTGTCACCTCGCCATAATTTAGCATCTTTTTATTTTTTTAGTCCTATGTTAAATTGAGTTTATGTATTTTAGCCTTTTGTGAATATGTGTCAGAAATGCTTGCACTTTTAAAACATGCTGCTTCACTATTTGATTTTTTCTTGTTTATCTTTCCCAAGGCAGTTTTATGGAACAGTATCTTACTTCTTATTACTAGTGTATTTAATATATCTCAGTTGACTCGATTCTCTTTTTCTCAGGGGTAGCTTGGCAATTTTTAGAATTAATTTTGAGCTGCATTTTGAAATGGCATCTTATTATTATTAATTTAAGTTGACGTATTTGTTTTATTTCAGGCATATAATTCGTATTGTAAACACTGACCTAGCTCCAGCATTTAGAAACGATTTCATATTTGGAAGTGATAAAAGTGAAACCTGTCCACGTTGGCCTACCATGGTTCAAAATTGCTATGACCAAAGGTTGAACAGTCTAGGTTTTTCTTAGTCTTAACAAAATGAGGTTCTTACTGTCTGTTTTCTTATTGTATTGGTGGCCAGTATCACAGGTTTTGCTGGTATTAATCATTCATTTGGCAGTTATGAACAGCTCACTTCGTTTATGCTATTCAGGGATTCAGCATTATAAAAATCTCGCCACCTCATGCTTTCTGTGTCTTTTAGGCTAGCCCTTTCTTTTGATATGCAGGGTTTTAATGTGGAGAAAATATTTTTGTATTGCCAAGTAATTCTCCATGAATGAAGATCTATCTTTTGAAGAAATTATTCATCAAAGGCAACATCCACTTTTTGCTGTCTTTGATTCATTGTGATTTTTTTGTTTGAGCATGGACTACTGTGTCCAAATTACAATTTGTATTTATAGGGGTCATACATTTTAATTATTATGTGGATACCAACATTATATTACATTCATTCTATTGATGATTGATATTTTTTTTTTTAATGTGTACTTTTATAATTCTTTCTTTTTTTACATTACTAACGAAAATTATGTCTAATCTATGATTTGTCTCTTATAATCATTGTTAATAGAAGCGCCTTGGTTAGAAATTATAATTCACTGAAAGCTAATAACTAAAAGTATTGTCCTTGTTATGGATGGGATCAAGATATTGCAAGTATTTTGGAGTGAATGAACTCCCAACTATGGCGCCTATTAAGCTGAGTCTTATTTATTGCTGTGACAAGGTGTTATTTTTAAGTTTTTCTTTTTTAGTAAAAATCTGCACACACTCTTCACTTAAATTGCACTGTATCAGTCCTGAGCCACCTCATTCTTGACTGAGCCTGATGGGCAGGTATTGATCTTGAACTGCCCCAGCCTTATCATATTCCGTCCAATTAGCGTTTATTAGCCAGGGCTGTGGTGATGGAATTATAAGTGATGGCAGATTGTGAAGTACTCATTATTATTATTATTATTGATATTTGTTACCTGATATGTATTTTAAGCTATTTTCTGTTTAATTTTCTTTTGGAAATATATACATTTATATTTTATGGCTTGGATTATACATAACCCTTGTGTACATTTTTTTATGTGAATGATGCTGACAAAGAAGTATTGTAAGGGCTGACCATAGTTTCATAGGCGTTTCCTATGTTGTTTTCCATGTTTGTGATCTTTGTTATGTTTTCAACATGTGAGATGCATTTTATTTAGTACTGTATGCATCACTACATATGTATTGTTTTCATTCTTGAAGAAATGCATTCAGGTTTCTGTATAATGTCAGTGGCTGCAATGCTGCTCAAAATGATGCATTGCATTTTGAGTTTTTAAAACTTTTACATTCCATAACTATGCTGTGTAAGAACTTCATAAATAAAGCTGAAATGTGAAATGTGCTTATTTTTTATCTTTAATTTTTTCATCTGATTTATTGTGCAAGTGATTGTTAAGTGTGCATTCCGTACTGATGCACATTTCAAGAAATCCCTCCCTTTAAGGGTTCCTCTTATTCTGAATTAGCGTTGGCCGTTATTTTGTGCAGGTCACAAGGCTTTCCTAACAACTTTTAAGCTTGCGGAAAACTCTGAAGTAGTTAGTGGGAAGTGGCAACCAATTACAACTTTAATATGTCAACACCCTGGAATAGAATGCAGAAGGTAACACTGGTTGGAAAATTTTTCAGAGTAAATCTAGGTTTGGAATAATTAATTTTTACATGCTACTGTACTTCCCAGAGAGTGTAAGGATTGTTAATTCTCTATTCCCATTTTTCTTTTAGCTCCAGTGGAAACATTTTTTTCTTCAAATATTTCTTAGGCTATGTCCGTGTCTGTACGAAAACTTTCATAGAAAGGCAGGTGGGAGAATTTCTGGGGGAGAATTTCCATTTGTTTGGTGGGTTATTTTGAGGCTCATTTCCAGAGAGGGCCAGTCCCCCTCACCCCCCTCCCTAATATTCCCCCTGAAGGAACTACCATCAGTGACTCTAAACATTTGTTCGTCCTCAATGCAGAGGGTAACATTAGTGATGAGAACTGATCATGCTTGTTTGGACACTGGGTACCAGGATATACAGGTATTACTGGAAATGAAAAGGCAGATAAACTGGCTAAGTCCAGCGTTGAACAGAATCCAGCTTGCCCAACGCTCAATGATCACACAATAAACACCAAGCTAAACACTTCATTGCAGAGGATTGTCCTGGACTCAGAAAAGAGACTTCTCCTTAAGAACAGAAGTCAACGTCGGACGGTACTAGGCATAGTTTCTGGTCACTAGGCATAATGAGGCATCTGCACCTCCTTGGAGTCACAGACTGACCAGTGCAGATATTGTGAAACAACAAACTTACTCTCTGGGCAACTCATGACTTTGAATGCTTTGCCTGTCAGAGACCGCGATGTATTCAAGGCATCTGGCTACAGGGTAAACTCACGGCCAATCAGAGTGCTTGGCTTAAAGCTTCTGTTGTTAAAAAATGGTGCGTCTTCGACCTAAACATCACCTTTAACTTTGGTTCCCACTGGCATATGCTATCTAGGGTTAAAATTTCACGACACAATAGGGTAGTTTCCTTCATCAAAGAAAACGAAAGGCATTGATTGCGATTCGTTGCCCACCATTAGTGATTTCATAGTATACAAATTATTTGATTTTAGAAATACCGGTTTAGACGAATGGCAATGGTCAATTTTATCCTCATTTGAAAAAGGCCAGATTGGCGCCCATGCGATTCCACTCCACGTGACGTCACAGGGACCTAGTTTCTATACGAGTAGATTCGTCTGAAATTACCAATGCATGCATGAGGCACAGAGCTCAGGGAAACATGTCTTAATAATCACCTGTTAAAACTGGCTAAGGTCGGAAAGTTTTCTTCGTTTGATAAGGTATTAATAACCCTTATTTAAGCCAAGCGCTACCAGCTAGCTAAGGTACTCGGCTACCTGCTAGCATCCTGCGTCGTATCAGCGCTCAAAGCCTCGCCCCAAGGTCACCTCACTTGCGGCAGCGGGAACCAGAACGACGTCACACGGAGTTTTCCCGGAATTCATACTTAGCCGTCGCGTTTTCGCGCACTTGAAAATTTTCACTTTTCATTTGATCGCGAAAAATTGATATCGTGATTTAAAAATCTAAAAGCGTGAAATACGTACTCCAGGAGTAATAATCTTTCGATTTAGGCAATAAAAAATAATGGGAAACCACCCTATTGTTCTACACCCTGTATACGCTGGTGGAACATTGCTGCTAAAAATGTGATTTGATGAGATAATATTGGACACCTATTTGTGCCTTATCTGGGTGAGTAGGTAGTGTAAATGTCACATCATCTATGTGCGTACATTTTTGTTACCTGTGATTCCCGTTGGAATTTCTGCAATGCAGTGGCGCAGCGAAGGGGGTTTTGGGGGATAAACCCCCCCAGATCTCAGAGAAATTTTTAAGTTTAATCCATTTTACGTCATTGGATTGATATTACTAATTGAATAGTGTAAGGATAATTAAAATGTCCCTCAGAAAGCCGTAAAACTCACCATTTTGAACCATTTATCTTAAAATTCCGCAATAAATATTAATCTCGCACCTACCGCTTATCCTGGCCGGTATTCCATACCCCCAAACACCCCGGTATTAGTTGCACCTAAACCCCTCCTCCTTAATTCCTAGCTGCGCCCCTGCTGCAATGAGGATCCCTTTTGGCCTAACATCGGGCCCCTTCTTCCTCATGACTTTCGTGATGCCCTATTATGGTAAGAATTACGGTCCTTGCTGTAGCATCTTTTGTCGGAGCGCTGCATAAACATGTGACGTCACCGGCAATCGCACCCAAGTAGGATATTCGCCACGAATAGAGCAGTTGACTTGTCCCGGATTCGAAGCCGTATCTTGGATTTTACCGAGATATTTTTCTTATCGATGTAAATCGCTTGCAATGGCATTAAAAGCTATTAATAATAGAAAATTATGGGGTGCAATGGATCTCTAATATTATAAGAGATTACGTTACTGCCGCTCAACCGGTCAAATATGGCATTTTCATGACGTATTTAAAACTGAGGCTATCGTCTTAAAATTTTCAGCGTGCATAACGACAGCGTGCAGCGACTATTTCATTCACTTCATTTCAAGATGAACATTTACCTGAATTTCGTAGTATACAAAAAGAAGAAAGGAGGAAATTTGATGTATAGGCAAGTCAGGTATAGGCTAAAAGCTAGTCAGGGCCGGATTTACCCAAAGTTACGCAGTAGGCACCTCTCCATTGAGCACCCTTCCTCACTTGGCCCCCCTCCCCGATTTTTATGATAAGGCATAGCCACTCGCATGAGGTAAGGTTCGGAAAGAAGGAATAAACAGATGTATGGCTGACAGCATAAGTTTATGCTTGAATTTTTACGCAGGGAAAATTCGACTTAAATCCAATAATTCAATTAAATAAGACATTCGATTTTAAAAAACAAGCTGGAGTAAAACTTTATGAAACAGTTTAACTTTTATGCAACTAAAACACTTTATCAATACCCTTTCCTAAAATAATGTCTAGCCTTAATTCATACAGCAAAAAAGTTGACTAACTTCAAAAATAAAAACATTACGTACTGCTGTAACTGAATGAACAGCGGTAGCACGAAATATAATATAAATTAGCTAATTTAAAAACGCATGAAGAGCAGTGGTACGAACTACATTTTCAATTAAACAAAGCCTCTAAAATACAGATACGGCCAACTGCATATCTTCCTGCAATACCTTCTAGGAAAATAAAGCGCAGATTAAAAACATGAATGAAGACATACCGGGGCCTGCCTCAAGCACAACGAGAACTACTTACCTCAAAAGTTTCCTTATCGTCTCCTATTCGGCAAATTCATTAATTATGGCATCGCAGTTCAAGTTCTGCTATAATCCCAACTTAGCACATTTAAAGCCCTAGCAAAGAGGACACCTACAGGCAGACTGAACCCACATAATAAGCCTGCTGACGTCGCACCGTGGCGGTGCCCTTCGAGGCACCTCCAGTACAGATCATTGCCGGTTGCCTAACAGAAGGCGCCCCTAGGTACGTGCCTATTTGCCTTACGGTAAACCCGGCCCTGCTAATAGTGCAGCGGATAAAAGCCCACAATGAATTGTGAGCTGAAGTCGAGATCAGTAGACGCTAAAATAAGGAAATCACAGCAGCAACTGAAGGCAAAAAGAATTATAGTAGATATTAATACATGCGAATTGATTTTAGCTCGAGCAACGTGAGTAGGCGATGATTGTGAGGCACCTACCGTGGGTGGAATGGGAGAGAACCGTTTTAATGCAATTACCAAAAGGCACTGGAATGCGATGAATAAAGAACAATTAGCATAAGTTCGCACGCGATAAGGGTTGCTTTCAGTATTACAAACAAACGCTTGGGGTCGAAAGTAAACGATTTCCTGGGTGACGACGAGTTTGACCCGAAGAAGAGATCAAAACCAACCCGAGATTCTATCTTGATTATACGGCGGAATATAGTCATTAGGGCATAATTTCTTGTTTTGCGGTTTCGGCAAGGTGTTTTCGGGATCTAATCAAAATTTGATTATTTTGGAGGAGTAAATTTTACGCAAGTTGAGATACCTAATGAGAAATTAGGAGGGGAAGTTTAAATTCGTGTCGTGAAACATGATTCCTGGGATAGCAGTTGCTTTTTTCATTATACACCAGCCACATAGCGTTTCAAGGTGTGTCTGGCTGACTGTCTAACCCCGTTTGCGCCTATTATTTTCCGCGAAGTAGTGGCGAATACAGGAAAATCTCAAGGGGGTGCCGCTAAAGATATCTTGAATTACCTTTACTTTTATCGCAATGAAAAAATAATCATGCCTCATGCAAAGTTTAAGAACGATATATTTAAACTGATGATGCAAGTATACTAGACAATAAACAATCATAGGGGTATGGTACTTTTTCACACAATTCATTTAAGACGACCGGTTTCGTCGCAGAGGCGATATCTTCAGGTACAGAAATCGTTATTTTGTTGTTTATTTGGTTGCTATTACGCGTTAGTAGGGGAGGGTTGCTTTGGGGTTGGAGCGTTACTCAACTTCAGGGGAATCTCCAAGAGAGGGTTGACAAAAATATTCTCATCAGCTAAAATTCCATTCGTAACGCGTAATAGCAACCAAATAAACAACAAAAATAACGATTTCTGTACCTGAAGATGTCGCCTCTGCGACGAAACCGGTCGTCTTCAATAAATTGTGTGAAAAAGTGCCATACCTTTATCATTGTTTACAATGGATTTTCACAAAGTTAAGCCGGAAACAATCGAGTTTATACAAAACAATACCTTCTTATGATATAAAAAAGTTACAACTGTGGTTCGGAAATGCGGACGGCCCTGCAAGGGGAGGGCACGCCCCCCTATGTAACCGCCACTGTCGCGAAGACGTAATCGAAATGAATTTAGGGCTATTTCGATTTTGCCATCTTGAATTGCTGCACAGTATGGCAATTATTATTGGAGCAAATTTCGATTTCGATAGCAAATCGACACCGTGGATTTCGACAGTAAATGAATGACACCTCTTCTATCTTACCAAAAATTGGCATTATTTTTGATTTCATATTATTTAATACCTACCAAATCAATGTTAACAAAAGCAATGCTCTCAATCCGACAGCTTCACTACGATTGATTGGCAGATGGACCTTAGAGATCCACACGTTCCATTTTATTGGAAGGGAGAGAACACAACTATATGGGAACGCTTATTTTCGATATTTTTAAAATTGACACATTGTTTGAATGAGAGATCAATGACGCGTGCTTTTATCCAGCTCCTTGGCTGATAGATAATTTATTCATAAGCTATTTCTCACACTGGTCTTAATCATCCACATCTACTCACCAGGGGCGCAGCTAGGAATTAAGGCTGGGGGGGTTTAGGTGCAACTAATAACGGGGTGTGTGGGGGTATGGAATACCCGCCAGGATAAGCGGTAGGTGCGAGATTAATAAATTGCGTAATTTTAAGACAAACGGTTCAAAGTGGTGAGTTTTACGGCTTTCTGGGGGATATTTTATTAATCCTTACACTATTCTATTAGTAATATCAATCCAATTAAGTGAAATGGATTAAACTTAAAAATTTCTCTGAGCTCTGGGGGGGAGGGGTTTAACGCCCAAAACCCCCTCCTCGCTGCGCCACTGCTACTCACGATCTCACTTGCTGCCTCAATAGTTTCGTGCCGGGAGATGCTAGGGCAGCAGTCGTTTGATCTGATTTGGCTCCCTGAATCAGAACTATACTGTATATGCATTCATTTTCGGTGTGAAAACAAATTTCTGTACCTATCCTTGCGGCAAAGCATCTCTCTAAATTCATCGTTTCTGTCGGAGCTGGAAATATCTGTAAGAATTAAATAATAAAATCAGTTAATGATTATGCGTGCAATCACCTGTACACATGTTAATCCCATATCGAGGGTGTAAGATATGATGGTTCAACGCGATTACATGCGGACATTTAAGATCACCCCCTAGATAGCAACTTTGCGCTTTGCCCATTACCAATTCATTGTTTTGCGTACATGCATGTCTAAAATCCTAGCAAGCATGCATTTTCCTAGTCTCCTGCAGCTTTAAGCAAAGCGGTCGCAGCTCCATAGGGATTGTGCTTGGACCGCTCGATGTTACTACTTCTTTCATTCCTTCTACTGCTCTCATTACTTGCTTAACAGAACTTGGTCATATTCTTCTTCGCTTATTTGCTCTTCATCTTAGAACCTGAGCTTTCTTCAGCTCTATCATCGATTTTGTCGTTTTCTTCCGGGGATATCGTTTTATAATTGCCACTGTCTTGCTTCTCCCGCTTCCACGGTGCGAACCTGTTTCGTTTGGCTGAGCTTCAATGTTGCAGTATATGATTTTTTGATGTTATTGCGATTGCTAATTCTCCAATAAAAAGTAAGCTCGCAGATTTTTCCGTCTCGGCTTCAAAAATATTTTGGACGTGATACAAATTTTTACCCTTCGACCTATCTGGCGAGTATGTCTCTTCAGAGAGTGATTACTATTGCTCCATCAACCTACTAAGTAGCTGTTCTTTTAGAGTGCACTTCTTTCCGCACGATACGTTCAACGGACAAGAATGCTCTTGTGTATTTAGTACCACTTTGAATGTGAAGAAGTTCCTTTCAAATGTAAGAGAATTTTACTGCTTACAAATGAGTTTCAGTTTTAATGCTGCAGTCTCATTTTGCATGCATGCACATCGCCATTGTACTCTTAGTTCATCAATGAATGCATAATCACTGTTTGGTGAGAAGCCCATTTCTAGGTGAATCAAGGAATACGTGGTGACGACTAGAGATTCTATGGTCTATGAAGTTGTATTTAATGATTATTTCTCTCGCATGTTTTTCTAATTAATATTTCAAACTATTTTATGATGGCTTTATATTGTTTTATTCTGATATTGTATATTTAGACTCCATGGCATGCCGCATTTCTATTTTATCTCATTTTATGCGACTATTAAGGTCATTTTACACGAGGCACGGAATTGCGCAGGTTAGAACTGCATTAATTTCTAAAATAGCAAGGAATTGAGCGAATGCACGAACGAAATTAGAACAGGGGCTATTTTGCCATCTCACGTCCACGCATTCTCGCATGTTTTCTAGCTTTACACGATGCAATTTTTAATGCGCCTTAGTACACACGTTAGATTGTGGAAGTACGTGTCCCGTGTAAAACGGCCTTTAGTCTTTGCGGATAGGTGCTTGAATTTTTCTTGCAAAGAAATTTTCCTGTCCATCATCAGAAGAATCCATGGCAATGGGCTTGTTCACCAATTCTTTCTAACTGTCGATAGTGACAGAGCTGGCAATTTAATGAGACACGTACAGTGTCGTTATTCGATCCATCGCCTACTTCTCAAGGTATTCGCGGCAAAACATAGACGGCTAACCCTTTCGCAGTTGATGACGTCACGCGCTTCTGGCGAGCGGTTTGCCACTTTTCAGCTACTCCTCGTATCAGCCTCTTGTGATTCGGTGTTGTTTACACTCTAGTGAGCGATTCTTTCCTTCACTGAGGGTATCTCCTCCAACGGGTGAATGAACTGCAAATTTAATGACGTCATCTGCTATTTAAAAGTGGCCGGCCACTACGAGTTTTTTTTAACGAATGGAAGAAATGTTGAATGAGCAAGATGTTTTTCTTCGCAACTCATCTTTGCGTTGCGTCGACCGAATAGAAGGGATTACACTACCAAATATTTTGTCTGATTTATAAAGCAATGGGTGTAAGAAAGGCTCTCACCAAATTTTACCGTTGAGCGCAGAATAATTTCGCCCCTTGAGCAGTTTGAAGTTTCAACTTGAATTCCGCGCCAAAAACGTATTTCTCTGGCGGTGAACACTAGCAAATATTTTTAACTATCATTAATCGAAAAAGAATAATTGACAAATAATAAATTATAATGTGTGACTCCTTTCGCCAGACTTCAAACTGTACGTTAATGCTAACGCCAGGATTTTATCCACCATTTTTCTCTTAATTTTAAAAATTCGCATCGGCAATAATAAAAGCATAATATCAAATACAGCGAAATTACGATTCTAAAAAACCTGTTAATAAGTAGGAAAAGAAGCTGAAAAAATTATGAGAGACAGTTCCGACCCCTCATTCTTCACTACCCGAGCTGAAAGCGTTGCTCACTAGGCCACCGCCGCGACGACCCGTTATTTGTCAAAAATCATACAATAATTACTTTAACCACTAAGGGTAAAAACCGGTGCAAGTATGCAGTAAATGCTCACGAAATAATAATTACACCCCACATAAATAGAAGCGGAATGATAAATTTGCAGTTTAAAATAATTTTTCCCTTTGTGTGCATGTATATAATCACAAGCGGAATGTCAGCGGAGTGCAGCAGATAGCTACGAAAGGAGTATAGGATACTAAATTTCCTTGAGAAGATGAAGTGGTGCTCAAACTTTGTCCTAAAACTTTTGAAAGTGACTGTACGTGTAACTCTGATGTAAATATAAGTTAACTTACGGACATTTTCATGTAAAAATCCCCATCTCTGAGTTACCCTTTGATTTTTATGACAATTTACCATTTTTCATATAACGAAACTGACTTGAACATTTATCAGGAACATAGCTGGACCAAAGCGAGACCTCTGCTTTAAAAAAAATGTCCTTCCAACGAAATTTGAATGCTAATCCTAAAATAAACGGAGACAACCCCGAATTTCCTCCCTTCAGAGGGCAAAACAGCCATAGCTATAGCACATTTGTTCATTTATTTCACAATTTACATCCGGAAACTAAAAACCAGTAATAAGTAAAGGATTTTGTGATGGTAAGTCCACAAATTAAAACATCCACGATAATTGCCGTGATTACTGTCTCTTTCAAAAGTGTTAACATTTCATCTTAAGAAGTTTCATTTCAATGAAATGATTCTTTTTGTGACAAAAATTGTCCAGAATCCCTGTTAACAATGCCAATACGCTTCTGGTATCTGCTAGAACAAAATTAACCTTGTGTGTTTCGTATCATATCTTCATATCTTTTTGGTTTTAAGTAACGAAAACTAATTTTTAATTTTGAGTGTTCCCTCCTATTCTATCGATAACATACGATTTCAGGCATGAGTGAAGAACTCCATAGATGGGAAGGCGTGGCGAAAAAATTCAACGGAAAGGCTTCTTGCACATGCACCGATTTTCGACGGCCGGTAAAAAAATGTTTCGACGGCTGTTATTTTATCGGTGGAGCGCTGCTTTGCACGTACGCCGGATTTTAACCGGTCAAACGATCACTTGCTTGGTTGTCGTGATCGTAGTGATCAACCGACTTTTTATCGATACCGGCTCGTGGTCGGTCAGTGTGCAAGCTCACAAGTCCTACAATGTTTTTCACTATTGGAATATGCACAGCCGATATTTTTACCGGCCATCCAAAATCGGTGAGGAGCCAATTGTGTCTTCTCCATCGGTGGATTCCACTAAAAATAGCGATGACGTGGAACCTGGTTTCTGCGGTTGATCCTCGAGGAAAATAATTCTTTTGGTGGCGTCTGGCAGACTCCAGATAACGACAGGAACTCGGTTAAAAGAAATGATAGGGAGCTGAAGTATCAATGAGGCCAATCTTATCAGTCATATTAGCTCAAGAAAGTCAACAATAGCTTTTTCAAACGCATCGGTAAACTCATATTTTAACAATGATATGTCTTCATTTGGTTTATGATTTATCATTTAGTGCTTCAACCCGAGGCTTGTTTAGAATAGGCGACGTTTGGACCCTCCCTGAACGCGCTACATGAGGGTGGGAGAGTCACTTCCTTTCCCTGTTCTTGAGAAAATTTCTGGGCCCATCCTCCTCAGAGGAGTGACGCCGCGAAGTCAAATTACTTTGATCCTATTCTTTTTCCTGTAGGCCATTCGAATGAAATATGAGCTTATGTATAAGTTCATGTAAGTAGTTCTAATTTCATGTATATGTTATTAGGACCAGTGAATACATCAAAAATCCGTATTTGCGACTCCGAAAGGTCTTTTCGACCCCCAGGGAGGGCAAAAAAACCGCGAAAACTTCGCATTTTTTATATTTGCCTTTCTCCCAACATTTGCGTTATTTGAGAAATCGTTTATTACAAATTTTAAATATGAATGTGGTTTACGCAAATCGAGGCTTTCATCAGCTCTATATACATGCAATAGTTTCGGATATACCTGCAGTGCTTTCAATATAGGTTAAGTTTCGTAAATTCGATTTAGGACGTCTTTTGGAACAGAAAATCTCTTTTCGCTAGTGGTTGCTCTCGTTTCCATAATGACAGCGCAAGATTCTTCCACACTAACCCTTCCGAACCTATCCTAACCCTGAGGAATCATCGTGCTCAGCACAGGGTCACTCTGTCCTTAAACATTTGCTAACTTCAACCCCTCTTTAAGACGAAGGGTAATGAATTCCATGAAATTATAGGCTCTTCTTCAGAAGAGTGACCCCGCGAAGTCAAATTACATTGATCCTCTTCTTTTTCCTGTGAGCCATTCGAATGAAATATGAGCTTATGTATAAATTAATGTAGTTCTAATTTTATGTACTATATGTTATTAGGACCAGTGGATACATCAAAAATCCATATTCGCGACTTCGAAAGGCCTGTGCGACTCCCAGGGCAAAAATCAGCAGAAATTTCGCATCATTTTGTTTGCTTTTTTCCCAATATTTGCGTTGTTTGAGGAAATTATTTATTACGAATTTTAAAGATGAATGTGGATGAAGTCACACCCTAGACAAAGTATTATAAAAACTATAATATATCATATTGTTAAAATGTCGTATATGCTATATATTAAGGTCATCAAAATACCTATAGATTAGATCAGTAACGGATACAGAAAAAAACTGAAGGGGGGGGGGCGCAAAAGATATTTTGAGCAACCTTTACTTTTATCGTAATGAAAAATAATCAAGTTACATGCAAAATTTAATATAGTTTTATTTAAAATGATTATCCGTATATACAAGATAATGATATCTTATGATTAATGCTTCTTAAAGTTACAATTGTGGTTCTGCAATGTTCGGCAATGCGAGCAGCCACGCAAGGGGGGCGCGCGACCCCTCCGCCCCCCGTATGTATCCGCCACTGGGTTAAATAGTATCTCGGAAACAACTCAAAACCGAAAGTGTCATTTCAGTAGAAATTCAGGTAAACGCCATGCACGATTATTCTGTGATTTTATTATTCACGTATACACTAATGAACTGAAAAAATTGATAATGCCAATGATACTTCTGTAAAATTATAAATTTTACTCCACGCTCAATTGTTTTTTTCATACCTGATGGCCTTAGCTGCGATTCATTGGTGGTCAATATGGAGGCCGCCACTGACGAACGCTGAAAATAAGCAAATCATAATTCATAAAATAACGATTGACAGCTTCATTTAACAATTCAAAAGTGATATATGAAGATAAATAATTATTTTAGAATCGTTAATGATAAAATTTTACTGACGGATTGAGCACCAAGGTTAACCGAAACTTACCAAGATAAAAAAACTTGCGAAATTTTCGCAGTACTTTGCCCTTCCCAGGGGTTGCTTAGATCTTTTATTGTCGAAAATCTGGATTTTTAATATACGTAAGAGCACTTCAAAAAATTATAACTACATGAATGTATGCATTCGGTCTCCCCTTTTAGTGTAGGATTTGACTGGCCTACTGTGTCACCTCGCAGTTAACAATTTTCATTTGTGAGCGTTCGAACGCTTGCGTCGGATTTGCGCCTGGAGTCATCAATGAGCTAAGTGCTGTACCCACTCATAGGTTCTTCTTCCTTTCCTTTGTATCCATTCAATCTACTCCAAAGCTCGGGAGAGTGATCTCTGCATTTTAGTAATCAAAAATTAAGTTTTTAATTTCACGCGCGCTGATCGAAAGGCATTTCCAGTAACCTCATTTGACTATAATTTTATGCAATGGCACTAAATAATAATTGAAATATTGTTTTGCATGCTGGTAATCCCTGTTAATATTGACAGCGATTTCATCATCTACTGGAGCAAAGTTATAACCAATTTTAATCGTAATTGTACTCCTACTCCACGATTAAATGTAAACTACAAATGGTAATTTCCACACACTTTAATATATACATAAAACTCCACAACCGACCATGGTTTCGATATTCTTTGTCATTTTCAAGGACATATTTTATCGTGGATGTATCGCATTTCCAACAAGAAACGCGTCCACCCATAAAAAAAGTTAATGCGTACTCCTACTGATTATGTTTTCAAAGAGTAATTTTAAATTTTAATTGGTTGCAAAATTGACACTATAATCGTATGTGAGCCCGATTACTTTTTTCAATACTTTTCCCAGCACTGGTTGTGCTGTCGGGCACTGCGATCCGAATTTGACGGAGTAATTAAGCTCCTAACGAAGTGTAACCCATCGTAACGTCTTAACCCACTCGCCTCTTAATTTGTCATGGAAATTTCGGACCTAACACCCTTTTTAATTTTTCAATAATTTTTCATTCAGACACACATTATTTTATATAATATGAAACTTTATGATATTTTTTAGGTATTTGTTTGTATTGGGTAATTTTGGTCTTTTTGGTAAATAATATTTATTCATCAGTTATATACAATTTTAAAATGCTACAAAGAAAATCACGCTACCGGCAGTTTACTCGCTCTTTACCTTAAGGAAAATCGATACAGGCCGGCGAAATGCCGGCTATTTACCCGAATGGGTTAACCTTCATCATCCGATTGTTTTCAAGGCCGCAGCGAGCATTAGGGTGGAGGGTTTCCAACCCCCCCCCCACGAAATTTTTGAGAGATAGGTTCGCAAGTCTCCCCCCTCCCGACGAACTAAATGTAGACGATCCAACTGCCCCAAATTCACTCCCTCTGCCAATGACCCTTCCCCCGTCCCCCAAGCAGAAATTTCTCTTGCTTACGACCTTGGTTAATTATCTATCGTTAATTATATATGAGCCGAAATATTTTCAACTAATTACGTTGGGAATAAATCTTTACTGCTCATCCTTTTCTGATAAGCTTGTACAGAATTAAGAGCAAAAATGAATTTAGAATACGTTTTAGCGCGAAATGCTTTAATATTTTTTTCGAGGAATTTCTCTTTACGCGAGTATTTACTGAAAGACAGATAGAACTCATGAAGTCCTATCGTTCATTCTCAATATCATATTTTTCAAGTTGAATACCGCACATTCTAAAAACTTCGCCGCCTGCATGGCTTACGAAGTTCGAGATAATAAAGGAGAAGCCAAGTATGGGGTATCGCGTTGCATTGCATAGAAAAGTGGATCGGGGAAAAGAGTCGCAAGTTTTGCAAAGATTACAAGATTTCAAGGAAAGTTGTAATTTTTTCAAGGATTTAACGAGTTTCCATTCCGAGATTTCCATGCAACCAAGATTAAATGGCTAAAATCCAGATGACGAGCGTCATAAGTCATCTGATTGACTGATGATCCGATGATAGTGTTCGTTTATGTGTAGTTTATTTATTTATATTTTATTATTTATTTATTTTTATTTTATTAAAATTTTATTTATTAAGTTTATTGGAGATTTTATGTATCTCAAATTTAACACTCACGAAGAAAGTTCATCAATAATGTATTGAATCTGTTTATAGTACGTATTTCCTTTGATAATTTAATCAATTTCCCGAAATAATACCGAGGTTGGGGGTTTTTTGTGTCCGTCTCGCCTTATGTTAAATGCGCAGCCACCTTGAGCGCTCCTGTGCACATGTATATTTTTACTCTGAGGTTAAGAACAGATTGCAAGTTTTTCAACGAGATTGTAAATTATTCAAGGATTTGACGAGTTTCAATTCACTCTGGCGAATAAATATCGCAAACACTTGATTAATCTTTACAATGTATGGATAATCTTTACACATGCAGTTTTCGAAAAGTTCACTCTTAAATGGTTTAAAACATTTGATTGTGGCCTCATAGTTCTCTGTGATTCAATATTCTTGGCGTGGGACTACTAACCAGTCAGGCAAAGACATTGTTATGAATTACTTTGAGGACGGAAAACGGATGAAACTCTGCATTTTTAAATTTCATTAGGAATTTAAGTTTGGGGACTTCGATACTCGTTAATACTTTTACGAATACTGGCTGCGGAGACTTCAACGTCAGGCAATTGTGTGAATGCCTGTTGTGAAGTATGTATATAGAACAGAGCTGCGCCTGCCGAAGCCATCGTTCTTGGTCATAACTTACTTTTTCACTGATTGTGAGTACTTATCACCGAGGGAAAGTTCCTCATGCTGTTCAGTTCATACTTTTAGACCCTTTGCATCCATTATCAGTCATAAAATAATTTATGCTTGCTTAATGCATCACAATACAGCGATACATTCCCAGAATGCCTGGTGCAGTACTAATTATCAAAACACGACTTTATGGTAAAAATGGCACGTTTTATGGCCTTATATACTGATGGTTAAAGTTTTATGATCGTGCATGCCTCTTATCGAAAACTGGCAGTCATACCTGTCCCATTAAAAAAATCTGCACAGAAATAAGTTAATATGAAGTGAACAGCAAGGAGAAGAAAGCTTTTTAACATCAGCAAATCAACTTGAATTTAGTTTTTCGACACTATTTTCGATTGGTGTAGATAGAAATTAGTTTTAGCTCACTCCTTAGTAGTTTTTCAAAGAATGCTGGATAGAACAGGCAATTTGGTTTAGAATAACTTCAACGATTTCATTGTAGTTTCTTTGGTGATCTAGTAAACCTGCCTTTTGTCAAGATGTGCTCATAGTAACTTCTAGGCCTAAAAATTGTGTCCTACCAATTAAAAGCCTACCCTGATAAACCGTAATACAATGAAAGGAAATTCTTTTGCGAATAAATCCATAATATTTATTTACTCTCGCCACCATCATGCAATGATATAATTAAGGGTAAGTCCAACCGAATCAGGCGTGATATAGTGGAAGATCGGAAATATTGTGCCAGATGATGGCTCTGTGCTTCGAAACGAGTCGTGCGAATAAAAAATTGTGGAAATGTGTAACTACCTTCTATTTCAATATTAATTGATGTATTCAATAATATTATAATTTTATAATACACTCGGTGTTTAGTGCCTCTTTGTGTCCGTTTTCTCTATGCTTGGCTGGGCAGTACTAACTTTTACCGATTCATCTCTCCTGAAACCGTCTGAAAACTTACAAGTGAAGATTTATACTCCAAGATTCACTCTTTCCTATTTTTGCCACTTTCATTTCCCTTCAATGCTTTTTTCTGCAGAGTTTTTTTTATTTTGATATTAAATCCCGGTCAATTTTTTTCGAGCCACCAGTCAATTTCCGTGGGCTTTGAGAGGGTTTCCCAGCCTGGATCATTTACGATGAGCGGTTATAACCCGGTAGCGTCGAACTAAAGGACCAGGAGGGATCGGTTTCTTTTCGTATTTCCGCTTTGTCCTACGACTTGTGCGGCTTGATTGTCCGTGCGTAAGATTTCGCTCGCGCCTGCCCACAGAGCTCGAATCACTGGAGGAATCAATAGCTTCATAAGGCCGTTTTACACGGTACACGGAATTGCGCAGTCTGACGTACGTGTGAAGGCGCAATCAAAATTGCGTCGTGTAAAGCGGTGAATTGCTAGAACACATGCGAGAATGCGTGGATGCGAGACGGCAAAATAGCCCCTGTTCTAATTTCGTTCATGCATTCGCGCAATTCCACGCCATTTTAGGAATTAATGCAGCTCTAACCTGCGCAATTCCGTGTACCGTGTAAAACGGCCTTTACTGTTTGAAAGAAATTAATGAAATTTATTAATTGTCCTGTGCCTATAACTTTTGAGAAAAAAATACATGCTTTCAGCAGTAAAATCAACAATTTCGAACAAGCATAGTAAAACATTTAGTATAAAGTAATACAATTCTCACAATTAAATGGCTGAATGCAATGTATTTTGGGAGTCATTTAACAAAATTCATCTGCATACTTTTTTTTGAAGATAACATTACAAGAACGGCATTAAAGTAATATTATTAAATATGCAAACACGACTACTAAAAGCAGGATCAAATTATCAATAAGATCAGATAATCAAGAAATCATAGTTTGATATTAAAATTCAAACACTTTTTTTCAAACACGCATTGAAATCAGCACCTATACCTGCATAATTTTAATACCCTGCGAGCCACCTCCGGGATATTTGGAAAGGGGTAAACACTTATGCAACATTCTAAGGGTAGGCCCCAAGCGTACTTCATGTAATAAAGATGTAATAATAAATAGTAAACGTGCAATTTTTGCTGTTTGTGTGAGATCTCATCATGTTGTTGGTGTATGCAACACTTCATGCAACACAAGGCTATTGGTACACCCAAATATGCTTACATATGGAGCAGAAATTTGCTTACGGTTAGTGATTAAAATAGGTCTGTTCATGGCATCGCATATGGAGGAGGTAGAATGTAAGGAGGTAGGGAAGGAAGGGTGGAGAGAAACCCGGCGTCGGCATTAGCCTACTCTTAACGAATGTTGCCAAGGGGCTTAACGTCCCATCTGACGTACGTAGTGTTGCGCTTGAAATGCCCTCCGCACAGCATTCAAGCATGGATAGGGCAGTATCTAAAAATTCTCTGTTGTATTTGAACCCGAGCCCACAGGTTTAGTCACCACACCAACACGAATCCCGCTTTGCGAGGAGTCTTCGAACTAACTCTTTTGAAATCACAACGGCTCAGAAGCAAATGATAAAGCTCAAGCGATCAATTGCATCTGCTCAATAAGGTGACGATGTACTTAGGATCCGAATTGAACCATCTCCTGTTTCTTATTTCTCGTAAAGGAGAAGAATCAAAATAAATCAACGACCCGCGATTCGAGCCTATGCATTATTGACGTAAGGAAATTGCGAAAGATTCGATAATTTATTAACAATTAATAAACCACAAATTGTGTTGATTATTGATGACTGAACGTATTTATCTACAGCTTTAAAATAAAAAAGGAAGAGTTTTTCCCTCTCTCAGAAGACATAAATTAATGGAAATAGTAATACGTGTCGCATAATAAGCTGCAGTTACTAAGAATAATTATTCCGATGGAAATCACGAAACGATGTTGAATTTGATCAGAGTGTAGCGTTTGTAAGATGATTCAGCGATTGTTAATACGAAAATGGGAGAACTTCTCCGCCAGTACGCAGCATTTCGAAAATGGGATTGACGCAGCTCACCGCTCAAAATTCTCCCATCCGCTTATCTTCAAGTGGTGAAATAATTCCTCTGTTTTGCACCATTCATTTTGATCTTCATCATTTATCGGTAACATGGGTCCTTTACAGTGTCGGCAAGTCATCTAATAAGTAAGTAATAGTAATCGGATTAGTTCTAACGATTACTTTTTAAGAAATGTAATTTTTCCCTGTAATTTACCCCTTACGGTGAAAGATGAATGATTACTTTCATTGTAATCGTTACTTGCTCGCAATCGAAGATTACTTTACTGATTTCACTGATTTGCCTGAGCCTACAGGTAACTTCTTATCCTTGAGTACCATAATTTGCTTGTTTAGGTTCAGCCACCCTTATGTTTTAACCAGGGGCGGTCTGGCCAGGTCGGCAATCGCTGAGGGCCCCGGGCTTAGGGGGGCCTCCACAACGCTCGCGTCTATCGTGAAGCGAATGTGAAAGGTGTGATAAAAAGACTAAAGTTACTTAAACCAAAGTTTTTTTGCTATTATAAAATTTTACGTTTTCATTAGTTGCTTTATTTACTACATACTCAGCGTAAAAAGATTTTATAAAAAATAAAGTTAAGGTGTTAGAAGATAAAAAAAGAACCCCATACTTAATTGAAAGGGTTATTCGAAAAATTTATTTTAGAGGCCTTTTAGATTTTTGTGAAGTTTCAAGGACCAATTCAATAAATACATAATAGAACAATAATAAATTATTAAATTTTAGATTTATTCCTTTTTTAGCTTTTATATAGTTTTTGGAGCCAGAATAGAATCAAAATCCATTTCCGGGCATGCATATCCCAAAAATTCCGAGGGAGGGCCCCCTAATCGCCGGTAAGGAGAGCACCCTCGTCCTAGGCGAGGGCCCCCAATCATCCCAAACTGCCCCTGGTTGTAGCCTACGTATGATGGTTACAAAATATAAAACCCCCTGAGTTGTTACAGCAGTTATAACTGTATGTATTCCAAGTAAAATTACAACTCTAGCGATTTCTATTACTCAATTATCCCACATTTAAATGAACTATTCGACAGTTGATAGGTAGTCTCTAGAGTGGACAATCTTACAAGAAGTAAATGTTACTGTAACTTTAGTGATTATTTTTTAAAACAGAAATTTTTACTAGCAATCGATTACTTGTTTTTACGAAGTGACTGTAATTTAGCCCAGTTACTTTTTCTCGGTACTTTTACCAGCACTGATCCTTTTATTGTTCACGTTTCCTGGTTTCAATTTAAAGAAGTTGGAGGAAAGGAACATTTCTAGGGACGCTTGGAGGAATACGAATAAAATCACCATTGGGCTTTCCTGGAACCGATTCCCTGGAAATTGCGGAATGCGGTCGCCGATGGACGTATGGACAAGCCCCTCTCGCGTGGAAGGGGAAAGACGAGAGCATCAATGAAAGAGGCACTTCGCGCAGCTAGCAGAATGGAGCCTGCCTCCCCTCCGCAGTCCGCCGTGTCTCAAGGCGTGCCCCGGGGCAGTTGAATGGCGCGTCGGCGGCACGTCCCCAGCGAATTTTTACGAGGGGAGGAAACGAGCTTTTAAACGCCTTTCAAAATTTATTTTCCCCTTCGGGAACGCAGTTATTCCCTTCGAGAGGTAATCCTTCGCTTGCCTTCAGCGTCGCTCTTTGTGTCCACATCCTCAACAGGTTCCTTTTTTTGGCCCTTCTTTCCAGCGCGAAGTGACGCCTTCTCTCAGCTAATCCCCGAATTTTTCATGCGGACCACTTCCACGAAATCGTCGAACA
The DNA here is from genome assembly GCF_921293095.1 of Ischnura elegans. NCBI lineage: Eukaryota > Metazoa > Arthropoda > Insecta > Odonata > Coenagrionidae > Ischnura > Ischnura elegans. The sequence goes on from NC_060259.1 coordinate 41,826,534, forward strand.
GAAATTCTGGACGTCGTCTTTGCGTCCATACATCTGGGAGCGTGCCATAAGTACTCCAGGGCTGGGATTCCTGTCCCTACTACGTGCACTCAAAGTTGGGCGACTTGATTTTACGCGCAAAAAACGGGTACTTTTTTTTTAGAAAAAAATAGAACAGAAAATACGATGGAGCCGAATATTTTTAAAAGCAAATTATCCAACGTAGTAATAAATATACTTTCGTATGCTTTTTGTTGCATTGAAATCGATTGCTTCGTTTAGACCAACAGATCCCAGCCTTTTTTTCCTCCCGTACCCCTCTATATGTATGAAACTAATTTCGTACCTCCAAAAATGTAACGTTCACATTTTATTACATAATTTCACTACGGGTCGGTGACACTTTAAGTTGCAAGTAATTGTATAAACAAGAGAGAACGTAGCGTCCGCCTATATCGATTATTTTCGGCGTACCCCCGACTGGTTTGTCGTGTACCAGCATATCGGTTGGGAACCGCTGGTTTAGGCGATAGAGCTCAACAAAGTCGGGTGTATTGCTTTTTATACAGAGAGTATATTGGTACCCTCGAGTACCTGCCAAGGCAATGGGGCAGCCATGCAAACATAGGTTGCGATGTGGTGTTCATCCATTCACGCTAGTAATCAGTGATGGTCAAAATAAAGTTGAATTGTGTTGTAGATAAAAAACAAAAATTACTCTTAAAACTGTATTCCATATTCAAACTAAAATTGACCGAAGTAAAGTGCATCGTCAATGCAAAATATAATGCAAATTTCAAAATACTTCCTTAAAACACAAAATACTACATATCTACCTTTGCAAAATATTCATTCAAAAAATGCAAATCTGTTGAAATTCTACCAGTAACGTTAAGGGGAGGAGCGGAGGAGGGGTGCCGCCCCCCGCTCCACCCCACACCACTCCAGAAAAGTTGAAAGGATGGTTATATTTATGGCTGTCTTATGAAAGTTTTTATTTCCACAGCTTAACAAACGGTGCTTAAAAATAACTGATGAATATCTGTAAACCACTTGCGTACGCATATCAGACGTTATACGCACAATCGCAAAGGGGTATTTGCATACCACCAAGGCGTTGCGGAAAGAATTGAACCCCGCCTCCCTCCAAAAAACAACAAACTCTGCCCCTGAACTCTACTCCTTCAACTTGGGGGACGAAATATTCTTAGGTATTTGGCAGCAGGCCTAATTGCCATGCAAAGCTTGCTGAGCCAGAGGGGTTATAAAAGTGAATTAATTATGCAAGCTAAAGTAATTAATTTAAAAAATGTATTTTCGATACCGCTCACACTAATGGCTGTATTCTTCGAGGTAATCAAGTGAAGAAAGGTGCTTTAGAGCTTAAGGGCTGTGGCTGATCCAAAATCAAGTCTCCATGATATCTACGGGCATGACATTTTACCGGGAGGTGGTGATTGGGGGTCGCGAAATTCCCCCTCCAATGTTACGGGAATAAACATTTTTCGCCTCGAGAAGAAGTTGGTTACTCCCTTACCATACTGCCTCAAGTCGTATGATAATTGCCAACTCGTCTGGGTTTTCCTGTATTCGTTTGGCTACCCGAGCACTAGTGGCGTGCATAAATGATATCATTGAGGGGAAGTGGAATAACAATTTAAACTTACAATTTTGTTAGATTGAATAATTTTAAATGAGAACACCCCATGGTATTATATACCGACAATATTTGCAAAACAAAATAATTAAGGAAGCATGATAGACCCAGTAAATTAATAGGATACTACGAAAGCTCTCTACGTCGGGCCTTATACATCTTAAACGAATATTTAACGCCCCCATCGTTATATACGCCCCTTCCAAGAATCAACGCTGTAACGAGCTGGGTGTAGGGGTTCAAAAACCCCTAACATGCTTGGTGGATAGTCTCATAAGCGTAACCTTACCGGCTCCCCCCCCCCCCGAAGTTTACCTCCTTCTTCTCCCTAGATTATAATTCCCCCCGAAATTATTTTCTTGCCACGGCCTTGCCTACTTTGTGCTCGAATCCACTTGGCACGCTCCTGCAGATTTCGCCGACCACCGCGAGGGGCGCGGGCGACGCCGTGCAGAGTCACCAAACCAGTTTGCGCCTCGCGTGGCCGCACCGGAAAGCGTGCGCCCGCTTCCGGCCCGCCGCAGGGGTGGTCGCCTCCGGCGGGGGACGCCTTATAATCCGGTGGCGCTGGTCTCGTGCACGGCGTAACGAACGGGATTACGGGCGGGGGGAGGCCGGAGCGGTGTCAAGTTAACCCATGAATGCTCCCGCATAATCGTCCCGCCTTTCTCGCACTGCCTGGGGCGAGGCTTTTCGCTCGTGGTCATGAGAGCGGCGTCTCTGGAGTATTTGCGAAGTCACGCCCAGCCATGAGAGGTGCATTGTGCGGACGCTCAGAGCCCTTGGCCACCAAGAGGTGTGCTGGTACTGGAGAAATTGCGACGCTCGCGGTCAGTGGGGACGCCTGAGGAATGGCCGTTGACGTTGTAGCTGCCGAATGCGTAAAGATATTGTCTACATGTACATAAAACTCTGCGAGACACCTCCAGGGTGTTTGGCAGGGGGTGATCAATCCCCAACATGCAGCATGCAAGAGGACTGCCACATGCACACCGCAAGCTCATAGAAATATTAGAAAATCGCAAAATATATGTGCATATTCATGCAAAGACAAAACTTGCCAATTGTTAGGAATTTCTATAGGTAATCCTTGCAATATTAGAACAAAGGGGAAAAACATGCAATGAGTCGTCCTAGCGAGTGATGACATTAATTCCATTAATTAAGACACCGTTGCTATCCTTAATAGTACGAGGAAAGAATGATATTTCTAATTTCTGTTTTTCTCTCTATTTATTTTATTTTCTTCTCGTGATCATGTGTACTGTAGTACGAATTTTGCGCAGGGACAGGAATATTAATTCACTTTTCCCACGAACAGTCAAGGATAAATGCTAGGTCAAACTCACGATGCCTTGTCACCTAACTAACCTGCCACTACACGCACATAACTTTTTGGTATTCTCGAAAAGATTTTACTATTTAACAATCAATATTATTAAAAATTCGTATACCCTTTCATCATGTTTCTCAGATAATTCTAAGTACTAGCGAACAGAGAGCGTCACAAAGCAAAAAAGACATCTGGCTGGGGATGGGCACTTGCCCTGCTAATAATGCCGTATGACATTCGGCACAGAAGATTCAATCTGTAATCTAAATTAAACACGAGGGAAAGCGGTGGTATTCATCAAAACTGCGTGGCCAGAGAGCTTTATTTAGTTTTTACATTAATTCGACTAGTACCCGCGAGAGATTCGAATTCTACGTGTTTGGGGAATTGAGAGCAGATATATTTCAGAGCGGCAAGGAGAACATAATCTTACTTCTGCACTGTATTTCCAGGCTGGCAGAAACGATACGTACCTCTAATATTATATAAGAGATATCTTTCCCCGAACGTATAGGTATAGGAATTCGTTTTTCCCCTCGAACAGTAATGTTCTTTAATGAACACTTTTTCCAATTTAGACAGTGATATATCCTACAACGAGCACTTAATATTTTTGTATAATAGTATCTAAATGTTAACGGCTGATGCTTTAACATCGCCCGTCACGCGCCTATTGAGTGGCCTGCGGTGTGGTATGTGGGTGTAGATGGGCGACAGATGTGTCCTCCGCGATGCTTCGTCTAGTATCCTCGTCATTTTATAATTGATCAAAACGATAAACTCAGCCGCTAGTAAAACTTTAGTTGACAAAATTTAAAAATAAGATTTTCCGAAGAGTGTACAGGATATATAACAGCTAGATTCAGGTGCCACATGGAGAAACTTGGGTTCATTGGGAGGGCAAATAGGGTAATTTCCTTCGTCAAAGAAAACGAAGGCATTGATTGCGATTCGTCACCCACCATTAGTGTATTCATAATATACAAATTATTTAGTTTTAGAAATACCGGTTTAGACGAATGGCATTTGCACTTTTTTGGTGAAGCCTGTTAAAAATATCAGTTTGGTTTAATTAAGCAAAATTCCAATTCCTACAGTCGTACGACCATGGGTGAATTTATTATTAACAAATAAACATACCAAAATCAATGTTGCGCTTAAAACACTCCGCCGCCATGTCAGACGGCTTGTGACGTCAATCCCCATACTCAACTGACTGCAATTCCTCCGATCACCTGCGATTGATGGAAACCTTGTTTATTGTTGTTTACGAACACTGAGGTGAATCTGACGGAATAAACCATCTGTCCTACTATAAATTAGTGGTATATTTCGTACAATAATTCTTTAAGTTCGTAGCCATGAGCGAAGATAGATTAATGGCTTGTAGGACAAAATTCCGGAATGAATATTGTTTTGTTCCGATATGTGGGAGCACCCGTGTTTCTACACCGAACAAGATTTTTGTGGATGTTCCCGATAAGCCTGAACTACGACGGAAATGGTTATTGGCAGCCCGGAGGGATCTTAAGTCGATGCCATTATTACACACAAAAGAGTATATTATTCCATTCAGAAAGGAGAGACTAATGCGTAATACCATAGAGTAAGTATATTATATACTTACTCTATGGTAAGTATATTATATTATATACTTACTCTATGGTAATACTGAAGCATATGTATGTTTGAGATGCAGTTATTCTTGTATACAAACGGCCGTGTATTCATTGATGATATACATTTCGGATATCACTTCGGAGGCTTACTTTCATTATGTATGCTTGATGACTATGGAAAAACATAATTAGCAACGTCAGTATTGTAAGCATTTATACTCGAAAAGCAGATATACACAATGTTGGAGTGGAAAAGGAAAATTTAAAAATTTTACAATGCAGTAAAGAATCGTAAAGAAAATAACGTTTAGGTATATGTATGAATGGTACAAATTTGATGCATTGCAAATACCTACATGCGAGCAATTAGTGACATATGTTTGCAACTCCTAAAATGTTATAGTTGAGGAAACACAACAACCTGCCACGCTACATTTAAATTTTCAAATATTGACAGCATAAAAGTGCGAAAACATAGGGAAAAATAGTTTACTAGTGGTGTTAATGTATAAAAAACAATGCAAAATTACCCTTACTTGTACATATTTATTGCTCATCATATCACAAATAGCACTACCACGCACACATTTCACGAGCTGTCTTTTTGATACTTATAATCAGTATATGCCGAATCAACTGTTTCAATGAGAACTTGGCTCACAATAAATATAAAACACTATTATGTAACACTAATAAAGCATAATTATCGGTTTTCCTCTGCACACCACACTAAAAGAATTTGCACTCCTTGAAATTCGTAAGGATTCTTCACATGTCACTTCCCACACATCACTAACGACTTAGAATCAGTTTACGTTATCTCACGTTAACATTGCGAAGACAATTAAATGAATAGGCTGAATCAAATTGCTAAACCAGTTATTGTAACATCAAAAAACTTCGAATTTCACTATCACTCCTACCGTAACCAAAATATGACCAAAACAAAAACGAACAACAGCGCAACGAAATGCGTGAAATGTAAACACTGACGAAAGCTCACAATGAATTGGCAATAGGTTCAATACGTAATAAAATCAAACAGAACTTAGAAGGGAACAAACGAATGAAAATTAATACGCGTTCGATGTATCCCTAAAGCACAACTAGTTCAAATATGAAACATATCCCCTTCGCAATAGTCAGATACCTTTGATCGAAATGTATACGGTTGGTTGAACCAGCATGGAAGAAATAATTTCCTCGAAGATGTTACATTCACAACTCACTTCATTCTTTACTTCATCGTCTATATGCAGTCGAGTTAGAGACTTAAGTGTTGGACGAAACGCTTCACGAGTCTAGTTTCTCCCAACTCGGGAGAAAACGAAGTTACAGACCTTACAAAAACGAAGATAGGCCCTAGGTATACACCGATCACGAAGGGGTCTACGTCTCGGAGGTTATTTGAACAAGCCTTAACGAAACCAGGTTCCATTTTGCAAATTTACTTGCAGAAAAATGAAGAAATATCACGTAAAATACGTGAAATATAAGTTATTCATCAATGCTCCCGTCCGCTTGCAACTATACTATGGGAGATGACGTCACTTAACGAATAGCCAATTACAGGTCGTTTTACCCTCCAGAATTTCGATGCTAAAACTAAGGTTATTAAAACTTAAATAATAAATTAATAACAAAACACATGGAATTTTCATTAAACATATGTGGACTTCAAACATGTATGCACAAAATGGAAAGGGTTTCATGCTTATTCCTCACCCATGCAAACACTCTATGGTCAATTTTATCCTCATTTGAAAAAGGCCAGATTGGCGCCCATGCGATGCCACTAAACGTGACGTCACAGGGACCTAGTTTCTATACGAGTAGATAGGAGTTTTACACCGTCTGAGATTACCAATGCATGCATGAGGCACAGAGCTCAGGGAAACGTCTCTTAATAATCACCTATTACAACTGGCTAAGGTCGGAAAGTTTCCTTCGCTTGATAAGGTATTAATAATCTTTATTTTAGCCAAGCGCTACCAGCTAGCATGTTACTCTGCTACCTGCTACCATCCTGCGTCATATCAGCGCTCAAAGCCTCGCCCCAAGGTCACCTCGCTTGCGGCAGCGGGAACTAGAACGACGTCATGCGGGGTTTTCCCATCATTCCTACTTAGCCGTCGCGTTTTCGCAGGCTTGAAAATTCTCACTTTTCGTTTAATCGCGAAAAATAGATATAGTCATTTAAAAATCTAAAAGCGTGAAATACGTACTCTAGGAGTAATAATCTTTCGATTTAGGCAGTAAAAATATAATAGGAAACCACCATATTCCATTTTGTCTTCAATTTTGTGGGAACGTCGCGAGCGTGGTGGCCCAGTGGTCAGAGCAGTGGGCTATTCATCGAATGTTTTCGGGTATTATCCCGTATGAAGCCTTCGGAGGCCTCCATATGAAATCTTCGAAATACTGGTATACTGCATCCCTCCGTTTATCCATTTTCCAAGCACGCTTAGAGAAAGGATCAGGCCTGCCTGCCCTAAATGTGTGAATTTCACACGTCCATGACTTAGTTTTGGGTGGGCATTACCCTCGCCTCTCCAAAAAATCCTGCGAGTAAAATTACTGCGTGCAGCAATTTTGTGTTTGTTTGTGATAGAGAGCCTCTTATATGGATTAAATAGGGCGTGTCTTTAACAGAATACATTCGGTTTCGTAATTTTAATTACTGTCAGCCACTCAGTGATTCGACCCGAAGGTTGGTTTGGATAGGTGAGGGTGGAACTCTCCCAGAAATAAGCCACAGGCGGGTGAATTTCACACATTCAGACTAGTTCTTATCCCTGGGCCACCTCGGAGGATTTTTCTTGGGGTTCCCGAGGGCTCATCACTTTGAAGTCCGTGTTATTTTCATGCACGGGTTGTGTGAAACCTAGGGTTTTAATCTTTTTTTAATTAAATGCAGTTCATTTAGAAGTAAGTTATACATTTCGGAGTTTCTAAATGGTAGTATCTTCCATATAAGAAAACCAGATACAGTAGATTCCGGTTAATTGGGACATATCGGGACTTGTGCACTTTGCCCCAATTTAGCGGCTGCCCCAATTAGGCGAACTATCCTGTTTATGGGCATAAACAAACATTGAAATGATAGAAAGAAGACTAAAGAATGTTTATAATGCAACATAGGTTTATTGCACTGTTAATTGGATTAATAAATCAGCGAGTTTAGTCATTTCATTATCATTTTAAGAATTATAACAATTAAGTTAAGAATATTTTTCACAGCCTCAGGCGATGCTGAATGAATGTCTTTTACTAAGTCCTGTTACAGAAAAGTCCTATCCTCTTGCGGATAGTTTAACATCAAGAGCTTTCAAAATAGGGCAATAATAGGAACATTTGTGTAAAATAAGAGTAAATCAAAGGAGGAAAATATAAAAAAAGAGTATTCTGAAAACAAAGAAAAATTAATTTCGTCGCGAGTATAGAGTCTATGTCGCCGACTCATGGCCCAATAAAGCGGCATACTGTCCAAATTAAGCGGAGAATACTCTGGGATATTCCTCTATCGGATTCTGTTCTTCAAGATCTGCCCCAATTAAGCGGCTGCCCCAAGTAACCGGTGGACCCATTAAGCGGAATCTACTAGCTATAGAAAGAGGCCACTGGCTACATAGTTCGGGCCAGAGAAAAATGCACGGAATATTTTCCACGGAATCAGACAAGACTGCCCGAACACTACTCGGGCACGGATCTATGGTAGGAAATATACATACCGGGATATACTCGGCCTTGCGCTACAGAGTGTTAACTTAGGATTTGAACCTGGGACCCCTCTATCAGCATCCAAGCGCTTTGCCCACTGGGCCACCTCGCAAAAAATAATGTTATCTATAATTTATCGGAATTTAGCCATGTTCTTCCTCGCTATAAAAGCGGCTGCAAAGGACTGCGAAACCACTAAGATGGAATGCGACCCTGAAAAGCGCAGGCGACACTGATCTAGCCAAGAATAGACGTTTGCCAACGCCCAAGTCCGGAAAAAATAGTTTGAGATAGTATCAGTTCGAATCCTCTACAGCTAATTTTAATTTTTCGACAAAACTATGATTTTATGAATAACTAAACCAACATATTCGTGGACCATTATGCAATTTAAGATTATGAATAACAGTTTTCATTCAGCCCCATGCAATGCATACCTTTATAACTTGCAGTAGGTTCTTGATGTGCCAGAAAATATTTTTCGTTGAAAATTTATTTTAAAATTCTGCGCTTCCTTGGAAATTTTACTGTTTGGTCCAACGATCCCGATATGTTTTTGGATGGTATTCGGAGTATGTCTTAGCTGCTTGGAGTGTTCTACCCAATTCTTGAAGATATTAAAACTTCATTTATTTTATGAACTTTATATTTGCTTACATTATACGTAACTTATTTTTAAACTTATTTAACTTATCAACGAGTAATTTCTTATTGTGGTTGGATGCGACAACGAGGAGGCAGAATCGATAGCTATATGCCGTTAAATAATTTTTGTTCGTTATTCCTTTGAGTCAGTGCTAATTTGCGGACGACTAAGTGGTTGAGTGCGTTTCATGAGTAGCTTTTTTGTTAGCCATTTTGGAGCACCACCGGGCAGAAGAGAATCGTGAATGGACCTGGATTATCTTTTTGGCTTGACCCTATTTCGCAGATTCCTTGCTCGCCACGCGATACTACCCTGTTATTAGACTTTGATTTCTGAGGTCAATATTCTGCCATAAATGTTCTTATTTCTCCTCAAGGGTTTTCAGTTCCCTTTAGTGTTCAGGGCTCTGAAGTAGACGCATCACTCCCGCTCCACCCGCTCTCGCCTTTTCCAATGATGCATTAATAGCAATAATGTTTATTACTCCACATTAATTACAAACAAATACATATACAAAATGTAAGAAGCTTTAAGTAACCTAGAAAGTTGACCTGTTCATAGGTTATCATCATCCATCATTAAATAATAATATTCCATGCATTGGTTTATAAATAGTGGGAAAAAAGGACATGTACCAATATAAAAAATAATATCTTTCACTATGTGTAATATTATAATTATCAAATTGCATTTTACAAAGTATTTATTCAATTTTACGATAAGGAAACAGCCAATTTTTTTTACACAGACTTACTTGTTTCCATTTCTAGGTAATCATCTTGAAATTATATTTGCACATAAAGATAGATCCTTTTCAGAACTTTCCTGTAACTCAAAAGTAAAAATTTTATATCAGATGAAATAATGAAGAAAAATTTTTAGATTTGAGATGTAGGCAAAAGTTGACAATTCTTGACTCAACGATTCTTTAAGATAATTGTTGGGATTTCAGCCTTATAAAATTTACTCGGCTTTCAATGTACGTAAGGCCCTTTTTATTGCCTCGTAAAAGAAAATTGGAATACAACACGAAAACATCTGCCACGTAGCAAGCCGGGTTACAGACTGAACGGCCACACGAGAACTTACGTGATTAGAAAAACAAAACAGTGCTGCTAATCCTTAGAAGTGTGTCCTTGGTTTCGACATGTTACAGATTTACAACATATCACCCCGTAACCAAAACATACTTCTCAGCTAAAATAAATAAAACAACAATATTCTCATGATAATATTTTATGCTACATTCAACATTTTCCTAAATTTTTCAACCTTAAATGCACTCAAAGTTTTCGTGAAAATAACGTCTATCATTTATTCAGTTTGGGTGTACCTAAGTTCAACCTTTTTACATTCTACAGCCTCTCTTACAAAATGATAACGTATATCAATATGTTTAGTTCTATGGCTTACCCTTTTATTCATTGCAAGTTTCTAAGATTATCATTAAAGATAATAAGTATACAATTCATCTTTCCAATTAATTCATGCAGAAAATTAGTTAAGTACATACATTCTTTAGTACCTTCAGAGAGAGCCATTTAATATTTACTCGGCTTTCAATGTACATAAAGCCCTTTTTATTGCCTCGTAAAAGAAAATTGGAATACAACACGAGAACATCTGCTACGTAGCAAGCCGGGTTACAGACTGAACGGCCACGCCAGGCCACACGAGAACATACGTGAATAGAAAAACAAAATCAGTGCTGCCAACCCTTAGAAGTGTGTCCTTGGTTACGATATCTTACAGATTTACAACAGAACAATAATAGGTTATGTCATCAAAAAATATTACGCCACAAAAAACGACCACTCGAGGAGTAACGCCTTCTGTTAAAGCGAAATTTCGAGCAAAATTTTAATAAATTCATTTCTTGGACCAATAATTCGAGACTGCTGTACACCGGTAGGGCGGATCGCAAAAATCGATTTTTTTCAAATCCATCTGGCCCAATGAAAAAAAGTTGTGGGACCGATCAAAAATAAGGCCTGAAAAATTTGAGACCTGTACGTGAACCCCTGACCCTCGCTCAAATGCAATTTAGGGGGGGAGGGTCAAAATTCGAAAAATATAATATTTTATGGTCATTCCCTATAGATTTTGCCGAGTTACTGCCCTATTAGGGCAACAATTTCGTGCATTTTGACGTATCTGTCACCGATTAGCCACAAAATGCCTAATTTGAGTTCGCGTCCGCGAAGAAAATATTCCAACGCCCACGCAGCGTCGCGGATACCAGAGCCGCAGGCCGATCCCTTCCCCTCCACGCTCGCTTCTCCCCCTCCCACGCCTCTAACACAGGAAAATTCATCCCGCGCATGCTGCTAGGAGGTCGTTTATCTTTGATAATATAAATCAGAAGATGGTAGAAGGTAAAAAACGATGCGTAGTGAGACGACTTGCCCCTTATTTGGCGCCTCGTCGGAGTTAAACAAATAGATGTTACCAACTTTTAGAGAAGTGATGAAATAATTTTAGACCTGCGCACGCAGGAAAGGAGACTACGGTCTATGAAGAGGCCTCTCGAGTGGCTATGAAGGGGTGCGAACTATAGTGACGCGCTTCTCATCCATTATGAATGTGACTAAATGGATTTAGCGGTACCACAGGAAGTACTAAAACTTACGGAAAATCGTAATAGGCCAAAAGTAGGGTTTTATTGAAGTATAATACTCAAACAATTTCAAAGGAACATTTTAAATTATGCGATATTTTTGCGTGTACGTGCATGGAGGAGCATAAGGTTCCCCCAATGAGAAGTATTTTGAGAGACAATCTGACGAAAAGAAAGATGATGGCTGCTGGATTGAACCCTAAAGAAACTCGACAACTGAGGAAAAAAGGGAATCGTAGGAGAGCGTTGAGTCATCATCGTCAATTCTTGTGCGGGAAAATAGTATCAAAAATTTTCTTCATCAATTTATCCGAAGAAAATTAAACTGGCGAGAAATTAGCCGATTTGTATCTTTACTTTCTTCATGAAATAAACATTAAGGACTATAACCTCAAATCGGAACTTCTTCGGGGAAAATGCGTCTGCCAACTTTGATAGAGGTATATGCAAGAACCAAGCAACAGCAATGATCGTTCCCGCAACTTTAGCTATCGCAAAAGTCATAATTTCGTAAGATATATCAAAGCTAGTGCGCCAGAATTACTTACGTAGACAGAAAAAGATGCTAATTACTGTGAATAAGAAAAGAGAGGTGTTAATAAAGGGCCTTTTTTTATTGGAATGACAGATTATACTCTTGTCTGATGAAAAAAGGCAAGAGGACTTATCAATACAAGTTTAGAGGGGAATGTGTGGTGTTAGTTGAAGAAACAGGGTCCCACTTTTGGAGGTTTGCCTCCCCCGTCGGAGGATTAGCAAAAGTTATAAAATCTGCGATTATCGAGTCCTTTCGGAGTGAAAATTAGATACACAGAATTAAAAAGGATTTGATTGTGATGGTACCAAGCGAATACCGCCCAAAAAGGAGGCATCATCCCTTTGCTATAAGCATAATTCCAACATCCCTTGCAGTGTGGGTAGGCTCTTCTCGGGATTCCCACCGGGTTAATTTTTCCATAATGGGCAACATTTCAAGCTCCGACTGGGGGCTCATCCTTAGGGATAAATTCTGTTGAACCCCGAAAAGAGTTTACCCACATCACTCGCCGGGAAAGCATCAAATCGTATTTCATCCCTTACAGTGGTCTATTTGCTAATTGCACTATGTTGACTTGAATTTGCGGCATAAACGTTGGGAGGGTAATCTAGGGACCAAATTTGCGTGTCTGCAAGGATGCGTTTGGCGACCAATCCGAGATTTTTTTAATTGCTAGATTTTAATATCGACATAAAGGCTGATGATATATTGGAGAGAGACTTCGGTTCCTTCGGCTATATCTGAGCTTAGCGCTCTGGAATTTAAAAATCTATTGATGAAAGTTCAAATTTAAATTTCAATATTCCAATTATTATACATACGGACGATAGATTCGCGAAAGAATTTACCAAAACTTTGTTGACAGCAGCAAAAGACGAGGAATGACACTAACATAAGAAATACAGACAGTAGAGCAGGTAATTGAGTAATTCCTTCGTGATTGTTCCTCACTGGACGATGCTGATACATCAAATATTAGTAAAACTAACGAAGAAAGACGCACTTGGTGTGAATTTTGTTGCATCTGGGGCGTTCGAGAGGGGAGCGGGGAGGGTACGCCGGCGGCCTTCACCCTTATTCATCCATTTAGTCACAGCTGTCGGACAATACCGGAATAGAAGTAAGTGCATAACCTAAGTTCCCAAACCTCTATAGCAACTCGAGAGGTGTCTTCAAGACCGTAGTCTCCTTTCCTTAGTTCGCAGATCTAAAATTATTTCATCACTTCTCTAAAAGTTGGTACCATCGATTTGTTTAACGCCGACGAGGCGCCAAATAAGGGACAAGTCGTCTCACTACGCATCGCTTTTTACCTTCTACCATCTTCTGATTTATATTATCAAAGATAAACGACCTCCTAGCAGCATGCGCGGGATGGATTTTCCTGTGTTAGAGGCGTGGGAGGGGGAGAAGCGAGCGCGGAGGGGAAGGGATCGGCCTGCGGCTCTGGTATCCGCGACGCTGCGTGGGCGTTGGAATATTTTCTTCGCGGACGCGGACTCAAATTAGGCATTTTGTGGCTAATCGGTGGCAGATACGTCAAAATGCACGAAATTGTTGTTCTAAAAGGGAAGTAACTCGGCAAAATCTATAGGGAATGACCATAAAATATTATATTTTTCGAATTTTGACCCTCCCCCCCTAAATTGCATTTGAGCGATGGTCAGGGGTTCACGTACAGGTCTCAAATTTTTCAGGCCTTATTTTTGATCGGTCCCACAACTTTTTTTCATTGGGCCAGATGGATTTGAAAAAAATCGATTTTTGCGATCCGCCCTACGTACAGTCAAGGAAATGCTGATAAGAATTAACCCTAAATGTGATTTTATCCTGACGAAGTTTCCTGTCATAAGTCCTCGGGCTCGTCATCAGATTCCAAGGTTCTGCCGCCACTTCGCGATTGGAAGAATGTCAAATTAAAACTTTTTCCAATATTTTGCAAGAGCAATTACTTTCAAGTGTGGCATTCTTCGATTTTTAAAAGCATACCTATGCTATATATACCATACCTATTATATGATAGTATATTTCAACACATACTTTTTCCGATTTTTCGAGTCTACTGTACTGCCGTCTTCAGTTACCCAAGTGACATATTTTACCTTCAGTGATCGGGTTAATTTTTTAATAACTGAAATATTAGAGCGGTGAGGTGCCAAAATTTTATTTTTAGCAAAGCTTGAATGATTTCACACGCTGTTTATCAGTTTTTCGTTCTACGACAGTTGTACTTTTGCTGCTATCTATGTACCTTATTTCTATCAATAGAAAAACGTCGTTTTGAGAGTCCTAAGAAATTTACAAATTTGTTCATTGCAATTTTGAACAAATAATTCGTGAATGCCTTCATTTAAGAGAAGGTAGGGGGAGAAAAATGAGAGCAGACGTTAAAATTTTCTCTGTGTTATTATAAAACGTCGTTATTGGGTAAACATCGGTTCTCTGTTGACTTCGTTCTCCCTTAAAAATAAAAAAACTTGCCCACATTTCAGATGACGGCTTTTCACTCATTCTCATGGCCAAATGTTTTGTTGTATATTGCTAAAACTAAATTGAAAAATTATTTGAAAGTGAGCATATTGTTAGCTCATTACTATTTCATAGCTGTTGCGGAAGAAAACCATTAAATTAATGATTGACACGAAAGTTAAGCGTCGGCAGCTTTGAATTTTTAAACTGGTGCTGGCCCGATAAGACTTATTTATTAACTTGACTCATTTTCATTCTTATAATGACACCTGTGAGATCCCAACCCTTTATATTCGATGACTTTCGCGTCGCACTTAACTTTATGGCTGTGGTCAGCATCAGCCATGGCATACTGATGAGCAACCTGCCTCCGAGGTGAATTTTAACTACTTAACCGTCTTAATTTTAACTATAACGAGCAGAGTATGAAATAATGTCATTGAGATGATGGAATTATTTTGAATTATATGGCTGATTTCCAATCTGAAAATGGGAATAAATTTATAGTTAAATAGTTCCCGAATTTTTTCTTTTCGTCAATAATCAAACCCAGGATAAATTTTCTTCTCGAGTACATATCTTGGCTATACCAGTGGGATAGCCAGGAATTTTGTTCGGGGGGGTCCAAAACCGGGGGGAAATTTTTTTAAAAACAGGGTACTTAGTAAAGGGTTTTTAACTCATTTTAACACTTTTCATAATCGAAAAAACTTCATTCGTTAAAGAAACATTTTGTAAATTAATGAATTTTCAATACTTTGTTTTCTTTGTGAAAAAAATAATTGTGTTTTTAAATTTCGGGGGGGTCCGGAGCCCCGGGACCGCCCCTTGGCTACGCCACTGCTGTATATATACAGTGGCGTAGCCAAGTTACGATTACGATTGTTTTAAATATGATTTATTATGGGCAGAAAATGTGAATAATGTATTCGTTAATTGTAATTATAACATCAACAACCCGTGGACAAATCATGCGTGGTATTGTACAATACATACAGTTTTCTATTCACCTTAGTATCAGTACATCTACAGACACCCCACAAACGCCTCAATAAGGGTGTGTCGGGGGTCGTTAGTATACCAGCCGTTCGCAAATAAAAAGGTAATGCTCTAACAAAGTTCTGCCTGGCATATATGATGTCCTTCATTGTTGGAGGGTAAAAAGAATTCCGAGAAAAATCCACGGATAAAAAAAATCATTCGCCTTTGCCCAGGTGAATGACTTTTTTCTGTGTGGATTTTTCGCACAATAGGGTAGTTTCCTTCATCAAAGAAAACAAAAGGCAATAATTGCGATTCGTTACCCACCATTAGTGTATTCATAATATACAAATTATTTCGTTTTATAAATGCCGGTGTAGACGAATGGCAATGGTCCATTTTTATCCTCATTTGAAAAGGGCCAGATTGGCGCCCATGCGATGCCACTCCACGTGACGTCACAGGGACCTAGTTTCTATAGGAGAAGATAGGAGTTATACGTCGTCTGAGGTTTCCAATGCATGCATGAGGCGCAGAGCTCAGGGAAACATGTCTTAATAATCACTTATTAAAACTGGCTAAGGTCGGAAAGTTTTCCTCGTTTGATAAGGTATTAATAATCTTAAGGTTTCTACATAAAGTCTTTAGTGGTTCTCTACGGACAAACGAAATTCTCCCTCTTTTCCGATTTCATATTCCTCCTCGCCCCTTACGAAATAACTCTCTGCTTCACATTCCGCGATTCCGTCTCTCCATCTCTCAACGCTCTCTGTTCTTCCGAATCCCCTCCTTGTTTAACTCCATCGCTTCGAAAATCCCTTCCCTGGACCTATTTTCCTCTGCTACTAGTTACAAAGCCACCTTAAAATACCATCTCAATAATTCACCATTGTCTAATCAATAGTGCCCCTTCTCACGTTTAAAAATTTTGTTTACTGTTACTTTTCATTTACTGTGCTATTGTTTGTTATCTTTTATATATTATTTATTTAGGAACAGCCAATGTAAAGGCCTTTGTGCCGTTTTTGGTGATGAAATAAATAAATAATCCTTATTTAAGCCAAGCGCTACCAGGCGGCAGGGCACTAGGCTACCCGCTGGCAGCCTGCGACGTATCAGCGCTAAGCCTCGCCTCAAGGTCACCTCACCGGGCGGAGGGGGAACCAGAAATACGACGTACGGAGAGATTTCCCATCATTCCTACTAACGCGTCGCGTTTTCGCGCGCTTGAAAATTTTCACTTTTCATTTAATCGCGAAAAATAGATATTATCATTTAAAAATCTAAAAGCGTGAAATACGTATTCCAGGAGTAATAATCTTTCGATTAAGGCAATAAAAAAATAATAGGAAACCACCCTATTTGTGCACTGCGGGTGACTCCCGTAAATTCATCACCGTGGCTAGTCCAGGTATACTTAAAACTAAATAATTCCCATATCTATCCGTTTGGCAAAATATCTCTCCTAATTTATCGTTTCTTTCGTACCAGGAAATAAAGCGGGGTTCCAATATCTTCTCCGTGTCTCTTTGAAAAATATCTATACTCAATTTATCGAGCAATTTAAGCAGAGCGCGTTGCCACCGAGTCTCCAGCGGCTCCCAGCCTCATTCCTTTAACATCTGTGTAACGCTTTCTGTACGCTCGTGGCAGTTTCTGACGGATTGTGCAGCTTACCTATATATTTTACTAAATTCTCGAATTAAGTCTTTCTACCGGATCCCATATGCTCGGTGCATATTCAAGGTGTGGCCGGAAGAGTGCGCAATTTTAGTTGTTATCAATGTAAAATTAACCTCTAGGGAAAGAAAGGTTGAAAAAATATGTAATGGAAATGTATCAAACTAAACAAAAGCGAAATAAACTGGCTACTTTTATTATTATATTACTCATTTTATTTCATTGTTCTATTAAAATATTTATTAAATATCGTATAACTTTAATTATGCATAAAAAGCTCGGTCCCATCATTTTACGAACTTAGCTTGTTAGTTATACGGGTTCTCGTGGACGAAGTGATACCAAGCAGGATTATTCTGGCAGCCCAAACCGTAAGTGTAAATGAACTTCCGAGTATTACTTATGGCTTCTTGCGTTTACAAAGGGCTGCCCACGGGCAGAGGGCAGTGAACCCATGACTATCTTGGTAGGCCATTCAAAGACTAGCCCAAGGAGCAACAGGGCCGTCCTGTTGCAAGTGAGGCCGATATATCGACTATTTCTCCTAGAAATGGACTATGAATCTTCTTTTCTCGCATAACTCAGAACTACGAAAGGAATGCATTTTCCTCTTAAGGGCTCGTGACAATTGTTAATATTTCATATCAAAATCAAGAGGAATCGCAGTCGGAATATGACAGGTAACAAGAGATTTTTTGGCACTTGCATATTTATTTCTCTATATTTGCTTTCTCACCATAACTCCAGTGTACGTTATATTATTTAATAGCCTTGAATTGTATTATCCGTAGATTCTCAGATTGTACCAAGATCTGTTAAGATAAGCGCGGTTTATCTCATTTTACAGTTCACGTATTTACAGAGTCCAAGGAAAATGTAATGAGCTGAAAGAGACCCGTGCTTCCCGGGCCCGTTAAGGGTCTTCGGCTGTGAGACCCCCGGCATTGATCTCACGACTTTTAAGACCTATTTTATCCACTCAGGTTTAAGTTCATGAAAAAGAGGGAAAAGACATAATCCGCTCGCTTAATAAAGTACAAAGGAAAGCTGCGCGATTCGCCAAAAACTTCTACGGGTGTACAGAAAGTCTTATAGCGTTTTTAAACGAATTACTGAGGTTGGTAGCCGCTAGAGACTCGGAGGCTACGCGCTAGGCCAGGGGTCTCCAATTTACTAGGCCAAGAGGGCCACATTCCAAGTTCCGAATCGCCCCGCGGGCCGGATAGCAAATTAGCCGATGACCGAAGTATTCGATACTAACGTCTACTGAAGAATCCGGTGGCGTTTTTCTTATTTACGAAAAGTTGAAGGCGACTTTGACGTGCAGCAAGGGCAGTAAAAGACTTTTACTGACCTTGACGTGCAGTACAGCGCTGCAATGCTCCTAGCGGAGTCTCACAGAGTTAAAAGTGCGAGAATCGCGCGCTACTTGAAACGAGTGCGCCGTATTTTGGAGACCCCTGCGCTAGGCTAAGATTGCTTGAGCATATCTTTGAGAGCGACACGAAGAACAACATACTAGAACCCCTCTACATTTCCTGGTCTGACAGAAACGATAAGTTGAGAGAGATATTTTGCCGAACGGATAGGTATGGGACTTGGTTTTTACTTTCTTCTTTAGAGCATTTCCTTATTGTGAGTAGACGGCTGGTGTCCTAACACCCCCCGCAATACGCCTATTGAGGCTGCTAGTAGATGTAGAAGTGGACCCTGGGAACGGGCCATCCGCCGTGCATGCGATGACAGAGTGATCTTAAGCGTCACGCTTCGTGACAGCAAGGCATGCATTCCAAGTTCTTTGGTTCATTTGTAAACCTCTAAGTTCTTCGTTCACCTTTTATGTACTTATAAATTCCAAACACAAAACGTTTAGCCAGCACGTGCGCTTATCGCACCGGATGCCCAGAGAATTCGACGTACACTGAAAAAACACTTTGGATATGAGAATCGTAGGTTTGGGTGTCACACCCAAAGCTGAGGTGAAGGAAAGGACTTGTCCATACATTTGGTTGTGTCACCCAAAGGGAATGGGTGATGAGGAGTTGGATGTTCCAACTACTCCTTTGGTTGCTACATCCAAAGAAGATGACGAGTACTTTGGGTGTGAGAACCAAAGCGTTGGGTAGCTCATCAAAACAATGTTTGGATGCCGAATGAAAAGTTTAGATCACCTGCCCAAAGGATTGCGCCCCTACTCCTTCCTCCCTCCTATTCAGCCCCACTACACTTTAATATTGTTCTTTTTCAACCCATTTCTAACAGTGCAACTAAAAAATGAGAAAACCTAGCTCTGTAGTTGTCATAATACCGATCTATTATCACATAATTCAACATATTGTAATGTGCGTGGGTGGAAAAATAAATATCCCCATTTGTAGAACAATAGAAGGAACATTTATTTCCAATATATAAACATACAGTTACATAAAATTCACTCCAAACACACAATTTTTCTCAATCTCTTCTTGTTCATTCTCCTTTCCTCGTCAATAACCTCCGTGCCAACGCTCTCGATGATTACTCCGCAAGACTCTCGATGAATCCACCGTTATAATATCATAAAAAAGTGCACAAAACACAGTGAATTAATATCATTATCAAATTCTATGCCAATAACATAAAATATTACTAAAATACAATCACAACATATTATAAATATCATCGAGAAATACAAGAAACGTGAGACAATTTAACCTCAATAAATAAAGGTCAATGTTAATAAGCACAGCAGCATTTCCGACAAAATATGATCTGAGAGTTTGAACTTTGTTTTAATAAGCACATAGAGATAACAATAGGAATCAGAAGAACTCATAAGCAAAGGGTGGTAGTGCGGGCATGAGAATTAATGCAACATGGCGGTGAGAATAAACACAAAATGGCCGTGAGAATAAACAACAACTCGCAACTTACCAGCGAACACATGGATATAGGCTCCAAGTCCAGCCTTCGATAAGAAATTCGCCGTCCGCTCGTCCATAATCTCGAGCAGCAAGAGCAACGAAGCACAAGAGGCAGCAGAGTTCGCCCGTTTTGCCCACAACAAGTCCACACGTGTCTACGGCTTCCACGGCTGAACACAGAACTACGGGTGCTAGAGAGCTTCATGAGATTGCCACCAGAGCGCGTAACAATAGATTTAGATTTCGCACCTAAACCGGTAGAGTGCACTAACCATAACTTTGGTTCTCCCATCCAAAGGACGTTGACTGGACGTGTTTGGTGTGACATTCTTTGCCTTTGGTTATCACATCCAAAGAGTTAGTTCTGACGTCGCATGATTCTTGATGGTGCACCCAAACCTCCCCGCCCAAAAGGGTTTAGGGTGTAGCATCCAAACCTGTTCTCTCAGTGTAAAATTCAATTCATGGCTCATTTGCAGTTCAAGTCGAGTTTCTTGTATTAAAAAATTACCATCCTCCGCATAACCCTTGGCTTTGGCCACTTCTTTGATCCTTATCACGTTCTCAAAACGCAAAGGATTTTGTTATACATCGTTTGCTTGGAGTGTGAGTGTTAATATAAAAGTAGACGCGCCCAAACTGGAGAAGGCTGAGCGGTTCAACTACTTGTACCGCGCGTTCGAAGGAAATAGACGCACCAGTTAGGATATCAGGAATAGAATTGCGTCAGCGAAGGAGATTCACACGAGTAGAAAAGAGGTTGGGCGGTTCAACTAATTGTGCCACGCGTCAGAGGAAAATAGACACATCATATCAGGAATAGAATTGCGTTAGCGAAGGAGATCCTCGAGAGTGTAAAAGAGGTATTGAGGGGTTCGTTGGGAAAGAGTTTAAAGAAAAATCTAGTGAGAAGCCTTTTCTCTGGAATGTAGCGCTTTAAGGTTCAGAAACTTGAACACTGAGGAAGGAAGACGAGAATACACTGGAGGTAATCGATTCATGGGTGTGGAGAAGAATGGACAAGGCGGACGGAAAGCATGAGAAATTACGAGGTGCTGAACAAGGCGAGCGAAGTGAGGGAATTTCTGGATGAGATGCGGAGGAGACAGAGGGTTTGGATGGAGCGAGCACTAAGCAAGGAGGGGATGTTAAAAAGCGACTAATTGTAAGTGAAGAATGTCAGGTAAACAGAGAAGTGGGAGGATGCGAAAATCCTAAATTTTCTAAATAGTAGCTGAAGGCGTTCTAGATATTTTGTAGACATTTAGTACATATTTTGTGCTATGTGGGAACTCATTCCGATCCAAGCCACAGGCGTGTGAATTTCACGCATTCCGGGTGGCCTGTCAGTTCCTTTCGTCAGTACCTTGCACTTCATGGATTCTGTTCGGGGTTTCCGAAGGCTTCGCTTAGGATTCGAGCCCGGACTCCTCGATCAACAGCCAAGCACCCTACCCACTTGGCTATCACGCAAAAAATATCATCTTTGACTCGGGATGATTTAGACGGGTTCTACCCCGTTAGTAAGCGGCTTCTTCAGTTCCCAAGTGCTCTTTTTCTTGACTCCTTCTATCTCTGTCCCAAGTTCATATTTATGTCTCAGTCACGGACTTTGAATTCTAATCTCTCGTTATTCCTCAAGGGAGTTTTTTTTCTCAATTCTTCCCTTGACTTTTTCCTCACTCGGAGAGTCAAGTGTAGTGTATAGGTACTACTATTCTGATCCTGGTTGAAACCCTTTGGGTAGAAAAACGGGAATGATAGTTAAAAGCGCCAGATTCCTAGCTCGTGTTCCCAGACCTATTATGAGTGTCACCCAAGTGTGGTAGCGGATGACTGATTAATGCTATCAGGTATTACGTAAAGCCAATGTCCCACGGTCATTTTTTCCGTAATTTCATTCATTAAAAAATCATATGTTAGAAATTGTAGTAAATCTAAGTGTAGTAATTGTAACCATGTAAAAAAGAGTAGTCATGGCAACCATGAATCTAGTTGGTTCATATTTTACTACATGTGTAGTAAAACGCTGCGAGGTAAAGCATAACAAGGATCCTCGTCATTCTAACTGGAATTATTTCCGTGTACGTGGTAATTATGCCTCATGACATCGTCTATCTACCAGTTACTTCTCGTGCGCACTATAGTGCTCCACTCTTTCTTCTCCTATTCATCGTTAAGACTCTTAGTTCCCCATATTGAAATAAATATTAGCAATTTTCCGCTATTATAAAATTTATTACGACCTTGGTTTCAATATTACTCCATCATCTTATGGAATAAATTCCACCCCATCACGCTTGAATGGATTTTATCCTCGTTCTTCAAAGTATCCGTCAATTTGATCACCAACACGCGCCTGCAGCACCAGTTCTCGAAGGCTCGAACTAAGTCTAACTTTTTAATAAGCGCTAAAACTTTTTGGCATCTTCAATATTCCCTGCGAATTTTAAGGTTAGAACACAGCTTGATTAAACCCGTAAGGAGCTGTTAACTGGATTCAATGTATAGCATTTCTTTTATTTTGTTTTTAAAATTGATTTCCGCCGTTTTTTATGCAGGAGGAAGTTTCGCGAAGCAATTTGAATCTCATTTCCTTTGAGCTGGTTTTCACCAGTCAGTCGGAGGTCATGCTTCCTGGCTAAATTGAATGTGCCTTGAAACGCATTCTCTCTTCAGCTCCGTTGATATTATCTTTCAATATTGTGTTTCAACTTACTTTCATAGGTCATTGCGTCAGCTTCGTCTTCAAACATGTATTTATTGGAGGTAAAATACACTTTCTCGATGCTAGTTACATTTTTCAGGGCTTCTTGCAGTTGCACTAGGCAAGCCGTGCAGTCGATTTTCTCTCTATCTTTGGTAGGGGTTCGATTGCACGAAATTGCGATTTCTCTCGCGTCATTAAAAATTCACGTGAAAACTACCAGTAATATCGTTAAAGCATCCTCTAATTGCACGGCCGCAACTCAGTATGGCTATCCTGCTAACAGCCACCAGGGAAAAGAAAGAATTTTAGGACTGTAAAAATGGCAATGAGAAGCAAGGAAAAGAACGACGCCGGCACATGTTCCCGTCATTTCATCTCAGAATTTTGTCTCAAAATCACTCTGAATTATTCTTTCCTGCGCACCTAATGTTGTTTTGTAAGATTTGAGAGAGCAATTTCTCATATGAACACTGTAATATGATTTCGTTAAGTGGTGTCCTCTATCGGTAGCCGTGTGTGGTTTTTGTATTATGGTATGTGTTTTGTTACTGCTAGTGTACTCGTGATGCTGAGGTGTCCTCCATTTTGTGCGTTTAAGAGAGTGAAATATAAAAGATCAAAGAAATACTTTTAACACTTTTATTTTCAACCTGACCCTTAACAAAACCTAATATGCTATTATTGACAGCAATCTACCGTTGAACGCAAGTTTTGATAAAAGCAGAATTAACGCCATAATTTCCATAAAACAAGCCTTTTCAACAAAGTATTGAAATAGACCAGTGGCGGATACAGATGGGGGGCGCGGGGGGCGCGCGCCCCTCCCTTGCGGGTCCGGCCGTATTGGCAAACATGGCAGAACCACGATTGTGACTTTTTTTATATCATAAGATGGCATTGTCTTATATATGTGTATAATTACATTAATTAAAATTTTATTTTACTCTGCCTGTGACTTGATTATTTTTTATTGCGATATCGCGATAAAAAGTAAAGGCAACTCAATATATCTTTTGCGCCCCCCCCCTTGAGTGTTTTCTGTATCCGCCCCTGAAATAGACACTAGCAATTTTCCACGATTATAAAATTAATTAGGTTTCAATGTTACTACATCATCTTAAAGGTGACCTCATATGGAAAAATTCCACTCCATCACGATTGGACCTTTAGATATCATTCAGCAAAGTTTTGAGACAAACCACTTTCTCTGTGCCTTTTCAAATCTGTCAATTCAACTTATCTCTCTGAACAGGTACATTACTCTACGTAATATTCATTCATAGAACGAAGCAACAGCTCAAGTATCCCCTGAAATATACAAAAAGATGTTCATCTCAAGTGAATGGCCAGTGGCCGTTTTCGAAATCATGGCCTCGATGTTTCCACTTCGGCGAGCGGGACGTGTCTTCTTACTCGATTCCATCCTTCATCCCGGAATACGTCCTTCCTCCCTTCATCCTGTCCATAAAACATTTTTTTCTCCCTCGCTTACCCAACATCCTCCCCTCTCCACCATTTACAAGGGAAGAGGTCTGGTTTCAAACGCCCATGCCAACAGTGTTTTTTACGTGACACCATCAACGCCGACTACCTTCCGTCTGCTCCTTCCCTTTGCTCTGCATTTTATAACTAGGCCCACTCCGAAGAATTCATTGGGACGGCATATTAACTTTAAAGTTTTAGAGCTTATGTAGAGAAGCAAAATGCCTCTGATCCTCAGCGTTTATGTATAACAATAATCATATACATTAGTACAAATTTAATCATTAACACCACACATTATAACCTTTCATTACTTACAGCTCTGAATACAGTGTGAATGGAAATGGTACTGCATTTCCAATCCACTCGCCAATTACTGATCGTAGCCGCAAGGACTGTTAACTATTATTCGTGCCACTATCACAATAGTAAATGTCTGAGGAAATCCGTTTGAGTCGATTTGAGATAAAAATTTTAAATGTTTCAGCTAAAAACATAATTTTCAGAAAACTTCGAAGCGTAGAAGAAAAGGAATTGAACGAACGAGAAACTTAATTTATTTTTCATCTCATAAAATAATTCTAGCTCTCTATGTTGAGTGGAAATACTTTTCCAAGATAAAAACTTGGAACCGCGGAACCGAACCCAATGCTTAGCACATCGATCATCAGGGGGCGGGAGCTTTTTGCGGCCTTGGCGAGGGTTACAACAAATTTGAAGGTTAAAAAACCTTTTCCTAAAATAATACATAAAGTTAAGGTGAAACGGTTTCCAAGTTAATTGATTTCGAATATGTAAAACGCTTGCCTTTATGTACAGAGGATACCCATTCATACAATTACTGCCGATACTTGCGAAAGATTAGTTTATGTGAAATTTTTTTAATTTTGTACTCCATTAGGGGAGGAAAAATAAATCGCTGTTACCTTCGTCAACTCGTACGTGATTAATTGTGATTATGTATCATTGAGAACTATTTTGAGGTTTAATTTTCTTCCAAATTCTCTTCACACATTTGCCGTTTATTTAATTTGCGAATCGTAAGGTTAAGGGGCATTATATGTGGATCGCATTAAACTAAAAACATTAGTCTTGAGATTTCACGGTACTTGAAATGTGTTTAGTCATGTTAAAAGCAGCACTGGAGAGCACATTAATAAATGTGAGCGGCCGGTACTGAGAATTTTTCCCACACGCCAAGAAATTCATGATTGCGAAGAAGAGAAAACTTATAATTACACGCTAGCCAGTGGGTTTCACTTGAGTCGCTTTGAATATGCATCCTTTCTAACCTCGGTCACAGTCTCTTAAGTGTTTTCATTTGGAACTGTAAAAAGAGCTGGAAATAATTTATTTTTTCCTGAGTTTCATCGTTATATTTCCATTAATACGCCAATTCCTACCTTTAAAAAAGTTACCCGCACTCGATTATTAACTTCAATATTTCTCGTTAGAAAATTGCATGGCTGAATCTATGTGGTTCACAATATTCACGTGCTTGCGCTAGGCGAGCCAATTCCGGTGATTTATGTTTATTTCTTTTAACCGCAATTGATAATTGGGGCTACGAATGTTTCCCAATTTCTAAAATACGACCTTATTTGGACTGAAGTTTGTATTGTGTTCAAATGTAATTTAATGAATTAGAGATTTCCAGACTCCCTCATATAATACTAACATCTTCAATATCCCAATAAATCAAAATAATTCCCATTATTTCCAGAATCCCATTTTGCGAATATTCTCGTTCATTCACTCTTCTTCGAATTTTACCTTTTCATAGCTCTTTTGTTAAAAGTAAGCATTACAGTGACCGCTAATCGCTAACCAAAGGGATAAAACCGCATGATCTTGGGCACAGGAGCCTAACAAAATAACAGTATGGTTTGAAAAAATATGGATAGTCTTCTCCATTTGGATTAGGTAATGATGCTGACCAGAAAAGATGAGTGTCACATTTAGTCAAGAGTATTCATTTAAAACAATGAGGGCGCGGATGACTTTAAATCCCTTTTACTTTCGGATTGTGTGCCAAGAAGAATTTCAACAATACACTTTGTTTATATCTTGAAGTCTAGGCCTCTAATCTCAGCATCTATCATTTCCTTCAAAATTTCGTAATTATCGCATGATTGGTGTGCTTTACTCTGCAATTATATGAAATTTTAATAAAGAATAATATTTTCTTTAATCACGCCAAATAGATGCTAAAAATGAGAATTAGAGGGGTAACCCTTGGTGTTATGACTGGTGACATCACTGGAAAAAAACTAAAACCGATAAATACCCGCTCAATGAAGAAGATATAAGAACCGTCGGAAATTGGCGAAGACAAGACAAAGTTGATTCATGAAGAGCGTAAGGTGTAAATTTTTACCATTGCATTTGTAAATTAAACAAATAATACTTTACGGTGTTTGTTTGTGACGCATTATCTTGAGTGTATCTGTTAAAATATATCGTGTATGCTGCGTGCCAGCTTCCTTTATTCGAAGAGAGCGTATTTTTCTTTCTGAAATGAGAGAGTTATTTGCTTTAGTTAATCAGGCGGTGTCTAGGTTAGCAGCGCATGGGAATTATCGGATGTGTTCGAAGGGAGAGTCTCCGTCAGCGAAGAAAGATGGTGCGAGGAGATTGGGGGAAGTGAATTTGTGGTCCTGATGGTGGATGATGGGAGGGAAGGCGAGGGAGGAAGTGGGGAGGCGTCCGGGGAGGGTGGGAAGAGGGAGGCCAAGCCGTGGGATCGTCTAGGAATGCAGGGGAGAGAGAAGCACAAGTGCAGGTCGGCCAAGAACCCAAGCTTTGCCTCATGCCCAGCTGGGAGTGCGCGCACTGACATGTTGTTCCCTCGCCGACGCGAAATGGCATATACTGCCCCATGCTGCCGCAGCCTACATCCAACACCCATTACATTACAATTAATACATTTCGAAAGGCAATAAATCGGAAAATTGAACGCCATGAGATACGATGGTGTGATGATAATAATCGTTCAAGGACAGATGGACGGAAAGAGCGGTAGAGGAAGGTCTCGTATGCGATGTATGTAACTGGATGATGGATGTAGAACAGTATCATTATGTGAGTGTTCAACGACTGCCTGTTAGCAGAATTGAGTGTGGAGCTGCGTCAAGCTCAGCTTCACATTGTTGACTGAAAATTATGGTGAAACAAAAAGTAATATTATCTTTTTAACAGCTATGTTCATTAAAATAGGAGCAGCATCATTTCATTCATGATTCCGAGGAATAATGCAATTATATAATATGGCGCTATAATTAGTGTATTTTTAATAACTTGACAATAAATCGAACCAATATACTAAAAATAAGTGATATTTAATAAATATAATAATTGGTTACATTATTATTACAAAAAGGGTTATTACAGCAACAGATTTAAGCAAACATCAATTCTAAAATTGAGTGTTTGTCTTGCATAGTTTTATTATATTTAGATGAGGATCGACGCAAAAGGTGAAAATGTTGCAAAAAATCCAACGTGGAAATCCCTCAATACATATATATTTATTACCTCCACATTAGATCGCATTTACCCCGGTTCTCTCGACCGTTATGAATAGGGTCAAAATTTTATGGAAATAAAGCGCTTAAAAATTCCATTTTATGAACCTTCTCCTTGATTTTCACCCTTTTGTCATGCTCTGCTACATGTAATGCATATTGTCTACCGCAATTGTTGCTATGAAACGTCTTTAAAGTGAACTGCAAATGTAAAACTTCAACGTAAGCCCCTCTTGTGATAGAAATTTAATAAATAACCTTCGCCAGTTTGTGATGCATGTGCAACTGAGGCAATGCACTCTCGCATGTATCGAAAAGAATGTTACATCCTTTGTGAGAGTCAACCCCTGATTGCACGTGATTGCATGTGCAATTGTGGCAGCTCCTACATGCAGCTTCGTGCATGTTGGAAAACATCATAGTCTGCCACACATCCTGTAGGTGGCTTGCAGGTTATAATAATGATATTTTATTCACGGGTATTGTTAACCGATTTCAAAGTTTATATCATATTAAACATAATTAATATTAGGGAAAATTTTAATTCATGTTAAGGAATAATCGCATAAAAATTACAAAAATAAATACTTAACTATCAAAAGAGTCAACACGCTATAAAAAAAATCAAATGATAACATTCAATTGTATTGAGAATTAAAAGATGTATACATTATCGAGAGATTCATTATAAAATTTCTTTTTATAACATTCAGGATTGCACACAAATAAACAGTAGGTATGTAAAATAAACAACCGACAAAACTAGTTAATTTACAAAGACATGGATTTACACACAGGGCGCTATCCATAATGGTACAAAATTTTAAAGAAATTGTTCTGGAATAAAAGAATAGTTATCGAGTAGATGTTGATGTAAGTAGAGCGGCGTAAATCTTAACATCGCATTATGTCACAGATCCCATTCGCTTACCTCAAAGTCGGAAAAAACGTGCATCGCAATGCGAACACCTACCACCGGTGGATTCGGGAAGGGAAGGATTTGCGATCGCGGAAGGAAGAGAGCAGGCCTGCCCCCGTGACCGCCACATGGGCGAAATTTAAAGCCCCCGGCGGGGAGGCTTTGGGGGTGGGGGAAGTGGGCGGCTTCGGGGGCGGCGATGGATACGCGTGTGAGCGGATGGGGTGCATCGAACTTCCGGAAGTGCGCCTCCGCTCAAATGTTTTGAGCGAGCAGAGAGGGGAAGGGGAGGGGGCTCGAGGGGGGAGGCGGGGGCGGGGGGATGCAGGAAGCATGACGCTTGCGGAGCGGGGGGTGGGGATGTTGTTATGCGAAGGTGGAGATGAACACAGGACGTAATCGGTGGGGCAGAGAGGGGAGTAATTGTGGGGGGTGATCTACATCTACGGAGTGCTCCGCTGGTCGCCTCAACGGACGTGTGGCGAGAAGTTGAAGAGCGTTTTGCGAAGGAGGAAATGAATTCAAGACTAGATGATGGTGCGCGATTAAAGAAAACACTTCGCATACGTTATTCTTTTTAAATTGCCGTAATTGACGATATTCATCAAGGTTAAAAAGCAGCATTTGGGTACAAAGAATGTTAGATTTAAAAAAACGTTTTTATTTTCCACACAGTAGGTATGTATGGAAAAATCTGCCGGTTTCAACCTTTTCAGGTCATTATGTAAAGGTAATGTATTCGTATTCTAGGGGTAATGTATTGCTTCTTAATAATGACCTGAAAAGGTCGAAACGTAATGTTTTCGTATTCAAGAGGTGATGCAGTAACAAGAGCATTCGATATAGCTGCGAAGTTACCGATAATTTAGGTCAGCATTGAAATCTCGTGATTTTTAATGGTGCAGATATTTTGGATAGAGGAGTCAATGAAGTGGGTCAGTAAAGTGCGCCATTAATAACAGTTTCAATAGATTTGTAGCTAGATAGTACAATGAGAACTACTTACCACATGGGTGTTTGCCTCGGATTCAGCTTTCACCAAAATTCAATACGCTACAATACAAAATCTCATATATCTTAGGACAAGATGAATCTTAAATTAAATGTAAAAAAATTTTCACCCAAATGGAAGAACTTAGTGCCACAGTCAAGTCAATTCTTTCGAAAGAACAAGAGGACCAGCAGACTTACAAGCCATGAAAGTTCAAGTGACTACGGCGTTATCAATCTCGGCCGCGAGTGCCCAGTACAAAAAGAGAACATTTACATACCTGTTCTATTGTTATCGGTTTGTTCCTCAGACGTACGCCTGTCGAATTCACCAAGCTGTGCCCATAAAAGTTAGATATATATTATTACCATCTCAAGATAGCTTAGTGAGCATTTTTATATTAGTTTATTTTTGCTATGTCTTTGATACATTTGGAAAATTATTTCATCTACCTAAATACCCATTCCTTAATTATAATATTCCTATTTTAATTGTTTATATCCGAACCTGCAAAATACTGTGATTAAAGGTGTTTTTCCTATTAAGGTAGGTTTACTAATAGAATAATTTTTTGGTTTAATTATTTTATTTTGTTTGTTTAATTTTTAGGTTTAGGTTCACTTTAGTATAATTTTGCGAATCGCCCACATTGTTGCCCATCCTCAAACTAGACTTCGCTCTTCTATTCCCTGGAAGGCCTATTCCCTTACACTCTATCTATAACTCCAATATGTTGTCCAAAACTGATACGATAGAGATGGGATAGAATGGGATAAATTCATCTGTCACTTAAGGTGATGGCAGTGGGAGGATGAGGCTTGAATCCATGCAGTGAGTCAGTGGCGTATCTTTGGGGGAAAAAAGTTATTTAAAACTATTGTCTAGTTTTGACATATTACAACTGCATCTGCTTAAAGTTAAATTTTTCATGCTAAAATTGTATAAAATGTATTTCCAGGCATGTTATTTTTCAAAAATTTTCGCGGACCTCCTGTTACTTGGGGGGGAGGGTCGCCCCCCCTCCCCCAGGCCATCCCATCCCCCCAAGCATAATCTTAGTCACCCCACTGCAGTGCGTGGTAAAAATATTTAAGGGGAATGATTTTTCTTAAAAATTAGACTCTTGGAGTTTTCTTTGTTGATTTTTCTTAAAAAAAATGGCTGGGTAACTCGTAGGAGAGCACGTCTATCCTGAGTACCGACCAACGTTAAGCACAGCCTGTTTCCTCAATTTCTACACTTCACTATTACAGTTTCTCGAGGAAGGTACGTGACTCGAACTGATTTCTTCTCCTGTACTCGACCTATCCGTGTTATCTTGCCTCGGAGCATTTCGGAGCCTCTCCCCCACTTTGGTCACACCCAGTTCGAGGAAATTCCGCCAAGATATGTCTGGTGGTCACGTCTTCGGAATGTCCCCTGGACTGCGTTAAGAGGCTTGAGGTTCTTTTCGCGGAAATCTCGTCATGGTCAATACGAAGGGAATGGAGGAGGGCCTTTGAATCCGGTAGTGAAGTATTTGGAGAAAAAAGGGCATTCCGGAGGTTCTTTCCCTCGGAGTTAACGTATGCCAGAACGATTTTCGACCTTAGAGGTCGGGAGGGAGACTGAAATGGCAATATCTTAGATCACATGATGAGTCTCTTTGGCTTACTACGAAAATAGCGGTTTTTTCACGTTGTTTATTATAAAAAATGAATTGTAAATTTCCATTAAATTTCATTTGACACTCACGAGGGAGTAGAAGAACTAGAATTTAATAAAAGTCAATTTAAAATATTCCATTTCCACAATTTTTTGATTTCCCATTATAATTCTGAAATTGGGGTTTCAAGGTCGGCCTCAGTATTTGGTACCGCGCAGCCTACTATAGCGCTCTTGTTTATATTTAACAAAGGAATTATCTATGCATGGGAGGCCCACGTTCGTCCCGTAGAAGCTTGATTTATGCTGCCACTTCGCTCGCTTTTTTATCGTTTTTTTTATGTCCGTAGGGCGGCAATGAGCGCAGAGCAATCCATATATTCCTATCATTGCAATAGAGTATTTGTTCTCACGAGGAATATTATTGAAAAGTGTTGAACTCGATAGATTATGGAAAATGAAAGAATGAACTTTGCTAGGTTCACTAATAAATTTGAAAAAAAAACACAAATGGAAAGGTTTCACAAAGTTAAGTCTGAAATCATTAGTTATAGCGATAGATTATATCACATTGAATTTAAATTTCTGTTTACACCCTTAGTCATGGTTTATATTAAGACATGGTCAGTCCTGCATTACCGCCAGCGTCGCGTGTAGTGTCTTTTGTAAACCCATTGAAATACGCTGAGGGTGACTATACATTTAGTGGCAGATAAGAGAAATCTCCGTTGCATTATTCGTGATGTTTACTTTTGATTCGTGCTGAATTTAACAACGGCGTGGACTCCAGATCGGCGCCGTGGGACGCTGGAAGGCGCCCGGGACCCCGACGCTGGGAATTACTGCGGGCGGCTCACAGGTCTAACGGTACGTCGTCTAATTTAGGATGCGGGACATGATTCTCGCTTTAACTAGCGTACGATGTTCGTGTGGGGAGGGTGGGAAGTGTCAAGTGAGCTTGTATGAACGGAGCCTTGGGTGACGCGAGCCACAAACAAAGCATTACTAATGGAAAGGATACTCATTCAATTTCCGAGTCCCCCCACCCACTCTCCCCCAAGTGAACAAGCCTTCCTCAAGGAGGCGGACAATGGCGGGCCGGGGGAGGCGTGGCTGGGGGGAGGGGTGGGGCGGGCGGGGGCGGAGGGGGTTGTTTGGAGAGGAGCCGAGATTGTTGGGCTTCGGTGTGAGGCGCGAGCCACGAGGAATAACACCACTCTGCGGTGGTATTTGCCTCTTCCGGTCCGCCCCCCCCCCCGTGATGACTAACTTGATGCCACGTTCTGAAGCAAAATTGTGGCAATAGGCGCATATGATCTACAACTACGTAATACCCTGCGAACCAACACTAAGGTATTTAGCAGGGGGTGACCAACCACCAGCATGCAGCATGCAATAAGCCACATCCTGACTTCGTGGTTAAATTGAGTAAAGTAATAAAATTAACCCGTACGCATTTGTGAAGGTGGTGTGAGCAGAATATCATCTAGACTTATATGCATTTAAACTATGCATAATGCTAAAATCTGCTGACTTAATCCCTCAATAATATCGCGACTATTAAAAATCACTTTCTCAATGTTGGCCTAACATACTGGTAGCTTCGCAACCATTTCGAAATCCTTCATTTTTCTTTACGTACATAATAATAATAGTTACCTCTATTGTGTTTGGCAGAAGGAGAATTATCACCAATATGTATCCTATACGACACGTACACACTTCATGATTATCAAAATAATATAGCAATAAAAATTACACATACAAAAATGTTAACTCGGTACCGGCGGCATTTAAAATTCACAGTGCTCGCCGGAGGCACAATCCTTCTACATATTCCGATGATAAATAATGCCGGGTAGGCTCCTCCGTATCTCTTTCCGATGTTTCAATGAGCAACACGCCGATCATCCTCAGGGATTCAGGAATGCAATTTTAATCGCATTTATCCATTTACTATGTGGACTAATCACTTATGTGAAAACCCACCCTCTTCTCTTATCCCGATCTTTGCTCAGATATTAACATTCCCCCCCGCTTGTAACACCTTCAGGAGTGTTTGTTTGAACCTCCCGAGATTAATATGAGCGAGAAAAACTCGATCTCGGAAGAACTCACTCCGTTGTGTAAAGCACTTAGAACGCCGCATTTAAGCCCCATACATTGAGTTATTCTCGCGCGAAATTAACTCGCGAATTTCAAACACAACCGCCTCAGGGAGGTTGGTGGCTTGAAGGGTAGAGCTAGCTACTGACCGATGAGTCTCGGGTTGATTCGCGTTCTCCTTGCAAAATAATCACGCAGCGCGAGGCGATGCAGGGAAAAGAACTGACCCCCTTGAATATGTGGAATTCTGTAGGAGACTGTACGATAGATAGATTCAGAATATCGTTTATTCCACAATGGATAAGAGACTATAACGGCATCGTTAGGACTTACTAATAGGAAGTTGACTTTTATTGTAGTCTGATAATTTATGTAATCCTTAATGCGTAATGTTTATGAATTTTCCTAGTATTTCTAACTGCATATTTAGCATGTTCTAGCTTCATAGGCTAATCACCTTCATGACTGGTTGACAACTTTTGCCTTTCCATGAAGGTGGAAGTAAAATTTGTTAGTGTGCGTAGCATTTTATGACCCTGTTGTGTGCATGTGGGAATCCTCTTGCAGCCTTGTGATTGATCACCCCGTCAAATGCCCTAGGGGTGACTCGCAGGGTATTATGCTGATATAAATGTATAGGGATCTCCCGCACATTGGCCTATTCCGTATATCACTACTATGGCTCATTCTGCGGTGATCTCACCTATCCGAACCTACCCTCAGCTCTGAATGACCCACGCCAGCATCGCGCATCCCTTCCTCGGCAAGAGATCTCTATGCTTTGGTTTACCGACTCTGTCACCGCGTCAGCAAGCACCCTGCACCCTCCCGCACCGCCTCCACCCCCGCGCCGCCCCCAGCACCACGCACTACGACGCCGTGCACCACGGCCCCCGCGTGCCCCACTCCGGCCGGGTGACCTCGACGCCCGGAATCCGACCCCACCCCCTGCGGCGGCCGCTGCACCCCCGAAATCCCTTCTTCCCGCGGGGGCGGCCGCCGGCCCACCTGTTCCCGCCTCCGGGAGGGGGAGGGGGGGCAGTGGCAGCGGCGGGGGAAATGGAGTCGGGCGCGGCCTTGACGAGATCCGGAGCCGATTCCCCGCCCGCTCCCTTCGCTGCTCTCGCCTTCCCATTCACCTCGGCAGCCCATTCATAGCGCCGAAGACGCGCTCCGAGCACGTGTACCCACCTCAGTCCGTCCAGAAGCAGCCGTGTCGCTGGAGTGAGAGGACGCCATGGCAATGCTGCTCTTACCGCTCCTCGTGCTCATCGCTGGCCGCAGAGGTGAGTCACCAACAGCCCCCACCGTGGTGGCATTCGCCGCCTGCGGCTCCCAGCCGTCCGCTCCCTGTGCCCTGAATTGCCTGCTGACGAACGGCAATTGAAGATCGACACATACGAAGTGCGGGACAGATATAAGCGGGCGCATCACTCTCACTCAACCGGTGTTTTTGACGCCTGATTTTCGCTCAAAACTTGGATCGTCATCCTGAAATTTTCGGGGTTTTTTTAAGTGGACCCTCGTCAACATTCACTTGCATCCTAACGGTGAAAATTTTACCTCGGATTTATTTTTTTTTGCTTGAAATAAATACAAATGCTGACGAAGGTGTACATTATATTCCGTGAAATTTTCAAATTGACAGCTCAACTTTAAAACGAGTGTTTGGTCAACGGAGAAGAAAATTACGTCCGGCCCAGTGGGAGGGATGCATCCTCTTAGATGCTGAGATTGAGTACGGACTGAGAGTACGGAGCAAATGTTTGGATCTTCGTGACAGTTCGCCGAGGAGCGGACTCGTGGGCGCGGTGGCAGCTCGTTGTCGGCGGCGCGCTGCTTCGGTGGCCGCTCCCCCGCGCACCGGCGACGTAAAACGAACTGGGGACTCGCCGGAGTGCGTGGGGAGCGGCACCGGTGCGAGCGCGGCGCGGCTCGCGGGCGCCGCTCCGTTGCGCTGCGTAGTCGCGTGCCTCGCTCCCGCTGGATGTGGGCGAAGGCGAGGCTGTACTTCTGCGAGGGCAGTCAGTGACACGACAGTGAGGACAAGTCAAAACACGAATAGTTCCCATGATGTCTGTTAAGTTTTGTTTGTTTACGCAGCCATGATATCTTCATTCATATTTAAAGCAAGTGTCCTTTCATGGGAACGATTTCCTTCTTAGGTTTTGTCGAATTATTTTATTGCCATTGTGTTTGTGAGCTTGTTGCTACGATTGTCCCACCGTACACTGAATTTTTTGAGCGAAGGCAGTCCTGCTAATTGGCTTTCTCCTGAATGTTTCTCTCTTTATTAGTTTATAACACAACAACACGAAAATTAGATGTGATATTCTGTAGCCCATCACTTCCGAAATGGCTTATTGTTATTGGCTCGGTATTCGCAGGGATGCCGACACCTTACAAAAAATATTAGGGGGGCCCAAACCGGGGATCTTGCTCCGGGAAATTTTATAAGCAGTGAGTTTTAAGTTTTTTAAGCATTTTAGAAGAGTCATATGATCAACATTAGAACCCTGATAACTCGAATCTCGATATCTGGACACTCCCGGGAAAATCAACAAGTCTGACACATTTTTTCCTCACACCCATAACGAATTTTAGAGGGGGCTCGGGCCCCCTCAGGCCCTATGAAGTCGGCGCCTCTGGGCATTCGCCGGAAACGTGAGGAAACGCGGCTATACCCCTCGTTAGCTGCCGTGTGGATGACCGTTGAGGGTTTCGGAGCTGCTATGCCCGCAGTGTTGTCAAACGCTTTCATCCTACCCTTTGTTATGCTGCAGGAAGCCAATTCAAATCAGTATAAATTGTGTAAGATGTGCTATAAAGGCCTGGTTACACGGTGCATTAACACGTACAAGTTAATGTACGTTCGCGTGAATGATTTTGGTGGACCGGGACGGAACATGTACGAATGCATGAACCAAATTAGAATAGGTTCTATTTTCTGTTCATGCATTCGCACTAGTTGGGTGGTTATACGGTGCATTTTGGCATTCATTATCGCGTTTATGCATTTAGACATTAACCCGTACGTGTTAATTTATCGTGTAACCAGGCCTTAATTGGTGAAGACTAAATGAAAACATTGGAAAGCGGTGAGATTCGATAAAAACTGCTACGAGCGAGCAGAGCAATACACAGCTTTGCAGGAATCTGGTTGTCAGCCGCAGAGGACTCGGAGGCTACATGATAGTACGCCTTGATTGCGTGAGTAATTAATAACGGATATATGTCATAGTGATATTACTATCAGATCTTAGCGCCGCACAATATTTTTGAGTTCCGAACGAGCGATAGAATGGGGATATTTTTCCGAACGGATAGTTTTAGGAATACATGTTTGAAATAATAAATTACTTGAATTAACGTAACGTCGATGTCAGGTTGCCAAATCTCTCATGACATAAACCTCAGTTTTTTCCTTCTCTTGCATGTTAACGGCTTGTATCGTAACTTTTCCCTCCACACGCCTATCGAGACGGCTTCGCTGGGTAGTCTGTGAATGTGCTGTAGATACCGGCAATAATGAACATTTTTATGATAGCTTTAGGAATACGCTTTTCGCCCGATAATAAAGGACTTGAATTAATTTTACTTCGATCCCAGGTACATCTCCATAACACCCTGCGAGTCGTCATTAGTGTTTGGCGGGGGATGATCAACCACCAGCGTGCACCATACAAGAGGATTCCCATATGCACACCACACGGTCCTAAAAATGCTGCAGTTACTGACAAATCATACTCCCACATTCATGCAAAGGCAAAACTTAACAAATACTGACTACTACCAACTAAGACAAACTGCCAATAAAGCTAGAACACACAAAACATACTGTTAAAAATAATAAGAAAATTCCGAAACACGCGTTATGGAATACATAAGTTAGCACGCTACACTACAAGGTAATCAAATCTCTCAAGATGTACACCGCAGTTGTTTCTTCTCTTGTATGTTAACGGTCTGCATCGTAACACTTCCCTCCACACGCCCATTGAGGCAGCTTGCGGGGTTTTTTGTAGATGTGCTGTAGATACCTGCAATACTAGGCATTTTTCGGATAATTTTTGTGGCTAATGTGTTTGCTCGAGGCGGGGAAAGGGAGCGCGCCTCGCCATTCATTCGTTCCGGGTCGTTATTGCCTCGCGCTCTGTGTACACACGCACCGCATCCCTTCCCCCATCCCACTGGTTCCCAGTGATTTCCTCGCTGGGAAAAGCATGCGGGTCCCGGAGGATTCGTCCCAGCCGCTTGCTGTCTTCGCTTCGGACGGTCGCCGTGAAATACGGCGTCGTGTGCTCATCGCCGCACGTCTCATTTCGAGGAACCGGATTTGTCCGGCTTTCTTCCTCCCTTGTGGGATAGGTTTTCATGTCGTCCGCGCCGATGGATCGGCTCGAGTGTGGGCAGGTGTGCGGTGTGCCGCAGGCGTAGTCGGGGTGCGGGCGCGGTCGCAGAAGGGGTGCAGTGCAGCGGAAAGCAGTCGCCGTGCACTTGGTCGATCGACGGCTCGTAGTGGTCTCGTACGGGATCGTCGGTGTACCTCGTTCCAAGACCATCGTCATCTTCATTAGTTAATAATCCTAAGATTGGTTTGACGCAGCTCTCCATTCCTCTCCCCTCTCCACTAGCCTTTTCATAGCGACGTATTTCTTCTCTTTTACATCCTTTATACCTGTCCTATGCTAGTCATGCGGGGCCGTCCCTGGCACTTATTCCCTTTCACTTGTCCTGTGGTAGTTTTCATCGTGCCTCATAATGTGGCGAACTAAGTTGTCCCGTCTTCTCCTTAAGGTTTTAGAAGAGTTCTGTTGCCAAGTCCGTAGCCTGAAAAATATTTGGGGGTTCACCTAGGGCACGGGGAACATTTCTTGGAGGGTTTAGTTGGAGTGGTTGCTCTCTATGCTGGATCTCCCAAGCACTTTGGTGGGGGAAGGGTGAAGGTTGAATACCTAGAGCCCTTCGGCCTTGGGTACTGACTGTTCTTCAAGAATCGCTGATGGGAAGGACTGGTACTTTTAATAAAGTCTGAATCAGACCATTAATTTTTACGCCAAGACCTGGTCAATTATATTTGACTCGCTTGGGATAATTCCGAGCGAGAAAAGGGACTTTTTCTTCGAGGTGTTTCGGCTCCATAAACAATATATTTGAGACCTCCTAGATTGATTTCTTCTCGCTCGGAATAATCTCGAGTGGTCCTTTGGCTCATCACAGCTAGAATTTTCAATCCCATGGAATCATTACGCCTTCATCTGCTATAGCACAACATCGTTTGCGTCGTAATTGGGGTCATAATTTCCATACCAGTGATTTGGAGTGCTTTCTGTTTTTATTATAAGGCGAAACAACACGAATTCGTCGCCGTGCACTGATTGGCAGCAATGATTTCACGTGGGTTGTTGGAGTGGCTTATGATCTCACTTGGAGCAAACGTATCAGTTATTGGGTCAAGATAGTCGCAAATTAAGGTTTGTGAACAGGATTCTCGGGGAGTGCGATAGGAAAGGCAGAGAAACAGGCTGTTTTTACTCTCGTGGGAGCTCGTTCGGGGCACGCTCCCAGTATATCTTGGGATGCTCGTTAAATAGCCTCAATCAATGAGATGGAGCGCGAGAAGCGAAAATAAGCAAATGATGATTAATTACCTTTACGAATGTAATAATTAAGGTTCGCACCGTTGTCTTAAAGTCGTTAAAATCTTAGAAATAATCCGTCTACTTTCACGAATCAGCCACCATGCTCAGATTGGCCGCAGACGTAGGAAGGGACGGAAAACCAGACGGTCACAACTAGTGGGTAAATGCCTATTTATCCCTATAATTGTTGCTACCACTGAAAATGGTGGCGTCTGCAAGCAATCATTACAAATGTCACTTCCGCTATCCCTGAACTTGTACGTGATAAATGGTCGTGTGACTCAGGCTGGAAGGTCGCGAGAAGAGACTCATCTGTCGGTGTCAGCTTCCCATTAGCGGAGGCAGTGGGATAGCGTCCCATCCTATGAACGGAACATCGCACTTAATTGCTCTTCTCAAACCATCCGACATAGGAGCGGCATCAGTGGCGTAACTAAGACTATACTTTGGGGGGGGATGGGGTGGCGATCCTCAACCACCGTGGGGGAAAAAAACATGCCTGGAAATACATTTCACGTCATTTTCGCAGTAAAAAATTAACTTAAGCAGACGCAGTTATTAAACGTCAAAACTAGACAATAGTTTTAAATATTTTTTTTATTTCTCTGACACTTTGGGGGGGATCTATCCCCCTCATCCCCACCCCCCATAGTTACGCCACTGAGCGGCATAATCCCGCAAAATATCTCCACCCTCCGGGATTTGAAGCCAGCTCTCTTCTAAGTAGTTGAGTATCATTTTTTAGCCTTCAATTCGCAATTTCATCTCAGAATTTCAGAGATCCGCGACTGCACGGGAATAGAAATACTTTGGAATGTATTCGTTGTCATTTTTCTGAAATTTAGGTATCTGACAATCAGTACAAAATTTTGGAGCCGGCAGGTGCGTGAACAACTAAGTCCTCGATCGCATCTGCGGTATGTAACGTAATGACAAGACCATTGGACGGGGAAATAAATCGTTCGCATAATGTTTAAGTTAAGAATGGTAACCAGTTAACTTACACAGGCCTGAATACGAGTCCTGGATCCTTTTAAGGAGTTAGAAATTGATTACGTGTTCTTTCACAATCCTTGTTCTTTTATTTTCCGGAATTGTAGGTATCCGATGGAACAACAATAGCTCTGGCGGGTGCAATAAAAGTTCTATTATCATTTTTATCTCCGAATTTTGTATTATAGACGGTAATATATAACCTTAAGGTAAATTTAAGAAGGGTATATTAGCAGTGTGGTGTCCAATAGTGTGTAATTAACGCAAGTTTAATGAGGAATATGGATCACTAATCCATTCCTGGGAATTGTGAATTGATTGGCTGACAATCCTTTCTTGGGAATTGGGAATTGTTTGGGTGAGCACCCGTCATTTTCCTCCACGAGGACTCGTTTGTTCCACTCGAGCGAAGATCTTGCTCCTCCGTCGATGAATGCAATGTATACTCTCACATCATTATCTCACCATCTGTGCATA
This sequence comes from Ischnura elegans, assembly GCF_921293095.1. NCBI lineage: Eukaryota > Metazoa > Arthropoda > Insecta > Odonata > Coenagrionidae > Ischnura > Ischnura elegans. Next base: position 41,867,164 of record NC_060259.1, read on the forward strand.
CTAGGAATTGTTTTTCTTGAGTTAGTAAACGTCGTCCTGTAGGTCTGAATGAGCATAGAGCTGAATAATCTAGTGGAAATGCTTATCAGATTTACTTATTCATATATATATTATTTCCTTTCCTGAATTTAGGTGGAAGTTTCACTATTTTTCATTAATTGTTTGTATTTATCCGTAAAAATTGATTATTGCCTTTAAAATGTGAATTTGTATAATGAAATTTCAGTATCTAATCCATAAATGTACTCGAAATCATTTTTCTAGTAAGTGACTGCGCGTCACATGTTTACTGTTTGGAATTGGCTTGCATTCTTCGAGGATATTGCTCTGTCACTCTCATAAGGAAGGCGGAGAACTCAATCGTTGCAGACGCTTCTTTATTTCCCATTTTATATTACTTTCACGTAAGACGACTGATTGCTTTTTCCTCACTTTAACGGATCAAGGAACGAAGACTTTTGTTACATCATTCGATTTCCATCATTGATTACTTGTTTTTCATTATCTTTGAGATTGTAGTCAAAATCAATCATTGTCTCAGTGGTGGAATCAATGCCGGCCATCTGACCTCACTGTAAATATAAACGAGGGCGCTCGGTAATCGGAAGCTCTGGCAGATGTTGTAAAACCTATCTCAGTATTATTATGAGGAATAATAAAAGTTAGAAAATGCAATACTTGTAAATAAGTGTAATAATAGTTTGTTGGAAATAAAATTCCCAATCGAAATTTACTCATTGATAAAACAGGGTGACAAATGTCACTAAAAAGATTTTTGTACTACCAATTAATTTCGAGTCTGTTCCAATAACATGTTGTTAGACGCCGTCCATTGTAAGCCTGGAAACACACTTTATATAGGAAATTAACAAAATGAAACCAAACGCTAGGAGATAATCAGACCCGAACCCTTATCAACTTAATGGTGATATTTGGTGAAACTCTGTAACAAGACGCTTAATCTCAGATACACTGATATTGTGTGTTCCACGAATGTGTGGAAATTTGTTGAACATACAATATTTTTGTATCAGTGATGATGTTTTCATTACGTTATCGCCGATTTTGACGTTTCGATCCTGGTCCCAAGCAAGAAACCGAAAATTGCTTTCCTATATGTTTACTTGATGGCCTAATGAAGACAATCGTCGAGGGACAGGTAGATGGCAATAATAGAAAAGGAAGACCTCTAATGAAATATATGTGGCAGGTAAAGAAGGACGTGAAAGAGAAGAAATACGTAGGTGTGAAAAGATTAGCTAATAGGAAAATTGATTGAAGAGCTGCGTTAAACTAATCTTAGGATTGATAATTGCTTTTCGGGCTAATGCCGCGTCGACTTAATTTTGTTGGAGGAGAGTTTCGGGCGCATTCCAGCTCCTTTCTTCGGGTCCAAAAGAAGAATCAAAAGGGAAAAAGAAAAGAAGAAGTCGGGAGCTGGAATGCGCCCGAAACTGTCCTCCACCAAAATTGAGTCGACGCGGCACCAACCCGAAGAGCAGATATCAATTTAATCACCGTGGAAGCCTCCGTAACAATCTAAGGATTGTTGACCAATGAATGTTTACTACGTAAGACTAATCAATTGACCCGGCGGATGACTCGCGAAGACCTCGCTTAAATCGTTCGCCAGGACAGCGCCTAGTTCTGCATTGCCGTGAGACTCCCGTCACGGTGGCGCCCATTGTTGGGCTCGAAGCCACGATCCTCAGCGGCGTGGGATAGAGTCGGCCCTGCACGAGCTTTCTCTCCGCGTGAATGAGTGTGGGCATCCGAACGCGAAAGTGCAGTGTGTGGGCGGTTGGGACGTCGGTCGGAGGCGGGCAATCTCGACGGATTCCATCCAAGTGAGTGCTGAGTGGGTCAACTCTCTCGCCTTTCGCAGGATTGTCCCAACCCGATGCGATTGTGGTGCTTGGGAACTTTCGGACGCGTCCTTTGATCGCTTCCGGCGCACGATACATCGCTAAGCGATAAAATTTGATGACGCATCGTGTGTAAGCGATGCTATTTGATGTTGTCACGTAACCCGATGCTCTTGCGATGGAAGTAAGCGCGACGGAATCGAGATGTAAGCGTTGTAGTGATCTACAATGGACGTCTCTCGGCGGTCGCGATTGTCAGCAGCAAGAGCATGTCCTGCCGTTGTGGCAAATATTTTGGAGAAGGCGAACGACAGTCTAGGTCATGGGGATGAGTAGGGAAGAAGGGTGGAGAGAAACCCGGTGTCGGCATCAGCCTACTCTTTATAGTATGCTTCGCATCCGCTCAAACGGTCGTATTTTGTTTTTTTCGCTATTTTTTATTCGTTTAAAAATTGTACTATTAAATTGAAATTTTCATGGCATATATAATGTGTTTTTCTCTGCATGATTTGGAAATTTCAAGATGGTAGCATAAGTATTATGTTTCGTCACGGAAAGGGCCGATTGCGCGGGAATGTTGAGTCGCCTTAATTAAAGACGTCCAGAGGACCACTACTTAACGGCCGATCCTACAGACGGTCATTGCCGAGACGAAACTTAATGCGTATGCTACAATCTTAAAATTTCCCAAGTATGCAGGGAAAAATAAATTCAACACTCCCTGGAAATTTCAATAGAAAGGCGCAGTCGGAGTGTTGTTCCTGAAATTCTCTCCAGTAAGAACTCAAGCATGAGTCGGGCAATCGAATGTCTCCGCCATCGCTGGGAAATGAACCCAAGACTACGGGATGGAAGCAGTGGCGTAACCAGGAATTTCGTTCGGGGGGGGGGGGGGGGGCAAAACCAGGGGGGTACATTTTTTTAAAACAGGGTACTAAGTAATGGGTTTTAAAATAATTTTAACACTTTTCATAATCGAAAAAACTTCATTTGTTAAAGAAATATTTTTTAATTCATGATTTTTCAATCTTTTGTTTTCTTTTATGAAGGAAAATGATTGTGTTTTTATATTTCGGGGGGGGGTCCGGAGTTACGTATCCAGGGGGGCCGGACCCCCCCCATGGCTACCTCACTGGATGGAAGGCCCTCCCTTAGGCTGCTAGACGACCGCGAACGCCCCTGACAATGGCCCCTCCCACCCACTTCATCCGTATACGACATAATTTGCCGTACATTATTTCCAGAATGGTCGTGGCCAGGGAGTTTTCGATTCGTTCCGTATTTATTATTTCCAAACTTAGTTTTGTTCCTCATCGTATCAAATCAATTTCATAAAATCCAAATTATAATTTCCTTTGCGCCCTTCTGATTTTCTCATGACCGGAAAAACTCTTCGCCCGTTATGACCTTTTATATGGAAGATTGCTTGTATTATCATTTGCCTGAGAATTTGTCCTGTGTATCAAGTACTCATAAGGTTTAGGAGATTGTTTTTCCTACTTCCGTGGAAGATGGTGGAGCCACCAAAAGTTCAACTACTAGTAAGAAGGGTTTTCCAATTCATGTTTCCGTTTGCTGTGCTTTACCCAAACTGGGTCCTGATTATATTTGAATTCTTGCTTCTCTGGGTGTGTGTATTCTTCCTTAATATTACTGCCTCAGTTTCGAAACGATTGAACTCAACTTTGGTGGACTAAATTTTTGTTACAAAAAATCATTTTCATCGTCATTTTGTCACCGCGGAGCCCTAAAAGGAACCAAACTGTTGTACTACTGATGAAATCATGGGAACCTGTCAACGTAGAGGTTTATTTACTTGCTGTCTTTAAGTACTTAGAATGATAAATATAGTTCTTTTTCTAGATGCAATATCCGCAAAATATTTTGGTTGCTGCATCGCATATCATTTTTTTAAATTAAATTGGTCGTAATAACGCAAATCGATTGATTAATATGCTTGCGTCACGCATGGTATTCACAAGCGCAAGTTTTCGTCCATGGAAATAAATGTATACCTACCTTCCCGGGCATCACCATCTTTACGTGGCAGTCGTGCTCAAGGGTCCCTCTGACCCCTGAGGCTCACCTGACGCTAGAAATAGTAATTTTTTCGTGGGAAGGCCACCCAAGGTGGATTGGGCGTGGAGGAGAGGTTAGGTCGAAGGGAGTCCTCGGCATAGTGTCAAGTCAAGTACAATGGGAATGGATGAGGGAGATCCATTCATTTATCAGTTTCTCTGAAAATACGGGAGTCACAGAGTTGAGTCCCTTGGGCATGTGGCGCAGCTGGATGGCTTCGTCTTTTAAATTCCATCAGGTATGGAAACAAAATGTACTTGGCATAATAGTAGAAAAATATTCTTTTAAAAACGTAGAAAATGACTCGGGGGATTTGAAACTTTTCTATTATCTTGACTGCTTCCCTAAGGAATCCCCTCCATAAAAAACTATAATAATACATGATAAAAATAGATCTCATTATTAAACTATTACCCTAAGATAGTAATTATATCATTATTTATGTAATTTATTTCTAGTTAAACGTAATTATTTTCGATATTATATATCGATTGTTCATATTATAATCGATGATGCCACAGTTCAATACGAACTCGATCGCAAGCCCATTGTGGCTTTGGGCTGGGCTATATCCTCCGTAACCACCTACGCTACGCCGCCACATACCGACAAGAGTGAACTCAGGAAAAACACTTTTCATATTTCTGGGCCTTATATTTATATTTAATGGGTTGACATGCCTTAAATGCAGAATTTTAATCTCAATTAAATCATTTTAGGCAAAAATGCGATATATTTCACCATTTCTGTTTGAAGTCATTTTGGGTAAAAATTAAAAATCCCCTCTTAGTTTTATCAAAAGCTCTTGATTGTATTCTATTCAGAGAAAGAAAATGTTGCTTTCCAGTTTTTTGTCGGATATGCAAAAATGTCACAGCCTTCAAAGTGAGGGTACCAGTTTTCATGGAAATTGTCGCGGGAAGATAAAGGTACAATATCTTATCCGCTTATATCTTATTTAGTAATGGCAATACTAATGATTGTAGTGCTACAAGCATCCTAGAACTTTTTAATGTGGATTTCAGCTACGGCGCTTTAGCTTTGTCTCATTATGGAGTGAAATATTTGGCTAGAGGAAAGATAGCGAAATTGTTTTTTTGTGCTTCCTTTACTTTTGAGTTTGATTTGTAGCGAGAAAGAAGTTCATCTGAACCTGGGAAAGGGATTGGATTAATGTGACGACTTCAGTGTTAGCTTTTTAACCTGTGGAACCGGATTCAAACCCCGGCGATCCCAGAGATTTTTCAAACTTCCCGATACTTGCACCAGTCTTTTTGGAGGGCACTTCAAGGACAATACGTCGGATGGTACGTTCATCCCCGGTCTCCTTGACGACTTTCGTTAAGAGCAGGCTTACGTCTGCGCCGAGTTTTTCTGTACTCCTCCTTACCCACCCTTCCCTCATGGCGCAGCCTGAGCTTTTAGCCGCCCTCTTTAAACACCTACCTGAACGAGGAAATTAACTACAGGCCTCAACTCGTCCATGATGTGCTCCCTAGGTTTAAATAATTTTCTGCTCCATATTTTTATCATCACCTGACTCTGCAAATCACGTCTAGTTTTCCAAGTAGCCTCGTATTGAGTGTGCTAAGAATCCCCTTTTAAACGTGTATGTCAATTCGCGATTTCGTTCTTGAAAACTCTATTTGAGACATGAATACTATAGAGTCTCGTTCTAGGAAATACGCTGAACTTTGTGTAAAATATCTGTATGAAAAGCGTGTGTTGGAATTGAAGCAGTGTCATCGATCACATTTTCCACTATACCTGCCTTTGCTGCGTCCTATCGCGAATCATTGTTGGAAGTTCAGTTTTTCTCTTCCAGGGTACCCCATTCTTAGTTCTGCCTACAAGAATATGACGCTCTCAGTCTCAAAGATATGCGCTATAATTAGTTTTTCAAATGAAAAATAATAAATGAGATGAGTTTATGACAGGAAAGGAGTAATAAAATGTCTGTTTGCCATCAAACCCTCGGAAACTGGCTTTTTGGCTTGTGTGCACGCTTGTAACTGAAATTACCCCCAATGCAGAGGTCGTTGTCGTTCCGTGAGTGTGGAGCAAACACTGCGGAATGACAGTGACTCCCAGCGATTCCAAAGGAGCGCATGAACTTGCACACGCTGATATGATGAACGAGATACACGCAAAGTAATGCGGAAAAACCTAAGTTGTTTCTCAACAACGTCGTAAATGGCTTTTTTTTTAAACAGTTACGATGACGTGCGTGGTATTTTACATCTGGGGGATCTCGAAAATTCATTATTATGGCAAAATGGATCAAACTCACTAAAAATTTCCGGCAACAACGTCGATGTACCAAATATTCATCGCATATGTCCAGTTTTCCTTAGCGCCTGGAAATATTCTTTGTATTCTGTTGTCTACCATTGTACAGGATGCATTGAGTCATTGTATACCGTTTTAAAGGGAAGATTAGAGAGATGGCTTTGTAATCCAAAATCTCTCAGTGTACGTGCGTTTTTTTCATATTATTTAGCACTGCCCTTTTAACATTCAATGACGTCGGAAATTAATGCAACCCTAGTCGTGTAGAGTCGTTGACCTGATAAGCGGTCAGCTATATCGCTGAAATTTGCATAAAATGCTATCATGTTTTTTACGGTGGCCGTTGGTGAGATAAAAGTCCTTCTTCTCTTTTCCACTTTGTCGTCAAATTAAATTTATTGAAGCAAGTACCACTCTATTCACCATGTACCACTCTACTCATGTACCACTCTATTGATTTATTGGTCACTAATCCCATGGGCGTACCCAGCGGAGGGTAGGAGAGGCCAGCCACCCCCTAATATAGAAGCAAAAATCACAGAAGTCTTTAAGGTAATTCAGGTGAATGGAAACTAAAGTTTTCAACATATCTTCTTTAAAATCACGAAAAATTATATAATTATAACTAAATAAAACTATTTTTATTTCAAGCTAATAATTTTAAAAACGCTGTTATAATTTCTTTGAAGTCTTGGTTCCATCCACCTTTTCCTTGCTATTATGTTACAACTTTAACGACCATGGTTTGCCACCCCCGCCCCTAGTTTTGATCTTGGATGCGCCCTTGACCGATCCGGTTTTATCTGATGTGGTCATCATCAAGTCAACTTCATTCAGTTTCCATGGGCAGCAATGAACGAGTCGATCTACTTTGAAGGTTTTTAATATCCATCATGAATAACTGATTTCCTTTCTATCTCTATCTATGTTCATAGAGGATTCACACTAAACGTACGGTATTGAGGGGCGGTTCAAGTTTGTTTTGTTAGGAGGCTCACTACTTATGGCGGTATGCAAATCTCTCAGCGATAATGTATCTGGTTAGACTTAGCTTTAGATCGCTTAGCTTTATTATTCAATTATCTTTAAGTATTTGTTGTTAAATTAGTGAAATGAAAAATTATATTGAAGAGCCACCTCAACGATGACCATCTTATCCATTTCTCTGAAATTACGGAGGGGATTTTACCCGCCCCTAATAAAACTTGTCTAATTCATTTACCAATCGTGCATTATAATCGACGTTAACCTTTTCAGGAAATTTTGAGTAAAAATTAATAAATTGAATGGTTGGAAAATTGATAAAATGAGAGTTGGAAATTTTTTTTACCATTTATTTCCTCGTTTTGTGCATTAATTAGGGCATCAAATTCTAAACCTGCGGCGTTATCTGCTGGACCATTGTATCTGTGAGATGAGAAAAACGTTCAGAAAGAGAAAGCGAAGAAATGAGAAACAAAAAAATGTGCAAAGATGCTGTTCTTTGTGTCTCATTTGCTTTGCTTTCTCTTTGTGATTTCATCGGAAACTCTCCCACTCCGAAAGGAACTCATGGTTCGTCCAAATATTCAAATAATCTTGCAAGGCGCTGCTTCGTTGCGGTACAATAATGTCTCAAGTATTGCAACTCTTGCTCTGGTCTCGTAGACGTGTATATGCACAACCATCAAATACACCAACGGCGATGATGTAAACTCACGGTATAAATGATTAGCGCATTCGGGAACCAGTGTACTCTCATCCGAGGGAAAAGAGAACTCCGCAGACTGCGAGACCGTGTATAAGGTTGTGGTGAGGAGTTAATAATGACTAAATGTAATTGTATGACTAATCATTCCTCATGACTCATATTAATCTTCTTGGATGAGAGAACACTGAGCGAAATGTACGATTTTAGTCACGCGAGCAAGAACAGTACTTTTCATGTTCACTGCAGCCCGAGAAAAAAGTGTCCAATGTAATGGAAGAGGATCTCCTTCACGAATCACAGAGTGCCTCTAATATTCATTAGCTCTTTCTTTATTTATGTAATACTCGTAGTACACTTAGGGTGCTTAGGTTTGAATTTAGGTCGATGTTTTGGATGGGGAGGGTGGTTCACTATTATCCAGTGTATTTACTTTATTTTACTCCCTGGATGCTTTCTGCTTCCGAACCCTCAAGCACTTTTATAACATATCAAACGCCGTCCGTAAGTATCTTTTTCACTCTTAATTCTGCTTCTAACTTCGACCGGGATGATAATCTCCATGTGACTCATCTGGCGAAGTAAAAACCCTACCCTGTTTACCATAACGACTATTTGTAAATTCAAATGCTCTTTGGTGCGCTCTGTTCGTTTCAGATATCGCCCAACTGCCGGTAACGTATGGGGGGTCCCCCACGCCTCCGTCGTATTCCAAGTGAAAAGGCCCTAGGGGAAAGAGTTAACTGCTGCCTTTATCTCATTCTCGGATTTTTCGAGATCCCTGTCTGTGATAGGTATCCATATTTCTGCATTGCACGCTCACATGTTTCTCGTTTACCACTAATATTAAGGGACATAAGGATAGTGAGAGTAATAATTATTAGCATTAATGACAGAATTAAAAATATCATAAAAAGAAATAAAAAGGCCAAAGATTAATCGAAAAAAACTGCTGTCACTATGCCCTTAGTAGCATGCAAAGTACCTCACAAACATGATATTTGGTAATTTAAATTTCCTGATCACGTTCCCTTCTTTTGCTAGAGCTACTACATTTTTCCCCAAGTGTTCATGCTTTAGAAAGATAATTTCTGATACTGCGCACACCTTTTTTGCTACGAAGTCGTTCTTCCAAAAATTCAGATTCGTCATCCCAATGACATTCCAGAACCACACTCCGTCCTCTACAATGTGGCGAATTATACCTTTCATGCAGAATGATCGAAATTTCAGAACAAGAATCGAGAAAAAATCCGATTCCATTTTCCGGCTTCCCTGCGACCAAGAAGGTTTCCGCAGTGTTGAGATTCCTATTTCTGAAACTATTTGAGAGCTGGCATATCGTAAAGTGGTAGCCACTTGCCCGATAATCGCTTGTAAATTTTATAAATCCTTTTAGAGAACATAATAATTCTAATGAGGAGCTGTCTTGAAACGTTGTTGGTTGTTTGAACAATTGTTTCTATGGATATTTCTTTTCCAAAAATAAACTATTCCGAAAAAAGAGCAGTGGCTAAGCTCCACGTGGCTTGCATGTCCTAACCTTATAGTGATGTTTTTGCTTTCAACATTTCCCTTTATCAAGCTGAAAATAATACGTCCCACGTCCCTACTTGGCTTGGATATAGGCTTCATTCATTATGCTTTTCCTTATCATCTCTTTGAAAGAGAGGAATGGCATTTGTGTTTTCTCAATCTTCAAACACGATATGTTAAGACAAATATCATTTTCTCTGTTCCTAATGTTATCTTCGAATGAGGTGGTATTTCCGAAAATTTTTCAGGAACTCAGGGCGACTTTGGTTAATACCGGGGGACAACTTTGACTTAGTGCCCCGATGTTGTGTTCCTCGATATCGACAGGAAACATGATTCCGGGAACTGGTTCTTTGTTTGCCTTGAATCTTAGAGTGATTGTATTCTTCGGAACGCTTGATGAAAGCACTTTGTCACGAGTAATTGATTTGGAACAAAGGCTTCGGTTTCTCTAATTCGCCGATTGTCTTGGAATTCTGATCATTGTCTGGTGAGACTACTGTCCCTATCCTACTGCCAATATATCTTCAGTTAATACGTCTAAATATTATTCCATTCTAATATAATTCAGGTTTCACAGAAATAGTTCATGATTCTTTAATTGATTCTGATAGAGCTATACTTGCTACTCCTTACGATTATTTTTATTTTGCACGCAATTAACTTCATTCTTCCGTGATAAGACTTATACGTGTGCTTAATTTTTGCAGACCATGCTCTGTCTTGCTCTAGAAATATCCAAACGTTCGCACTAGACCACCTGCGCGAGTTCAGTGCTCTCACTTATGTATCAGAGAGCTCTCAATGAAACAGCGTTGCGTGGACGTAGCTGCACACAACGCTGGTTTATATAAGTTTAGATGGATATAATTTGAACTAACTCATCTCAATGTCTTGATCAATAACTCCTGCATTATAAATCCATGTCTACTTATTCGTCGAACTGAATAAAGGACCTTTGACTATTAGCATTAGTATCGATGTGCTGGTTTCCGCGTATACAAAGCAGATTTGGTCGCTTGATAGAAGTTAAAACCAACTTTTGAAGCTGGTACGTCTGACCTCTGCTTTAATACATTCTCACTCGCGAAATTCACTTCCCTCATTCATTATTCTTTATCTCGCTTCGTGAAAACGATGGGGCATTCACAGGTTGATGAAACCATTGCATCAGAATTTACTCTGCGCAGAACATTTACTAATGGGGAACTTGCATGAATTTTTTTATTTCATAAGCGGACAGAAAATTATTTTCTGAATACAACAAAGAAAACCGCATGTAAATCTGAGTTTTCGTTCGCGAGATATTTAATGATAAATATAACGAATTTTAAAGCGCGGGAAAAACTCCCTCACCCCCCAAGCCACTGCCGACGAAGCCTCGATGACGTCAAAGGTGCCTAAACATCACGCGAAGCTATTGTTGTGATTGTTTGTAATAGTTGCCAGCAGTTGTGAGAGCTTCGTTTGTTAGACGTGTTGATTATTTTATATTTAAAGATAAATATCCGACGATAGAGGCTTGGAAGCCCTCGTATTTTGCATTATTTATAATATTAATATCTGAGTAAGGGCATAAAATATAAAACTGGAGCAGTTAAACCAAAAATTTGATAATACCTAAATAACATCATTGTAGGAGTCTGAGCCACGGCCGTTGGAGGGGGGATTCGTTAATTGTAAGTTGATATTATCGACGGCATATCGTTTAAGTATGTAATTAGAACGATTTTGATGTTTACTAATGTCCGCTTAGCTTTTATATACAATAACTTCATCCGTTTATTCGTAGGTACCGGAGAATTCGTCGTTTAGGACTGTCTGTGCTTGTATTATGGGGTGAATTCCAGTCAATGCAACTTTTGCTCGCTGATTGGAGACATCTAGGAACATTTTTGTGCCAAAATAGTGTTATTTTCAACGTGACATCTCCCGTTAAGCAACTGCTAATAATCACAGTGCCAGTGGTTGTAATGCACAAAGTTTGACAAGGTTGAAAAATATCGGCCAAGAGTTATCAGTGTTCCATCGTGATTGAATTGTAAAAAGTGCTATTACGCTATCGATAAATGTCTAACAGTAGTGTAAAAATTGTCAGTGGCGTGCTAATCTCCGTTGTTCACCGTAGATATGACATTTCACGATCACGCTATTGAAATAAAAACTGTGTGTGAAGTTTGTTATTCCATTATTTCAACGAATAGTGGTGAGAAATGTCACCTGTGTCACTTGTGTGGGCTAATTTAAGGGTTTAAATCAGTGAATAAATAGTTGTTTTCATCATAACGAGTCCTGTTATTGTAAGTTGTACGTGATGAATATAAGAATGTGATAGTGACATCCAGTTTTTGATAAGAGTATTTGCCTATTTCCCACTATATTTTTATGGTATATGCTAGTATATTGTTTATGGATTTACCAATATTATTGATATAGGTTGTAGCTTGCGTGTGTGTGTTGGGAGCGGAACCGATTCGCGATCTCACATGTGGATTGTGTGCAGACTGTTTTGCTATGAATTCGTACCGTAGGACGGATAGGACTACCTTCTCCGTTAATCCGGCGTTGCCAAATTCAACAGCACAGCTTACTCTAATGCCAACAGCACAGCTTACGATCGTTATCCTCCAGTATTACAAGTTTCTTTTACAACTCGATTTGCCGCCGACGTATAGCAATAATTTGTCTTAACAAATTCCATGAGGGTCGTGGCATCAATTTTTGGCGTCCTAAAAAAAGGCTGGTGTCCTAACACCCTATGCCACACGCCTTTTAGGCGGCTTGCGAGGTATTATGTAGACGTAGATGAATTTCAGGTGTACTATTCGAACGAGTGGCAACGTTATCATCCATTTTTCTGATAACCAAAACACACGAAGTGAAACACTTGTACTTCATCATCCCGATGCCGCATTATTAATATCCCAAGTAATAATCTAGGCACAATAGCAATAGGAAAACTTGCCCAAGAATAACAGAACAAAATAAAGTGACGATGAGCGGCTAAATACTCCCTCAAAACAAATTTTACACCATGCGCTTAGCGTATTTCCCTACTCCCTACGGTTGTTTAGGCACCTATGACGTCACGCCTGGCCTCGGCAACGCTCGGGTGTCTTCGCGCAGTGGTCGGCTCAGAGAAATTTTTCTCGATTTTAAATGCAATTTTTTTATTTCTTTTGATGTTGAATGGAGAAACTGAAGGTATTTTTGCGAGCTAATGTATCCATTTGACTAATTCAAAATAGTTTTTAGAGCAATCTACGACCCATGCAAGTTCCTCAACCAAAACATTGTGCTGTGCCATAGGGAAACCAATTTAAATATATTGCTCCCTCGCCGGGGATTAGAATTGAAGTTGCTTTTGGAATATTGACCTTTTTTATTAGGTTCCAAAAGATGGAAAGGAAATTGATATCCTCTCTTGGTTAAGCGTCATTTTTGAGAAATTAGGAGTGAAGGAGTATCTAACCATTGAGATGGAACAATATAAAAAAAGGTTTCCTCCTCTTAAATATATGCATGGATGGTCGATGAATATGGGAACTGAGAAACAGGAAGTTGAAAACATCTGCCAGCTATGTAGATTGAGGTAATGTACTACTTTCTGATGAAACTGATATCTTGGTATCTTACCTGTGATCTTAAAATGGCAGCCTAACCCAGGATGGAGCCACTCCTCGGCTATTTGCCGGACATTCTGTGCTTCCTTTCACTTACATATTTAATGCATTTCAAATGTATATACGCACACATATGCACCCTTATCTACCCTAATTCGTGGGAAAATTGCACTATTTATCGAGTTGCTCCGTTACCATCGATAGCTTCGATCATGTACATACGTTAACAGATAGGCCCCTTCATACATCATACCATTAAGGCAGTTCATACCAATAAATTCTAATATCAATCCTGACCACCGGAGGCTCACTGTTTATATTTTCACCTGACGAGACCAGTCATAGCATGGTTATCGTCTTCCTCACCTCCGTAATTCTTCTCGCTCTGAAAAAAACGTCTGCCTCTTCCAGCGCTGCACTAGCCATTCGTAGGAATATTTATGATCTTCCTTTCATTCACACTGAAACACATTTTTTTAATAATCCCGTACTTATCACTTCACATCCCCACCCGACCTTTTGGAAAAACCGCCACCTACCCCAACTAAAATCCGTCTTTTCCCTTCCCAGAAATCACTGTTTTACCGACATCCTACATTTTCAACACCATTTCGTAAGGTACATATTTATTTATTTAATTGCACATTGCAAATCCGGTAATGGTCTGGTGGCAAGTAATTAACAGCTAAAATGTAAAGCCTTTTCAATGATTATGATATTAAGCAAACAAAAAGAAACAATATGAAAAATGAACCGATCGAGAAGCGCAAATCCAAAAAAAATTACAATAGAAATCAAGAAAAGCCTATGTCTCACAGCAATAGAAGTCAATCACCAGAACGAAAGGCTATTCTTACTTTCAATTTGCGACGGAATGAAGTCTTTTGATCTCCTCCTTAAATCTTTTTGCTGTTTTTGTATAAGGATTTAAGAGTTTCTTATTTCTGTGTGCTTCGACAAGTACCATAAAGACTCGATATGCGACTATTTGAATGCAATTTTTAAAATAAATATAGCGCGGAAAGCTTTTTTTGTGGATTTCAGTCGATGAAGTGATCTCAAACTCAATTTGCATCCGTTTGAAATTGCGTATCTCTTCACATGACCACCCAGCAATTACTTTTCATTTTAGGCTTCACCAAAACAAGATGAAATGGGTCGAACCCTTTGCAGCGCGGCGTTTTCCCTCTCAAAGAGCAGACCTTTGTCAACATTCGCCTGTATCTCGATAATGAAAATTTTGAACCTGAAATGATACTGATGTGAATATCTGAAAATTTTTAATTTATGCAATCAATACAAGTAAATATTTACAAAGTTCTACTTTCTATGCGCACAAAATTTCAATATGGTATAGTTTAAGAAATTAATATGGTACGGGAAGAAACTGGTCGAGCGTGATTGAATGCTCCTCTTTTGCTCAAGCACAAGCGTTCTATTCAGTTGGTGCTACCAGTCGTCGAACACTGACATGTTAGTGCTCGGAATTCCTCCCAGTGTTACACTTGAATGAATCGGCCGTGTCATTTACCTCAAAACGGTCGAGAGATTTCCAACATGACTAGATCGCTTGCTGAAGGTCGAAGGTGTGATTCCATTTCCGTCTGCGTAATATCCTTCAAATCATCTCTAAGGTGCTTGGTGGGGCATAGTTTTACCCAAATTACATGACGCTATGTGTTACGCATGTTAAGGTGCTACCAAAGTGACTCTTGAATGTTAGTGTTTATCTCTTACCAAGTACGATCGATTCATTCCATTCAATGCATTAAAAATTAGACCAGAACTATACCTCGACCTGAGGCCATTCATATACCTGGAAATATTTAGCCCTGTGAATGCTACTGGGCGCAGAATTCGGTAATGGTTAAGTTGCTAAGTAGCTTTACTGATTGACAAAGGCCGAGTAAATCACTTACAACTTTTTTTAGGGATTCATTCATGGAATAAGTGAAGTTCGAAACTTCCTCGATCTGGAATCTATTTCCCTGATTTTGTGATCATCGTCCAATCGACTGTAGTCAGTATTGTCTCCCAAAATGCATTGGACGACGTCTGAAAACATTTCGCCTTTTCCTATTTCAAAGATAGTTTCGAAGATTTATCTTTGGCAGACTGTATACCAAGGGTTTATTTTTGAATAACGAAGATATCCCGCTACCTCCAATCTGACCCTTTTACCCTCGTCACCCAGGACTTATTGTTCTCGATGGAAAGTACAAACATCTTCGGGTACAGCATTGTGCCCAATGTACTGGAATGCCGTTATGAATGTACCCATATGAGTACTATAGTGAATTAATAGGTATCGAGTATCCAGGCGAATGCCTGAGGAAAAAGCAATATATCCCTCAATACCTGTGCTGTGTACGTCAAGCTAATCGAATTTTCATGGAGGCATTCAAGTTTTAGTGTAGGGTAGGGAGGTAACAGTTCTGGGCATTCCTCTGAGTACTAGCGGAGCAATGTGTATGTAAGGTCATCGAGTACCATCTGGATAGTGTTTTCTGGAATATTTCTACTCTGATTCTTTCGGAACACTCATACTGGGATGCATGGCGTTGTTGATGCCACTTTGGGTTACAGTCCTGCGATGAACGGACTATCAAGTGAGATACCGCTCTTCATCACAAACGCGGAGCTTAAACACTAATATTGACTTTTTCCGGCTAAGTAGAGTAGAAGGTTTAAACTTTTAAGAAAACTTCCGAGTAAACTTGAAAACTTCACAGAGGAAAATAATTTACATTTGCCGGAATTCGAGCCCAGTTCTCCCGAATTCGCGCCAGAGATTCTACTACTTGAAGCAGCAGGTTCGTATGCCTAGCGCCACTGTCCCATCGTTCAAGTAATGAAACTCTTGGCGCGAATTCGAAGGATCAGTTTTCGAATCATGGCCAAGGCAAATTGTTTTTCCTCGCAAATTAGTGTAATTTTCGCACTTTATGTGCACTTGAGGGTGACTGCGTAAAGGTACGCCGCTAATTATTCCGCGATTGTTCCTCAATAACTTTTCTACTGTTAGGATAGCCTCAATAAGCAGTTGCACTCCCACATTCATCTTTAACACCTAAAAGTTTAAATTTATAGCGCGGTTACTTAAAATACTTAGTGAAACAGTAGGGAAGTGCCTTAAGTTTTTCATATGCGAAATTAACTATTGTTTAACGCCTTACATCGTTACCCTCCCTTCCCACTCCGTCATCTTAGGCATCACCATCGGTGACTTGACAACTGCATCTAATCTTCCGACTTCGCGGGGTTATGATCAAGAGGCTGGGTATCCAACTCATGGAATTTTTTACCCTGCGTCCTCATTCCTCTTGAGGCAGAACCTTTCCATGTTCGGGAAGGAAAAACCCAAGAAAATTCGGCGTTGTTACGTTTGAAAAATAGCCTATTTAAAAAATACTTTTAATGACGACACGGCTGATTTTCAGCGTGAATTGCGGGAGTTTTTCGTTACCAATATAGTTTTTATGCTCCTTTTTGGATACATAGGATATCCTGGAATGGCTTTACAGATGGATGATTTTCCTTCACGGCGCCCGCGTCCCACCATTCTCCTCCGGATCTTTTTTTGCGCGGCCGAGGTTCGAGGAGAGCCATCCCAACACGCCCTCCCCATAATGCAGCGGAATGCCAATCGCAGCGTCCCATCGTTCCACTCGAACGCGTCGACGAGTTTGCGGTCGTCGCCGCCAGCCAATCGCTGCGCAGACCAGCCGGCGGACCTAGCCATTTGGTCCGCTGGCGGCGGGAAAGCGAACGCGAGATTTCCATAGAAAAAGTCCATCGGCGCGAAAAACCTTTGCTTGGAATTGGCGCTTTGTTGACGGCCAAAGCCTGTGGTCGGCTCACCTAGGGTCATCAGACGTTCAGAAATAATGGAGATGCCATTCAATGTAGAGGCAGTCCGACGTCCGGGAAGAATTTCCAAGAAAAAACTCATGTCCTCTTTTTGGCCATGAAAACATTAATAGCATATCTATGCTAAAACAAATGTCATAAAACGCTAAATATGCTCAGGTTACATGACTAAATGATTTTTTTCGATGGATCCATTTCGCACCAAACATTGATTGACATTGTATGATTCGCGTTATGATTTTATTGTCTGTGCTAATGGATTTATTTTAGATTTAGAATGATTTGTGTTGCATATACATTGGCATTTATTGTAGACTTAAAAGGTTTTTTCCTTGTGTCCTACAGTTAAGGGTAATGTCATGAGCGTATAGCGCCCTCCTTCGTTTCTCAAGTACCTCTTATAACCAAAGATTCACAGTGTATTTGATACAATCATTCGTATGATTCCATGCAGTCACCAGTGGTTATAAGGACCGATTTTCCGATTTGTAATCGAGTTTCTCAATGGCCTTTGCGCCAAAAATGAAGCACAATAACACTGGTCACCATTGTTTCTTATCTTTTGCACCGGAAGGAGGCAACGCCAGCGATTAAAGATATTTGAACAAGCATCTCTGACGGAGCTGACTCAGTCTCTGCAAATTTTGAACATACGCAGAATTCCGCAAAGGTGAGCCGCTTAAACGAGTTTTTGCGTCAGAATTTGGGGAGCCATAACAATGACCATTATATGCTCTTTCAAAACAATTCGAAGGTGTGATTTAGATAAATCGGCTGAAAAACAAGGACAGCCTGCAGTCGAATTAATGCCACATTGGAGAGTAGTTAATCCCTGAGATATATGCGCTCTCTATGAAATAATTATGATCCAAAAATTGACCAGCTGATATCTTGAAGCCAAATAATCATCTAGTGAAGCTATTTGGGACATACATTTGATCTGTTATCAATATATCAAATTATGTTGTTCCCATTAAGCTGGAGGTAATTTTTTTATTAAATATCTGAGTTCAACGCATTCTTTTGAAAAGGATGTAACCTTGTTCGTACACCAGAGCCTTCAGAAAGAATGGTTTCAGGTGTGATATGATACAAATTCAATATTGTAAAAATATGATTACTGTGTTCAAAGAAAATTAAATTGAAGCCATCTTCAATCCACTATATCATCGTAAGTGAAAAATATCAAACCGACGATAACAAAGAAATTAAGGAGGTTGGTCCCACAGACGAAGTAAATGTCATTTTCATCAAATTTCAAAATTTGGTCTTCTTTTTCTACCTCATCGACTGATGGCCTCAAGAATAGGTTTCCGGCGCTTTACTTTCTAGTAATGTCATTTGAAAACCCGCTTTCTTCCTCAGGTCCACGTCACTTGCGGAGATAATTGTCTAGGCACATGAAAAATGATCATTAATGCTAAAACATATGTGTTTTCAGACAAAATCTGATATAAAGTTCTTTATTCCTCAAGAATAGTGATAAAAATCAAATTTACGCTCTTCGCTGGGTAATTTTTTATATATAAGCAAAGTAATACTGTAATTGAAGTCTAATAACGTTATTTAGGTAAAAATTGGCGCTGGAGACGGCTTGAGCTGCTAAAAAAAGCGTTAATTTAAGAATATGAGCATTGAATTTTCTACAATTTCTCTTCCATAATTTTCCTGTTTATTTATTATGAATGTTTTTTTCTGATGGAAATAGTTTTTCATACCATATACCAGTGGTTGATCTATTGGAGGGGGCCAGAGCCCCCCCCCCTTGGGTAACCAATTTGCACTAGATAGGATTTTAATGTTTTCGGATCCCCACTACCGCGGGTAGGTAAGCCCCCACTTAGCCCGGCCTTGTCCCTATTGTGGATCCGCCACTGCCATATACCATATGTTATATGCGTTTGTTTTTAATTGTACAGTTGAAAAAATACCCCCGACACATATTGTTTGGGTTTAGGAGAGTGGAGAATGATTATAGGAAGAAGTCTTCATGAATGATAACTAGGGGGGCAAGCCATGGTCTGGGGGGGGGGGGTGAAGCTATGGAATTTATGAGATTATTTCCTTGAAAAGATATTTTTATTTTAGTTACATATCTTACACTAATATATATAATTTTTCGTGGGTTTAAAGAAAATTTGTTGAATACTTTAGTTTCAATTCAGTACTGATTTTTCTTAAGACTTTTGCCATTTTTACTTCAAGGGGGGGCAGCTGCCCCCTCTCCTGCCCCTCGATGGGTACGCCCATGCTACGTACTTCTCTTTTACATTCGTCTTTACCTGTTCCATATATTTCATTCGCGGTCTTCCTTCTCCGTTCTTGCCATCTACTTACCCTTTGACTTTCGTATTCATCAAGCCATCATGTCTCAAGATATAACCTATAAGGTTGTTCCGTCTGCTTATTAAGGTTTTCATGAGGATTCATGTGTACTTAATAGCGTTTTCTGTTTTTGTATTATAAATGATGGAAATAATTATTATAATTTCCTTTATTTTCGTGAGCACCTGCCTCATAAGAAAATAATTGTACATCCTTTTTAACAATATCAGAATCGATGCATGCATAAAATAAAAGAAAAAATATCAATTCCAACAATTGCACCCTGTGCGCACCGCCAGAGACAGAGCGTATGGAGAAGATTCAATGTAACAATATTTTAATATCATATAATGTATTTTTGCTAGATGTTGGTGTAGCAAATCGATGGCTGTCGCAATTGAGCATTGTATTTGGGTGATGTTGGCAAATGGCTTCGAAGCAGAGGCGTCGTCCGCCCTGGCGCTCCATGACAATGCAAAATGCAGCCTGCTGTCGCGCGGGCCTCGTCTCTTGCCTTTCGCTGGTGAGGCAGGCGAGCTGGTCCAAAAGGAATTCATCCTCGAGGAATCCGTCCCGCCCACATAATGGGAGAATGGTTCTCTCGAGGGGCTACGAAAGCATTGCGCCGGAAATTTATGCATGCCTGGAATTCCCGAGAATTCGGGCGTGGGCGGCAAGGTGCGGGAGGGAGGCCGCCGCGATGCGGGCGGTGCGGCCGCATCACAGCACACGCAAACAGAGGCGCGGGTCTTGACTGCGCTGTTTCCGAAACCTGAGACCAGCATTGAAGCCAAGTGAATTACGAATAATGCAAATATTTGGATGGCAAGTGGAAAATGTTGGACGAGTAAAGGCTCGAAGGACGCATCAATCCGTCTCGACTGGTCGAATTTTGTAGAACTCGAACACTCAGTAAAAAAATCCTTTTATATCTTTGTCGACTTATGTTCGTATCACAAATATGAAATTTTTTCGTCAGAGAAAATACTTTAATAATTCTTCGTGATGGAACACTCAATTAAAACGTCCGCTTACATATTTCTGAACATGTGCTCGTATCGCAAATATGAAATGTTTTGAAAGATTTCGTGGTTTCCCGGCGAATTGACTTAATGAAGAGTTCTCGGGATCGCCACCGGGTCAGGAACTCCATAACTGCCGACGTTTCGATGTCCGTCTTGGTCATCGTCCTCAGGGCTGTGAGTCGACTCATAAGCATATTTTTATTCCATTCGATGATGACCGAGTCGGACATCGAAACGTCGGCAGTTATGGAGTTCCTGACCCTGTGGCGATCCCGAGAACTCTTCACTAAATATGAAATGTTTTCATCAAAGATGATACTAAGATAAGATTTTCAAATCTGAAATGCTGGAAAATATTCACAAGGATACATTTTGTGAAACCTGAAAATTCCAAAATGATAGCACAAGTTTCTTTGAGTATAAGTTTTCACTGAGTAATGCGTGGCGAAAGAGGTCTCGTCTGGAGGTACTAATGTGTCTTTTGAAAACAATATCAATTAAATGCCTTAAGGCTCGATTACTGAAACAACTTGGCGTATCGTTTTTAATAATGGGTGATACCAATAAGTGAAGCATTCTATTAATCAGATTCTTGAGGTTGATTTTAGAGAGCTCCATTTTTCCATTGGACTATATCTTTACATTGTTATCTTCCTTGTTATTATTTAAAATTATGAGACATTTGAGCTCTAAAATAAAAAGTCGATGAACACAGCTCTAAGCAGTAATTAACTAGCCGGCTCTCTTCATTCTAACGTCATTAGCGACATTAATGAGAACTTGCAAAAACGTGAAGGATGCCAAGAAAAATCTTGTTTGCCAGTTTTATCGAACTTAGACAGCAATGTTCAAGTTTTAAACCTCATTGTCTCGCCAAGTTACATCAATTTGAGTCGTCGTGAATTGAGGTTGGGAGTAGGTGGCGTGTTTGGTGATGGTTGATGGTGCGGAATCCGATGATCGCCTTTTCTTTGCTCGGTTGGTGCAAGGCGGGCAGACTGGGTGGGCGCGACCCGGAGCGGAGGAGTGCGGCCTCCGCCACGTGGGGGCGTCTCCAGACCCACGCGGCAGCCTCTCTTTCGGCGCCATAGAAGACCAACGGACAGTTTGGCAGATTTGGGCCCACGATACACTCACTTGTGGCTTTTGAGATATGATTCTAAGAAGATATTTTGCATGAATGATTCCAACACAATCGGTTTTGCCGCGGACTTAATGAAATATTATAATAATTTTAAATATATGAAAAATAATATAAAGGCATGACAAGCTTTATAAAGCACACTTCCTGAGAAGGGTTTCGCAGCCCTGTTGTGTTGTTATCTCCATGTTGTTCGACGATTGCAATGTGGTTTATGTTGATAGTGACTTTATGCGACTAATGAAAGCATTTGGAAGCTATGATACGCATTTGCCAGAAACCTCATTAGCAACATAGAAGGATGCCATATGATTTAAAAACGTGTTGAGTTGGCAAGAAAAATTTTGTTTATCAGTTTTATTGAAACTATAGAGCAATTAAAAATAATTTCCTTCGAAACACAGTTGAACACCTAATTGCGAAGCATACAGGGTGGAGGAAACTTGTGTCACGGCATTTTTACCCTGGATAGCCGATGCCAATAGGAACCAAAATTTCGAATGATGTGTAGGTCGAAAACGTACCATTTTTAAACTACAGAAACTTTGAACCAAGCACTCCGATTGGCCGCGAGTTTGTCGTGTTGCCAGATGCTCTGGGCAACTCATGACTTCGAATGCTTTGCCTGCCAGAGATCGCGATGTATTCAAGGCATCCGGCAACAGGGTAAACTCGCGGCCAATCGGATTGCTTGGCTACATGTTTCTTTTGTTTGAAAATGGTGCTTTTTCGACATAAACATCATCAGTAATTTTAGTTCCTTCTGGCATCAGCTATCCAGGTTAGCATACCGTGGCTAAATTTTTCTCCACCCTATACGCGCTGGCGGAACAAGCGCCTAAAAATGTAATTTGATGAGATGACATTGAACTAATATTTGTACCTTATATAGATGAGTTGGTTGTGCAAATATTATGGACAATATAGTTGAAATGAGTGTGTCCGGATTCATGAAATTAAAATGCCATTTGAAGGTGGAAGTAAAACAAACTATACGGAAGGGATGTAAAGAACCTCCACGGGATAACACCTGTTTTCCCTCCTGTTTATGATTGCCCTAGGCATTCCAAAAACCGGTTTCTCACATGTTATCTTTCCAACTTTAATTGGTAATTGGATTTCGAGTCTTCGGGCGCATTCAATTAAGCCAATTAGTAACTGAACTGTTCCATATTTTGACAAATCTAAGTAGCGAGATCTTGATGTGTTTGAAGCAGTGTTTCAAATTTGTGTTACAATTGATATTTTTGTCAAGCATAAAAAGTCCTAGAAATGGACTCGGATTTCATTGCAGATGTGACAGGAAAAGAATAATTTTTTTATAATGTGAGTTTGAGATATTAATGAGTCTCAATAGCTATTTATAGAAAAAATGTGAAGGTTCGGCCAAACAAAAACGTAATATGGCATTTTGGTGTTCCACAATGTGTAATTAAGTAAAATACTGGTGGCATGCTGAAAGAAATATGGCACAAGTTAGGGAAACGGGGACGAATATATGCCTACCACCGCCTGGTCCACGGCGGGAAGAGCCATATCAGTCGGATTGACCCGTTGGCGGCGCCACGATCGGGGTCACGGACGAGTTAAGGACCGTTCGGCTGTTTTCGACTGGGCGCGTGAAATTTCCTGGCTCGCTCGTCGCAATAAGTCAGTTAATCCACTTACGCAAATGTGATGATGGCTTACTGGACTGTCGTCGTCCTACGCCTTGGTCGCGGTGTCTGCTTCCACGGTTCTGCGAAGGGAGTATGCAGAGCCCCGACGGACGGGCGGGAAAGAGGAGACCAGTTCTCGACTCATATGCTCCTCGGAAAGAGGAGACACTCAAAGGTTAACTTTCTCTTAGGGGTTTCTCTCAAGGTCGGCAAACAGGTTCAAGTTCATCGACTCGGTCACCGTCGATTTGACATTCCAGGACTCTTATGTACTCTCATGTCCGGCCATTCTCTACATTTCGCCATTGTTAATCAACAATCTATATTGCTTTGCGGTGGAATCATAATTAAAACGCGGAGGGAACGTTTTTTTTTCTAATACTGCGTTCTTTAAGAGTGGGATTCCACTTATGTCGCAGCTCTTTTTTCGGGGTGTCACCTCAAGGAACCTGGTCATACGCCGGAGAAACTGTTGTGGAGCATAAATCTAGGCGGACGGCATCTGAAAACGCATTGATTTCATATTGAAATAAATACTAGCAATTTTCCACGGTTATAAAATTTGTTACGACCTAGGTGTCAACGTTACTACATCATCTTCAAGGTACAAATGGTGTGAAGTGCATTCAATATGTACAATTTTAACCGGAGTGGGGAAAGTAAGGGGAGAGTGAAGGGGTAGGAGATGGGAAAAACTGAAGAAGAATCCCATTTTCCAATCTCCTCCCCCTCCTCACTCCCCTTAATTCTTCCACTCCATTTAGAAATGGTATAAATTGACTGCACTAGATACCATTTGTGCCTTGAAGATGATGAAGTAACATTGAAACTTAGTCGTAATAAATTTTATTAACGTGGGAAATTGCAAGCATTTATTTCAATATGATTAATTCCGCTCCATCACGCTTGAATCTACGTATTTTATTAGTTAATTTATTGTTTTTGTACGTTTCACCGTATAAAATTCTTCTTCCGCAAGTTCTTACGTTTTTTACCTATCCTTATGGACTGAATGTTATCTGCCACAGTCACTGATTCCAGATATCTATCATGAAATCGTGGCAGAGGCGAATTAAAGTCATCATTTCGGGGGTTCACTATATCCACGTCACCTCGTTGGTGTCCGATACATCTCAGCGATAATGCGTCTGGCGTCTGATATGCATAGATAAGTGGATTTCAGATATTCTCCAATGGAATTTAAACATTTTTATTAAGCTGGTGAAATAAAAATTTGTATTGGAGAGCCATCTTAATGATCACCATCAACATACGGCCGGGGGGCCCTGCCTTCCGCGTTCCGGTTGGAATGCTCTTCTCAAGTCTCCTCAAATCTCATCCCGGGTGCCTTTCTTTTTCTCAAAACCCCGAAAATCATTGGCTCCACCACAGTTACACAGGTACTTGAAAAAGAAATTTCTACACGATTGCAGCCGAGAGGAGGTGTTAATGAGTACCATCCATCTATACCTTCACTCATCGGGAAACCCGTTGAATCTTTATTATATGACGCATCATCCTCATTAAACGGCCGTCTTTTGTCTTTTTTCGTGACGAATAACTCAAGTTATCATCTTAATATTTTTATGCATGTATGTCATATGCGTACGGAACTTTGCCAGCATTTATCTGTGCCTCGAATTCCTCTATAGAATTTAAATATCAGAAAATACTGAGGTAAAATTTTCAAATTTGATTTACAAGCAATTTTTCTCTATGATCTGGATGTTTCAGATGATAGTGTAAATTTTAAAGAAATAATTCGTCACGAGAAAGTAGCGGTCGTGCGGGAGTCATTCGCCGGAGTAATCTGCGAATTTTCACATTCGGAAAAGATTACTGTTACGGAATGCGATTAAAATTCGTGATGAAGATGTTTCTTGGGAACATTCCACGCACTCACTCGGATGAATCACTTTGGTGAGAGCGACTCACGGGAGCACGCTGGCTGGAAATTGGCTCTGTGTCATCGGGGTCACTGATTAAGCACTCGCGGGGGCAGCCTCTCTCCTCCTTGCTCGCGTGGCGGCGCCACCTGCGGAGGCTGCGGCACCCGGCGTGGGTGCGGCGACGCGAGTGCCCGCCTCCGCTCCCGCGGCCTGGCTCCGAGGCTGGGGCGGACGTGTCGTCACCGCCGTGACCAATATCGCCTTTTGCGTGGAACTAATTGGATTTCTCTCGAGGCCGTGACGTCACAAATACGCAGCAGTCGAAGTTCGAAGGTTCCGATGAAGTCACAGCCTCAGAACTTGGTGATTTCCTCGTGGCTGGGATCTTATCCGGCTCGTCCACAAAAGGAAAGAAATATGGTAGCGTGGTGGCATACTGGGTAGAGAAGTGGACTACTGACGTAGGGGTTCCCGGTTCAAATCCTGGGAGAAGCCTTTGAACACCCTCAAATCCTCGTTGGGCGAGATGGCCGGGTGATAGAAAAAGATAGAAATGGGTGTGGCTGAATATAATTTTTTTCCTTCTCGAATAGGCGTACTCAAAATATCGTCTTTCATCGCTCTAAATTCACCACCCCCGCTAACACGAATCATCCATGGGCTACGAGCATTCATTCAAGCTAAAGATTCTTCAGGTATGTCGTATGGAAGTTTACGCTAAAAACAGTGGCAGAAGGTAAAATAATCATCACAATTCATTGAATTATGTTTCAGATATGTCGTATGGAAGTTTACGCTAAAAACAGTGGCAGAAGGTAAAATAATCATCACAATTCATTGAATTATGTCTTTATTTCCGAGCGAGTAATTACTGCTTGTGTATAACAGTCGCTCAGGAGTATTTTCCATACAGTACAGCGTATTATTTCCTGTGCGATCGATTAGTTCCAAAGATTTTAGGTGCCTAAGTGAATAATAATGAAAAATTTAAAGGATAAATGAATATATTGGGTTATCTTTAAACTATCATTGTTTTTCAACTAGTTTTCAGAGTTTAATTCACACGTTATACCAAGTTTCATTTTACTTATTTGCATCAACCCCTCGATGAGAGGAGTGCAAGGAATACTTCCCCACAGAACGCGCAACGCCGTGAACCTGAACTCGTTGCTTGCATGGTGTGGATAACCTCGAGGAGTCTCTCTCTTCTTCCGTGCAGATAAATTTACGAGCATGGAGACTGCGCCCCTTGTTCCCTTTCTTGTGTGAGCAGCCGGGAATGAGAGCGTGTACCTGCTACGTTCACGTGGATCCCTCGCTCGCGAAAACCGTTAGGAAACGCGGAAATCAAACACCCATGCTTGGGTCCGCTGCTGATCAAGTGAGAAGTGAATGATTGATTAATTATCGTCCTCTATTCGTTATTAATAAACACAGCTGATACAATTTCATTTGTTCAAGAATTGTATTCTTTCACAAATTCAAGTTACAATTGTTACTTTTTGGGTGCATTTTGTGGAGAGACGTATTTGGATGCATTTTACAGACTCCGTTTCGTCTTTAAATTGTTTACTTTGAGTACATGAACTCGAATATTCTTCTCATAACCACAATGACGTCAAAGACCACGCGGTCAGAATAAAGAGCCTGTTCTAACTTGTCCCGTGCATTCCTTACAGTTCTGTTCCGTTGAAGCTTTTAATGCACATGTTCCTGAGCTCGCTCGAGTTTATGTATCGTGCCTTTAGCCATTTAATTTACAATTTTATGAACATCGCGCTATTGGGACAATTAAACTACTACACATGGTCGATGACTAGATGGTCTCTCTGAGCATACTTGGATACGAAACTCCCTAGATTAAGCGTCAGAGTGATGAAGCGAAGCGGGGCCTACCAAGGCATTGTGTGCATTGTCTTTTCATTCGCGTGAATCAGGAAGGGTTTAGAAGTTCTCACGGGAGGCAAGGATGAAAAGGCAAGAAATGGTCGCTCTTGGCGAGCGTGGGACGTCAGACTTCGAGAGGTCAGAGCCACTTTCAAAGAAATGAGTGAGTGATGCCGTGAACGAATTCAAAGAAGCATCGCTTCTCTGGCGTCACCCGCTGAAAATACGCGCGGGAATTCATAATGAAGGAAATCTTTGGCTCTGACCGGAAATGTTCTATCTCGTCCATTTTAGCAAAAATAATTGAACGTTAAACTTTAAACTTCCACTTTATAATAAATTTGGCATTATAGTTCATTGAATTAATGTTTAAAAAAATAGCTTTGCGTGGAATAGGATTGGTTCTGGATTTCCTTTGGCAGAGCTCAATTTAGGGAGAAAATTTAAGAGGATCATGTGAATGGGACAGTGAAAACGCGAGTCATATCAATGAAACCTAATTTCAAATTTCATAGCTAACATATACAAGAACAACCATCAACCTGCGCCCATTGGACCAAGATTAAAATAGTGCAATCTGCGATCACGTGATAGGTCTGATTAGCGGACTACGACGTCAGCGTTTGTTTCACGATGTTCATGTCGAAATTTTTTGGATTAAATTTATTGTTTGCAAAGAAAAAGTTCCAGAAGTTTAATGAAATCTTTTTTTTTTCATTCGCCAACTTTTCTCATTACCCACGATAATCAGTGGCGCCGACTCCATGGGGCCTGAGGGGGCCCGAGCCCCCTCAAAGATTCGTTTGGGGGGGGGCGGAGCCCCCTCAATAATTCAAGAAAATAATTAAGTTATATTATGCTTTGTGAAATCACATAAATATATTTGTTATTTTTATTTCCCATGTTTGACGATAGTTACCTTTTAAAATAAATTCAACAATGTATGTTGAAACAAATAATTATAAGGTTAAGCAGGTTAACTGAATCAAGTGGTGACAATCATGGTAGTGTTTCTGTGCTGCGACACACTTTGAATTTAACCTCTTCCTGGGGCAAGACCTCCGATATGGGCCCCCCCAATATTTTTTATAAGTCGGCGCCCCTGACGATAATACTGAAGTAGGCATTTTAATTTTGGCCGCATATTTGGTGTACTGCGTTACCCTCTTGAGTATTCTTGTATATATTTACTCTGATTTGAAAATTTGACCACTTTCGGGGCCTGAGGCATGCTAGAAATGTGTCAAGATTCAGTGTTCTACTTATAATTGCGAAATATTTGCTATTTTTTAAATTAAATCCTTCACGCTGAGTTAGAAAAAAAATTCTGTACATAAGGTTGATGGGATAACTTTAAATTAGGATCCTACATATCCTTCTGATTTACCGCCAAAGTTAAATGGTGCTTATTAGAACAATAATAGATTGACATGGAGACTTTTAGGTGATTTAAGGAAAAGGGCAGCTTTTGTAAGGCATCATCATTACGTTGTGATTTTTTGGTGGAAGTTATCAACCTTTCATCTGGTTTGATGCAACCTTCCACTCTACGCATGTATCGGCATATATTTATTCTTCAAGTCGGCATGTAATTTTTGTATTATATTTATTCCTTTAAATCTCAATGAACGTGACTCAGGGAGTATAAGGCTGATGAAATCACCCGCAAGGCCAGAAAGAATGCGAAATTATGAGTAAAAATTGCGCAAGTGCGGAAGAGTACGATTCAGGGGAAAGTGGAAGCTATCTGCGTAAATGCATGATTTCTCTTCAAGGATTATAGCGCAGGAGAGGTAATAATCGAGCATGCAGTCACTCTTACGGCAGTTGAAATCATTGCTTGCCCAAATAAAATGAATTATGTCATATAAGAGATCCTACCGTGCAGATAACTTCTCTAATAGATGCAGTGAACTAGGTGATTAAGCCAATAGATTTTTAAGAGAATAGTCCAGTGAAAATTTGTATTTTTTCATTGCATCTCATTTAGTTAAGAAAACTTTAATGGGAGTCCTTCTGTAGAATCGAAGTAATTTCATCTAAATGGTTTTTCATACATTCAACTTCGATCCAAAATAGGATCATAGTGATATACTTACCTTTAGCCTAAGAGCAAATATAAGGGACAGATCTTAGGAGTGATACATATTCGCCTAAAGCAGAGGCCAACATTTAAACCTAAACTTCACTTTAATTTTAGGAAGTAAGTTAGAAAATAAAATAACGATGGATTAATGGTGTTGAAATCCTTATACTTCTCCTTCGTGAATCTTGAATTCAATGGCAATAAATTTTCCAGTCGAAATAAAGGGCATGTAAACCAGCGCTATTTTCAAAATCAGCCAATCAGACCCATCCAACCTTCATTCACGTGCTCTGGGATTTCGCAATTCCATCTAGTTACCATGCGAAGTGTTTGATGGTCGCTTTCGTTCGTGTGTACTCTTGAGGATATTCTTGGAGCTCGCTGGCGGTGGGATGAATAGGGTAGCGCGTGTCTCCCTTCGCGCGTTGAATGGGGCGCGTTGTGGAGGGTGGTTATGAGAGCAGCAAGGGACTGGGGGCGTGACGGCTCGACCACCCACCGCGTGACTCGCCTTCTCGACGGAGGGAAACCCTGCGACGCCCTGCGCCAGCAGTGCCCTTGTCGGCGCCTCAGCTCGGTACTGGAGAAAACGTACCTTATTTTGTAGGCCTTTAAGAGAACCCCTCATGCTAGTGCAAGGCCGTAACGAGGAGGGTGGAAGTGTTAAAAGTTTTAACTTAAAACTTGAAACCTCTCAAAACAAAATCCTCAAAACGTGTAATAGTGGTTATTTATATAATATGTGTGTATAATTAATTCAATATATAGAATCATGCCCCATCGAGTGAACTCCCCCACCCCAAAACCATAAGCATTTTCTGAATACAGCGTTCTGTTTGTGGGGATGGTAAATAAATAAATATTTTGCTAATTTGAAGTGACTAATACTCGAATTTTTTTCTCTGATCGTGTAAAACTTTGGAAATGTGTCATAGCGTATTTCAACGTGAGAATATGAAAAAAATTGAGTCTTAGCGGCCGCGATTTACGAGAGTTGGTACCGCTTAATTATTTGAGAAGCAAGTAAGAGGAAAAAGGACGCAGCAGCGAGAAAATGAGGAAGAAAGTAACTTATTCAAAGGAGGCGTACTTGAATAGGAAGAGGCTGATGAGAGTATGATTGTGTGAGGGAAGGCTGGCGAAGAGTGTGATGTGGAGCGTAGCGCTTTACGGGGCGGAAACTTGGAGGGAGGATAGATGGTCTGCTGTTGGCAGAGTAGGATCAGTTAAGTATCGTTGTGGGAATTGAGGGCTGGGAAGGTGCAATGGACGGAGAGGAAAAGGAACGAGGAAGTGCTAGATATTGTTACCAAGGAGAGGAGATAGTGAAGGAAGATAAAGAGAAGAGAGTGTGTGGATGGCGCGAGAACAGAGAGAATGCTGAAAACCGTGTCAGAGGTCAGGGTCGCATGTAATGGGGACAGGGCCCCGCCCGAAACGAGGAAAAATTTTAAACGTCTATTCCGCCTACCTAATTTTAACGTTTACCTCCCACCGTTAAATTTTATCGTACTACTTCCTATCCATCTACTTCATGTACACAGTGTGTACTTCCTTATTTTGTTAAATTGACATTTATTTTAAATGTAAATATTTTAAATTCCTTAATTGCGTTTCCAAAAAGTACGTGATGACACATTAGATACCAGTGTCGTAACTAGAAATATGCTTTGGGGGGATGAGATGGCGACCCCCTCCCCCCAGGAAAAATCTGGTAAAATTTTTAAAATGATATGCATAGAAATACGTATGCATCACTTTGGCACTAAAAATTTTACTTTAAGCAGATGTAGTAATTATATGTCAAAACAAGACAATATTTTTAAATATTTTTTTTATTTTTCTGAGGCCTTGAAGTGGGCATCTATCCCCTCATTCCCCCATATATACTGTTATACACTGTTATATACAATACGTTACGCTACAGTTAGGTTACCGGTTGTATACAGGTTAAGGTAGGTTTACGTGGAACATATTATTAATCGACAACTATTAACCTGCCTGGCCTGTCTCCCTTCCTAAATAGTATTTTCGTTTTTTAGCAATATGTACAGTATTGTTACAGGGAGAGGTTGAGGTTGGTGGCGCTGACACCCAAAACTAGTGTTACCCTTTGCACTGACGCCGTGACGGCTTAAAATAAGATCGTAAATCACCAAGGTTATATTCATTGCTAGAATGCATATTCCTCACTTTATTTTACTTTTGTTCTTCTCAATTCTTGAAACTCAATTTTGGATCGTTAATGGTCAGTTCGCGTCGTAGAGACTATCAAAGTGTATGTCAGCGCGCTCCGCATAATTTATTCCCTCTACGGCGTTCATACAGTGTACGCCTCAGCCATCTTATATTTATTGTCGGCGCTCATGTGCAACCAGGGGGAAGGATAGCCGGGGAAGGAAAGGATAGCAATCAGGGTCTATGGAGGGTATGAAGAGTTTTGCCTATTTGCGAACGAAAAACCAATATACAATTTAGGAAATGGAACAGGCCGGGTATGCCAATAGTTGTTGATAAGTACCTAATATATTCCACGTAAACGTACCAAAACCCGTAGATTACCGGTACAGTGGTATTTTTCTGGAACATTGAAGTCTTGTGAACATCGGCGATTATTTAGTAGCTTTCCCCACAGTTTTTTCTGCCCCTAAATCATCAACGTATCCGATTTTTTATCGAAAGACTAATTGCTCTGCCAATGAATACTTAACGATTCACTCTCCATTTTCCACTAATTTGAGCAGGTGAGAAAGGCGTAATTTCACTTTTTTGAGCCGTTTTGAAAATTATATGTTAAAATTAAGGGACGATGAAATCATAGGAATATAGTTCAAGGTAAGGTGTAAGGTTTATGGATTTTTGTCAAAATGCCAAGCAAAATTACTTTCAAGGGGAAAAATCACTCCCCCTCCACCGGCGTAAATGTCTTTTTAAGCGAAAAGACTCGTTTAAAACATATGCTATCGTTTGAAATATTTAGGATACACAGGTTCTTTATTGATGCCTGAAAAAAATTAGGCCTAACTTATTACTTTTTAGGCATATGTTGGGAGGGGCCTCCTCAAAGTCTCCTGCGTATTTTAAGATAACAGCCAACATTTTCAATGAGTCAGGCCTCGGGTACGATACGAGCGGCGGGATGCGAGCGGCAAGCGGCGAGTGGCAACCTGAGCGGCACGTGAGCGGCAGCGGTGGCTACAATACGAGCGGCAATTTTCTAACCGCTCAGGTTTCTCACCTTTTCTAACTTCAGTCTTCCTTTGTTTGGCCGTATTCTCACTACTTTGATGTTTCTCCGCTTACATTTTCAACTACACTGAAGGATGAATCTACTGAGCGGCGAGCGGCAGTGGAAAAGAAATCGGTCTGGACTTGGAACCATGAGCGGCACTGGGCGGCGCCGCTCACTGTCGCTCGCCGCTCAAACGTATCGTACCCACCCTCAATGGATTTACACGCAACTAAATGAGGCCTGATATCAGAGCGGCGCCGCTCACGCCGCTTGCCGCTCGTATCGTACCCGGGGCCTCACTCGTCTCGAAAAAATCCTCGTTGAGGGAGCAGTAGCGTAACTATGGGGGGGGATGAGGGGATGTATCCCCCCCACAAAGACTCAAATAAATCAAAAAATAATTTAAATTTCTTGTCTGGATTTGATACATAGGTACTAACTGCGTCTGCTTAGAGTTAAATTTGAAGTGCCAAAATGATGGAAAATGCATTTTCACGCATGTTATTTATCAAAAATTTTCCTTAAATCCCCGTTTCCAAGGGGGGTTTCCCCCACTAACCCCCCTCATTCCCCCCAATGCCCCCCTTTCCCCCCTAAGCGTATTCCTAGTTACGCCACTGTGAGGGAGAGTGACGTGTCCTCTAAATATACTGAGCAGAATTTGGGATTTTTACTGTGCCTGAATTTAGCTCAATTTCCTTGAATTTGTCCGCAGTTTACTGTCATCATCATAACGTTGCTACGTAAATTGAAGAGAACGACGAAGCAACTGTCACCCATAATCGCCGCCACACGCACCCATAATGTCCTTGAGCGAAGCCTTATCTCACATTTGGCAAATTCACTTCGGCTGCCAAGTTCCGCTTTCACAGATTGTTGGAATTAGTTTTTAGGCATTTTAAAGATCTACCGTTTTTGTATACCGACAGGCATTTTGACATCGTCACAACTTAAAATAGTTTGTGAGCCTGATAGTCATCATTCAGAAGTAAAACGATACGTTGGCGGGCAAACTGTGGGAATATGTTCGAGCCATTTTCGCTCGTCCAACCCATGTATGTACCGTCTCCTTGGAAACCGCCTCGGATCGCCTCCTATCCTGCTTTCGCAGAAGATAATTTTATTAATATTGCAGCAGTTCGAGAAAACAATTTGCAAAGCATTCCGCTAAAGTAGTTCGGGTCGAAGAAAGAGTGCAGGATTTAGCACAAAATGTAAATAGTGTGCTGGATAAAAGATGCTGGTTTTTTGTTGCTGGATGGTGATAGAGTTGTTCACTATTTACTCATTAAAATTCCGGTGCCATATAAAAATACATACAATGAAATCATGGCATTCCTCCTCGCGCGTATTTCATGCTTGTTTCGCACATTGTTAATTTTCATCTGGCTGTCAGGATATTGGTACTTTACGACGACACTATTCTTATCAGAGAACCAAAGTTATAAAATGTGAGTGACCATCCAATTAAGTATGAATACCTATTACTATTGATCAATAAAATTAAATCATTCACTTCGTATCCCGTTTTAAATGTAAGACTCAATTAACATGATTGCTGGGGTTATCTTAGGAATGGCGGACGACGTTATATAATGTCTGATTATTTTTGTTGCCATAATTATTTATCCCTGTGTTTTTATCTGCAATTTGCCTTAATTTTTCAATTCCATTCTCGAATTACTCCACCAATCTAATAGTTATTTCATTTTGCTGCAGAAATAGCCTTTGTCTCTAATTAATTAGGAAAGGGTTTACCTCTGATAACTGATTCTGATTATGTTTTTGATCTTTTTGTCTTGACTGCATTTAACTTTTAAATTGTTATCCGCTAAATATGTGATTTATGTCCATTCTGAATCGCATAATCATTTTACGTACTTAGATATTCTGCCATCATTTGAGCTGTATTTTTAAATTACACGTAAATTTTGCTCTAGTAATCATATACCACATCATATGGTATTTCCATTGTCATTTTGTTCATAGTTTCCAGGCCTATGATTCAAAGTTTGTGTCATTTTATCAGTTGATGCCCGCATAATACATATTGCTAACGTGCATGGTTTGTCAGCAAGGATTTCATCGTGATCATGGTCGCAAACACCGTGACCGTGTTCTGTGACAGAGAACACGACGGTCACGAATATGATTTTAATGTCGAAAATTTGATCCTTATCGTTAACTCTATTCCTGAGTATCTTGTATGATGTTGGGCACACTTGATAATGTGGTTTTGTAGTAATAAAACTCAGTGGAAATATTACAATGTCTTATTTTAATGATCTATTCCTGAGAATGTTCGAGAAGAAGAGATAGTGTGATTAAAGATTTTGAATGGAGTTGAAAAAAACGTCACGTTGGACATGCATTCCACACAGCACATATTGACACCGACCACGGTTTCATTGTTTATCAAAGTGATAATAGTTTTCGTATATTGCAACCATGTTGTTGCCAGTGTTGATGAAGTGTAACTGTTTGGATGCACTGTGCGACGAATATTTTAAAATCTCTTGGCCTCAGAAAGCCCATTCATTCCATTTAAGAGGGCGCATCATTCCTACTTGCTTGGTTTTTTTTGCTACCGATAATTTAACTTTAAACTGCATTGTCATCTTAAAAATTTCATGATTTATAGATTAAAACCTCGGAAATTTTTCCATTATCTTAATTATATACATTTTGCTTTGCTTAAATAGTGCTTAAGTGAAATTAAATTTGAGGCATAGATAAATGTTGGCATGGGTCTACTTTAATGCTCTGAATGATTCAAGATGACTCCGTAAGTCTGAAACGAGTTTTGCGTCAACAAAAAGAATGTTTAAGCGAGAACGATGCGTCCTCTTAAAGAAATCAGCTTTGATTTCAAGATGGCGCGTAGCCGTGCCATTCGACGTGCCGTCGATGGGGCCGCGCGGGGGCGATGTCCTGCGCCGCGGCCCCATTCGCTTACGATCGCATTCCTTCTGCCCGCAGCGTCGGCGGCCTGCTACTTCCCGGGAGAGCTCCAGGGGGACTTCGTGATGCAGTCGACCGCGACGGCGGGAGGGAGCCAAGTCCAGTACTCTGCGCTGAACATCTCGGCCGACTCGATCCCCATCTGGGGCCACTGCCACCGCCGCATCGGCCCCAACGTCCTGCTCATGGACGAGTGAGTGCCGGCCCAGCGATGCGTTCACTGTTTTTGCCCGCTTTTCCGGTCCCCCCCGGTCGAGGGCGTCGGCGCCCCTTGCCCCGCTCATCCAAGCCGGGACTTTTTTCCACATGCTCGCCTGCATTACCCCATTCCCTCGCCATCTTCCAGGAATTCCATAATGCCTTCCATTGAAAATGATCGCGTTTCTTTTACGGTCCATGTTTTCTGGAGCTATTTGGACTCAATGGGGGGGAAGTGGAGACCGCAGCACAGGCCATATCCTTTAGGAGAGGAAGTCACCTCTGCTATTATTCGTGTAGACATGTTCTTGTGCCTTGTTTCACTCTCGTGTCCGCCCTTGCAGCTACTTTGTGATTTTGCTATCAAAACAACTCCTTTGGGCGAACGAATCGGCAGAGCTTTTTTCAGTTTGACTGTTCCAGAGGGGAACAGTTATTTATGGGGTGCTGGTGTAGGAGCTTATACCGGTACTTGTGTCTCTCTAGTAACAGCAAGAGCAATTTTAATTAGAAACTCCAATCTTGTATCCCCTAGGTTAAATATTGCAGAAAAAAGACAGTAAAATTTAGTTTTCATAGCATGAATTTTAGAAGAGCCTTTAGGAGAGCAGTACGTTATAATAGCAGAAACAGCACTCATTTAAAAAAAAAGCCTCCCCCTCACTAAAAGTGACTAATAATGAGAGGCCGTTCCTTCAATGGCCACGCTAAGCATCCATTCATTACAAAGCTTACGATGATTGCATTGTTTATTCTATATTTATCTTCCATCGCAATTTATCGAGTCTAAAATTGCTTTTAAAAATTATAAAATCTCTTCTCTTCCTGTTTCGGTCTAAAATGCCTTGATCTAAGCATCCATCATCATAATCATGGTAATATTCACCCTAGATATTTTTCGTACTCAATGTAACGAGAACAAGGTACAAGAACATGTACGTGATTTAATTATTTTCTTCATAAACGAAGTCTTCCCTCTCTCCACCAATGTTCCTATATTGTGTTTGGTGCATATTCACTTCTGTTGTTCTACTCAGGCCCATGCTGGGCCGCCGGGACGTATCCCGGTGCGCCCTCCCGCCTGGAAATCTTTGGCGCCCCCGGGCGGACCCCTCCTGCAGAGAGCTGGCGCCCTCTGGCCATGGCCGTCCACCGCCCTAAGAGGGGGTCCAGCACGGGCCTGGTTCTATTATTCGGAAAACATCATACTCTACTCTTTTCTAAACCCTTTTGACAGAGCAAAAGAGATTTAAATAATGGCAATACGCTTTATAACGCCAAAAGCACGAATTTAGGCCATGAGTAGAATAATAAGTTAATGTGACACAAACGGAACTGAAGTAAAGAAGTAGCCTCTCACAAAAAATAATTGATAATCAGTTTGTTCCTTTAATGACCTTGCCTCGAATTCATTCATTATGTGCAATGAAATAGGTTATTCATAGTTTTTTTACATCGATATTAGTCGATCCCAAAGGATACTGTTAATAATAAAAAAATCTCCTTCCATTTGTATTGCGGTGTAAAATACCTTCACCTAATCCTCTTTCATCGGTAATATTTACCCCTATATTTTCATGATTGAATGCTTATCATCATAAATAAATTATTTCCCCTCTCCACCAATACTTCTTAATTGTGATACCACATATTCACTTGTGTCATGGCCGCCCATTGAGGTGATGTATGACGCAATTTAAGCCTTGGAAAAAATTGGGGAAAAATAATTCTAAATTCCAACTATAAATCGGTGCGGGGGAGGGGGAATTTTTTTCTAAGGAAATGCCCCATCAACATTAAGGGAATGGATAAACCTTACCTATAGTACACGCAGCATTCGCTGGAAAACACCGAATTCCATTTTACTATAACTCTTATCATTTGTAATCCCTTCTAGTTTTCGATTCATGCATGGCATTCGTTAAGGGGACGCATGCCTCACGCTCTACCGTTATTATTTGGTGACAGAATACTCGTTTAAAACGTATGCTGCCATCTTATAATTTTCAGGGTACATAAAGCGGACCTTGTTTAAGATTTTCCTGTGTCAATCCTTCTGGAGTATTTCCTCGTATGCAATTTGTTTATGTTTGAGTAGCGGGCTATTGTGAAAAAAGGTCTGCTTTATGACGCTGTAAATGTCAAGTTGATAGCATAAGCTTTAAGCGAGTAATCCTTCGCCAAAGAAGACAAAATACGATCGGTCGTGTGGAAGGTATGTGTTCTCTTTGTTTTAAAATATCTGTAGTGATCGTGTTGAGTCTGGAGGGAATGCGCGCGGTGTCTGAAAGCGGATGTGTTTTGTTTTTTCTAGCTCCGGGGGCGCCATTTGCATCCGCTGCTTCCACTTGAGTCTGCGATCGCCCAACGTGCTCTCCGTGCTCACCGAGGGCCTCGACAAGTGTTACACGAGCGAGGATGCGGCCGTGTGCAGCTGCCCTGAGGCTCGGACGAGTGCCGGAGGACGGCCGCCACAGTGCCCGCCCACGCCACCCACCAAGTTCCACGAGATCCTGCTCTTCAGTGAGTTACATGACTATAATAACACCTCAATTAGACCCTTTGATCCCATGCGGGCAATTGAGAATTCTACTTAGCCACATTGATTAAGTGAAGACTCTTCTAAAAGTGAACAAATAATTGTTTACATGATGAAAAATAAACACTAAATCATTTCTTGCACAAATATGAAATCGTTTCAGGCTTTACGTGTCGATACCATGGTCGGCAGTGGAGTTATACATTAATTTGTGCAAATTGCAATTTTTTGTTTAAAGTTTATCGTGGATATTATAGCATTTCAACCACGTCACGTTCTGCCTGAAACGATTTCATACTTGTGCATGAAATGATTGGCTGATCGTATCAGTGGCGTATATAATAAATATTGTTATGGGAAAGATAATCTTAGGTTTGGATTTAGTAATTTTTAATAGGTAAGCACCATAATATTTTACATTTCAAATAAATGCGTCATCACAATACATCAA
Source organism: Ischnura elegans (assembly GCF_921293095.1). Classification (NCBI taxonomy): domain Eukaryota; kingdom Metazoa; phylum Arthropoda; class Insecta; order Odonata; family Coenagrionidae; genus Ischnura; species Ischnura elegans. The sequence goes on from NC_060259.1 coordinate 41,905,505, forward strand.
GGATGCACGATAGTATCAGCAGCTGGATAGAAAGTACTACGGTACGATACGGGCGGAAGGCAGGTTGAACTGTAATTTTTTTGGGGGGGGGAGTGAAGTCGGCATCCTGAGTCCCGCATATACACGCCTCTAGATCTAACCACATCGAATAGTTGAGTGAAGACCCGCGTGAAACCAGCCTCAGGACTTTGTAAGAACTATTCTGAGGCTAAAATATATGGTACCTCTCCTTGACATTGCAAACTTTGTGTAGGATCACTAATTCAGAATTATTCTCGCCCAATGCCTTGTGACAATGTCAGATCATAGCCACTCTTGATGCTGTCAATATGAGTAGGCTTACTGCTGATAAATAATTTTCTCAAATGGTGGAATATCACAAATTTTAATCTTATTTCCAGCAGGGTAGTAGTCCGATGATGATAATGATGATGAATAATTTCATGTTCGCAAACGTAGTTCAAAGTAAAAGTATAATATGTACCATCTTTATCATCGGTTGAAAAACCTGAGGTTGGTTTCACGCAGTTCTCCTCAATTCCTTAGACTCCAGTGTTCTTTCAGTCAATCTTCTCAGGCTTACGTATTTACGTAGTCTATTAAAACTCTCATCACTTTTTGTGTTTACTAATTCTAGGCATCCCTTTTCCACACTCCCAACCTATTATGATAACATATAATATTCCAAGATATTTATTTTTATTTCTCTCGCGTATTCAAGACGTATTCAGTGCCATATTTATATTTGTAAGTCCTCTGTAATTGGCCTAGTGATGCTTTTGGACTGCATTCAATTAAATAAATAATAAATGTCTAATTTGCCTTGAACTTCACATCCATTTTCATAAATACCCACCAGTGTCATGATTTTTCCAGTTGGCTGGAGAATTAACCTATTCCTATAATTACCTCCTGAGGGTCGTACCTCTGCCAACGATACATGACGACTGTCTGGTTTTTGTAAGACATATTTACGTAAGTTCTTTCCATTTTCCCCTGAAACTTGCTTATACATATTGCCTTGAACTTGCAAATTCCACCAATTTGACCTGTCTACTTTTGAATTCAAACTTATTAGTCCAGGTACTTTTTTCGAGTTGTCTTCCAGTTGCTGGTGATAAGTTTTTAAAATGACAATGGACTTCGGTTTTAACGTGATCTTCTAATTGTGTTACAGAAACGAGTGGTATTGGTGGTGAGGTGGTCCAGAGCGCCTACTGTCCCCTGGACGGCCGCTTTGCCTTCACGTACGCCACCTCTGAGTCGCCCTCCGCCAGTGGCCGCCATGTTTGTTCCGGCTCTGAGATGGAGAACTGCCCCGTCGGATCCGGACTACACTTCCGGTTCCGGGGATGCTCTCTCTCCGATCACAGTGAGTACGAACGGCACCCGGATATCCCAGGTCCTCGCCTTAACCCTTTTCATGGCTCGTAGTAAAGCAATATATTTCTACTTAAAAAAAACCGCATCCCGGCGTGATTTAGTGAAGGCTTTCCATTATGGATGGATGGAGAACTTTTTGAACTTCTCAATAAATTGTATTGAGATTCAAAACTGCGTCTAATAAATAATACATTTCCATTCTAAGTGGTAACTCGTTCCTTAGACCCTCCAACTCTTTTACATAGACAACTAGTTATCCCATCCCCGACCCATTCTGTACATCTCCTCCTCCATCCTCCTTGAAATTGTGTCTTTATGTTATTTATAATGTTAACATTTCACCTGAGTGTGATGCATTCTTTCATTCATAACATTTTAAGATTGGTATACTGTAGCCCTCCAGTTCTCTCTATGCCAAGCTATTTCGTTCAGTTCCCCATATTTCTTCTCCTGTATGTCCTTATCTGCCCCAAGTCTCTTGGTCTTCATCGTGGAACTTTTCCTTCACTTTTTCCGTCCATAATATTTGTCATGTGGAAGATTTCATAGTGTGGCTTCATGACAAATTATGACATGTTTTAGGGAGTTCGTGGCGATTTTACATGTATCTGCTACCATATTAAACCATTTTACCCTAATAACGTTAAGGTGTTAGGTGTTCTTAGTATGTTGTCGAAATTGACGGAAAAATTGGTTTCCAACATTTTCATTAATGTGCAACAAAAAATGTAGAAATATAGAAATGTTTTAAAAATAATTCAAGGTTGTTAAGAAATAAATTCAATAACTATCTTGTATGATGTGAGACGCGTGGTGGAAGTTCTTAATACTAGTAAAATTAGACATTGCAATCATTCCACACATTTACTTTAACACAACGCGTTTCGTTGTTGCAAACAACATTTTCAAGGATCCAGTAAAAAGAAAACTCAGTGGAATTATTGCAATGTCTAATTTTACTGGTATCAATAAATATGTATTGAAATTATTAAGTGGTGCATTAAATTGACGCAAGACGAGGCAAATCTCTTGTATAAATAGTATTTACTGCCAGAATTTTCTAATGTGCATTTCCCGCATAGTTAAGGTTACACATAATTAAAATGTAATGAGAGGTGTGTTTGAAACAACACCAATCCTTTGGTATCAGAGCCCTGTTATTTCTGTCAGGCGTTAAAGTCTCTGAAGCAATTAAGAATTTGGATGGTATTTTAGAGATGTTTTGGATTCGTAAGTTACGGTCAATTTCCTGTGAGAATTTAATGTAAAGTCCAGCGTATCTCTTGTGTTACAGATGTCACATTCCAGTGTTTAGGCCACTGGCCCGGACCGAACAACCAGCGTTACTTGGCGCTGTCTGAGACAAGCAGTACAAAGAAGACGAGAGCTCGCTATCGATGTGCGGTATGTTACATTACTGATTATCATTTTTATTCATTGAGAAACTATTTAAGAGAAAGTTGGCACGCCTTCGTCGTATGGTCAATTAATTCTTGCAACATGCTGTATCACCTCTGGCTTCATTTCACAAATTGATACAGGATTGAAAAGAGACAAATAAATTTGAAGGCATATTAGTTGGACCTCATTCTTTATGTTGTTTTCGATTTGATCTCACTTCGAATTGAAAAAGTCGTGAGTTAAGGATAAATTGGAGGACGCAAAATTTCTCACCCTATCGGACTCAAACCGTCCAAGGATGCTCAATATGGCAACTTTCAATTCTGTGATTCACTTCACCTACAAATCATTCAGCATCCCCCTTTACACTGAGAAATTAATAGGTAATTACACTGTATCCTATTTTTAGTAACATTAACAGTTTACAAAACATTGATAGCTTATGATAATTTATCTTTGAAAAGTAAGCCTGCAAGCAATGAGTAAGTAACACCAGTTCCCAAAGAATGCCTATAAGTATGGCTACTTTGGCTATCTTTTGCCAAAATTATAGAATTATAGTCCTCAATCCATGGCTGTGAGGGAGACAGGCATGCCGCGTAAACGGCGATGAAATTCATATGAATTACTTTACGAAATGGTATCTACAACCAGGATCAATGCAGTGACTATTTTTCTCTCTCTTTCAGCTCTACCATGAGGACGCGGACACGGGCATCATCTCGATGGCCTTCTCGAGTGACTCGACGTGTACGTCCGACCTGCGCAGCGCCACCGACGGCTTCGAGACGATGAAGCTGTCTCCGCAGGCGCCCATACACTGGACCCAGCCCCTGGACCCCAGCCCATGCCTGTGAGTCCGCCATACCCATACGACTCGTTCACTACTTTTTATACGCCTTTTCTCAACTTCCTTCGTCGGTTCGTTTCGTCGATGGAATCCAGGGGACTGCATAGAGGACGCCCAATTCCATCCCATAGAAAGCTGATTTCTTTTGCCACTGCGGTCGCATTTTCATTGCCTTTCAAAAACGTCCGCGTGCGGTGATGAGTGCAATGCGATCCACTTTTTTCCAATATTTTGCTGTATTGTCTTTGCAAATTGGAGGAATAGCATTGAAAAGTTATGAATTTGATGTATCAAATTACAATTTATGTACATCACATCATCATGTATATGAATTTCAGTTAACATCCTTAATTATACCTTATTTCCCCGTGAAAATCGGATCAATTTTTCCGTCAGCGACGCGAGTGGTGACTTTTGTAAACCCATTCAAATGCGCGGTGGGTGACAACACATTTAGAAGCCACTTGAGGATCCTCTTTTGTAATATTCGTGGATGGAATACTGTAAATGGTTTTTAACCCACTTCCCATTGTCGGGTTGGCTTAATATTTTTCATAATTGGTTGCTCCTGATGACAATACAATATTCTATAATCACCTATTTGAATTTTTTTCTATTATGCTCGAATCAATTAACTAAATTTCCATATGGAAAAATAGTCTTAAATTTTCTCAATGGATGAAGATAGTTATAAATGTTTTTAAATAAATGGAAACGTTGGTCTCGTGAGCAGAGGCCGAAATCACTCTGATAAATTTTTGCTCTGAGATGTATACATAGCGACGTCATTAGTCTGGGTTGATGCTGTGATCAAATGCCTCAGTTTTAAAGCGCGTGAAGGACCGCATTTGTTGATGTGCGCTATTGAAGTTTCAATGCTCCATCCGATATATCCCCCTCCTTTGCAGATTTCCATCTTGGGCCGAGGGTCAGTGGGAGCACATGGCCGTCGAGAGTAATACGCTTGTGTTCCGGGACCACCGCACATTCACCACTTACACGTTCCGGTGCTTGGCGTCGGAGGACGCGACAGGACAGCGGTCGCTCATCTTCGGACGCACCCAATGGTGAGTACAGCTCTCGTTCGTGACGCGCTCCTTTCCTGACACTGTGGTTGCCTAAATTCCATGAGTTGCGTTCTCTGACTATTTGTATTCTTTTATGATGCTCGTGCGATAAATGTATCTTTTTCATGAAAATTTCAGAATATGCTCTGCAGCTGGCGGTCGCAAAAATAGGCTATCCGTGACATAATGTATTGATACTCATTATCGTCATTAGTCTACAATCCTAAGATTGGTTTGACGCAGCTCTTCACTCCGCCCTCCTATCCGCTAGCCTTTTCATAGCGACGTATTTCATCTCTTTCACACTCTTTAGGCCGTTTTACACGGGGCATGGAATTGCGCAGGTTAGAGCTGCATTGATTTCTAAAATGGCGTGGCATTGCGCGAATGCATGAACAAAATTAGTACAGGGGCTATTTTGCCGTCTCGTATCCACGCATTCTCGCATGTGTTCTAGCCGCTTTACACGACGCAATTTTGATTGCGCCTTCGCACGTACGTCAGATTGCGCAATTCCGTGTACCGTGTAAAACGGCCTTTTATTACCTGTCCTATATAACTCATTAGGGCGCGTCCCTTACCCTACTTCCCATCCACCTGTCCCTCTACGATTGTTTTCATCAGGCCATCATGCCTCATAATACGGCCAACTAAGTTTTCCCGTCTTCTCCTTACAATTTTAAGAAGAGTTCTCTTTTCTCCCGCTTTTCTTAATACTTCCTCATTACTTAAACGGTCAATGCATTTCATCTTCTTCATTCATCGGAAGCACCACGTTTCGAATGCTTCCACTCCTGACTTCTCTGCACCTGCCAACATCCAAGCGTCGCTCCCATTGAGAAAAATGTTCCATATGCTAGGTACTGCCTTTTAAATTCCGAATTTTAGCTCTGGCTCGTATGGCAGGATTAGTCGTAAGCATAAGGAAAATGTTTTTACTGTGATAATGTGTACGTTATTTTGGCAAAAAACTGATATGTATAATGCTTGTGATACCGTATGAATCATGATAATAATTAAATATAGGCTCTTTGGCGAGTTATTTTTTGATTTATTAGCAAGTGAATGCCATAATTGAAGTCAAATCACGTTAGTTACATGAAAATGGCCGTGCAATTGGCTCAAGTTGTTAGATAAGTGTTGAATATAAATATAAAGAATATTTTATCAACATTCTGTGTGCCCTATTCTTGCTTTTTAACCTCGAAGGATCACGTCAATAATGGAATAACCTCTATAAAACAGGATAAAATATTATTATATTTATTATGGAGAGTAAACAAACACAAATTGAAATGGCCGAACTTGCGATCATCATCAGTAACTCAATCTCTTCATCGCGGCACGCTCTGGTTCTAAGATGTTCCTTTCCATACCGCCCTGAAGGACATCTCTTCTTAATTGCTCGACCGATCTATGGATAGCTCGTAGTCTCCGCATCGCTAGGGGCTCTCATGTCAGCCTAAATCGCTCTTGCCATTTTTGCGTCTACTGGCCTCACAGTGGAGCTTTACTATAAAGGCAAATTGGTTCATCCCAATCCCTTAGTGCATAAGTCTGAATCACAAGAGCAAAATTTTCATTTTCATTGAGATGTCAGTGGGTGTAAATCCACATGGATAGTTATTGTTGATCGGTGTCATGAATTTTATTTAGCTTAAATAATTAACTCTAATTTTTCTTTTCAGTGGTGAAGAAATATACTCCTGCATATGGATGAAGCTGAGGGGAATTAATGTCCTTGAATTTCAGTTGGGTAAGGCTCCGAAACTTAATAATATTTAGGCTGTTCACTTTATGTGGGATATTGAATTCATTTCATCTCACTTTTTCTTTTTGATGAATTTGAAGTAATTTGATGTGTGAATAATTTATATTTTTCATTATAATTGGATTCTTTTTAGAATTTTAAGCATGGATGGCTTCGTGTCTTTTCTTATACCTTTTCATTTTAATTCCAGGTCTAAGATCAAGTTCACGCATGAACGAGAGCCTGTGCATGGATTCAAATTTCAGGGATGATGCTTGGATCACTCAAGGAAGTAAGTTTGGGACTTCTCTTGTGTTCACCCCATGGATTGTCATTCACATGTTCCTTATCAAGTGCCCTCAAACTTCTGAACAAATTATTCTCGGGTTTTCGTGAGTCAAATCTTCCATAATGGCAAACGTGTCGATGGTCGACTCAATCATTATTCTCCTGAAGAATTAAATCAACTTTTGTTTCGGGAATGAAGGATCGTATTTACTAATTTCCATGGACTAAAATCCTCTTGAATTTATGAAATGGGCACTAATTAACAGGGGAGCTGAGTATAAATCAACAGTTTAGGGAATTCAAATTGTGGATTTTAAGCTATTAAGGAGCACTTATATTTTGTGAAAAGTTGGAAATTTATTTCTATGATATATTTTTAAATTCGAACATTCAGAGTGTGTGAACTCAATATTTAATAATATTCCCGTTGCAATTCTAAGAGCATATAATTAAATCTTTTGCCAGGAGAAATTTGATATCTATGAGATTACCAAAGGAATGTCAAGGTTAGAGAATAGCATTCTCAGTGTTATTTTGATCGCTATACGATTACAGATTGGTCTCTGTTCAGCCAGTCTATCAGTTTTTAATGATAAAATTAACTCGGGACGCTACATACTTCAAGCTGGATGAAATTAATTAATTTATCTCCGATTGCCGTTTTTTTGTTTCACTATTTAGGCCGTATAGCTCACCTCACTCTTTCTACTGTATTTCATTGCGTCGATTGATTCTGTTGCCGACATCGATGTCTTCAGTTTCCCTTTTTTCGTGACCACTTAAATTTTCTGTTAATAGCGCAATGAGCCTCTCCGCCAAGCAAAACAATTCATGTACCGGCACCCAACACTCGTGGAATTGGAAGAAATATGTTCACATTTATGGCATTGAAACATTTGATGAGTAGCATGCCGTTGACAATTTATATTGAAGTTTGGCGATGTGAGCAATAAACGGTGTATGAATTCGACGAATGTTAGGCTCAGAAACTATGCGCAGTTCTGTAATTGTCCAGTGGCGCAGCGAGGGGGGGTTTTGGGGGATAAACCCCCCCCCCAGAGCTCATAGATATTTTTAAGTTTAATCTATTTTACTTAATTGGATTAATATCGCATATAGAATAGTGTGAAGATTAAAAAATATCCCCCAGAAGGACGTAAAAATCACCATTTTGAACCATTTATCTTAATTATTTTTCCGACGGAGGGTCTCCGCACCTCCCACTTACCCTGGCGGGTATGCAATACCCCAAGCCCCTTAGTATTAGTTGCGCCTGAAACCCCCCTAACCTTAATTCCTAGCTGCGCCCCTGTAACTGTCTATCCTAGTGGAATTTCCTATGACAGACAGTTGTTTTGCTAGTCGCACACGACGGAATGCATGAATATTATTTGTTGCTTTGGACAATTTGGTGAGGAATATCATATAAAGTTATTAGAGGGATTCAAGCGGTTGGTAATGGATAGTAGAAAATCAATTTAAGCATCCTCTGCTGTCGTGCGTTTTGTGATCCAGTCAATGTTGAACTATGTTGAATTAAGTGATACTAATCGTGATACGAATTTTTTTACTCCCGGCTTGACGCCGCTGTTTTACACGGTGAATGATGTTTGATGATGATCTTGTAAAACAGCCTAAAAGAAATCATGGAATATTTGCGATTTCACAATTCTCATCGGCAATTTATAAATTATTTCGTGTTACTGTTCATTTCAATGGACTTTCGTCTTCAATTTCATTTTTCCCCTTAAATTCTTTTTTTTACGAATTTTACGACTCACTCTTGCAGGATAAGTTCAACCTTTCAGTATTTTATTTTGATAATTATTATAATGACATTGATATTTACTGTAAATATTCTTTTTTTAGGGGTGGACGTACTGAGAGAATCGCCATGCCCAATAGCAGGGGAATACACTGGATTTATACCTGATGATTCCGGTTTGTGCGCGAAGTTGTATTCGGATTGCAATCGACCAGAAATCATGTTCTACCGTGTGTCAGCTTGCACACCTGAACCTGAAGTGTATGAAGGTAATGATAATTTTTTTTTTCAAATTCTTTATAGTATTCCAGTAAATTTATAGCTCACGTACAAAGAGTCATCGACTTGTACTTCAAAAAGCCACCTTTTTTCGGTAAAATATAAGTTTTTCAACCCAAAGATTCAATCAAGATTTGCTCCACTCACGGTATTTTTGATTGGGTACTCCCAATTACATTTACACCAACTCGCGAGCATGAGCTCATCAGACCGGAAAGTGATACAGTGCACCAAAACCGTTCGAGCTATTAAATGGAAATGAGAAAAATGTGGAAAACTGCGTTTATTCACCGGTGGACATTTATAATAGATTCGATGCATTTTTCTGAGTGTTTTCCGAGTTCACCATTTCAAGATAGATATTCATGGTTAAATAAAAAACACAGTACTATTCCACAACCTTATATTAATGCAGTCTACTAGTTTCAACGTTACAACGTCATTGTCTTGACTAAGACTATGTCTTGATAATGACGTTGTAACGTTGAAACTAGTAGACTGCATAAATATAAGGTTGTGGAATAGTACTGTGTTTTTTATTTAACCATGAATATCTCATCGTTCCACCAAGTAACGCCTAAATCTGTTGATTTTATTCAAGATAGATGTATACGCTCAACTTTGTTCATGTGTCCGACCTAACTAATTTAAAACCTTGCAAAGCATCCGTGTTTATTCAAGAAAACATTTAGTAAGTTAGCTTCTCGCCGTCATAATACGTTGAAGTTTTATACAGCTCGCATAGTCAAGGCCTTACATTGTGGCGGCAAATTGTGAGTGAGGGCCAACGAGACACGCTTGACATTTTTCTTATATTTTTCGCTTTTCCCTAGAGTTTTTATCCACCGGAATATACGATTGTGTGGTTCACCGATTCATATTGCACGGTCTCTCTGTGAGATATGCTTAGTAATGGTAGAGACACGTTGATGGAGTTCTGTGAAGATAAAGTCTGTGAGACATCCATTATTTATTTTTGCTCTTAAATGATTGTCCTTAAGAAGTATAGTTTCGTTTTGTGAATCATTTACATATCTTAGGGAAATCATAATAATTCAGCTAAATGCATGATGTGACTCTTTTGGGAATTAATGCGTAACGTCATCATTTCGTACAGGGAATTCATAATTTTCATTGAACCGGAGTGATGCAAGAGGTCATGAATGAACAATGGTGGAAAATATTCGCTGCGCCACAATAAATATTGCCTCATGACTGTTTTCGATTGCTAGTCTCATCCTATGATATTATCATAATGAGTAATTACGAAGCCCTTGCTCTTTAGACACCAGGATTAAGTCTGAATAACACGATCATTGTTTCCGTCCCTGAGAATGATAGCTCCACCGATAGGTTTTGAGGGGCATAAGATAGTGATCGCTCAATGACCCATCATTTTCTGAATCACATTGTCGTTTCCACCGTCCCCTTCTCCGTCGCGTATTCCGTCACTTTCCATAATTACAAGTGTCATTCACTGGAAAGCCAAGCGTGACGTTAAACCGGTGTTAGCGGCTGTGTTATGATTGGCTGAAGAACGGTGCTAGCTTTGGCATCAGCGACGGAAAGAGGGACGTGCCTAGCGATGGAAAAAGGGATGGGATTCCTATCCCTCGAGCCAACGAGGAAAATGATCTTAGGAAGCAGTCACTTTTCCGCCTACATTGGAGCGATCTCTGGAGCTGTCCCTCAAAAGGGATTGAAACAATGATCGAGTGATTCCGGATTAAGCGTATTCCATATAATTATACCGTGACTAAATACTGACACATCTGCTCACAAATTTATAAATTTCCGTTCGATTTGTTTTTGTAACCTGAGTGTCTTATATTTTTTTCTAGAGCGGGAGTATAGGTGTTTGGGACAGTGGGAGGAAGATGGTGTGATGTACACGTACACGCAAAGGCGGGATATTGGCAGCTATGAATGCTTTGTGGGATCCATTGTGACCAACAGTGAAATATACATCAAGGAGGCCGGAGAGCATTGCCAAAGGAATGTCAACCCATTGTTGGACGGCATGAAGCTGACGAAAAGAGGTGGGTATCAGAAGAACTTGTTTGTCTTATTAATGTTTGCCATGGTAATTTTACTTTAGCAGAAGATGGATAGAGATAAGTTTATTCATTCTCGGAGGCACCCTTGGGGCATCGCAAATAACGCAATTTAAAACAAAATCCCATCAAAAACTGATTAAAAACCAAGCAGACGTTTCATAACCTTGTGGATTGCAAAATTATTTTTAATATTACCCAGAGGAAAAATTATTTTTCTTGACTCCACTTGCGTCAGCAGTGTAGTTCAGGGATTCCCATAGGTTAAAAAATCGAGGAAATTCGCTTTACACCCCTATATTGATTGAAATGATTTTATGTTCATGTGTAAAATCTGTTTACTCTAAATTGTAAAATTTTACTCGTTCCATCGGCATCCTAAGTTCTTAGCTAATGAATACATGCTTTTTGTTTTCGGGAAAGCGCTATATTGACGCAGAATACAATATTGATCTCCTTTAGAATACATGTGTTATATAAAATAGATACTTCCATCCATACTTCCCTCCGAAAACCTGAATTTACACTTCATTTCGATCATTTGTAGAGGTGGGTAAACTTCACTTTCTCGTTTCGAAAAATAAGAGTGTATGACCCATGGCCCTAATGTACACGGCTATGTTGTCTAGAGGTTAATGACCTCCGTTAGCACTACATACCACCTTGTTCCACAGAGCAACCAAAAATCCACTGTGGAGAAGGACTCCTCGGTCGCTGAAATTGCCGAACTGCGTTCGGGTATCCTGGTTCAAGTCTTGGTCAAGACGAATGCTGTTGGCATCCGTGGAATTAAAATTTTCACCATTTCATACATTCCCTGAAATCCTCAAACCGAGAACATTAGCTTTATCTCAAATCAGATATCAAGGAAGCATTTTCTCCTAGGCAATGATTATAGCTGATTGCTAACTCTGCTCTGATTGTGGCTGAAGGGAATTTCGTAATGCCGCATCCGAAAGGGACCTTCGTGGGGCCCACATTTTGGCGGTGCTCGATGGATGGGCCTCAAACAAGAGGTCACGCGCTCCGGGATGCGGCCTTCCGTTTCTCCCTGATTGCTAATTCATGTTCTCTTTTGAGTGATGCTCTCAATTTGAGTCATTTCTTTTGGATTACATTAGGTGGCCATAAGCTATACCCTTGTCTTTCTTTCATTTGTGCCCTGATGTGTCGTTTGATACCCAAGTTAAATATTCGAAAATTTTGTTTTAGGTTCATGCCAAAACACTCAGGAAAATTCTGGACCAAGTACTTTTAGTCCTGCACATCCTAATCCTACCAGCCCATGGCATTTTAGCAAGAAGACGCCTCTTCCTACGAAGCCGTGGAAACCAATCACAGGTAGAGTTTGTTCCTTACGGCATTGCATTCTCTAATGAATTCTAGTTTAATACTATTAAATTCCGGGTAAAAATTTGCGGCCCTAAAATTTTCAATTTTTTTGTTTCAGGTTCTCCTAAGGGACAGGAAGGAATTCAGAATGGTGTATACAGAAATATTGTGAATGTCTTCACAATGCTGAGTTTTGTAGCGCTTACATCAATTCTTTGAGTGTGAGTTTTAATTATTTTGTGATGAAAAATCAGTATTTTTAAAATGATTATTGTGATACCTGATTCTCCAGGAACAGTGTAATTTATCACCGTTAATATCTGAATAATCAGATATGGGTGTGTTTTTGTTAAATGTTTGTGCACAATAATGAATGGCCTGCGAAGTACACGTAAAAACTGACTGTATGAAACGGAAGGCCTTGTTTCTGTTGACGAATGTCGTCTCAGAAGCTTATTAAGAGTTGTGACACGTAAGAGTGCGGTGATACACAATCACTCCCACTGTTACTGAACTGTGTGTTAGCAAGTTTTATTTGCCAGTTTAGAATTGCCTCCTCGGAAACTTAAATAGCGTTTTAAGGTGTAAGAAAACTGGGTAATGAGAAAAATTTGTTAGGTCTCATGTATCGATTGCGGTGTAAATCTTATTGTACAATCTGAGAAATTGTCAAGCGACCTTTGAATGTGAATCTACCCTCATGAGGCCCATTGTGTTTTAGTGAAGTTCTTATCAGCATGACGATCTGTCGCATGAATTTTCCGAAGTTGTGTGCCAAGAACAAACCAAATGGTATGACTGAGTTCACCAACCGAGTGAACTCATTTATAGAGGGATCAAATGCTGATTAGTGATTGTACTGTGGATAAACTACAAGGTGTAATAAGTTTTTGGGAAATTGAGGTGCAAGTATTATTTGAAGGATGTGTTATTATATCTGGTATATATCTTTATCTCTGATTGAAAGTTCCTCCAGAAACATTGTTTCTTAGTATTCGATTCCTTTTCTGAATTGTGAGATAGAGTTTTACCATTTTTGTAAATATTCATTTTTATGCTGGTAAAATGATAGGTCTATTTATAACTAATTAGTTATAATATTTTTACTTTTATTGAACTTTGATTAAAATATCTATGTATTTTAAGTTTACAATAAAATATAAAACAAATGCATTGAAAATGATGACTTACAATTAGTTCCACCCTAGATCGTTCTCGTTGGTGCAGTGTTCGTAAGCGGCCGCGCTAACTGCCTTTCAAGATGGGTGCTTAGTCGACGTGTGAAAATTTTTAGCTAGCCCGTGAAAACAAAACAGGAAATATTGAATTAAAGTTTTTACCATTGCTTTTACTGATAAATTAACTTATGCAATTAACCAAAAAAGATAAGTCGAAAGTCACTTGCTAATCAAAATAAAGTCAGACTTATTTTCTTTTGCTTGTAATAGTGCCCTCCGTAATTAGGCCACTAGCTAAAAAAAAGGCGGATAAACTTCAGTTATTAGAAGGATGGAACATCTATTATTACTTTTGGCCGAAATTAAGTTGAAGGATTTGGTGCTTTCCCGGCGTACCTTGTTGATGAAGTCTTCTCGGGAAATCAGCCGAGTCAGGATGGACATTGCTGGCAACGTTTCAATGGCCTTCTCTGCCACCGTCTCCAGGACGAATGAAGGGCGCATATTCGCCCTGAAGACGATGGCAGAGAAGGCCATTGTAACGTTGGCAGCAATGTTCATCCTGACTCGGTTTATTTCCCGAGAAGACTTCATCAACGTAATCAAGTTAATTTAATCAAGAAAACATTATTAAAAAATTATATTCCCATTTATAAATGCTTAAGGAGCTTACGAAATAGATTGAACTAACTAACATAATATTAAAGTCGGGAAGTTGAAAGAGTTCTGGGTAAGTTATGCTACGAGTAGTGTGAATGATGATTGCTGCGCATTAAAGCTTGAGGTCTCTTGAAGGCCGTTTTACACGAGGCACGTTATTGCACAATCTGTCGTGAGGAGGAGGTCGCAGTCAAAATTGCATCGTGTAAAGCGGTGAATTGCTAGAAAGCATGCCAGAATGCACGTACGTGAGGTGGCAAAATTACCTCTGCTCTAATTTCTTTCTTGCATTCGCACAATTGCGCGCGATAAAGAGAAATTAATTCAGTTCTAACCTGCGCAATTGCGTGCCCTATGTAAAACGGCCCTAAGATCGTTGGTAAAGGCAAAGAATTTTTCCGGAAGGCTGCTGATGGAGAACCTTGAATGTTAAGTACGATATTACTTCATGTGATACACTGTTTCTCATCATGTATGTACCATACGCTATTAGTCTCCTGCGTGCCTTAGTCAGAATAATTTTCATTAACTTGAGTGCGTCTACGCAGGGCCGGCCCTAGCAGGTGCGGGGCTAGGGGCGAACCTTCTGTGCGGGGCCCTTCACTTAAAATATTTAACTCTATGCCCCATCTACAAACTCGAGAATTTTGAATCCCTACCACTCTCTGGCTAAGTATGTGTTCCCCTCCCAAATTCAGACTTCGTAATTACGCCGTTATGATACCATCACGCAGTTGAGTTCAAAATAGTATAATACAAATAAAATTTATAATTATATTTATTCATAAAATTCCTCCCCTCACCACACTACGCCTTCAACTACCTAGCCTACCTACGCTACTACGCTCTCAATCATGTCAAGTTCTCTCACTCGTTGTTATCACTCACACGACACAGTACTGTACTGACAAACGCAATTGCACAATAAAAATTACTGCATTATTATTCCTTTTTCATAATATTATTTTTTGTCTAGCACGGATTTAACAATACAGTAATAGTTGAAATTTTGTTTTCAAAAATATCGTACATTTTAATTTTTTTTTCACGAACGCGGGGCCCGGGGCGGTCGCCCCGCCCTAAGGCCGGCCCTGCGTCTCCGGTTCGATTGGTGGACACCATGGTTCACGGTGAAGGTTGGTTCCAACCCCTCAGAAATGATGTCAGAATCGCCTTTGCGCCCCTCTGGTTTTACTTCCCAATCCCACCTAGCAGCTTTATGCTAATTTCAGATTGTCCCACCTGCCACAATCATAATTCCCATATTTTTTATATGAAACTTTCCCTCGGAGTAGTGGTTAATTCAGTAATGGGGAGGCAAAGGCACGCGTAAAGCTGTGACTTGCTTCGAGTGAGGTTGGAATTATCACAAAAATATTTAGAGGGTATATTCTTTAGCAGGGACTCAAAATATTGCCGGACCAACATAAGTCACATGTTATTCAAAATAAAGTCAGATTTCTTTACTCTTGATTGCATTAGTGTCCTCTGTAACTAGACCACTGATTAAAACATGCGGATGAAACGAAGTTATTAGGAGGAGGATGGAACATCTATTCAGAAAGATGTCTTTATTCCTATTTATTAATGGTTCAGTTTTTTCACTAACCTGTTTGAATTGTGGAATGACACGGCAGTTAGCACAGAAGTTGACCTCCTGTCTAATTTGGAGAGGAGCCAGGGGCGGCGTGGAGTGTTTTTCAGTGTTGTTGGAGCGGAGCGATTACCCCTCACTCTCCGCTTCGAGCCCGATGGATAATAACCATTAAATTGCCACTTCAGAGCACTTCTTGCTGGGTGGATAAATATATCAAGAGGCTTCAATCAATCACAAAATAATGTAACCTTCGATGTTTCTCACCGTTTCTGATTAATTAGTACAGAATAATAGGGTAATTTCCTTCATCAAAGAAAACGAAAGGCATTGATTGCGATTCATTACCCACCAGTACTGTATTCATAATATACAAATTATTTCGTTTTAGAAATACCGGTTTAGACGAATGGCAATGGTCCATTTTTATCCTCATTTGAAAAGGGCCAGATTGGCGCCCATGCGATGCCACTCCACGTGACGTCACAGGGACCTAGTTTCTATACGAGAAGATAGGAGTTATACATCGTCTGAGATTACCAATGCATGCATGAGGCGCAGAGCTCAGGGAAACATGTCTTAATAATCACCTATTAAAACTGGCTAAGGTCGGAAAGTTTTCAGAAAAGAAACAGGGTACTCAGCTACCCGCTAGCAGCCGGCGTCGTATCAGCGCTAAGCCTCGCCTCAAGGTCACCTCACAAGGCGGCAGCGGGAACCAGAAATACGTCACACGGAGAGATTTCCCGACATTCATACTTACCCGTCGCGTTTTCGAGCGCTTGAAAATTTTCACTTTTCATTTAATCGCGAAAAATAGATATCGTCATTTAAAAATCTAAAAGCGTGAAATACGTACTCCAGGAGTAATAATCTTTCGATTTAGACAATAAAAAAATAATAGGAAACCACCCTATTACGACTACTAAACTGGACCCCTCATTTATGCCAAAAATCTGATCCCTTTTATACATGCCAGATGGTTTCCAAGATGTTTAGCAATGTAACTTTTTTGTTGATTTGAGTATAAGCAGCCATCGTTTTGGATGACACTGAGAAAATCTGATAAGATTTGAATTGCAATGCATTGAGTGCATTGTGTTGCAAAACCTACATTTTGTGAAAATGACTTCAAGGTCTACTAAGAAGGCAAGAAGTCTAATTATATTAAATAGGAAAAAATGTAACATTTTAAGCAGGAACGGGCATAACCATCACTGGTAGCATATGCTCCGGTTATCGAATATGAAATGGCTACTTATGCCTAGTGGTAATAATACCGCAATGTCAATAGATATAAGTTCGAGAAAATTATTAGATTGACATGCTGAAATGCATTCTACCGAATGGGGTATAACTCACCCCACTAGCCTTTTGTTTATATTGAATTTTGCCTTTATTGCTATTTGTGCCTTTTTGTTTATATTGAATTAAATTAAAGATTGAAGGTGAAAATCGCCGACTGATTCCATAATTTTAAATTATCTTTCAAAAATAGAAAAATTACAATTTTTTTGACAGTCAAATCCGTTGGTAGCCACTTCGTATAGTATAAAACAGTCACAAAACTATAAAATTATTACGTAGTTTAAGCCTATACTATGAGTCTTTAACCATTATCAACATGCTGAACAAATCATAAATAATTTCAGAGTTATATCGTATTTGGTCCCATACTTTTTCAAATTTCGTCACTTTCTAATAAAATTCAGCAGTAATGTTACATGGGCGTACCCAACAAATTTTCTTTAAACCCACAAAAAATGATATGCATTAGTATAAGATATGTAACTAACAAGGGGAGACCACGTACCTTGCTCCGCCTTTTTCAAATGCCGTATTTTTTATGGTCTTCGGAATGGTGAAAACATCTCTGAACTAGTAGTTGTTCCATTGAATGGGCCTTAGCTTGGCTGTAATTAATTAATTTTCATGCGGAATTTTTCACAAGTCGTATATATTTTCAAAATATCGCACCTACTGGAAAATGGGTTAGGTGGGGTAGTGATGATTCCCACCCAGGGGGCCAGGGTTCGGAACTTCGTCGTGGCAATTTATTTTGTTGTCTTCATTGTGATCACACGGCGTCAAGTTTTGCATTAATTTTAATTGCAGCAAGCATACCCATACAAAAAAATCTGTGCTGCGACTGCACTAAATCTGCACTGTAACTGGACTAAACTCTGTGTTTAGCACAGTCACAGTACACTTTTCTGTACTAGACTGTACTATGGCAGCTAGAATTTGAGAAGAACTGTACTGTAACAGTGCTGGATCACTGTGCTTGAACTGTGCTAGAGCTCAGACTGCACTTTGACTGGGCTGGGTAACATCACTGGAGCTGTACTATGGCTCAAACTGGACTGTGACTGGGTTGGGTAACTGGACTGGAACTGTACTATAGCTCAAACTGGACTGTGACCGGGCTAGAAAACATGACTGGAAGTGTACTGTGGCTAAAAGTGGACTGTGACTGGGCTGGGTAGCATGACTGGATCTGTACTATGGCTCAAACCACTGCGACAGGGCTGGACTTAAACTAGTCATTGACAGGAGAAAGTATTTCCTATATTATTTCATATTACGATCAACTATCATTTCCATGAGAATATGAATGCGTAAATTATATAAAAATTTATGCTGACATTACAGCGGCAATGCATAGCTCCAGCTTGCTTATTATTTTGGTAAAGTATGGTCAAAAGAACAACTTCCGCCGATACTCAGCCATCTTTGTTAGAGCATTGGTGTTGAACCGGTTGTAACATTACTTGTTTACGTGCTCTGAATTCTACGCTGTACGATGGATACGTCGATGTAAGATCGACGCTAAGAACATGAAGAAGTGAACTTTACTTCTATTACATCAAAATTAGCTACTTAGCCGGGAAATTTTCTTGCGGGTGAAGTGATATCGTCGATTTTGCTGAAATCCGTGTGGTTCGCGATGAATCAACTTTCCACGATTGATTTCGACGACTCGCAATCTACTCCTTGCGAAGCACGAGAGAGTTGAAAAAAGACATATCTTTATTTATACTCTGCTGCTGGAGGTAAGTACTCAACTTCTCTAAAATTAAATTCAGACAAACTTAAACAGTCAAATTTTGAAGTAACACTTTATTAGATATCAGTATGTAATGTTTTTTCCTTTTAATTTCAGGAAGGAAGCCAAAGAGGCAAATGAATTGAGCGGCCATGCCTCAACAAGACTTTCATTTTTATGTTTATAATCATGAGTATATTTGTATTTAATAAATTTCTTTTATTTTCATATCTTATTGTCATTTATTGTGCTCCACGGCGTTAGTACTGAAACTTCATCAACAAAAACTATCGAGGTGGGCATATTTGTGGCAACTATACAAATAGCACTGAAGTAAATTTTGGTGGTTTTTATGTTGAGTGCCCGTTGATGTGCAGTATAGGATTTGTCAATTTTTCTCATAGAACCTAAGGGCTTCGATAGCAATATTTTTAGTACCATAAACTTTGTTCATATTAAGGAAGTGGAACGTAACAAATTCAGTGAGTGTCTGTTAGGAATATGGTTTATCTTTCCTTAGACTAGTCAACATTCGAATGAGTGTAGTCGTTTTGGCCACTGTTATCTCTTTGCGGTTTTCTGATTGTATCAGGCAACCAATCTTCAAACACCTAAAAAGGGAACTATTTATCTCTGCTAATTGGCCTATCTTGATTTAATTCTGCTTCTTGTTTTCAATAAGATATACAGGGAATGCAATAGCCACATCAAGACTCAATTATTGATAATGGACAGAGTATTACAGTAAAAACTGTGCTATGGCAGCTGCACTGTGGCTGTGCTATGGCAACTGCACTCTGACTGTGCTAAGGCAACTGTACTCTGACTGTGCTATGGCAACTCCACTGTGACTGTGCTATGACAACTCCACTGTGACTGTGCTATGGCAACTGCACTCTAACCGTGCTATAACTGTACTGCGATGTTTCAATTCAAGTGCAGTTTAAGTAGAGTCACAGTACAGCCCTTTTAGCACAGTTACAGTGCAGCTTTAGTACAGCCACAGCACAGATTTTTTTGTATGGGTAGGCATGAGACAATTTTTTATCACCATAATGGGGTTTAGGTATTTAAGCAGAGTCATTTCAAACGCGGAGATACGACGACTACACTAGCAAGGGTTGGTGTGCGCTAAAATGTTAACTTTTCTTATGCTGATCAACTTCCACATTAAAAATGAAAACCACTCTTGCGAGAGCACATACCATTAAATGCTCGCGGCGAGCAACAATATGCGTATAGACATAATTAATAAGAACACCCCTGTCGATTTCTGTAACAATAAAGTCTGTTCATTGTCTGTCAGTTGGCTGTTCGTTCCCTGTTCCCAGACCAAGAGAGAACAGGCAGGCGACTGTTCGTAGAATGTAAATTGGAACGCCTTGTCTGTTCCTTGTCTGTGAGAAAAGGGTTACTTGTCTGTTCCCTCCCTGTTAAGAAAGCGGCATTCTCTGTTCCTTACCTGTTGGACCACAGACAATGAACAGGCAGGGGACTGTGCGCTGTCAGTTCATTGCCTGTTTTCTTAGGTTGTTTGTTCCCTGTTCCTTGACCAAGAGAGAACAGGCAGGCGACTGTTCGTAGAATGTAAATTGGAACGCCTTGTCTGTTTCACGTCTGTGAGAATGTGAGAAGACGGTTATTTGTCTGTTCTCTCCCTATGCGCATACTTTGTTCCTTAACCGTTCGCTGTTGCTAAGTTGGACATAATAGACAAGAGATAATTTATGTTTAAATAGAATTAAAAGTTGAAATTCATTTGAATGATTGTAAGAAAAACTTTTATTGTGCTTTTCCACATATTCCATTAGTTACAAAAATCTTGAATAGTTGTAGAAAAGCAAGCTTTGTCATCATCAACAGAAAAACCACTACACCAACAAATATTTCACATGCCTTCATCAAAGAAATATGTACTTCCTTAAATTAATACAACTCGGATTCTGCACTATGCCAATGTAATACGTGTGATATTAAAAGAGAAACACGCCTTTAAAGAATATTTATGAACACCATGATTTCACTTCTCACAAACAAACCTACAAGAAAGACAGTCCTCTGACAATGTTTGTAGGTTCTTATTGGCGACGTAACGCACATACGCATAATACAAATGCAATACAAATCTCAGTACTTGCTCAAAAACTTAAGAGACACAATAAATTATTAAATAAACACACTCAAGAACAAATATCACTTCACGACTTTCACTATCACTGAATGGATGCACGAATTACTTAAGTCGTCACTGCGGGCATTTAGCACAGGTTAAATAATACTCAAATAAAAACTGTTTTCTCCGCAACCAACAACTTCACCACAACACAGTCGACCATGTGCTCGTAAACCATCGTAAACTGTCCGGATAACGGTATCGGTTATTGGCGTCATTGTTTGCGTTTGCTATCTTCTATAGGTAGGTAGCAGCACCATGCTATCTTTCCGTCCTTGTTGAGAACCTGTTCACTAGCTGTTCACTGTTCTCTGTTCGTACCCTGTACCGTGAAACGGACTATGAACCGGCCCTTGCCTGTTGAGTGTCCGTTCACTATGTTGTCTGTTCGTTCCCAGTCCGCTGAAACCACAGAGTACATACTCCTTGGCTGAAACATACGGCCCCTGCCTGTAATTGGCGAAGTAAAGTATTTGACGTGCGTAAGCCGTGCAGATAGCTGATATAATTTGCGTGCTCACTTCAATAACCGTCATCCGTGGTTGATGGTAATCGTGATAATGAATTCAAGTGTATATAATTACTGTTTAAGTAGATGATATTTTCTTTGGATTCAATTAAACTTCCTTGTACTCAATTAAATTTGCATTAATCCAAATTGTTGTCCAAATTCCGAAACTTAAAACAATTGTTCGTACGTTGTTCATAATCTGTTCTCAAAATCTCCAAAAGGCTCCAAACTGACAGCGAACAGGCATTATTTTTTTCGTAAATCGATAGGGTGTTTAGTGTTTGTTCACTGTTGTCTGTTCATTCCCTGTTCGGTGAAACATACTACCAACCGGCCCCTGCCTGTTAAAAGCTTGTTCACTATTGTTCCCGAAATGCTTGTTGCCTGCCTGTTAAGGAACAAGCTGCAAACAGAGTACAAACTGTTAGAAGGCTGTTCGTAAGTTGTTCCTACTTGTGTGTGACCCGAGATTGTTCGTTGGCTGTTTATACTCTGTTCACTAATCTCCAACAGGCTATGAACAGACTTCAAACGGACAGCGAACAGGCATTGTTGTTTCAGAAATCGACAGGGACAAAACGAATATAAAATGCCATATTTCTCGAACACTTGTAATTCACTTTACTGCAAAGGGAATTTACTTACACAGTACCTATGTGCTACAAGAACCATTCCGAAATATAATTTCAATTAACAAATAGGATGAAATAAAATTTGATAACCCTGGACCCGGCGCGCTGGGGTATAAAATAAGTCAATCTTCGAAAACCAAGGATTTCATCATTGTACGTACATTCTGGGCTAGAATGCTCTCGCGTATTCTTACAATATACTTTGACTATCGATATAGCGAGTTCTCTAAGTTTAAGGTATTGTAGCTAAATTTTTAGATCAGCAAGAGGAACCCGTCACCCGTGGCGTATAAATTACGCCGCGCGACCGGCCGTGTACCACCGGTACCTTTATATCTGTATCAGCTATAAATGTATAAAATTGAACTAATTTCTACAAATAAAAATTAATTTTAACAAAAATCGAGTGTTATCATATATGCACATATCATGGGCAAAGTACGCCATTTGCCCGGTCGTGTAAAAATAACAGCTGCGCACGCTAGAGGTTTAAAAGCAACAATTACGCCGAATGTCTTGTGCTCGCCGCTTCCAAAAATCTTCCGTAGCCCTTCCAATATAATAACAAAAGGCCCACCAACAAAAGTCATTTCTTCGAAAAAAAAAGTCACTGTTATAGCCCCGTTGATCTTTCGGTATGTTTTTGAGGAGAGTATCAAGTGTAGCCTTCATTTCTCTGCGTTTGAAATGACACTGCTTAAATACCTAAACGCCATTATGATGATAAAAAATTGTCTCATGCCTATGCTTGCTGCAATTAAAATTAATGAAAAACTTGACGCCGTGTGATCACAATGAATGCAACAAAATAAATTGCCACGATGAAGTCCCAAACCCTGGCCCCCTGGGCGAGAATCATGAACGCTACCTATTCCCCCCTACCCTAATGCTAAGTGATGCGATATTTTGAAACTATACACGGCTTGTGAAAAATTCCGCATGAAAATTAATTAATTACAGCCAAACTAAGGCCCATTCAACGGAACCACTATTAGTTCAGGGATGTGTTCACCATTCCGAAGACCATAAAAAATACGGCATTGAAAAAGGCGGAGCAAGGTACGTGGTCTCCCCTTGTAAAATAAAACTATTTTTTCAAGGAAATAATCGCATAAACTAATGTCACCACTTGGTTTGCCCCCCCTAAACCATCGCTTGCCCCCTCCCTAGACCATGGCTTGCCCCCCCCCCCTAGTTATGATCCTGGGTACGCCCTTGTACTGTTACATGTTTAGCAACACATAATTCTTCCCAGAGATACTGTGTATTGGCTACTCAAGTTCAGGAAAAACAACTCCCAGTACATTAGCATCTTCCATCACTTTCGAGTTTCAACTTCAGGAATGATTCAAAACGTAAAGGGACTGAAAGCAAAGAAACTTCTAATTTATGCGCCTAACTTCTTTAAATATGGCCAGGAATGTGTCGTTTTGGATTAACTCTTTTAAAAATTTTGTGCGTGTAAACAATCTTGTGTATCTATTGACGTACAACATTATCTGCATTAAGTTATCATCCTCGAGTCCACTGGGTGATTCATACTACCAGAAAGCCTCTTGAGAAGGGGTCGGAGGAAATGTGTTGCTCTGAAAGATAACTACTTCCTATTGCTCTCATGTAACCTGATAATGAAAGGAACTTTTTCACGTACCCACACATTTATGCTTCTCCTCCAGCTCCAATATTCAGCTTCCACCTCCGATAGAGGCGACGCAAGCGGTGACTCCTCCGCGGTCAGGGCTAGGCAGTATTTCAAATACAAGTATTTTAAAATAGATATTTGATATAGATTTGTAATTTGTCTTTGGTATTTCAAATGCATGACCTGAATGAATCTTGTATTTTGTACTTCAAATACAGATTTCTTTGCATTTTCCCATTCTAAAATAAAAATACATTTTTGAAGTAGCTCCAATAACACCTCTGTTACATTATGCTTCAGAGATTAATTTATGAGTAACTGAGCAAATGAACTAGGGAGTCAAAGGATGCTGTCCTCAACGCTAAGGTTCTACCTTGGAGACAATTAGGAGCAGATGTCGATAGTGAAGTCGGGCTGAAAATTTAGAGATGTACGAAGTACATCTAAAAATTTGCCTACATTCTGCATTTTTCGTACCCAACCCTGACTCAAACAATCATTATTTCCATCCCACAGTTAGGGTGCTTTTTCTCTTTCCCAAAGATCAAAGCATCAAAGACGGTGGCCTCGGTCGCCTTTAAAAGGCGCACATCCTTCAGGACTCATCCGCTAACACTTCTACGTAACTGAAGCCCCTCTATCGGTCAGACCAAGCTATTTAATGGCAGACCCCGCTTACTCTGCTGGAATCATCCCGTCACCTTTCCCCTAACCTCTACCCACCCCTCCAGCTCCCACCGTAACTCACTGAATATCGCATAAAGATAAGACAGCTGCAGTCCGTTCTCTCATTAGGTAATAGTGGGTTATCCCATGGAAATGTCTGACAAAATAATTTGTGAGTGCCCCTTTTTCTGTGTCTCTTTGTTTTTAAAGCATATTTATTTATTGCCATCATTAGAATCATTTGATTCATGTTTTCAACTACCTATTCATAATGAGCCAAGGTAGGTTATCATATTTTTTTAAGATCTCTTAGTTTCCGCAGAAATGACTGTAAACCACAGTTGGGATGAAAATTCTTCAGCATCATACATTTCCCTCTAAATGATTTAGCTTTAATAGCAAAAATTGAGGCTTTGTCGGGTGTTGATTCCATAGTTGCTGCCAATTTGAGGAAAAATTCGCCTGTAAATGGGCGTATTTTCTCCCAATCTTATGGCCGTTTTACAAGGGGCATGGAATTGCGCAGGTTAGAGCTGCATTTATTTCTAAAATTAAGTGGAATTGCGCGAATGCATGAACGAAATTAGAACAGGGGCTATTTTGCTGTCTTTCATCTACGCATTCTCAAATGTGTTCTAACAATTCACCGCTTTACACGATGCAATTTTGAATGTGCCTTCGCACGTACGTCAGATTGCGCAATTCCGCAATGTGTAAAACGGCCTATAGGTACATAGTCTATGGGTGCATTTTCTCCAAATACGCCCATGTACCTATAGGCGAATTTTCTCTCAATCGGGGGTGCATTACGACTAGCCAGTCAGACGTAAAATGGAGAAATTAAGATTCAAAATACGTATTTTGGCCAGCTGTAATAGCTGAGCAATGAATTCATTGTATCTTTTCATAAATCTCACATAGAAATGACAACCAAATCAGAAGATGAAGGACTGTTTCTCTAAAATTCTCTAACAAAATTCATAACTTGATGTTATACTTTTTCTCCCAGTATAATGAAATTGGTTATTCATAAATGTATTAAATACAGTTTAATGTGTAAAACACTTTCTTAAATTGTTGTCAGGCCCTAAGTAATTAACCGATTAGAATTTCGACATTATGTACATTTTGATGAAATAATAATTAAAGTGAACATAAGCGAAAATTTTCATTGCAGTAGAAAGTCAAGGCAAGGGACAGAAACAGCCACCCAAAATTCCTCCTGACTGAATCCCCCAGTCCTATATGTACTGCTAATCAAAATTAAAAGAATTAATGCTCCACAGTTTTTATTTTATTTACAAACATGGTAAAATTTAGACTCTAGCTAGTATGAGCGTAAAAAATACAGCAACACTGTACAATTCAACCAGACTATTAAAAGAAAAACACAAGTCTTTTGTAATTTTCCTTTTCATTTAAAGCTAATTTTTACAAGGAAGATGAATTATAGCTTTTCCTTAGCTTTCCAATTTTTTAATCAGAAATAAAAATCAATCCTTATACTTTACAATCAGCAGAAATTATTCGTAACATAGTCTTTACAGTTAGGTCTCCTTCACAGCACATTTTATCAACACCATCACTGTTTAATGTGGGAAATTTACTTTGTAATCAGATCATAGGTGCTTCATAATTTCCATTGAAAATACAGCTGTATGCAATACTCACTTACACAATTTATCAAGTGAAATTTAAAGTGAAATAGATCCAATTCATTTTTCCCTAACTCATTAAAATAATCGTAGAGCCAAAAGCCATAAGAGAGCAATAAATGCTCATAATCAGTTGAATAAACCAGTACACTAGCCACAGATACTTCCTTCTAACTTAGGCATTATCTTCAGAGCCAAAGGACATCATCAACAAGATACTAGAGAGTACTACAATGCAGAGTACCAAACATAAAAATGGCTTCAATCACAGAAAAATTTCAATGCACTAAACATGTGACAGCTCCACTCAATGGGTGCAAGCTTTGTCAAATGCTGAGTAAGATTTAAAAAGTTTTAGTAGAAATTTCATGGTGCTAACTAAATGCATTCATCTGCTTCCAATTCAACTGATTATTTAAACCAGCAATTTTTTCTTCAAAACTAACTAGGCTGCCACTCAGCGCTGCTTTGACAATTATATTTTTTTTAATCCTTTATCACCTTATGTTTTACTGATTACAATGCACCAATACAAAAAACAGTGAAATTTGCAACAATCTGGAAAAAGCAACAAAACAGCAACAACACAAGCAATAAAATTAAATGATTTGGTAACACAGCCATGAAACTATAATCATGCTCCACCAGATAATTGAGTATATACAGGCTATCACATCAACATATAAAAAATGCATTGATTTCTGTGCCACTCTGAAATTGAGAAATTTTGGCCTATTCCAACAGGAACTTACTTCAGATCCTTAAAAATTTCAGAAAGCTTACATAACCAGTAGTGAAGCAAGCCATTCTATTAAAACAGCTGTTGAATGAGATCTAAGAGTGGTAAATGTTTTGACATAAATGGCAAAATATCAAAACTATGTCACTCCAAGCCTAGTTTCATTTTAAGTAATGATACATTATTGCTATCAATAAAATTCTTTTTATGCCAATTTCTATCATGCTATTAAGGCCACAATGTATATCATACTTTTTTGATCGTAAGACAAAATAATAATTTTCAAATTATTCATAACTTGATGTTATACTTTTTCCCCAGTATTATGAAATTGGTTACTCATAACTGTTTTAAATACCGTTTAATGTGTAAAACACTTTCTTAAATAGTTGTCAGGCCCCAAGTAATTAACTGATTAGAATGCAGTAATTAACAACAGCAACCAGAAAGGGTTATCTTTTCCACCAAACACCCATTTATAGAATACATATAAACCTGAGTGGCACAGACCAGATTCCAAGGCATCAATCAACCATCCCTTTGCTGCACTGGAAAAATAACACCGAAGAAACAAATAAACTCTTCAGGTACCTAATGACATAATTTAACAATTCCATGGAACTTTAGGCTGGGAATTCAGTACTCCCATGCGCATTTAAGGGAACTTATCACTATTCCAAACGTAGGGAAACAGAGCTCAAGGTATCACATCAAAGCAAATAATATTTGGTACCAATGATGAAAAGTTTCAATGTATTTGCTGCAATATAAGGACAACTGAATAAATGAAATAAATACACTGCAATGATAAGGCAATGAAAAATGTGATGCATAAAAAGACCAAGGTCAATGACTCAGGACCTTTAAAACTTGTACACGGCATTAAAATGGATATTAATTCAGGCAACACATGAGGCACTGAGTATTGCTAAATTCTTAGACAGCTGAAGTTCCATTCCAATTCAAGAGGTATTGATACAAGACCATTTCACAAATACCTTACGATTTATAGAGGTGACCAATAAAACTTGGCTAGAAAAGAATAAAATTTAACAATGGGGATAAAATACCCATTAAGAAAAAATAATACATTGGAAAGGGTAAAATAGCATTGGTCAATAACTTTTTTTGAAAAGACATATGATTTCTAAATTCATAGCTTGAAAAATATTAGAAATACAAATTCCACCCAGAATCCAGATTTTGCCAGTTGAACTAAAGACTTAGAAACAAGAGGTCACACACAGAATAGAATGAAGCTCATGAGCCAAATAATGATAGAAGTCAGGTGATACAAAAGTAGATCAACTTACTTTTTCTCTAAATTAAAAACAATTCTTCAACCATTATGTGACAAAGGAAATCTGGCCCCAAGATTACTATTGTGCATTTATTGTGAGCAGACAATTATAAATGCTCGTCTAGTTGCAAAGTTCACAGGGGGATGGTCAGACCATAAACAATGCTCACTAACCTTTCATCAACAATTCAACCACTGCCATGAGAAGACAAGCAAATGCCAATTCTTGGCAAACACGCACACACACATTCACACACCAGTCCAAACACACTTCTGCAGGTAAAAACTCCAGTCACAAGCACCGGTGCATGGACGCTCATAGTCCAACAACACGCATGATGCACTGGCACATACACACCATCACACTTTCACTTTGGGCTTCAGCTCCTCCGCCAACCCACCCCATTTAAGATGGTAGGTCCGTGTACGCCACTGGATCTTTGATTCCATCAAGGCACGAACAAATAGGTATGGTCCACTGAACTCCCTAAATAACCACCCCACCACAAAGTCAAACTTCCCAAAAGACACCGATCCATTCTGAAACACAATTCAGCAGCATTAGCACAGAAAAAATAATGTTGCCTCTACTACTTACTGATGTTCAGAAAATGAACACAGCCACTTGTACATAATGGATCTGGTACTACTGAAAGGAAGCTTCGTAATCCTAGCTCCCACACTCACTGCAAATAAAATAACTAAGATCTAATCCTTAAGTTACAGGGAACGATATACACATAAGTGCATACTGGCAGCTGCAGGAAAAATTTCCTTGCCCTAATTTAAATATACCGGAACTAGCTTTGCTGATAACCTTATTGAGTCATCTGCAATGCACAGAGAAAAAATCATTTGCCTTCTGGGATTTGAACTGGGATCCATCGATTTCTGGTCATCTTCTTTAGCCAGTTAAGCTACCGAGGCATCATTCTCCCCTGTGGAAATTCGAGGACTATACCGGAATAGGTGGCTATCACTGTGGCTAGTCCTGGTCTACTTAAATTAGTCAAGAGAGAGCATGAGCAACCTTGCCCTCCTCCAGCTGTGGTGCTGTGCACATGATTTGGACTGCTTGTCGCATCATATGCTCAGGAGTCCACACCACCTTGCCTGGCATAGTCCTCAAATTTCCGCATGGGAGAATGACGCCTCAGTAGATTAACTGGCAAAAGCAGTCGACCAGAAATAAGGGGATCCCGGTTCAAATCCCAGTCAAGGCAAATGATTTTTCCTCCATGGATTTTTCACACAAGTCCTTACCCTTTCAACCCCACTTCTTACCATCTCCTTCAGCTCCTCTTGATCTTGATAGTCCCAAATCGCCCCAAAAGAAATTTGAAAGGCAAATATGACCACTATGATTCCGAGGTAGAATTTTCATTTCATCTGAATAAAACTAACCAAAGTGCATTAAATAATCCAAAGCCACAGTAAATTTTAAGTACAACAATAGGAATGACAAAACACCTGTTCATCACAGTGGTATTTCTGAGATAGACCTTTCCCATCTCATTCTAGGCCTTCGTGGGATAGCCCCACTATTGCCTAAAATATTAGGAATATCCAGAATTTTGGTTTCCTGCACATGCCTTGTAAATTATTCAAGAAAGAGAAGTGAACTTTCTTCCTTGGTCATAATTGTCATGCAAAATGAAATAATGACTGCTAATTTTGTCCATCCACACTTTTAACGTATGAAGCAGTATTTTTTTCTTTTACACCACTTAATACATGCATGAATACAAGTGAATAAATTATAAATGCCATCCATAAATAGAACAGAAATTTTCCTACCTGAATAATGGAGAGTAATATCCAGTCACAAAGGAACCAAGAGAGTATATGGACCAAATAAACCACCAATGGGTCCCAGTTGAATAAAAAAGATACAGCCCACGAGGCAAAGCCACCAATCACCATGCACTCGGACAATGGCTCAAATATAATCATACGAGGCAGCATAGCCACACGAAGTTGAGCCCACCTGAAAGGTAACAATAACCTAATGAAAGACAGAATCTATGCCAAGGTTAAATACTCACCAGCCTTGCTATAAATTTCAATTAGAAACTCATATTTGTACATCCGGTAACTCCTAATTCAGCACTTCCCACTAATAAAACAACTCTTAAGCATTATTAGTATCATTCACAAGGATTCATGACTCCAAAAGTTCAAATGCATTACAATAATTCATATAATTCATTATTTTTCCTCCTCTTCGAGGTTCATCATGTGTTTGATTTTAATTTAGGCACGTAATTTTAATATTTGATAAAGCTTCATGTTTCTATTTTTCAAGTGGTACATTGACCTTGATTGGTGCCTCCTTTTACATCATAGTTTAACTGCCTCCTATACCGTTTGATTTTTGTAAAGAGAGAAGATATGTAAATCTGCAGTGTGGATGGTCCAGCTCCCTGGGAATCATTCTTCCTTGAGCTTTGACCAGGCATCTCTGGCAGAAATCAAAAATTATGAATCCAGTCCCTACTAGTGTTGCAGAATTTACTTTTTATCCACATACTATAAAGCCCACTTTCAAATACATAAAACCCATCGCTAGCATACTCGTCAATGCAAGAAAATATGTTAACAATTTTCGGCATTGCAATCGACAAAAACACATGCATTGCGATATTACTTTTGCAGGAAACCCACATCCTAACCTCTAGTTTGCCATAACATCAACAAATTGTTTTTAAGTTATAGCTGGTGCAACAGCAGACTAGAAGGGCACCCGTGGAAAGTGTAGTGCACAGCAGCCATCTTGAATAACTGAGATTGAAGATGATGGGCTTCCTAGAATAGCAAATTTTGAAACTGGAAATTGGTTCAAGAGGGGGCAGCTTGAGAGCACTCGACAGTGCCACCCTACACGGAAAAAAGTGGATGCAGGGAGTGTGCTCTCATAGAACTACAGCAGCAGCTGCAAAAGCCCTGAATGCGTCCGCTCCAAGGTACACCCATGTCTCGTATAGCACAATTTCGATTAGCGCAATTTCGATATAGCGCAAATTCGTTCCTCGGGGAAACATTGCAACGCAGTGTAGCCTAATCAAAAATCTTAAATGCTCTCGTGATAAAACGTGAACTTGCGCTAAGTACACACGAAATTTCTATCAATTTACGCATATTAATATTATTTCTTGCCTCAAATCTTCTTTTTTGTTTATATATTAATCGAAATTCATTGCTGCGCAATTGCCAAAATTCGTAATTGGGTCTAGATAGCCGGCCTACCGAAGATTTATCTCGTCTCCTTAACAGAATGATAATAAATAATTTGGATCGTTAATTAAGCGTGGGGCTAGTGGAAATGAGTTTTTTTTCAGCAATACGGTTTGAGACGTATTTTTGCCGTCGTAGTTTACCGGGCAATTGACTTCCAGGTAGAGTCTACGCTAAAGCCTTCAAGGTCATCGGTATTCACGGGGGAGAAATGGAGCGGTGACCGAGTTGCGCATGAATAGCATCAACACATAAAAGGGTCCGCTATAGAGTCTTAAACACAATGGCTTCGTTCCCTCCCCGCAGTCATAGCCCTTCTGCGTCTCAGGAATACAGTTCAGCAGAAGAAGGTGATTTAGATAGAGCCATACAGAGTAAAAACCAAGAGAATATGGCAAAAAATAGGAATGCGTGTAGAAAAATCAAGAATTTATCAAGAAAAACCATTAACCTAGAAGAGGACTTGAGATAGGTCAATTGCTTCGAAAATGGAGAGCGTCAAAGCGATATTGCGCGGAAGTTTAAACTCACGATGCCTTATTCTGAATAAAGACGAAGCTAAAATATCAGTGACCTCAGCCGCACGAACTTCAACCAAGCGGTCTACACATACGGAAAGTTCATGGTGTATCAGTACAAAAAGACGAGAGTGGTAATCGCTCCGAGACATTAAGTGAAAGCTCCAGTTGGTTCCAGAATTTAAACGGCAAGCAGGTATTTTCAGTGCGGCGATATCAGGTGAATCTGCAAGTGTTGATAGCGCAGCCACCACAACATTTTCTGATGAACTCCAAGCTGTTATTGAAAGTGGCTCCTTTCCCCCTCAACTAGTTTTTAGTGTTGATGAGACGATATTCTTTTGGAAAAGAATGCATTCTCGTTCATTCATTTTCAGGGAAGGAAAACCTGGGTCAGGTTTCAAGGCATTTAAAGGCTGTTTCACGTAGCTGCTAATGACTCGGAGGACTTCAAATTAAAATGATTTATCATTCATAAACTCCGCTAGCTATGAAATGGCATTTAAAGTAGCATTTTCCTGTCATTTCGATGAGCGACAAAAGGGCCTGGGTGACACAACAGTTGTTTTTAGACTAGTTTGAAAAATCATCAACTGCCGGAAACGCATTACGATCCCCTGAGATATCAGATGTTAGCCCACCCGCACGACAGGATGGAATTTCGAAAGCACGTAAGAATTTTTTTTAACGTGAATAAAAGTCTTTGAATGCGTGAATACTATCTTTAAAGATGTTTTAAACTATAAATATTTATAGAAATAATGTTTTCTAAGGCTTTTTATGGGAATATAGATGTTTTAGAGGAAATTCAATACCCAAGTCCTATGCTACCAGGAACGCATCCCTATCTTCCCTATGTTAAAACGCTCTCGTATAACGCAAATTCGTATAGCGCAAAGACCCCAAAGAACGCATCCCTTGCGCTATACGAGACATGGTTGTATACAGAGTAAGCACAGAGTCATTTCTCAAATTATTCCTTTGGTGACGTTTGTACAGAGAAAATAGAACCCATTATTGGTGGCATGTCGATATAAAATGTCGTCTCATTTGATGGGGACTGTTAGGATGACATAATGCGGCAGGGTTGAGAATTCAGCGTTTTAATCCATGGTTTGGACTTATCATGGAATCAGTAAAAAAACAATGCTTATTAGTGGTTTGAAATTTTAAAACAGCAAGATGATGACAAAAAGTTTCCAAATCATGAAAAAGTTATAGTAAAAGCCAAAAATCCTAAAAATAGCTTAAAAGCCTAAATTGCGCTAAAATTGCAAAAATTTGCATAAGTGAAAAATCAAAGAGCCCTAATTATAGCACACATTTCAATGACCACTCAGCAAAGGATGAGGCATGAGAGAGCACTTATATATAGACAAATTCATCCTAATCATTAATCAATTACTTAATCTATGATTATTCCATCTATTAATCATATCAATAAACCAATTTAAATGATGTGCTGAGTCAATGATATGATGCACTTGAAAGTAAGGCAGCATAGAAAGGCAATTAACTTTCAAAATATATAGCTCACCTTGTAAGTCTTGCCTGAAAACTATTGACATCACATATTCCTGAGTTTTGCCATGCAGGCTGACTAGATATACTAATCTTCCAATTCCTATCCTTCATTGATTGAGCAATGAAGTAATCTTCCGCCAAATAGCAGCCAAATGCTTTGATTCCTCCGACTTCATCTAATAGGGCCTTTCGCATGATGGTTGACATTCCAGTATGGCAGTTAACACCAAAGAAATCTGCAGCCAGATAGATTCTAGCTTGAACAGTGCCAAAATAGATCTGAAAAGTAGATATATAGACAGTAAATTTTACATCAGGAGCTAAGGATAATAGAATAAGTTCCTCAGCTTAAAACAGCTTTAAACTGCTCATGTCACATCTTTCCTGGTTTTAGTTAGCACATTAGTATACCTTTTCTAAAGATTATAAATATTCTAAGGTACAACGCCAGTTTTACTAATTTCAACAACCAAGTTAAGATTGCTTGCTAAACTTTACACATGCCACAGGAGACAACAAAGAAAGTCTATGTCATGAAGGTTATCAAAAGGCTTTGTATTTTTTAATTGTTTTGAGTAATTTTTACAAGCATATTACTCTTGAGGCAGCACCTACTAGCATTGGTTAGTCACAAAAACATTAAATGGAAGCCACAGGATATCCATGAGCCTGACGATATAGAGAGCATACAGTCCATGCTAGGCACAAACCGAGACCTATTCAGCACTCTCTGGACAAAAGCTTGCAATGTTGGATACACACCAACCTTTTCCAAGGTTCCAGCAAAGCCTTCCCGGTCACTTGAAAACGGCATCTGATGAACCAGCCCCACGTCATCTTTCAAGTGATGAACCATATCCCGAAGTGTATCTTCTTTCACTGAGCGGAAAGAAAAGAATCACAATACCAATAATAATAATAATAATAATAATAATAATAATAAATTTATTAACCTTCAATTTTACAAGGCAAGGCACACTGGTACAATGGTAATGGTGCAAATACATTTTCAGAAATTACTAAGTACAAATGACTTACTCCTGATACCACTGTCCGAGATCATTATTAGCTCATGTTTAGCTGCACGATAGCCAGGTTGCATGTTGTTTATCTTTGGATTAACACCAACGCGCTCCCCACCTAAAATTATGAAATATTGAATGAATAAAATTAGCTATTGCTATTTATGAAGGTTTCTTAGGCTTCATAGTAAGTGTTTATAAATGCCAATGCTTCTGCAGCTAAATCTGCCATCATTGATTTGTGCCCTGAAGGCAGTGGCAGATTTAGCCACAGAAACCTAGGCATTTATAAACCAATTGGCCTAGTATAAAACCCAATAAAACTTCACTAAT
The DNA here is from genome assembly GCF_921293095.1 of Ischnura elegans. Lineage (NCBI taxonomy): Eukaryota > Metazoa > Arthropoda > Insecta > Odonata > Coenagrionidae > Ischnura > Ischnura elegans. The sequence continues at coordinate 41,940,101 of NC_060259.1, forward strand.
ACAATTCTCTAGGAATGAATAAACACATACATTTATTAGCTCTTAATTTTCATTGAATATCAATCCAAACTACTCATAGTGTTAGCTAAATCCTTACAAACCTAGTAAACAGGTATTGAAATCACTGTCATTTCACAATTTTCTCGAGTAACTTATCAGATTTAACTGAATAAAACCTGTTTACACGAAACAAAAACCTGGAGCAGCCCCTACTTAGTAATAATTTGTAATAATAGTAAGAATGAATAATAATTGAATCCTTTCAGTAAGTAAAACCCATGCATCCCATATTTTAAATAAAAATCAAATTATCACACGGGGGAGAGCATGGTAACCTAATGGGTAGAGTGCGTGGCTTCTGATCGAGGGATCCCAGGTTCAAATCCTGGGCGAAGCCTTCGGACACCCCCGAACAAAGTGCAAGTTGGCAAAGGGAAAAGGAACTGGCCCCCCTATTCCGAACGTTTGACACCCTCATGCCTGGGGCTTTGTTTGGGATGAGGTGTACCCTCACCTATCAAAAACCAACCTTTGGGTTGAATCACTGAGTGAGTGAAAACTAACACTCAACTTTGAACTTGATATTTTCTGATTTGGACAACAGTGGCTACTTACTATCAGCCAAAGTTAATGCAAATGACCAACATTTACAGACAATACAAAAGTATTGGAAAGAATCGAGCTGTGCCACTTGGATGGTAGTATTAATGTCTTTTCTGGAAAGAGAGAAATTCTGACAATTGCAGGCCCTTCACAACGTTACAATAAATATGTACATTATTACAACAGTTGTTTTGAATGACCGCAAAACCATGATTTTGTGCTGCACATGATGCATAGTGGCTAACTCACAGATCCAGAGGCCATTTGCAAGGCTTCAACAAACCTCAGTAAGATATCAAAAAATACATCAACTGACACTGGGCCACTCAGGCATGTCACATAAAAATTGTTTGGGTGGCAACAGCTGTGTGACGTGGCTCCATTATCACATAGCATAATCCTGCTCTTGCACAGCGCATGGGAAAAAATAGCACTGATCTCCCAAAAAGGCCACTGTAACACAATCACACAATCGGAAATATATGTGGCTCTTGTAAACCAGGGAAAATGACAGTGAGACAAGGGCTATTTAAATGGTTTACTTAGACTTAGTTATGCAGCTCACTTCTGAGATGTGAGATGATACTCATCAAAGAATTTAGTCTACTCACCAATAAAAATTCGGGAGTCAACATTGGGATACTTCTCTTGAAGACACCTGACTAGCATTATTGAATTGTCCCCATCGTCTTCTATACAGAATAATAGCTCATACTGGAAGAAATATTTTGAGTTTGATTACAAACACTGATGAGATTACATGTAGTCATTAAAGAGCTAAATTTGTAAAATGGTAAGGTAAAAGAAAGTAAGAGTAATTCAGCAAGTAGGAAACAGAGAAGGAATATGCTCAGTGACGGATGTTCTCCTTTAAGGCAGATATAGAACATGTATTATAACGAAATCTATGAATCAGCAACAACAATTTAAGTTCATCATTCCATGTTTTGTGAAGGCATCGTATTTTCAGGGAAGAGATACCCTCATTTGTTCAAATAATACTCAACTAATTCATAAAACTTACTGAACAAACAATGATTAAAATATGCTCACATTTAATGAATCCTCAGTTTTAATCACCACATACACCGTAAGCATTTAAAAACCATGTGATCAATCTCAGTGATGTATTTAGCATGAGTATCTAAAAGGTATCCAGAGAAAACAAAAATACTACCTTACATGCTAAACGTACTGATGACTAGCGAGAGACAGACAATAATAACAGTCGTATTGGTATGGCAGAATTGCATTCTAGAGTGACTGAAAATGAAGTGGATGGGCTCACTGAAATCATTTTTTCAATATTGAAAGGCGTCAAAATACAGCAGTGAATCTGCTGGATTATGTTGTGCTGATGGAATATTAAAATTGCCACAATAGGGTAGTTTCCTTCATCAAAGAAAACGAAAGGTATTGATTGCGATTCGTTACCCACCATTAGTGTATTCGTAATTTACAAATGATTTGGTTTCAGAAATCCCAGTTTAGACAAATGCTAACGGTCAATTTAACCTCATTTGGAAAAGGTGATGCAATGCCACTCGACGTGATGTCACAGGGGTCTAAATGCTATACGAGTAGTCAAGAGTTTTAAATCGTCTGAGATTACCAATGCATGCATGAGGCACAGACTTCAGGGAAACATCTCTTAATAATCACCTATTAAAACTGCCCGAGGTTGGAAAGTTTCCTTCGTTTGATAGGGTATTAATAATCCTTATTTAAGCCAAGCACTACCTGCTAGCAGGGTACTCTGCTACCTGCTAGCAGCCTGCATCGTAGCAGCGCTCACAGCCTCGCATGGTGGCAGCCGGAATTAGAATAATGTCACTCGGGCTTTTCCCAGCATTCATACTTAGCCATCATGTTTTCGTGCAATTGAAAATTTTCACTTTTCATTTAATTGTGAAAATAGATGTCATCATTTAAATATCTAAAAGCGTGAAATATGCACACCAGAAGTAATAATTTTTCGAGATAGGCAATAAAAAAAATAGGAAACCACTCTATTGGTGGCACCACCAGATCCATTACGCTCATTAGTTTCTGGGATGGGAAATGATTCTAAGTGCTTCTTGGCTAATATTAAAAAATATAACAGTTGCCTTCTAATGACTAATGACACAAATATTTTAACACCAAAACTAGCTGAGTTGGTTCAGCCATTTTTCAGTTTTAGCTAGACGAATGAGCAGCAATTGTTTTTTGTAAACATGGATAGATACATGACAAAGTTCACTGCGTCATCTAGTTTATTATATATTACAAGAAAAGATACTTAAGCCCTATGAGATCACTATGAGCAGCTTAGTGGCCCTGCTGGAAAATGAAGTTTCAGTTGCATTTATTATGGAGACAAAAACTGCATTTCAGTGACCACTGAATTCCATATCCCCGAGGATGAAATATGTATGCCGATACAATATTTCCTTTGTGGTAGGTAAAGCAACCTTTGATTGGGAAGTTTGGGGCAAAATATATTTTTTTGTTTACGAAATGACAAGATGCCTACTATGATCATCCTCTGTAATGGGGGCTATTGAAGTACTTTAAGTCAAAATAAATCAACAAAGATTTTTTCAGGGAAGAGATAAGCCACCAGGATTAAATTTTCTGAATGAATTACATGGCTAATTGTAGTTTATATTACAAAAATCACTGTCAAGTAAGTAGTATAATATTTGTAACTCATATAAGTAAGTCTAAATGAAAGCGGTATAGTTGTTGTAAATTACAGGTAAGTCCTTGCCAGCCAATCAAAAGGCCATAGAAGTCCCATGTGGGTATAATGTACCATTCCAGAGTATGAGTATTTTCAGCTGTCAATTTTTCCAAGTAAAAGCAATAAGAAATTTTTTACACAAAAATATGCAAAGAAGCCTTAATAAAAATAATCAAACCTCAATTTTTCATCAAATCTATGAAGATGTACTTGGGTGGTGAGGAATTGTGGTGAGCGGAAGATGATCTGCATGGCAGGAAAGGAGGCGTGACGCTACTATTCCTGCCCCGGGGTGCGCGGGTTCAAGGAGCATTTCCGAGAATTCGACCCCCCCCAGTCCTACCCCCTTCCTGCCACCCGCACCCCCAGGAACTAGATATATAGGGCAGAAATTCTGAGTTTTTTTTTTCAGTACAGTGAGTGCAGGGTGCTTAGTGATTGGTCGGAAAGAGTATGTCGTTCGGGGACTTCCGTGATTCTCCTCTGTGGACTCTTCAGGACCTTGACGTGGGAACTGCGGTAGACCTCGAACGCCGACTCGTGTGGGGCTTGAACCGGGACCGCCCAGAACCCCGACCATCAGCATCGCCTCTCCCTACTCACTGCCATGTAAGTTTGATATCCCAGCCTCCCAGCTCCATGCACACCAGTCTCAAATCCCCCCGGACAAGGGTAAGTACTGAAGAGCAATCACCAATAAAAGCTGAGTATAGTAACTCCCAAAGATATTATATTCCATTATTCAGTGGGGATGATGACGTATCAATAGAAACCTTTTTTGAAAAATTAGATTTAACCCTTTTACTGCCAGCCCATTTCGAGTGGGATGTATGAAGACTGCCACGGCTATTTTCCGGGATCTCCAACATTTCAGATTTTAAAATTTTTCAGCTACTTAATTTTATTTAATACGCCTAGATTTTTTTTCCCAATTCTTAAGATATATTTATACCTTATAACCATAGGTAGATTATGGGGGTTTACATGAATTACAGCCGTTAAAAAGGCCACAATCACGAAAAAAAAAGTGAAATAATTTGGGCCGATTAATCGGCCCCTGGCAGTTTTCGCTCAACCAGAGAGGGCCGATATATCGGCTTGGTGGCAGTAAAAGGATTAATCCATAATTTAAGTGCTTCGACTGAACATCAAACGTTATGTGTCACTCACTTGCGCTTGGCAGGTTCCGCTGCTGAATGTGTGTCGGCCAATCCACACGTAGTCAAAAGTTTCAGTGATTTTCTTAATTACTTAAAACAGAGATTTTCTGCCCGCATTTTACCTTTGTCTCTCGAGCCACTATTTTCCAGCTGCACTCAGCAGCCTCTGGAAACAGTAGCAAACTACGCAACGTGGCTACGGAAAATTGCAAGGCAATTGCATGAAGCACTTGCGGATCCGTCCTCGGAAGTGGCCACGGCAATGATAGGGAAAAGGCTTCTCTTGCAATTTTTATCGGGATTACGGGAGGAAATAGGACTCTTTGTACAAGTCATACACCCAAAGAGTATGTCAGAGGCCGAAGAGTATGCTCTGCAGGAGGAGGAAAATGTGAAGAATTACACCGCCTAAAAGAGAGACGCTCAGTATGTGCATATGTTGGACAGCTATCCCTATGACCCCGCCCACAACATCCCTCCACCCCCAGCTGGGAGAATACCCTCACTTTCCTCCTCTCGCTTTCCTCAAGTGAACCACACCCCTGACAGACAAGACCTTTGCCCACACCCTACTCCTGGACCCTCTCTTGCTCATAAACCTGTTGTTCAGGAGCACCCACCAAACGCCAACCGGAGCTGCTATTCTTGAGGAAAGACAGGTTATATTTCAAAGCACTGTCACTCGCAACCTCAGCGCCGTTATAATTGCAGGGAAAATTCACACTTCTCCAAGGAATGTCCACTCCAATGTTGTGGGATTTGTAAATAAATCAGCCATCACCCTCTTGATTGCCCCATCAAGAAGACCTCCGAGAAACCGGGAAATGGGATAACCCCGGCCACGAGGTCGGGGACGAAGTAATTTTAGGAGTGCCACCAGTATCGGGTATAGCAGTAAGAGTTCCAATATTGGGAACGCCTTACCGGTTTTTAGTAGACACTGGATCAGCAGTTACTATTAAAAATTAGAAAAATTTTCCATTTCATACGCTCCAGATTCGGCCCTACAATCGACCAATTAAGAGCGCCTCGGCTCATTGTTTAAAAACTTCCGGTCAAAGTTACACTCCATGCGTAATAGGTGGAATGCCTTAACCCCATGACACTCTTATGGTTGATTAAGGCGTATGATGGTATAATAGGATTGGATTTTATGACGCAGTATGGGAGTCAAGTATGCCTTCCCAGCGGCACCTTCAACATTACACCAGATCACACCGTGGAGTTACTCTCAAGAGATGCCCCTTTAGAAGAGACACAATAATTTCTTTCGAAGAGCCTAATGATACAGTGGAGGTACTCTCAAGAGATGCACCTTCAGAAGAGATACAATTAATTTCTTTTGAAGAGACTAGTGATAGCAAGGAAGATAAATCATAATATCCAGTGATTCCAAGGAACGATATGGATTTACTTTTCTCTATGGGAGAGAAAAAGCTTGAGGACTTACCAGAACCGATTTTCCTCCAACAGGCCTCCATTGCAATAGGAAATTTGATTGACATCGATACATCCGGGTCGGTTGAAACAGAAATGCAAAATAGACCAATTAGGTAATTTTCGGGGGACAAATGATGTAATGTTTAAGGAATTTTCAGAACCTTTGATGGGAATAAGTGGAAATAGAGAAGATTACGAGAAAATGCCAGTAGATGAGTCTAATGAAGGGGATAAATGTGAGGTTATCGCAATCATCCCGGCCGACAGGCAAGTACAGGATTGTCTTGGAAAAAGGGAGGGATTGGCGATTATTATGGGTCGTCAGGGAATCTACCAGGGAATTTTTGGAGTACTGACGATGAAGTGGCGTGCACTGCAACCTTTTCCGCCGAGATGCAGTTACAAGATGACCTTGTGACCAAGAGAGAGATATGCAACATTTATGAGAAAAACACTGATCCTCTAAAGAAACTCTAGGAAGGTAGTAAAAAGTTGCTAGTGGGACTTGAAGAATGAAAGAGAATGGGCCTTTTGAGAATCACTGATGGATGCTCAGCAGGAGGGGATTGGACTCAGGTATTTGTGCAAGAAACCTTTCTACAAAAGAGAAGATGAGAGCCAGTGGCGCCGACTCCATGGGGCTTGAGGGGGCCCGAGCCCCCTCAATAATTCGTTATGGGTGTCAGGAAAAAAGTGTCAGACTTGTCGATTTTCCCCGGAGTGTCCAGATATCAAGATTAGAGTTCTCAGTGTTCTAATGTTGATCATATGACTCTTCGAAAATACTTAAAAAACTTAAAACTCACTACTTATAAAATTTCCCAGGGAAAGATCCCCGGTTTGGGCCCCCCCAATATTTTTTGCAAGTCGGCATCCCTGATGAGAGCATTGCCTTGTAAAAGTGTAAAGAATAGGCTACCATAGTATCTGATCAGGAGCACTTTAAAGGATGCACTTTGCACTTTAAGGATGGGAATGAGGACACTGCGAAAGGACAATGACAAAAGACTTAAGGCATTTGAGATGTCTGTAGAAGATAGCATGGAGAAGATGAGATAAGGAAGAGAAACAAGAATGAGGAAATTCAAGATATGGTGGGTAAGGAGAGCAAACTGTAAAAAGAGATAAAGCGTCCAGATGGAGAGAGTACTAAGCGAAAAGTGGATGCTGAAAATGGAGATAGAGAGAACGATTTCCAGTAAGCCACAAAGAGAGAAGAGAAAAGGGAAAAGGTGCTAAAACCACCATGGAGGTCAATGTGTTAAATTCACAGAAGGCTTTCCTATGACAGCATTAGAAAATAAGGATAACAAAAAGCTCTCAGCGAGAACAATGCAACGGGGAGCTGAATATTCCAGAATGTACATCGTTTGATTGATTATCACCCTTTCCACAGGTACGCATCATCCTTTCCAAGTATGAGCCATACAATTCTTTCTCCCTCATCCTCCATTCACAGTAATCCCTCTGAATGTATGTACACGTAGATGGCTCTCCATGGACTTGAAGGTTTCAGAGCAAAATCCTCAACACAGCCAAAACTCTTCCTAAAAAACTTCTTGGGGCTAGGAAAATATTTGCTGCACGGTGTTTGATGAATAGAGATTAACAATTACTAATGCTACAAAAACTCATCTTTGGATGAACGTTAAATATTTAAAAATTCATTCAGCAGATGCTATAACTCAAGTCAAGAAGATTAACCTAGATCTCTGAAGACAATTCATAAATTTTTACGCTCAAGATGATTTACCCTTGCCAGGTATGGCTGGAGAGATAAATCAAGGAACATCATAATAACCACCAACAATGGCAAGCCATTTTTGCTAATTCTCCTTTGAAAAATTTTGCAAACGTGTTACCTCCGAAATGTGCATTTTTGGGGTCACCATAACATAACTGATCACAACAATGAAACTGAAATCATTTCTTTAGTGACTCATAAGTGATTTTCACCATGAGGACATACATCAACCTCGTAAATTTCAGTGACTGAGTCTCACTATTCGTATCTACAAAGATGAAAAATCTTGCTAAAAAGTGCCACTTTTTTCACAGAAATGTTAATTGCAAAGAGGTATGCTGCATAGAGAGTGATAGTCCATGTATTCAATGAGAGGGAAATTGGGGCCACCACTTTTTTGGCTGTACTTGGATATTTGGTTTTACATACATAGGCTTGACTAAAATGGAATTCACAGTCAGAAAAGATAATGAGTTTAGTACAAAAGTTCAGGATTCTCTCGTCCACAAATGCATTCCCTTACCCCACAGAGGCCAGGATGGATTAAGAACCAACAATGAGCAAAATACATGTCCAACCATATTTTACCATCAGCTGTATTATACCAATGCTAAGCAACTTACATTTAAGCGTTTTTTTTTCACAGAATAAGCACAAAATACACTCGTATTAGCTTAAGGGTATCTCAATCCTCACTAACAGTACAGCCAATAGGATGCATGAGGTATATAATACAAAACTCTAAGCTTGACTATCACATAAACAGTCCAATTAGGAACTATTTCCACTGAGCACCTTCCTTTCTTGAATTAGATAATTACACTATTGGGAACTATAATTCACAATACTCACAAGCGGGTAGCTCATAGTAAAAAAGGACTCCAGATTCCCAAAGAGGTGTGGATCAACTCCTGTCAATGGCTTCAAAATTGAGACCCCAGGATAGGGTACTTCCACAGGATATTGAACAACTTTCTTGTGCAGTTTCACTTTCCTGAAATTCCCAAACCAGACTTTATTACCTCGCAATATCTGTAATTAACACAAATCAATCAACATCAAATTTTAGGTGGTAGTGACTTTATTTTACTATATTTTGAATTAAATTAACACAACTTCACACAAAATTTATATAAATCCCTCTATTTCAACCACTCACAGTAAACTATTGTTTTACGAAAAAGAGTTCAGAGGAAAATTGGAACATCAAAATTAAAGTAATATACAGTAAGAGCTAAACAATGACTTAATGGTTTGGAATGATCTATGAATATTAAGTCAGTCATCCTTTCATTAAAATTCCAAGCACTAGAGCAGCGGCCAAGAGCATGAGTCATTCCTTATAACCTTACTGATCACATGACAATGCATCAAATACACCTAGCGAGAGGGCAGGGTTATGTAACAACCATCCCATTAAATAATATGACATGCTCCAACGATAAAATATACCATGGCATATCCATCTATTGCTAAAAATCTGCCATCCATTTATGCACAAAGAACTATATCTTATTCATCAAACTTAGTTTTCGCCTACTAAGTCAAGAACAATAGGGCAGTTCTTAGGAAATCAAAACCGGTTTGCAACGGTAAACATATAGTTACAGATGTTTACAGGTAACTGAATAAATAAAACGTCTCTTTAGCATGATTCCAATTCAAATAAAAAACTAATGATAATACGTTAATGCAACATCTGATGAAATTCCCAGCCTAGGTTCCATCCAAGGGCATAAGAACAAGTGAAACGTACAAACTACTCCTTGATATTCATTCACTATAATAAAACAGTGACATTGAGATCATTGTCATTGAAATGAAAGTTGAAGGTAATGAAAACAGTGTATTAGGTCACATAAGCCATGACAACCGCACCGTTTGAGAAGATTGCATACACAGTCTAGGTGAGCCATATTTTTGTAACTCAAAAGGTATCATTCAACACAATTAGCCAAGACAAATCACAAAAAACAGATCAAAAACATATTCCCTTGGTTTCAAAACACCGGCTCCATCGGTGATTAGTGGGAGTGACCGCAAAAATATAACTGACGAAAACGCAATAAATAATTCTTATACAAGTACGTACCCGTATATTAAGGCTATTAAGTGAACTACCCATTTTCCACACCAAAATACAGCAATAGGTATTGCGAGTGCATACAAGTAAAGCGTGGGCGCCATGATATCTAACTAGGAAATAAAAGCAACGCGCAACGCTTTCTTGGTATCGTTTTTGTGATGTTATTCGTAAGCGCAACTCCGTACGTCGTGATAGCCATTGACCCGCCCAATTAGAGTTCACCTTTTCGACGTAAGGTGGCTTTGTTGCGTAACAGGCCTTATATTCACCGAAACTACTAGAAAAACGAATAATTTGTATCAGAAAACACCCGTACTGGCCTTAAAATTATATTTGTGCCTGCACACGAAAAAAATCGGGAAAAACAGACCTTTAATTCTAAGCTTTGATAAACTAAGGCGCCAGCTGCTATTTTTTTCTATGATAGTTATGTAATATCAGTGGCGCCCACTCCATGGGGCTTGAGGGGGCCCGAGCCCCCTCAAAAATACGTTATGGGTATGAGGATAAAATGTGTCAGGCTTGACGATTTTCCCCGGAGTGTCCAGACATCGAGATTCGAGTTATCGGGGATCTATGTTGATCATATGACTCCTCTAACATGCTTTTAAAAACTTTAAACTTCCCACTTATAAATTTTTAAATTATAAGTGGGAAGCCCTTGTCTTTGTGTAAACTTTAAGTCGGCATCCCTGTGTAATATAAGTTTTTACGTACGTTAATTAATGTAGGTACCTCCACATGCAATTCACCAGTATCTTAAGTGAGAAACTTTCCTCCGTAGCCATCCCTTCCAAGTGTTGAACAAGCTAACTTCCATCTACTAAAAAAGAGTTTTCTCCCACAAACTCATGCTCACATGCGCTATAAGTTACGTTGCGGAAGATATTCATGATTATTTAATCAAGTAAGTCAATATTACTATGATTGTCTCCTTCTTCCATGCTCATACTTCCAGTGGCGCAGCGAGGGGGTTTTTGGGGGATAAACGCCCCCCCCAGAGCTCAAAGAAATTTTCAAGTTTAATACATTTTACTTAATGGATTAGTATTACTTAAAGAATAGTGTTAGGATTAATCAAATATCTCTCATAAAGCGGTAAAACTCGCCATTTTGAACAATTAATCTTAAAATTTTCTGGAGGAGGGCCCTTGCAACTCCTGCTTACCCCGGTGGGTATGCAATACCCCGCACCCCAAAGTATTAGTTGCACCTAAAACCCTCCCTAGCCTTAATTCTTGGCTGCGCCCCTGCATACTTAAAGACATAAAAATTATCAGTATTCTACCAGTCAAGTTAGTTTTCAAGGAACATTTTAAGAAACGCTTGTTGTTCAGTTGCATTTCCTTCTTCAGTTAGGCATCAGCCCATATTGCTACTTATTCCATCTATGAATTGTGTTCTCTTTTTACCCTTTTGCTGATACTCAACAACCTTCCTTCCATTGCAGTTTTAGCATCTCCTCCTTCTTCCCTCCAGCCTCCCTCTGCAAATAATCTTTTGAGACATTCTAGCAGACCTCTCTCCTCAACCACCACACCTAGAACTTCATTTCAATTGACTTTCCTAAACTGAATCCAACACAATCACCACCCGAGCACCCGTTTGCCCTCATCCCTGTTTGAGTACTAATAATTCTCGGCACCAAACATCATTTTGACTCCTGTATCTCTTACGTCCACAGAAGACCAGGCACTACTAATAGTCTCCACGTTGAAATGCAACAATTATAAGGGAATTTTAATATAGGAAATTTTTTGAATGCATTGAAGAGATTCAAAAAACCAAAGAAACTATACATTCAAAAATATATTAAATTATGCATAAGAATTTGGGGGGATCTAGGCTTACATTGGGGCCCTGACTGAATCTTTGAAAATGACAACTTTCACTTGAATACTGTTTAATCTGCCTCAACACAAAGGTGTCCAATAGGTACCTAATTTATAAACAGTACGTGATGGAGATATTGAATGGAAAAGAGGATTATCCTTCACAACTCCACCAAAGAGATTATCGAGGCTCTCATTGAGATATGACTGAGGATCGCTGGATGGCTTCTTAATCTTTTGTGAATAACATTATTTACTTCCATAAAAACATTGAGACATTCACCATTTGATTATTCTGAAGAGTCATTCAGATTCATATAAATCAGCACATAATCATCTACTATCAATAAATTATATTATCTGCCTAAAATTTTCCAAGTTTATTTTCATGAGTAAATGGCCTGGGCAATGATTAGGACAACGTTGGTAGCAGGCAGTAAAAGGCAGCCATGAAAAAGAGCAAGCTCTTAGGGAAGAGGGATGTTTAAGAGATGAGAATGTACCACTCATTCCAATCCTCTCCAACTAACGAGTAGCACAATTCAAGTGAGTAAATCCCAAATGATATTCCAAGTATGTATTTATCAAAGTAAAGGTTGGTAGCTGGTAACTAATGGATACCTACACAGTTAACTGAAAAAATTGTGACGGCTAACCATTCAAGGTGGTGGCAGCTGGGATGAGGCAGGATTCACATTGCATTTATGATATGTAGCATGTTTGATGTAGGGGAAATTAGCTTCATACTGCTTATGGAGGCAGCTAATGAATAGGGGTTTCACTGGTTGGTAGACACGAAAATGTATGTAGGGTATGGCAGGTGTACACAAAATGTTGCAATTGGGCAATAAAACTTTGAAAATGTAAAACATTTGTTACATTGCAGCTAATTTAAATAATGAGAACACAATGACAGAAGAAACCACAAGATGGCCATAAACAGGGTTTATATTAAATTACTGAGGTTCATGTTGATATGCAAGAAGAAAATCACAATCTTTAAGACATGTATCAGACCAAGTGTAACACGGAGGAAAAGATCAAAAAGTGAAACAAAAAATATCATCAGAGGTAGACATGGTGAAATTTGTTAAGACCCAAGAGGTAGTTAGGGTAGATTATGTGGAACGAATGCGTGAAGAAATAAAAATATGGATGGAATGTGAAAAGGATGTTGGCCATGGAAAAGATGGATGCAAGATGTAGAAGAAAACAATAAGACCTAGAGGAGGATCTCATTGCAAGAAAGTGCCGCACAGAATAAAATGAACAAGCAACGTGAGGCAGGCCAAAGCCCATACTGGGCTATAAAGACAAGGAAGCAAGTTTTGCCACATAGACAGGTAGATTGCAGGGGGACGATTGCGAACGCATTGACACACTGACCTATCTTGGTCCATTGTGCCAATCCCATTTTTACCCTCCCAGTCACTAGAAGACAACAGGGAAAGAGTACTAAGGTCTTTGGTCACCCTCCCAATCCCAGTTAGGGGCCCAACATAGTCTGAGTTTGATGACCTTAAAAGAATAGGTGTGTCAATGCGGCTACGCCCTTACCACTATGCAGTGCAAGCAGTGTTTCATTACATTAAGGAGGAATGTCAAGTAGGTTCAATAAGGATACAATGTCAGAGTCCTTGATGTTTTAATCACTTTTACATTACACAGAGATACATACGACTTTAACTCATGCATGTAAAAATTAATGGAAAAGTCAGCTTATGAGTGGTCTAAAATATTTGTAAAGCAACCACATCAAGAGAAGTACACAAGACAATGTCATTGATGCAACAAAAGGTATTCATAATGTTCCACCAGTATCAAAAAATATAATGATATTATTGCCTAGGGGAAAAGGCAACTTAACTCCCAACGAAATTACACACGAGAAAAGACAAAATGAATAAATAAGATTTTTATACTTTCTTAGAAGTACTCTACGAATAAAAGAGAATTACAGAGATTCACAACAATATGGTATTAAAATTAAATGCAGGCTGATAATTCTCAGAAAATGTACTGAAGTTGCTGGATATGTATTGTGCATTCTTGGTTTTCATGACAAAGCTCACATCCAAATGAAGGGCTTCTCTTACAAAAGCTTGCAGCTGAGCACCTTAGAAGTGAACTGCACTGCTTAAAATATTCTCACTTTGTAGCAGCTGTTGAATAGCACATAACATAGGGTGAAATAAAAATAACAATCTCATTCATTAAATCATATACATACATAGATAATTCTGTAATCTATTTGAAGCCATCTGCTAATAATCTGAATCACCAGGGTACCACATGTCCTGCCACTCATTCGAGAATGGACATTCAATAATATATAGCCATCATCTTTGGATGGGTTGTGTTCACATCAGCATGTAACAACACATTATATTCACTCATACAGTTTTCACAATTTTTATAAATGTTATACAAACTTACAATAACAAGAGCACCACATGACTGAATTGACATCGTCTTCAAAAACAGGATGAAATAACATGGAAAAACTGAAGTAATGAATAGCTCATGACAAAAACATTAAACCAAGTGTGCCCAGTGTTGAAAATCCAGGACATGCATTATTGGTACACTCAAAATGCTCATTCTTATTCAGATTCCAATACAACAGGTACATTTCCTTTCTAAATACAAATGCACCTAAGTTTTCAAGGAGGGATTTACACATGTAAATAGTATCCTCCAGGAAAATGTGAAAAAATGCTGTCTGAGCTCCATTATTGTTAGGAAATAGAACAAACCTCATCATTTTTCAATGGATTGAAAAATAACTAGCAATACAAGAAATTCAATGTGTATCTGGATTGTTTTCATATGTATAATGGGTGATTTCTATGCAAAAGTATATTAAATTACAACCCACAAAAACAAATGAACACTGAAAGTGTCAATATATTTTATAAATACTTGAACACCTCCAGAAAGCTAAAAAAATTAATTAATTCAAGATGAATGTATAGAGAAAAATGCAATGATCAAAAGAACACAGCCAATAAATTACCTGAAGAAAATGAGGAAATTTTCATTGGCTTCAATGCCAAGATTAAATTTGTGCATAACCGCATTCACATATTCTCCTTCTTTCAAGATCACATAGCTGTATGCAAATGAACTCCTGCACTCCTCCATTATAAATGCATAAACACAGTAAGCCAAATTAGCGAAACAAGACATGAAATAGCATTTTCAGTAATACTTATAACTCCGTTAGTCTTAAGCCCAAGCATATTTTAAACTGTATATAGAATTGCTTACTGTTACTGAAAGGTTCACCGAAATCCTGTCACAGGTAAGCAACCCGAATAACTCATACAATTGATTATAACACTAAACAAATTTAAAATCACAATGTTATACCCAGAGGTGTGCACTACAGCCATACTCAGGGATAAATGCATGGAGTAACAAAGAAAAGGACATCAGAGAAATTAAAGCAAGAAGTTCAAAGAAGTAATTGTCACTTTCAGGCTACAAGAGTAAAACCTATTATTACTCACTACTACTTTTCTTAAAAAGCTGAAAATATACATGCTTGCATCCAATTTACCCTTCCAGGAAATGCTATCGATTGAGTAACATATTCAATGAAAATAGGGCAACTATACCCATACAGAAACTATTTCATCCAATCGATAAATTTATACACTTCACTTGAGCCCACCCTTATATGATGGAACAAATTAGAAATATTGAAAATATAAAATGCCTTAAAAAGCATCAATCATTCAAACTTTCATCCATTGAAATGCAGCCTTGAAATTTCAAAACAATCCACAGTCCTTCAAATTATTTTTTATGATTACGTCAGTGACTGCATCAAAAACAAACTGAATATTATTGGTATCAGTGGCACACGTGAAATGGGTGTAAATCTCTTTCTGGTCCTTTCTCTTGTTAAGATTCTCAAATTTCATTTGAATATACGCTGCAGCCTCTTCGTACGTATTGGAGCCTAGAAAGAAAATTACACGTGAACTCAATTAAAAAAGCCTGACCAAAATTTCCAAATTATTTCTATCTATATCGAGGAACGGAGTCAAAAGAGCATACAGGTGGGAGAAGAACTCGGAGAGTTCACATAGGGGCAATTAGCATTCCAGATGACTCGTGAAATGACTAACCCGATCTCAGCTACCTTTAATGACAAATTTCACCCTCAGTGTAATTCAATCTGTACACAAGTCACCCACCACACACAGGGCTTTGGAAAATGTCCATCTCCAGCAGGGGCTTAGTAAGGACAACCTGTGCCACAGCGAGAACTTCTGATGTCAACACATAGTTTGGTCTGAAAATTTCCTGAAGGGAAGATGGCTGGGTGATGTAACTTGTAGCATACCCGACTGGCAATCATCATCCAGGTTCAAATCCCGGCCAAGCTAAATATTTTTCCTTGGTGAATTTCAACCTTGGTGCAAATTAACTTGGGCATTCTATTCGGCAATCTTCATAAACCTTTTTAAAATCAGCCTTAAGTATTAATCCAGACTTCACAAGCTAATGATTTGTGAACAGTGCATGGATAATTGAGAAATAGATTTTCCAATCAAATTTTCCATAATACGCATCGAATCCCCAGAACATTATTATATTTAGTGTGCATAGTATATTAACCTCAGGAACATAAAAATAATACCAACAAATTTGAGCATTTTTCTTGAACTTGGAGAAAGATATTCTACTTCTATGATTCCTTTCACTTGATGTGAACTTACATCCCAGTTCTCCACCTCATCTGCTAATACTAAAAATAGAATGGTGAAAAAACAAAGCTCTGAAGCCTGGATAAAACAAGAAGGAATAATCAAACAATAATAAATAATGATGTTCATTGCACGGTGAGTAAGGGGGCACCGACAGTCCACTCACGAAAAAGTATGTTAATAATGCCTCCTCCAGCAGAAGTAGTCCAGTGATGTATTTTTACACATTTTTGCATGGTGATCAGTGAATCCCCTATACAGATTAATTTATAACTTTCTCCTTGCCAATTTGTGCCAGTATTCTGTAACTTGATGGAGATTTCTATAGTGCCCAAACAAATGAGGAGCTAATAATGAGAGTGAAAAGCTTTTCAATCAAACAGTAAAAAAATTATGACACCCACAGAACCAATGTTTATAAGTTTTGCATGTGACTGTGCAGTTATTTAGTCATTTTGTGCATATTTTAATTAATTTTAAGTTTGATGAAAAAATGCAGTGACATGATGAATGAATGAATTGCAATACCATAAGCAGTGAAATTCATCTTTCCATGGAAGAAGCGATATAAAAATCATACTAAGGATGTAACCTACCAATACAATGTATGCCAAGTGATGGCAAGTGTGCTCACATACAAAGAGTTCACAAAGAGTTAATGCTGATTGCATTATTTTATTCAATAATTTACAAAATAAATATTTCTTCAAGAGACTTAATATATTTAATTAAGGACAGCCTTCACAAGAAAGGAGAACAACAAAGTAGCAATGGATTTGCAAGAAAGCATCTCCGCCATGAAAATATGCATTCCACACTATCAAAACAAAGATATTTATGCCCATTTTTCTAACATATTTTGAGTTGGCTGGGTATATATTCTATTTAATCATAAAGCAGAATACTTTTGAACTCATTTAACTACTGTGGGAAAAGCAATTATTTGGCGATTTGCAACATGTGACAATGGTGGTACATAATGGATGCCTGGAAGAGTACTCAAATTGAGCTAATATTCCAACTGTTGAATCAGATCTTCAAGGCAAATTGCAAGCATTCATTACTTGTTCCCTTATGTAAGTCATCAGCAATAGAATGTTTGGCATTGGAGAAGATGCATTTGGTGTTCAGATTATGATGAATTTTATTACATATTACACTAGGTAAAGCAATGTGTACGAGTTATATCCCTAGAATTAATTTACAAAATGTGCAGGTTTTTTACTACAGTGCAACCTCGATATAACGACACCCCACGGTGCACTAATAAACACTCGCTATAGCGAATTGTCGCTTTACCGGAGGTGGAGCAAATAATAGCCAATATACCTGTTGCGAACAGATATACAGGAACAGGAGTGGTGCGGCGACAGATAAACATCTATCCGATAAACGTAAGCATAAATCCAGACGAAAGGCGATGTTTTTTTGCATCACTAAATTTCCTTACTCAAATAACGACTAACTATTCAAACAATTTATAAGCGCCGCACTGAATAAAAATCATGCAAAACATTGTTTCGTCAATCATTATATTTATCGAACGACAGTTTACCACATAAATTTGAGACTGAGCACTCCATTAACTTCATTTCTAACAGATCGCTAGCAATTACAGATGTTAAGGAGTCTTGATGAAAGTCTTCCGGCGGTGAAACCCTCGCCATGGCGAGAGCCAACGCCGAAAGGGCCTCGTAAAAACAAATTTTTTAACACGCTTATTATAGGGTCAATTGACGGTGCATCGGCTATCTCTCGTAATAGCGGGGGTGTCGCTATAGCCCGTACTCGCTATAACGAGGTTCCACTGCATATCCAAATTCATCCCGGAAGGAGCATGTATGTGTGAGTATATGTACAGCTGCTTACATAAAATTGTAAATTAGAAGTGCCTTTCTGCCACTTAAATGCATTAAAAAGACAACAAGACAAAGTGAATCAGGTGAATGAGTATATCCATTATGATTATTTCTGCTATGCAGATATTCACTTACAATATAATGCCGTAGAATTCACAATTATTGCAGTAAATGAATTAATACAACACTGTCTATATCCCTCTAAAGATTACCAACCAGTGTCATGGTGATGATCACTACACCTGAATTAATTTCTGAGTTTGTGGGAGAAATCAAATTTCCACCTCATCATATGCTCGAGAAAATTTTACCAAAACAATACCCAGAATGTTTTGAGTTGGCAGGGCATTGAATTCTTTGGTTGGCAATAATTCTATTAATTTGACCTTAGTACTACTTTGTAGATATTTTTCTTTCATCCTTAATTTGTGGGGCAATCTGATAAGATACGGTAAAAACAGTTAACTCTTTTCTATAGCTCTCAAAAAACTCATGTTAAAAAATACCCATGAGAATCTATGGATATAAATATGATCCATCAACTCCATAAATATCAATTCAGCTTATAAAAAAGTATAGTAAATGCTTTGCAGTGAATAAAAACTCATATCCTTCGTTAACATAAAAGGATGAAAACCTGACTGTCACAGAATGCAATTATTGTTCATTAATGCACCACCATCAATATAGGAGTATACAACTGCACATGCAAGTATTTGAGCACAATGGCAGCGAAAGAGATGACTTCTTGTTGACCCTAATTGATGATCAAACAATGAGAAACCAGTGAACAAACATATTCTACTCGGTATGGTATTTGGAGGGGGCGACCGACAGCTGAGGTCATTTGCTCCATGAGGGAAGGGTGGAGAGAAACCCGGCATCGGCCTTAGCCTGCTCTTAACGAAAGGCGCCAAGGGGACCACGGCTTAACGTCCCAACCGACGGACGGTGGGTTGCGCTTGAAATGTCCTCCACACAACACTCAAGCTGGGATCGGGCAGTCTCTGAAAATTCTCTGCCACTGCCGGGATTTGAACCCGAGCCCACCGGGTGGGAAGCCAACACTCTAGCCACCGCACCAACCCAATCCCCATATTCTACCCATTTGTATCTTGACACACTAAAGAAATCCTTAGGCCGTGTCCCAATCCACGGTTATACGCCCTTAGTTCCTTGGCTGACATCATAAAGTGACGTCAGGGAAGTGTCATCCCAATATGCATAGGGCAAGGGTTTGAAGGGCCTGAGAAGTGAAGGGCAAGAAGGGTACAAGAAAGGTACCTACGTACCCTTCGGCAGTCTATACCACAGAAGGATGGAATAGAATCATGCCGGCGGAAAGGGTTACTCACCAATGATTGTGCCAGCCTCTTTAAGTGAATGTCGTTTGAACGAATAAACGGAAGTTTTCATGATAATTGTGTAGAATAAAGCGCAATATTTGGATAATATTCCATTCCATAAAGGTTGACACTAAGGGAATGGTTTGTTTATTCATGTCATCTTTACTTTATTACCGCTGTTTCCTACTTTAAGGGGATACTTATAATTCATAGCATTAGTTACAAAAATAATTAAAGAAGCTAATCCTTTAAATTCGTTTTACGTCCCATGTGCTCTCACTTTCAAACTATTGAAGGGTAGCTTGTTTAATTGCTTAAAAGTATAGGTTATACGCCGCTTTATATGAGGTATGTATTTACCAAAAATTAACGATATTTATCGGCATAATGTGAAGTGTAACCTCAGCATCATATTATTCACTGTAACTTAATCTCCATCTCCGAACCATGTGTTTTCATGGCTTAATAGTTTGCCCGATTGAAATTTGCATCAACCTCAGTATTGGCATTAAAATTCTTGTATAATGGTTACTTATGTTGGTAATTTTAGTTCTTCCGTATTATGTGCATCCATTTCAGTTAACATACAGTTAACATACAGTTAACTATTTATCCCAATAAAAAGAATCTTACGTGAAGGTTCTAATCTTAAATGTGTGCAAATATGTTTAAACTAATATTTCTCGTGTTCTCAGCCAGGTTTATGCTTTTATACAAGCCAGTTTTATGCTTTTTTTGACTTATATAAAAGCATCAACCTGGCTGAGAACCAAAGAAACATTCATCAGAAGTATTCAACAGGAAAATTAAAATTGTTTACGTTTAAACTAGTTTTCCATGAGTAAGGATGAAGCATGCATTTACCTAATCCCTCTGTAACAAAAATTCTCATTTTGTTCCTCTAAACTTCAACTTGTGTCGATGAAAGGTGTGTGGTACAAGGATTTGATAGGTACTTGAGTACACCTACCTCCCGATCAAGGTTACTTTTTGTCATCAGTTAATCTTACTATTAAAACTATTTCAATAAAGTGGAGTGGTTTCTGGAGCTAGTGGTACTGGCACAGTCTGAACAGGGGTTGTTTAGATAGTGGTAATGGTTCGTGAAAAGTTATGTCGTTATATCATCAAACAGCCTTCTTGCTGAAATTCAGTTGTTGTACCCTAGAACCTCACCACGACTTACAAAATTAGACATATCTAACCTTCATGACACCTTAAAATGCCTTTTATTACACTGAGGAATTCTTTTCACAAGATAAACATGTGTAATGATTTTATCTTTACGACTTACTCTCATACTTGACATATGCTTGCTTCATGCTATTTAGTGTTTAATCTTTATCTCCTTTCTTTGGTAAGGACCATTTTGCAAATATTATAGCAATCAAAAACATTTATCATGGTTGTGTGAGCAAAAAATCAGCATTTGTGGGAACCGTAGCTCATTTGTTTCTGATTCACAGAATGGCCAATTCTACCCTTTGTGCTGGGGTCAGTTGAAAGAGCACAAAGGGCGCATGATACCCCAAGGGCAGGTAGGGCACAGGGTACACCCTCCTGGATTGGGACACGGCCAAAGTAAATATTATGATTGCAAAGACGACTTGAGAGAGAGCTATTGATAATTTCTCATCCTTCAAGTTTCTGTTAAACAGCAAAGAGATCAAATTAAAACATAATGAAGGCCTTCCTTAGGCTCCCTAAGTTTGAAGGAGTTTGTCGAAACTGTCCACCGATTTAACAAAATACTTACATTACTAGCCATAAAATCTATGGGAGGAGAGACTATCTCAAGGTACAAGCTGACATTTTGTGAATCTCCTCTCAGAAATAGTTGGAATGCCGGAATGTACTACTCGGAGCACTACATATTAACAATCGTGGAAGCACTTCTCAACTCTTTCTTCTGTGATTGAGGATAAAATTTAGAGAAAAGAGCTCCACAAAGCACTTATCTATAGCACTTCAAGTTACAGAACCCAGGAGTAGCGTAATAAAAGTTTTTTTGGATGGTATTTGGCCAGTTTTTGATGTCTTACCAATGGTTATGTAAAGAATGCACAGAATAATACCAGAAATTGCAAATTCTTCTAAATTTGAAATGAATAATCTTTCAAGTAGCCATCTTGTACATATAAATTTGAGTATCCACATATTATTCCAAAAGATCTCACATTAACTTTTATCGAAGCTATTATACTCAAAATAATTTATGACTTTCTCAGTGAAAAAGACCTTATAATGTCAAAAATATACCGTATAAGCTTGTGTAAGAGGCGCACCCCTATTTTGAGGATCGAAGCTATAAAGAAAAAAAATTTTGCGACATTTTTTTAATCCTATCGTGCGGTGTTGCAGACGTATGTCTGGAATTTCGACAGTTATCGAAATGTCCTCTTTCAGTACTATTTGAAAGAGGAAATTTTGATAACTGCGGCGGCATAAGAGGGAGTAGAAAGAGTTCCGATCCTCTCTTTGCATACGCCATCGCTCTACGTTGCTTGTCCTACTCACGAACAATTTTGTTTAAAAGCTCTCGTAGGAGTATTGCAATAGAATTGCAGCCGTGGAAAATTTTAAGGCAAAACACGACAGGAAAATGGCATGAGCTTTCCCAAGAGATTGAACAACAATCGGGGCAATCTCAGCGCCGTAGGATAATAACCACGTCGTAGATTTAAGGCCCCTTGCACACGCACCGATTTTGGACGGCCGGTAAAATATCGGCCGTCCACATTCCAATAGTGAACAATGGGAGAGCATTGGAGCTTGCACACGTACCGACCACACACCGGCACCGGCAAAATGCCGGTTAGCTGCCGGCTATTGTCACTGTGGATCGCCGACGCCGGCTCAAAAACTTAGCAACGTATCGTTTGACCGGTAAAAATCCAGCGTGTGTGCAAGCATCGCTTCGCCGGTAAAATATCGGCCAATATTTTACCGGCCGTCCAAAATCGGTGTGTGTGCAAGGGGCCTAACGGAACTACACTCGGCTCTCCATCAGCTAATGCCTCTGCCGTTTTTTTCCTTTCCGAGACTCCACAGGAAAATATCAAGTTACAGTGGAACAATGGAAACATGTTTCATCCCTACCCCATTCCACCAACTGACCTTTTTCGGTCTACCAGGTTCAATTCCCCGAGTTTCTGGAGGTCAAATGCTACGTGAGTCACCTTCTGGGCTCGAAGATATCTTGATATCTTTCAGCAATTGTATGACACGCACGAGGTTCTAAAAAGAATTAGACCTATCGCGACGTATATCTTACAGCATTTAAGTTTTTTGAGCTCTAATTGATTGACACAAAGATTTATAGCTAACATAAGGCTACTAATATTCAACATAGTCCAAACAGCACAATTTCGGAAGAAACAAGCGTAGCATAAGCGCATTCAAACAAGACGAGACGGACTGGGAACTCAGGCAACGCAAACTGCGTATATCACATTGCTGCGCCTTCGCCCCTTCGCTTTAAAGGCAACGACATCACATGCAAGATCGGACGTGTTCTTCCCTTGCTCCTTTGCTCGTAGCTTTAAATACGGAAGGGAGGGAGCGCGCTCCTTCCCCTCGACCTCTCCTTCAGCGCTCTTCACTTATAAGCATTTCCGATTTCTTCTATCCACCATTAAGTCCAACAATGAGCACACTCGTTCGAATTTTTTCAACCGCAGGTTTTGACACCAATATTACTATATGCAGTATAAATGCCGCGGGATGCCCACTCGTGGCAATAAATTTAGCGCGCGCTCCGGAGCGAATCACCCCGCGCGATCTTTTCAATGTTCACCTCTGGGGTACCGACGTGACGGCGCGATGCTTGCAAGAAATTCAAACAGGAGCATTTTAAAATACATCACTAAGGGAGAAACTCCCCTGCCTGCCGCTTGATTTTGACCCAGGGTTTCAGATGACTGACTCACGCTGAAAACCAAGGCCACTCAGTTCCCCTTGAACTTGCAACCAGTTAAGGGGAGGGGGGGAAGATAAGAAGTTTGTGTAAGAGGCGCACCCCCATTTTCGGCTGCAATATCTGGGAAAAAAGGTGCGCCTCTTACACGCGCTTATACGGTACTTGCTGCAGATGAATTATGTCATGCATGATGACAGATTACTATTATGAAAAAATATTCCACAACCCCAAAAAAAACAGTCAAATAAACATTATCCAAATGAAAGGCTTGCACACTCATTTGATGCACGTTAAACTTTTATATGCCTCACCTGAAAATTCTGGGAAACAGATTGTTAAAGGACTCTTGCTGATTTTCTCTTCAAATAAATCCTTCTTGTTCAAGAAGAGAATAATTGATGTCTCCACAAACCACTTACTATTGCAAATGGAGTCAAATAACTTCATTGACTCTATCATACGGTTCATTTCTTCATCCTCTGCCAGAACTAAATCATAGCCTGGAAATGCAAAGCAAAATATTTTACTTAATTACATATAAAAGTAAACATTCATCCCCCTGAAATATAGTCGATAATATTACTTCAAACACCTGCAGCGTAACAAGACAAACATGGAATTTCAATAGCTTATAAAATATCTAATATAACAACAAAATGCATATTCTGCAAGACGGCAATTTCATTTTTCTCACAATACTTCCTTAAATATTTCGAAAATTCCCAATCCATGCTGAGTCTATACCCAATAATCCGTAAAAACATTGATACAACCTGAAGGGGAACTTAAAAACTAACACACTATTGGTATTACTATTTTGAACTTCATCCAATCACCACTCAATTAAACCACCATGATTCGACACACAGCTGAATCATACGAAATGGGAATCATTCACCCAGACCCATAATTGGAATTCACCTTAGGATCTCAGTTGATAAGTTACAATGAAAAAGATATTTTCAGCTGTTCTTTCGTAAGTTCAAAATAAGAAAACAGGATGGCCGACCACTTTTCATGAGTTGGTAACATCATTAGAGTTCTGGTTATTCTATTTGTTCAGGAAGAGCCTTTCATCGAGGTTAGGAATTACTCACATGAGTATAAACAATCATGAAAGACACAAGGCCCAAGAGTAAGTCTGAGGAGTAGTAGCAAACTTGTGGCCATTAATTTGTGATATCAACTTTTGCTAGAAAGAATAAAGGCCATTGATAAATTGTTGAAAATACCTTGATAAGTAGGTGATGGATCAAAAATATGTACCTCTTTATCTGCCAATCTCTAACACAATCAACAATAAAATAAACTTGGTGAAACAGCCCACGGGCCTCATCACCATATTCATGAACCTTGTAAGGGAATACCACCAAAAAGTCATACTGGGGTATCCATCTTCGGAAATATTCCATTATAGTAAATGAGATTATAAAGAAAACGCCCAGCGAAGGAACAAAATTTCATGGAAATGATACCAGGAAATAAGCTTTCCTCCTTGATAGGGAATCATAGTTCACTGACCAAAGCACTAAAACCAGAATTACAGTAAAATGCCTACATAACGATCCTGCAGGTAGTGTAAGAGACTGTGAACTGGAGTCATCCATGGAAATACCAGAAAGAACCATTTTCAATATTTTTGAGGGGAAAGTGAAGGAATTTCATTATTTTGTCACTCAGGTTGCATACGCCCATAGAATGTTCAGCTTCAAATACTTGTTGCTCCAGATTTCAGGGGTCAATAGAAATAAAGAGCACACCAAACCTCCCTCAATCCAAAGAATTATGCTAAGATCCCTTGAGCGCTATAAGGGGTCAGAGGCATGCAAAAACCATAATCCACTCAAATTGTGACTTTTTAAGGGGGCAAGTCAGGGTTTTCATAATTTACATTCCCCAAAATGTTGGAAATCAATTAATCAAAAAAAAGTAACCACAGAGGGTCTATGTGGCACCTTCCATTTTTCTTCCCTTGATCTTAAAATTAAGCTCAATTTTCATTACCAGTCATAGTCAGATATCACACACTGCTTTCCATGGTACAGTTATCAAACATTTACTACTTACTATCGCATTTAATGACTTTCATTTTAACAAAGCCAATTGGCTTTGCTGCCACCCAAGCGGAGGTATAGGGAACTCTGCCATGGCAGTCATAGGGGTAACAATGAGGAGTCAGAGTCAGAGAGTGTGTATTTTGAGAACAAACACACAGGCAACAAGAAGATGCCACCCTCATTCAAGTATGTTATCAAAAAAATGCTGGAATTCTGAGTGCCAGTGCCTCATTCAGCACAAAATAGAATGAAATGGTGCACCGGTCTCATAAAAGCATGCACTAAATCTGTATCCAACAAAAATTTTCCTATTCTATCAAAGACACAATCTCTCACGCTACAAAAACACTTCTTTTAAAATAAGTTAACACCCTCCAGCTGAACATTTTTCAAAGACCAGAGTTTTACACATTTCAATTTCCTAGTATCTTTCACAGAATTGTTAGTGCATTTCTGACCACACAAAATTTGTGACTTCAATTTGATTCTTAACTTGGGAAATGTTCTCAGTTCCCTTCCCTCAGAAATAATGCATCAGCATCTCCTAATCTTACTGCCCTTCTTGAGTCCTCAGGGTGTCCTCACTACCCAGCAGTTGCAAAAACTCCCTGAGATTTCCAAGTTACTATGCAGTTCTAAACAATCATTTCTTGAGTAAATGCTCCTCAAGGAGTAGAAATTACTAGCCATAGGAATAAATATTCAGTTATTTCCATGCTGTGTATAACTTGTTGAGATAATAGAAACTTATCTGCAGGGGTTATCCCAATAAGATGAGGTTCAACAAATCATCTACAGATCCTAAAATAATTTAAGGCATATTAACATCAGGTAAATAAAGCAAAAGCATTATCACATTATCCTGATCCTTGCATATAATGTGTAACATGGGAACACACTTAACAACCCCCTTCAAAAGATGAGAATCTTAAATGTTCTTGCCACGACATCAAGTTAAACACTACGAAATGCCCCAAAGAGAAACAGCCTTGACCTGGAACTGAATTCCAGTAAACGAACACACCTTATTACAAAATATGAGCTGCACAATAATAAGTGAATAATATCAATAACGCTACAGTCCCGACAAAAAATTCTCATAATCAAAAGTCATCGGAAGAAAATATTCCAACAGAGGGATTGATACTTCAGGGTATATTATATAAAAAATAAAGAAGGGAAAAATAAATTAATTTTCACGCCAGAATTCAACACAACGGGCTGGTTTCCACTAGATGCTGAATGCGTCAAAAACAGATTTTTCCAGGGTACTTGTCAAATTTCCTGAGTTTTCCAGAATACCCAAAATCCCACATTTTTCTGGCTTTCCAGGTTACTGGACATGCTCGTCCTTTGCTCTCTCACATGGGGTCTTTGTTTGGAAGAGGTTTTACAAGTGTTTATTTTGCTCAAAGGGGGCAGGTCTACCTAATTTTTTCAATTTTAGAAATAAATTCTGTTCGTGTACTGGACTTCAGCTTCGTTGTCACTTTGGTATCGATTCTGGACTTCGACAACTTTTAACTCTGATGTGTTCACTTTTTTTTATCAGGAGTTACTATCATTTTCCCACAACTATGAAGTGTTATGGACATATCATGGCCTCTATAGAGAAAATACACTGGATGTGAGATCCTACGAATAAATTTGCTATCAGGATGTTCTCATCAATGACAGGGATAAAAATAGAATATTCATACATAAGCCATAACTTACTATAGCTAGTAATAAAATAAATACAAGGAAATCAAACCTGAAAGAGCAACACAGAAGATAATAGCAGTCACTCCCTCAAAGCAATGAATCCACTTTTTCCTTTCAGATCTTTGGCCACCAACATCAAACATCCTGAAAATACAGGGATGGAGCAATTGCACATTAGAAACTAGCACAAAATGCACTTAAATATGCCCAGTAAATGACAAGGGAGACCCAAGAAACAACAGTTACATAAATGAAATTGGGCATTGATGCTTCAATGTGAGGCACGGATTTTAAAATTCTAAAAAATACAGCTATGAAAAATATACCATGAGTGAATATATGGCACAGTATTTTTGATATAATATTACTTCCAATAGTAATAATAATATAATTTTATTTCTAATGCCTTATTTTGACAATTTTTACTGTGGTTTTCACCATTCCGTGACTAATAAATAACTTTTACTACTACACTGAAATAAAAAAGGAATAACAAAAGGTGGAATGCGGACAGGGGAGGAATATATGAACATATGTATTACAGTCATTTGGGACAGATCAAATGGATGGTGACAATCAACTGTATAACAAGGTTTCAAAAGTGATGTTAAGATTGAAGAAAAGTTTATGCAATTTTCCAAAACAAAAAATTTTACTTCCACTTGTTCCAATAGCTTCTGCAACCTTTATTTTCCATTTATTCACATTCACTTAAGGATGATTTACTACATCCTAACCAATGAAAGAAAAACTTAATAACAATTGAAATAGCCACATTTTTTCTTTTTCAATGTTGATAGTCCGCCAGATCAAGAATAAGTTACTCTATTCATCGATAATATTAAACCCTTCATGTAAATTCTGTTGAGATAAGACTATAGCTATTAAATATTTCAAACACTGCTCAG
This sequence comes from Ischnura elegans, assembly GCF_921293095.1. Taxonomy (NCBI): domain Eukaryota; kingdom Metazoa; phylum Arthropoda; class Insecta; order Odonata; family Coenagrionidae; genus Ischnura; species Ischnura elegans. Next base: position 41,968,202 of record NC_060259.1, read on the forward strand.
AGAAATAAATCTGTAGAATGTGAATAAAGGATCATCATAATGCAACTGAAATCACAGGCTTATCATGGGTACACCAGTAAAGGGCACAATAATGGAGAAAATTATATGCAGAGAATTAAATTATGTACCAACAAAATCTTCCGGTAATTTATCTGAATATGTACAATTGTGATTACAAAAAGAACTACTTAATTACCCCAATACAGGTCTAACACACTGGAAGAAAAATATCCTTGAGGAAAACCACTTACTTGAAATTCAATCCTTTAAAATTAAAGTGTGTTTCAACAATCCCAGTGGTCTTGACGCGAGTTCGAAGAACATCTTGCTGTGTGGGCACATAACCCAACTGAGAAATACGATCCAAGGCATTCAGATAATATGCTGCAGAATCATTCAACTGATATTCCCTTGACCGGGAAAAACAAAGTTGGACACCATCATCCTGCCACAACCGCTTCATGAGCACAGCCAACTCGGGTGTCAGTTCCCCCTCTTCTGCAGCACTTGCAAGGGTAAAGAATTGGCGTGCATTGTCCTAGGAGGAAGTGAACAAAAGATATTGTAAAATAAAATATCTTCAAGAAGAAATTTGGCCTTAAAAAATATCAAGAAGAAATTTGGACTAGATCGTGAATACTTACATGTTCAAATACATCCACAAGCAGCGAATAAATGTATAATATTTAAAAAAATTTATGTTAAATTAAAAAAAAGAGGAAGTCACAAAACATTAGAGATGCAAAATACACATGCAATAATTGTACTTACAGCTTTTCCGGGGTCTGCAAAATCAATACGAAGCTGCCCCATGGCTCTTATAATGGCCATTAAACTCTGAATGGTATTGCTGTACACAACAGGGCGATATTGCTCACATTCTTCTTTGGAATAGCCAGTTTCATGAATAATTTTCATTTGCTTGACAATGGTGCTCTTTCCAGATTCTCCGGCACCTGTAAATGAGGTAGAAATATGAAAAAAAAATTCACATTAAATGCTAAATTCTAATCATTCAAAAAATAAGGGATAATAACTATCATGACAGAATCGCCTTACAGAGAAATAGAAATGGTTCAGCAGAAGATTTTTTTCAAATGCTACCCAAAAATGAGCTACAGTAATCAAAACTTATATTTTAGCTGTGTCTGTTACTTTGCTTGAACTACTTTATATTTACTTAAAATTAACCCAAAAGAGTACATGAATTACGCACAATACCAAGACCAAACCATTAGAGCAAAAAAATTAATAAACATTCCACAAAAGAAAACGAGACAACTCAGACAGACAAGTCCAACATCTCTAGGTGCAATTCATAGAATTTTGAACGTTTGCATGCATGTTTGACTGTTTTTTAAATAAGCAAATAAGCAACGAGCAAGATTGGAAATGCTCAATGCAAATATGAGTCATTTTAAAGACCGTCTGGTAAACGACCCCAGCACAACAAAGTCCGTCCTTAAGCCTTAATCGCCGTTGAAGTAGACAAGAAATCGTAAAACCTTACCTCATAGTCCTGAAAAAATGAAGTACATGACAAAAATACCGAAAATTTTTAAACCGTATAAACTTAAGGCAAAATTGTTGTATTTGGTGTATTATAAAATAAATTTGCACCTAAAACGGCAGAAGTGCCTCTTAATTCAAATCAAGACACAACTTGGGTCATTATATAAACATCAGAGCAACGACCTCAGTACCTCAATCCTGTACCGCAATTTCATATAACTGAAGTAAATTTGCATTAAATACAACATTTTGGGATACAGTTAGTGTTTAATAAATAAAAAAAGGAAAAATACAAAAGAAGGAAACTGCAATGATTAGCTCATGATTTTTCGACAGTTTGGCCGTTACAACAGCAAATATAATGACAATGCTTCTCAAGTAAACATACTATGAGTCATGTCACAGATTTATACTAAATAGTACTTTTGAAAGATGAAAATTAAAAGTTGCATACCATTTCTACGGGAACGTTATAACAACATAATACTGAAGCGGTCCGTTAAAACTAACCAAAGTATACTCAGCCCACTAACTACTGCTAACAGCGTCAACATGAGTAAGGCTTCGATCAACATGAGCAACAATAACGTAAAATAAATGATGTTGTAATAATTGATCACAAAAAACACAAAGAAGCAGATTGAAATCGTTGATTATGATACATAATGCAACAACAACAAAAAAATAAATGCAATGGAATTCAAACGGTTAGTATGTTTCAGTGATTACAAAACGGTCGTTACGCACCTAATAAAAGTAGTTTCACTTCTCTTGCAGCTCTTTCCCCATCAGCTCGTAAGTCTTTGTCTATTTTCTTAGAGCGTGCTGCAGCTGCTTTGTCGCCCGATGTACTTACAGCGCACCCCATCTTAAATATATTAACACTTGTTGCTTCTGTGACTCCACCCGGTATCTCAGAAAGTATCTTCAATCACAAAGAACCTCTCAAGTATACTTGAGATGTTTCATTGAACACTCCACTATACACTATGTGTAAATTAATACACTACTCACTTGCAGGTCGAAAATTTATGTACAAAATACATCGAATAGCTAACATTATCCAAATTAACAGTGTACATAACGCATCACGACCTATTTGGCGTACACGGTATGAGAAATTTTGGAACCACACCAACAAATCGGACAACAAAAGCCATCAAGGGAACTTCCCTTCGAGAACAGAATCTATTTGCAGAGAAAAGTTACATTATCCATATTTTCTTAACTAAAACCTATTTTGAATACTTTTTTTCTTTTTATTTTCCATTTGGTTAGGTAGCAGTTGGCTAAATAACTGTTTTCAGAAAATTTTTTATTCCAAAGGCTCTCAAATGACTTTAAAGTTATTTAAGCGCGAAAATTGAATCGAGGGTTAATCTTTTTGCCCTTTTTGGGAGCTATTCGCATCGCCAGTCACTTACTAATAAAATAGAGTAAGGATTAATAAAATATCCCTCAGAGAACCGTGAAAATCACCATTTTGAACCATTTATCTTAAAATTCCGCATTTTAATCTCGCACCTACCACTTATCCTGGTTAGTTTTCCATACCCCCCACACACCCAGTTATTAGTTACCCCCCATCATTAATTCCTAGCTGCGCCCCTGATTTTGAGAGTACGTAAACTTTAATGATGTCATCAAATTTTATTTTAATTAATTATAAATTTAAAAAATACATTAATTCTCTGGGGCCAAGTAGAGTATAATCTTGTTTCGTCAATTGGATTCTGCCTGCAGTCTTTGATTTATTAGATGTGAATTCATGCCCAACTTCTTAAAGCGCGGGAGATAATAATATGCTTCATTCGCAAGTTCTTTCTATTTTCTCTCTAAGGGTAATTTTTTGATGTGTAGTCTTCATTGGCTTCTTTGATAGAATGAATAGGGAAATTGCATACTTTTTATAAACAGTATGCTGATATACTACAGTAAACACTTAGTACCGCAATATACTTTTTTCCGCTTAAAATTCAGTTTATACCCTAGAAAATGACTAAAAGTCGCCCGAGTTTCGCGGGCTAAAAAATACCGCCCCCACTAATCTTTGGCTGTGACGTCATAGTTCAGTACGAGTCCAAGATTCAAGCCCAAACTGCAGGTTTGGAAGAGCCACGTTGCGTTTAAAGGAGAACATGGGTGAAGTAAGGAAAAATTACAAGTGGTGCATTGTTCCTCTGTGCAATAACACCCCAGAAAAAATTTTCGTGTGCATTCCCACGGAGGAAATTAGAAGAAAAGCCTCGATGCAAGCCGTCTGTCGGGATGAGCGTTACGGAAAAATAAGAGTATAATAAACGGAATGATAAACCCGTGTGCTATGTGAGCGAAGATAACATTAATATAAATAATATTTCCATATTTCATTGACTGAATAACTTGAAACTGAGATTTTTTGATAATTCGGCCGCCGTAGAATAAAAACTCAACTTCCGAACAAAAATCGGGATAGGTGTTTCTCGATGGTTACGATGGACTCAAATTATTAAGGCACTTGTTGAATTTCAGTTACGGAAGGACATAGAAAATTCCATGATGTTTAAAATCAAGGGAGGAAATATGAAAATGTAGAGCAACGTTGATCCTCATGCATTCGAGTGCCAGCCAAGAAGACAGCGTTTTCTTCTACTGTCGGCGTCAAAATGATGTGCCGCTGTACTTTGCAAATTTATATCCTGGCTTCACTACATGCTATAAAAATGAACTATACGTCATTTTAAAGAAATTTTATCCTAAATTCTGATTTATTTTATTACAAAAAATTGAAAAATGTAGACACGGTCAGTGCAATAAATGACTCCGCGCACCGAAAAAATAGCCGTTTTGTCAACTTCATGAACTTTGCAACTCAACCTAAGGAAAACTACTACGTCTACAGCATTCATCTTCCACATTAATTTACACTCATCAGTGCGGATTAATAAAATGGCTTTAGGGTATTTTTAGAACTTATATTTTGTTATAAATTAATGAAAATATTTAAACATCTTGTCCCATAGTTTACCCCGAAAGATAAAGGAAGTTGTAGATGGAAAAAGAATAGAATCCAGAGGTGGTCACAAAAAATGAATCGCAGCATTCTTTGATTTTATTCTGCGCCGTTGCTTGCTTTTCAAGAAAAAGTTGAGTCACAAGAGGAATGTTCCGCGGCCTTTGATTTGGAAATTATGGAGATAAGAATGGACATGTGTGGATCAGCAATTTCCATTTAGTTGGTTGTCAGGATAAACCAAGGATCCATTTAAAGGTTGTCAGGCCATCGTATAAAGATAGGACTGATGTGCACCACCGGGGAAATGGTGTGTTTGAGGGAAAGTCAAACCCAAAGTTGCCCAAAGAATGTGCAGTTCTATGTTGCTCTTTCCCCAGTTAAAACCAAATAGATATTGGATTGGGATGATATTTTCACCACGGGTTCCAATGATAGTGAGAGTGCAGGTGATCACGGTCATCGTCGAAAGTCATCCCTCTAGGATTTCCGATACGGAATTTTTAAGTGACAACCGATCGCAATGACGATGAGCTCGCCTTTAGAGAAGGTTTCAGATATATCGTGAGAAAAGCTCCCAAAATGTATTAAAGACTCTGTTTGGAAAACATGCACATTTTAATGCTAATTTAGGAAGTATTTCATTTCAAAAGTAACTTATTAACACCTGAAGACGTTGTGTTTATTATATTGATCGAAGTGCGATTGACCGATTCTTTCTGCAGAATAGGAAGTGGCTTCGGGGTTTTTAGTCACAAGATGGTAGATTGTGTTGGAAGTTCGTCTATATTATCGCTACTAAATTGAAACATTAATAGTCTGGCTTCCTCAAAGCTTCCTGTCGCCCTCCAGGCAAGGTATTTTTAAGTTGAAAGTATCATCGACAGCTTCGAGGCGGAAATAAGTTCACCATAAGACTCGACCGGACTGCCAAAAGAATACACATTTCATATGAGTATACGCTTTCGCCAATATTATACGCAAGTCTCACTTTGTTATAAACTATAAAACATTACAGATGCACATCAGCTACCTTTCCATTTCTCGGCATCGACTTTCCGAGCCGACGAAGTCTACAGTTTCACTAAAATACCCTGTTATCATGATGGAATCAGTAACAGGAAGCTTGCTTGGATCAGCCTAAGAATAACCATATGCCTTCATCTTTACGCAATCCATCGCTTTCAATGGAGGAGAAATAGATCAAATAATAGCCCTGAAGTCACAATGAACAACTCCGATAAGTCTGCACTTCAATAAATGAATCATAACCACGCCGTCGCATGTATTCAAGTATGCAACCTATACTATGGCCGTGCCGCCGTGCCTCGTACTGAACTATGACGTCACTTTTCTACCAGCCAATCATCGGGCGTTTTCGCTTCTCACTTGCATTTGAAAATTCTCGTAAACTTTGATGCATTAAATATCGCAAACCACGTCATAAAATAATAAAAAAACTTTCACCGAGGTATGCAAACATATATTTTTATATAATTTTGGGGCTATTGATTATATCTGAAATGTATGCAAGTTCCCTATTGTCAGCAACGTTTCATTTCCATGTGATGATGAATGTATCATAGTGCATCAATGAACAAGGGCGGATCCAGGATTTTTTTCCTGGGGGTGGGGCACCAGGGTTTGACTGGCAAACAGTCTCCTCATATTTGATACTAAAAACTACATGCAATAATTAGTCAACGAAATATACTCTTAATTTTAATATCAAAGTTTTTAATGTGTAAATTTATATAACTTTTATATTAAAATGTAAAATTTATTGATATTTGCATTAAAAATCTTGTCTATTTTAAATTGTGTGGGGGGAGGTACGTGCCCCCATGTCTCCACCCTAAATTCACCTATGTCAATGAAGACACATAGTGTACATATTTTTCCTGAATGGGGCAATGTCAGAAAAGCAGGTAAAAACATTGGTCAACAACTTAGAGGTGATAACAAAGGGTGTATGGTAACAACTGTGTTTTTGGCAACAATAATTTGAAAAAAAAAATTATCATTAAATTAATCCCGACTGACACATCACAGTACCAGTAGGACATGGGTGTGTCTCATATGAAACCAAAATCTGAAATAGCCAGTTTCTCCCAGAATTAGAGTTTATGTGGGAACTTGATGAAACCCCAATTCTGTCCACAATGTGTTGATGTAACCTCTTCAGACCTGAAAGTGTATTTACCTCAGAAAATTTGCTTTTTCCTCATTTTTCTATAGAAATATAGTACGGAAAAATATTAATTTGTTAAAATAGTTGTTTAATCTTTTAGATATATATGAGGCCATGCAGTGGCATAGCCAGGAATTTCGTTCAGGGATGATGGGGGGGGGGAACAAAACCAGGGGGGAAAATTTTTTGAAAAACCAGGCACTAAGTAATGGGTTTTAAACTAATTTTAACACTTTTCATAATCGAAAAAACTTAATTTGCTAAAGAAACATTTTGTAAATACCGGATTTTTCAATATTTTGTTTTCTTTTATGAAGGACAATAGTTGTGTTTTTATATTTCGGAGAGGGGGGGAGAGATCTGGCACCTCATCCGTCCAGCTCTGTTTCCGACCAACTGCCCTTTCCAGGCTACGTCCTACCTATATACGCAGCCGGCAGACCTCGAAAAGCCTGCCGACTTGGCCTGCCGTTTTGGTAGTTAAACCCCCCCCCCCCCCAGAGGTCAGAGAAATTTTTAAGTTTAATCCATTTTACGTAATTGGATTGATATTACTAATAAGATAGTGTAAGGATTAATAAAATATCCCTCAGAAAGCCGTAAAACTTACCATTTTGAACCATTTATCTTAAAATTACGCAATTTATTAACCCTTTTACTGCCATCCCATTTCAGGAGGGATGTACGAAGACTGCCACGGCTATTTTCCGGAATTAGCAACATTTCAGATTTGAAAAATTTTCAGCTACTTAATTTTATTTAATACGTGTAGATTTTTTCCCAATTCTTAAGATATATATTTACATCTTATAACCATAGATAGATTATGGGGATTTACATAAATTACAGCCGTTAAAAAGGCCACAATCACGAAAAAAAAGTTAAATAATTTGGGCCCATAAATCGGTCCCTGGCAGTTTTCGCTCAACTAGCGAGGGCCGATATATCGCCCCGGTGGCAGTAAAAGGGTTAATCCTGCACCTACCACTTATCCTGGTGGGTATTCCATACCCCCACACACCCGGCATTGGTTACACCCAAACCCCCCAGCCTTAATTCCTAGCTGCGCCCCTGGAAGAGAGGGATGGAAAACAGCTGAGTATGTTCAAGTACAGAATGTATAGAATACAATAAGAGCGGCGATCATCACTTGGAGATACTCATAGATCAGGAAATGGTAAAAAAGCAGAAAATCTCAAATGAAAATTTGCTGCTTTCGTTTCCCGGGTCAAGAAATGTCCAAATGCATATTTTCATCTTTAGTAGGGAAAAGGTTAATAATTTATAAATTAATAATTATTGTTAAATAATTTCATTACAAAAATAAAATAACTTTTTTAATAAACTTTTCAAATTTTGCCACCCCCTGAAATATGCTGCTAGGGTCACGTACCCCCTCAGCCCCGCCCTAGTTCCCTGCATCTGCCTCCAGAAGATCCCAGGGCAGGTGGGAGGTTCCATCCCAGTCAGACTTCCTCCCGCATTTCATTGACTGAGCTGCTGGTGAGGAATTGGCGGAAGTAGGTTGGGGTAGGGGCATGGGTGATGAGAACTCGAGGGAGAAGTGGTCGGTCTCGAAAATCTTCTTGCATGTGGTGGGAGAGGGCACATTAAATGAGGAAAGTTGTTGAATATCTGATGGGGAAAGAATTGCACTAGGAAAGGACCACGCCTTCCAGAAAGTGGTTGATGAAAAACAGGGCATTGGTATCGGCTTTGATGTCATTGGTCTGTCAATCTCATGTGATAGGGAGGTTGAAATCATGGAGGAGTTGCAGCTCGCCCTGTGTGATTAAAATGATTGACTCAAGACATGTCTCCAGCAATGGAATGCCACTTGATGGGAGAGAGTCAGCAATGGGTTTTTTGGACGTGAATTCCACATCCACCCTGAAGCTGAATTTTTTGCCTGGATTATCACGCATCCATTTTTGAGGTTGAGATGTTGAGTGGCCATAATGGAGGAATTAATTGCCAGTTTGAGAGCTTAAGCTCAGGCATTTCATAGGGAATAAATTTATTCCCTATGAAATGCCTGGTGACTACATATTAAGTCTAATTTACTTTCACCCTTTGAATAAGGTCATACCAAAGTCACAGGGGCCTCAAGAGACATTTTATAGAGCTTGCTTATAAGACTCCAAACGTTTCAGTAATGAAATTGTAAAACAGGGCCAGGGTTGAGGCTGACATCCCCTAATAGGAGGGTGAGCAGGTTCCATCCAGAATACCACTGATTCGAGGTTATCCTATGGGAACATCCTCTCGGTAAGCGGCCTGGCGGCTGCCAAAAAAGTTTGAGGTGGCTTACATTAAAAAATTGAAATAAAAATGAAGTGAAGTAGTATCACTCCATACCAGCCGTGCCTTGAGCATGATTCATAAAACTAAGTCAGGTGATGGTACTTATTTTTTCATTATTTTCCTCATTACAGGAGGTATGAACCCCCTCAGCTCTCCAATTGCAAAAGCCCCTAAGAGACCTGCTTCCTAGCAAATTATGAGATTAGGAGGTATCTAGTAGCTCCTTCCAACCCTCTGGCATGAATAACTTTCTGACATCTAGAATTCTCCCATTAACTGTCTGCCATGTCCTCAGTTTTTGTAGCTGAATCTGTATTTATATTGATGGAGGTCTGCAATATGTCCTCCTCTGATTCATTGGTATACCATGCAAATGAGACTGCCTGCGGTCATCTATTTAGTGTCTGTTGGAGGCTATAACCTCTTTAGTCCCATTGTATCATATCCATGTGTATATGTAAGGCACTCAGGGACATGTTTAGCCCAATGCATAGAGCAGTTGTCCTCTGAACCACAATCTAGTGGATAGAGTACTTGGCTTGGATTCTGGAGGATTCCAGATTCAAATCCTGGGGCAACCCCAAAAAGAGAACCCCATAGTGAGAGGGCCAGGGAAAGAAACTGGCCTCCCTACCTTAGAAGAGCGTAAATTTGCGTAAAGTAAAAATTTAAAAGAGAAGAGCATTAGTATACATAACAACTCAAAAGAGAAGAGACAAAAGACTGGGCTGCTGATAGTATACCAGCGCTTCCGAATGTTGTGATGAGTGACAGTCAAGAACTTATGGAATTCAGATGCGGGCAATTATAAATTCAGGAAAATAACAGTAATAAAGACATAAGAGGATGAGGCTGATGAAAGACATGGTTCTCTTGGAGCAAATTTGTTGGATTAAGCCTTCTTTTGTTTTCAGCTGAGAGAGATGGCCAATGTCTCCAACATTCTGATACCTGAAATGGCCTATGTCTTCAGGTATGTCAATTAAAGATGTTTGAATCAAAAATCAACATCCTTAGGGGGACAGTCATTTTGACTTGGCTGAATTGACTGGATGGAAATCGACAAAGCCCTCCATCAAAAAGAAATGAGTGACCTTGAGCAATACCCAGTTTCCAAATAAAAAAAATATATTTTCTCACGAGGTCACAGTTGCTCCACCATTTTATATCTACACAAGGCATGATGGTACCCTGTCAAGTAAAATATTCCATGGGTTATGAAATCCCCATTTTTGATCTCCAGGTGGGAGCAACCCAAGAGAGTACATCAGACCAGTGTGACCAGCTTTTAAAGATACACATAAGGACTGTGAGATTGCTTTGTACTTTTGGAAGAATGGAAAACTTGATGGTGAAAATTAGAAGAAAAAACCTCTACATACAATCAGAAAATGAATCATTTGAGTGAAGGAGACATTTGGATTGGATGTTAAAGGGTTATACACACAGGATCTTTAAATGGAAATGCTGGAATCAGATGAGTGCTCAGAAAGAGCACCAAAATCCATGAGAAAAGCTTCCTGCAGTATCATGGAAGGAGAGCAACAGTTGCCAACAAAACATTTAAAAATCATATCTAAATAAGAGACGAGGAAAATGGAAGGAAACAAAATAGAATATAAAATACACAATATTGCAGTGAAGCAGAGGTCGAAGAACAAGATGATAGACAGCAAAATCTAACCTAGAAAACATAATGACAGAGACCATAATAAGGTAATGATGATATGCCATCTTAGGTTTCAGAAAAAGGAGAAAACAATGAAGAACTTGAGGAAACAAGAAAAACTGGACAAGTTTCAACATTTGCTGGCATATCCAGAACAGATAACTGGCATGGTTGTGATATCAGCCATAATATCAGCCTTTGTATTACTACCTGCTCAGTGCTCAGTGACAGACACCTTGACATCACCAATGACATGAATTATCAGTGTTTAGTTATGTTGAGTTTATTTTAAAGCTATCACATGTAGTTCCACCAGAGATCCCCCACACACTCATTTCCAACCCCTTATTTTTTACACCTCACCCTCTCCCTCACAGCCACCCTTTCCCCTCCACCTCTTACCCTACTGACTATATGATACACATAATTAGTCTGAGAAATAACTCCCTGGACTAGGAATCTAAGCATGGACCTGGATTTCCTGGCCACGGTGTAGACCACTACACTATGCAGGTTCTTAAATTCCCATGGTAATTTTAAATAAACCATATTTACCACCAAGCGTGGCATTAAGCGCTGGTACCTATGGCGTTCACCTTCCAGTAGTGGTTTCTTTGAAGCCCATATTCCCTTGCTTTGCCATCCTTGATGGACCACTACGGGCTCAGCACCTAGTACCATTGAACCTCAGCAAAATTGCCATGGGAATTAAAGAACCTCGATAGCGTAATGGTCTGCACCATGGCCTGGAAAGCCTACGGTCTGTGGTTCGATACTCAGTCCACGGGAAATTTTTCTCATGGCAATTAGCAAGAATTTCAACGCCATTGATGCGGCAGGTTTGAAATGAATTACATTGCTATATGGTATTTAACCTGGCATAAGCACTTAAGGGACAGCTTTTTTCCAACAAAAAAAGAACTTTCATACCATTTATTCCAATTGCACATTTTAAACATTAAAATTACATAACGTATAGCATTTATGAGTACACAAATTTATGGTAAAAGAGAAAAGTGTTCACAAGATCACAAGTTGGATGTCCAACATCCACCAAAATATTAAATACATAAAAATGGAATTTATTCCTTCTGGAATTGAGATTCCAGGCAGTAAATGCCCACTGGGCACTGGTTTCTTGAGTCATAGTCGACCCACTCGCACTCAGTAAGGTCTACGTCCAGGTAAACTTCGCCAGATTCTGCTTCTACCACCCAGCCTTCCTAGAATAGTAAAAATCAATGTCACTATGACAGACAATAAAATTGCCATTGTAGACCATTAAAAAAAATCATTGACCCACTAGCTTTCAAGCACATTCTGCAATACAAAATTCAAAGAGGAAAATAGCTATATTCCTCTCTGTACACTCTGTGCCTACAACAAGTAGGAGATGATGATGATTTCTGTCCCTCAAAACTCTTGATTTTAGTGCTGAATAATGTTATTTTTATCATACCTGTCAATATTAAAACTCTTCATCAACAACATAAGTAAATTGGTTATAGTTTTTTCTTCATTAATAAAACAAAAACTTTGAAATAATCACCCCAGTGATATGAAGAGATGAAGTGAAGTAGTAATTAAAAATGGTAGGCATTTGTTCATGCTGAGTCAGGAATTGATAGCAGTTTGATTATTTACAATCTTAAATTCCTCTCATAGAGTATTCTCATTATGAACCATTGTTCTTCATAACTTCCCACATGGAAATTCTGATAAAAATTGATCAGGTATGACCACGAATTAAATCAAGTCCAATCTGATTACATCAGATCTGTTTTAACTTGACCAGGTCTGCTCGCAAGCTACACAAATAATGCACAATCTAATATTAATTTAAATGCTCTAATTTAATCGACACACATAATGTACAAGCTAATTTCATTAAATTCCAGATCAGACCTGATATAACTCAGTCGATTTAAACCACATCAGAACTGGAATTAAATTAAGTCTGATCTAATTAGACAAGTACTAGGTTCCCAACTTGGGTTTGGAGACTTCAATGGGTGACGTTTTTGCAAGATCATAAGTATGCAATGCAACATATACACTCTTTGATAATTTTTTCTAGCACTTTAAAATAGCCCCACACTTGAAATTAGGCAGCTAAGCACCCAGCAGGAAGTGTTTCATGGAAAAATTTTAAAAACCAAAGTTTCTAACTCCCAAATAATTTTGAACGATGACTTTCTAGACAGTGTATACCAACGGATGCTGACTTTACCCTCTATTTAATTAATCTAACCGACTTTCTCCACATGAATAGGTTATAACTGTGAGCTAAATATATAGGATATGCTTATTTATACTACCTATATTGTAACTGATGCCGTTTGGCGAGGTTCAAAGGTAATTTTAAATCAGCATTCACTAGGGAAGGAGAGCTGACACAATATTGTGTGTGAGAGTTTGTGTGTGCATAAGGAAGCATGAATGGACTCAGGTGTAAAGTGTTCCCCCCTTCCTCCCACGATTCCCCCCGCTTCCCGATTTCGGGTTTTTTCCGTGTTGCCCGTGACCAGTGAATAGGGGATGATGTAATCTGCAACCCCACCCTCTATAAACTCAGAGCATGCTTCGGCAACCCCCCCACCCAATGTTGACGATTCGAAGAAAATCTGCCTCTTTCCGGGTTTCCCCCACCTGCCTCAATCCCAGAAAACCAACCCTCTCTGGGTTATAAAACCTGAGCGTATTCCAGCTTGGAAGAACACATCATTCCCAGCCTTGTATTGCTGCCGAAGGCCCTGCCAGTCAGCTAAGACACATCCTACTTATTATGTGGAGGAGAGGCAGAGAAAGGAACGAAACATGGAGGTCAGACTGAGAGGTGAAGAGTGGCAAAGTAGAGGAAACAGGAAAACAGACGATAGATTTCCCGCGTCCAGAGGAAGAAAGTCACCCCACGACATCCAGATTTAAATATTCTCTCAGCCCAACGCGAATGAAGACACATCGACCCCAACAGGAGCCAGCCAAGGAGGTCATCCCCATGACTGATAGCCGGAGAGCCGATAAGTAAAACTGTCATCCCCCAAGTTAAGAAGATTCACGAAGAAATCCCATTTTCCCCATTCAAGAAGAGAAGAACCGTGAAGAAGACCCATTGCCCCATAAGAATAGGGTGGTTTCCTATTATTTTTTTATTGCCTAAATGGAAAGATTATTACTCCTGGAGTACGTATTTCACGCTTTTAGATTTTTAAATGACGATATCTATTTTTCGCGATCAGATGAAAAGTGAACATTTTCAAGCACGCGAAAACGCGATGCGTAAGTATGAATGCCAGGAAATCTCTCTGTACGACGTATTTCTGGTTCCCGCTGCCGCCCTGTGAGGTGACCTTGAGGCGAGGCTTAGCGCTGATACGACGCAGGCTGCTAGAGGGCAGCTGAGTACCCTGCTGGCTGGTAGCGCTTGGCTTAAATAAGGATTATTAATACCTTATCAAATGAAGAAAACTTTCCGACCCTAGCCAGTTTTAACAAGTGATTATTGAGACGTGTTTCCCTGAGTTCTGCGCCTCATGCATGCATTGGTAATCTCAGACGATGTAAAACTCCTATCTACTCGTATAGAAACTAGGTCCCTGTGATGTCAAGTGGAGTGGAATCGTATGGGCGCCAATCTGTCCCTTTTCAAATGAGGATAAAATTGGACCATTGCCATTCGTCTAAACCGGTATTTCTAAAACGAAATAATTTGTATGTTATGAATACACTAATGGTGGGTAACGAATCGCTATCAATGCCTTTCGTTTTCTTTGATGAAGGAAACTACCCTATCGTCCCTTGCATTTTTTAAAAATTCATTTTGCCCTTCCATTGCCCGTGAATGTGTGAATATTTTTAGTATTTAGGACAGAGTATCTAGGAATAGTATTGGCGTTTTCATTTCAATTACTTCTGCATTCAAGCCAGCTATTCACAAGAAGAGAAGATTCTTGTTTATTTTTTTGTATTATAATTGTCATTTGTTTTGGGTAGATCTAACTAATTTAGTTCTTTTTTCACTGGTCAGTAGTGTGCTTTACAGTAAAGAAAAACGGTCAATTTCATGTGTTTCAGTGTATTTTTCCTTGCTGACTTTTGCATTAAATGTTTTGTTGAATTTGTATGTGTAGCAAGCCTTCATTCTTTTGTGCATGCCAGCAAGCAATCAGCAAAGAAACCCACCCCACACCCACTTTCCCCCCTCTTTCTTCCTTCCCCTTCCCTTTCTCCCAACCCATGACCTGTCCATCCTGGACGAACCCTCCTACAGTCCCAACCCCCCAACACATTATAATATCTACTCATGAAGATTTATGCAATCTTGGCCTATTAGTATGAAAAAAACCTTCTTCCCCTTAGCACGTGCAAAATAACTCCTTATACTTGCTGTCCAAGCGGACACTACTGGTGTATTGATAGAGGCAGGGCTGGGAAAAATACAAGCTGAGGAGTATTTGAAATACGAAATAGAAAATACTAATGTATTTAAAATACGTATTTTAAAATATTTATATTTGAAATACTGCTCAGCCCTGACCCCCTATTTTAAGTGGTACCCCCTTGCAATAGAAATTATACCTAAAAACCTTAGAAGCAGCCTAAAGAATTCCTAAGCTGCAAAATGTAACACTGCTAGATTCTCAAGCCACCAAGAACAAAAAAAAATACGCTAAAACATCAGTACACCACAGTCTCTGAACAGAACCTCTTAACTTCCTTCCTGGATACTGGATGAATACCCCTAACATTGGACATGTCGGTATATTAGAGATACATTGGAACATTGAAATACTGTAAGCTTGTATCCTTTTCCAACATTTTCCTCCATGGTTTTATTTTTTTGAAGCCCATATTAATGACGACTAAAAGACAGAAAATGGGAAGTTATCTCAAGATAAAGTGTGGT
The DNA here is from genome assembly GCF_921293095.1 of Ischnura elegans. Taxonomy (NCBI): domain Eukaryota; kingdom Metazoa; phylum Arthropoda; class Insecta; order Odonata; family Coenagrionidae; genus Ischnura; species Ischnura elegans. The sequence goes on from NC_060259.1 coordinate 41,983,776, forward strand.
GGTGTTTGGAGGAGGCGACCGACAACTAAGGTCATTTGTGCCATGAGGGAAGGGTAGGTAAGGAAGGGTGGAGAGAAACTCGGTGTTGGCGTTAGCCTGCTCTTAACGAAAGGCACCAAAGGGACCATGGCATAATGTCCAATCTGAGGGACAGAGCGTTGCGCTTGAAATGTCCCCCACACGACATTCAAGCAGAGATTGGGCAGCCTCTGCAAATAGGGTAGTTTCCTTCATCAAAGAAAACGAAAGGCATTGATTGCGATTCGTTACCCACCATTAGTGTATTCGTAACACACAAATTATTTGGTTTTTGAAATACCGGTTTAGACGAATGGCAAGGGTCAAACTTTATCCTCATTTGAAAAGGGCCAGATTGGCGCCCATGCGATTCCACTCCGCGTGACGTCACAGGGACCTAGTTTCTACACGAGAGGATAGGAGTTATACATCGTCTGAGGTTACCAATGCATGCATGGGGCACAGAGCTCAGGGAAACATGTCTTAATAATCACCTATTAAAACTGGCTAAGGTCGGAAAGTTTTCTTCGTTTGATAAGGTATTAATAAACCTTTTTTAAGCCAAGCGCTACCATTCAGCAAGGTACTCAGCTATCCGCTAGCATCCTGCGTCCTATCAGCGCTGAGAGCCTCGATCAAGGTCACTTCACAAGGAGAGAGGGGGAACCAGAAATGCGTCGCACGGACTTTCCTACTTACGCGTCACGTTTTCGCGCGCTTGAAATTTTTCACTTTTCATTTAATCGCGAAAAATAGATATTGTCATTTAAAAATCTAAAAGCGCGAAATACGCACTCCAGGAGTAATAATCTTTCGATTTAGGCAATAAAAAAATAATAGGAAACCACCCTATTCTCTGCCACCGCCGGGATTTGAACCCAAGCCCACTAGGTGGGAAGTCAGCACTCTAGCCACCACACAAACCCCATCCCCTCCTGTTGAGGCCCAAGCTCTGCACACAAAATGCAGAGAGTGAAAGAGAGGCATACCAAAAATAACAAATATGTATGTACTTCCAAAATTGGCTTAACAAATTAGAAATAAACATCTTTTATTATACATTTTACTTACCCCAGGAGCATATTCCACCGGCTCCATGCCCCTGCAATCAAACTTAATTATAGTTGAGAATGCTGGCGGCTCACTTGCTACATATGCTTGCTCACTCTTGGGCATAACCACTGAAATAAAACACATTCATAAAATTAAGAATGCACCAACAGCATTGGTCACCATTCAGCCAAATGGCCAAATTTCACAGTCATTTAGTACTATAACAGCCAACACAGGTCATCGGCTATCCAAAATTTCCAGTATAGTATCCTGTGATTCAAGGATACACACACGTAACATGGAGCCACTGTCCCAGAAGGAAGGATCCAGTGGTGATCCAAATCAAGTACATATACACAGGGGATAGCAGCAAGACGAACACCTGGTTATGCATGGAAAGCATAAGATTCTGAGGTAATGAAGGATAGAGCTGGGGTACATATACATATCATATGAGACCCAGATATCATATGAGATCGGAAATGCACTACTAACAGACCGAAGCTCAACTATGCGAAGCCAACTGGTACGACGGCTTCGATTCTAGCTGTTAAATTTAAGTATACCGGGACTAGCCACGGTGATAACTTTACGGGAGTCACCCGCAATGCACAATTGTGCGAAAAATCCACAGAGAAAAAAATCATTCGCCTTGACTGGGATTCGAACCCGGATCCCTCTATTTCCGGCCGAGTGCTTTAGCCAGTTAAGCTACCGAGGCGTCATTCTTCCCTGTGAAATGCGCACAATTTGGACTGCTCGTCGCATAATATGCTCGGCAGTCCATACCACCATGTCCGGTATAGTCCACAAATTTCCACAGGGAAGAATGACGCCTCGGTAGCTTAACTGGCTAAAGCACTCGGCCGGAAATCGAGGGATCCGGGTTCGAATCCCGGTCAAGGCGAATGATTTTTTCTCTGTGGATTTTTCGCACAATTGTGCATTGCGGGTGACTCCCGTAAAGTTATCACCGTGGCTAGTCCCGGTATACTTAAATTCGTCAAGAGAGAACACCCCTTGTGTTCAAAGTTCGGGCTTTACTCTCCGGCTGTGGTGCCATGCGCACGATTTGGACTGGTCGTCGCATAATATGCTCGGCAGTCCATACCACCATGTCCGGTATAGTCCACAAATTTCCACAGGGAAGAATGATGCCTCGGTAGCTTAACTGGCTAAAGCACTCGGCCGGAAATCGAGGGATCCGGGTTCGAATCCCGGTCAAGGCGAATGATTTTTTCTCTGTGGATTTTTCGCACAATCTAGCTGTTAAGACGATGTTATTTATGATACAATAATTGGCATGGCAAACTAACCACTTCCATACCATATGCTTTTAAACAGATGTGTATTTAGAAAATAAAGAATATACTATATGAGAGCTTTCAAGTCTCCAAAATCCAATAAAAGATGAACAAGAGGTGGCCATGATGGAAAATAAGAACCAAATTTACACGGTTTGTCTTATGCATTAAAAAAATCTTTCAATCACCAAACTCCCACACTAAGCTATTCATAAAGAAACATGGATATCTCGAAATGGAGCCACCACATACCAAATAGACTATATATTAATTGATAATAGAAGGGTAAAGTCATTGTCTCCTAACCCAGTGGTCATATCTTATGTCCCTCTATAAGTCAAATAGCTCTGCTCTTGGCAATGCAAGTGGCAACTTTTGAGAAACCATTTAAATGCACCATGGGTGACCAGTGACTAGCATGAGAATTCTCAATTGTAGTACTTTTGGAATAAATACCAGCACAGCAAACAAATCACAAGAGACAATATGATATGCATGGGTTCACAAACAACCCTATGACATGGTCAGATCTCTTTACACCACAGAAAAAAACAGGAAATCAATTAGTCTAAGTATAGTAAAATTTATGATATAAATCTGTTAAATATAAAATATCATGATTTGAAGATTTTGAAATTAAGGAATTTCTCTGCTAAATTCATTGAACTGTTTCACTGACACTGAATTTAAATATGATGAAGAATAGAAAACTTAAAGCAGACATATTTCCTGTAGTAATGCAATAACAAAATCTTGAATTAATGTACTTACATACAGATCGGACACGGCCACAAAAATGGCATTTAGATGCCAAATTAGCCTTCCCTCTACCAACATCAGTCTCCTCATCCGCATTAAACTCCATATATTGTGCGCTCATCTCATGGCAAGAGCTGCAAGCAAACTAGAAGGGATTGAAAATAGATAACATTAAAAATAAAGCCTTACCTATTTTACACGATGCACAAAGGTTAAGAAAGGACTTCGCTGTTTCACAAAATAAAATATATTTGCGATCGGTTTCGATACAGCGTATCATCATCTGGCAATTACAAGTATCAGTACATAGAATTTATACCCTTGATAGGTAAACCCTTATATCCTTCAAGGGTATAAATTCTATGTACTGATACTTGTAATTGCCAGATGATGATACGCTGTATCGAAACCGGTCGCAAATATATTTTATTTTGTGAAACAGCAAAGTCCTTTCTTAACCTTTGTGCATCATGAAGGAGTTTCACCATGTTACGCCAACCACCATCGCATTTATTTTACACGAGTCAGCTCCTCCAATGATGAGCGGTTATATTTAATTTTAGCCACCAGCCAATCTTTGAGTGACCAAGGAGCATTGCAGGAAGTGCTCCTATTATCCTTGCATATTAAGTATTATCCTTGCATTTCAATCACCCTGCTTTCTCAAGAGCTCAATTTTTTGGAGCCATCACAACCTGGGCCAGCAACCAGTACACTTCATGTCCCATGCAACACCATTTACTAATGAAATTAAATCATAAAACTATAAGCAGAAAATCATGCAACTAATATATAGAGGGTTGATACATGCTAAATCGTTATGAATTTATTCACAGGTAAGGAAAGAGCTCACTCAAGATTAAGCCACAGGCACATGAAAGGCAATTTTCAGGGCAGGGGGGATCAGTTCCTTCCTCTGTTTCATTATGGAGCGAGGATTTTTGTTTAATAGTGCCCTAAGGCTTCACTTGGATTTTAAATGGAACTCTTCAATCAGCAGTAGAACAGTCAACCCACTAGGTCAGGGGTGGGCAATAGGGTAGTTTCCTTCATCAAAGAAAACGAAAGGCATTGATTGCGATTCGTTACCCACCATTAGTGTATTCATAATACTAAAATTATTTGGTTTTTGAAATACCGGTTTAGACGAATGGCAAGGGTCAAATTTTATCCTCATTTGAAAAAGGCCAGATTGGCGCCCATGCGATTCCACTCCACATGACGTCACAGGGACCTAGTTTCTACACGAGAGGATAGGAGTTATACATCGTCTGAGGTTACCAATGCATGCATGGGGCACAGAGCTCAGGGAAACATGTCTTAATAATCACCTATTAAAACTGGCTAAGGTCGGAAAGTTTTCTTCGTTTGATAAGGTATTAATAAACCTTTTTTAAGCCAAGCGCTACCATTCAGCAAGGTACTCAGCTACCCAATAGCAGCCTGCGACGTATCAGCGCTAAGCCTCGCCTCAAGGTCACCTCACCAGGCGGGAGGGGGAACCAGAAATACCACGTACGGAGATATTTCCCGGCATTCATACTTAAGCGTCGCGTTTTCGCGCGCTTGAAAATTTTCACTTTTCATTTAATCGCGAAAAATAGATATTGTCATTTAAAAATCTAAAAGCGTGAAATACGTACTTCAGGAGTAATAATCTTTCGATTAAGGCAATAAAAAAATAATAGGAAACCACCCTATTGTTTGGGCTCAAGGGCCACTTAGTATGAGCGAAGGTTATCCAAGGGCCGCAACATTTACAATGATTTCAACATTATATTTAATTTCAGAAAAGAAATATAAATTTTATAATAGAAATTAAACAATAGTGGTAATTCTATTTAACTTATTTACATATTTGGTTAACTAAGTGGTGCCGACTCCATGGGGACTGGGGGGGCCCAAGCCCCCTCAAAAGTTGGTTATTGTGTGAGGAAAAAATGTGTCAGGCTTGTCGATTTTCCCCGGAGTGTACAGATATCGAGATTCAAGTTATCAAGGTTCTAATGTTGATCATACAGCTCTTCTAAAATGCTTAAAAAACTTTTAACTCATTACTTATAAAATTTCCGTGGGCAAGATTCCCGGTTGGGGCCCACCCAATATTTTTTGTAAGTTGGCACAACTGGGTTAACTGTATATTAGTTAGATTTTTAGCTGCTAGCACATTTAATTACACAATCAATTTAATGAGGCATGAGTACCCAATCACATTTTTTTAAAATTCTGTGTCCCACCATCACAAACACTGTGGCGGGCCACAATTTGCCCACCTCTGCACTAGGTCATCACCCTCCTGAGTAAGGAGTGCAGAAACAGAAACTGGCCAAAGAGAGACTTATTGGTATGGTATGGTATTTGGAGGGGGCGACCGACAGCTGAGGTCATTTGCGCCATGAGGGAAGGGTGTGGAAGGAAGGGTGGAGAGAAACCCAGCATCGGCGTTAGCCTGCTCTTAACAAAAGGCGCCAAGGGGACCACAGCTTATCGTCCCATCCGACGGACGGAGTGTATCACTTGAAATGTCCTCCACACAACATTCAAGCAGGGATCGGACAGTCTCTGAAAATTCTCTGCCACTGCCAGGATTTGAACCCGAGCTCGCAGGGTGGGAAGCCAACACTAGCCACCGCACTAACCCGATCCCCCGAGAGAGACTTATTACTAAGTTTTGCTGCTAACTTTTTGAAAGGATAAATACACTATGGGGAAGGTGAAGTCACTCTGCAAAGGGGCAGGCGTGGGACAGAAAGCCGCTCACAGCTGTTTATCATTTTCGCCAGTTTATTTTTGTCAGTCTTGGTGGCGGCAGGGTTAAATTCTCGCCAGCTTAACTTAAGGTCGTGAGTTTGAGTTCAGTCAGGATAGGAAATTTAACCTAGGATAGGAAATTTACTCCCTCGACATGGTTATGTATGCCTTCATATTATCCATGAAGGATTTGACTTTACCTAGATATAAAGCATTTATTGTTATCATTATTATTTTCCATTTCATAAGTTCCTTCAACTCTGAATTAGACAAACTTTTTTCTAATATCCATAGTTCAAACATGGTTCTCTTCCAGGTCTTCTCCGTGCAATTCTATCCTACGCTTTTCACATTTAATTGAATTCCTCATATTCTCAACCATACTTCAGGCAATATACAACTTCATTTCTCAGATGACTAAATTTTCCCTCCCGTAGATTGAAGGCTTCATGGCTCCAATGGCATTATTTTCTCCTCTCATTTCTATAAAGTCCTCTGTCGCCCATGAAACCAATATGCTCCAAACATAGTTCATACAATGCTCCAAACGAAGCTTTTAAATCAGTTTTCCTCACACATTTCAGTTACTTCAGGGCCACCTTTGACTTTTTCCACTAGTCATTTCTAATAATTAAAACATTAATTTTCCAGAGAGGGCAGGCTTATCTTCACCTCCCTGTAAGGGTAACCTGCCCAGGTGCAACTCAAACCCGCACACTGGAAGGCGAGGACTTCACCCTACTGCCGCCAAAGCCTGTAATCTTACATCAGTACTCTATTATCTGTTAAGTACTACCGTTTACTCAGACTTAAACTGCAATTCATTAACAGAATTAGGTAGATGGAAGGGCAAGATAGGGTATGACAAAAAACATTCCCCAATTTCTCTTAACTTTCAAATCAAGAAATTTAAAATTTGCTGCCCACTTTTCATGAGTTAGTGATGCCAATAGAGTTCTGGTTCATTTTCTCATACAGGTAGAATTGCTGATTGAGAGAAGAGTGTAAACAACAAAGAACCATGGGAGGCTTATGCGTGGAAGGCAGGAGTAGCTGACAATCTGTGACCAGCTAAGTAGAATTTCGTGATGCCATCCACGGGGTTGTGCCATAAGAATCATGATAAAAATAATAAAATGTAGGCACAGCACCTTACTACTTTTTGAGTCATTAGCAAATGGATAATGCAATTGGAGTCTAATCAGGACAGGACAGACATGAAAATGGTGCAGAGATTTAACTCAAATAGCCAGATATAGTATGAATTACAATGATTGCATTATCTACATTCTTCTTCAAAATGTGATGCTACAGAAGAATGATGAGGATCAAATGGATCGACCAAGTTATTAATAAGGAAGTCGTAGCAAGAGTAGGGGAGAAGAGAAGCCTCACAAAAACCTTAATAACAACCTTACAGGGCACATTTTGAGACATGATAGCCTAATGAAAACAATCATTGAGGGACAAGTGGATGGCAAGAACGGAAAAGGAAGACCTCAAACAAAATATATGGTACAAGTAGAGAAGGATGTGAAAGAGAAGAAATACGTAGATGTGAAAAGATTAGCTGATTTGAGAATTGTGTGGAGAGCTGCATCAAACCAATCTAAAGATTGTCGACCACTGATAATGATTCCTACAGTTGCAAACCTACCTCTTGATATGATTTGTTGTAGTTAAAACAGTTATTTATACTAGCATGCTTTTTCTTTAACAATTGCTAAATGGTATCTGTGAGACGCGGCAAGACAAATAGCATTCCAAAATGTGACATGACTGATGGAGGGTTAAGAGGTTTCAGCCCCTCAAAATATTCCCCATACATGACCTGATCTTCCATATTATTTCTACTGTATAGATACCTTTTTCTCAACTTATACACAACCAAACTCTACAAATGATGTACCAAAATGCACAGAATTTATCAGAGAACATGCGACGGCATATCTTACTTCCTAAATATTGCTATTGTTAAATTAGTGCGTAGGTTTCCGCGGCGTCGTTCACGATGACTGCTAATTTCCGGGTTCTCCAGCCGCGTCTGTCGTTTATAGTTGACTACAGTTTCGGAAGCCATCCTGCTTCCGTCTTCAGGTCGAAGGTGAGAAGTGTTCATTTTTTGCCATTTGCCACTTGTCAGCCATTGCAGAGCATGTTTGGAGTGAGGCCGGCCATAACATTGAATTTGAAAAAGCGAAGATAGTGGCAAAAGAGAGTCGCTACTACCCAAGGCAAATTAGGGAAGCGATTGAAATCCACAAAAGGCAAAATATTAACAGGGACAACGGCTACCCAATCAGCAACGTTTGGAAGAGAGTTCTGACCAATCAGCGCACAGGAGGAGATCGGCCAGTGCTATATAAGACGGCAAAAAATGAACACTTCTCACCTTCGACCTGAAGACGGAAGCAGGATGGCTTCCGAAACTGTAGTCAACTATAAACGACAGACGCGGCTGGAGAACCCGGAAATTAGCAGTCATCGTATTGCTATTGTTTCCTAAAATTGGTTTTGAAATAATTAAAAAAAAAAAACAAAAACCGGTAAATATTCCTGATGTTAACGGCGCACAAACTGATACATTTGTTCATTTGCAACAATATCTCGCATTTTTTAAATAACTTTTATCAAAATGCGGCTGACTCCACATTCAAGTCTCCTGTTGATACGTAAGTATGAGTCATCATGTGCGTTTAACAGAGGATAGTGTAATTACTTCCAATGTTGTGTTTAAAGAGGTCCTCTGACCTCAATTTTTACATGAACATTCCAATTAAATTTGTACATAAGACCCTACTTTTTTTCTACGTTTTAAAATTAGAAACGTGCCTATCCCTCTGTTGTACCTGCATTGAAAAGAGCGGGGGAAGCCCGCTGGGAGCGGGCGCAGCACGCTCGTTTTCATATAATAGCTAATTAAGTCAATAATAGCAAAGAATCAATCCTTTCCATCAGGTTTTTATGCATGAGTTGCACTTCTACTCAGGAGTGGACATCAAAACAACATTAGAGAATTATAGTGAGAAGAAATGGGAATGGATAGCGGAATGGAAATGTAAAGTGGATACCAGTCTCAGAGAATTTAATGGATGTATTAAAAAGACTGATGAAAAGTAGAAAGGCTAGGAAATTAAATAAAGAAGCTCTGAGGGGGGCTGTGAGGAGAGACTACCAGGAACTAGAGGAAAATAGAATCCAGGAGATTGAAGATACCCAGAATGTAGGGAAAGAGTGGGATAATATTAAAACTGTGTGGTCAAAGCAGACAAGAAGTCAATCCGCTACGTTGACAGTATAAGAATAAAGAAGCTTGGATAACAGAGGAAATGTTAAAAGAAATGGAGAAGCAAAGGAAGTGGAACAATGTAGTCACAGGGCAGGACAGAAGGATGTATAGGGAAATAAATAATTGATTGCAGCATTATAATTAAAGGGAGGCTTAGTGGAAAAGACAGTGTGAGGAAATGAAAAAGTTTCACAAGGATGGAGAGGCACGTTGCAAACCAAGATCAAGTAGCTATTGGGTGGCAAAAAGAGGGCAAGATATGCCAAAAATTAAAGCTACAGATGGCAGGATGCTAAAGGAGCCAGAAGAGTTTCCGAGTAGATGGAAGGAATATATAGAGGATCTGTATGATGGAAGGAACAGGCCGAAGAGCTTGAATTTAGAGGAGGAAAGTGCAGTGGAGGAGGATAATCTTGGACTGGAGATCTTAAATGCAGAAATTGAGAGAGCCCTTCCTGATATGAAGGCTAGGAAAGCAGTAGGTGTGGACACTATCCCATATGAGCTTCTGAAGAATCTAGGGAGGGATGGTAAGGTTTTGAACTAATATGCAGGCTCTATGAGCAGGGATGTTGGCAGGAGTACTTCGTGAAAATGGTTCTGATTCTGCTCCCAAAAAAGAAGAAAGTTCTAGAACATGTAGATTATAGCACTAATTGACTAATATCGTATGCAGCAAAAGTGGTACTGAGGATTGTAAATAGACGAATGGAGGTGAGGGCGAACAAGTATTTGGCCAAAGATCAGTCTGGTTAAAGAAAAGGAAAGTCAACTAGTGATGCAATAGTGGTAATGAGGTCCTTAGTGGTGAGGAACCTAGAATATGCCCAGGATGTGTATGCCTACTTCGTGGATTTTGAAAAAGCATTTGCTAGTGTGGACTGGGTAAAGCTATTGGATATCCTCAAAAAAATAGGTGCAGAAAGGAGGGATAGGTGACTCATTCATAATCTGTATATGGCCCAGACTGCACATTTGAGGGTAGTGGATGGAGAATCTGGGTGGACAAGCACTGACTGAGGAGGCAAGGCTGTTGACTATGGCCGTCACTTTTTAATGCATATGTTGAGAAGATGGTAAGAGATGCATGAAATGAGTTGAAAATTGGAGTAAAAGTGGGGAGAATAATGTGTGTGGGCTGCAGGCTCTAATGGATGCATTAGACAAGCGCTGCAGGGGTATGACATGAGAATTAATCACAAGAAGACCACAGTTATGCAGTTTTGTAATGCAACACCAGCTAGGAATGTGAGACTCAAGTAGGTGGGCAAAAGCTTGAACAGGTAGAGCAATTAAACTATTTGGGCAACACATTCGAGGAGAACAGATACTCTAGTGCTAGTTTAAAGAAAAGGCTACTAAAGAGTCTGATATGAAGTGTAGCATTTTATGGTGCGGAAACATGGACACTCAGGAAAGAGAACAAGAGAAGACTGGAGGCGTTCAAGATGTGGGTGTAGAGAAGAATGGAGATGGTGAAGTGGACGGTGAGGAGGAGAAATGAAGAAGTGCTTGACAAGGTGGGTAAGGAGAGGCAGCTTCTAGATGAGATACAGAGAAGACATAAGGGTGGAGTGAGTGTTGAGCGGAGAGGGAATGCTTGAAACTTCTGCAGTAATTTTTCCTTATACTTTTTCTCCTCACTTTGTAATTATACCACCATGAAAGAGATATACCGGGGTGAAAAATATTATATATATATTATGAAATTGAGCAGTAAACTTGGGAAATACATTGATGAGGCTATAAAACAGTTCCACTTAATTTCAATACAGTGTGGGTGGACATTTGCGGCAAGTTCTGCATAAGATCTATAGGTGATGTTGAGTACCAAAGTGATAATTTTTTTCTATAAAATCTCCAATGCTACGAAGCTTATTTTTCAGTAAGTGAAATCTTTTAAATTTATGGCTAATTTTTTCTATTAATCGCCCAACACTTAAGAATTAAATTCAATTGGAATAGAGTTAGATTCTGAAGAAAGAACCAAAATGTTACCATTGTTGCAACTGCACCATCCGATAGGGTGACAAAAACTAAGAAATTCCAGCGAGAAAGAGATACTCTGGTAACTAAGTGGACATGCAACATCGCTGGATACATGTATCCAGATACAAATCAGTAAATTCCTAAGCATTGTAGTTGAGGGCAACTTGGCTTGTATCCATTGATTATCGCCCAGTGTGGATGTGGCCTCAGGCTCAGCAGTTTGAGGTGGATAATGGTGCAGCAGTGCTGATTGTGCTCCAAGTGATTTTTGACTCCCTGTGGGTCCAGACTCTACCATTGATGCCTATGACTGGAATCATATAACGCATCATCAGTACACCAACTCCCCATTCTCAGCCACCGTCAAGGTGATCTTCAAAAACCTCTCATATCAGCTCCTTCCGGTGATCATGGATGGATACTGCTCCATTCCCTTGCAGAGCCACTATTGCTTTCCAGCTCTTAAAATGTGGAGGGTTTACCCTTGGTAGAATCTTCTATATGTAATGTCTGGGGTCACCCTCTGTCTAATCTCCAAGTCTAGATGAGATACGGAAAACACAGAGGGCTGGGATGGAGCAAGTACTGATTGGGGAGGGGATGTTGAAAACAGTGTTAGAGGGAAGAATGATGGGTAAGCAAGTCAAAGGAAGGAAGACAAAAGGAATTTTTGGATAGAATGAGATGGGGTGGGCTCCAATCTGAAGTGAAGAGGGATCTATGAGTTCTGATGAGAGAGATGGGGTGTATTGATCAGCAAAATGCTCCATATAAACCTACCTTGACCTGTAGAATACTCAAGTAGTTGGTAGATTGGGACAGGTAGTTGTCATATGAGGGTGTGTGAGATAAATAGGGTTGAGTGATAGCTTGAATGACGACTCCATCACAAGACAGTAATTTTTCAAAGGTAAAATCAGTATTATGCTTCTTTTAGGACATTTGAAAATTGTGCCAAGAGAATGCCAAAAAGAAAAAAATCTTGAAGTTCCGAAAGCACAACCCAAGAAATTATCATTCAAAACTACCCTATCCCTACTGTTAGTCATTTGAAGAGCTGCTGTTCTCTACCCTTCGGATGATTAGAAGAATACTTTTTGGTGGCCGCCTGTTGATTAATCATGATCTCTTCACAGGTTTTGGTATCACTTACATATTCAACCTTATCCAAGAATAGACTAATACCCCCTCAGAACATGGTAGTTTTTGTCTAAGACTGCTGATTCCACATGAAAATTCACTGCCATCACAACTATCCCACAGTTTGTGGCTAAATTGGATGCACTCAATGGCTTAGCAACCATAAAATTACCCATTTCAAATTTGATTTATCATATCACTTATGTAGTTTCCCTTTTCCAAAAACCTTCCGAGTTCATTTTCATGTTTGATATTGACAATAATATTTATCTTTTACATAAATATATAAGGTCAATCAACTAAATGTTTTCATGAACAAAAAAAATTAATCTGCACTTATAACAATAGGCCTATATTCCTTTCTTCAAATAAAGGTGGTTTTCTCATTAACTTATGTCTCTCATTTACATACATATGATCAATAATCGTTCATTCCTATGCTTCATTGTCTCTACTTTATTGCAATTTGACAGAAAACTTTCCATGTTATCATGATTCAATCTTTTTTAACAAGGTGGATAGTGGCAAATCTTTGCATACTGTCCTCCCAGTGCAGCATAAGCAACAAAAAATATATCCATGCAAAATACCTTTGGCTTTAATAAAAGAATAAAACAGCTCATAGTAGGGTTTCACAAAAAAGAACTAAAAAAATATCATGAATGAAGTTACCCACAAGCAGGGGCGCAGCCAGGAATTATGGCTGGGGGAGGTTTAGGTGCAACTAATACCGGGGTGTGTGGGGTGTGGTATACCCGCCAGGATAAGCGGTAGGTGCGAGAGTAGTAAATTGCAGTTTTACGGCTTTCTGAGGGGTATTTTAGTAATCCCTACGCCATTCTATTAGTGATATCAATCCAATTACGTAAAACGGATTAAACTTAAAAATTTCTCTGAGTTCTGGGGGGGTTTCATCCCCCAAAACCCCCCTCGCTGCACCACTGCCCACAAGGGAGTCCTGAACCCAGGCCAGTTGTGTACGAGAGATGACCCTTACTCAATGCAATGCTTGATGATTTCATGAACTGATTACCTCCCTCTTGGAATAAGCAACATTGACGGACTTGAACATTTCTGTATACATTGAAACGATGAATTTTGAGCATCACTAGTTAAATGAAATCAGGGAAGACTCCTTGCAAATTTTTTCCTCGCATGAAAGGTATGATATTTACAGTTCTCTGAGTTAGTTTCATCTTATATGAATATAATCTCCTAAAACTTACTTTCCACAAAAAATCAAGGCATAACTCTAGTCCTCCTATCTGTTGAACTGCTTATTTTTGATAACCCTGAAGCATGATGTAAATATTTGACAGTGGCATTCATTATCATTATAGTCTATTCACTTTATGCCTGCGGGTGAGCTTTCGTGAGAGCCCGGACACACCCACATGGCTTCGCTGATAGGGGAGGGGTAGTACTGAGAGAGAGAGAGGAGGAGCAAACAATGTTGCCAAATGTACATAGCCGCCTTACTTTGTCACTGAAAATGTGTGAGTCATAGGTGGCCACAGGTATTTTGGTCCAGGTGCCGAGACAATATACCTACTCACTTGGAAGGCATTGGGGACAATCCTTTCACAGAATCCCATGACATTGTCAGCTACCGAGCTGAATGAGGCACCATTGGTGGAAGGCATACTTAGTCACATGCAAGGAGAACGCGTGAGATTGGGCAACACTGCTCCACGAGCAAATGCATGATGTTCAATCAGCAGAGGTTTGATGTGAGAGCGACTCACTGAGGCCACGCCTCCTGTTTGCTAATTGGCAAAGACGCATGTTGAGAAACTTTCCCTCCCCTCCACTTGCTTTGGCCACACCAGCTCACCCACAGAGATAAAATGAACAGAGTATTGGAAGTAGAGCGTGGAGATATAACGTTGAGGGATTTCATAGAATATTTCCCACCACTACACATAAAATCCAGAAAATTTAAATGAAATTTCGACAATGTAGCAAATTCATAATATACAAATCAGTGTCTTTTAATTTGTAAATGAAGTAATATGTAACACATTTTCAGGCTTCACTTTCCGGAACCACATCATACTTGGAAATCATATCACTTTCAACAGGGCCGGCCCTAGCAGGTGCGGGGCTAGGGGCGAACCTTCATTGCGGGGCCCTTCACTTAAAATATTAAACTCTATACCCCATCTACAAACTCGAGCATTTTGAATACCTACCACTCTCTGGCTAAGTATGTGTTCCCCTCCCAAATTCAGACTTCGTAATTACGCCGTTATGATACCATCACGCAGTTGAGTTCAAAATAGTATAATACAAATAAAATTTATAATTATATTTATTCATAAAATTCCTCCCCTCACCACACTACGCCTTCAACTACCTAGCCTACCTACGCTACTACGCTCTCAACCATGTCAAGTTCTCTCACTCGTTGTTATCACTCACACGACACAGTACTGTACTGACAAACGCAATTGCACAATAAAAATTACTGCATTATTATTCCTTTTTCATAAAATTATTTTTTGTCTAGCACGGACTTAACAATACAGTAATAGTTGAAATTGCGTTTTCAAAACTATCGTATATTTTAATTTTTTTTTTCACAAACGCGGGGCCCCCCAAAGCGCGGGGCCCGGGGAGGTCGCCCCACCCCAAGGCCAGCCCTGACTTTCAAATCAAGTCCCACAGAAATGTATTTTATCACGGTTTCCTGAACTACATATTGATAATGAGTGCTTAAAATGAAACCTAGATTGGTGAAATAAATTTGTATAACTTTACAAAGTGATAATTTAAGTATGAAAAGGTATGATTAATAAATATTAAATTGAACTTGATTCTTAATCCTCAAATAATGCTTCTAGTACACGCATGACCTATTGAAACTACTGTAAATAATTAATTTTCTCTTGCTAAAACAGCAAAAATGATGCTGGAAACATTTTTATTTCAAGTACCTACCGTTAGAAAGACAAGACATTCCTTTTTATTGCATTAGATATTAACTGGTTTTTGGATGGAAAGAAAACTCAGTCCACCTACCTTGGGAGAGCAAAAAAAAACTATGATGAAAGGCAACCTGAAGCCTTACGCACGGATTGCAGACAATGGCTATCTTATTACAAGCTGTGCCAGCAACTATACACAGTGCATATTCCATTTATGTACTGTTAATGCCAATAAAATTACAGCTAACTTTATTCCAGAATGATGTGAAATAATCAAGACACTGCGACGACCACCAAAATATATAAACACATTTTCTTAAATAGATAGAATTAGCTGAAATTTTTTTAGTATGTACTTATAGAATGATGAGAATAGACCAAAAATCGACCCTAAATATTGAAAATATAAAACCTTTTAAAGTACATGTAGCACTTGGTTAAAGATATGTAATTATTCATTCATCCATCAATGATAATAATGAGAACTACTAACCCAAGCAGGAGTGCCGACTAACAAAAAATATTGGGGGGCCCAAACCGGGGATCTTGCCCAGGGAAATTTTATAAGTAGTGAGTTCTAAGTTTTTTTAAGCATTTTAGATGAGTAATACAATCAACATTAGAACCCTGATAACTCGAATCTCAATATCTGGACAATCCGGGGAAAATCGACAAGCCTCACATATTTTTTCCTCACACCTATAACAAATTTTTGGGGGGGCTCGGGCCCCATGGAGTCGGCGCCACCGAACCCAAGTTTACCTCCCAATGCCAAATAAAGGCTTGTTCTTAACGTTTCCCAATACTTAAACATTTTACACAAGTAATTTTATAACCTGGAAACTGGACAAGGCAAACAAGGATCATTGAGAGTATAAGTAACTCATGAGTACTACAGAAAAACAGTAATAAATAAATAAATATACAACCTGCAAACAGGGAATTTGCTATGACCATGGTTATGCATATGACACAACAAATTTATATTTTCAGCACCTTTTGACACAAGATGACCAGATATAACTTGTAATTAATTTTAATTTTCTACCATAAACATACTAAACACCAATGAAAGGATGGAATTCATACAATTCCAAAGAAGCCAATCACCTTGATTAATCAATCAATCTTGACCAATCTTGATTGAAGAGTGACTCTACTGATCGGTACAACTTTTCAAGTCACATTCATCTTCATGTTGGAAATGTAGACAGAATCATGATACGCGAAGATATTAATACATTACTGTGATTGAAATAGTAATACAAAATTAATCACAGCAGACATGAGATAACTATAGGTGATATCTCTCCCAAATAGCCCAAAAACTGCATGAGTGAAAAATAACTATCTGTGATCAAAGCAGAATTCTGGAGCGGGAGGAGCTGAACTGCTATACGAGACCCAATTATGTGTTCATCTCTACCTTCTTTGCTAAGACCATTTTCACGTTTTAATTCTTATCTCTTAGTTTTTGTAATAATTTACTACATGCTCTAGTTTCACCAAAAATTAGGGCTCACATCTTGAGAATAAGCATAAAATCCACCTTACATCCATTGCTGAAAGCATTAATGGAGGATAAACATGCCATTTCACTAATGGTTGGATTTATTAGTGAACAATGAGAAATCCTGCTGATGATGATATTGCTTCACAGCAAATTTTGGCAATGGGAATGATATACTTTACATTAAGGCTACAGCATTCACTCACTCTGAAAAATATACTAATGAATAATTGAGTTCAGGCAATACTCAAGAAAGATGAAAAATTAACACTCACTCCTAATTCCAAAAGTTAATTGACAGCAATTTCTTTTGTAATATTTGGAAAGAACATGAGAACCAAAGAATATAATGCTATGTCCTGAGGTCTTCTATCAATGGACAACAAAAATTTTTATTTTGGTCTCCATTAATGAAGAGAATCTTGATAATGCAAAAATAATAAGACAATAGAACTTCTAACAACTTCAAATAAAGACAGAGATATGAAGAAGAAATGCCGGCTTATACCTGTTCTGGCTAAATTAG
Organism: Ischnura elegans; assembly: GCF_921293095.1. Taxonomy (NCBI): domain Eukaryota; kingdom Metazoa; phylum Arthropoda; class Insecta; order Odonata; family Coenagrionidae; genus Ischnura; species Ischnura elegans. Next base: position 42,001,042 of record NC_060259.1, read on the forward strand.
TGATCAAAAATTAGGAAATATTGAGAACATGTTTGGCTGAGAGCGAGATTTCATGTGTTCATGAACCCTTAAGGTAAAATAGCACCACTTGAAGAGAAACAATTTTCTAAGGATTGTGAAATATTTATTGAAAATAAATATAAAATTACATAGCTTCCCTGAAAATAAAAAAAACGAACAGGGTGAATGTTTGCCTAATACATCAATGGGAATACATAACACGTATAATGAAAAAATGCAGTACAACAAACACCTGGATGTTAGACTAGGTATTTCATTTGTGTACACAAAAAAAAGCATTCACACATCTGAAAAAATAAAATACAATAAAATAAACTATTAGCACATGTAATGGCATGCTACACTTTAGCAGGACACAAATGCAAAGCTTTATCAATTAAACATTAAATATCAGAACCATCATTAACTTTAAACTACACATTTGAAAATACAGATTAATTACATGTGTCTTCAAATCACCACTACACCTAAATAACCACTTTGTACAAAAATACTCATCTGTAAGAGTGGAAAGCATAACACCAATCTTAATTTGGCACCGACACAATCTTGGTGCAGCTCTACTTTTCTAGAATATCCAAGAAATCATCTTTTTTTTTCGTCCCACTAATCTGTCTCTTTCATTTGGGGATAATTTCCCTCAACCTTAGCCATTCTTCTCATTACTCCTGTGCTTTCAAGAGAGAATTTTTCCTTAGGGCTAATGTCATTTTTATTTCATATCAATTTCCTTGTTTTTTTGTGACCCTCCTACAAAACATACTTTCATTTCACCAAATTTCTATTTATGGGACATCAAATCTGGTTTGTTCGAAAAACCTAGCTTTGCCTTGATTTTCAAATCTTCATTATGTGTAACCAAATATCAAGTCTTCTACCACCAGCAGCCAAATAGACTCATAACCACTACCCTACACCAGAACTTCCGATACCGTCACACCAGCTTCTTGAGGCTCCAGCACTTCATAAGAAATTTGGCAGTTAAATCCTATAGTCCTACCTTGATCTCTCCACTTCAGACTATCTCTTAGTACATATTACAGATTCCAAGATGAAATTCATATTCCCATGAACACAAAAGTACTCCTTTATTTCTTCCTCATATCAACATTTATCATGTTTGTCAAAATGCAGATAAAAACATTTTGATGTTTGTCAAAAACAGATGAGGGTATTTAAAATAGACAACTAAGAATCACTGCTAAGATGCCATAAAAATATCTTGTTCTCTAAATTCCAGAAGATCCACATCCTTTGCTTAGACTAGCAACAATCTAGTTCCAAATTATCAACACACTTGAACACATTGAGTAACAAAAAGTCTCAACAGCAAAAAGATAACCCATTGAAGTTCTTTTATTAACATTCTCTACTTGAATCTCACTCCAAGATATGATCCAAATCTGTCACCTCATACAACAAAGGAATGATTGGGCAAGTCATCTGATAATATGTATCTTTTATTTGGTCCCAACTCAGTCAACTCAATGGATATTAAGATTTCAAAATTAATGGTTAAAATTTTTAGGATGACGGTGGCATTTATATATGTAACTCTATTTCTCAGAAATCTGAGGAGGATTTCCTGTGAAGTTTATATGCACATACCTCAGTCGGTATTTGATAGGCCGGAATCAACTCCATTAGTCTTTAACACAGACCACAAATAAGTATCCAGATGAAACATGATGTTAAACAAAATTGACAGCAGCAATTATTTATCTCCAAACAATGAAATTAAATGTCCAAGCAAAAGCAAAAATTATGAAACCATCCATGACCATAAAAACGGGTGAACTTCGAGTTGGTCCATTCCGCTCCAAACTTTCTTCAAAGCAACATGATCACGAAGAAAATTCCAAAAGAGCTAAAAAGCTCATTAAGTCCAAGTCTGGGTAATTATCCACCATCTATAATTTATCTTCCCCTGCATTAAATACTTGCACACAGCGGTGAACACAGGATGATGTTGTACTTCAGTAAACTAAAAAATTTATGCCTTCGCCCAGTAGGTAATTCTCATGGTTAAGAACAATATCAGTATCATTAAAGTTATAAATTAATTCTTGATAAAAAATATCATTTAATTAATTTGATAAAATTCCACAGTAACATGTAAATAATTTCTTATAACCTTTATCGGTGGTCACTCCAACCTTCTCCTCTCCAAATAGGGTATTTATCAACTGCTTTAGATTTAATTACAACTTCTGAAATATCATACCAAGTATAAAAAAATTATGCCAAGAAATTACTCCGCGTAAAATTCATAACGGCAACTAGTTTTGCTGTAGTTTGGTTCTTCCTGGAGCAGAATCAGATGATGCACAACACAGTATCACACGTACCTAGACTCGATTCACATAGACACGAATGATAAAACCTAAATGAGAATGCCAAGGAAAATATAGTCATCACATGAATAACTGGTTCCAAAACCCTGCTGAGATCATCGGGCACACTGCAGTTATGGTTGGTCTCCCTGCTTGTCTGACAGCTGGTGCCAATGCAAACTGCGCATGGAAGGATCTTCAGCATTTCTCTTACTACTGTAAGGGACTGAATGCTGAGAAATGGCCTGGGACCCCTCTCTTTCCTTTAATTGCACTTTAAATTAAAGGAATACGGTCAATGTTGGCAGATGCCACATGCCATATCTTATACGAGATGAAATAATAAATGTGGACTGCCTTCTTACACCATCCCTCTAGTCAGTGTCCATTTTTGGTTTGTTCTCAGCAGCATCTCTTCATAGACAATTGTTTCTTCCTCTCACTTGTCCATGATGCAATACTATGTCAAGAGTTTGAATGCTAAGGTTTCAAAATTCACCGCAATACGCTGTAATTTCCAATGAACAGGAAGTACAATGCCACCACATGGCTCTAGATATGCAATATGCTGTTGCATTCATGTTCAAAGACTATCACATTATTTCCTATGAAAATACTGCCACGCTGCCTACATATGTCAGCATTCAGGATTACAATTTTAACTACTATCTCCCCACAACCAACTTGAGCAGCTTAAGTGAAAATCACATTCTCTGAGATACGCCCATTAACAACTGCTTAACACAATACCTACATGATAACACTGCCATCTCAACTTCGCGGGATTTTGCCATGGTGAACAGAATAACAAACGTTGAAATTTTCCAAGCAACATTTATTAACCCAACCAGTATTAACACAAACAGAGTCATTATCAAGGGTAAATGTTGGGTGTAAAATTACGGAGTTGCTATTACTCCCTGCACTTCATCTGAAGGCCTGGTTATATGGTACATTAACATATCCCAGTTAATGCATGAATGATTTTAGTCAAATAACATGAGCATTTTCACTCTCATTCACATGCTCATGCATTTACACATTAACTCGTACAGGTGAATGTATCATACAACTAGACCTGATGAGGTAACGCCGGGAGGGGAATATTTACTCATGCCATGTAAAAGGCTGATATCGCCAACCATAAACAGAAAATTGGGGAATGGAAAATGTTGAAAACTGAAATTCAGCAAAAATTATCTTTGAACAATAACCATGTAAGGCACTCCTAATTTTTCGATCCATACAATGGGGAACTTGCATGAATTTTTTTTATTTCACAGGCGGACAGAAAATTATTTTCTGAATACAACAAAGAAAACCGCAAGTATATCTGAGTTTTCCTTCGCGAGATATTTAATGATAAATATAACGAATTTCAAAGCGCGGGAAAAACTCCCTCACCCCCCAAGCCACTGCCGACGAAGCCTCGATGACGTCAAAGGTGCCTAAACATCACGCGAAGCTATTGTTGTGATTGTTTGTAATAGTTGCCAGCAGTTGTGAGAGCTTCGTTTGTTAGACGTGTTGATTATTTTATATTTAAAGATAAATATCCGACGATAGAGGCTTGGAAGCCCTCATATTTTGCATTATTTATAATATTAATATCTGAGTAAGGGCATAAAATATAAAACTGGACCCAGTTAAACCAAAAATTTTATAATACCTAAATAACATCGTTGTAGGAGTCTGAGCCACGGCCATTGGAAGGGGGTACGTTAATTGTAAGTTGATGTTATCGACGGCATATAATTCATTTAAGTACCTATGTAATTAGAACGATTTTGATGTTTACTAATGTCCGCTTAGCTTTTCTATACAATAACTTCATCCGTTTATTCGTAGGTACCGGATAATTCGTTGTTTAGGACTGCCTGTGCTTGTATTATGAGGTGGATTCCAGTCAATGCAACTTTCCCTCGCTGATTGGAGACATCTAGGAACATTTTTGTGCCAAAATAGTGTTATTTTCAACGTGACATCTCCCGTTAAGCTACTGCTAATAATCACAGTGACGGTGGTTGTAATGCACAAAGTTTGACAAGGTTGAAAAATATCGCCCAAGAGTTATCAGTGTTCCATCGTGATTGAATTGTAAAAAGTGCTATTACGCTTTCGATAAATGTCTAACAGTAGTTTAAAAATTGTCAGTGGCGTGCTAATCTCAGTTGTTCACCGTAGATATGACATTTCACGATCACGCTATTGAAATAAAAACTGTGTGTGAAGTATGTTATTCCATTATTTCAACGAATAGTAGTGAGAAAAGTCACCTGTGTCGGCTAATTTAAGGGTTTAAATCAGTGAATAAATAGTTGTTTTCATCATAACGAGTTCTGTTATTGTAAGTTGTACGTGATGAATATAAGAATGTGACAGTGACTTCCAGTTTTTGATAAGAGTATTTGCCTATTTCCCACTATATTTTTATGGTATATGCTAGTATATTGTTTATGGATTTACCTGTATTATTGAAATAGGTTGTAGCTTGTGTGTGTGTTGCCAGCGGAACCGATTCGCGATCTCACATGTGGATTGTGTGCAGACTGTTTTGCTGTGAATTCGTACCGTAGGACGGATAGGACTACCTTCTCCGCTAATTCGGCGTTGCCAAATTCAACAGCACAGCTTACGATCAATATCCTCCAGTATTACAAGTTTCTTTTACATCTCGATTTGCCGCCGACGTATAGCAATAATTTGTCTTAACAAATTCCATGAGGGTCCTGGCATCAATTTTTGGTGTCCTTAAAAAAGGCTGGTGTCCTAACACCCCATGCCACACGCCTTTTAAGCGGCTTGCGGCATATTATATAGATGAAGATGAATTTCAGGTGTACTATTCGAACGAGTGGCAACGTTATCATCCATTTTTCTGATAACTAAAACATACGAAGTGAAACGCTTGTACTTCATCATCCCGACCCCGCATTATTAATATCCAAAGTAATAATCTAGGCACAATAGCAATTGGAAAACTTGCCCAAGAATAACAGAACAAAATAAAGTGACGATGAGCGGCTAAATACTACCTCAAAACAAATTTTACACCATGCGCTCAGCGTATTTCCCAACTCCCTACGGTTGTTTAGGCACCTATGAATTCACGCCTGGCCTCGGCAACGCTCGGGTGTCTTCGCGCAGTGGTCGGCTCATATAAATCGAGAAAAGTACCAATGGAAATTCCTTTTTTCAAACAACTACTTGGTGGAATACGTGTAGTGCTGCTTCTACAGAAAAGAACTCCACTTTAATTCATGTCCAAATGGTCCTTGCCTTTTCAGAGTTTCGAAAAAATGAGTAAATCGACTACGAGGTTGAAAACAACGAAAGCCCGTACACAGCTTGTTTTATCAACAAATAGTATTGGAATGTAATTATGCTTAGACGAAAGGACGAACTTCATGCACAACTTTGGTCTCTCTGCTCTTATTGCTGCTTAGGCTTGCATACCACAATGCATGCCATCATACTATTTCAAATTTAGACACCAACAGCAGGATTCATATCGTTCACGTGCATACAAGAAATAGCACGTAAGAGCCTCAAAATGAGCAAATGCACCACCAAATCAGCCAATTTTCTATTTTCAAAACATGAGAACAGGGCAATAATTTCTCAATAGAAGGAATTAAGAGTGACTACAAAAAAGGCCTACCCACACACATCTCGCCTTCTAGCCAGAAATGATAATCTAATCCCTTCCATCAATGTCTATCTTCACACCATTTTCATCACTTCCTATTCTTGCTGAACCACAGCATGCTCCTTTCATTTCTTTCATTAACCAGGGAAAGCTTTCCACTAACCATCACCACCACACTCCAAACCACCACTTACTTTACGTACCCACTGTATCCAATGCAATTTGCTTTGTGGTCTTTTATAAGGTAGACAGGAGGACACGTTTATTTACCTGGACTTTATCCTGCCATTCGCAAGTACTCTATCCTTGATATGCTCCACATGATATGCAAAAATCGTCAACTGTTTGCCAGAATTCCATCCTCAGCACTTCAATTTTCTTTTTAGTAAAAATTTCATGTAGTATTATTTTAGTTCATAGTATTTGTTCAAGTGCACAAGAATAAATATTTTCCAGATCACAGCCAAAATTTTAGCACTATTGAGGAAAACTGGTATACTTCTCAATAAAGTAGGCATAATAATAGTGTCACTCTTCAAATCACTGAAGTGTAAAAAACAATCTTGTTGCACAGACCAATGAAGATTTTCAAGTTCCATTTGATGCCAAAAATTTATTTTTTCAACAAATAACACCAGAAGCTGCTCTGAAGTACATAAAGAGGACCAAATCTAATTCCCCATGTCCTGATAATATTTTAATTAGGTTTTTTCATGAAGCTACTGAAGTCCTGCCACCATTTATCCGCTAAATTTTTAATTATTCCTTATCCTACACCCAATTTCCAGCTGCCTGGAAAAAAGGATTTGTCATGCCCATTAGAATGGTTAAAAAAAGCCCAAAACCTATCCGATTTCAGACCCATTTCAATCCTCTGTGCCCTATCCAAAACATTAGAGGATTGTGCACACACAAGTCACTTCTCACTGGTAATTACTTCTGGTAAACTACACACTTTTCATTCCGGCTTCCACAAGAGCTTCAACACACAGTCTGCCTTGCTTTAATTCACTAATGATATTCATCTCGCCACTGACAAAAAATTGGTAACCATTATGGTCCTATTCGATTTTACCAGGGTCTTTGACAGAGTTAATCACACAGTTCTCTTACTCAAGTTGAAATCCCTCAATTTTTCCAACTCTGCCTTTAATCCTGGTTCTTACTTGACCAATAGAACCCAAGCCATCAACAGCTATGGAGAGGAGTTATCCCCATGGCTCCCAGTTTCATGCAGTGTTCCCCAAGGGCCTGTCCTTGGACCTCTCCTTTTCACTTTGTATACCCTGGACCTAGATGAAAGTATTAATCACACAAGAACATGCTCTATTCATATGATCTGCAAATTTATATTCACTGTTCTCCTGATGATCTTCCATTTTTCATTGAAATAATTAACGGCTATATTTGCTCCACCAGCCATTGGGCTAAAATCAACTTCTTACATCTAAACCCAATAAAAACTCATGCCATCATTTTTGGAAATTCAAAAATTTTGAATAGCATCAATCACGATAGTCTTCAGCCTATCCACATTCACATGAGCATTGTTAATTTTTTTTAAACTGTTCGATGCCTTGGCATCAATCCTTTCAGCAACTTAAAATGGAACCAGCATAAAATGGAAATGTGCAATAAGGGAAAAATTCTGTATTTATTGTAGTTTCAAAAGAAAAATTCACCTGTTCACACAAGAATTTCACTTGTAACCTCATTGATTTTTCCAATTATGGATTATTCTATATGAGCGTAAAACGAACAAATGTTCTTGAAATAAGTATCCAGTGATTAATCAACAGCTGAATTAGGTTTATATTTCATGTTGTTGCAAAGTTGAGCATGTTTCTGAGTACTTTGTTGTCTTGAAGCGGCTGCCTCTTGGCTCCCTACGAAACTACTTCATGGGGTCTTTTCTGCTCTCCCTCTATAAAAACTCATATTCCTGAATACCACTACAACCTATTCACCGTCAGAACTACTGTTCCCATCAGAGGAATCCTGGCAAACCTACACCGTCTCCACATACCCCAAGCCCGTATAAATCCTCCTCATAAACCTAGGATTTAATCCCACTTTTAGGGCTTAGAATATGCTACATATATAGCCATTTTCCATTCTGGCTCTAGAAAAAAAATCTACCCAGCAAATTATAAATTTGCCAATCGACAAAAATATACTTCCACAAATTGAGTCCAGAGGCCACTTTCCACCAAATATTGAAGCTGGCATGCTATAATGTAATTCCTTGCTTATCTGTATCATGTTTTACACTTACTGTATGGCATTAATAGTCATATTCATTATTTCTTGTCCAAAAACTCATGATCTCCAAAATTTATAACAGATACAATGAAGTATCTTGAAACAGTATATACATATTTCAATATAATATTTTTAAACATCTCTGGTACAATTTCAAGTGCTTGATGCTAACAGTCCATTCTCCAGTGACACATTTCCATGAACTGATCATCTTCAAGTATGGATCCACAGAATATCCTTTACTTCAAAACAATGTCCAATATTGGCTTCTTCCTCGTAGCTGATGCTGTCATTCCTTCATTCCTCTTAGCAAAAGTTTTCAATTTCATAACAGAACGTTAAACACATTTTCAGAACATTCTTCAAGCACACCTTCAACAGAATCTGGTGTCTCACTCACATACATTCATCCTATTATTTATGCTTTGACCATAGCTCCCTCTTGTGTATGCTTTTTGCTTAAGTACATCTTGAATAAGCTCAAGCCTTTCCATTCAAACCTAATTTGCTTTCTTTTCCACAGAGCACACCAAAATTTGTGCTCAAGTGCTGGCTATGAATTCTTGACTTTCATTTTATCATTTCCAATGGCATTCCACCCTAATCACTAGATTTCATTTGCACCCATCCATTCACCTCATTCATCAACCTAATATTTTCATTCACATACTTATCTCAGGTTCAAAAAGTCAGAATGTTTACACAGCCCATCCCTCAACAGGTCCACTGTAAGCAGCTTCTGCCACCCATGGTCACATAATGAATGATGAAAGTAATTTATCGATGGAACAAATCAGGCTAACGTCCTTCGCAGTAGCCACAACATGTGAAGGATTGCTACGTGCTTGCACATCACACGTTGCTTTATGAAGTTCCCATCATTATCAAAAGATTAACTCCAACTGATATCCTAGGCATCCAACCTTTTTATGCCTTAGCTAAGATCCCCTCTGAAATGAACATCAGTCTAATCACCCGTGAACCCATCCTTCAAAGGATGTGGAATTCAAAACTTGATAGAGCACAATTAGAATCACTAAAGGTATTACCATTCTAGATCAGTTATTATTCAATGAGTAAGAAACAATTTAAATCATTTATGCCAAATATTTTTTCATTGATTTTAGAAATCCATGGCCTCTTAATTCACAAATTTTAGCGGTAATTCAGTTCAGTTAGAGCAATTTCCACTTCTTTTGACTCTCAATAAACAAAAACTGTTAAAATTTACTAATTCAATTTGACTATGACTCCTCCCATTTTTGCACCTAATATGGTGCAGGCTAATACTCAGAAAATCTGTGAGTTCGATAACAATTATGGCACACATCTTACCTTTCATATACGTTAATATGCCATCATCTATAAATGAGATAGCAAATAGAACAAAACATCACTTTAGATAGATTTGGTGGAAAAGAAAAGTAATTGTACCAAAGTCTGAAAGATGGAACACAGACATTAATGACAACATAAAGACGAATGATACCACAAAGACAGCATGTATCACGGAGATTAGGCACTTCCAGATGAAAAACATAAAGGAAGAAGAATCAAAGATGAAAATTTAGCAGTGCTTACAAAAATAATTTACTGAGAAGGAAATCATACGGAAAATACAGAAATAACTTGAACTTGAAAAAAACAAGGCACCTGAAACAGAAAACACCAACAATGAATTGATGACGCGTGTTCAACAGTGCAGCAAATTACATCCTAAACCATTAACCAAGAGAGCTGAGTCTTTGATAAAGTAACAGGATACAGGGATATGAAAATAATTATGAATGATGACCAACAGCCACGGTATTTTAATGCACATAGATAGAATATGTTAAGTATTTACAACAAAATTTTCCATCAAAGACAGATAATAGAAAACCTTAACAACAGCCACATCTGCACAAAGAAAAGGAATCAAGTTGGGAGGTCTATCATTGGCTCAAAATGCTCTCAGACAAGATGCACATCAACAAATCATTCAAGGCGGCATTCACCGACATGCAAATAGACCTAGACAGTGCAGAATGAAAGAGATTGATCAGCAATGATTAGAAAAAAAAATTCTGGACTTCAAAAGAACAGAATCACCAACATGCGAGCAAGAAAACGAGGTAGAATGAAAAAGAAAGCCGGACAAAATTTAGCAGCAATGCCACATTTGTACGGGAACTAGCTGTAAGAGAGTGCAAAATGTGAAACGTGAAAAAGGGGAATTAGGAATAAAATTACATTTAAAAGGTCATAGATGAAACAAGACTTGAAACCAAGGGATGGGTAGATCTGAAAGTACACTTGATAATAAATGACTTTGGTAGGACGAGTGTAACACAAACTCATGTTCAGCTCGATTCAACAAGAACAGAAAAAGTTGGTGCATGAATAACAGAGAAAATCCCGATAGAGTTAGGAGTGTGAGAATAGATTGTAAATACAATGAAACCCTACACCACCTTGGAGGTCACATAAAATGAGATTACACTCAACAGATGCTAGGATTTGAGCTGCAAAAAATATTACAGCCACCAATTTGACAGCAAGTCTATGTAATTACCAAAATGGAAGATAGATGCTACACGGCATGATTTTTGCCATAGTACTTGGATGGATGGATTAGTACAACTACCTAACTACAGTAGGCACTAAAAACATACGTAGTATAAATCAAATGGTCAATAATTAGCCCATTGCTCCCCAGCTTTATATGCTCCAATGTATCTATATTTTTTCACCAGTCTTCCTCTACTTGCACTTAAATGAGATGATGCTCAAATGAAACTTAATTAATGGACAGATATAAAAACTTTATAACGTAACCAGCTAAATACCAATCTCAAGGTAACTTTGAAACCATCTGGAAGTGTAAAATTCTGATTCAGCTTGTAAACAGAGAGAAAACTAATGAACTTCTACTCTGAAAATATTAGAAGTTTACCACTCTCCTAATTTCCTTTCCAAATATAATCAGGCAAAAATGCAGGACAGGCATCGTTTGAGCAAAACAATGGAAGAATCATCATCAATCCTGTTCTTGAAACACTGTAACCCTGAGTAAAACCAGAATCATAAAAGCTAACTATTTACAGCATGTACAAATGCAATGCAAATTTCACATTAACGCTTTATAAATATTTGTATACTCTAAAAATCTTGTGCGACTTCTCCTATGGCGTAGTTCGGAAACCCCACCAAATTTGAAATATGGATGGCCACGCTCCCACTATCCAAGGCCAAATTCTGTCACTCAAGTTCGAGGAGTAAATTTCCAGGGATGGGCACAATGGATAACAACTTCATTTTACATTTCCATTAATAGCAGGAATAGTTGCAGGCATTACAGCACGAAACTGCATGGCTATTAGCAAAGTCTTCATCTACATCATACCAAATGGGCATTGTGTTATCTCGATCCCAATTGTTGCTACAAAGCTGGAAATATAATGGCATCCGTCAGAGACCCGGGAAAATGTGCTAAAATTTAGTATTTAAGAACACACTAAAATCTATGAAAAAGGTGGAATGGTAAATATCAGAGAATGCAGAAATATACAAGCTTTCATTCGATGTATTTCACTTCAAAATCCATTGAGCCTTCTTTGAGGTACAAATACTTTAACTCAGTTGACAGAATTTAACAATGGATAGAAGATGAAGAACAACTTCTGCATATGCATAAGCATTCCCAGTGAATGTCGTAAGATTAATATGCACGCATGTAACTCATTTTAGGTACCACAAAAAACCAGCAAAGCTTTTAAAAAAGGAGGCAAAATATGCCATAATCTTAAAAAAAAATTTTCATGAAATTATAAGGAAGAATGGGTATAGAAGGAAAGAGTCCCAACGTACTGGCCTTGACACTAACTCACACCAAATGTTAGCGAAGAACTCTCACAAAAAAATACCGAAACATTTAAGCTTGGTATTTTAGCCACCAGGCAACGAAATGCGAGGAATAGCGATGAGATGGGAATAACAAAAGCAAATGAGTGAATAAAAAACCTATATGAATGAATTTGTGTATTACTCAAGCCATCTATAGCTAAGTAGCTGAAAGTTAAAGTAAAACTAAATACCTATGAACTACTTCAAATTATCAGCACAATTTTTTTCAAATATAGAATTCACTAATGATGAGCATCAGCATTACATAAATTTTACTAAAGGTGTTTACACTAGCTACTCAAAATCAAGACGATAAATTACACACAATCTGTGCAAACTAATAACGAACTTCATACTCTTATAAGTACAAAAATTGCTTTCAGTGAAGCTGAAAATTTTTCATAAAAACTAGTCAACAATGGAATTATAATAATAATGTGTACCCACATAATTTGAATCCTGAAATCAGTTAATGATGATTACTAAAAAACATTAATATTTAATGCCACCGTCTCCAACCAGCAATCATGATAAACCAGGAAAATTTAAAAAAACAGGCTTTTTATGCAAATTTATGAATGAACTGTTTTGAGGAGGGCAAGACTATTTTGGGGCCCAGTGCATATTATTTATTTGGTGCTCTTGCAACAAGAATGTATGGAATAAGACCAAAAACCTTTACCGAAGAAAACAGTATAGGCTGAAGAGCTCAAGTCATCTTACAATGAGCCAGAATGCAATGGCAGTAGATTCAGATGATATTACTATAAGGTGCTGCTGGGAGTGCAGATTAACACAATTTTAAAGGCCGTTTTAGAAGGGGGAAAATGATTACACTGGTTGGAACTGCATTAATTTCCCATAATGACATGGTATCGTACGAATGCACGAACAAAATTAAAACGGGTTATTTTGCAATATCACATCCATGCATTCTGGCAACCCACCACTTCACACGACGCAATATTGACTGACCCATGTATGCCATGTGTCAGGTCTGATAGTAAAAATTACATGCCCTGTGTATAACAGCTTTAAGAATAATTAAGAATTTAAAGTGTTTACCAACCACTATCAATCACAGCCATGAAACGGGGAAAGAATTTATTATCATAATATCCTCAAGGAGATGTGCTATTCTTATCATAAAAGTAAATTTCTTTTTTGTGGGACAGCAGCATGAACACTTTCGAGATCCTTCAATGAAATTAAGAATTCAGTTGAATGGCAGCATTGGATTAAACTTACAGCAGTCTAACCAACGGTGTTTATTAGAATACACCTACCTTCTATTGTTGTTAAGAGGTTCTTTACTCAAAAGCTATGCATAAACACTGACCAAATATAATTGAAATCATTATTTAAGTAAAACTAATGAATTTACTGGTGCTGAATGAAGTGACAGATATTTTCATCCTGAAAACAATGTATCCATATGTAGACACACACAAAATGTAATGAAACTACCTTTTCATAAATGACTGGGCTATGCTTCAACAATAAGTAAGTCGTCAGTAAGTGAAAAATAACCTCCCCCTTACACCATGAAGTCTGAAATAAACCCCAGGAGAGAGAGTGTTCCCCCACCCAGTATTAAAATTTCATGCCTTCAGAAATAGTTACGGCAAAACTGGCTTGCTCAATAATATGCTTAAATATTGACTGCTCCTAGAAAAACTGTGTAGTGTCTCCCTGTAAAGTAGATATTCACTGTTCAAACAACAGGAACATACCAAATGAGACCAAAAATCTATATTGAGAGGAAACTGATACAAAAATAATAAAAGGTCAAAAATCTCAAATCATCTAACAATGACTACACTCACTATGTCATTGATAGGGCGTGCATTGATATTTGTGTCCATAAAAACTACCTCTGCAAGTTGAGATAAACTATAGTTTTTTTTCGCAACAAAAACTGTAACTGAAAATGTTACAAGAACAAGGATTTGGAATCCCAAAGAAGTTGATGAATACTGAAAGGGCATCACAGTAGCATCAATTAGTCTTCAAATTCCATACAAGTAAAATTGGGTGATAAAAGCCAAAACAACAAGGTAATATTATCATCAATTTAGCTTCTGATTCCTAAACAGAAACTCAGCATTTTATGACTACCGATTTTATTAAAGAGTAAAAAACTAATGTCATAAAGTGTAGTCCTTTCAGTTAACAGGGAGTAAATAGTATTTAATCATTTCATCAGTTATAATGGTAAAATCACAGCTTCTGATACTGACAACTAATCATCAACACTTTTGGTTTACAGCTTTGCTATAATGGACTGGAAATTAAATGGAATGATTGTTTTTCTTTAAATTCTTCCAAATACAGTGCCCCAATTCATCAGCTGCTCCATACATGCAATGCATACCAGAAATTAAATACACTGATATATTACAAAGACTAATCGACATATTACAGAAAAAGACCCGATTAACGAACCTCTAATTATGATTAAGAAAACATCCACTGCTTGAAGTCCTAAGTCTCAGGCCCACACCTTTCTCATTTATAATGCATAGAAAAACTCCCAAAACAAACTGGTATCATAACAAAACCTCCCGAAAATGACATTCATACACAGGACCCAGTTAGGAATACAAATTCTCCAAAGCAAAATGTTTCATTCAGATATAATCTTCCGATAGAATATTCCACATTTAGTAGTGTATGGGCCCTAATGGAGAATTAATTGCCATGTTATTTACAGAGGTTGCATTCTAAGAAAATAGTGGAGAAGCTCCCTTCATACATAAAACTCGTAGACAGACCAGGTGGAGTTGGGAGGCGCAAAATTTCCTAGCTTCTGAATCTTCCACAACATGCTTGGCATTATAATGCATGATCACTTTATTTAAGCTCAGTAATTTCAATTCTTGGAGCTCAATTTTTACTTGTTAGTAAACAATTCTCTCTGTAGAGATCAAGGACTTGGACACATTATTATTATAGTATTCTACCGATTAAGGTAGGTTTCCATGGAGTACGCAAGAAGTGATCTGGGTGCCTCCCTTTCCTTCCAGCTCTGCCTTCTTTAACTCACAGTAAGGCCTACTCTCTTTCAATCTATCTAAAAATCCTATTCTTTTCCTTCCCCTCCCTCGTTTCCCTAACATTCTACCCTCTAACACCATTTTCAACATCCCCTCACCGCTAAGCACTAACTCCATCCATACCTTCTGTCTCCTCCGTATCTCATCTAAAAGCTGTCTCTCGCCAACCATATCCAGCGCTTCGTCATTCCTTTTCCTCTCCGTCCATTTCACCCTCTCCATTCTTCTCCATACCCACATCTCGAATGCCTCCAATCTTCTCTCGTCTTCTTTCCTCAGTGTCCACGTTTCCGCACCGTAGAGAGCTACACTCCAGATCAAACTCTTCACTAACCTTTTCTTTAAACTCTTACATAACGATCCTCTTAGAAGCTCCTTCCTGTTCATGAACGCCTCCTTCGCTAATGCAATTCTCTTCCTGATGTCCTTACTACTGTATCCGTTTTCCTCTAACGTACTGCCTAAATAGCTGAATTGCTCAACTTGGTCAAGTTTTTCACCACCCACCTTTATCTTGAGTCTCACATTCCTCGCTCGTGATGCTTTACAAAACCGCATAACCTTAGTTTTCTTGTGATTAATCCTCATCCCATACTCCTCGCACCGCTCGTATAACGCATCCACTAGAGCCTGCAGCCCCATCTCTGACTGGCTAATCAGCGCCTGATCATCCGCGAATCTCACTGATTTGAATATCATTCCTCCCACTTTTATTCCAGCTTCTAACTCATCCCACGCGTCCCTTACCATCTCTTCAGCATACACGTTAAAGAGCAGCGGCGATAGAGGACAGCCTTGCCTCACACCTCGGCCAATGCTTGCCCACCCAGATTCTCCGTCCGCTACCCTCACTTGCGCAGTCTGGGCCATATACAGATTACGAATCAGTCGTCTATCCCTCCAATCTACACCTATTCTCTTCAGAATATCCATTAACTTTACCCAGTTCACCCTATCAAACGCTTTCTCAAAATCCACGAAACACGCATATACGTCCTGGTCATATTCTAGGTTCCTCTCGACGAGGGACCTCATTATTGCTATTGCATCACGAGTTGACTTCCCTTTTCTGAAACCAAATTGATCTTCCCCCAAATACTCGCTTGCCCTCGCCTCCATTCGTCTGTTCAATATCCTCAGCACCACTTTCGCCGCATGCAATATTAAGCTGATAGTCCTATAATCTCCGCATTCCACAGCTTTCTTCTTTTTCGGAAGCGGAATTAAAACCATCTTCACGAAATCTTCCGGCCAACATCCCTCCTCATAGATCCTGCGCACTAATTAAAAACCTTTCCTTACCTTCCTTCCCTAGATTCTTCAGAAGCTCACACGGGATATTGTCCACGCCTACTGCTTTCCTAGCCTTCATATCACGAAGTGCTCTCTCTATTTCCGAATCTAATATCTCCGGCCCAAGATTATCCTCCTCCACTGCACTTTCCTCCTCTAGAGTCAATCTTTCACACATGGACACAGGCTGCAAAAAATAATCCCAGACAACACCATGAAATTTTTACTTTTGATAGAAAGGTCTACTATCAAGTGAATTGTAATCATAAATAAATGCATTAGTAAATGGGGTAGGGTTATAGTTGGATATTATACTTTTATGGTACTTATGAGAGTATAAGACTCATACTTCCAATGATGAATAATAATTGGAGGTCATCACCTAGGTTTTGGATGAGCCCAGGGTCTACTTATCAATACATTACCCTGAGGTTTCTCTTGGTGGTCCACTGCCAGATGAGCTCATTTCACCAGAGTATGATAACGTATACACAAAGCAGGCAACATGTGTCACATTGTGTCGTGAAGTGTCGACCAGTAATATTAAAATGGCACAACTAATAAAAGAAATAAACAGAGGTAAATGTAAGGGAAAAGACTAGCTCTACAGTCACCCAAAGAAAATTCCGTCAGAATAATCCTTCCTTTATCGAAGACACTGCATCTCAAGTGCGAAGTGGGCTCCTTTTTACAAATGTTCTTACAGCAGACATGCAAGAACTAACTCTCACATATAAGTTAAAAATAGGAAGGCATGCATACAATTATTGTAAGAAAATAGGTGATATATAATGAGAATTCTAGACCTTATTACTACAAAGAGTGTAAATAAGTTACGTACTTTCACCGTACATTGTTCTTTGCCACAATATGAAAACATATATGTTGTCACTAAGGCCAAATTCCAATCCACTTTGGGGTATACTAAGCATACCTAAGTTTCTCCAGTTTCAAGAAGTGACATCTTTTATTCGACTAAAGGAAAATTCCATGACCAAAACAGGATGTACTACGTTTAGTACAACTGAAGGCTTCCAACAGAGTGATACCAGCCTTGTTAAAGAAGCACTGAAGAAACATTAAAATGTAATTTTATCAACTTAAAACACTTTTAGGTTAAAAACAGTTTTAAACATAATTCACTAATGTTTAAAGGCCTCATTTACATAACTCATGACCTTATTTTATCCTCCTATGTTTTTAGCTGTAGAGTGCCTGAGCTTCCAAAATTTTCGACTAGAGATGAGATGCTTACGTTGAATTCCTAGCATAAGTTTAAAATCATGCCCAGCTGATAATTTAAAATACTTTTTCAAAATCAAAGTATGGATAGCCTCTTTTATTATGTATGATCTTCAATGCATTAATAATGTATACAATGTAATGTAATGTATCAAAATTGAAGCCGTTGATGAAATGAAACTGAATTGAAAAAATTGAAATCTTGGCGCGATAATTATCTAAGCAATGCTTGTAAATACTAAGATGGTCAGTTACTTTCAAATCACTATTTTATCCAAAAATTGTATGAAATACCATCAGCACAATGCAATGTTAAGCAATTTGCTTAGGTGCATTGTTCGCAGGCAGCTGCATCGGTGTACAAATGCTTTGGTCGTACATAGGTACACTCCACTTCACTAGTACACCCCAAAGATGTGCTCGAGTTAGAGCATGGTACAGTAAACTCTCGATTATACAAAGCAGGATATTACGAAATTTTCGATAATACGAAGTGAAATTGTGGTCCCGGCGAAAAGCCTATGGTAACTACATGGTGCTAACGTCATCGCGCCTAACGACAGGAACTAGCAAAAAAAGGAATAGCATGATCATTCACAAGACAATGACTAATGTAAACACAGAATTCCCACTCCTGATGGCCTATGGTGGAACTTTTTCCCTAAAAAAGAAAACGTGCAGGATTTTGAATCAATGTGTTCCTTGTGCCGCCCCCTGGGAGTTGCCGTCCTACGCCATGGCATCATTGGAGAACTGGTAAATACGTGCCTGGCTGTCTTTCATCCTGGAATCACTGAATCGTATCGTATGGGCTTGAACTAAATTCATGAGAGAATGTGTGAAGGGCTTCAGTCTGTGCCTAGCGAATGTCTAAGCTGCAAACAGTGGAGAAGAATCAGCAGCCCTCTACCTCCCACCAACCTTCCATGTTTGGGGGGATCATTTTAGGGAATTCACACAAGTGAATCAATACTTCATCTAAATATGTTGAGAAATGATAAAACGTATGTTGTAGGAAAAAATGAATGTGGATAATAACGTTTCTCTCTTTACTACCCTGATAATGGAAGATGCTACTCCAGCTTTTCTCCACTAGGAACCTTGCTCCTTTCAGCATAACAGAAGAAAGACTTAATATATAAACATGGCACCTCACTCCTGGCATCCAAGCCTTGATGATGAAAAAGTCTTCCATTTTAACGTCTGCAAAGATGATGGAGCACGGCAGCCGGACAGAGAGCCCTAAAAGAATTTACTTCAAATACATATTCGTCACTAAAAAATCATATCCTACATATTTTATGACTGCAACTGAATCAAAATGAAAATAACTAATTAAAAAGATTGTACATTAAAATGACAATACAGAAGGAACAACAAATATTAACCTACGAAGGTTATTTTGGAAACAGGCTACAGGGACGCCGACTTACGAAAAATATTGGGGGGGCCCAACCGGGGATCTTGGCCCAGGAAATTTTATAGGTAGTGAGTTTTAAGTTCTTTAAGCATTTTAGAAGAGTGATATGATCAACATTAGAACCCTGATAACTCGAATCTCGATATCTGGACACTCCGGGGAAAATCTACAAGCCTGACACATTTTTTCCTCGCACCCATAACGAATTTTTGAGGGGGCTCGGGCCCCCTCAAGCCCCATGGAGTCGGCGCCACTGACGGGCCAAGACCCTTTTTTTCCTTCTTTCCTTGTCAATGAGCTTTAGAGGGCATCACAAATGGCGGTAAGGTTCGTAGGCTTTGGAAACAAATATCTACCTTATGGGTACACAATAGTTGCTATATTCGCAACTGACCACGAAATTCTCAGATTAAATCCTGTACAAAAATTTTCAAGATGTTATTTGATTACGTTTCCTATAATGGACGAGAATTTCTTTAGCCCATATATCATTGATACTTAAAAATACAGAATGGGAAGTTTAAGGTCTGTGATTTTTAACAGTCTTTCACATCATAAAATTCAAAAAGTAAGAGCATTTTTTTTTAAATCTTTTTTTAAATAACCACCGAAAACATTAAGCAAGGCCACAAAAGACAGAAAAAGAACGGTGGGAACGAAAGCAAACATTTTTCGAGACTTATTAAAAAGGTTTGAAATTACGAAACTTAATATTAAAAAGTGCCTATTTTCCGGTCCCGCTGACTTAGTATAACCGAGAGTTTACTGTATATAATGCAGTGGTATACATACTTAGATTGGAATTTGGCCTAAGACATTACCCCATTGAAAAATATAAAAAGCAAGGGGTAATTGAAGTATGTGGCGATGGCAAAAGTTCATTGCCAAGTGACAATGTCAGTGTTCAGTACACTGGTCAGTTAGAGGGCTTACACCACCATATCTGGAAATAAATCACACAATAAAAATTACAGCGGATCACAGATTATCTGTTATTCCATTATCCACTCATTGCATTATAAATGCATCAGATCCCTGGGCAGCCCCTTAAAACTCTTCCTTACCTCTCCCATTCCAACTCCCTCCAACAAACATATGGTTTCTCAATAGAATGGGAACAACAAATGACTAGAATGAAAAGAAAAAGAATGACACATAAACCATGGTCATAATAGCAAATGATAGTGATCACTACTGGATAAACTATTACTTTCAATGATCCATTTCAACTCGTCCAGGCCTGAGACTGTTAACCTGAGCTCTGCTATATTATTGCCCAGACATTTACTGAGGATATCAATGCACTCTCAAATTCTTACCTCAAAGCCACTGTTCAAAAGGACACAAAAAGGGAAACTGAAAGATATGATAAAAACCAAAGTTTGGATGGTACAGTAAACTCCTGATTATCTCAATATAAATTTTCGTTCAACTGTCAGGACAATTTTTCAATGTTTATCAGTCATTCAATCTATCTCATCGCTGACAAATTGTTCACCGGCCAAATGGGTTCACAATAGCACAAGGTTAAGGGCACCACGAAGCATTTGGCGTAACTGTGGAAGACCCACTATTCCCAGGCAGTAATTGATTATTAGTTGCTGACTGAGTCTACTCCCGCATGACAGCATAAGTAACCACCATATTGCAAAAATTAGGGCAAAAATGAGATATCAGAATCATTCATGCCCGAGTGTGATGAAAACGTTCAGTTTCTTTGGGAATCACATGTAAGGGCATGGTAATAATCGTGAATTTTTGTTATAAAAAATACATTAAACAGATGATTTTCTTCATTCATCATTGGTTCATCTATTGAATAAATCTTCTAAAATTAATGAAGCTTTTTCCACTGCTCAGTCTGCAATGCTAGAGCAGACGAACAAGTAAACTTGACACAGTCCTTGCTAGCAAAATAAAGAAAATAATTACTTTTAAGAAGAGAATGCAAATGGAATTTGTAACATGCTTTGTGTATCCATGCATCAAATCCAATAATCCAGGTATTTTTGCGTATGATTTCATTCTCTAAAAGGACTGCGGAAAACATCTAAGGAGGGGTAAACAGGTACATAATCCACAACATGTGTAATCAGCACACTGATACTCAGAAGTTTACTGTACAACAGAAAAATTATATCGAATTCGAAGGTTGACATTAAGTTTGTGACTTTTGTAGTTCCCCACACTTAATATCCAATATTTCAGGAAAAATATTTAAGGTATATTAGCAGATATAAAAATATTGCCCCTCACCATTTAAAATATAAGTTCAACCTGAGAGAGGAAAGAGGTTTAAGATATGTTTCCCCATTGTGCCTAGAAGGTTTCAGGGAAATTAAATTTAAAATAATGTCTGAATGACACCACTATTGGATTTCAACTGTCCATGCACAGGTCAACTATTAATTGAATTGCAACCATAAATCTATGTACTGCAGAGTATGAGTTCAGAAGCAGATGGGAGGGACGCATCCCTTGCGGGTCCACTTGCATTGGCAAACATTGCAAAACCACGATAGGGTGGTTTCCTATTATTTTTTATTGCTTGAATCGAAATATTATGACTCTTGGAGTACTTATTTCACGCTTTTAGATTTTTAAATGACGATATGCATATTTTGGATTAAATGAAAAGTGAAAATTTTCAAGCGCATGAAAACGTGACGGCTAAGTATGAATGATGGGTAAAGCCAGTGTGACATCATTCTGGTTCCGGCTGCCACTGTGTGAGGCCACCTTCGTGCGAGGCTATGACTGCCGCTACGATGCAGGCTGCTAGCAGGTAGCCCTTGGCTTAAATAAGGATTATTAACACCCCATCAAACGAAGGAAACTTTCCGACCATAGGCAATTTTAATAGGTGATTATTCAGAAATGTTTCCCTGAGCTCTGTGCCACAATCTTGCATTGGCAATTTCAGAAGATGTAAAACTCCAGACTACTCGTATAGCATTTAGGTCCCTGTAATGTCACATGGAGTGGTATCACATGGCCACCAATCTGGCCTTTTACAAAATGAGGTTAAAATTGACCATTAACATTCGTCTAAACTCGGATTTCTAAAACCAAATAATTTCTATATTATGAATACACTAATGGTGGGTAACGAATCACAAACTTTCGTTTTCTTTGATGGAGGAAACTACCCAATTGTAACTGTTTCATATCGTAATATGACATTGTCTTGTGTCTATAATCAGTTCAAATAAAACCTTCTTAAGATTTACATATGACTTGATTATTTTTTTATTACAATAAAAGTAAAGGTATCTTTTGCACTACCCCTAGAGTTTTATCTGCATACACTACTTTATGAGTTGGAAACTTGGAATTTTAAAAAAGGAGCATCAAATGTACCTGAAATTTGATACTATTTTGCATATATTCCATTATATTAGCTTTGCATCTATTTTTGAAAAAATCTATGCATATAATTGTCTGATGCGACGCTTCACTTGAATTGATAAAAGGAAGGAGCAATGCGGTATTGGAGTAATGTTACAATTCATGCATTGCCATGAATGCCTCTAGATGAGGAAATTTATGTGTCTATCAGCATTCAGCCACTTGGTTTGGGGTGATGTCATGATGGAACATCACTTAGGATGCAATGAGAAAACTTGCTGTGCTCAATCCACCTACTACTGAAATGCTAACAAAAAAAAAACTCCCTCTACTAAAAAACTTTTTTGAAATCTATTCCAAGTGACTGTTAATAATAATCAATGGCTCCATCTCAATGAGATTGATCTTTGTTTACTCCTCAATACCTTTAGTAAGATCCAGGCAATAATTAAATATGAATATTTGAAAGAAAAGACCCAACTTAACCAATTCCCACATGAAGTCATAGAAAAAATGTCGTAGCACCAACAATGCAAAATACTGTGCGAAAGATCCACAGAGAAAAAAATCATTCACCTTGACCGGGATTCGAACCCGGATCCCCCGATTTCCGGTCGAGTGCTTTAGCCAGTTAAGCTACCGAGGCGTCATTTTTCCCTGTGGATATTTGCGGACACTACCGGACAAGGTGTTTTTCTCTGTGGATATTTCGCACGATTGTGCATTGCGGGTGACTCCCGTAAAAGTTATCACCGTGGCTAGTCCCGGTACACTTTAAAACCAATGCAAAATACCACTGCACCACTGTATGCTCACTATGATTTCCGATGTGCAAAGCAGAGCATAGTTCAGAAAGAATAAAACATTTACAAAACCAATCTCCAACATTCTATAGAATCAAAACAAGTAACTAAAATAGCAACATTGGCAATGATGAGTCTAAATTTGCCTTTAAAGTCTCAAGAGACAGGTTTAGGTGTAAGAGGGGATTTAAAGTTTATGGTCGGGCCCTACGGCAGATAAAAGTAGTGAAGCTCCCTGGAATCCAAACTTTCCTTTCTAAAAAAATTCTAAAATATATATTCCAATTGATCTCTACACTCGAACCTTTATCTATTAAGAATTTCTTTAGTTTTTTTCAATGTCTCATTTTTAACTCTCGGCCACTCCCCCACTCCCGCCCATTTTTTTTTCAAAGAGGATTACCCTCGCAGCCCCATTTTCGCCGAAAAATGAGAAATGCAATCTTACGGGGCCGATGGTTGGAGCAGTGCAGCCCCAGACGCAGCTAGTCCGTGCGTTGCCACGGCAACCCTCCAGACCGGCGCCCTCACATTGCCGCCCACGGCGAACTCCGTAGTTCACCCCCCTCCGTCGGCTTGGGACGAACCGTCCCTACTCGTCCACCTAGCAACGACAATGTTTGCAAGGCTGATGCAGCACGAAAGCCAGAGAACCCCGACGTCTGGTCCCACCAGACAACCCAGCAGCCGGCCTCGATTCCTTATGTCCTCGGCGCCGCAACGTCTGAAGTCGACCGGCCAACTCTCGCCCCCTTCCCGCCACTGCTTACACATTGAAACAACTCTTACAGGCGTCACACATCTAGCGATTTACAAACAATATAATGAGCGGCCAGATCGTATGACATGGTGGATTTAGTATAGACGACAGGAAGGCTGGCGCCGAAAGGGATCGAAAGTTCGGTCGTCCCAACTGGTATCTTCGTGACGCGCATCGTGGTTTCACGTGCATTTCCTTTCCTATTCAACGTTGGGCAAGGCAAAATGATACATACAATTACAACGAAATATAACGCTATCTGGAAAAAAATGATTATGCTCGCGTAAATTCAACAGTGGGTGAAACAAGAAAATCCATCGGATTCAAGAAATTTATCGGTGAAATAGTTTTGGCATTTGTTAAGACCTGTCCGAGACTAAATCAAATCGATTAAAAGATGCTTGAGAATGGTTATATAGTTTATCAGATTTTCAATCCTCAAATTGATAATGCATGCGCATACATCGCGACAATGGGCCATGACAACGAAATAAGCAATCACTGAATCGCAATTCCTCAACCAACAGGTCGTTGATTGTTAAAAGGATTGAAACTACACAAATTTTCACTGGCCACATACTTGATCTACATAATTCGTAATCAACATTTAAGAGTCAGAGCCACAACAAAACTTACTCGAATTTTCCAAAACATCCCCTTGGACGTCTGTATCTTGGCTGTGTTTTCTAATGAGGCTTTCAGTTGAAGCTCAAAAATAGGCTGGAAAAAGACGACAATGTAAATAATATGCTATTACTCAACTTCAATCAAACTAAATCTGTTTCAACGCTCACCATCTTCAGACAATGCAGTGGGATTTCTTATGCAAAAGAACAAGCAGGCTCTTCGAGCAGAATGCGCCCAACAAATCCAAAGGCACGACCGACTGTGACGACCAAACCACCGAACTACGGAACTACCATGCCAAACTTGACATTACTACAGTCAATTGTTTTAAAAATAGGAGAGGATGAGGATCTTCCGTGCAAATGAACGAATCCCAACGAGTCATGTGAACGTATTCAACAAGTCATATGAACGTATTTAAGTGTGGGTAATTTTAATGAAAATATAATACGCAAGTAAAATAGCTATTTTGAAATTAGTTTTTGTACCTCATATGTCATATCTATTCCTAAAGCTGCATCCTCTTCTCCGACTGCTCCTTATACGACTTCTAATTCTGCCCTGAGGATCTGATTCCACCAATTCTTTCGGGTCGGAACATAGTTCGATGTACCTTTTGAAAACTCATCCGGCATTTCTCTTTTTACGCATGCAGTCCAAAATATTCTATTTAGACCTTCGCGACATAATTTTCTCCTCTTTAAAGTTCATATTTCTGAATATCAGAATAATCACCTAAGATAATAGGGAATTCTTTCTTTAATGTGAGGCGCAGGACCGCCTATATATGGAGACCTTTGAGGGCTAGAGGGTTCTTTTCTCGCCCCTTTTCCCACCTTAAATACCAGTAATAACCGCTAAAGGTTTCTTTGGCCTAGGGCACACTGCCTCCCCCTGCGAGCGCCCATATTCTAATGCCGAACTTTAATATATAGCCTTTAACTAGTACATTAGCTCTTATTGAGTACCCTAGTGAAAATTCTCTATAGAAATTTTTCCTATTGCAATTTGACAATGAGAACTCAACCATTTTCCTATAGGAGTGCGCGAAAATGTGGAGCGCTTCACGATATTGCGTGTCATCTATGAGCATGGGCCATGTAAGCATAGGCGGATCTAGGGTGGGGGGGGGGACGGGGGCACATGCCCCCCCCAGAACCTAAAAAATTATGGAAGATTTTAATAAAGTCCCATTATCATTACGTTCGTCTTGTATTACGAGGTATCCTTGTGCCCCCCAGAATAAAATCCTGGACACGGCCTTGCATGCTTGTGCCCCCCCCCCCAGATAGAAATCCTGAATCCGCCCCTGCATGTAATTCTTCTCGGAAACGTTCCAACTTTCATATAAGTATTGCCGATGCGAGTACGACAGTATTAAGATAAAGCACCGATATTTAAAAACGCGAAACCGGGATTTAATTGTCATCGGGAGCTAACTTTGGTCGATCTAGTAGAACATAAAAAGTGGCTATAGTAAATTTCTTATCATCAACAATTCAAACATACTTCAATAATAGTCTACCCTCTGTCATTGCTAGCATTCCTCGTAGTCATACCAGCACTAGCTGTTTTCTACATGATACCATTAAGTAAATTACCTTTTTTCTTGCTCCCCCCTTTTACCCAAAATAACATCATGGTGACACAGTGGCAGATACAGTAAGCACTCAAGGGGGAGGTGCAAAAGATATATTGAGTTGCCTTTACTTTTATCGTGATAAAAAATAATCAAGTCACAGGCAGAGTAAAATAAAATTTTAATTAAAGTAATTATACACATATATAAGACAATGCCATCTTATGATATAAAAAAGTCACAATTGTGGTTCTGCAATGTTTGGCAATATGGCCGGACCCGCAAGGGAGGGGCGTGCGCCCCCCGCGCCCCCCACCTGTATCCGCCACTGTGGTGACACT
Organism: Ischnura elegans; assembly: GCF_921293095.1. Taxonomy (NCBI): domain Eukaryota; kingdom Metazoa; phylum Arthropoda; class Insecta; order Odonata; family Coenagrionidae; genus Ischnura; species Ischnura elegans. The sequence continues at coordinate 42,027,661 of NC_060259.1, forward strand.
TGTGGAGTAACTTAAGAAGCACAAACTCGCATTCCAGCATCGTTCAGCAGCGTGCTGCAGGCATGCTTTGCACATGCGCTGTTGATGAGCTGCAATTGCATGTTTTGCCAGCGCGTTGCGAAAGAGCGCTGCACAAGCGCTGTTACCGCGCTTCATTGAAACGGAAACGAACTTGCAGCTGTGAAACCCCTGTGCAGCGCTGCTGCAGCTATTTGTGTTTACAGGGTTATGTGAGTCCAGCCCTGGCAGTGATTGGAATACATCAATATGATTCAATACATCTTCACAGATATGGTTCTAGTAAGTCAATATCCTGGTTGCTATATTTGTACATATTTACATGCCTTATATCTTGTTCGTACTTTATGTACAAGATCATTGGACAAATAAAGATATTCTATTCTTTCTATTGCAACAAGATTTGTCTCTGGAAGGAATCAACCCATACCCAAAAAATATCTCAGCCCTAGCTGTCATTGCATCTGTTATAAGCCTTTTAACCCTTTCCCTACTAATGATGAAATCATGCGGCAGGACGTTTCTTGACCTGGAAGACGAAAGCCAGGAATTTTCGTTGGAGATTTTTCTACGCAAGCAATCGAATGCCAAAAATATGTATCCTTGCTCTCTCTTTTTTATGATGGTCACGGGTTTGCGAAGTCTTAGTTTCCACACCCAACAAAGCGAGACTTAGGCCATACCCTCGAAATCCGGGAGCAGGCACCTGGACCCCTCATCTTATATAACCCCCCTTTGTTCTACATCACCATATATTGTAAGCCTCCACTCAATTTCTCTGCTGCTGACATTGTCCATGCCTCACTTCCACAGAGAAGCATACCCCACATAAAAGTTCCAATAAATTGTTTCCTTACTTCTATGCTTAAATTTGCTCCTATAACTTATAGATCTTCCTTTCGATGGTATGCTCTCTTTGCCGGGGTTATTTCACAAATAATTTCTTTCATGCTTTTGCCATCCACATTTATTCCTTTCAAATAACAGTATTTGCTCTCCTCTTCAGTTTTTGTATCCCTATTTTCATGTACATCTTCATTTCCTCTCTTCTACTGCATCTTAGTTTTCTTTGTGCTTATTTGCAGCTGATGTCTAACCATAATTCCAATATTTCTTCTAGGATATTCATTCCTGAGGCCTTTTCTTAACACATTCCGTGCTGACCGTTTTTTGAAGAAAATGCCCTGTGGCTGACTTTTTGGCAAAAATTTGTATTTTTTTATTATTATTTTAACGACGTGATCTTATGATTTGTGATGCCTGGTACATGTTTTCACACTTTTTTTTTCCAAAAATAACCCTTTATTTGTTAAAAATTTGAAATTAAAATTTTCTAAGTATCCTGTCAAACTTGTGATACCTTCCTGCAACACACCTACATGTTTCCCATTTTGCTTTGCTCTTTGTCAGTACCGTAGCGAAAACCCGTTCAGACTATCACTTTCTGGAAAAAACTAATGGAAATAGTAATGCAGCTAACATTATTTTTTTAATCTGGAAATGATACATTTAAATACGATTTTAAATGCTTTAATGCACTAAAGAAAATATTGCGAGTATTACCAATATTTCCAGCAAAAGTGTTGCCTATGATGGAAAAATTATACTGAACGATATGATATCCTCTGGATAAGATTTCATAATGATATACATTGGTTTTTAAATGAAAAGGAAAATTTGTATAAACGAAGAATTCTTGCAATGAAACATATTGTTTTACAAATCAGAAATTGACCAGCATAATTAGAATAATTTTTCAGTTACTAAATACTATGCATAAAATAATATAATTTTTTAAAATAAACATTGAAATAGAAAATGTCAAAATGATCCTCCATCATTTGTTTACCATCTTCTCCGAATGCCCTTTTCCAGACACTTCTGAGTTGGAGGACCTGCAGCGCCAAACCCTTTGCTTCCGTCAACATATACAACTTTATTGCGTACCTGTAGCGCTTTCCCCTCATATATTCACTACATCCCAGCATAGCTCTCCATGGAACCATAGACTCTTCCAAACTTAGGTCACGTGAGCGGGTCACTACTTTGTCCATTGTTTCCTTGAATGCGTCTATATGGGGCTAATTTTGAATAATCAGTCGGTTAGAGGAGTGTTAGTGTCAGAGAACGTAGATAGGTTCTCGTTGATTTGAAGGGCTTGCAGAATTGACATGAATTGATCAAGCGACTTCTCTCTCCTGAAGCAATGCAAGTCATATAAAGATTGAGATTTTCAATTATTGGAGATACGGGAAATTTGATAATTCTTGTATGAAAAATAAGGCCAAAAAGTGGGGAAATTCTTCTATGGTTAAATATTTCCATCTAGTAAATTTCCTTCAGGACACGCATTGCCCATTTTATATCCTCGGATGTATATATCCTCGGGCCGGATCAGTTTCTCCGAGTTCGGCGGCATGTGACTGGGTTAGTGGAAATTGTTCTCTTAGGCATTTTTTTGTTGGGGAGGATGCCAAATAAAATGCTTGTAAGTATTTAGAATATTATGGAAAAAATCAAGTAATGAGTCTCTAATTCAAATGCTAGTGAAGATAAGGAAGGGGAAGTCTGGATATTGTGCATGGAATGTAAATAGTAAAAATAAATTGCAATGTGGAACCAGGACTTCACTGAAGTTATTGTAAAATTTATGCAAATATGGTTATTATTTCAAGCGTAGCAGCAAATAAACATAGGGATAACAACAAATTTTGCCATGATGAAATCATAGCAAATAAAATTCACTCGGAAACTTTAAAGGTATAAAAACGGAAGCATTTATTATTAATCGTAAGGATTAAAATCCTATATACATACCTGGATTATGTCCGAAATTAGGCAACCAGCTAAGCAATTTACCATGATAGCGTTAATTGATGCTAAAAATAAAAATAACAACAAGGGAAAAATATTTGTATTCTTTCTTGTAAAAACCAATTAAATAAACACAAATTAATCATTGCGTGAAAAGTCATAGAGACAGATAAAATACCTTGTAATAAAGTATCTTACCTATCCTCGTCAACTGCAAAAGGATCTTTTTTTTTTAATTCGCTTTGGATATTTGTAAAAGTTTTTTTTATGGTATCAGAACAATTGTGAGAATATGTTACTGTTTTATGCATCATAAAATGACAGTAATAATGAAATAGATTGTAATAACCAACCCCCAAAGACGTCCTTGCAGAGCAAAACCGGGTAAAATAGAAAAACACAGAAAAAATCGAAAAAAAATTTTTTCGGAGCTTTCCGCACGGCAAACAGGCGAAGAGTGGTGACTGACCCTCTCCCATACCCTAACACTGGTAGCTGGCGCTCAGGGCGGAATATAACGCAAAAGGGAGTCATGACGTAGTGTCTACGTCATCAGCCACTCGGTAGTGGCTGCCATGACGTAGACGCTACGTTATGAGCACGGAACGTGTTAAATTAAATAAATGGCTTTATTGATGTAAATGTTGAAAATTACAGGTGAAAAAACACAGCCTTGCCTCACTCTTATTCCTATTTCTTTATAGCTGGGTTCTGATTTTATAATCACTTCCCGCTTTTCGTATAAACTGGGAATGATTCTCCTGTCACAGTAAAGAAATCTAATTTCTTTCAGGATTCCAAGCATTGTGTTCCAATCTACATTGTCAAATGCCTTCTAAAGTCCACAAATGCAATGAATGTTGGCTTGCTCTTTTCAATTTTCTTCTCTATGAGCACCTCCAGGGCAATATTGCTTCCCTCGTACCTCTGCTTTTTTCTGAATCCAAATTGGTCCTCATCCAGGTACCCTTCTGATCTTTGTTCTATTCTTCTATAGATGATCCTTGTCAGTATCTTTGATGCATATGTTATCAGACTTATGATCTTTATAGCTCTCCGCTCTTTATCCCTTGGGAATTGGTATTGTTTTGTTCCTCTCAAAGACCTTCGGTATCTTGCCTGTTGCATACATTTCACTTATGATTGTGGACAGTTGGTTGAAAACTTTTCTCCTCCATTTTAAATAAGCTTCGCTGCAAAATACTCAATTATATCCACAGCTCTGTTACTGCCGCATCAAGTTCTGCTAAAAAAATTGGGGCATCCACGTCATCTCTATCCACTTCCCTTTAATTTTTGATAGCTTTCACTCTTATGCTGTTTCCTTTCTACAACTATTCGAGATATTCTTTCCTTCTCCATCATTAGGTCTTATTTTTGTCCCCTAGGGTACTACATCTAGCACTTTTCCTTGAAATCATTCCTCAATCCTATCGGTGGTCTCCATTCGTGGTATTCCCGGATGAAATATTACGTGGATCGTCACATAAAATAAGTCGGGGCTGACTGTTGGGAAGGGTGACTTATCAGGTGAGTTAATTTTATTTTGGGAGATCCTTGATGGAACAGTAACCTCTGTGAATTAAGCGATCCCGTGTTGACAGACAATGATTTGGCATCAGTGGCGCCGACTCCATGGGGCCTGAGGGGGCCCGAGCCCCCTCAAAAATTCTTTATGGTTGTGAAGAAAAAATGTGTCAGGCTTGCCGATTTTCCCCATAGTGTCCAGATATCGAGATTCGAGTTATCAGGTTTCTAATGTTGATCTCATGACTCTTCTAAAATGCTTAAAAAACTTAAAACTCACTGCTTATAAAATTTCCCAGGGCAAGATCCCCGGTTTGGGCCCCCCCAATATTTTTTGCAAGTTGGCGTCCCTGTTCGGCATATGGCAGGGGTAAAGTTGGGATATGCAGGGTGTAATTCTCGCAATACCATGAGCACTTACAGAAAAGAAATTCATTCATTCAACAAAATTTCACTGTCTATTCTGAAATCCAGTCATGAAAAAGTACAAAGTCATAGCAAGATTAAACCCTGATGAATAATGATTGGAAGTTTTGAGGTGTTAGTAACGATGAGAATGAATTGAGATAAACAATTTAAATATCAATAAATTGCAATTATTAACAATAACATCAAAGTAACACTTCTCAATCAATTTTATTGTGAAGCGGTATTCATTTTAGATATATGATCATAATTTACAACAATTAAAGAAGATCCTTGTCTTCTTTGGGATCTATGGAAGGTAGAGAAGTCCTTCCCATTATGCAGAAAACCTTTTTTATTCTTCACGATTGTCACACTACACCAGCGAGAGTAAGTAATGGGAGCGAATTACTGACGATGTCAAGAGGATCATTAATGCCGCTCGAACAAAAGAAGTCTGACGTGAATGGGGAATATGCTCAGACTCTTAACTGAAGGGTCATTACACAGGGGCAGGATTTACCTAACTAAACCTGGTGGTCCCGTGTAGATTCTGTTCCACATGCTGAGGGGATTTGGGCTAGTTGCAGGCTCTCCTCTTGTTTTGGCTCCCTCCACGCTTTGGGGACGCAGATCCGTTGCCTGGCTGCTACTTCAATTTTCCCCTAGTACCACTTTTTATTGGAAACAGGAGCCCTGAGTCCGGCAACCTCCTTCTCGATCCACTTTCTCCTGCTCTTGTCTCTCAGTGATATGCACTTTGCTGTAGCGTTCTATTATGCTGCTTCCCAAATTTTGTTTTTCAAAAAATAATCCCTACCTCTGGTTCCGTCACATGTCTTATATACCCGTCCGTGATAACTACCCCTCTTTCGTGGATGGGTATGGAGAAAAAAAAGGAGGGGGAGAACACTCAATGCCTGTGAGCAGACCTATTCCTTTTACTTTCTTCTTTCCTGAATGAGATTTTAGGCTTTTTGAGTGATCCATGATTTTTTCTACCAAGAAGTTATTAAGTTGCTGCCTGTAGTCCACTTTAATGTTTTTCCAGCTCTCTTCCACTGAATTGTTGCTCACATCCTCTCCTATTTTGTTTTCCACAGCTTCTTTAAATGCCAGCTGATGCTTATTGTCCTTCAATTTTTCAACCAGCGAAATTTTTTCATTGCTTTCTTCAATTTTTCGCATTCTAGGTGGTATTTCATCACAGCTAACGTAAGTTATGGTCTCTGTCGACATCTGCCCCAGGGTAGTTTTGCAGTTCTTCACCTGGTTCCTGAATCTTTGTTTCACAAGAATACAGTCAAATTGGAATTTTCATAAATATCCTGGCATTTTCCCTGTATATTCACATGGGATTTTTTAATAATAATACAAGAATTTATTAGTTGATCCTGACTAAATTTCTTTTGAAAAACAATCTAATTAGATGTAAACTAACATCTGGCACAGGTCAAAAAGAAGCATCTACAAGGAAGACTGACTACATAAAATGCACTCAAGCAGCTATGGAAAAATCTAAGCATGGTTCAGCAAGAAAAATTTTGAAAAAAAAAAAATATTAGCAGGCCATATACCTTGGTAGGAAATTCCCTGTAAAGCCCCAGTGTGACATGATGATACCCCAATGAGGGATTATTCCTGAACTTAGGCTTCTGATTATCTCTATTACCTCAGGCTCAAGTTTGTGGAAGGTCATTTTAACGTTGATGAAATAAAAAATTTTGTTGTATACCACCAATTTCTTTTAAGGTATAACTAGTTTGGATGAAGTGCCCTCATTATTAGGTACCTGATGATGAGGCGGCTGCATTGAGACTAGTTGTACCTTAAAATAAATTGGTGGAATACAATTGTGAAAAGTTCGAATGAAAAAGCCTTACATAGCCTAACATAAATGAAAGCCTAATCATAATCAACATGTTTTTTAGATTTGCGATTCATTTTCCAGCATAGCAAACCATTCATCGTTGCATAAGCCACATCACCAATCCCAAATCATCAAATGCAAAAGGAAGGGAATAACCCCATATAAACTAACAAAATGTGCAGCGAAACGTAGTTCATGATAGGGGTAAAAAGCTTGGCTAGGGAGTGCAGTAGCCTAGTGGGTAGAATGCTTGACTACTGGTCAAGGGGTCCCAAGAACAAATTCCACACGAAGCCTTTGGACGTCCAAAATATGCAATAACGATGAGCAATATGCACATAAATTGGTTGCAGTTTTCAATGAATGAAAATACAATATCATCCACCACAACATTTAAAATCAATTATGCTCATTATCATTGAATAACTATGCAGCTTTTGATAGCTAACTGAATCCAGTTTATGTTATAAAATTATGAAGTTATCTCGTGGAGTAAACAGAGGATGTTATTCCGAAGAGGGAAAGTCCACACAGCCTACACATATGACTAGATACACTCTGCAATGAGCAGCCATTTGGCCCAACTTGCACAGCCACTTCCACTGAGGTGAGGATATTAATTTGGAAAGAACTTGAATGTGCCAATGTTCAAAGCATAGGGCCAAGTGGCTCAAATCAAAATGATTCCCAGCTTCCAGTATGGGCAACCTGTGACCAGTATTCTGGGGGAAAAAAATCAGGGGCATCAATAAGAAGGGTGTAAGGGGGCCTGGTCCCACAAAAGGAAGAAAATAGAGAAAAATAATGTAGTCTAAATTTGCTTAATGAAATTTGCACAAGGGCATGGCCTTGGCATGCAGGAATACCTGTCATATATATTACTAGCAAAACGCACTCATTGAATTTCAACGGAAGTGTAAGGTATGGCTTTACATTTGCTTAAGCAGTGGTTTACTGTTCCTGGTATGCTTAGGTAAAAGTATTTTCACTTTTGCACATGCTGTGAATGCATGTTTACGCCTTGTTGCTACATTTAATTTCTAATGATGAACTGGAAGAAAATTTGCTAAATTTAGATCTAAAAATGCAATTAGAATAAAACGAAGTGCATATACATATTGAAAAAAACTGAGCAAACAGTTTTAAAAAAATTTAGTGAAGAGTTCTCGGGATCGCCACTGTGTCAGGAACTCCATAGCTGCCGACGTTTCAATGTCCGACTCAGTCATCGTCCTCAGGGCTGTGAGTGTCGCGTGAGAATTTTGACTTGCTTATATACAGTCACTCTGGTGGTCAGGTGACTACTGATTGGCTGTCGTCAGCGGCATGCTCTGATTGGCTGGCGTGATGGTTTTGCCAAGCCTTTTGGATAGTCTTGAGCACAGGCTTCCAAGTGCTGATCAATGCATATCCAGAATCTCTGTTGACTGTTTTCTTGGCCAGTCTAATTTCAACAGACTCTTGGATGAGTCGATCCCAAAAGCCATTGGATCGGCAGAGCATCTCGGTGTCGTCAAACTTAACTGTATTTTTGCATTCCATCCAATGCTCTGCGATGGCTGACTTTTTGGGCTGTCCTCTGCACAGGTGGCGCTTATGTTCTTTGAGCCACGTAACTATAGTGTGGCACGTCTCACCAACGTATATCTTCCCGCACCCACATGGCACTTGGTAAACGCCAGGTGTCTTCAATCCCACCGGATCTTTTACTTTGACGAGCATGTCCCGGATCTTTTTCGGTGGTTTGTGGATGACCTGTACGTGGAATCTCTTCAGAATTCTCGCCACTTTCCCCGACACTGAAGAGATAGAGGTAGACACGCCTTCGCGGCTGGTTCGTCTCTTTCTCCATCTTCTCTCCTTGAGTTGGTCTTGGATAAGGACCTTTTTCCAATCAAAGCATGCAGCTGACGACAGCCAATCAGCAGTCACCTGGCCACCAGAATGACTGTATATAAGCAAGTCAAAATTCTCACTCGACACACACAGCCCCGAGGACGATGACTGAGTCAGACACCGAAACGTCAGCAGCTATGGAGTTCCTGACCCGGTGGCGATCCCAAGAACTCTTCACCAAGTCCATTTGCCGGGAAAGCACGAAATCTTTCTTCAGTTTTTAAAAAATTTCTTCTTTCGAGTTATCATACAAACTTTCCTACAATATCTTGAGTTAACATATAAAAACAGAATTAACTTATGTAAATGAAAGAAAAAAGGTAAGCTTGGAACTCAATGCTGTTCATATGGGAGTAAAACAGTTAATATTATTGGGGTGTTAACAACCACAAAAACTGTTTCTTGCTTGCTAAATTCTTTTCTTAGTAAGCCTATACATGAAATAAGGAATACATACTGAAAATTTTATCCCTCTATCTTCAGTAGTATGAGCTGTGCACTGATGCAGGAGTGAATCAGTCAGGATATGCTACTTTCCATAAGAGATTGTTGTATAAATTATAATGCGGTAAAGCCCAGTTAAAATTTTGTGGCACCTGCACAAAAACCTGTTTAGGGACTAGGCCAGTCCATTTTGATGAATTGCAGGGATGAAGAGGTGTGGGTGAAGGTGACTATTTTCCTACGGGACTCCATCGAGAATGCTTGCACTCGGTGCCAACCACCCAGCACTTACAGTAAGATAAACAGCTTGAAATTACTCATATTGGGTTGGCCACCATAGTGACCCTAATTTCCATCATTTTTTGCTGTTATTTCCTCATGAAAGTACCAAAAAACTCTTCCTTATTACCTGAAAATACAAAGTTTAACATTAAGTATTGTAACGTCTGATTTTTAAAAGTTGTTATTTTGGTTGTGAAGGGTTTGTTTGGAGAGGGGGGATTGTTGAGTGAGATGTAAAAAGGAGAGGTTTTGTGGAGGATTTTGGAGATAATAGAAGGAAATAAAAAGGGTTCTGAAAATTAATAGTCTTACGTTACAGTATGAATGAATAGACCATTTTTTTACATGGCCACATGTAATGCAGCATATTCACCACTACAGGTCCAAACCACTGTTATTATATGATAGCAGCAATGCAAGCATCCTCAATTCACCTACTGTGCTCGCAAGCATAGAAGGTGGAAATTTGAGGGAGTGCACCCATTGCTCAGCTGTGGACTTATAAGTAAATGGCTAAGTCACATTTTGCTACATTTACTTCGAACTGATTTTTCATGCTGAGGGCTCCAAAGCATTGACAACCTATATTTTACATTAGGAGGACGTCTTGAAGAATGTTGGAGATTGTTTGTCAGTGATGTGAATATTTCTAGCTTCATGTACATTCCTCTCATGAAGATGTCGTATTTTTCATACTTAGGAGTGCACAGTGATGTAAGTCATGAAATAATGAATGTAACTTACAATCAATCATATTACTCAAACATATGCAATTTTCACTCAAACTCAAAGAAATCTGAAATATTTGGTGATTAAGGCCACGAAGTATGGAAAGTTACTCTATTAATGGATGACGTTTGAGTGACAATTCCAATTTTAGGGTCTAAATATTGATCTAAATTGATTCAGATTTGCCATTATCTCTGCAAACAAATAACTGGGATCTTCAGGCGAAGAAAAAGTGAGTAGCATTTGACTACAGAGCAGTGAGAGAATGTGAGTCAAATGACCAATACCTGTCCATCCAGGCGAAGCAACCATTTTAAAAATTCCTACACGCAATGACAGAAGTTTCTCTACATACATTTATGATATGAGTAAAAATAATCACAAATTTTGAGAAGGATAAAAAATGAGCAGTTAAATTTTATTTTGAATATGACACATGGGTAAAAGTGAACCACGTGTCATGTCCGTCCAGCAATATATTTGCCCGTCTCCGTTCACCAAGGAGTAGTTTCCTTTAAGTCACTTCTTTCTCATTTGATAGGATGTAATAACCACACCACTCAAATATGATGGTCCAGGAAGTTATGAAAAAATTCTATGGCATTACTGCCTTCTTGAAGAATTGAGTTTGAAATGGAATATGGGGCATGACCTAGTGTATTCACAAAGAAAAGGGAATATGTATTACTACTATCTATTATATGAATGAATGAGTTTGTTCTGAAAGCATAGAAGTCAATTCACTAGGACTCAATCACTGAATTGACAATGGATCAAGAGATTCTTTTGAAATTCTCATACCTATCTCTTCCATATTGGCAAAAAATATTGGAGGGAAAGATCACTTCTTTGTCTTGATGGGTAGCAGAGTAATGGGAGTAATATTTCCTTCAATCAGGTAATCTTCCAGACTAAGTGGTTTAGTACTCACCATTCTTTGTTAGTAGCTGAAAAGTTCAACGAGTGAAAATTCTTGCTTCCACAGATGATTGTAATAGGCACACTGGCCTAAATTGCAAGGAAAATCTGACATGGATCAAGAAATGTTCTGCAACCTAATAAGCTTCATTTCAAGGGAAAAGCCTTGAGTGAATTTATTGTTTTATCAAACTTTGAGATTCTTTACAGAGATTAATAAAACATTTAAGTGAATTTTGGTAATCCAATTTACAAATTCCAAATTTTTCAAGGTAATTTTTATGAGATTTAAGCATACGTACTGGCCAAAAATAAATACAATCCCATATGTGACAAAAGCTTTCTCCTTCAATAAACAAATAATACATTACAATAAAGGCTCAAAGTGGACTGGTAAAGCTAAAGTAGTATTCAATAAAACAATGGATTCTCTAATTAACTACGCCACCCCGGTACAGAACAAAAACATTAAAATTTCATCTCATCAAGTATAACAACTTTGATAACAGTAAAATAAAACTAGACATTTCCAACAAATATATAATGATATGAATTCATAATCATATTTTACTTCCAAGGGATTAATGAACAAATAACATAAGACTTCTAAGCAATGGACAGCTAGAGTAAAAAGTAACAATCTTTAAGGTACATTTACGAAAGACATTTATAGCAGTCAACTTCATTAAAATCTATGCATTAAGCTGCACATTTTGACATAATTCATAACAATTGTCAAAATACAGTGAACAACCACAACATGGACCACCGACTCCAATGATGAGTCAAGAGAGGATATATTCAGAGAAATAAAAATATGTATTACCAAGACCTGTGTTGAGTATGTGACTTACTCTAAAATAAATTATAACAACTCATGCAATAGGTTATCCACTTTGAGCAAAGGCCATGTCACATAAAAGCTCGTTTTAACACATAGGATATGCCTTTTGAAGCCAGAGACTTATAGCGTGAGATTTTCATAAAAATACCAAGAAAAACCATTGTCACAACACATTTGGATAACTGGGTCTACATTTAAGGGTAACATTAACCTCAATTAAAAACTCACATTTCAAACATTAGTGATAACAACTAATCCTTCAAATACACTAGTCATATTATTGTTATGAGAATATGGAAGCATGAAATGGCTAAATAAAAGTGTCAATCCTTTCATGCCCTCCTGTAAAGTAGTATTTGCATAGATGAAGAGGAAACAAAGTGAAACACTAATTTACAGTTTTATAGGAACACATTTATATTCTTTCCAAGATCACAACACATAGTCTACTAACAATCAAACTTTAAACAACCAGTATGGAATACAAGTTACTAGGGAACAAAATTGGACAATGGGGAATGAAAGACAAGGAACAGTAAAATGGCAAGTTTGTACCAGTTTGATGGCCATTATTGTACAGCCATAGATATGACATCGGAGAGGAAGGATAAGAGTGAGTTAGTCAATATTGGCTAGTCTGCCTTCATAATTTTCAATGTATAAAACATCTATATTTCTTGCTACACCTGCAGATTGGTTAGCACCCGCAGTTGTTAACATATCGGTCCATTTTCACCCTCAAAATGCAACCTGGTGACTCATGAAGAAAACAAACACTAGTAAGAAAAATTCCTCATGTACACCATAATGTTGGCAATCTGTACAACGTAACTCTTTTATATGATATGAATATGTGTTTAATATTATAGCAAATTGCTACTTCCTCTACTTACCACTTTAACAAGCCATGGATACATTGAGAACTAGTGCAATTCTGCAATTTCATTTGTGACAGTGTGACCTTGAGCTGGGATCACAAGGAGTTTCCTCTGATAATGACTTGATTTCCTAAAAGTGAAATGGACGGTTCCCACTGTAAATCGTCGTCCCAGTTCATAAGGCAAGCTGTCAATTATTTAAAGTAATGTTGTGATGCAATAGTCTCAATATGAGAATCTTCAAACGGAACACCTGCATACCATACATTGATATTATTTGCTGCCTCACATTTTATTATCTATTAGGGTTTGAATCATCATGTCTAAGAGTTCTCCAGGAATCTGCACAAGCTGCTCACCAACACCACTACTCTAATGCTGTATTTTAAACAGCAATGATTGGACAAAAAATTTAAAAGCTACGGCAGTGTTTAATTCTAACAAGACGAAGAAATATATTTACAATAGTAAGAGAGAAAAATACATGGCTCTATTACAAGATGAAGGAGATGATCTCAATTCAAAAGAGCCCAATAATTTAAAAAAATATTGAAAAATTCCACTTTGCACCACAATTTTCTGCAAGTTGCAAAGGAAGATTATGCTCAGCTCTGTGCAGAAGCCTAGAATTGAAGAACTCCGGAAATTTCTACATAAAGGGAAGCATTCATGTCACTGTACTATCCACAATAAACGATGATAGCCTAAAGAATTTGGTAGCACTAGCTCTTAACATAAAAGTATTCACATTGAAAACAGGTAAAAACACAACCTTGATGCCTAATCATGTAATACTGTGACAGTTATTTTCAGATTGACTAACTATGCTCCACATGCACTCATATGATTGGCCTTCTAATGTATGAAAATTTTTAACATTTTAAAAGGTAAAAATTGAGTTAGAATAGTACATTGTGCATTGTAATGTACAGTGTACAATTTTATGAAAAACTGTAAATATAAAACAATTCCATAAAAGTGAACCGTGGATAACATATAGAAATATGCAAAACAACTTGTTTACAAATAAATTATCCTTTCTTCATGACTCGTGGAAGAGATTTCACTCGTGAATAGATTTTGACACTGAGATCCAGTCTCAATATGCTTGGGGAATGCATTATTCAATGCATCATTTTCATGTGCTGTACAATAACTGCCAGCACCAAATACATATAAGACCTCCATCCAAGGTTTGGGAAAAATTTCAACACTAAATATTAACCAAGTTATCACCCTCATTTACCCTGTGCAATTTTTGTTCAACAAGTTTCTTTCAGCAATAAGTACCAATATCTTATATCAACTGCATCACCACCAATTGATTTTTACAAGAGTTGACAGAAACATCTCTAACAAGAGCTTATTAAACAAAAGCCATCTTTCATCCCAACGATTAAATTTTAAAGACATATTACAAAGCTTAGTATAAAGTTCAGAATACAACAAAAACACAATCATTATAATCACAACTTTTGACTTCAGCAAACAATCAAACACTTTCACTCCCCAATACCTGACATTGACAATGCACGCATGAGTTGGCAATAATAGCATCCGATAAAAGTTATTGTTTACGTTACTGTTCAGCAAAATTCCTTAAATATAACCCAGCAACTCTCATCAGAATCCACCAAATCCTATATCCATTCTATCTTGCTTTATTCGATCAAGAACGTGATTCTGAAGATAACCAGGCTGAGGGTAGGGGGGACCATTGGAATATGGTGATGGGTATGGGTAGTTAGGGCTGGGCATATGGAGTCCATGCGCAGTGGGTGCATAGGGAAAGCCTCCGGCTGGTCCTCCTCCATAGGAGGGTGGTGCACCAGGAGAATACTGCCCATATGGATATGGCAAAGCTGACGACCCTGGAACACTGCCCATGGATGGCGGCAGGCCAACACTGCTGCCCGGCACTCCCATACCCCCACACGCACGGTCCACCATCGAGCCACCCATTCCACCACCACCCACTATGCTGCCCCCCATGGGGCTTCCACCACCACCAAACATTCCCCCACCAACACCATTGGCGCCCGGCATCATGTGACTCCCCATTGCATGCGAGCTCCCCATCAAATTCGAGTAGGAGCTCATGGATGAGTTGATGGGGTTGTAGTTGGATGCAAGGCTTGTGACAGAAAAAGAACTGGGAACCTGATTAGGGACTTCATGGGGAACAGAAGCACTACTGTTTGCCAAAGAAGTGACAGAGAAGTTCATGCCAGCACTGGTGTGATGCAAGCTGTAACTATTGGAAGTGCTGACGGAATAATTTGCACTCGCACTAGTGTAATGTGGGCTATAGCTTCCAGCATTGCCACCACCTGCGCCACTATAGTGAGGTCCACTGGGGTAGCCACCCATGTAAGAGGACTCATCGTTGTACTGAGAGCCAGAGGGATGACCGTGGTCATATGGCTCAACGCTTCCACCATTCACAGCGGAAGGATGCGATGGTGTTTCACCATCAGCAATACTCGGTATTTGGTCAACCAAAGATTCCAGCCCAGATAAGCTCTTGGATGAGACATCTTGATTTATATTTCTTTTAGGATTGTAATCTGTAGCTGACCCTGATGGATATCCTAAAGCTGAATTGGTTTCTGATTCCGTAGAAAAATTACCATAATTTTGATAGTTCATGCCAGAATTTTCATCCGGCGGAGTGGGACTGGGAAATCGACACTCATTCTGACCTCTGACGTTGTCACCTGAATTCTCTTCTTTCACAATTCCTGAGGAATTTTGGGCACCATCGCTCGTGTCCTCTGGCATGCTGGTGGGAGGCTCAAAGTCAGGAGGGCCAAGGCTGGGAGAAGTTGGAGGTGGAGAGCCCAAATTATGCTCTGAGGATATTGCTGCACTTATCTCCGATGAAAGATCTGAGTGGGTGAATGGCTGCGATGGGGGCTGTGGAGACTGGCTGTAGCGAGTGGACTGCACGGGGGACTGGTGGTAGTTATGGGAGCCTGAAGACGGGGACCGAGAGGGATTTTGGGAGCTATATGATTGAGACTGATTGGTGTACGCCGGAGAGAAATTCTGCTGGCAAAAGTTTGTCGGTGATTGTATAGGAGGTGAGAAACAGTTTGAGAGGGTCATGGAGGAGTTGGTGTGTTCAGGGATGCCGTTGGACATAGCACCACTCTCTTCCGTCTTCACCTTCTTAGGCCGACCCCGTTTCTTCTTTGGGGCATCACCCATCTTGTGAGGTTTCAAGGCTGCTGTCTCTGGGCAGGGCTCCTTCTTCTCCTCCACACCCTCAACCTTGATCTTCTTTGGTCTCCCTCGCTTCTTCTTGGGAGGTGGCTGATCCTCCTTCTTCACTATCGCATTGCTCAGATCTGTCAATTCACCATTGCTAGGGAGTCGGCCATACCCATAGAAACTATGGTCCTCCTTAGGTTCATCTTTGATTTCAGGCTCAGTATAATTTTTCAATTTTGCGTCGTTAAAAACAACCTCATTTTCATCCAGATCAGCTATCATGCCATTCAAGTAGTCCCGAAACTTTTTGAGAGCAGCATAGAATGGCACCTTATCGGCTGCTCTGGGAAGTTGCGCACATCGAGCACTTGAAGACGGCATCACCCACATATACTGAAAGTAAATCACATTATTCAGTATTAACTCTGAACAGTATTAGCATTAACAAGGAGGGCAAAGGTAGAAATAATATTTATGGATTATACGATTGATGGAGTTGGATTTACAAGAAGAAGCTGTATAGAAAGAACTTTCCATTGAATATGGATAAT
The DNA here is from genome assembly GCF_921293095.1 of Ischnura elegans. Taxonomy (NCBI): domain Eukaryota; kingdom Metazoa; phylum Arthropoda; class Insecta; order Odonata; family Coenagrionidae; genus Ischnura; species Ischnura elegans. The sequence goes on from NC_060259.1 coordinate 42,044,050, forward strand.
ATTAGAGCCATAAGGCATACAAAATAAGGCATATGAAAACAACTTAAAAAAATAATAGATTCTGAATCTAACTGCTTATGGTGGTAAAAGGTACAAACCTAAAAAACTGGAGGTTGTGACTTTAAATCTATTAACCTACTTAAAAGAGGTTGTACCTCTTTTAAGGCATAAATACTAATGAATCAATGACTGACTGTAGAAAACTGTAGATAATGGTGACTGTAGCAACTACTCTCTTGTACTAAATTTGCGTACAAAAATAAACAGTCCTAATTTATTTTTAAGATAGTGCATTTACAGTAAACTCTCAATTATACAAAGCAGGATATTACGAAATTTTCGATAATAAGAAGTGAAATTATGGTCCTGGCGAAATGCCTATGGTAAATTTAAGCCCCAATTTGATAATATGAAGTTTTGATAATACAAAATGTTTTGGAATAACAAACTTTGGGCTCAGTCCCCAGGAGCAAATCTATCAAAAGGATATCACCAATGATATAATACTTTACACACAAGCCGATATTGAGGGCGAAATGGCTCCTATATTGCCAATTTGAACAGGATTTTGACGATTCTGTGCATTAAGTTTTCACGTAATTACCTTGCTATTTATCCACGAGGAAAGAAATGTCTGGCTGTCTTTAATCCTGGAAGCGTTGAATGGTAAGGTATGGACTTGAACTAAATTCATGAGAGAATGTGCGAAGGGCTTCAGTCGGTGCCTAGTGAGTGTCTAAGCAGTAAACAGTGGAGTAGAAGCAGCGGCCAGGACTAGACATACATGACAGCAGTGAAGACAAAGATGAGAGTGAGGAGGAGTATCTTAAATCTTCAGCTCTATTTACCACCTATTTATTTTGCAGGCTACTCTTAGAGAAGAGGCACTTCCAACTCTAACCATGAACTTTCTTGTAGCACACCTACCCGTTCCCCCATTCCGAGAGATATTTCTTTCCAAAACCTTTGTTTGCACTCTCCCACAGCCTTTTGCTGATCTTCCTGACACCCAACTTATGCATTCCAAACCTCCCTCCACAAGCGCTTCTCCCCTTCCTTAGCATTTCCTGGTGATGACCTTGAGTGTGTCGTAAAAAAAAACATGGCCCCCAAATGTAGTCTCATGCAAGGCTGAAGGCCCTTTACCCACCCCTCTTCCTCCCACCTGCTGCACCTCTCTTTATCCTGCACCCACTTCCTAAACCAGGCATCGCCCATCCCACTCATATTTACCTCACCCCCTTGGAATGCTCTCTGACTGTGGCAGTGCATGGTTCATCTCTACCTGCAACAGGGGTAAGTTTCTAACTGGAGAGAGGCTGGAGAAGTATTTTTCATTATTGGGGAAATGAAGAGGAAAACTTTGTTCTCCGCATTCATTTTATTGGCTAAGACACGTGTTTTGTCATTTCTTGACATATTTTTAGTCTGTTCTTGCTCCCGTGAGACTAGGTGGATTAGCATGCCCTCCCACTCTGTTCACGCAAACTGGTTGGGCTACCCGCCTCGTCAATTCCGTAACTGGCCCTAATCATTTTAGCCAAGTTAGGAGGCACAAATCGCATATTGGGGAAAACTAAACGAAACACCAGCTTTTTTAAATCCATTACTTTACGTTCATGGGATTAAAAAATTGGCAATCTGCTTCATATTTGAAAAGATTGAGCCAAAACCTGATCCCAGTCTGGAATTATTGCTTATTTTTTGGTTTTTCTGACCCACTATAAACATGATCAATAAACTTGAATGATACTTGAAATATTTTAATAAAAGCAAGAATTTTCCACAAGAATTCTTGTGGAAAAGTGCCACAATATTTTATTTATTTAAATATGTCTAACTTCCACCAATTGAAGCCTGAATCTGTTGAACTGATACTTGAAATACGTCGTGTTTTGGGCTGATTATTTTCTAAATTTTGCTTAGATTTAAAATTTTGCAATGTTGGTTTCTTTCGTGAACTCTTGAAAATTATACCTCAATACCTTGCCCTTCTTAGGCACAACATAAATGGAAATATATACATATTAGCGTGGAAGGGAGAAAGAAAAAACTAAATAATGATAGAATTAAATTCTTCTCGGGTGTCTGTCCGGGTAAGGCACTCTATCCACCCCTCAGCCGACGGTTCAATCGAGGACTTCTCCTTTGTCATCAATGCCATCGATACCTAACGGGTGTGAGGTACTGCGATAATAACATTGTCTCTCTTCTTCTCTGCAGACTTTCAATAGAAATTAGTTATATACTTTGTTCTTTCCATGATACTAATTCTTTTATGATAATAGCACGACTAATTTTTAGTGCTAACATAAAAAATCTTTTCTCTTTATTAATGATACTTTGCATAGTTTTCAATACTATGGAGAAAGAAACACGAAAACTAAATGAGGTTAAGGTACATGTTTTGGGTATTATTTCTGGGAATTCATGAAAGTGAACCAATACTTCACCTAAATATGTTGAGAAATGATAAATCGTATGTTGTAGGAAAAAATTAATGTGGATAATAACGTTTCTCTCTTTACTACCCTGATAATGGAAGATGCTACTCCAGCTTTTCTCCACTAGGAACCTTGCTCCTTTCAGCATAACAGAAGGAAGACTTAATATATAAACATGGCACCTCACTCCTGGCATCCCAGCCTTGATGATGAAAAAGTCTTCCATTTTACAGGGTTCCCACTCTACCTGAACAATGATATTCACGGCTTTTTCCAGGTTTTCACGGTTATTTTTCACGTTTTCACGTTTTTTTTTAAGGTTTTCACGGTCTCAATTTTGCTAAATTCACGGTCCGTTAATAAGCCAACAATAAGAAAATCACTGGCCGTATATCAACAGAAAATTAACGTACGCGAAAAACGCCGTGAATGTTAACGCCGCAATGAAAAGTGATATCTGTTATGACGTGATCTATCGTTTGCAAAATTCAGAGCCGACTAAAGGACCAGCCCAACCGCGCTCTTGCCCGGACGCCGAATACCCTTCCGACCTTCTTCCGTCTGGACACTCGAGGTCCTTTTTTAATTCCTCGCTGAGAGATTGTTTTTTGCGCACGTTGTTATTACTGCACAGTAACCGAATTTCCCCCACCCCAATATTTCTTATTTAACGGAAAATATTTTATTTAAATTGTTTATAGAATATAATAAATTGATTCTTTCTTATTCAGCGGAAAATATTTTATGAAAATTGTTAATAGAACATAATAAATCGAAAAACAATTTCATACACCGTATTAGCACGAATCTAAGACGAACACGATTCTAAGACTACCCTCCTTTTTTGGAACTCCACTAAGGGACAATTTTTCTTTATTAATAACGATACGATTATAAAATGAATGCGGAAAAACGATCAATGCTTAATTTTTTTGCTAGATTGCCTATGTCCCAGGAAACGCAGGATTTTGGCGAGTAATTAAGAAATTCATTTAAGGTTTCAAAACAATATTTTAGATAATAACAGGAATAGTAGTACTTTATCAAGACACATACGTCATATTGTTGATTCGACCCATATCTTTTTCAAAATTCTGAATGTTTACTCTCCACTCGGCATTTACACTGCTATTATGGATTTCAGTCATATGTAAAAATTCTTATCCATCAAACACCATTTCAAGTACACGTATTCACGAGAGCAATGTGCATTTTGTGCCTAAAACAACCGCATTCGCAGGTACAGTGACTGGTTGTGAGATGGATCACGAAGGCCAAAAATAGTCAATTACTTCAATTGTTCCTGTCTAATGAATATATTTTTAATACAATTGAGGTATTGTGTAAAGCGTGAACAATGTTGCGTTAATCGTCAGCGGCACGCCCACCTGGATCTTCGCCTTCATATCTCTACTTGTTTTCTCCAGGTAGCTCACTCTACCCCCACCCCTACCGTCATGTGCTAGCGGACAACCCAAGGCGCTCTGCAATATTCACGCGCATCTAGCCCGGATTCTTTTCTTCATGTTCAATTATTTTCAGTCCATCTCTTAAAGTTCTCAATAGTTTCTTCGGAGGGGCCATGGTCGGAAGACGACTAAATTTAAACTAGTGAAAATGACTTTATTAAACCCACATGGAAAACACTCGGTGGTTTGAAGTCCAGCCACCCCGGAAAGTAGGGAACCACTCGTACGAGGTGAAGTTCGGAACTGATGCTATCGCGTACGGGGGTACGCAGAGCACACTGCAGAGGGCGAAGCGTGACCATATGACTGCGCCATGAAATTTTTTACCCTAAAGATGCCCATTCTTTTCTAATTAGCGTAGCGCCAGATGATCAGATGAATTCGGATTGTTAGTAGGGAGAAACCAAAATCCTGAGAAGATATCCCTTCGTCAGTAACTCTGACAAGTGAGACTACTAGTAGTAGTATAGCTCGTAAATTGATAACTGATAACAACCTGGTATCATGTTTTCGGAACAAAATGCCGAATTAACTGCCGTAAGCTCAGCTACGAGGATATCGCGTTTCGCCAAAAATCACCATCGTATTTTTCCATCTATTTCCTTGCTTAAAATACGTCATGTGTGGTCTCGTTTCTTTTAACGTGCAAATTACTAACATTTCAATCTAATAAAAGCATAATAGCAATTACTGAATATCATTGTTAGATATCTTTTGGGCTAATAGGTGATTCATGCAGCAGTTGACCTCCAAAAACTGGGAACTTCGAAGCAGTTAGGCTGAAAAAGGTCAGTTGGTGAGAAGAGGGGGGAGCGCGAAACACGTTTCTATTGTTCTCGTGTAACTCGATATTTTTTTCGAAGCTAAGGTCTTCGTAATAAGATCCCTGCGCGAGCTGGGACCTGTTTTTATTTTGAAGAAGAGGAAAGCGTCAGAAGGGGGGAGGCGAATGGTGAATGGAGGGGGATAAAGGTTCTTGGGAAATGCGCTAATGTTACTTTCCCACGGCACTGAGCTTCTCCCAATGGTAGTTCCATCTCTTGGAGAGGATTCCAACTACGTGCTTGTCGATATTAGCATAGAGTAAGTACTATACTTACTCTATATAGTAATATACTTACTCTATGATATTAGCCATAAATGACACATTGTATTTATTTCGTCTCATTTTCGTCAAACGATGGATGCGGGAAAATTCTGCGTCGGAACCGCGATCTTCAAACGATCAATGCGAGAAACGATACTTCGGGGAACGATAGAGGCGGGAAAAAATTAAATTGTCTATAAGGAACTTTATTTGGGACCAGAAACGGCGAACGATCAATGCGGGAACGATAGATCGAGGTTCCACCGTATAACTTTCTTTTGAAAGCGGCAGTGTAATGATTTCTTTTCTCTGCTATTGTAATACTCTGAAACCAAAACTGAATCGATCTCTCTAATCAGAGGCAAATCATGTTCCCTTCTTACCGTTGCTCTGGGAAAAATGGAACGACTATGTAGCATAATTAATCGTAGAGGGCGTAACTTGGTGGAAATCCATAATATCACGAATACAAGGATCAAGGAAATAGCAAAGTTCTTGATCCTTGTATTCGTGAGACTATGTAGCAGTTTATATCGCGATGGCATTGAGGCTTTAACGACACAAACAAACAGCATTACCTTAGATAGCACAAAGCGGAGGAACTGGATCACCACCGACAGTAAATAACTCCACACAAACTTTCCGGTTGCGACGTAAAACTGGCAAGTTCCAGGTCGACACATGCGACAATCGTGTAATGCTGTGTTGCCATAAGCGGAAATCTTCTCTCGTTTTCAGGGCCGCAATGCGCGAGAATTAGTAACGTCACGCCGAAAGCTCGCTGTCACCCGGTTCAAACGCAGGGAGCGTAGTGTCCACAGCGCATGGCAGGTTGTCAAGGCTAGCGCTCTTCCAGTCATAGGATTGAGGGTGTTGAATCAACGTTCAAATTTTTCGACACAATGGCCATCTAGATTTAGTTTCGAAAGTGGTCGCTGCAGCCAGTGGGAAGGCTAATTGGGTGGAAGGGGGACTAAGCAGTGACCGAGGGAGGGGAAATCAAGCCATTTGAGGAAAGTAAACAAGCTGATAAGAAGTGGTGTCATATTTCAGGAGGGGGAGAGAAAAGGCCTGCGCTGGGGAAAGATGTTTTTTTCAGGCAACATTCGTTCCCACGCTTTTCTGACCCATGCGACCGCAAGCGACGATGCTCGCCACAATGAATAGAAGTGCGCTAGCTACGAACGAAGATGAAAATTTCTGGGAAGGTATTATTATCAAGATTGAGAGAATTTTAAGGTTTTAAGACGAAATTCACGGCTATTTCCCGGTTTTTTCACGGTAGAGGAAATTCACGGCTAATTCACGGTTTTAAGGTTTTCACGGTTGAGTGGGAACCCTGATTTTAACATCTGCAAAGATGATGGAGCATGGCAGCCGGACGGAGAGCCCTAAAAGAATTTACTTCAAATATTCGTCACTAAAAAACCATATTCTACGTATTTTATGACTATAACTGAATCAAAATGAAAATGACTAATTAAAAAGATCACAAATTCTCCTGACAATATGGAAAATACTACAAATATTAACCTACGAAGGTTATTTTGGAAATGGGCTATGACCTTTGTTTGTCTTTTTTTTGTCACTGAGCGATAGAGGGCATCAAAAATGGCGGTTACGAGGGCTGCCGTTAATATTCTGCAGGCATTGGAAACAAATATCTATCTTATGCGTGGGTAATAGATGCTATTTGCTACTAACCACAAAGTTCTCAGATTAAATTCTTGTACAAAAATTTTCAAGAAGTTATTTGATTACGTTTTCTTAAATAGATGGGAATTTCTTTAGCACTATGATCGTTGATATTTAAAAATAAAGAATGGGAAGTGTAGGGTCGTGTGACTTTTAACGATATTTCACAGCATAAACTCAATAAGAAAGATTGATGGTTTGAGGCGTAACTTTGTGGAAGCGAATCATGATGAAAAACGAAAAAGAAGACACTGTGTGAGTAAGACGTCATCATCACCTACATGATGACGTCTTACATTGAAACCATGATTGTGTAAGTGTGTGAATAAATATTTCATGTGAAAGCATGAAGTTTCTTCTTTTTCATTTTTCACAATAAGAAAAGAGTATTTTTTTAAATTTCCATCTTAAATAACCACCGAAAATGTTAAACAATGCCTCTAAAGACAGAAAAAGGGTGGTGGTAACAAAAGCAAACTTTTTTTGCAACTTATTAAAAGTGTTTGAAATTACTAAACTCGTTATTACAAAGTGCCTATTTTCCGGTCCCGCTGACTACGTATAATCGAGAGTTTACTGTATCTGGAAGAATATCCTGAATGTATTTCATTTTTATTTTGTAAATGTTACTCTATTTCTGCATTTTCCTTTATACCTGCAACCATGTCATAGGTGTGACCAATTCCACTAAAAATCTATCCTCTAAACAAGACAATGGCAATCCCTTTACAGTACACTCCCGATTATGGCTAATGATGGGGAGGCACGAATAATTGAAAATAACGGATAACCCAAACTTTCACTGAAATGTCTTGCAATGTTCACAATTTACCTAAACCAAAAATTATATTATTATTTATGCATTTATTCTGTTATTTTAGAGTGCTTCCCGGACTCGTTGAGAGCTATCCTCACCAGTTCACGATCTTTTTGGCGGCGATAACATGGTGGTAATCATATTATTAATGCTCCATGTAAAGCCTGGTTTCGAAAACAACACATCTGTGGTTGCGTGGTAACGGATACAGAAAAGTGGTTTGCACGAATGCTTCAAAACCACTACTTGACGTCGGAAACTACACTGTCAGGCACTACGCCACTTAGTCGTGCCTTGCACAAGTTGCCCGAGTTAAAACTGCTACGGGATGTGTATCCGTGATCACGGAGCGCATCGCGCACTGCGAGGCTTTGAAAACAGAAACACAGTGCTCCAGTGAATGCAGCTAACGCGCGATAGCTTCCATTTTACGAAGGGGATTCTAACGGAAATAATAAGCCTGGTGTATCCTAATTAATGCAGTAATTCCGATGATTTTGCATTAGATTTTATTTTTTTTTAAATTGAGCAAGAGTGAAAATCATGCACGGATAACCCGCACCCTGGATAAACCACAGCCGGATAATCGGGAGTCTGCTGTATTTACATTTGGCAGAACCAGTGGAGATGGTTTCACATAGCAAACTACTCTGAGACAAAACACAACAATAATTATAGCAACACATTAATGCATAAAATGGAAAATGGAGTTCTCCCACAGCCAGATCATTACAGTATTATAGATGAATAGCACATCCCATTCCACATTATGAACAAATTGTTGTATCAAATTGCTCAGGTTCACCATGATTCACATCATTTTTATTGTTTTGAAGAAGTAAATCCCAATTTTCTTCCTTCTAAGACAATATGAATGCCTGAAATCCCTTAATGCTGTGAAGTTGCAAGTATTAAGGTGTGATCTGCATGATGACACTAAGTTCTATCTGTGATACTAAGCCATTGCTACCCTATATTAGGATCGCCAATTGAAGGAAATTGTTTATTTGCATCAATACTCAGTTTGTTCCCAGACTTCTCATATACTTTGTAGGGGCAGCCACACCAGATACATATGTCAAAGGGTAGGAGTCAGACAAAAGGGAGTCCACATGATGGTGTCACATTAAATCACTGTTGGAATAGACATGGGAAACCCTACCTTATCTACCCTGAAAACATGAAGCTCAATCAAGTGAGCCTCACAGATTTTCTTACACAACCCAGCCTTTAAGGACATGAGTCATATCTGCATATGTCGATATCTGTATACGCTTCAGACTGCTCAAGTGAGAGTAGAAAGTGGAGATATGGGTGGGCAAGCACTGCTTGAGGTGCGAGTTAGCACTGTCCACTATTGCCTTCGTTGTTTAACATGAATGCAAAAGAAATGGTGTTGGAGGCATGGGATGAGTTAGTTCAAGGAAGACGAGTTAAATTTTGAGGGATGATGTTTGAATCAGAGAGGTTCGCAAATGATCAGGTGCTGATTAGCCAGTTGGCCAACGGGTTGCTGGCACTGGAGGATGAGTTAGAAAAACAGTGCAAGGAGTATGGCAAGAACATTGCACACACAAAGACCACAATTATAAAGTTTTGTAAAGTATCAAGAGTTAAGAATGTGAGGTTCAAGACAAAAGTAGTGTATTAACTTGAGCAGGTGGATCAGTCTGCACATTAGTGGAAAATGGAGACAGCAGTTAAGATATCAGGAAGAGAATAGCACTAGTTAAGGAGGCGTTCATGATTAGGATGGAGCTGATGAGAGGACCATTATGTAAAAATTTGAAGAAAAGAATAGTGAAGAGTTCGATTATGGACTTCAGTCCCTTATAATGTGGAAACATGGACATTAAGGAGGAAGGATGAGAAGAGATTAGAAGTAGGGATGGTCGGATCGGATACCTTGGATCCAAATATCCACGGATATTGCCCTTAATCAGATACATAAGATCCAAAGTCGTGGAAGACATCGGATCTGGATCTGAAATTTTTTAATTATAGCTTCAGTGAATGCAACGCAATTAGAATGGAAAGAGTTCCAATTCTCTCTTCGAATGAGCCATCGCACTGCAATGCTTGTCCTACTCATAAAACATTTTGTTTAAAAGCTCCCACAGGGGTTATGTAGAAGAATTTCAGCCGTGGAAAATAAAGAAGGCAAAATATGACTGGCACATAGTGTGACTCTTCTCAAGAGATTGAACAATCATCAGGGGAATATCAGCATCATAGGATAATAACCACGTCAAAAGTATCTACGTTGCAGATTTCAGAAAACCTCCCTCAGCCCTCCATTAGCCCATGCCTCTGATGTTTTTCTTTCTTTTCCGAGATCACACAGACCATAAATCATAGTTTTCAAAGGAAAATACCAAGTTACATGAGAACAATCAAAGCGTGTTTGATTCCTACCCCGTCTCACCAACTGACCTCTCTTTTGGCCTACCTGCTCGATTCTCCATTTCTGGAGAACAAATACTGGGTGAGTGACTTTCTGGGCCTGAAGATGTCTCGATAGCTTCGAAAATTGGATGACATGCATGAGATTTAAAAAAGAATGAGACCAAACGCGATGCATTTCTGACTATATTTTAGTTTTTTTTCCAACCCTAATTGAATGCCACTAAGTTTTCTAGTTACTGCTAGACTATACTAATATTCAACATTGTCCAAAAAGCACAATTTTCAAAGAAACAAGCAAAGCATTAACCCCTCAAACAAGTAAAGACGGACTGGAAACGCCAGTTGCATATATCACGTAGCTCACCCTGCTTCGCTTTAAAGGCAACGACGTCACTAAATAGCAATATCTGACATGTTTGTCTTTGACTCCCTCTTTCATAGTCTCGTTGCTTGAAAAATGGAGGGATTGCTCCTTCCCCTCTACATCTCTTTCACGCACTTCTGCTACCCACCCCTTCCTCTCGAGATTCTTAAGCCATCGTCTCGTTCTGTTCCTGCCCTTCATCGCACGAGAAGTCAATGTTGCTCTAAACATTGTCAATTATGTCGCAGATTAAACAGTTGCAATTTAATTAAATGATATATTGATAAAAATGTATTTCATTGAGTAGAAAAATTTTCTTTGAGATAAGGAGAGCTCAATGAATGCTGTGGCGTGAAACTGCAATGAGAAAGTGCAAAATCCACCTCGCCACAACTGAAGCATTTGCCGGTGAAACACAAGTCAACATATGATAAGAAAGCGACAAAATTTGGGGTAAACATGCATGAGAAAAATTCTAATACTGTTAAATAACTTGAAAGCTTATAAAAATGATTTTTAATCAGTTAAAATGTTAAAATATGTATGAAAATCAAAATAGCATTCCTTTGATCGCATGTACCCAGAAGAAACTTGAATATTTAATTCGTTATATAGAAGGCTATTAAAAATGCATTTGGATCAGAAAATTTCTGAAGATCCGACACCTGAAATCAATCAAGTACATATCTGATCCATATCCGGACCCAAAAAAATCCTGGATCCATCCATCCCTAATTAGAATCATTCCAAATTTCGGAGTGGAGGAGAATGGAGAGGATGAAGTGGATGTATACGAAGAGGAATGACAAAGTGCTAAGTATGGTGGACGAGGAGAGAAAGATTTGAGAAGAGATAAGATGCAGACAACGCATTTGGATAGAGCGAGAACTGAGCAGGAAGGGGATGTTAAAAAACATGCTAGAAGCAATACATACTTGGTATGTGGGGGAGGGAGATAAAGGCTTTATAAATGCAATGAAGGCTTCATTAAAATCTGAAGAGGGAGTGGAGACAGCTGGAGTAATTCATGGTTCCTGGCATTTCTCCCTATTATTTTAAGTCTCCCCCCTCCATGCAAAATTTGAGCACTCCAGCTCTACTGGAAGTGGCTGGGAATTTGTATCCATCAGTGAGTGAGTCAGTCATGCAAGGGGCTTATGATGTTAAGCAGATGATTTTTTTAGTTACTGCCGCCAGATTTTCTCGTCCTATCCCTACACGTGTGGCTCACCTCTTCAATCTACAGATCTGTTTTCTCATGCTGCGACAACACAACCTGCAAATCACCACTGCATAACAAAACCCCTTACAATGAAATCACAATTTTCCTCGTCACTGTTGAATTTATTATATCAAGGTTTCACACAGTATTGTGAGACAGTCCATTAGTTTATACTAATACCGTATTTACTCGTATAAGACAAACACCTTTTTTTCTATAAATGTCGGTGAAAAAAAGGGGGTGAGCAGCTTACACAAATCCTCCAAATTTTCATGTTAGCCACACACCATTTTTCCTCAAATTTCTATTGTTTGTTTCTCCAGAGTTTAAAATTGCTGATAATATCTATGTGAATTGGTAAGTATGGCGTAATAAGCATTTGGAAGTTATTTGAAAGAAAGACCATCGTTATATAAGTCTAGACGAACAATGATAAAGGCTATAATAGAACACCATGCCACAAAGCACTTACTGCGTGCATATCATAGGAAATATGATACTTAGCATGTACAATCCTAAAAATGAATTCTGAAGTGAAATTGCGATCGTATCCTGTGAGTACAACACTACATATTATAAGCAATGCCGAAAAAAAATTGGAAAACGAGCAGCAGGAAGGAAATATGAAGTATCTGAATCATGTATCAGAGACTAGAGGAAGATGAAGGAGAAACTGCTATCTGTAAGAAAGTGTATGAGAGCTTTTAAAGGTAAAAGTGCAAAATACCCTGAACTAGAAAAGCGACTAGCTTCATACGTATTTGACCGATGACAGTGTATGTCTGCAGTGTCAACAGAAATGCCCCAGGTGCAAGAGAATTAGGTGTTGCTCCAGCAGATTTTAAGGTGAGCAGAGGATGGTTACTGATTGTTTACCAGAAATGGGGAATCAACTAGGAGCAGAAGACAATTTCCCAGTGCTTCCCTGAAGCTTAAGACGATAAACTGCAGAGCTTTCAGAAGTACATGATTCATCTAAGGAAAAAACATCGCTAATTATTGGGACAAATTGGTTATGCTGACCAAACTCCAGTGTACTTTGAGATGCTGTCAGAAACAACTGTAAATGAAATTGGCCAGAAGTCTGTTCACATATGAAGTGGTGGTTATGAAAAACAGTGATGTCCAGGGATGTTGATAATAATGGCAGATGGTAAAAAACTCTCACCCTATGTTCATCATCATTAGTCAACAATCCTAAGATTGGTTTGATGCAGCTCTCCATTTCTCTCTCCTATCCGCTAATCTCTTCATAGCTACATATTTATTCTCTTTTACATCCTTTATAACCTGTCCTATATAACTCATTCGGGGCCGTCCCTTGCCCTTTTTCCCTTCCACTTGTCCTTCAACGATTGTCTTCATCAGACCACCGTGCCTCAAAATGTGGCCAACTAAGTTGTCCTTTCTTCTGCTTAACGTTTTTAGGAGGCTTCTCTTGTCTCCTACTATCCTTAGCACTTCCTGGTTACTCACACGGTCAATCCATTTTATCTTCATCATTCTTCGGTAGCACCACATTTCAAATGCTTCCACTCTTGACTTCTCTGCTGCTGTCAACGTCTAAGCCTCGCTTCCATAGAGAAACATACTCCATATGTAGCATCTGATGAATTGTTTCCTTACTTCTATGCTGGTATTTTCAGCTGTAAGAAGATTCTTCTTTTTGTAGAAAGCCCTCTTCGCCTGCGCTATTCTACTGTGTATTTCTTTCTTGCTCCGTCCATCGCTGGTAATTCGGCTTCCCAGGTAAGAGAACTCATTCACCTCTTCAAGCTTATGCTTTCCTAGTTTGATGTTTGTTTTAGCCTCCTTTCTTTTACTGCAAACTAATATCTTAGTCTTCTTTTTGTTGATTTTCAGCTGATATCTGGCCATTGTCCTTTCCATATTTGTCAACGTCTTCTTCAAATCCTTCTCTGTCTCGGCTATGACTGCTATGTCGTCAGCAAATCGCAGCATACTAATTTTTTCTCCGTGGATATTGACACCCGAAGCTTTCTGCTTGATTTCGTTGATGGCTTTCTCTATGTAAACATTAAAAATTAAGGGGGAAAGCGCACAACCTTGTCTCACCCCTTTTCTTATTCTTGCTTCTGCACCATTTGGTCCACATTTGATCACAGCTACTTGGTTTTTACACCCTATGTTATATTTTTAAATAAAAACTCTTCCCACGAAAGTGAACTTTCCAGTCGGTTTAATAGTAAGAATGCAAGAAAACGGTTGGATGGACCACAACATGGTCTTAGACTACATTAAATGCATGTGGGAATCCCATCCTGGTGCATTACTCTGGCTGAGAAGCATGCTGGTTCTCGACAGTTTTGTGGGCATCTGAAAGAACCTGTGAAACAAATGGTGCAAGAGGGTAATGCTGACCAGATGATAATTCCAGGTGGCAAGACATCTATGTCGCAGCCTTTATGCATTTGCATAAATAGGCCATTCCAAAAGAACATTAAGAACCTGTACAAAGAGTGGATGGCAAGCACAATGTATGAAGAAACTCCCTTGGGAAAAATAAAAAACCACAGCTGATGCAGATTTATCCATAGATTTTGGAATCATGAAAGAAGCTTCCAGAGGATTTAGTCTTAAAAAGGTAAAAGAAATGTTGCATTTCAAATGAAATGGATGGCAATGAAGACAGTGAGGTGTAGGACTGTGAATGTGAGGATGTGATCGTAGTGACAGTGACAAACTCTAAAAATAAGAGCTGCTACGATATAAATATTCATTGGTGATTCATGATTCTATTTCTGCAAGTGTATTGTCACTTAGTTTCATCATGTAATAAATGCTGATTTCATTCTTTTTCGCTTCTTGCATCGTCCTTGCCCACACCATTTGCAAAGAAAGTAGACTAAACCACCTATATTAGCACTATCAGGCATCTATAAGGTGCAGATGGCATTCTGCTTTCATTTTTTAATTATTCAAAGGCCTTCCGTAATTGAAAAATAATGGGTTGAAATCGCATAAAGTTCTGAAGTTTTATAGCTGGATATCACGATGACGATATTGATACGTACTCCAATTAATTCATGTGAAAGCACTTACATCAACACTAAACTTTGGCAAATAATTTCCATTAAAAGATTGTACATTTATGTTATGACAAAGTAATGTAGGATTAAGGGCTAAAAACAGTTTTTTTGGCAAAATAATTTTTTTCCTCACAGGCCAGCCCAAAAATAAGGGTGCATAACACACACAAGGATACAAAAGGGTGAGCTGTAAATGTCATGGAAATATCAGTAAAATAAAAGCTTATTAATAATTCTATGCTATTGGATAATAATGGCCTTATTACCCCAAAGCTCCTAATACGAAAGATAAAATGTCAGTTGTCTTGTAAGGGAGCATGAAATAATATGTGATCCATACAGAGGTGACTTAGAAAAAACTACGATGGACCCTTGATACAGAATGTTTCAGAGGGCAAGATACTCAGAATGCTTTAATGAGAAAATTTCTAACAGTACTGGTAGATGCTTCTGGGCATGACTTGACCTTCAGGTATCTTAGGAGTAAGAATACCTCCAGCTCAACCAGTTGTACGTGGTTCTTTGCTATGGATGGAAGCCAACATTCTAGCCACCACACCAACCCGATCCCCATGTGAGGAAATGCAGAGTTAAAATTTCCAAATTTGAGATGCAGACATGTTGACCACCAAGAAATTTTCAAGATGATAGCATAAGTTTTAAGCTAGAAATTCGACTCTAAAAAAAGACTGGTCTAGCTAGAGACTTTCATTCTCTTAAGCTGCACCTGTCTTTACAGATATCCTTTCATTATCTAAAGATCAGAATCCCTAAATGGCAGAAGAAATTGATACTGCCAGATGACATTAATTTAGATGAACAAGTGAGACACACTAATAATATGAATGGAAGCCACAAAACCCCAAACCTGATGCGGTAAACAAGCTAGACTTTTCCTGGAAAAATAAAACTGTAGGTTGCTCTCAATTTGGGGAATCTTACAGTTCATATTTTTACATCAATAGGGTGGTTTCCCATTATTTTTTTATTGCCTAAATTGAAAGGATATTACTCCTGGAGTACGCATTTCAAGCTCTTAGATTTTTAATACGATATCTATTTTTCGCGATTAAACGAAAAGTGAACATTTTCAAGTGCGCGAAAATGCGACGGATAAGTAGGAATGCTGGGAAAAGCCCGTGTGACGTATTTCTGGTTCCAGTTGTTGCCGTGTGAGGTGACCTTGGGGCAAGGCTTTGAGCGCTGATACGATGCAGGCTGCTAGCAGGTAGCATAGAGTACCCTGCTAGCAGATAGCGCTTGGCTCAAATAAGGATTATTATTACCCTATCAAACGAAGGAAACTTTCCGAACTTAGGCAATTTTAATGTGTGATTACTAAGAATTGTTTCCCTGAGCTCTGTGCCTCATGCATGCATTGGTAATCTCAGACAATGTAAAACTCCTATCTACTCGTATAGAAACTAGGTCCCTGTGACGTCACGTGGAGTGGAATCGTATGGGCGCCAATCTGGCCTTTTTCAAATGCAGTTAAAATTGACCATTAACATTCGTCTAAACTGGGATTTCTAAAACCAAATAATTTGTATATTATGAATACATTAATGGTGGGTAGCGAATCGCAATCAATGCCTTTCGTTTTCTTTGATGTAGGAAACTACCCTATTATGTATTTCTTCTTTAATGACATGGATTCTGGACACCCACTCCTTTTTAAAAATTAACAAAGAAGACCATTGAAAACATGTAAGTCCTGGGTGCTGAAAAATCCACACAAGGACTCCAGCCAGTGATTGCCACCGGTAGCCCTTGTAAGGACTTCGTCACAGCAAGGAGCTTCTCCTCCTATCCAGCAGGATTCATTACCAGTTGACATTGAACCATGCAATGAGCAGCCTCTGCATGATTACTGGTCCTGTCACCATGCTTCAATACTTTTTCCAGGGTTCCCAATCTGACTTAATTATAAAATTCATGGTTTTTTTCCAGGTTTTCACGGTATAAATTGCATCAAATTCACGGTCTGTTGATAAACCATTTTAGGAAGAAATATCGATCACATAATAATCACTGGCCCCATGTTACCTAAAAATATGGCAAACGCGATAAAAACCGGGAATACAAATGCAGCAATGAAAGTGCTCTCATGACGTCGCCTATCATAAGCAAAATTTAGGGCTGGCTAAAGGTTGTGAGAGGGAAAATGGAGTGTGACAGGGTAGTGGTGTCTTGATTTCTCGCCGTGGTTAATGATCACTTTGGCTAATGGTCTTCCAATGACAGCCTTAAGGTCTGTGTGTCATCACGGCACACGGACCAATATTTGAGCTTTGAATACACATGCACAAATAAATGCGCAGACAGTGTCTGCGAGTGACTGACCTTGAATATGATTGACACATCGATTTTCACAATCAAGTTTGAGAGGTTTATAAGGTTTTGTGACGAAATTCACGGCTTTTTCCAGGTTTTTTCACGGTAGACCGCATTCACGGCTTATTCACGGTTTTAAGGCTTTCGCGGTTGAGAGGGAACCCTGTTTTTTGTAATTAGACCAGATTGAAACAGGGAATATCGGTTCTCTCCATCCGTTAACCAGCCTGTTCACTGAGCCAGAATGAAGAAGAAAGAAAACAGTGAAGCTTCAAATGTGTACTGCCCCAGGCAGTGATTCGCTGAAACAAAGACTTGAATACTAAAGCCGATGTCCCACGGTCAAATTTGCGTCAAAATATTTGCATCAAAATTTGATGCAACTGACACGCACCCTGTCCCACGGTCAAAATTTTGTCCAACTGGCTTTTGGTCCTATCGTTTGTACAAATCACCGATTTGTACAAATGGATAGGACAGGTTCTATATTTTCATCCAATTGGATGAAACCAACCAATCACAGGGCCTTTGACAAAAAAGCATCGCCAAGCGCTGACACACAGGCCAAATAGGTTAAACTTATTTATCGTCTGCATGAGTATTTTAATTAATAATTATGTATATTATGGACACAAAAATAAACTTTGTTGTATTCCACACAGTATGCATTAAAAACCCAACCGGTTTTCACCTTTTCAGGTCGTTATCTTAATCGTAAACCTCTAGATAAGGACCTGAAAAGATCGAAACAGGTTGAGTTTTTTCATTAGTATTGTATAGAATGCTAAAAGGTTTAGTTTTAAATTTATAATATCACCATACCACGAAGTGAATTCACAAAAAAATATTTCAAATATATATATACGTTCGTGATCGTCTATTTCATCGCCTGGTGTGGCCCTAAAGGTAAATATGAGCAAAAATTTGTCTAGTGATAGGCGATGGAAGCTCTCAACTAGGAAATCCGTAATAATTAGTTGATCTTTAATAGAAAGGAAGCGATCTTTAGATCGCAATACCAGGAGGGATGTTTTGGAAATAATAAAAGATTTACTTAAGGTATCGAGGCCGAATTTTACGCTTTGTGGAAGGCATACAATGCGAGCGAGCAGCTGGAGAAATGACTAATATGAACTGACGATTGTACCTGTGAAACACTACAGCTGCCCGTTTCTATTACTATGATTATAGGATAAGGACCTTATTTTAGAAACTGCTAGATTAGGAGAGAAAAATGTGATTTAAATGCACGCTTGCAGCACTATTCATAACATCTCCTCAACCACAATGTCCATCATTTATTAATAACATTTTCCTCGCGGGAATAAACTGCCTCACGTTTGTATCCTGGCGTTTTATTCTGCCCTCAGCCTTGCTGATAAGGGACATGAAAATATCCTGACTTGTCGTCAATTATTATCGATAATAAACGGGAACATCGGCGACCAACTCCTTCTCCAACATGTTTAGCATGCTTATTCAAACGCTTTCATACCCCCTTTCCAGCCAAGGCCAAGTTCAGCATTCCTTCTGTTTTCTTTTTTTCGCATCTCTAATGTTCAAGAGGCCTGTTCAGACAATTTCGCCTGCTTAAAAAGAAAGAATCCTCCACCTCCACAAGTTTCCTAATTGTTTACATAAATATCGTCTTTCATTTGTTTTTGATCAAAATGAGATGCATCGTGGGACACCCCCAGTCCAGTTGTATCAAAATATTTGCATCAAAATATTTGGACAAACATTTTGATGCAAATTTGACCGTGGGACATCGGCTTAAAGTTTGAATGTAGTGTATACCGTGGAAATATAGAAGCACCCTAATGAAAATAGAAAAATACAATATATAAAAAATGAATCAATATGATAGATTGCCAATGTTGCCTGCACTGTAATAACAACTGTCATGAATTATAAATGTATCACCCATGGGATAGGTGAAGAATAAGGCAGGAAGGTAGGATCCCTGAATGTTTCCTGCAATACTTTGACCATAATAAACTGGCATTTAAATCTATGGCCCATGGGCACGGACCCTGAAAAGTGGTGAACAAATTTAAGTGAAATCATTATAAATATCATAGCCCAAGCGGTGCAAAAATACAACATTTCAAGCTACAATGATGAAATACAGTGGAACTTGGTTAGTACGTTCCTCCTTAGTACGTTTTCCTCCTTAGTACGGCGATTTCCCTCGGTCCCGGTACCATCCGAACAAAATACAGGTAGAAGAATTTGGTTAGTACGTTTGAAAAAATTGCGCTTTCCTGGTTAGTACGCTCAATTGCTTGCCGCGACGCAACCCGCAATTCGTTCTCTAGTGTCTTTTAAGGGTCGCAACCCCTATGAAAAAATTGTATAAACCTGTTTCAAAATTTTATACAATTTATACAATTGCCATGGCAATGTATAAGATTGTATAAAATTTTGGAACAGGTTTATACAATTTTTTCATAGGGGAAACGTCTGAATTCATAATTTAATTTATTATTATTAGCCATTAACATTCTTCCATTCATTCCACATCTCTTTCTTCTACCGTAATTTATCCAAATGCATTTCTGAATTCTTGTGACGTGCTGAATAATAAAATGCGGCCATTTTTCGGGAATGTCTGACTATGAAAAACTACAGCCAATAAGAAGCCCCAATTTTCCTCACCCCGAGCTCCTCACCTTCTGTTGCCTTTGGAGCGCTTGGGAGTGCCCACTGCTGCGCACAAAGTTCGTGAGTGGGCAATTGTTGCTATTGCACGAGTTATCATGATGAAGAAATGAGTCTTAAAGGTATTAGACAATTCCCACATTATCTAAAGCAGTACTGCTCCATAAACTCCACTCGACGTGCGTATTTACTTGACTACTGTTGCGGGAGCAGACGATCCTCTGGATCTCCACGCGAAGCTTAGCTTAAAAATACTTGATCTCGGAACGAAAGCAGACGACATTATGCAAATTTTGAAAGTAAATTTCAACTGTTTAATATAAAATTTTCTTGTAATTACGTCGTAATCTAATAATCTTGCGTGTCATCTGTCGATATATCGATCGATTTTACAATCGAAATGGTATCATTCCAGAAGCGAATGTCTGCGGCTGTTGCCGTAATTTGAAAGTCAATATAATTTTGCCCAATTTTTATGATGTTTAAAAAACCAGTTGACTTACTCCGGGTTGTTGTTATATTCTCCGAGTACGCTGTGAGAAAGAAAAATGACATGTCTTCGCTTGTCTGAGCTTCACTCGTCCTCGTTCTGTAAATATGTATAGGATAAATCACGGGAGATAGACGCCGTAATCATGAAATCGTCTCCGGGATGTCCATGAAAAATTGCGATTTTTATTCACATGGTATTGTTTTTCATGGTAGCGCTCATTTTCTTGATTTTAAATGTGAAAAGAGTTCAGGAAGGCGATCCTATGAGAACTACCGATAGTAATTGTAATTATGACGACTTTTTCACTGATTGCAATAACCCCGACTGCTATTATTTACTTTCCTCGTTAGTATGTTTTCCTGATTAGTACGTTCATTTTTCGTGGTCCCTTCAGAAACGTACTAACCAAGTTCCACTGTATATATGTATTTAGACATTTCTCAATTGAAACATCAAAGAATCATATTAAAGGCATGAAATGATTTACAAAACTTGTTCTATCTAATGAATGGACCACACTCAAAAGTGAAGAAGTTGAAGAAATCAGAATGTCGCTAATTCAACATATTTTTTGGCATCTACTTTAACACGTTCCCAGCCATAGATTATGAGCCAAATTCACCCATTGTGCCAAAGAGTTATTCTTTTTTCAGTAGCTTAAATACGACCGATGTGGTGTGGCACGGCAGCTTTGCTCACTCCACGTGGCATCAGTCATTTTTTTGGTCTTCATACTCTTGTGTCGTGATGTTGCAGCTGCCATGTTTACTAAGCATTATGAGGTTCACCTAGTTAGCGGAGTAGGGCTTGATAAACTGAAAGGATTGCTAATGTTGCTTCATCAGGCATATTTTCTACATAAAAGAAAAGCTGCAATGGATTACACTGTCTCCTACTTTAAAAACATCGCAACTCAGCCGATAGAAATTGCGTGTAATAGTATTGATACGAATTTGGAGTTTCTTCTAGTGAGGGGCATGGTGTGACGGTGCTGATGCGAAAATGTTGATGATATGTGGTCTCATCTATGCAGGCGGCAACAAAAATTTGAAGACTTTAGTGGATACATCTGAGTAAACCCTGTGATCATTCAAGAACTATCAAAGGGTAAGCCTGGCGATGTTTGCGTGACTATCATTGACCATGCCATTTTCAACATGATAGCTGATGAAACAAACCTTTATGCAACATGACAAATAATGCGGGAGCCAAATGTCTCAACATCATCATGGCTACACGAATGGAAGCCCACAAAAGCAGAAAAAAAGCATTTATTTGGTGTCATTGCTTGCATGGGTATGGAGAAGATGCCTCTAATAAAAGACAACTGGTTGAGGGACACTTAATTAAAAAAATGACTTTGCTCCCAGAACCATGTCCTGGAATGGGTTAGAACTTTTATTGAAAATGGTCCATTTCCCGAATAATGTAAAATGCCCTGATTGCAACCGGCTGCATGAAGGCCATGCTTGCATTAGTGAAGCGTTTCCAGTCTATATTATCCAGCTTAAATGATGTGTAATGATGAATCGCTCATCCTTTTTCAAGGGCGACTCATCATGCGAAAGTACATAAAGCAAAAGCACTAAAGTATGGGATAAAGCTGTTCAAGTTATGTACAGGCCATGGTTACACTTATAATGATAATTTATGCTAGGAAAAACCTTAAAGTAAAGAAGACTACACTGATGGACATGGTCATGAAATTACGTGAGCCAATTACCAATGAAGGGCAAAAACTATGTACCCACAACTGGTACACTAGTGTGGAACTAGCCGGCACATTGCTGTCTCAAAAAAAAAACTTCATTTGATGAGAATCATGAGAAAAAAATAGGCATAACCCAAACCAAAAGTAATATTTCACCACATTAGGGCCAAATCATCAGTGGACTTGTCAGATCAGATGGCTTCACCACTAAGAAAAACTGTAAAGTGGTACAGAAAGTTGGCTGTGGAGTTGATATTATCAACATCCATAGGAAATGCCTATACATATACTATAAAAAGAATGTACAGGGAATTAAATGGGCATAGTTGATTTCCACAGGACATAATTCATCATTTGATATCGATTAAGGAGGAAAACATGGAAGACAAAGAAAAGACACCGGCAGGGGAAAAAAACGTAATGCATAATGTAACAACAACATAAAAAACTCTCTTTCATTAGAAATACACCAACTCCCCTTTACTAGATTAACACTCTTAATTTGTTCCATGAAAAGCAAGCGCTAATTGAAACGGTGCTATTTGTGTCATCAAGTTCCACTAAGACTAATGTTATGGAGCTTAATTTGCCCCTAAGATGTACATACATTACATAAGTTTCACACAGTAAAAATTTTAATGATTTTCTTTTGCGAATATGTACTATTTTGCAGTTACTATTGATTTACGAATCAATGAGCACCATTAAGCCTTATTTAAATAAACTTGTTAGACATTATGCAAATGAATATTAAGAAATAATAACAGCTTTTGAGCTATAGACTTTACCTCAAGCCAAGCATAGACACATATTATGAATTTTCACATTTCATATTACAATAAATGTGAACTTCAACCCTTCATCAAACAATCCAATAGTGCCTTTTACTGATTTGAAAAATAGCAAAATCAAGGAAATAAAACTATAGACCACAGCTAAAATGTCAATTATTACACTATCAGTCACAATACCACAACTAAACTTGTATGACAGACAACTTGACTCTAAGGTAATTACATGTATGCCTTGCATAGGATTCTAATATAGTAAGCAATTTTTACATTAAATTAAACAAAGCAGGTAGGATTGAAAGAAGAAAGCCTTCTATTAATAACACTTGCCACTCCGCAATGGCAACTGTGAGAGATAAAGATGACAAAATTACAAGTGATATTTTGGAAGAGTCAACTGTTACCTAGGCCAGGTGTTTAAATGAATTTCCAGCAAATGGGGGATGGCAGCTGCTCCCATTCCCTTCCCTTTATCACGCAGCTCAGTTGTATCTACACTTCACCAGTGCACACAAGCTGTCAAATTAAGGGATGTGTTCCTTGGGGTATTTGCACTATACGAATTTGGTTATACGAGAGCGTTTTAACATTGGGAAGATAGGGATGCGTTCCTGGTAGCATAGGTGTAGGGTATCTAATTTCCTCTAAACCACATATATTCCCATAGATAGCCTTAAAATATCTTATTTATATAAATTTAATAGTTTAAAGTATCTTTAAAGATAGTAGGCACGCATACAAAGACTTTTATTCATGTTAAAAATAATTCGTACGTGCTTTTGAAATTCCGTCCTGTCGTGCGGGTAGGCTAACATCTGCTATCTCAGGGGTTCGTAATGCATAGCAAGCAGTTGACGATTTTTCAAACCAGTCTAAAAACAACTATTGTGTCACCCAGGCCCTTTTGTCGCTCATCGAAATGACAGGAAAATGCTACTTTGAATGCCATTTCATAGCTAGCGGAGTTTATGAATGATAAATCATTTTAATTTGAAGTCCTCCGAGGCATTAGCAGCTACGTGAAACAGTCTTTAAATGCCTTTAAACCTGACCCAAGCTTTCCTTTCCTGAAAATGAATGAACGAGAATGCATTCTTTTCCAAAAAAAATATCGTCTCGTCAACACTAAAAACTATTTGAGGGGGAAAGGAGCCACTTTCAATCACAGCTTGGAGCCCATCAGAAAATTTTGCGGTGACTATATTATCAACACTTGCAGATTCACATGATATCGCCGCACTGAAAATATCTGCTTGCCGTTTAAAATTCTGGAACCAACCGGAGCTTTCACTAAATGTCTCGGAGCGATTACCACTCTCGTCTTTTTGTACTGATTCACCATGAACTTTCCGTATGTGTAGACCGCTTGGTTGAAGTTGGTGCGGCTGAGGTCACTGATATTTTAGCTTCGTCTTTATTCAAAATAAGGCATCGTGAGTTTAAACTTCCACGCAATATCGCTTTGACGCTCTCCATTTTCAAAGCAATTGACCTCTTTCAATTTCTCTTCTAGGTTTATGGTTTTTCTTGATAAATTCTTGATTTTTCTACCCCCATTCCTATTTTTTTGCCATTTTCTCTTGGGTTTTACTCAGTATCGCTCTATCGAAATCACCTTCTACTGCTGAACTGTATTCCTGAGATGCAGAGGGCCTACCACTGCTGGGAGGGAACGAAGCCATTGTGTTTGAGACTCAATAGCGGATCCTTTTATGTGTCGATGCTATTCATGCGCAACTCGGCCACCGCTCCATTTCCCCCCTGTGAATACCGATGACCTTGAAGGCTTTAGTGTAGACCCTCTACCTGGAAGTCGATCGCCCGATAACCCATGACGGCAAAAATTACGTCTCAAACAGTATTGCTTAAAAAAACTCATTTCCACTAGCACCACCCTTAATTAACGATCTAAATTAACTATTATCATTCTGTTAAGGAGATGAGATAAATTACTTTGGTAGGCCGGCTATCTGGACCCAATGACGAGTAATACTTTTGGCCATTGCACAGCAATGGAATTCGAATAATGTATAAACAAAAAAGAAGATTTGAGGCAAGCAGTACTCTTAATATGCGTAAAATTATATCAATTTTGTGCGTACTTAGCGCAAGTTCATGTTTTATCATGAGAGCATTACATTTTTTTGATTAGGCTACACTGCATTGCGATGTTTCCCCGAGGAACGAATTTGCACTATATCGAAATTGCACTAATTGAAATTGCACTATACGAGACATGGGTGTAATGATAAGACTATTCCATTACTCTCTCAAGAATTGACGAGCTAATTAGGTTTCAAGGATATTTCCTGAACTGGAAGAGTCGGCAAAATCAGAAACGGAAATCGGCACGAACCACTCTAGGAGAAAAAGATGAATGTATCACTATCAATAGAACTGATTTCTATAGTGTTGTTATCTAAAAACTGAGTTTAGTTTACACATACTTTTGCCTCAGTTTAAAAATATGATCTCATATTGCAAGGACAAAAACTGAGTTTTTGTATTTTCACTGAATTTTGTAATGAAGTACCTAGGATAGGCTTAGGCATTTTGCAGTCTTATTTTGTTTGTTTAAAGGTTCTCCTTGAACCATAGTATTCCCCTGCAAGATAAAGGTTCTCCTCAAGTCTCCCTGGAACACGGAGTTTCTTGGGCACAATACCGGAAAATTTATAGATACTAAATAATTTACATTAATAAGACAGTGAGTACATCACTCTTCAGTCAATATCATACTTTCATCCTTCTAAACACGTCTAGGGTGAATCGCTTCTCAGACCTTGGCCAAGGTTTTCCTGCTTGCTTTCCACTATTCATAAGGCCCGATTTCATATTTTAACTATGGACTATATCTTCACATTATCACTCGATGTGCGCCAATAATTTGAGCATTTAATTTATGTGATCTGGCTTTTAAAAAAATGCATTACGTACATGGTTTTCATGTCATTTCCAGTGTTTATTGCCTAAAAAATCCAATGCTGTAGTTAGCAGTGTATTGCTCCCAACGGGCTTGGACTGGTGGCACCTCTACTGGGTACAGGTACGAACTGGTTTCATCAAAAATATGCCCCAAGGCCTTGATACGGGAGGCTGGTCTCGGCTACTCAACTTCGTTAATAGCAAAAAGAAAATTTGAGCAACAATGACCAATGACAATGTGCAAGGGCAACCTCACCTATGACAATATCTTCCACATTACCGCATACATCCAAGAACCTTGTATCTGTGGCTGAATGATGCAGGATCACACTTAATTGCCTTCGCATAGCTCAATGTTTATTGTGTCTGGATGTCGCAGGTTGCAGTTGTGTGAGCACGTGGCAGATTATGGCACGTGCTCACACAACCGCATCCCTATTGGCTGCATCTCATGCAACTTCGTGTGATGCGACTGTTTTTGCAGAGTGTTTGGAATATGATTTCTGCCACTGCACAGCTATTTGATGCAGCTCACTGATCCCGGATAATCCCAGATCCGTGATTACATCCCTACTTATCCTCAGATTCCCAACCACAGATATGTGGTTTCTGGAAATGAGCTTTAATAATTGATTTGCAATAATTCATTGGCAAAATTATACATGATTAGCAAGTTAAGGAAAAAGCAGACCTAATGCCCCAGTAAAATAGCACCGATTAAAAAAAAGCCGTGATTTAAGATGATTACATATGTATATTGAGGGGCTTCCTCCTTCAACTTTGGATATAACGAACACCCACTAAAGGGAGCAATTTTCCACAGATTATGAGCACTCCTGAAACCGAGCTTCCACTGTTTGTAGCCAAGAAGGTAAGTGTACTAACCGTATTTGTTCCATCAACAAAATCTGGTTGTCGTCCAAATGTGAAATCTTTCTTGCCAGAAAAAACTTCATAAATAAGTTTCCCATTGAAAACAGCAATTTTTGGTTTAAATTTCTGAAGCTTATCCAACAAAATTTGGCTCCCTGCAAAGAAAAACATTCTTTAATTCAATGCCCCACAAATTAAAATTTAAAGACAAATCCAACAAAATACCCTATAGAACTACTGGTTTTCAAAGTGGCAAACAATTCAAAAATTCTAATTCAAAACGGTAAAACTTACCTTCTTTGATTTCTTTTCTAGTCAAATCTGCACTTCCTTTAGTAGCCCTGGCAACCATATTAGTAAAGCCAACACCATACTGCAACAACTTGTAGTCGTCATCAGCTGACATTGGTTCTGGGGTTAATCCTGACAGGTACAAGCATTTCCCTGAAAATAACATACATGATCATAAATTTTACAAAATCCATGATAATTGTACCACTTAATATGAACCAAATGCTTTCAAAGTTTTTCCCAATTTCTAAAAATAAGGCATATTCAACCATACTGAAAAAGCATAAAAATAACAAAATTGAAAACAGGTGACATTGATGAACTTTTTGACAAAAAATATTATCTTCATCTGATAGCTAAGTAAACAATCGACATGGATATATCATCATCAGAAAAGAAAATTAAAAGGATCGGAAGTTAATAATAGACATTTCAAGGCTAATCCTCAACGCTTATGTTGGCTTTATCATTTGTAAGTAGCACATTCTGACTGTAAGAAAAAAGATTCCAGGACAACTGACCACACTGCCTATACTATGTATACACACTGACTATAGCTGCCTCAGGGAAGGAGAATTTCCAGTAACAAAACATGACAGAACTTAATGATGAAAAATTCACTTCATAAAATGTGAATGCCAATTGTAAAGAAGGAAAAATTGTAAATATAAAAGCATATTTATTAATTTTGTCAATTCATAAGTATCAAGATGAATGATTCTCAGCCTTTATAACACCGCAATCTCCAATACAGTAGTTCCCTTCATCAAAGAAAACGATAGGCATTGATTGCGATTCATTACCCACCATAAGTGT
Organism: Ischnura elegans; assembly: GCF_921293095.1. Classification (NCBI taxonomy): domain Eukaryota; kingdom Metazoa; phylum Arthropoda; class Insecta; order Odonata; family Coenagrionidae; genus Ischnura; species Ischnura elegans. The sequence continues at coordinate 42,071,499 of NC_060259.1, forward strand.
ATTCATAATATATAAATTATTTGGTTTTAGAAATCCCAGTTTAGACAAATGCTAATGGTCAATTTTAACCTCAACTGAAAAAGACCAGATTGGCACCCATGCGATGCCACTCCACGTGACTTCACAGGGACCTAGATGCTATACAGGTAGATAGGAGTTTTACATCGTCTGAGATTACCAATGCATGCATGAGGCACAGAGCTCAGTACATCTCTTCGTAATGACCTATCAAAATTGCCTATAGCCGGAAAGTCTCCTTCGTTTGATAGGGTATTAATAAGCCTTATTTAAGCCAAGCGCTAACTGCTAGCAGGGTACTCTACGCTACCGCCATGCTTGGCAGCAAGCAATCTGCATCGTAGCGGCATTCATAGCTTCACACCGAGGTGGCCTCACACAGCAGCAGCCAGATGTCACATGGGCTTTTCCCAGCATTCATACTTAGCCATCGTGTTTTCGCGCACTTGAAAATTTTCACTTTTCATTTAATCGCCAAAAATAGATATTGTCATTTAAAAATCTAACAGCGTTAAATATGTACTTAAGGAGTAATAATCTTTTGATTTAGGCAATAAAAAAAAATAATAGGAAACCACCCTATTATACAACTCATTTCATTTCTAATTCCTATTAGGTGCCTAAGTTCCTGAGATCATCAAATACCCATTTTATGGCAGCCTTAGGTAAACTGTCACTTCCCAAAGTGGTGATTAACCACAGTTTGAGAACTGCTGAACTAAATTATGCAATACAATGGCAGGCAAGGACATTGACTTAGATAGAAAGGCAATTTAATATTTGGCTGGAAATTCAAGTAAGGAAAAGGACCTCTAATGTTCAAGATGCCAAAAAGAAAGATGTATGAGCAAAAAGGCCTAATTAAGAAGCACTTGATGTGTATATATGTCATGGCTAACTACAAGTACATTTATCATTTGAACATGGTGAAGTACTTCTCCAAGAGAATAAATATAACATCTACCCTGTATAATACACTCTAGAGATCACAAACAAATTTGAAATAAAGAGTGTCTTGGAGACACATTACGAAACCAAGCAAGCCACAAAAATGTGAGGGGTTCCCCTTAAGGAAATGCATAGACAATGTAAATGCATAGTAAATTCACATGCATTCGGCCTTTCTCCCAATACATAAAGTGTGCATTGTCTTGAACATATTCAGTGAGGTAATTATTTTTTAACATGCACTCTTCAGGGCCAAATAATATCTTTCACACAAATAATCTTCATGTTTATGGTGCTATCTGCTGATAGCAGTAGCTTACAGAGACATGAAACAAACCTAGACAACTTGAAAAAATTTTCAGCCATAATGTGACTACGTAGATTTCCGCGGTGTTCAGGTTCCAATTTCTCCATGTTTCCGGTGCAACCGCGTCGGTTTGTTGGTGATGACAACAGTTTCGCCGGCCATCATCTTTGACCTGAAGACACTGGCAGCAGTGCCAGCGAAACTGTTGTCATCACCAACAAACCGACGCGGTTGCACCGAAAACATGGAGAAATTTTCAGCCATAAGTTTTTGTCATAAAATATTAGTTTTGCCAAATAAAAATGACATGCAACTTTCAGGAGTTGTGTACCGTGGCCAGTCCCGGTATTCTTAAATTAATCATTTTTCAGGATAAAAAAAATAACAAGGACCTAAAAATGTCTACAAGTCACAGGCCCCTTATGGGTAGAATTAACAACCTGAGTTCTCACAGATGTTGGTTCTCAAATTGTGCAAGGGAGAGTCCGATGGGACAACATAGGCAATACTATAATTCATTTCAAATATCTTTGTGACTGAAAGGCAGGACCAAGTTTTTCGGGGGTGCGAGTGGAGGGCATTTGACTTCCTGAAAACCAACCAAAATGCAATAGACAGAGCTTAGCCACCAAGAAATTCAGTCGCTTTCAGACCTCTCCAGTGTATGCTTTGTGAGTAAGTTAGCTGCATTGCCAAGTGGGAGGAGGGTTTTTCAGACAGTCTCTCATTTCCATTCACTGACAAATTCTTTTGAGGAAACATGGCAATGCCCACCTCTATCTCTCCCCATCCTACATCCCTAATGAAGCAGGTCCCACCTCCTCCTGCGATGCTGCTCGAAACATTCTGATCTTGCACGACTGCCAGTGGCAAAGATTTTTGAAAAGGATCATAATCCCAGTCTGGTTAATGTCATGGACTCACATCCCTTCCTAGAAGCCTTCACATGAGAACACTGCACAGAAAACAAAACGGCTAATGGGCAATGGAAATCTGTAATTCTGAATTAGCTGCATACTCATCAGGCTCTGATTGGCTATTCTAGAAAGTAAGACATGGTACCACTGGTAAGGGCCATACATATTGTCGCCTCGGTGGCGGTGGGGTAAAGTCCTCACCTGCCAAACCGTAGGTCGTGGGTTCTAGTACCGTCTGGTTAGGTGATCCTTATCCAGGGCATGGATATTTGTGTTGTACTTTGCTATGTTGGAAACCCTCATTGTAAAAGGTCGTTATGCGCTGTTTTTCGGGTAAGTTGATAATATATAAATATTGCTCTTCAAAATGACAATTGACTTACTGCTATGCAAACAGAAAACCCAAAATAATACTGCACGTTTTATCAGCAATTGGACACCCTAGAATAGGGTAGTTTCCTTCATCAAAGAAAACGAAATGTTCTGATTGCGATTCCTTACCCACCATTAGTGTATTCATAATATACAAATTATTTGGTTTTAGAAATCCCAGTTTAGACGAATGGCAACGGTCAATTTTATCCCCATTTGAAAAAGGCCAGATTGATACCCATACGATTCCACTCCACGTGACATCACAGGGACCTAGTTTCCATACGAGTAGATAGGAGTTTTACATCGTCTGAGATTACCAATGCATGCATGAGGTACAGAGCTCAGGGAAACATGTCTTAATAATCACCTATTAAAACTGGCTAAGGTCGGTAAGTTCTCTTCGTTTAATAAGGCATTAATAATCCTTATTTAAGCCAAGCACTACCAGCTAGCAGGGTACTCAGCTACCTGCTAGCAGCCTGCGTCATATCAGCGTTCAAGCCTCGCCCCAAGGTCATCTCACAAGGTGGGAGGGGGAACCAGAAATGTGTCACACAGACTTTTTCCCATCATTCCTACTTAGCCGTCGCGTTTTTGCGCGCTTGAAATTTTTCACTTTTTGTTTAATCGCAAAAAATAGATATCGTCATTAAAAAATCTAAAAGCATGAAATACGTACTCCAGGAGTAATAATCTTTTGATTTAGGCAATAAAAAAATAATTGGAAACCACCCTATTTTTCTATCCATCCCAATACTTTGACATAGTTACTTTGATGTTCTTTTAAATATTGCATTCAACCTATCTGTTTACATCAATTACTATGAAAAGTGATGGAAATGAAGAAGCCCTAGATTTATCATCAATGCAATATTTAATTATCACTTGCACAAAGAATATATGCATATAGAAATTTACTTTAAGCCTGAGAAATAATTATTTTGATCAGCTAAAGAATTCATGCCATGATTATAACAGACATCCTTTTAATGTAAGGTACACCGGGGTAAGTGCAAATCAGGGGGAAGTGGATCCTTTGGCTATCATCGCATAAATAACATATTTAAAGTGGTACTCCTAGCAAGATTTTGACTACTCTACCTTTGATAATACATGGGAATTGATGCCCACCCAAAACTCTTGGCTGAAAAACACTATTAATTGGAAGTGCATCATAGCTCCTCATACAGTGACCAAGTGCGGCACATCGTTTTATGTTTACCACACCAAGAAACTTAGGGATTGCATTGAGATTAAATCCGCAAGTATGAGTTAAAGAATATCTTAACATGCTGTTGTAGGGTGGTAGACTAAATTATTTTACTATGAGCGAAATCAGTAGAGGTTCCTCTTGCCCCAGATTATATTGTCACTGGGGCAAGTGTAACCCATTAGTTCCTGCTTCCCCCATCAAATATAAATAGTCAAATAATTTGTTGCAGAAAAGGTTGGGATATTTCCTTTTTTCAGAGGGGTAATTCCTATGGAAATTTATGAATCACAGGTATATAGGAGATGGTTAAATTTGAAACAAAGGCAAAACAAAATCATTCATCACTTATCAACAGTGACACTTCTAAGAGCTATTCCATCTCCACCATCAGGAGAGACTAGTGTAGAAACTCCCCAAGCTCTATCATTAGCAGTGTCGCATGAAGAACCTCATCAACCTCTGCCTTCAACATTCAATTTCAACGACATTGCTGATTCAAATGTCCTTGTTGTCCTAACATCAAGCATGCATAGGATCTCATTTGAGGAGTTACTTCTGGAGCAAGTAAAACTAGCAGCAAGGATTACGCGTGGAAGAAAAAGAATATGTGGAGGGGCAGAAGTTATCACGTTAGAGGAGGCATTTCTAAAACTGAAAGAAGAAAATCTGAAAGGAGTTGACAAAATAATAAAAAGACAGTAGTGTATCATGAGGAAAGTAGTGAAGATGATAATGTTGAGGAATGCTTAAATGACTTGGATGATTATGAAATAGAAGACGAGACCAAAGAAATGGACGAAGAAGATAATTTCATGAGTGTAATGCAGAGAGCTTTATTAACAGTGCAGGTAGGCAACAGGATTCTTGCAAAATTTTGTCATAAGAAGAAAATAAAAATGTTTGTCAGACAGCTGACGGAAAAGGACACGTGTCAGCCAGTGAAACTTGCTCGAAGAATTCATTCAACATCAACATTTCTTTGGCCCATAATTAAAGACAAGAGAATAATCCAACCTGAAGAAAATTTACAATTTCTACTGCCTCCAGCACCATTGTCCTCTATCCACAGAAATGCTTTCCCCTGATCCCTTCTCGTTCGCCCCTCGGCATTCCTACCTGCTCCCAATCCTGGCCTACCCCTGTAGTTCCTTGTTTCAGCGCTTACCATGGGAAATTTCAAAATCTTTCCAATTCTATGTTTTCAGAAAAAATTCAAGGGGGGCGCAAAAGATACCTTGAGTTACTTTTACTTTTATCATAATAAAAAATAATCAAGTCACAAGCGAAGTTGAAGAAGCTTTAATTAAAGTGTGGTTCTGCAATGTTTGGCTACATGGGCAGCCCCATAAGGGGGGGGGGGCACTCCCTGAGCCCCCCATCTGTTACCCCCACTGATGTATAGCCGAAATATTCTTCAGCCTCTCCACAATACCATCGACTCATCAATACCAAGTTCCCATCCCGGCAAGACAGCAGTTTCCATCGTCTCCTTGAAACTGACTAAAAGAGGTCTTATTTTATAAAGACGATCACTAGGCGCCACGGCTGTATGTCGCTGTAAAGCATCTCTCTGTTTGCAAGCCGGCGCGCCGATTAGTTTTCATTGGGTTTCCTTGCAAAATGTAATACTCGTAAAATCCCGAGAAAACGATCCCTTATATGAACAGTATACCAGAAAACTTACTGGCTATCACAATATAACCACAATAAAAAATTTAAAAAACATGGTTTTTCAGAACAGAAGAAAAAGATTCAATTCTAAAAAGAAAAGACTAAATCACTTTCAAATTAAAACTTATTCACCAAAAGTCTCGTAAAAAACACAACAAAATTCAAAAATCCGCAGAAAAAAGAAAAATTGGTGTAACCAGAAATGGAGCACATTAGACAGAAGCTAGGAACCAACTAAAGAGCGGCGTAGTGACGGCAAACGGAGGGGGCTGAGCGTGGTACCCTTAAAACGCATGAGAAAGGACCCAAGGCTGTGTCATTCATGACAGACATTCGCATTGAATGGGTTAATAGGTGCTTATTAAGAGATGTTTCCCTGAGCTCTGTGCCTCTTGCATGCATTGGTAACCTCAGACGATGTAAAACTCCTATCTAATCATATAGAAACTAGGTCCCTGTGACGTCATGTGGAGTGGTACCGCCTGGGCGCCAATCTGGCCTTTTTCAAATGCAGTTAAAATTGACCATTAACATTTGTCTAAACTGGGGTTTCTAAAACCAAATAATTTGTATATTATGAATCCGCTAATGGTGGGTTGCGAATCGCAATCAATGCCTTTCGTTTTCTTTGATGAAGGAAACTATCCTATCAATGTTATTTGTTCCAGAAAGGAAACCATTGAAATGTGTGTGAATTATATTTCATTTGACGTAGGAGTATATATTTCTTAAACAGAATGTGGAATATTAATAAAATTGCATGTCAATTCAATGTACAGTACCTAACGAAATGTGAACTATATATGTAAATATGGGGTTCCACTTACCCTGTGTAACTTAAATATAAATAATAACCTCCAAAATAGTTGGAACTGTGTTTTGGTAATACAAGAAACACTGTATATATTGATTACTAGCCCACAACCCCACATTGCTCGGGAAGGATAGTACTTAGAGAAGGGGAAACTTAGAACTTGGGATTCATGGCCATATTGACCTCTCAATGGGAAAATATGAAAGAACCTTGGAGGAAAGACGATTTAAATGCACAAAGTCGGAATGCATGGTTAACAGGACATCAAGGTTATTTGAATACAGGACATATACCTGTTCACGGAGAAATAGACAGGAAAGGCAGTATTGGAACTGGAAGTCGCCAAATCCACCTTGATCTTGCACACAGCGTGCACAAATATGAACAAACATGGCAGACTGAATTGGGATGTTATTGAAAGGTAGGAGAGTCAGCAGAGAATGGGGAATGGGTGCTAGGTGGCGCTTAGCGTACTTGCAAGATTCGGTAATGAGAAAACGATTCAAAGGATGCATCGGATGCAACCAAAAGTAGCACTATGGGTTTTGAGAGCATGAGATGCACCTATGTACTTATATTGGCTGCGATTCATGCAGCCCTACGGAAATGCATAGGAGACAGACAAACATACATCCCCTTTTATATATGTACATAGATTGCATAATTTCTAATGAAAAACATATCAACAAGTATACGTACAACAGACAATAGGTATCAGTTTATAATTTACAATCAAATATATTTTGTTATGTTACCTAAAGCACCATGAAATAATTAAGGTTCCAAAAATACATTTCATGATACAGAAAAATGAAAGTAATGCGAGTCATAGAAGGCCATGAAATGGAATAGCAAAAATAATAACCTCTCATTTCAGGCATCTCAAGATTTTAAAATTTCAAAATAATTACAATAACTTTGTTTTTCCACATGGACTCATGACAAGACAACATAGATGACGACGAAGACTGTCATCATTATCATAAAAATCTGAGTCATCTTGAAATAAATATACTTAGAAAATAAAGTTATTCTCATTATTTTAAAATAATAATTAATTCCATGAGTCATAACCTAAACAAGCGATACCTCAAGATGCTAATTACACTTTAAAGTGTACAAGGATGAGATGTCTGATGTACATTAGAAGACTATTGAGGATCCGAAGTATAATGGTCATTAGCCATTTCTTTTTTTACAGCTATGAAGCTCCCAAAGAAAACCCTGGTAAACCTCAATTAACTCTTCTCCCTCTTGACATCAATTAGAAATATTTTCAATACCACCCTCTCTGTACACTTATGCACCTTTCTTCACCATTCACTGCCTACCATCCCCTCTTTATCAACCAACAAATCTCTCATCTCTAGAACTCCACTATGAGAATATCACAAGCCAACCAATCCCCTTCATCTTCTGGCTATTCCTCCTCCCAATTTTCTACACCTCCCTCAAATATGCCCAGCTTCTCTCTTTCTGGGGTACATTTATACATTCAGTGAAGTTTCTGCTCTTTATTTTCTCTCAAAATGGCCACTACTGTTTGACATCCAAGGGTAGGATCACAAATATTACAATAGAGGATTCATCAGTTAGCCACTAAATGTGATGTCACTCACCACATAAGGATTACAAAAGTATATATGTACTTGCATCACTGACGGAAGAGCAATCCATATTTCAGGGGGAAATAAGATATGACAAGTACTGATGATCACAATTTCTTCCATTTCTGACGATATGATACATCGTTTTGATAACTTTTCAAAGCCATCCCTCACCAGAGTAAATACTCTATTGCAAAGGATTGTGGAATAGAACTTCGGCACGCTTGTCATTTGTTATCTAATTGCTTCATTGACTTTTTCATCCGAGTTTGCTGAGGTTATGCACTGTTTTGAGCATTTATTTTAGCACACATAGAACACATATCTCCAAATACAGTAACTCTTTTTTGTCCAAAATCGCCACCTGAAGAGTCATAGGGGGTCTTACATTCGACTGCAAATGACTTGAGAGACCAATTAGGCAACCTTGATGAGTCAAGGCATAAAAAAAGTAATGGTGGATGCATTTATTTGCTATTCTACCATTTTTGTGTTTCTGATTGAGAGTTACTGATTTTATTGTAAATAGGAGGCCAAAGTATTTCGTTGAGTGTTTGCCGGCCTCGGTGGCGGCGGGGTAAAGTCCTCGCCTGCCAACCCGAAGGTCGCGGGTTCGAGTCCTGCCTGGGTAAATTACCCTTATCCAGGGCATGGATGTTTGTGATTGTTAAATGTTATCAACCCCGATGTAAAGGCCAAACAGTGCTGTTTTCGGTGGTGTGTGAAATAAATAAATAAATAAATAAATAAATTTAAAAATCTATCGATTTCAAAGAATTGCATGGGACAATTCACAGTGCAAGCCATTCAAGCAGAGCAATTCTTTTGTTTAAGAATTTCTTCTCACTAAGTACTTTTCAAACTATTATAACCACCCCAAATAGTAAAATTAATTCTGCCAGTTGTGCTTTCATTGCCATTCCCATTTAAAAATTAATCTTCATCCCAAGATCTGTCATATTTCCCCGAGCCTGCCACTGCAGCATATAACATTTAAAATTTACACAGTTTAAGTTTTTTTTGCTGTTCACTAATATTTAGAAACTAGAAGCAACTTTCTTCTAGAGTGAGATTATTTAAGTGGAGAAAACTTTATATTTCCTGGGTTAGGCATGATGGCTGACTAAATGAATCAGCTGCTATCTAACTTCATGGTTCTCAATACAGTGTTAAATAACTCAATGTTTCTCAATCCATTCCATAATGTCAGATTTTTCACCTGTACTAATTGATTAAACAGCAGAATAAATAAGGTTTGGTATAATCTAAGAGTAATCATATAATTTCCGCAAATTTCTGAACTCAAGAACACCACAAGAAGAGGACAAAGTTCAATTTTCTTAAATCTTATGTTGCCTAGTATTGATACAACCAGTGCTGTAGTTGGGCTGGTACGGGCTGGTGGGGCGTATCCCCTAAAATCCAAACTTGTTGCATACCGATTAAAATACCTGCGCGGCCGGATGTATAACACATGTTCAGCTGTTGGAATTTTTGGTGAGTACCGCCTAAATTTTTTTTCCAACTACAACATTGGAAACAACAGGCCTGCTCAATCAACATACTTGAATTAAGACTTTGAAATCATATTTAAGAAGTCCCTATATAACTACAATTTTGTTATCACATTATGAGAGAGATTTACAATGATTTTGGAAGACCTTCAACAGTGTTAGGTCAGAGACTATTAAAAAAATGGGTACTTTTATCTTCACATCATAATTAAACCTTTGAAAATGGAAAATCTATTAGAATTTCTGGTTTTCAAGTTATCAGTGACGGTGCTGTCCTGACCTGAAAATACATTTACTTTTCCTACTCTATTTTCAAAAATGGTTTTCAATGGAAAGGAACTAAAATTATTCATCACACAATCTCACCTGAACTAAAATTCTGAGGAATCATTTCACATCGATTTTATGAAAGGTGATGCAACTTAAAATAACAACACATTAGCAACAATATTTGTTGATCTTATGAAAGAAGTATCAGTTCTAAATCATGAGCACCACGTTTGGATAAAGTTATCACAGTTAATAGATGTAAATAACTCATACACAAAGGGATGCTACAGGTATTATATGCAGAATGCACAAATCATTCTTAAATCAACAGCACAAAATGTGATATTGGAGGGGGAACCAAGTTTTCATGCCATTACTAGGAAATAAAGGTGTTTTCTGCTAACTCATTGCTTTTCTACTAGCATCTCACTGCTTTTTTCCCCAATATTTTATTTCCAATTAACAAAAAATTTTTCATCTCAAAAATTCACTATCATGGTATAGAAATTTCTGAAGATGCCATATCAATCTAAATATAGGCAGCAAGAAGATCCTGCAGAAGATAATATGTGGGAGGTGGATGACACTGAATTTGAAGAGCAGAATTGTAGACGAAAACAACTCATTTTACGTGTTCAATTGATGGATACAGAGGGCCAGCAGCAAAAGAATTCCTTCTCATAATATTCTTCAGGTTAAATTTCTAAAGTCCCAGAGCTGCCAGTTATACTTTTAGATCATCAGTGAGTGGAATACCCTTAGTGCTGCATTTCATCAAAATGCTACAATCAGTTATGATTCCTCTCCTGCTAGTAGATTTTCTGTAGTAGTATTCCATGCCCAGGTTCGACATTAATTTTATCCTACAGAGCTGAGATTCCCCCAATTGTTGTTCTAAAAATTTTCACGAGTAGGACAAGCATCGCAGTGCAATGGCATATGCAACGAGAGGATGGGAACTATCTCTACTCCCTCTTATGGGACGCTGCATAAACGAAAGCATTGATTTAAAATTTTACCTTTTTTTCTAATTTTTGATTAGACTTCTTCATACATGTTGTGTAAATTTAGCAGGAGAATGCTGCGTAAACTTTTAGTATTGAATGTGGGAAATTTTATAACAGTCAAAAGTCCAGACATACATCTGCAACACCTCGCGATGGGATAAAGAAAAATGGGGCAAAAATTTTTTCTTTAGCTCCGATGCTCAAAATAGGAGTGCATCTCTTACACGAGTTTATATGGTATTATTTTATATCATGTTCTATTCTCTAAGGCAAAAATGAAGAGAGACTGTAGGCGTTGATCACTGATATGGAGTTAATAAGAAAGAGATGGTACTTTTTCCACAAATTTATTGAGAATGTATATTACGTTTCGACTAAAGATGGCTCAAATAGCATTTTCTTGAATTCGAATACTTAATTTTTTTTCCAAATATCTCACTTGAATATCGAATACAGTGTTACCGAATATGAATTTTTCCACCTATTTCAAATACAAATGAAAATAAAAATGCTGAACAGTTTACAAGTCATTCTCCTTCAATATGGCTCCCAAATCCTGACGCAACTGTCATCCACGATTACATCAAACATGCGCACATGATGAACCGCAATGCTTTTGTTCTTTCTTACAAGGGGAGACCACGTACCTTTCTCTGCCTTTTTCAATGTCATATTTTTTATGGCCTTCGGAATGGTGAACACATCTCTGAACTAGTTGTGGCTCCCTTGAATGGGCCTTAGTTTGGCTGTAATTAATTAATTCTCATGTGGTATTTTTCACAAGCCGTATATATTTCCAAAATTTCACACTACTCAGCAGATGGGTTAGGTGGGGTAGTGGTAGCGAACAAGATTCCCACCCAGGGGGCCAGGGTTCGGGGCTTCATCATGGCAGTTTATTTTGTTGTCTTCATTGTGATCATACGGTGTCAAGTTTTTCATTCATTTTAATAGCAGCAAGCATAGACATAAGACAATTTTTTTATCATCATAATGGCGTTTAGGTATTTAAGCAGTGCTATTTCAACCGCGGAGAAATAAAGGCTACACTCGCTACTCTCCTCTGCTTAAATACCAAAATGCCATTATGATGATAAAAAATTGTGTCATGTCTATGCTTGCTGCAATTAAAATGAATGAAAAACTTGACGCGGTATGATCACAATGAAGATAACAAAATAAACTGCCATGATGAAGTCCCAAACCCTGGCCCCCTGGGTGGGAATCACGTACGCTACCCCACCTAACCCGTCTGCTGAGTAGTGTGAAATTTTGGAAAAATACCGCATGAGAATTAATTAATTACAGCCAAACTAAGGCCCATTCAACGGAACCATAACTAGTTCAGAGATGTGTTCACCATTCCGAAGGCCATAAAAAATACTGCATTAAAAAAGGCGGAGCAAGGTACGTGTCTCCCCTTGTTAGATGCATATTGAAGGCTATATTATTAGTATTGCTTTAATGCATTCTTTGAAAACCTAAAATTTAATGTAAAATTGACAGTAACTTTAAAATTAGAATGTGTAAAACGTAAAGTTGATCATGCAGAAGGGAGTTAGAAAAGGAAAAACCTTCGCATGCACATTTGAAGGTTCACATACATTCTCCTTAATGTTGTTCTTGTGGAGTCCTCTGGATCTTACGTATTTTATTCCTTATTTTCTATGATAAGTTTTTGTAAAAATATTACTCAAGTATTGAACCAAGCAAATGTGTAAACCTTCATATGAGACGTAACCATTGTCAACGGATTTAAATTGAATCACAGATGATCTGTGCTGTGTATTTCCAATTCGAATAATTGATAACTTTATGTCATTGAATGGCGAATAGCGTAAAAAGGTCATTTTTGAGATATTCAGTGATTCGTCTATTCCAACGTCCCACCCCTACTTTCAACTGTCATTCTCATGTACACTGTGTACTTGAGAATGACCCAATGGCCAAAATGCATTGGTTACTCAATAAATTTTTAATTCTTCATTTTTATGGAGAAAGAATTTTTTCTTCATCTGTACATGAACTAAGAAATTTTAATAATTTGTCAACATTTACAAATGATTTACAAGTATTTCACAAAGAAATGTGTCAACAAATATTTACTGCAAAAGATATAATTTAACTTAGTACAAAAACTGATTATACATGAAAAATACAGTAAAATCCTTATTTATCTGGGCTAATAATGGTGAGAGATGGGGCATGAATAACCAGCAAACACAGATAATCCAAACTTTCACTTTTATTTCTAATAATGCTCAATGCAGATCTTTTTAGCAGCGATTATGTCATTGCACTCATATTCCCATTGCTCCATAACTCAAGCAACCTGTCTACACAGGGTAGTAACTCATGGCTGTAACTCATGTGATCGCTACTCCTTTTATCCCTGCTCCCACTTTCCCCACTGCCTTCACTTCCACTACACCATCCCTTAACCATTTGACCTTGACTGATCACGGCAACCATTCATGCCTGGGTGCAACAATAATCTAAGGTTCCCTGGGCTATATTCAACCACATGTGTGACAATAATAGTGGAATTTCAATAATTATGCACTCGCAAAATGAAATATACATTTAAAAATCTTAGTTTACACTTGTTAATTTAGGATTGGTTATCAATTGAAGAAATATTCTAACTTTAATCAAGAGTTTTTTCCGCCACTAATTCTGCGGTACTAGAGCAGATATCCAAGTAAACTTGACTCATTCCCAGTCAGCAAGCAAAGAAAACAATTATGCTTTACAAATCAAATTCTAATGGAAAAAATACACTTTGTGAATCCTAGCTTGAAAATATGATAGTATGTGTTTTCCCATCTGATTTTCCTTTTATAAGGACAGCATCACCCACGGTGCCAGAAATCAACTGGGATTCAGTCGCTCTGTAGTCCGCCACTTTGATTGGCACGGCCTTGAGGGAACTCTCATTGCCAGTCACAACCTATGATCAACATACCTTAATGTAAAAATGGGTGAGGAATTGACGGAAGAGCCAGGAAAAACTATTGAAACAAAATGAATTCTTCTATTGACTGCTAAATGGCTGAATCATATGAACCATTTTCATTGAGATTTATATTTTTACCTACAGGAAATTCACTTTCCATTACTTCAGTTTGCAAAACACTGGCGAATTAATCCTAAATGCATGATGATCTTTTCCTCCTTATTAAAAGACAGCACTAATAAAATCAAGTGATTATGGAAAAATGACCACAAGAGACAAAATCTTGAAGGGATGGCTCCAATGATATGGATCTCTAATGATTTTTCCATCAATGAGCACATCCTTTGACTTTCAAAATATCATAAATTCAATCACAGCCCAATGATCTTAAAGATCAATTTTCACCTTTCTATAAAATGGGAAGTGTAAATATGTGGAACAAAATGTGGAAAAAATGACTGCATGATCAATAAGTTGACAGATCAACCAATAACTTTTATGGTCCCTGAATCGCTATCACTGGAAGAACAAAAAATGATCTAGTGATTCTGGCTTTCCTGATGTTGAAATTCACTAAATACCTTTTTTAATTTTAGCTTTCTCCAAAATTCTTGCACAGGTTTTTTAAGTTCACTATGGACTCAAGTGTGAGATACCTTGAGTTCTTTAATTTAAATACTGGCAACTAAAACTTACACCATATGATCATTTTGTTTTGTGAATTCCACCCACACTATCGTATTGAAATAACTGTGTGCTATTCTGTGTATTGCTTTTGTAATGTGTACGACCCAGGGTCAGATGATCATTCGAGCATATTTCTGTCATCCCGTGACCAAATTTGCTGATGGCAAGGTTTCCAGCCCATAAGTTTGAGTTATCGGTTGTCGAGGACGAATGTGGCCAGTGTCTGGACCAGTCGGAAACAGCTAAATTTTCTGGACAGATACTCATTATCTTGCTGACGATGGTAAGTTTTTCACCTCCTATACTCAGCCTGGTCGAGCCACCCCTCTCCTGGTCTTGGAGGTGTTGACCTGTGCCCTGACGACACGAGGGGGGAATTTTGGGCAGTCTGTGAGTAGGCACGAGAGCAATGGGGTGTGCCTGCCCGTTGCAGTTTCAATTCTAAAATCATTACCAACCTCTCTATTAAATTTCTCTGAGATGCTATATCATGAATTTCAATTAATTGGTGTCCTAAGCCCGATCCAGGAGATGCAGCCACTCTAGTGAGCCCACAACATTCCTCCTATTGACCCCTGTCCAACCCTCTCTGAGGCCTCCTTGCCTCTCATTTCATTATGATATGAAAACGTGTCTACAAAGGAGAAGAGAAAGCCAACTCACTCCTTTCCATCCCTCTCCGCAAGGGACAATAACTGTCGATCATTATGATAAAATCTCCTTTATCGATCTGTCGATCATAACAGTATTTACTAAAAGTTCAAAATTCTCCCACATCTGGCCTGTGAGTACGTAATTATTTTTCAGGATATCTCTAAGCTGCCTCCACATTTATAATTTGGGAATAATCATCAGAGAATTTTTTTGTTTCCCTACACAGTTGCATACACAGAGCAGTCCATAGAAAGGCACAGGGGGGAAAGTTTGCCTCAGGACAATCTCTACGGCCCCATTTATCAATCTCAAAGCGTACTATCCTGGTGATGAAGCACAGACTAGTACCCCAAGGAAAACATTGACCAAGATGCCAAATGTCTCGCAGACAGCATTAACGAAGTTATAATTGGCAGAAAGGTCTAAGTAGTGCTAGCTATTCCTCCTTGAATTAAATTTTAAAAATTAATAATTCATACAATTTAACGAATAAATTAAGAATTCTATAAAACCTTAAGAGTACCTTTTCATGACAAATTCTGCTCTTCTCTTCATTTTACTCTTTTTATAAAAAAAATCACCGATCTCTTTCATATTAAAAAAATGTATATTTTATACTTTTTTGAATATCACTTATTGAGTTTTCAGATGTTTCCTTTGTTAACCTGTTAGTAATAAACAGATAGTTCCCAGTGGTATTCAAAGTTTCTTTACAGATTTCACAAGTATTAATTGATTGGTTGAAACAAGACATTGAATATTGGTTATTTTTCCATCTTCTGAATTTTGCCTCTTTCTTTAACTTTGTGTCATGATACTAAGAAAAATTTAACTGGAAAGCAAATCATGGGCTTGATACAACAAATCACTATATCATTTCTTTATTAAGAAATATTTGATGAGAGAACTACTGAACTGGGACTATATTTGTCAAATGCCTTCCGCCTACATTAATTTTTATCAGACTTCTTGACGCGGAAGAACATGAATAAAAATAAAAAGCCCATTACCCATGTCAAACAACCTTTTACTGCAAGGTAAAGCATCCTTGCAGTAGAAGAGTTGAAAATGCTTACAGCCTGGAGTAAATTTAAGGAACAGCCCTCTCCTTTCATAATTTATGGACACAGGGAAAGCCAAGTGAGTTGTAGGTAGATAAGAATTGCAATCAATTACTGAAGTAACGGTCACGATGGAATATACTTGGCATAGTTCTCTTGTGAGATGATGCAATCATGCCAAAAATGCCTAACATCAGCACCAAGAATGCTTTCACACTGGGGAAGAAATCAGTAGCAGATGCATTGAAATAAACAGATTTACATTGAGATATCAATGATAGAGAGTTTTACCAAAAACATAAATTGCAATACATCACACTCCCGATTATCTGGGCTAATGATGGGGAGGGACGGCACAAATAATCGGAAAACACGGATAACCCAAACTTTCACTTAAACATCTTGCAATATTCATAATTTACCTAAAACAAAAAATATATTATTACTTATGCAGTTATTCTGTTATTTTAGAGTGCTTCCCGGACTCAATGAGAGCTTTCTTCGCCAGTTCACGATCTTTTTTTAGGAACGCGGTCGCACACTGCGAGGCTTGGAATACAAGAACATGGTGTTCCCGTGAATGCAGCTAGCACGCGATCGCTTCCATTTTACGAAGGGGATTCTAACGGAAATAATAAGTCCAGTTTATCCTAGCATTAATGCAGTAATTCCGATGATTTTGCATCCGCTTTAAATATTTTATAGAAAGATCGCGGAAAAAATCGAGCGCGAGTAAAAATCATGCACAGATAATCCGCAACCCGGATAAACTGCAGCCGAATAATTGGGAATCTGCTGTACTTGTGAAAATGGAATTGTGATATTGGCTATCAAATGTGCAACCCCTAGCATCATCACTCCACATCATTTGCCTTTCTAACCATACATGCACCATGTTGTGTAAAGTCATCTTTAAAATTGAGTCTCAAATCCATTTTAGGAGATTATTTGAGTTAATATTATTACTACTTATAAACAGAACAGATTCAGGTTTCATCCAGTATAATTTTTCAATAATGATGATCGAAGCTAACATCTCTTTAATTTTTCCACACTTAAATAAAATGAACAACCTGAAACCTGGGTTGGTGTTTTTTATTTAAGCTAAGAAAATTATTTCAGAGGAGTTTTCTTCCACCATCATTTTTACTTACAATTTTCATCGGGTTAAGGCATTTTTACCAAATTAATTTTTTTATTCAAAAGGAATGATGTACAGATACCTACAACATTTTTTACCCAATGTTAACCAAAATGATGAAGAATTCAGATAGGATAATGCAATGCAATGCAATAATGCAAGAGCAATCTTAGGAGAATTGTGATGATTGCTTCTCGCATGGATAGACAAGTCTTTAAGACATATCAACTCGGCATCATTTCAGCCATGAGTATAGAATGCCCCAATTTATCTGGTAAAATTCTGCATTAATTGTGATTATGGCTTTTGAAGCAACATTATCTGTAACCCAAATATAGTTTACTGTTATATTTGGAATAATTTGTTACGTCATTTCACTAGTTTTCAAAAGGTAATCATAATAATAATATTAATTTATTCCAATTTATGCATTAATTAATGAAATTTATTATATTTTTCATTAATTTTGACACTTGTAAAATAAAGAATAACAATTCCAAAGATGTGCCTACATTGACACCCTGGTTACAAACGCAGCATTTTTTCCATGGCTAACTGTGAATAATGCTCTAAGTGTAAAAACGAATTCAGGAAAGTTCGGTTGCATAAATAGAGAAAAAATACAATTCACACAAAGTTAATCAAGTACATCAGATGAATTCATACCAGTTAGCAAACCAAATTGATAACCAAACATTAAAAATTATTTTTCGTCACCGGGATGGCTTAAGAAAACATATTAGAATCAGCATTTATATAGTGACAGGGTTTCAAAAATTTTGTTTAATGCATAAAAACAAAGCAAAAAATAGTACGGTCCTCACAATGGTATTTACAAGTAAAAGAAGCTCATGGGGCAGCTTTAATTCCTACCATTTACAATGTACCACTATTAATTAAACAGCAATAAACTATATTCTAAAAATTAACTGCTTCCTTTTTCTTTAACTACTAGTACATGCTGCATATTTTTTGTCATTTCATTTAATAGGGGTGTTTCACGATCGCAATAAAATCTTGAAGATAAATTCCAGTTCCATTTCATATTCTTGGTTTGACTCGTTATTGTTGATATCTCAATAAAAATCCTTACCGACAGTCCTTACTTAAAGTCCTTACCGACAATGTCCACCATAATATGAAAATATTGCATTAGCTCATGAGAGAACAATAAAAAATTGTGTCAGGAGTTTACACCGACTCTGGTCTAGTAATGAATCATTGGCTGACTATCTGTCCAAAAGATATGAGAGAAGGCTGTTCCTTCAATCAGAATATGCCATTAGCATTTCCATTTGTCATCCTAGATGCGTCTGATAAAAATCTATAAATAAATAAAATAAATCTATTTTTAAATGAAGCTTCAATATCTTAATTTGCTATGGAGATAATAAAAAAATTGTTTGATCTCCAACTGGTGCACGAGGGTTCACGTAATCAAGCAGAAATAATTGGTGGACAACCATACCTCGCTCAATATGGTGGTACTATATGGTGTATGGTGTGTGGTAATATATGGCTCAATATGGTGTTTTCAAGCATGGGGTCTGATTCTTCCAGCTTATACTTTCTAGATTGTATCTCAAGATTTTCTGAATATCACCAGCCCACCACAACATCTACCAATTCACGTTTGAACTGTGCAGTTCAGTCTAACACCTATGAACGTTTGTAAAAATTAGAATGTAGACAGTGCATTCAACTAACAGAATCAGCATTAGCTTGCCATGACATGAAGTTAATTTTCAACCAGAAATAAAATCATATTCACATTTTGTATAGATAGATTTCCATGCTGTGTAAGTGCTATTACAGAAGCAGCCTTGCAAACAGTTTAAAGAGCATTGTTTAGGGAGGGATTAGCCAAGGTCAAGTGGGATACAAAGGGAGCAAGATGTGGGAATTGCAGGAGGAGGACGGCCAAGGTTAAAAAACATTTGAACTACAAGAAATGATTTCCTACCATAGAGAATTCAATTATGCAATCACAATTTTATACTATGGAGTTCCTCCTGAATCACTGAGTACTAGTGTGGTCATAAAAAATAAACGTTCAATTCTTCTGGGGCACCTCCCTAAAGTTACCAACTATCTATGGGTGAGATTGAAGTAGTTTCCACTCATCAAAAAAATAACCCTTGCATCATTGAGGTTAATTTAGAAAATATTTGGCTTTTAACAAAAATGCTTGTAGTCAAGATATCACACATGGTGTTGAAAAAAAAATGACCACCTGAAATGCGGTCCAGCCCTTGCACTCATCTGAATATTTTAATGGAAGCAGAAGCTGATTTTTGGCCATATTTAACAGGAGGGTAGCTGAATGATATTTAGGTCAAAATTTGAACCAAAGTAGTTACGGATAACAGCCATTTTGTAAAATTAGAGGCGAAAAGTATATGGACTGTCTGACCAAAAAAATGCAAAATACAGCCAATATTTTATAAACTTTTGAGGTAAAAATTTTGAAAATCTTTATGAATAAAATGATAATTTTGGGTAGTGGTTTAAGCCTTATAAGTCATCCCAGAGGATAGGTGTTATGACCAGAACAGAAAAATTGTAAATACAGCCTAAAAATTAGTTTCATTAAAATTACACACTGCATAAACTACCTTTAAATATCAGGCTCTAGTACTTCTAGAGGAAGTCATATTTTGAGCCTTCATAACATGTGCTACAAATTTTAGAATAACACAAAATGTCACATGAGCTACAAAAAATATCTAATGACGCTGGATCGATATAAATTACTCTGAATCAAATGGCTGTTATGCGCTCGAAGTGCCAGAAAAAATTTGGGTGCTGGTTCGCGCAGGTTTTTGAGATAATTGCTTTAGAGTGTGTGACCCCATTGTGTGACTGCGGTCCCTTGCTACAAAGAGGGTTAATACAAGAAGAGGGGTCTAGGTACATGCTCTTGGATTTTGGCCTGTGTTGGGTTCCGAAACTAAGACTTTGCGAACCCAAGAATGTCATTAAAGGAGGAGAGTAAGAAAATGTGTATTATGGGCATTCGTCCGCCTGCGTAGGAATATCTCAGACAAAAATTTTCGGGTTTCATCTCCTGGGTCAAGAAACGTCTAGCGGCATATTTTAGTTGTTAGTAACGAAACTCTCTAACTCTCTATAGAATGTGTGTGCATTAGGATAGTTTGAACCCTCCAGTAATTTGATTAAGTCAACCAGCAGATTCCCATGGCATTTTGGCTACTTTGTAGACATCATATGACAACAGTTTGGACATCCTCCTAATAAACAAGTTGCTTTATTTCCTCAAAGGTGTTTCTTTGAGGAAATCATGAATTTTTTCACTGCATGGGCCGCTTTCAGACGCGACAAATTTCCATGGGCCGCCATTCACGGCACATCGTCATGAAATCCAGAGAGTCATCTCATTGGAAAGTGGCCTGAATTTCACCACATTGTGCTGGAAGCGGCAACCAGCAAAAATTCATTTCAGCTAAAAGCTGCCTTAATGTAGCACCGTGTGTGTTTCATGGCATAGATGGTGCACCGCCGCTTTTCGCCATTATCAGATGAGCCGGCTTTGCTCCAGCCGTCGTCAACAGCATGGCCCTGTGTTTTCAAATAACCATTGGTCTCAATGGATGTCTTCAAATGAGTCAAATTGCACAGTTGACGGCAAGGCATTGTCGACAGTCACCAAGGCGCCCATTTCAATCTGGCCCGGCGGTGCACCGGTGTGAAATACACAGTGCTACCTTGACCCTACTTTCAGACAAGATACCTTTTCGCCGGCTGGAATTCATGGCACCGCGCCGTGAAATTCAGGCCGATTTCAAACGAGACACCTCTCTGGATATCACGGCGGCCAGCGAAAAGTTGTTGTGTCTGCCGCTTAAAATATACTAAAGGTGAAAACATTACTCTGTGATTTCTCATTTATGATCATCAATTTCTATTGCACAGTACCATTATTCTACCTCATATTATTGAAAATTAGCTAATAAAGCTATCAAAATCTTGGTTTTATCAGAACAATGTAGCTTAAATATACGCCTGGAAAAACAATTTCGTGGGAGAAGCATGAGCAGAAAAAAATGATGAAAATCGCATTTGAATCGGTGAAAATTGCCCTTGAATTGGATAAAATGGCGATTAACGCGAAATTCACGTGTTCGTGGTAAAACCCCGAAATTTGCGTTAAAATTCACATTATCGCATTTGCGACTTTTGTATGTCCCTATCAATGACAATTTGGGATTTTTTTTGTTACAACAGGATATTTTTAAAACAGAGTAATTAACTGTAATGTTCAGTGACCCAATGGAAATTGGCTGCACATCAAGCATGGTTGCAAACACAAAATCAAATTTGCAAAATGGGCTGGGAATCTACATCTCATACAGGTATAATCCACCAGAAATTAGACAATATTTTTATTCAATTATGAAGAGAATTACTTGCATAATGAAATCTCTAACCATTCATAACTTTTGTCATAGAAACTTAATTAGATGGAAAAAACTTTTGCATTAAATTAAGGAGAACTAATGCAGTATAAAAAATGAACTACTGTCAAACTAAGTTTTCCTTTGAACAACCGAATAATTTTACTGTGTATTAGGACACTAAAGGTACTCTATGGCATATTTTTATTGATTCTATTTCATAAAAATTACATTACATGCAACAACTTAAATCATGAGTGATATTGGCACTAAGGAATATAGCATTCAGTAAAATCACTGAAACAACGCTCCTGAGCATAGGCAACCCCCACTGTTTGATGCCAACTGAGGCAGCATAGATCAGAAATGGCCCAGAGAAGAGAAAGACAGTGATAATTGATGTCCTGCATCCACTGAATTTCACAAGGTGGATGGTGACTGCCAGAGCTCAGCACTCCAGATGTTAACAGAAATGTGACCATAGAATTCAGATTAAGTTTTCAAAGTTAGCGAGCAAAAATTTACACTTCACTCTACTAGTGAAATGATGATAGAGTATTACTTATTACATGCCGAAAATTTTGAGTTGCTGCACCATGTGAACAGACATGAAATTCACATGAATTGCCCTGGAAATTTCCTGTTGTACCCCGAATCGAATCACAGACATTAGTTTTTTCCATACCACTACGCAGACAACTACTTTAACCAGGATCTTTCATTCTTATGGCAATATTCACTGAGGCTCATGGTGCTACAAGTTTATTGAATTTCACCATCAAGCTTCAGCGTAAGCATGAGGTTCTCAACTGCCTATGACATCTTAGAAGTCAGTTATCCCTAATTTAGCAATCTTGGATGGATCACCAAGGCTGAACAATTAGCTCCATGAACCTCAGTACAATTGCCATGCAGCTTCAAGAGCCTGGATAGTGTAGCAATTGGTGGAAAAAATTCATGGGTCTATGTTTTAATTCCCACTACAAGGGAAATATTTTTCTGAGGCTATTGATGTGAATTTCACCTCCGTTCCTTTGACAGCCCAAAAATATAGCACAGGCAAATTTAAAGCTTTATCCAGTTTCTTTTCAGTAGTCCGCACTGATAACATGATTCCGTACCTTTCCACGGCCTGTTATAAATGATGGACTATTTCAAATTCAGTACGTCACATCAAAGGCTATGGGGAGAATGTTCAACTGTATTCAACCTTAGAATGGGGAATTTTTGCATGCCTTACTAAACCACCTAAAATCACACCACCACCAAGCTGATTTTTTATCTTGAGGTGCCGTTAAAATTTCATTAGTAAATAGTAAATAAGAGCCATAATATAAATCACTGCAGAAGAAAGTAAATTTGGCACCATTGATATATCTACGGTGGTTTGCAAAAATGAATATTTTTTACTTGAACATTTTTCAAACAAAATAGGTCACCATCCTGGTTGAGTCTAACTGAAATGTTTTGTTCTTTGAGGTTTAAAGAGTTCATCGCAAGAAGCTATTTTTACCTACAAGACTTCATTGGAAATATGCATAGGCAGAATTGGAGGGGGGCACATGCCCCCCCACCCCGATGCTAAAAATTGACAACATTTTTAATACAGTTATCATTACAATTTGTTTTATTTTGTGCATTACGGAGCCTCAATCATTTAATTTAATATTAGTACCTTTCATATTAAAATAAAGAGGATATTTTCTACAGTAATTGTTGTATTTTGCGTTTAATCTCAGATATTAGAAGACTTGTCAGACCCTTAAGCCACCCAGAAAAAATCCTGGATCCGCCCATGGAAATATGCCTTACACAAATTCAAGAAAGACTCAAAGAAAAAATTGTTTGAAAGTGATAACAATCATTTGTGGAAAAAACTGATTTTTAACTATGTACAATATTATTTTACTTGCATATGCATTAAATGATAAGATAAAACCTAAAAATAGCACGAGGAGATACAACAGGACAGAATTTACTTTGAGCTCACTTGAACTTGGATTCATACACAGATACCCATTTATGATGATTTCGGACTGGATCCCAGCCTGAGAAAGCAACTGTTTATAATTTACTTTACATAATCATGCAAAACGTATGGCTTTAGTGCACCCTCAATACTTGTAAGCCAAAATGGATAGTTCGAATACATTTCAATAAGGATAAAATATTGAATATATCATGATAATAGGCAACTCAGCCCGCACCTACTACAAATACAAATAAAATGAAAGGTAGAAAACTAGGCTCCCTAGCAAAATTACTTTTCATAAAACTGCTGTTTATTAAAGCTTAAAGAGAGAATAGAGAGACAATACACACCAGCCATTACCTATTTTTACATTAGCAATAAGATTAATTACTGTGACAGAGAAAATGTTTCCGGTGCTCTTCACTAAGCCTTCAGAAGGCAAAGGAAAAGAGAAAGTAATGCCCCAAACATTTTATTTGCAGATGTTTAATGTACCTTTTGGAGGATTCATATTTTTTCCATCATAAAATCCCTATCACTACTGATCAACGGATATGTATTGTAATAATGTCTTAGTCGAATTGCTGAAAATATTTGGATAAATTAAAAAATAACAAAAAACCTTATTCAGATGAACGAAATTGTTGTAATTCATGATTTACACAAAAAAGAAACTGTAAATGCATGGGCAATACTAATTTGATCAAGTTTTCTGCGATGAATTTTACCCAGAAGATGAAGTGCAGTGATGACAAAGGAAAGGCTTGATATTAAAAAAACAGACTCAGGTGAAAACTGGAAAGAAGGTTGGTAGTTTCCCACAAACGGCTATCTAACTCAAATTGATACAATATAACAGTTTGCAAAGGTGTTAGATTGAGGTCACAGTGAATAAAAAAATTAATGGAGGTCTCCACTGACTTTATTGTAGAGCTCACACTGAGCAAATTCCCAAAATTTCTTTGGCATGCTTATTATCTCCTAATTTCTCATACAAAAACAGCACACCAGTTCACTATGGTATACCTTGTTAAGGAATGCCTACCATGTAGTTATTAGTAGAATGAGTCATTTACACATGAGCATCCTAAACAAGATAGACCAATTCTTAGAGGAAGTTATTAAAAATCACCCCACCTTTACTTCAGATTTATTATGGTGCTTATTAAAAAATGCCTGCATGAAAAATTAACCACGAAACAGGAAAAACGTAAACCCCAATATTTATAACTTAAAGAGCTTCCGGAAATACCAAATAACACAAAGATCTCAAGTTTTTACCATATGAAATTCAAAAGCAATGAATATGACAAGTATTGAAATGTTTCAAACAGACCATCCTGGCAAAGGATAAAAATTCAAGATAGAACTGTTTGAAAACATACCATGGTGCTGAATGAATATAAGATGGGAATTTTTTTAAACCAACTTAGTGAAAATTACAGGACACATTTTAAAAGAGACCACCCATTCCAAATTAACTAAAAGAGCAAAGTTTTAGCACTTGATAGACTGAAATGAAACTCCTTATTATGTTAGAGGGTTAAGTTTCTTACAATAACACTGGGAAATACCTCTGCTAACTGCTATATCTTCATGATGCAAATATTAATTTACAGATCTCTAGGTAAGACCTTGGAAATTTCAAAAGAATGAAGGCAATTTTCATCGTAAAATAGTAAAATATTAGTCTTTCCTTGATCAAGATTTTATATTTAACTTGACAATATTGCCCACGAAGACCAGCTAAATTTAACATTGCAATACTGACTGCCAGTAGAAAAGAATCAAGATTTGAGTTATTATGTATTATGTGAGAGATTATGTATCCAAATAATACAAATACCAACGAATCCCATCAAATCCACCCATTAGAAACTAAAAAGAAGCATTTCGAGCTTTGGCTAAAACATCAAATAAAAAAAGAATAAAAATAACATTGGTTTGTCATTGGGGCACTACTATGAATGCTCAACCTTTATTTTTAACATAAGTTTCATATTGCTGACCGATTATAGGCAAGCCTTGGCAATGGCACTAATTTTTTTTCTATACAGAGTAAGATCAAAAACGACCCCGGCCCATAAAAAGTGTCGTAAGTATGAAAACTTATCCTAACAAGAAGTTTTCCGCACATCAAGAAGAAAATTTCAAATTCTAAAAAATAATATTACAGACTACATCTGAATCATCCCTTTCCTCCTAAAAAAACAAGAGATAAGATAATACAATTTATATTAGAATTTACAGAAAAGCAAACTTACAGAAATGATTTCCTGGACCAGCATAATGATGACCTTTGTACGCAGCAAACAAACCAGGGTTGATTCCAATCTGCGGAAATAATAAATTTTATAAGATGAATTACAAATGAAAGCAATTCAGACAAAAGATTTGGCAGATTCATTATATTCAAATTAAGATTTTGATGCTTTATAATGGATTCTGTAGACAGACAGGTGCCTAAAATAACGTCCTCTGAATAATGGCTGCTAGTGCTAATTAATTAATACACATAAAATATATGAAATAGGTAAGTTTTCAAGACATTTGTTTTCTCTTTTCCCTCATTTAAAATAGTACCACAATTTATACTGCACATGGTATGTATAGCTATGTAATATTTCCACACAATGAGAAAACATTGAAACTAGTGTGTCAAAATTTAGTTGCCCTGTAAATGAAATCTTGGGATAAACAACATTGGTAGCTTGGCTTCCTCCTGCCATGAACATTGACAATGTGCAATGCAGGAGGAGCGAGTGGGATGACCTACTGAGTACAGAGTTAATAACAATACATTAAGAGTTACCATACGAAATCAGCTAGCATTTTGTAAGGCATGGAGGCACAAATCATATGAATGACAACCAAACTGATGAATTTGTTTCTACAGCAAACCTGGTTGACAACAAGTCACTAATGTATGCATTCATCAGAGGAACATTGGATTATATTGCTATCCCGTTGTGGTCGTTCAATCAGACTTAAAATTGCAATTCATCAGCAAAATTCAGTAGACAAATGGGAAATACAATAAGTTCAGATGAAAAAAACAAGTTCTCCTCATTCATTCATTCTCTATTAGGTATAAATGAAAAATAAAATGTACAAGTTGCAGCCCTCTTTTCATGAGTTGGTGACTTTTATAGTTCTCATTCCCATTATTCAAATCATTTACGGAATATGGCTCATTGAGGGAAAGAATGGGTCTGTTGCATGAGGACTCCCAAGGAAGACCAAAAATATAGAGAAAATAGTCAGGGTTAGGTAGTTTCTCCATACTAAAATTTAACACCAACAGCTCATTAAATTATGCACAGGTAGAATTAAAAAGTTATTATCCAATTTTTCTGATGTACAAAAGCTAAAATAAAGACTTAACAGGAGATTTTGCAATCACCCCAAGGAATTAGGCATATCAAACATTTTAACTTCAATTATCAGCACTGGTTTAGCTACTGATCAAAAATTGACGGATACAAGTTAAATAAACAGTTTAAAATTCAAATATTCCTCTTGCAGCAACTTCACAACTTTCTTTCATAAGGGATCGTCATACATAGCACTCACACTACCATAACCACAGCCAAAGTAATGAAAAGATTTAAACACTTCATACTCTTCACGGCCTAAAGCAAGACCTCCACTATCATGAAATTTTGATGATTTGTCAATTGACCTGAGATATTCAAATACCAAAACATATGGTGTTGCAAAGCTCTCCAATTTAATATTACTCAATATTAGAAGGTTTTCCATCAGTGGTGCGAACAATGAGAACCTAACTGTAGAGAGGCAGTGACCTTGTATCATCCTGCCACATGTACTGAAATATGGATGAACACACATTCTAAAAATAAAAACCCATTGACTTTCCTATGGGATTATTTTTAGCCCTAATCCACAATGTATCATTAGGAGACACACAGAAACAAACCTATGCCAAAATTTCACTGAACTTGTAGAAACGGCACGAGAAAATACAAAAGCTTAATGCAGAAGTTTTCCAAGATTGTCACATTGATAATAAGAAATAGATTTATTAGTAGGAGCGTCTTAAGGAAAAATTAGATCCATCTAAATTCTACCATTTTATTCATTCATGTACACTAATTTTGATTAATTTTTGTTCTTGATTTTCTATTCACTGTGAACTAAAATATACTCACAGATAATAAGAAGAATACTGCCTTATTATTGCCAACTACTTCAAACCCTTGATACAACTAAAAGAGACATTAAAGTAATCCCTAAATAATCTGAGCAGAAAACCTTACCACCTTTTTATGGCTGAGATACCAGAACAAAACTGACTATACTGAGGGAAGACCATGCTTTTAGGATCCAAGCTCCATCCCCTTAGTAAAATTGCATTCATTACTTCAGCATGTTAATTAACTTGATCATACCCACAAGCACAAATATTCCGACAATAGAGGCATTTCAAAGGCTCTCTCTGGTAAGTAAAATCCTATTAGAGCCCCCAAATGACAGTAACACTTCATTAATCACCTTTATTCCTTATATTCTTTATGAATAATTTTATTGTTAATGGAAGCGGAGAAGCTCAAACACTGCACCATATGCATATGGAATTACAAATATCTTCACAAAGAAAATAGCTGAAAATGCTGATAGTTTTCATTACTAAAATATAACTGTGGAGTCATTTGATGAGATAGATGCTGAACTAAAAATAAATTTCTTACAATCACAATATCCAAATTCTGAGCAAGGTGATCAGGCAAAGTCCTCTTCGAGACCTCTTCTTCTGGCATCCCATTGAATCTATCATGCTTCTTCCTTTCTTTTAAGTTGGATGGCATCTTCTCATCCTTAGCTTTCTTTTTCTTCATTGGGTCACCATTGATTAAATTTTCTGAGTTCTCCATCCTAGAAGAGAAAAATTTCTTCTTAATAATTACATGGATAATACGTTGAAATATGTGAGCAGGGACACTACTCTGAAAGGGTTTTATAACATCCCAAACCAAATTACATCACATTAGAAAAAGTAGCATCAGCAAAACTAATGGCCATATTTATATTTCTCAAACAGTTTTTCAATATTTTTGAGTCCCATTCCTTTCAAGGTACTTTTAAAGCCCTTGCACCCTTCATGAATTCCCTTAGATCTCCCCCTAACTCCTGTTAACAAGGCCCTAAAACTGTTCGAATTCTTCAGGAATGGATAATTCTATCAAGAAACTATGCATGCTCAAAGTAATTTGTGGCTAATATAATGAAAATATTGTGGAATCACAAAGAGAACATTTTTCTAAAATCACAGAGGTTTGATAAGCAGTTCTGTATCATACAAGAATTATTTTACCCAAAGAAAGAAGGCCTCAGTCGAAGCATTATTAGAAATATGACAGGAACCCTATACCATCTTATACAACATTCAGTGCAACTAAGTGTGGAAGGAAACAGCAAACATTAAGTGAAGGTACAGTTTTGAAAAGGTTCAAACTAAGAAAAAATTAATTGATGTAGTAAGAACTTAAGTGCTGATGGCATCTTTTGCCCGATGATACCCCCTGCAGATGAGTGATGCCCTAAAACTGAAAACAGCATTGAAATAAGGCAACAAGCAAAATTTTCCAAGAGGAAGTCTGCGACAAAATTCAAAGCTAAAAGATTTTTTCTGCCAAAAAAAGTTCGGGTTGCCAATATTGAGATGAAAAGATGTCAAGTACAAGGTAAAATTGGCATAAAAACTGTTCTCTGAGTATCCTCCAAGGAGGGCAAGACACAGTTTCTAAGAAAGATGGGAGCCATTTCAATAATTTTGGAATACAAGTAGACAGCCAGCTCAACAGTGCTCCTATCAACTTTCTTAATGGTGAGAAAAGTACAAATATATAATTGAAAGAGATGGAAGTTGATTTACAGGCATCCCTCACTAAACACAGTTTTCGCTATAGTGGGTCTCAAGATTGCTCTATATTTGTTCAAGCAATCTTCCAGCTTTATCTCAACTAAGGCACTTGCCACAACTCTCGTGTCACCTCTTTATAAGCATGGGAAAAGCAAAGAAGATGATTTACCATAATATAACCATGAGGTTATTTTGGGTTATACTGACTCTACAAAAGATAGTAATCAATTGGATTTTCAATCACTGTGCCATATCGACTGTATTAATACCCATTAATGTAAAATTGCTCCCAAAAATTTCAGCCTACAGCAGACAGAGTGTAAATTATACTGCCTGATATACACCTCTCACTTGACACAAAATTCACTCAGCAAGACACTTTTTAGAAACACATCTATGACATAAAGTGAGGGATACCTATATAATAATTTCCTAGGAATTTTTACTATGTTTTCTGTGAAATGCTTTCCCTACATGTTTCACCCTATCTCCATTGAATCTACCAGTTATTATGGGTGGGAGGATATGAAGGAGAGAATAAATGAAATTGGGGAGTGCACAGTTAGGGAGTGTTTAAGAGGACTTTCAGAGTAAGTGATAGGAGAATAATAGAAGGAATGGTTAATCCAATGACAGAAAATGAAAGCTACACGCAAAATACTCCATAAAAATAATGAAGTTCAAATGAAGATAAGAGATAGCTTTATCTACCAATGAAATTACTGAAAGATAAGAATTAAAGGATAAATAACACACACAAATCAATGAGTGCCATTCTACCTTCCAGGTACACATGCAGTCCTCCACTTGAGAACAATGTTCTCTTTTGCACATTCCTAAATGACACCTTTTCCTCAAATTATAAATACAGTAAACTTTACATTTGAAGGCATAAAAAGGCCCTGTCTATCAAATTTTTAAAGGGATTTTTGAATTTCCCATGACATGATAATTCACAATTCAACTAATTCATGGAGCTGTCTTGTTGGTGCACAAGGAATTTTTAAGCACACATTACTGTCATTTTACGTGTTAACATTGCCCAATTTATTGATAAGTTTTATATTTGCTAAATTTCAACGATATAATGTGAGATGGCAATAGCAGTGAGATGGGAGTCCAACAAAAACTAGCATCATTAAAAAAATTCATTGCGATGGAACAAAAGTTATCTTTCATTGAGTGAGCTCATCAGAGGAATTCTTTGCTACAATAAGAAGGATGATTGAAATTAAGCCAAAATGCAAATATCATCAGCCGTCATGAGTCATACGTGCAGTAATGGCTGAAGGTGAAAATTTGGCCAGGTTTTGCATTGGCATCGAAAAAGTCTATTCTTCCCTGAGAATTAGGATAACTCAATCAAAGGCTATCAGTTTGCTCAAAGAGTCCAAAAATATAGTTCTTCTATGGCTTGTAGTTCTAAATCAACAGATTTTCATTCTGAATGCGAAATTAGTTTGCTATGTCAAAATCATGATGAAAAATTTACCGTCCTTCTGTCCACAATAAATATTTTAATGAATACTTCAATTACAATTTGTTGGCATAATTTATAGTTAATTAATTACATACTTCAATGTAATTTTTTCGACTTTACATTTTATGAATGTATTGCCGAACATAATCACTGCTAAATGCACATTCGTACCCCAAACGAGGATATTATCAGCCATTTGGACCGGTAACATAGTTTCCTATGACAGCCATGGAAATAAGGAATACAGATACACACTGTGCATTTAGCCCAAAAATTAACACAATTGCTTGACTTTAGAACATTTCAACTTTCACATGCATTCATCTTAAAGCATAATGGACAGAAGTCCCCACAAGACCCCTAGAATTTGACTGAATAGGTAAGAATACTACTGTCACACTAAATTTTTGATTAACAGAACTACCATGCTTCACATCTTTCACCATGATGTTTTTACCATTACAACGTTATCTTCCTATAATATTATCCAAAATTAGTTTTGATTGATCAATGAAACTAAATTGTGACTGCAGACATCTCAAATCTGTAGTGTGTCAGGCCATAACACTGAATTTAATTTACTTCAATGGCATTCTTTTCACAAGCACTACAAATAAAAGCTATTCATCTGATGTTGGCACTATGCTGGAACACGTTTTTTCTCTATTATGTGACCCAAGGGAGGGCATTGGAATACAATTCTTGGGAAGGCCCTGGCTATTATCAAGTAAAAGGGATGTCATGTGTTGGTGTGACAGTTTTGTACCACCTACAACTGTGTCTGCATTGTTGAATGTAATACAGGTATAGCATATTTAAATAAATAAAGGATTGTAGCACTTTTCTGCAAAATATTTTACTGCGTACAATGCATTTTGGCTCACTGAGCCATCATATGGTACAATACGTGCACCAGATGATGGCTCAGTGAGCCGAAACTCGTTGTACGCAGTAAAAAATTTTGTGGAAAAATTCTATGATCTTTTATTTATTTAAACATGTTTAACTTTCACCAATTGAAGCCTGAATCTGTTGAACTTATACAGGTATAGCAGTTTATATTTTAATTTCTCCACCAACATTTAACAAGTAGTCATGTATCACCAAAACTTCCGTTATACGTTTGATAGAATTGAAACAGTACAGACATTTATATGCTACAAAATATTTTGGTAGCCTCAGAGAAACCACTGCCCCAACCAACAAAAACACTAAATATATCAGCTAATTCAACTAATACAATGTTTTTCTGCAATTGTACTGAAGTAATATGGGATAAATAATTGCAGTTTTCCCTTTGTAGTATCAAGACCCACTATTTTCAGGGTCAAAATTGTTGGCTATAGCATGAAAAACAGAGATGTTATCATTCTCATCAATTTTCATTGTTCTTCTATTATCTGTCCAATACACAAATTCACAGGATTGAATATAGAATCACAGCGCTTTCCCTTTAATAGCATGGAGCATTTCTGGTATTATGAGAGCAGCTTTTCAGGTGTTTGAGATCAATTTATGGTTCTGGCATGGACACATCTTGTTGCCTCTCTTCAGCAACAATACACACACATAAAGTAAAGAACTTAGGGAAAATAAAAGGACTGGTATAGGAAAATGTCACTTTAACCCTGAACACTGAAGTGACCATCATGAATACCCGTTTAACATAAAATCTACAAATGCCAGTGAAAGAGCCTTTTTATGTGAACATATTTAGGTGGTGATATTGTAGTTCATACATACCAAACTTAGATGTCATTTTAATAAGCCTCACACTGAGGTTAGATTTCTTTCACATTTACTAAAAGAAAGCAGGATTGGATAGAAAGAAAACTTAACCACCAAATTATACAATTTAACTGATCTTTGGCTAATTTCAGCGTGAATTCAAATTCCATTGACAGGGAATTTCCAAATTTGAGTAAATTTACATGCATACACAGAGGTTTTTTCAGGGTACAAAAATTAATAACCAAACTACAAAACAGTATTCCTGCATGCTTATTTCTCTCATTCCTTTATTTTACTCCTATTCCATGAGGTAATGAGATTTCACAGAAATGTATGTATTGCAGAAGTTAATATTATTCTACTCTATTATTTCATTAAGACAAAAATTGGCAGCAATCTCTATGTTTTTCATCACTAAAGGTACTCTCATTGCATTCACTGGGAAAATATCATGATGCTAAGTTGTAATGAGAAATTTGCTACCTTTTAGACAAGCCAGTGATATCATCACAGATATGATCCAGAACCCACTTTTCAAGCTGTAAAATAAAGGTGAATAAATTCTCATTGGTGATTTGAAGCTGTATACACCTATATTTTTCTATTCTCTTTCTGTACAAGTTCGCTGTTGGTACTTCATAGCTAGTAACTCAAAAGTCAAGCATTGGGCCAACATAGATTCATCTGGATGATTGGTAACATGTAGACACATGCTTTGTGATTCATAGATTAATACTTCTTAACTATGAAAAATGTCTTAACATCAAACACTCCCAAATATGGTCATACAAAAAACACTCTTGGGTATCATAGCAGTTTTGTGATTAGCTACAGCTAAAGAACTAAATTTCCATTCCACATGCTTATGAGCATTTTTTTATCGACCACTCTAACTTATCAGCGTCAACTAATAACTGTCGGCAGTCTTCATGAAGATTAAAACGCAGTCTTATGGAAACATTGGAATGAGTATTGAAAGAAAAATGCAGCCAGTCATATAGATGATATGCTAGCAAACTGTAACACTTAAAAACGTGTTAAGGGTAAAAACAGCAACATAATGGAACTTTATCTGGTGTTCTCTTCACTGTTGAAACATTTTGCACTCTATGCGCACATTTGAAGAAAAGGCACTGTGCCTTGAAATAACTTTTCTGTGACCATTACAACTGGTTTCCACACTTGACTTGATTCACTTGAAACCCCACTGAAACACCTTCTTACAGTATTTAATGTTACAAAGAAAATTCCAGAATGTATAAGCATGAATAGGTATAAAAAAATGACCAAAAAAGAACTTTATTGCATTTCATACATTGGCTGTCAGTAAAAATGATAAATTGTAGACATAAAACAATTTAATAACTAATGTATTAAAATTCATATGTAGTTCTGAGACATGCATCCAAGTCAATTCGAACAAAAAAATCTGCTTCACCACTGAAATCAAGCAACTAAATTTTTTACATTCTGCTAATGACAACAATCATGTACCTCTCTTCTTTATGGACACAGAGAATACTTGTGTTTTATTCAAAATACTAGAAATTAATGATATTTGATAATCTTGGCCACAATACAAAGAGTGTCACACAAAAACCTGTTTGCTTTTCAAATTAACATGGCTCCTTCTTCAACTGTGATTAAAGAAATTTAAAAAAATGAAGCCTTCTTCACAATCACCTATTATTGCTGATGTTATTTCGATTGCCAGGAGAATGATGCCGGTGTTGGTGGACAAATATTGAAGGTAATTAATTACAAGGTTAACTAACTTCCACTATTAAAAGGTCAACCATATGCCATTTACCAAAAAAGACCCTCCCAATGCATTGCAAGAGAACAAAATAAACATCAACTTATTACGATAGAAGTAAACACTTTCATTTTAGCCTTCACAATTTAAGTTGTTCAGATTACAGTTAACTTTATGGGCCATATATTTTAAATATGTAATTGTAGCTTCAAAATATAATATTGTAGAAAGTTTTCTCAACTCAAAATGTGTTTATATGCATGTAAGCAAGAATGAAGAACCCAAAATAGAAAATGTTAAAGCAAGGCCAGAAGGTAGTTTTTTTCAATATATCTCGAGGATGATTGAACAATGCAAATCCTGTAGTATGTTAAGGCTGCGTATAATAAAGAGGGCAAACATTTTTCTCACCCCACTTCTTCCGGCTTGATCTTTTTCTTCCGGCCTCTCTTCTTTGGTACAGGCTGAAGGATGGCAGCAGGACCCCTTGGCTGAGGTGGTGGTGTTGGGTCATCATCCACAAAGCTGTAGGGGTCATCAGTTGTTTCAGGCTTTGCACCAATGCTAACTGGGATTTGACTTATTAGCTTTTGGCCTTCACCTTGACCCCTCAGTTCAAGGTCACCACTTGTCTCATATCCATCATCATAGTAGGGTTCCTGCTTCATTGCACTTTCAGGAAAAGCTGACCTGTTTGAATGGCAGCATGAATGAACAGTCATGCAGGCCTTAGTATGAGCTCAAAAAGGCTCCACGGGAAAAATGAGTTTAAGATTTGGCCAGCAAAGAATTTGGATGAAATAAGTCACCACAATTTTGATATCACAGCAGCACAAACTACTGCATGTATGTAGCCAAAACGGAATAGAAGTCACTGACAAAAACTTTTCTTGAATAGGAGTCAATTTGTTTTCCTAAGAAAGTACATTAAAGAGGAACTCCCAATGAGGAACAAACAGTGAAATGAAATGTATGCCAAGCAAAAGTCAAACCCTCACACAAATAGATGCAACACTCGTAGTGAGATCAACAATAGCTTAGCTATTATCCTCTCAACTACCAGGCGTGCATCAGTTGTGCAGCCAACAATGAATAATAATGCAAGAGACAAATGATGGAGGCGTAAATAGTATTATCATAACAACAATGGAGAATATGACAATGTCGATTAACAATTAAGAGCACAAAATAAAGTAACTGTTAGCTAATCGCTAATTTTGGTAAAAAATAACTTTTCGTTTGAAACAGTTTTCTAAATAGCGATATTTGATCAATAACTTGGTAGTAATTCAATTGACAGTGACGACTTCTTTCTCAATCACAAACGCAAAAACACAGGATTGGCACATAGAGTATTTACCTTCTAAAATATTCATAAACGAATAATATTGTGAGTAACAAAAATGAGTATTCCATTTTATACGGTAAATAAAATAATGATAACATATAATAAACAACATAAACAACAAACATAGGACTAAGAATAAGTACGTAAATCTATCATATCTTGCACAAATAAAGTTAATGTCGACAACATAAAATGATTTGAATAGAGAAACCAACAATAATCCTGCTCTTAACTAAAACTCCATGTTGTGACAAGTAACGATTTTCTACGCTATGTCTACAATCGTAACACACATCTATTAATGGGAGGATAACTGAGGGAAACAAAAATAACAATACTAAATCAAAGATAATAACAAACACAATCAAATCGAAGTCATTTCTTACGCTGCCACATATGTAAAGCAAAGTTTACAAATAAGAGGCCCTAGTTTACTCACAACTTCAAGCCTTGTGCTTCTGTTCCAGTCGCGTCTTGCGCTTCCATCGTAGCTCCGAGGAGCGTAGCAGTTTCTCTGAAAAGGGTAGCAACCTGCATTGAAAATAACTTTGTTCACACGTATTCACTTGCTTAAACTTTGTTTTAGGCGTCTCGTGCGCGACGGTTTCGCTAGATCTCCCAACTAATGGCTGGCCATTTAAATATGGCTAACCAAACGAGCATCGAAACCTCACCCTTTAAAAAGCGCGAGCTTCTCTGCGATTGGTTAACCGTAAGGTATCTGAAAAATCAATAACATGCACTCTCTGACTCCATTTTTAAGCTATCTTCGAATATTCTTGCAGAAATTCACACACCTTCCGTCTACCCT
This sequence comes from Ischnura elegans, assembly GCF_921293095.1. NCBI lineage: Eukaryota > Metazoa > Arthropoda > Insecta > Odonata > Coenagrionidae > Ischnura > Ischnura elegans. The sequence goes on from NC_060259.1 coordinate 42,108,056, forward strand.
TTCAAATTTCTTCGGACAAACACTGCCTAAAATACCATGTCGCGTGAAACGTGGTTCCACTGCACCCAGAATGTTTCTCTAATCAGCTGGAAGCCAGCCCTCCTTCGCTCGATAAGTGGGTGGGACTTGAAATGGAGTGGGGGGATAGTGTTAGCCATATAAGGAAAAAACAATTGAAGTCTAAAATACGTAAACATAAACAAAATTAGAAACACGAAGTTTTACGTTGTATATTCACCCTTATAAACAGGTTGTCACCACAGCAGAAGAAAAACAGCAGTCTCTCGATGCAATAATAAATATGAGGGATAAAATGTAGCTTCGCGGAGACATGTATGAAAACATTCCTCAATGTTTTTATGCACCTGAAAACACTCTCAACGATTAAAATTAGGCTTTTTGCGATTACGAGCCCGTGAGAAAATCCGGAATTCACAGGCGCGGATTGCGCGATTAGAGGATTAAGGATTTTCCGGCCGGTCGCCAAATGAAGGTCTTTATTGATGTAAGCTTGATTTAGTGTTAATGAAATATTGCTTTCTAAGTGTCTACCTGCTGAGAAATTTCAAACAGCTTTTTCAATTGCGTTTGAGAATATCATATAAACTTCGGCTAAATGTATAGTGCTGATGTGACTGACTACACAAGTCATGCGCTCCGTTTCCATTTCTGCGGCTGCGTAGTCAAACAATAATAAGGCGCACGGTCCTGATCATTCAATGCAACCGGTCAATGTCGGTGCCCTGTGAGCCACCCACTATAATTAAGCCAGCTCGTGACTGTGGATGCAGAACAGCCATTCTCGGTGGCAGCCCGGGACGTTTCATGGGGATGCCGAGCCCAAGGACAGCGAGTTGTTTACTATAGCCAGCCTGGCATCCAGCTGATAAACCTGCCAATTTCGCTGTCGTAACCTATGGAACTTCAGCATTCCCAGGGCTGTGTAAAGTGTTTCGTGTAAGAGTACCAAAGATGCGGTTCCCATTTCCGCGAATTACAAATCATTCTGTTCCCAGTTAACGAATATTTTCGCTGATTAATCCATGTCTCCAGACCTACTGGAATCAAAACCCAACGAGGTAGCATAAATACCCTTAGATGTCTTACTAGCTCGATGAACGGCCAATGTTGGAAATAACTGATGCGAACGCTTACTTTTATTCGACGAAAAGTTGTTGGTAAGCATCTCATAGGGGAAAAGGGTCAGGTCACGGCCTGCGATACCCCAAACTCCGAATTTTAGGGGTAGCGGCTGAGGTGAACCCTTCGCAAATCAACGCCCTAATATGCCTCCTCCCTTCGATAGCCCTCCACCCCCGAAAATATGTTATAGTCAACGCCTTCACCATTAGCAATATCTCTCAAACCAAGTCCACCAAAAATCTTTTGCTTTTCGGCTAAATCTCTTAGCCACTTCTTTTCTAATATTTTCTCTTCAATTACTGAAGAAAACCCGAACGTAATATTGCAATAAATTGGTAATGATGGTGTAGGATGGGTATGATGGACTACCAATACTTTTTACCACCTAAGTCAACTGAAAAGTTTGAAATTCGGTCTGAATTAATTAAATAGTCCACTTCTGCAGGACGCTTGTTAGGGTTACGAAATAAACCTGAAGAATGGCAATGGGAACCCCACTTTACCATCAATATCACCGTAAAACGGACTGAAGATACTCATCCAAAAACTTGTCCTAAAAGCCCGCAGTACAGCACCCGGTCCATTAAGAAAGCGACTACAGACGAGATGACTTAACTGAGGTAAAATAGAAAGCAAAAAAAAAATATTACCGACAAAAAAGACGATAACGTGATCCTAAAGTAAATACAAAAGATCCATTATTTCAAGGCAAAGAAGATACAATATTACTATCGCGAAAAAGGATGAAATTATAACCATGAGAATTTCGTATAGAAAGATAAACTGATAACAGAAGTACATACAATTCAATAAGAAGTACGAAAAGGTTTTAAAGCCAAGCAGTTGCATAAATTTATGCTATTGATGCTCTTGTTGAAAAAATTCCAATCCATTAAGAGCTTCGGTACTAGGAAAAATACACTGCTAACCATGAGTAATTATTGTACACCTACGACTTGGAACTGAAGCATAGCGGACTGGTGGAACTTTAGAGGGCTAGCGCAGGGATTTAAAAACACCATTGTCTAGTTGATATTACTTGAAAATATAATATGAAAGTCGAAACTGTTAAGGAAAAGAGGAACAGCATGAATATAAAAAAAATATGTGACCCAGAAATACCAATCGGACGTAATCAAACATGAAGGAGTATTAAGAAGACATGGAGAGAATCGCTCCGTACACTAAGGAGAGCAGAAAATAAGGCACGATGAAAACCAAAGTAGACAGGAGTGGATCAGGGAAGCGTGTGACAAACTTCGCAAGGAAACAAAGAGGGACCCAGAAAGCTGGAGAGAAGAAGCGACGAAACGGTGACGTAAAAGAAAAAAAACGGGAGCAGTGGGTGCGCTGAGTGCCAAGGTTCAACCGCAATTGGGGAGTTAAGGGCAAATGATAGCGAAGAGGACATACGAATCCGACAATAGGGGACAAGGAAGAGAAAAGAGGAATCGAGCATGAAGAGATCCAGATGGAGTAAAAGTACGTTTGGGTAATACATAAAAAGGGGCAGGGGCGCAAATTAGGGGGGCAGCCCCCCTGGAATAAGGAAAAAATTAAGTCTAGTTTAGCAGTTTTACTAGTTTAAAGACCCATGCGCGAGGGTACAGCCGCGGCGTACATTGATACACCGTCATTTACAATCATTATCGTTTATATTAAATATAAAATACAAGGGATCGAGGGATGTACTCGTTTAAAATGAGTTAATCTAACTTTACATTGATCTTGGCCTCCCGTACTACGATCGATCCATCACCTGAAGTTATTATAAAGAAGGGTGAGAGGTGGGGAGAGGCAAAGCCGAAGGGCCGAATCCAACTAACTGAATTTGACGAATGTTCCTCAAGTACGTGTCCTGCCAGGCGCGATCGCATCCCGTCACCAAAAAAAGGAGCTCGACATAACGACTTCTTGAAGATAGCCTCCAACAAAATCCGTAAAATAAGAAGGGATCGAACTGCATAGGCTAGCGAGAAATTATTTTGATTTCTCACACGATATATGATATGAGTGTCGTGGAAAAGAATACGTAGGTAGTTGAAAGAAAAATAATTTGATTGGCGTAGATCTTTTTCGGTTTGATGGAAGGGAAACGAAACCACAAACGACTTTGAGGGGACAAGAACTTGTATTTTCTTACAGGAAATGGGAATACAATCAGGACTTAATTGCTTGATTTTTAGATTTTGAAAAAGTGTCTGACAACGTTAATAGGGAGAAGCCAATAAAATATGTATAGATATAGATGCAAAGTGGAGCTGGAGCGTGGAAAAGCGGCGGATCGAGGGAGGGGTACAACCCCCTCTGAGACGAAAATTTTTAGTATATTCTACAATGGAGAAGACATTTCGAATCCCCAACTGGTTATATGGCATACTAGCAGATATTGCCTCCCCTTCTCCCCTTATACCTGATCCTGGATTCGCCACAGGTAAAGGGTCAGTTGGGCGAGGCGACAAATGGCTTTAAAAATATCACTATGAATAAATAATGCGTATCCGTATTAGGGTCTCAGATCCGAAATTCTTTCAACATCCGATAACATGATTCACTGCCGCCCGAGACATAAAATTCAAAATTTTCCGAAAATTCAGGCGGAATTTGGACACAAACACATTTGGGGAAGTAATCAGTATCACTCAGCCCTTTTCGGTAAAAACCAATAATGAGTAAAATTTTAAAGATTATTGATTAAATTTAAAGCTTATTCAAAGAATTCTTTGGTTCTGTGTGGCGTGAGAATTGTCAATAGATTTCTGTTGTAGGCAACCCACATAACACCAAAAATGTCAGCCTGTGTGTGACTTCACTTCAAATTTTGCCTATTTGAAGCCGAACTTGCGGTAAGTTAAGTATTTTTTCAAATTTTTATTCCTTATTCATGCATAAGTATGGGAGGCATGGAGTAAGTTAAGCATCGAAGTAGTTGAGGGAATCCCTTCGATGTTAATATCGAATTTAGGCTACACATCATGGAAGACTGATAGAGTGATGCTTAAATTAGATAAAGATTAGCAATGGATAATTTTCAATTGCTTTTCTTGATAATAATTTTCCAGTGAAACGTCGACAGAAATGGAGAGCCTAACGCGCTGGGAAGCCCGAGAAAAAAATAATAGCAGAAGTTCACTGGGTCAGCATCCAATTTTTCTTAATGGGAGAGGATGTTTTTTGTTCATCTAGGTACCTGTGTTTTATGCAGTGGCATGGATCTACAACTGAGGAAGAGATTGGCGAAACGTTGAGTAGAATGTTGTATGGGAGTGAAACGTGGCCATTGGGAAAAATAGTGAAAAACAGAATAAATATTTGAGAGGAGGGAGCGGATATGGATGAAGAAAGAGAGATGAGTGGATACAGTGAAAAATTATGAGGTGCTGGGGATAGTTTAAGAGGAAAGAGTACTTCTGAATGTTATTTGGAAGATGAGAGGAAACCGTACTGACCATATATTGAGAGGAATGGGATTTTAAATAGAGCGATGGAGGGAGCAGCAGGAATTCTGAACGCCATCACCTTACTTGCGTGAGGATTACGGCCGATTTTTCGAATAGCTTCGAAAGTAGGCGACAGACCATAATAAGGAAAAATGCGGGTCTCTTTTAAAGCTTGGAAGTAAGGAAATAATTGATCAAAACTTACATTTGGGATATGCTTCTCGATAGAAGTGAGGCATAGATGACAGCAGCGGATGAATCAAGAGTGAAGACTTTCGAAATGTGGTGCTAAAAAAAAATGATGAGGATCAAATGGATTGACCGAGTAAGTAATGAGAATGACGTATGAAGAATGGAAGAAAAGTCTCGAGAAAGCCTTGATAAGAAGGCGGAGCAAAATGATCAGCCATACCTTTAGGCATGATGGCCTGATGAAGACAATCGTCGAGGGGCAAGTAGATGGCAATGACGGAAAAGGAAGACCTCGAATGAAATATATGGAACAGGTAAAAAAGAATGTTAAAGAGAAGAAATACTTAACGTGAACAGATAACCCGATAGGAGCGTTGAATGGGGAGCTGCGTAAAACCAATTTTAGGATTGCTGACCATTGATGATAAAGACGGTACCTCTCTCCCATTCAATGACAATTGCTATCAACAGCAACAGGAAATTAGTGAACAAACGCATTCCCAAAGAAATAGCCAATACGACGCGTCCGTTCTACCGCGACGGTCAATGAAGTACAGCCAGAGGAGTTTATAAGGAAATTTTCACGAAAATGACATTATCTTCGTTTGCCGGTAGTATACCAACAATGGATGAGGTGGTGTGAAGCAGAACGCACGCCGACCTTCAAGAGTAAACGCTGAGAAGGAATAGAACTGGAGGGGAGAGGAATAATGATGAGATTGCAACGGTAGTGGGTGGAAAAATCGATCCATTCACATGAAAACCTACCTCCGACTATAGATCACTTCGATCGATACGAAATGAAAAATATTGAAAGAGAGAATGCCCAAAGTTAATGAGTTTAGAGTGGTTGGACAAGTAATCACGAGTCTCCGAGAGCCCATACCAATAACTACTTCCTTAAAATACTAGGTTCGTGTCACACATGAGGATAAGTAACCGTAAGTTGAGACTCACTAATCTCGCAGTTATGGAATCCATAGTAGAATGTTTGCCCAACTTATAACATGATTTGATGAAATCAATCGATTCGGCTTCAACTTTGTGAAAATCCATGTTGAAATGAAACATAAACAACCTTGGTAACTTTTCACTAGTCATTTTTATCGGTACTTGAAAATGACGCCTCAGCGTTGAAACGAATCGTACCAATAAAAATTTATAGTGAAAAGTTACCACGGTTGTTTATTTTTCATTTCAACATGATTTGACTTATCTTGGTCCATGAAGACAGGAAAAAAGTAATTGAAAGGTGCTTTTACGTTAATTTCGATCGAGTGGACTAAGTTGATTTTTCTTGGGAACCTTTATAATTAAAATATACGTACTCTTATCTAACTTAAAAGGATATTTATACATTTTTTATTAAATAAAACGCAGTAACGTACGTCACTCTTCATAATGCAGGGTAGTCATTTTACATTCGTATTGTATATCTATGAAATGATGTCAGTGAGTTGTATTTTATTCACTTTTATCCTAGGATATAAAAAAAATTAAACACATGGGCGAAGCACGCTAATAGGTAAATTTTCAAAGAAATACTGAAGCAATCGCATCCTGATAGACAATAGCGGAGGAATATGAGCGGCAGGAAAGGTTCTACTGTCTCTAGGTCTATAAATTGAAGAATGGACACGTCGGACACCGATATCTTCAATGATGACCGGTTCGACTGCGGAACAGGAAGGTAACGTTTGCCTTTGCAGTAATGCGACTTACGGATTAAAAATTGAAAATAACTGGGCCATTTTCGTGAGTAAACTTCTAAATGTTGTAAGGAAAAATATGCGCAACTAAAGAAGGTACCACGGGCGTATATGAAGGCGGTATATAAAGGATTAAGGTGGCTTGGCTCTCTCAACCGAAATAGGAACATTTTTAGCGTTTCAGCTGTCTGCTGCTAGCCTCTAATAGCTATCGTAGTACTTCCTGTACATCTAATTGTACAATCGTGCTTAAATTCTTAATTTTTCAATTAATCTAATAACGAAATCAGACACAGTTTACTGAGGGATGATAAATTCCTGAATACTTATGGATGGGAAAGATAAATACAAATAAATGAAATCGGAACAGAAAAGTGGCCCAAAGGATAAGGGAAACTCAAACATAGGCTCCCCTGCTTCCATGAAAACTTTCTTCTAACAGTAGAGCAGTTACAGGAATTCGCCTGAATCAGCGCTTGCAATTAACCAGTGTGCAGCACGACATTGAAAGATACACAAGGGGGAGAAAACTGAATCACTCAGTTTTTAACCTTCCCAAAATTTTATTAAAAGATTAAATCACTGAAAAACACACTGTGACGAAGACTACCGGAAGAAGTGGAGCAAATAGGCTATTCTCCACTGTTGCTTGGTGGGGTGGGGGTGGATTGGATTGAATAGCACACCAAAACGGGCCCGTGCTGGGCCGGACACCGGGACGTTTCCCGGTGCGCCCTCCACCCTGGAAATCTTTGGCGCCCCCCTGTTCCGAAACTGACAAATTTTACACTCAGAATACCAACATTGAGCAGTTAGCTCGATTTCAATGATCTCTCATTGAACAGAATTACAAACGATGTCTAGAGTAAACAAAATAATAGATTAATATAATTCAATCTAGTAAGGTTCACTTCAATCTCAAGATGTTAAGGATTAAAATTTCAAAACATATTTATTATATTCCACACCCCCAGACCTTCCGGTAGTCCTCCCCGTGAATAGTACTGGCGCACTCTGGCCATGGCCGTCCACCGCCGTAAGAAGGGGTCCAGCACGGGCCTGCACCAGACTATTATTATCGCACGCATTAATACGAAAACATGAATTTAGGGCTGAGGGGAGTAGGGGTTCTATCCACCTCATCTCCCCCATAGTTAGGCCACCGACCATCCGTATATTGCAATATGCAATAAATGCATAAACTACCGCCCGTTTTTCTTAAAACAACCTATTTAAACCTCGAATGTTAAATACATCACATCCAGAAAAGCATTTTTCCCAATATTATGCTGAAATAAGAACGCTCAGTTAAAAACTATTTCACCGCTTTTTCTCATTGGTTTATTCTTAATTGATTCCATCCATCAAAATTCTCAGGTCACGTACCTGGTGTCACAATCGTACACGAAAATCGCGTTTTCGAGGTTGTGTCAGAGCGACGCTAAACGTTACAACCTTGTATTAGAAGGCCTGCGGCCAAAGTTACAGACCGAAAATACTGCAGGCAGAACGATAGGTTTAATGCATTATATTTGACGTTGCTCGTTAATCAATGCATTTTTGTGCCGTAACAAAGGATCTTGACAAATGAATCCAGAGCAGTGTTCCTCATTTTTTTTAATGCTTGCCAATTCTCCTAATGCTTGGAGCGAAAAGGGGAAATTCCTCACCATCACAGAAAGTTGTTGACGTAAGTTGCCGCTCCACGCAATCACCTTGGGCGCTACGCAACGTTTCCTTCCCTCGAATTGCTAATAAAGTCTTTGGTACATAAATGCGCGCAAAATGATATCATGAAGTTTCCTAGCGGGCGGAAACTTACGCCATTTTCTGAGTGAGAGGCTGTAAGCATTTATGAGTGAGAGTCTGAAAGTAGCTTTTCGCCCAAAACCTAATATACGCGGTGTGAAAATTAAGTAATAAGACTGATTCTCTAGTTTTTTATACGGCAGGGGAAGCAGGTAAAAATCTGATATGCGGAAGTACACGTTTGAACGCACCAGAGTTGTTGCGATTTCCATAGCGCTTTTTTGCGAGAAAGGCTTTTCAGTGCGTTCTAAAAAATGAGTGACATCAATTTCGAACAACTATGGCTCACCGCGATTTATATCATTCGGTATTTGCCCAGTAATACATTTCTGTGGATTCCTCCTCATTCACCCGAATAAAGTGCATGTGATTCTGAGTTGCAGAACTGCTATCAGGGATGGAAAAATCGTCTTCAGCGCAGTGTACCTAGCTTCCCGAGGTAGTTACTGAGGAGAAAATGTGAAATTGAATTTTTATTTTAATGATATAAAACCGAAAAAATCGGTCTCATTAACTGATTTACACACCTCGTATGTACCACGGAACTCATGAATTTAATTCTCTCTGCCCTAAAAGAAGGAGGTACATGCTTCATTGCTCACGTTTCCTCACTAGCTGTTCCCGGATGTCCACTCCATCCCTTTAAGCATTTCGTTCAACTTCAAACTGGAATTTCTTACGGGATTGGGCGGAATTGACCAACCTTCTTCCGTTATCCGGGGTTGGGACCGGCAGCAGTGACCCCCGAGGTGAGAATGCCACCTTCAAGCAAATTCAAGCGGAGATCTGAAATTCACTTTCTTGGCCCCTTTACCTACTCGTATAAAACCTACCAACCACCCTGACGAGTGCAATAGGGTCGTTCATTCAGATCCGAAATAGCAATTCATTGAAATAATTCGGTAAATGCAATCGAAATAAAATTAACAATGAAAAAACCCCCTTCATTCAGCCAATCTCTCATTAAGTTTACGGCTAAATATAACATGAAAGTTGCCGCCCACATTTCGCGATTTGATGCTATAAATTAGAGTTCCAGTCCGTCTTCGTTCAGGAAGAACCGCTCATTGAGAAAATGAAACGTTCACAAATGATTAAACATCATCGAACTACGCGAGGCCGATAAGAGGAGAAGAGGAGTAGCTGAGAAGCGGTGACCCGCTCGGAAGGAGCGCGTGACGTCATCCAATCACCACAGAGAGAGTTAAGGCCGTCGATTTCCTTTGCGAGTAGCTCGAAGAGTAGGCAACGGGTCCAAAAAAATAAAAAACGGAAAAATGTATGCCTCCTTATTTCTCAAACTATTTCACAATCGGCAATAAAAATTGATGAACGAGCACTACTGGCTGATCGTCACTACCCTGCGTTTTACTAGATTCAGAGGTACTAATTTTGGTAAATTCAGCATACAACCTTTCCCTGCCAACATCCAAATAATAATTTCTCTCTTTCATTCACAGATTTTACTGCGTCTAATTTGTTTCAGGAACCGGAGGAGGCGACGAATATTTGATTTAATTTTCTCCATCTTGCACAGCCAGCTATTTCGGAGCAAAAAAGATTTCTGGGATGGGTGCAGAGAAACTAGGAGTCGGAATTGGCTCCCTGCTAAAGTCACCACCGGATTTGGATTCGAAGGACACCATGGATGTGGATTCACCAGAAAAACTCTAACTCCACCGGGACTGGAACCCGGGCCCTTTAAGTGGGGATACAGTATTTTCCTCTCTGCACCACACCGATTCCTGCCTCTTAATACTCCACAACAATTAATTACCAACTATTTACGGTATTCGTATCAATTCATGGAAATTTGGCCACCAATTCATCAATTTAACATTGAGTTCAGCCAACGTTTCGTTAAATTTTACTTGGATTTACCCTCTTTTAGACAGTTATAACTGGCTCCATCATTAAATGTATGAAAAACCAGTCCAATCATTCAACTTTCAACAGTTTTGCTGTTTTTTCACATTAGTCTTTACGGAGCCGTAGCTAGTATTTATATAGAGGAGCAGGTGAAATCCTGATGTCAAGCGGAACTTGGCGAAACGTTTGCCGCGTTCACAATTTTATTCACAAAACAGTAACCAACAAATCAAATGATTTAAAAATGTAAAAACCTCTCTTCGGTCTAATCACGAGCAGTTTTGATTCCCTCATTTAAGTGCACCTCCCTCTCCGAGCCTTCAACCACACCTTCCACAGGAAATTCGCCATTCACCACGGCAAGGGGGGCCGACTCCGCTCAGCCATCCCCGAAACGAGGAAATGTTTTAGCGCTTTAGATACCCACCGTCCGCCGCTATATAAGGACTACAAAATTAATTATTTATTTATTTTAAAAGCCAAACTTACAATTAGTTCAATAGTAAAATATTAAGTTACAACCTTATGGTACAATCCAAGACGAATTACTACACCTGATCTTACGTTGATACCAGGGGCGCCGAATTATAAAAAATATTGGGGGGGCCCATATCGGAGGTCTTGCCCCGGGAAGAGGTTAAATTCAAAGTGTGTCGCAGCACCGAAACACTACCATGATTCACACCACTTGATTTAGTTAACCTGCTTAACCTTATAATTATTTGTTTCAACAGACATTGTTGAATTTAATTTAAAAGGTAACTATCGTCAAACATGGGAAATAAAAATAACAAATATATTTATTTGATTTCACAAAGCATAATATAACTTAATTATTTTCTTGAATTATTGAGGGGGCTCCGCCCCCCCAAACGAATCTTTGGGGGGGCTCGGGCCCCCTCAGGCCCCATGGAGTCGGCGCCACTGGTTGATACTGTCCGCTCCCATACAAATTGTGTAATTAATATTCAAGCCTCGCTCCCATAGATACACAGGTTCCATATTTAGCATCTAATTAATTGTATCCTTAATTCCATACTTGTATTCTATGCTGTAATTAGATTATTCCTTTTCTAGAAAGCCTTCTTCGCCTGTGCTATTCTACTGAATATTTCTTTCTTGTCTCGTCCACCATGGGATATTCGGCTTCCTCGGTAACCACTTTCTTTTACCACTTAAAACTTTATCTTCCTGGTTTAGTGTTTGTCTTGGCCTCCTCTCTTTTGCTGCATATTAATATCTTAGTTTTCTTTTTGCTGAGTTTCAGCTAATATTTGGTCATTGTTCCTTCTATATTTGCCATAGTCTTATTCAAATCATTCTCTGTCTCAGATATTACAGGTACGTTGTCAGGAAATCGCAGAATGCTAGTTACTACTCCGTGGACATTGCCATCTTAAGCCTACTTTTTGATTTCATTGACGGCTTTCTCAATGTAAACATTAAAAATTATGGGGGATAGTTAGCAGCGTTGTCTCACTCCTTTTCCTCTTCTTGCTTCTGCACAGTTGCGTCCAGATTTTATCCAAGCTGCTTGATTTTCATATAAACTATGCACAATGCTACGATCATTGTAGATCACTCAAATTTTCTTCAGAATTCAAAGCATGGAATTCCATTTCAAGCTGTCAAAGGCCTTCTCCAAGCTGACAAATGCCATGAAAGTCAGTTTGTGCTTATCCATTCTCGTCTCTATAAGCAGCCTTATGGCCACTATTGCTTCTATAATCTCCTCTTGTGCCCTTGCATTTGATAAATCTGAATTAATCCTATTCTAGGAATTCTTCTGCTCTTCGTTCTGTTCTCCAGAAGATGATCCTCCACAGTATCCTAGACGCAAGTTTCGTCAGGCATACTGTCTTAAAATCTTCACGTTCTCAGCTCTCTTCTTTATGGGAATTGGAATGATGATGTTCTTCTCGAAGTCACTTGGTGTATATCCTGACGAGTACATTTCGCGGACGGTTATGTACAGCAGCGTTAAATTCTTCTCTCCTGCATTTTTGATTAGATCAGACTGGAATATCATCTATACCAGGCGCCTTATTGTTTAGTAGGTTTCTTATTACAGGTTCAAATTCCGATATTAAGATACTGGCTTTCAAATCATCCTTTTTGACTTTACTTTCCACTTTGATAACTTTTGGGATGAGTTTGCTTCCGTTGTACTCTTCCCGGTACTCAAATGGAAATTTCTCGTCAGACTCGGTTAACAACTTATTCAGAGAATCAAATAGTAGCCCTAGGTATCTGATACTATTGAAAAAAGTTTTCCACATTGTGAAGAAGTACTCTAACGTTAAGTTTTATATGTACAGTGTTCACGCTGCTTTAGCTAGTCATATTTTAGTTTTAGCAAACAACTCCAGCTATTTCTTCTCCAAACGCCTTTTTTAATACTGCAGCATAATAGAGTTAGGTTAATTTTTTCTAGTAAGACATGTCCAGTCAGCTGCTCATCATATTTTCAACTACATAAACATTCCGTTTCCTTGTAAAACAGAGCGCAATGCACCACCAATGCCTACGCCACGGGTAGCTTTCCCTACTAACGGTAACGGTGCCCTGTCAGCCAGTTTTGGCATCTTTTTTCCAGTATGCCACAAGAGAAACCAAAGCCTTACGATACTCTCGGCCCGCTTTCTCCGCTTCACGCGGGCTATTATCCTCCCGAGAGGAAGACACTCCGTGAGCAAGCCAACACGCGATTCAGCACTAGCAGGGAAACGCGGAGTACCGTCTCTCAGCGTGAACGTATGAACAAGAGCGCTCAAGGTGGCTGCGCAGTAACCACAATCTGAGGCCAGCATTGAAACCCAAAATGAAATATTGTAGAGGGAATTTCCATTGGTTAGTTGGAGGCATCTTGTGAGGTAAAAATGCTAAGGATAATCTACAATACCAAGGGTTGCGATAATCTACCATGCCTCGTATGTTCTTCCCCTCAAAACTAGGCAAAAGAGCCTGGGCCACGAAAAATACCAATCTGAAAGTACTCAATGAGGTGGACACATGAGCAGGAGAAACAGCGTGCCTGGGCCTCGAGGTAAATACTACACATGAGCGCTCAAGATGGCAGATAAGTATAAAAAGCAGACGCCAAAATTGAAATCAAAATTGAAACTGCAATCAATATATTACGGGAAATGGAAACGGTTATTAATAATAGACTTGTAAATACAGTTTATTAAAATTCCGATACTATACCTTCTTCGTGAGTATTTTACGCAATGGAAATACGACGTGTTTCCATACGAGATGAAGCGCAGGGAAACAAATGCAATCGTCGTCGTTTAGTAGCCAAAAATCGCTCTTTTATACGTTTACTCCTCGGTACTGACACAGCGGCACAATGTAAGATGTCACCAGATCAGCTTTTATGACATTTTCATGAGGCATGCATGGCTTTAAAATAATTGATTGAACATACCTGGAATTTTCAAATTTAAATTTATACTTGCTTATGTGTGTACACCTTTAATAAAAACCATTTAAAATAATCGTATTCTAATTATAATAAGATGAAAACATAGAAAAACCCTGATAATGATATATATGTCGAAACCTTGGCCGATAATGGAGTTTCAGTATGGAACGATCAAAGTGAATTCTATATATTGATCCAAAAATCTATGTTGAAAACGTTACACAGCGTCCATAAAAAAGTTCCATTTCATTTGCTATAGGAGTTAATTAGCAAAATGTAAAAGCTAAGGGTTGCTATATAACTTCAAGATTGAAAGATATGAATAAAGGGAACTCAGCACAGGTCAGCCTTCCAAAACATTATATTATGCTGTCTCATTATCTGATTTATCTAAAAACATCTATTCGTCTATTCTCAATGGCTCACTTCCGAGTTGAATACAGCATCAAAAACTAATTTGGGGTACAAATTTGGCTAAAACCATTTAAAAAATGGTGATAAGTAAATCGTTAAATATTTATAAATCGATCCTTATCGTACGAGGTTGAATGGTCGATCTTCGAATAGTGGTTAAATTAAAATTCCATCTTTGTAATAAATTCTCCTTTCATAATAAAGATATTTTTATGTAATATAAACTGCGTACTGCAGCCATTGAGATGACTTACAGCAGAAAACAGCGCGAAGGAGCGAAGAAACGAATGGTTGCCTGACACTTCCTTAGTCTTATTTATAATACGGAATGCACGGTGGGGTACCACAGCTTGTGAGTGGAAAATTGCGGGACTTACACAGAACTCTGGTCCAATTAATCTTTTGACTACTCTATGATACATTTAAATTGGATCGATCACTCAGACCCGAAATCGAAATTAATTATCAGAATACGGTAGATGGAAGGGAAATATGAGTTACGACGAAAAAAATTCATCTCCCCATTCAGCCTTTCTCTCGAATGCAAAAGACGGAACCCACATAATAAGCCTGCTGACACTTCGAGGCGCCTCCAGTACAGATCATTGCCGGTTGCCTAACAGAAGGCGCCCCTAGGCACGTACCTATTTTGCCTTACGGTAAATCCGGCCCTGCGTCCCCCCTCGAACTTTTTATGTATAGGCCACTGCGCTCAAAAGAATGTGAACAACAACGAACCACACACGGCTCATGCACAACCTTGAGGAGAAGCACCGACTAGCTCCGCATGACAAGCTCATAACGCCATCAACTTATCTACGAAAAGGTTAAAAGGCCGTCGATTTTTCGTCGCGAGTAACTTGTGAAGTAGGCAAAGGATCGAGAAACGGTAAATACGATTCCCAATATTTTTTAAACTCTATCAAAATGGAAAAGAAAACAAAATTGGCGAACGAGCCCATGGGAGCACGAATAGACGACCCCGCAGAGAGGCCAACAACCACCTGATAGCCCGTCACAGGGCTCCTTCACAAATAATGTTGATTCGGCATGATAGCATCGTCTAGCGTATCTTCTTGTTAATGCACTAGGACCTAGTGACAAGGTGGTCAGCGCGAAAAATAAGGCATCGAAATAAAACCTAAGTCATGTGGTATTATAGAGCGAAGAACGACAAATTGAAATATTTTCATGATTGTCATATTTGACATTTATTTTTCTGCATATAATACTCTGTACTATTCAGAATAGTACATCAAACATGAGGGGGTGAGAAGCCAACGGGTACAAGTGATTTTGTTTTCTAAACAGTTAGGTATAGAGATTAGGTAAAGAAAACAAACGAGATCACCTAGTTTTTCCTGGATGTACACAATTACTTATACCACTTTTTTTTATATATAAGAGCGCGACCCGGGTTTCAATGAATAATCATCATCATCATCATTAGCGTCTGATGATGATGATTATTCATTGAGACCCGGGTCGCGCTCTTATATATAAAAAAAGAGGTATAAGTAATTGTGTACATCCAGGAAAAACTTATAATGGAATACCAAAAGGTTAACAAAGAATTAGTGAATTTTGAGATGACCTAGATCTTTAGCAGTGCATTTGATTTTCCACTTCATGTCACCACAGAACAGAGGCTCACTGGTAGCCACCAATTTTTTTTGTATATTTCTTCTATCAATTCCTGTACCTAACTCTGTTTAGAAAAAAAATCACTTGTACCCCTTGGCTTCCCACCCCCTCATATCTGGAAGGACGATGCAACGATGAAAAGAGAAAAAAATCGAAAACCCAAGAGCAACGCCCGTCAGAGGTCCATTGACTAAGATACTTCTCATTTCCATGTTTTTCTACCTCTTTATTACTGACTGTCTACACCCAAAATACATATCAACGGAATGGAGCCATTAACACACTCACAGACTTGTAATTTAAGCCTAATGCATGTTATTCCGAATGGATGATCAAAAGCGCCGTGCGAGAAATTGTAAAAGTTAAAATATAATAAAACCTATTTGTGTGTTTCTAATAAATGAAAATTTTCAATGCTAAACTGAATGTATCTAGTTAACCGCAGTCAATTTTTGGCCAATTCTAGGACAAGAAAAGTCAATTAGGATATTTTCAACATAAATATTTTAAATTTATAAGAGATGAAATTAAATTCATTTATTTCACATTTAATGTCTAAATACAGAAATTTACTTTACCATGAGATTAATTATGGTTTCAATACAATTGGGAGCAGATATATTCGGAATAATATGATTCGAAGCATTTAGATTTATGTTCATTTTAAATGTTCCACTTCTTTGACCAATTTTCATCGAAATCTGAGGGGCCAAGAGTCAATTGCACTACGAAGAGACGTGGAATAACCCATTTACATGGTAACAAATGTGACACAAATGTGTGCGCAGGCTTCGTCGCCAATTTCCTAATGGCTGTCTCATGGATAAATTGCCGGAGGCTATCTATGAGCATTGCGGCACTCAACAAAAATTATTCAAACTCGTGAGTTATGCGTAGTGGATGGTGCGTATATGGTTGTTTCGCTACCAACTCCACTGTCTTCTCTTGTCCATTATTATAATGATAGAATGACACTGATCACAAAGAATTACTGACATAACGAATAAAATACTTAATGATTTAACTTTTCTTTGCGATTGAACTCCGCCGTGAATCCCCGCTAACTCAATTCGTATATTTTACTGAAGGTTATGTTTAAAGGCGTGTGTGGCTTTCAGAACCTTTATATGTAAGGCCTCAGGTTGGACCATTTTAAGTAGGAACTTAGCCGGCCTATTACCGAAATCCTTTGATTCCGGTTGGGCGATATGGGGTGAGATACCTTGCGATGCAAAGATGACAACTTTTGTTTACATAAGGTGATTGAGTTAACGTTACATAGTTTACCTAGATTTCAACAGAAAATAAGACTTAATCTGTCAAAATGTAACAATTTTACCTTTGCAATTGCACTGAAAAGCAACTTTGAATGCTTGGACGAGGGGAAAACACATTTCAATTGTACTTCATATAAATAATACAAATTACTCCTAAATACTAAACTTGAAATACAAAATACAGCCTAATCTTCGAACGGCGAAAATCAAATTGTTCAATCCTACAAATTAAAATTTATTAATATTTAACTAATTTCATTGAAAATGTGATGTAGTGCCCAATTAAATTACTCCACATTATCTTATTAAACATTAACTAGGTTTCGACGTTGTATTACAAAAATTAAAAATTTAACATTTCTATGACTAGTTTAAAGGAAAAAGACCTTGATGCTTTGGTGGTTGAGAGCATTTAGAGAGAGTTAAGAGGAGACATAGCCAATTTTTCAGCTTTTCCTTACTTCCTGGTTTATATGAAGTGCAATAGAAGTTCAAGCTGTGTTCCTACTGAACGCATTGTTATGAGAAGAATGATAAACGGACTAGAAATATTATAAGGAAAAGTGGTTGCGATGAAAATTGGCAATTAACACTACCAAAGACTTCGTGTCGCCGAAAGTGAACCATGTAGCTTGAGCCTCGTACCTGTCCTAGGCCCCGTGATAAACAGTGTTTTAAGAGTATATATTTAAAGCAATTCTTGAATACCTGTATTTCACATTGATGATATGTTCCTGGGGATAAAAGGAGTTGATGTCGGGTTGAAGGGTGTGAATGTGAATCGTATCTGGTATATTTTTAAAGAAACATCGTAAATTGCATAATTTTCCGTCGGTTCGGTAAAATGCTTTGCATATTACAGCGCTGTAGGTCCTGTAAATATCGAAGACCACTTGAAAAATCTCCATGCAGGGAAAATTTCAGGGAACAAACTTTCATCATTCGAAAAAGCTATGTGAGCTGTGGGTTTCAAAATCGCAGCGCGTGCAGGTGAGATCAGCGATAACGTTCAGACCTTAAAAAACATTAACTTAACAGGGGTGGGAGGCCAGTGGCAGATTAAGGAGGTAGTCGTATAAGGGGCGGACGGGGGAAGGAAGAGCTGCACCCCCATAATTTCTGGAAATGCTGAAAAATGGCAATCTTAAAGTTGGCTCTAAAATTAAAGTTTTTAATTCACAAACTTAAAAAGCAATGTTTAAAAATAAATGACGAGTATCTACAAGAAACAGAATTCATCATCAGACGCATTACTGCTAATAGGTGTGGTAAGGGACCACGGTTTGGTCCCCACATATTTGACACAAATCGAGAATCTATCTTAGATTTAAAATGCATATCTCGAGTAATTCACATCAAGGATTGGTTTGTGGTATCCTTGGTATAAACTACTCGACGTACACATTTTTAACCCTAACATGGATCCTCTGCGTCTTTACGGATTTCGTGGTTTTTAATATTTTGAAAATTGTCTTTTCCGGTGAACGCATTCGAATAGTAGTCCGTTTTATTTGCAATATTCGGCTAAATACTTATTCTTGCATGAATCTTAAGCATAAATTGAGAGCAATTTTTGAAAATTAATACGTCGTTGGACTTTCAGCACCAAACAAGAGGAGTTTTATTGTCCCCATACGAAGGGATATACCCCGTAGATACTTATTTAATGGTTAATATTATGCGTGCGCGTTTGGTTTTATAAACAAGTGATGCAAATTTAACCAGCCGTTTTTAGCTGTTCATGTCATAAACATATTTTTCAAAGCCAAAGCAAATGCATACCGAATTATACAAACTTATTTGAAAATAAACACAAAGGACCGCTAAGAGACAGTTTCACGGAAAAAATGATAAGCTAAAGATTTCAATACAATCAGGAGACTGAAAAAAATACCACGAAAGGCCAAAATTGCAAAATATTGCAAAAAACGCATCACATGTGTGGCACCAAGAAATCATCGACGCAACCAAAGTCACAAATATGAGGGTCAAAAGTTTAGCTTTAATCCCTTTTATCCGAAAATTTGCGTTATAATAATATTATAACAATAATGCAACTTTATTTCATTCATATGCAATTACATTACACCAGAAAACCCTTTAAGAATAATGGAATATATGAGTACCCCTTGTGAACACGTTTTGAGACTACCATCATATACTGTTTATAGAGGACTGGTGCTATCAATATATGGCAAATAAATTTTTCCTTGAATTCAGTGATATTTTTTTCTCATCGTTTGCATTCAACTGTGATATCCCAGTAATGTACATGCACACAATACTAATACACATGGTAACTAACTTGCTTTTAGAAACGCATAGCAATTACATACATACGTACAATATAAAATAGTGATGGTGTGGATGGGATGGTTACATTAAAAATGCCATTATGACCATAAGGGTACCCAAAACTACGTTTAAAATCTATGAATGTAAGTAAAAATAAAGAATACGAATCATATTAATGAATGAAACCATTTTTATCTAAAAATTAATCCAATTTCTTCATATGCGACTTAAACCTTCAGATTTAAAAAATAATTGAAAACCGACGTTTCTTAGACAATTTGAACGGCGAAATAACCTGATGATTGGCGAATCATTAATTGAGTGTCAACCGATTTTGATACAAACAACCATTTTATAATTTTACCAACCGTTTTTCATTATCAGCCCACAGTGTGACGGTAATATTACCGTTGCAGTCAATGGCAGTCAAAGGATGCACAACTACCGTTGACAGAAAATTTAGGGCGAGATTTAATTTCCGCCAAGGTTTTAAGATCTAGACTACCGTTTCATCACTTTATTATTGTAGGATTGGCGGCGACAGTAAACTGAATTCGACTAAAAAATCTAACATCTACAAACTCCCTGATTGCATGTAGATTATTAATTTCTTATGCTATAGATTATATAATTTCCTTAACGCCGGTAAAACTCCTTTGAAATGCAATAACCCATAATGCAAACACTTAAATATAGGTAGTTTAGTGTTTACATTACGCTAAGGGATGACAGACTTTTGTGCCGATAGACAAAGGCACATTTTCGCTCCATGGTGAAAATAATCTTCGATACAACCCCCAACCAAATACCCTAGTGCTAGCACGGAGAATATTATGTCAACTGTACCATACATCACTATTTTAATGAATTTTCCCTTCGTGATTACGAACCAACGTGGAAAACAGACGGATTTTAACGAACGCAGTAGAAGATAGGTCGTGAAGTTCATTTTCTTCACTTAAATGTAAATCCTGATAGTTCGAGAACCATTGAAGATACATTTCAATTCTATATTGACCGTTCCAATCGGATCTCGCGTGCTTATGACCTAGAGAAATTGCTCCTCATACCATATGACCGCAATTCATCCCGCTCATCTACCTTTTGAAGGGTATTCTACAATGGAGATCTCAACGCCCGAAGCAAAACTTGCATGTGTAAGCGGGCCTACACATTAAAATAAAGTCATCCTGAGACGCAGCCACTCGATATCTTCGACACTTTTCCATAGGATTGAATTACGCCAACGATCGTGTTTGCCGATTTGACAACTACAAAGGGACAGGAGTAAAAACGAGCTCCATAAGTAGATGCGAGTGTTGTCAAAGGTAACCGACTAATGACATAATGGTTTGAAAATCAGATCTTTTAAATGGTTGCCATAAAAATAAATCACTACCAGAAAGTACCTGGAATACAATAACGCAAGATGTTCATGAGTCTTAAATGAAGAATAAATAACCACGTAGTAAAATAAAGGGAGGTTAAGCATTAAAAATCATCAACATAATCTATATTATCCCATATTTTTTAGAGAAACACGTTCAGCAGCAGTTTCACATTAAGTTGCACACAACTAAACGATTGCGAGAGTTATGGTTCATCCTGGTGCGTCCACTTGAATGTTTATGTAATGCCATTTAAGCACTAGGCATGTCATTTCCAAGATATTCATGGATTATAATGCATATCATCATTTATGAATGCGTAGAGTCATTAATTAACATTATCAATTTAGCTACATTTTATTATAAGGACGGTTTCCGAAGTGGTACCTATCGCAAGAGATCGAAACTTCTACGTCGTTTCTTCAGTGTTGATGGGTGATTTTATTTTTCGGCTTCCAGGGAACACACGCTGCGGCGAACATAGATAATATTTTTGGAGGGGAAAACATCAATGCAATGTTAGGTTAACTAATTATATTTGAGGTTTTCCTATAATATTTTATATTAGAATATATAAGATTTATAATGCCTACCGCTAAATATCAGTGCATGCCAAGGCAATGCTCTTTAATTCAATGGACAAATTCAGACTATTTTACCTCTTTCGGGAGGGGAGTTCTCCCTGGGCCCCACCTACACATGTATACGCCATTGAATACACCCACAAGTTTATATCACTTTTGTAAAATTTTCTCAGTTAGTCATCCTTCACCACATCGACAAAACTATCCAAATACATTTATCCCGTATCCATTCCATCCATCGTATCCGTTTCCATTTGGAGAACGTCTACAATTGGGTGGTTTCCTATTGTTTTTTTAATGTCTAAATCGAAAGATTATTACTCCTGGAGTACGTATTTCACGCTTTTAGATTTTTAAATGACGATATGTAGATATTTTTCGCGATTAAATGAAAAGTGAAAATATTCAAGCGCGCGAAAACGCGACGGCTAAGTATGAAAGCCGGGAAATCTCCGTGTGACGTAGTTCTGGTTCCCGCTGCCGCAAGTGAGGTGACCTTGGGGGGAGGCTTTGAGCGCTGATACGACGCAGGATGCTAGCAGGTAGCCGAGTACCCTGCTAGCTGGTAGCGCTTGGGATAAATAAGGATTATTAATACCTTATCAAACGAAGAAAACTTTCCGACCTTAGCCAGTTTCAATAGGTGATTATTAAGACATGTTTCCCTGAGCTCTGTGCCTCATACATGCATTGGTAACCTCAGACGATGAAACTCCTATCTACTCGTATAGAAACTAGGTCCCTGTGACGTCACGTGGAGTGGCATCGCATGGGCGCCAATCTGGCCTTCTGGCCTCAAATGAGAATAAAATTGACCATTACCATTCGTCTAAACCGGTATTTCTAAAACCAAATAATTTGTATATTATGAATACACTAATGGTGGGTAACGAATCGCAATCAATGCCTTTCGTTTTCTTTGATCAAGGAAACTACCCTATTGTATTGCTCTATTATAAATAGTACCCGATGACGACGCGAGGAGAAAAATAATGGTGGCAACTTTTTGTGGATAGACATTCCATTACGCTTCATCAACGACGCCACCACAAGGTTACTTTGGACAGATGAGGGTAGAGCTAACCCGGGACTGGCGTGTGAATCTACACATGCCGAATAGAGGGAAAGCCTTTCTCTGCGCCACCTCGCACTTTCAGGATTTTTGAATGGGAGTGTTCGAAGTCTTCTCATTTAATTTGAACTCATGACCCCACGGTCAACAGCCGAGAGCAAGACCCAATAGCCTACCACGCTCCCATTTACGACACAGAGTTTGGCCTTTGCATACTCTCTTGCTTTTTCCGTCGCCAAGGCTAGGTTTTTTAAAAGCAATTTCCTCCATTCTATTTTTTTGGAAAAACTCAAGAAAAAGACATTTCCGTGGCATGAGACAGCAAATGAGATAATTTGAAAAAATGAAAAATCTACAGAGAAATGATTTCTGGAATTATTAAAAAAATTCGAAAGGAAATTACCTCACACGGGGCCTACTCTACACCACCACCTCACTTATCATGCTCGCCATCCTCATAGCCTCCTCGAACTCCTTCCATCCCGCAAGAGCCGTTGTTTGTCCTGACAAAAAAAGAAGCGAGAATATATTAATGACGGAGACTGTATTAGGACAGTAATAAATAAGAGTCTAAAAATGAAATTATACTTTTTACTCAGGAAAAATAAGTTTCCAGCGCTGGCGAGAATACTGAAAGTATAAAGTACCTAAAGGAACATTCAACATATTTTCAGTAAAAAATAAATGCAAGTAATTGAAAAAATAACAGAAAGTATGTTAAGAATACACTTTCGTTTGTTCGAGATTGAGTGTGTAGGAGAATAGGAGAGGTGAGATGGACGGAGAGGAACGAGCGAGAATATCTCGCCAGTAATCTGATTATTGATGCGTATTGTCTGGTTTAATTTCACGGAAGATAGTCACAATGGTAAATTAACTATGAACAAAGGAATGGTGAAAATCTAGATATTCATTGGGCATGTGGTGTTGATTTATTTATCAACTATCAGGCCACCCGGCGTCGCTCGGGAAGGATAGTACTGTAACCAGAGAAGTGGGAAACTTGGACTTCATGATGACATAGCTGGATTTATATTTCCTCTTTGAGAGTGTTAAGAAGTGTGCCTACCCGGTAGGATGTCCAAGCGCAGAGGTTGTGTGACTTAACAAACGGTAATGAAAAAACGACGCAAAGGAGGTGTCGCACGCAACCGAAAGTGGCACTACGGGGTTCGATAGAATGAGATGCACCTACGTACCAATTTTGTTCGCAATTCGTGCGGGCAAAGCGGACAGACAAACAGACATCCTCTTTCATGTATAGATGAAGACATATGTTAAAAATTACATTCATAAAGATGTCCTAAGGGATGATAGCGCTAGAAAAACGATGACCTTTATTAATAGTAAAGAGTTGATAGGACGAATAATGTTTAGGACAGTAAGGTATAATTTTAATTGCACTGCTTTAATGCACAGAAAAGTGGGTTCAAAGGAAGGAGGACGAGCAAGGACTGGAGGCGTTCGAGATGTGAGTGTGGAGGAGAATGGACGGAGAAATGAAGGAATGGGGAGGTGCAATGAATGGTGGGTGAAGAGAATAAAATGCTACAAGAGATAGGATGGGGCATAGGTTGTCAATGGAACGAATCCTAAGAGGAGATGAGATTCCCAATGCCGAAATATAGGGAACAATGCTTGGAGCACAGAGAAAGAAAAGGGGGAGAGAAAGGGTTCAGAGATATAATACGGAACAGCATCACATACAAATATGGAAGGCCCGACGTTCCCATTATTCATTTGGAGAGAAGCAATAGTATTTTGAGACTTTTGCAAAAGAGGGACTTGGGGAATTTTAACAGAAAATCTTCACCAATTTCTGTAAGCATAGAAATTATATTAATGATTTACTTGAACCCTTTTTGTGATATATTTGGCCTGCCGGGGCTCTAACAAAATTGGCTTTTCTGGGATTCTTCATCTCAATCACACGAAATAACTCAAACTCCACCCTTGAGATGGCTTACGCTCAATTGGAGGTTGATTAAAGAGTGTTTTTTCAACTGATACTCCATGAAACATAGATGCTTCTATAATAAATTATACTTATGTGCACCGAAAGTATAATAAATAAATCCTGAAAAAATGAAGATTAATACGCTTTTTGCCGCAGATAGAATTTTTAGAGGAGATGGGAAAGGCGGGGATGAACGGAAAATTCATTACAATTCATTTGTATTTTCTGCAAACCTACCGAAATACGTACATAATTTGTAATAATACAGAAAAAATGACAACTTTTGCATTATATCGCCATAGTATTTGGGTGGTTTCCGAGTCAAATGCGCTAAAATTTGTGGGACCATTTTCAGGTATCGTAGAGCCAATAATTTTCTTTCAACAAGCATCAAACAGAAATACGTAATACAGAGAGATGAGATTACTGTTTCCACCAAATGATGACCGTTCTCACCTTTTACTGTAATTCAGAATGCATGAGGGTTTGCTCATCACTTTCCCCGACAATTTTCATAGAGTGTTGCACTCCCGATACCGATATGAGATAAAAATTTCCCGCACAACGTAAATTTGATCCAGGCAATAATTCGTATATTTAGGAATCGAAATCAATTATAGTGATTCATTTCCAACGCATTGGTCAATTCCAAGTGAAACCATGTTTAGTGCAATCAAAGAGCATAGCCATGAAAACTAAGGTACGGGCAATAACAACATTAGAACGCTCGAGTAATCAGAGGCACTTTCCATTATCTCCCACGAGTGTGAATTATTGCAAGGGAAACATAAGGAAATTCAGAGAAGCTGCTTCCTGGATATCTCCGGAATATTACAATTTTTGCAAAAACGACTTAGATACGAGAATTATACTTATCTGCATGTAAGTCACACATTAGACAATAGAGGTCAAGCAGTAGTGCTCGGGTAGTAAAGGTCAAATTTTAATGTTTTTATTTCATATAAATACTGACTACACATCCTGAAAATTTCAAGATGGTAGCTCAATATTTAAGAGTAATGCGTAATGAAAATATGACAAAATGGAGTCCAGTTGGAGTCAACGAAAAGTTCATGAAATAATCGAGTTGCCTTTAATTCCTAAAGGGAACTAATTTTCTCTGGAGAACCCTAGAAAGTAAAGAAGGCAAAAGTAGAGGGAGCCTAAATAAAATGTAATTTACAAAAGAATGGTAGAAAAGGTGGGATAAAGGCGATCACGGGAGACCAACCTTTCCAAAACAATTTCCCGACAGTTAAAAACAGAGCTAAACTACGTTTCCTAATGCATGCAAGATGAATAAAAATCCTTCAGGGTTTCCAAGTATAATGAAGAGAATGAGGACCTTATCACATACGGATGTAGCATGACATCACTTAACATCGAATGGATGTATGTACTTAAGATTATAAAGAATAAATAAAAAGCTCAAGCGGAAGAAAACAAAGAACGTGAAATAGGCAGCGGGATTACTAAATGGAAAAAGAAGATATATAAGGTTGGCGTAGATGAAAAATATTTGTAAACCTGAAACCAAGAAAGAGAAGAATTGAATGTAATTCTAAAATGATCAAAAACGAGAACTATTCTAAATTACATGAATCCTGTATGTTAGAATGGCACCAGTGATGGTAAAAAATAAATAAAATTACAGCAGTAGCGATGAAACTAATGATAAAACGAAAAACTTCTAAAATACGAGCCAATGACTAAAGTACCTTCATTTTATGAAAGATTATTCAGTTCATAACCACATACTAAATATGTGCAGTTAAAGATTGATAGGAGCACAATGCTTCAAATCGATTTTTTACAGAGTCTGCTGAAAATGCAACGAATGATAACAGTAAGGGAGGGAAAGGCTAACAGCCCGTAACTCGCCAGCAAGCCTAGAACTGCCATGGCGAGGCATGCATGCTTAAATGCAGCAAACATACATACTGGGGTTTCCGCATCGCTAACGAACAAAACAAACACTTTCTACAACCTTAGATCGGGGCTCAGCAGACAACTTAGAGGAAATGTAGAAAGAAGAGCGGCCTCAGAGTTGAGCTAGCGGATAGGCTGGGCTACGCTGAGATATCTCCGACAGCATTGAAGCAAGTAAATGATAGAGCAAGGCTTACAGCTTGATTAAGCGAAGGTAGCGTTCGAAGAGAAATTAGCAAAGGTCTAGGTGGTGGGACAGAATACAGAAATATCATTAACACCGAGAGGAAACGAAAATAAATTTCAAACAAATATTGAAGGTGAAAAAGAAAAAAAAAACAATGCTATTTGTGGACCACCAATGTTATCTGGCAATTCCACTACATTCAGAGCAAAATAACACAAGATAATGATAAGTTGACGCATAAGGCCTTCGAAAATGTTTAAGAAGAATTCTCAAAGAATAAGATACCGTAAGTGAGTGTTTAGAAGAATGATTCTAAAAACTTGAATCAACACATTTGGTTGATGGAACGGTACGAATTAAAACCAAAGAAAGAGATTTTTACGATTTTCCATGTCCTTTTTTATTCCAAAACAGTTAAAATATATAACCGTTATTGAAAACGACACCAAAAATTAACTTTGAAGCTGCAATCGGTTTTTAATAAAAAATACATGGAAAACGCATTGAATGTTCTTCATCCAAATCAATAAGGTTACTATTGCAATAGCTGCAACAGGAAAAATAATAATGGTGATGTAAAACGCTATCTCAATCAAGGCAAATAATACCACCCAATACGATTTTCACAGAGTGTACAAATAGGAGACTCAATGAAGAATCACCGACAAGTAATAAGCGTTCACTTCCTTAAAAAGAATCTCACAATGGATTAAAAAAGTAAATTGCGTAACTTAGGGAAACTTCAATGGGTTGATACCATGACAATTAACTTTAGCACAATAATTAATGTAAACCCACAAAAAATTGAAAAAAAAAACCTTGACATTAATGAACCTCCATTTCAACAATTACAATATATGCATATAAATCGTATAAAATGATGTGATCAAGAATAAAACCGTGGAATAGCGTACTTTTCCGAGACACCTGAAAGCACTTGTTAAGTACAATAATTCCGCAGAGGAAAATATTTTGCAAATGATTTTTCTGTACTTCTTCGAATATCTTACCCTAAAAAGCAACAAAACTGCGCAGATTAAAAAGACGTCTAGGCAATTAACAAGAGGCGAAGCAACTGGTGAGAATTAGGAAGGTTCGTATCATAGTCGAGGCAAATAACTTTTCTTCAGTGAAATTTTCCATCATTAAATGAATTACATAATACTTCACTGGATCGATAAAATGGTGTACATAGTAATTGAAATAGGAGAAATGTGTGACTAAAAAGAAGACAAAGTTAGGTAATAGGAGAGAGAACCGTCGGATGTCGTGGTCTTACCAGTCACGATTTCATGAAGACGAGGTAACGCGGCCGATTTCTGGTGACGTGATCGCTCTTCTGGGAATAGCGCGATGGGACGATGGCAACAACTAGTTAGTCACTCGCTTATTTTCTTCGCTCCATTGTTTCAAGGATTACAGGAAAATTTCTTATTCAGACAACTTAAACGTGCACGGCGAGAAACTAACGCCTTAGTCTACACCATAGTCTACTCCTAGAGCCATTTTAGTGTGCGCGGGATGACACGACATCCGTCGGGATACTGAAAAAAGAGTAATATCAAAATGTGAAAGGTACTACGGAATACTGGAAATACAGAGAAACCAGATTAAATTCCTAAATAATGGTCAACAGCAAATGGAAATGTTTTGGGAATGGAAGACATGAATGGATACAGACAGAAATATTAATAAATTGGTAAAAATGGACTGAAACGATTTTAAAAGGGACAAAATAGATAAAAACGGACGGAAGTGATACGGCATTGCTAGATCTTGACAGAAACGATTTTGAAGAGGCAAAAATGTATAAAAATAGATGGAAACGGACAGAAATTGTTCGGAAATAGAAGACATACAAAAGCGGTATACGGTTTTCGAAGTTGCACATCCCACGCCCTTATATAATGTTGTTTCAGGAGTACTAAGATGGAAGATCAATTAAATTGTGTCCTTTAACTTTCGGTTGAAAAAACAAATTCCTCTAAATATCTGTGCAACAACTATGTTTGATAGTTTCCTAGCAGTTCTTAACCATTGGCAATGCTATACCAATCTTCAGTCCAGTCAAATAGCAAAAACAAGTCATTTTCAAGGTAAGACTATGACGTAGTGTATTGTTGAAACATGGGCCGGTTATTAAAACTTCGGTGGAACATTCAACAGTGTACCTTTATTATGTTTCCTGTCACCAAGTTCCACCAAATATCGCCGTCCAGCCTTAAGTTGATTTTTTTGTAGTTTTGTTTTGAGTTTTTTGTAGTTTAAAGTTCTTCCTCCCTTCTTTTTTTATTTTTTTTTAACAATCCCAATCCAAGATTTTTCTGACCAAATTTCGAGACGAAACATTGTAAAAATTAGGCCAAAAACGTTGTTTTTCCTTTTCCGGTCTATAACTTGAAAGCTGCCTATGTTTTCACTGTTAACTTCCGAGTTCAAAATTTAAGGGTACCAAATTTCTTCCAAATGCTCTACGGTGTTTTTTCTCCGACGAGTAATTAGGACTCCAGCGCCATTGGGAAATTAGGGTTCTTCGCGTTTCTGCAAAAACTAAAATCCTCCGTAATTATTTAAAAAATCCTACTGTGATTGTCCTTTAGTTTTCATTACCGATTCATGCATGAGTTTCAGCGCTAAATCCGAAAATGAAATTTTCGTCCATCAAATCAAATGGGTAGCATCTCGTCTTCATTAGTTCCAACCACCCTTTTCACGGCTACTTAGGTCCATCCAGAGGAGACCTTCGTCAGCGTGAGGGAAACGTCACGTTGGTGGAAAACCACGAAGTGGCTCTTCTACAAATATAACAGTAGCAGAATAGTAAATGTAATAATTAAATCCTATTTTATACATGGAAATACAGCTACTTCTTATTAAACTCGTTCTCACGATTAGTTTGACGCCATCGTAATTCCCATATATCTGTCTTCCCCGAACTCCATTATGCCTACTATATCATGAGAAGTTTTACCTAGGAAATTATTCACAAGAAATATTTCGCGTATTTGTATAGCCATAGGTATAGGTGCCACTCGTAACTCCATTCTCACGTTGTTTATGGCCGATGAGGGGGATATCTTGAGGCCTGAGTCTTCGACAATTTTGCAATATATTGCCGCATCATCTGCAAATGCTCAACATTTATGGCAAACTAAGGCGCTGGAATAATTTATACGTACACAATGAGCAAAAAAGAGCCAAGGACCGTTTCCTCATTGCACTTCGGATGCCTCTTCTTACTCTTCCGGTACTTCCTTGCAGCTATGCCGTCTTATTATTTTTTGTTTACGATAACCTAAATAGTCATGCATTCAATACCCTAAACTGAGGTGACTTTGGACCAGTTTTTCAAGATTTTCGCATATAAAGCTTGCGTTTATAGTTTTTCTTTTAAAACACATTTACCAATGAAAAGTTTCGAAATTTCTCTCTCATTTTTAATAAGTAATTCTGGAATTGGCTGAAATTTAAACTAACAGTTAAGCCCTAAGTATGGTGTAATGTCATACCACCGCTCGGGGTGATTTTGGATCAATGAAATTTTGCATTAAAATTGAACGGGCTATGGCTTTTGGTAAAATCTCACACCATTTTTATGTACACACAACATGATTAGGATGGTTTGGGCTAAGAATTGTTACGCCTTAAAACAAACTTAGTGAAATTTACTGACTGAAAAAATAACTCATCAGTTTTAGATTTAAAATTTCGAAGTGTACAATGAACATTAGCAGCATGTGTTATATTATGGTTTCAAGTCGACAAAATAAAAGTTGGTTTTCTCGGAGATGAGTTTGGGGTCCCATGTTTTCCACAGTAGAAACAGTTTTTGATACCAAATTTCATCTTGCACAGTAGGCCTCCTCCAGTATTTCCCAGCTCTTTCCATAACACTCACAAAGTAAGTATTCTTTCCCTTCAAAACAAGTATTTTTTTCTGGATGCACTGCTCTTGATATCTAGTATAATATACTCTTGAGCATATATCTTACTGCCACATACTAGATTTTAGTACTCCGTTGTCGTTTGAGGTAGAGGCAGGAAGTGTAGTTTATGCCTCCCTGTTCTCATCACCATTTTCCGAAGTAAGTTAGAGTGATAGACAGCTACTATCAGAAGAATCATCGTATGTCACCTCAGTTTCACTTATCTCGCTGTCGTCTGAAATTAAGTCGTCCGTGTGTTCAAATGAGATGGTCCAAATACACCCCGTAAAACTGAATACTTTAAAAAACTAATTCTCACAAAATCAATGAATAATAAAAAATACAAAAACAATTCAGGATATTTAGCCTTACGCATGCAGCTTTCACTTTAATATACGCTATATGTCATCAGAAGCACATACTTTCAGCACCAGCAGAAGTTTTGACAGGATTTAATACATGGACGTATACAAAAAAATATATTACATCACATTCCAAAGAGTAGAACATGCTAGCAGGCGTGACAACCTTTCCATGATGTTCAACCTTAATTACAGAAAGCTGAAGCAACTGCCTTTTACCGCTAAATTTGTGCACTAGAACAGGTTGGTGGGATAATTCAAAACCAGTGTGGTCCAAAGTCACCTAAGTTTACGGTATACTATTTTCCGTCTCGCTCGGATGATTTTAAATCTCAAATTATCAGTACTTACATTTACTTTAAGCCTTCGTCACCACTCCATGTCATCCTTCACCCTTCTTCCTTTCCACATGTGCTTCTATGGTTGTAATCATCATTTCCTTCAGATCGACGTGTTTGATGATTGTGGCTGATTAATCGTTTATTTTAGGCTTCACACCCTAAATACCTAAGATACACTTTAAAATTTAAGATTCACTTAGTACTGTTCCATCCCAGCACAAGAGTTAGCAATAGGCTTCGAAGACGTAAATTCGAATTACTTGAAGACGTAAATGATAGGACGCAATCACAGCCGGATCAAGGGCCTACCCAAGATCATAGCTAGGGGGGACAAGCCATGGTCTAGGGGGGCGGCAAGGCATGGCCTAGGGGGGGAGGAAGCCAAGTTGTGACATTAGTTTATGAGATTATTTCCTTGAAAAAAATAGTTTTATTTTAGTTACATATCTTATACTAATACATATAATTTTTCGTGGGTTTAAAGAATATTTGTTGAATACTTTCGTTTCAATTCAGTACTGATTTTTCTTAAAGACTTTTGCGATTTTTGCATCTAGCGGGGGCAGCTGCCCCCCCTGTCCCTCGCTGGGTACGCCCATCAGCCGGATTGCCGATTAGGCAGTTGCCTATGGACCACAGATACTGAGCCCAACACAATTAAATGTCGATAACCCGTCCACGAGTGGAGCCAAGAAATTGTGCCGCATTGGGAAAGGACCAGCGAGCATTTCGCTCCAACTAAATTCGGGGGAAATGCATGCAGCTAAAAAAATCTTTCATCACATAAAGTGAATCGTTGATGTTGCGATTTCGATGATAAATTAATGAAATTGAAGTTCAAGCACTTCCAAACGCACTATCCAAACGTTTGAATTTCGCTCGTTTCCCAATTCACATGGTCATGTTGGGAGGCCATGGTCTGGCTTCAACAGATTTCCATAAGCGACCACTTTTTCCTCGAACATAACGATACTCCAGTACAAGCCATGTAAATTTCACCTATTTCCAGCGGCCATTTCCTTCAATGGCCACGGGTCAAATTTTCATCGGCCAACGGCCAATCCTTGGGAAACCATCGCCGACATATATTTCGTGAAGAATACGTTAGAATATAGTTTTAGAATTGCTCTCTTTTATTCAATAAAAATTTACGTTCCAAAGAGGGATGAGTACATCCTTAAATCCAGATCATTTCACTTCCTTGAGAGCTTGAAATAAAAGCACCTACGTGGCCTGCAACCAGAATTACTTCATTCATACCTCAGGCAATGGCATTCAAGCATGAAATTAAGAAAAAGATTTAGGCAGATAAAACCAAGAATGAGTTACACAGGACAGGTTATTAAGGATGTAAACGGGATAAAATAAGTCGATACGAAAAGGTTGGCAGATAGGAGAGCGGAATGCGTCCAAATAATCTTAGGACTGTTGACGTGTGATGATTATGAGACAGATTATCATACCAGTTTCAGTTAGAATATTAATTAATGGCTGATTTCAATATTATTCATTCTTGAAGACCTTAAAACCTTGTGCCTCCATTCAGAGGCCACTTTTCTTCAGCCCCCTTCGATGGCCTATGAAGACAGATTTCATCTCACAGAATTCAGGGGCTCCAGGTGTCACCAAGAGCTTTAACTAGATATATCTCTCGCTTTACTCAGTACCACAAAATTTAAATGACTAATGCATACATAACAGTACAAACTAACTATTTTAGTTTAGAAAATTAAATCGCTCGGACAAAAAAAATGAGATATACGAGATATGTGTCCCCCGATGGAAGTGTGCCGGGACAGGAGGCAGGGCCTTTGCCGTGTGAAGAGCATTTCAAGCGGGACACGCAGAGTGCGGTCTTCCTGGCTCTTTCGGCCACAAAAGCGCCGATTTCTCTCCGCCCTGACACCACTCCCAAAGTCACAGCTCGCTAGCCTTTCACGGCGCCAATGACCTCAGCTGCCGCTGTCTTCCCCTCATGACATGGTTTACACGAAGTAGATGGCTATAGCAGTTGCTAAAAAAAGATATCTCGCCACTATTATCAACCCGGGTGTGTCCATAGAATTCCAATACGCTTCGTGGTGGCAGATGTAAAAAGAAACAAAAATAGTGATGGTTAAGAAAGAGAAATATTTTCATCTGATCTTCTCCGCGAGAAAATGTGTCTTACCATTGGTCCCTCATGATTAATAAGTTGTAAAAAAAGGCATGCTATAACTATATTATTCGACTGCGTAGTCAAATTTACGTTTCTCCTATGCGATCTCTTCATAGCGGTCGATTCCTACTGCGTTCTGAGTTTAAATCCACCAACTTCGCTAATTAATCGAATTAAGATCGATCACGTCCTCAATCGATTCGTACTCTCTTCTTCACAGTCACTGGGTGCATTCGGCCGCACTCTGCTAAGTGGTCGTTTGATGATGACGTCATGATCACTCGGTGATAGAGTACCGAATGCAACAGTACGTAGCATGACTCTCACTTGTTTTCCTCCCTTCTGCTCCGTGGTGATCGTAAGTGAGTGCGGAGTTTCTGTACTCACTAAAATGGCGACTTCTCAGTACCGTGACTGTACAGAACTCATTGTCAGTGAGATCGCTAAGTGTAGCTGAATGCACCCGCTGTCCACTCGCACGAGTCGAGTGCAATAGTCCACTTCTGTGGACTTAAGGGCCTCAGAGAGTAATAATCGTGCCGATCTTTAACCCTCGAGCGGGCGCGCCTGATATTTTTACACGACCGGGCGCGTGGCGTACTTAGCCCACGATTTATGCATTCATATGATAACACTCGATTTTTGTTAAAATTTATCTTTCTTTGTAGAAATTTGTTCAAGCTTGTACATTTATAGGTGATACAGATATGATACACATGTGGTACACGGCTGGTCGCGCGGCGTAATTTATACGCCACGGGTGTCGGGTTCCTCTTGCCTGTCTAAAAATAATTGCTACACTACTTTGTGCTTTAAAAACCCACGCTATAGACTGTAAAAATGACATTGTTAGAATACACGAGGCCATTCAAGAAAAGCAATGCACGAGTAAACGGCCGGTCGCGCGGCGTGCGCCAAGGTGTGGAATCCTCTTCCCGATCTTAAAATAAATAAATTACAATACTTCGAGCTTTGAAAACTCGTACTATACACAGTCAAAGTACATTAAGGATACACGAGGACATTCTAGACCAAAATTTACGTAAAATGTTGAAATCCTGGGTTTTCGAAGATTGGCGTCCTTTTTACGTCAGCGCGCCCGCTCGAGGGTTAAGATTACCAACATCAATCAAGAAGATACATTCATAGTATCTTGAATAATAACTTAAATAATGATTTCACGACAATTAACGCAGTAGAAGGCATTGCAGAGAGGCATGAGATTATAAAATTTGAAACAATAATAAATACTTCATTAAGAGAGAAGAATCACATTAGTGATAGTATTATCAGTTTAGGTAATTAAAAAGGTAAAATTAATTATTAAACGAAAATATATTCGTAGTTAAACTAAATTCAATATTCATTAAAAATGGAGTCCTTCAAATGAAGTTAACATCATACATATTACTACGATGCCTAATTTTGCATTAGACGGAAATTTGTGAAGCTCCTACTTTTTAATGAGATGACCATCATCAGTACTCGTCAACCTAAGATTGGTTCGACGCAGCTCTCCACTCAATCCTCCTATCAGCTAATTTTTCAACACATACGTATTTCTTCTCTTCCATTTCCTACTTTACCTGTTCTATATATTTTGTTCGAGGTCTTCCTTTTCCGTTTTTGCCTTCCACTTGTCCCTCGACGATTGTCTTTATCAGGCCATCATGTCTTATTGTGTGGCCTATAAGGTTGTTCCGTCTTCTTTAATGAGATAAGGTTATGAAAGTGGATGGAAAAATTATAGAATGGATTGAAACTAAGAAATAAATATATAATTTATATGAAATATGGTCAACATTAATTTTAAGTTAATACATTGGATACTTTATTCATACTCAAATCCATTTAAATTTGTGGGCAATTCTGGCGGAAAATTCGACATATTATCCATAATATCGAAATAAAAACTCAGAATACAGTAATGAAACGTAAAAAACACTTTGTTATTTCACATAAATTTAGCGACGTCCACATAAATTACGACGTGGCACGTCAGGACCTAGGTCGTATGGTACTGAATTTTTGTGGCAAGTTTTTTAGGCTTCGTTATGTTAAGTCGATTCCATGAAGTCACGCCCGAGACAACAAAGTATATCAGAGTACAGCATTTTGTCTCTTAAATCAGCAGACAAAGCTTTATAATATTACCAAAGAAAATTTTACCAAAAAGCAAAGAAAACGAATAAAATTAATTGAATATGGGATTAAAAGGAAAAGCAAGGAAAACGGAAAATATGCAGAGTTATATGGCGGAGAATGAGTTGAATGGGAAATGGATTTGGGGGAAAAGCGATGAAAAGAATACGGTTGGGAGTGGGGAGGAGTGTTCACCACTGTGAAGTCCTCGTTTCACCCCATTTTCTCATGAACCGGATTGTAACACGTACCCCGCAAAAGTTTTTATTGATATCAGAGGGGTAATTTTTTCTCCAAATTGGACTATATTTTTAAGCTCGACTGAATACAACATAATTTATATTTATCTCTTTTCGGTCAGAGGTACCCTATTTTCAGGTATAGAATGTTGGCATAAAGTCTTAATCACAATATCTGCCTACTAGATAAAAATTGGCCATAGGGATATCATATCCTTTGGTTCCTCCCCCTCTAAATCTTGTAAGGGGTAGGCAAAGTCTTATGCATCATTTTTGAGGGCATAGATGAAAGGGTTACTCGCAGGCTCGCCAATTTTCACCGATATCCATGTTTCAATAAATTATAGATAAAACTATAGAATAATCGTGTACATTCCCCATTTCTTTGACAATTGTCATGAATTTTCCGGCCAAGGCTAAGTCGGAATCGCCAGGACCTCCATTTCGTAATTTTCAGCGGAAATAGAAGAGACGAGCTGGTTGCGATTGCCCACCACCTACAACGAACTCAAGAAGCACCCTAACAGGCCATTACATCGATGAACTATGGGTAAGTAACTTATTATCTTTATATTCGCTTCCAGAATGCACCAAAACAATTCTAAAACTAAGAGAAAAATAATCTCAACGCTAACGACTAAGAAATTATGATACCTTTTATAGTATTTTTCTATCCGATCAAGTCAGAAATAATGCCATCAGGCGGTCATGAACTGAAGCTTGATGAGTTATAGAAAATATTTTCAATATTGGCATAAAATAATATCCAAAGAGATGATTTTTAATGGGGAACTTGCATCAATTTTTTTTATTTCACAGGCGGATAGAAAATTATTTTCTGAATACAACAAAGAAAACCGCATGTTTATCTGAGCTTTCCTTCGCGAGATATTTAATGATAAATATTACGAATTTTAAAGCGCGGGAAAAACTACCTCACCCCCAAGCCACTGCCGACGAAGCCTCGATGACGTCAAAGGTGCCTAAACATCACGCGAAGCTATTGTTGTGATTGTTTGTAATAGTTGCCAGCAGTTGTGAGAGCTTCGTTTGTTAAACGTGTTGATTATTTTATATTTAAAGATAAATATCCGACGATAGAGGCTTGGAAGCCCTCATATTTTGCATTATTTATAATATTTATATCTGAGTACGGGCATAAAATATAAAACTGGAGCAGTTAAACCAAAAATTCTATAATACCTAAATAACATCGTTGTAGGAGTCTGAGCCACGGCCATTGGAAGGGAGATACGTTAATTGTAAGTTGATGTTATCGACGGCATATAATTCATTTAAGTATGCAATTAGAAGGATTTTGATGTTTACTGATGTCCGCTTAGCTTTTATATACAATAACTTCATCCGTTTATTCGTAGGTACCGGAGAATTCGTCGTTCAGGACTGTCTGTGCTTGTATTATGGGGTGAATTCCAGTCAATGCAACTTTTGCTCGCTGATTGGAGACATCTAGAAACATTTTTGTGCCAAAATAGTGTTATTTTCAACGTGACATCTCCCGTTAAGCTACTGCTAATAATCGCAGTGCCAGTGGTTGTAATGCACAAAGTTTGACAAGGCTGAAAAATATCGGCCAAGAGTTATCAGTGTTCCATCGTGATTGAATTGTAAAAAGTGCTATTGCGCTATCGATAAATGTCTAACAGTAGTGTAAAAATTGTCAGTGGCGTGCTAATCTCCGTTGTTCACCGTAGATATGACATTTCACGATCACGCTATTGAAATGAAAACTGTGTGTGAAGTTTGTTATTCCATTATTTCAACGAATAGTAGTGAGAAATGTCACCTGTGTCACTTGTGTGGGCTAATTTAAGGGTTTAAATCAGTGAATAAATAGTTGTATTCATCATAAAGAGTTCTGTTATTGTAAGTTGTACGTGATGAATATAAGAATGTGACAGTGACATCCAGTTTTTGATAAGAGTATTTGCCTATTTCCCGCTATATTTTTATTGTATATGGTAGTATATTGTTTATGGATTTACCTATATTATTGAAATAGGTTGTAGTTTGTGTGTGTGTTGGCAGCGGAACCGATCGCGATCTCACATGTGGATTGTGTGCAGACTGTTTTGCTGTGAATTCGTACCGTAGGACGGATAGGACTACCTTCTCCGCTAATCCGGCGTTGCCAAATTCAACAGCACAGCTTATTCTAATGTCAACAGCACAGCTTACGATCGTTATCCTGCTGTATTACAAGTTTCTTTTACAACTCGATTTGCCGCCAACGTATAGCAATAATTTGTCTTAACAAATTCCATGAGGGTCATGGCATCAATTTTTGGTGCCCTAAAAAAAGGCTGGTGTCCTAACATCCCATGCCACACGCCTTATAGGCGGCTTGCGGGGTATTATGTAGACGTAGATGAATTTCAGGTGTACTATTCGAACGAGTGGCAACGTTATCATCCATTTTTCTGATAACTAAAACACACGAAGTGAAACGCTTGTACTTCATCATCCCGATGCCGCATTATTAATATCCCAAGTAATAATCTAGGCACAATAGCAATAGGAAAACTTGCCCAAGAATAACAGAACAAAATAAAGTGACGATTAGCGGCTAAATACTCCCTCAAAACAAATTTTACTCCAAGCGCTCAGCGTATTTCCCTACTCCCCACGGTTGTTTAGGCACCTATGACGTCACGCCTGGCCTCGGCAACGCTCGGGTGTCTTCGCGCAGTGGTCGGCTCAGAGAAATTTTTCTCGATTTTAAATGCAATTTTTTTATTTCTTTTGATGTTGAATGGAGAAACTGAAGGTATTTTTGCGAGCTAATGTATCCATTTGACTTATTCAAAATAGTTTTTAGAGCAATCTACGACCCATGCAAGTTCCTCATTCAAGTGAACGAGACCATTCACTGTCAAGGGAAAGGTGGTAATTTGAGAATAATTCCTCGGGCCTGCCATTCTCATGGAATCCCATCTCAAATAAAGAAAATATTCTGGGCACCTATTTAATAGAGGCCTAAGCGAGAAGCCGCTCTATTTTAGGAAATTTCTTTTCAGTCAGTGTCAGGCTGACGCAATGAGGCACCCTATTTTTCGCGTCGTGAAGGGAAATAGAGGCACGGTGGAGCACAATCCCATAGAAATGGTCAGGAAAATGACGGCGAAAATTCCTACAATTCCTACAAAGAGCCATTATTTACCAATGACACTCCAACTTAGGAATAATTATTTTAATATGTGGCTTCGATTCCAGCAGACGGTCATTTACAGAAAAACACGTCCCACAACCTTCCCGTCATAAGCAGGGTGACATTGTTATTTTTAGATATCTCGTGATATTCGCATTCTTAAATAAAAGTTTGAGTAATCTTTGTTCTTCTTTCGGGTTTCGTCCACCGATCTTCAGTTGAAAATGACAGCGCATTTCAAGAACGTCCCAGGTCCTTTCTTCAAGTCGATGGTCAAAGCCTAAAAGCCAACACTCTAAGGGTTGAGTTTATAATAAACATTTTTGAGATTCTTGGTTTTAAAAAATTCACAAACGAAAAGTTATGAATGCAAAACAATTTTTAATTCTAATAGTTATTCGGGACCTCAAATGGACATCTTAAAAACAAGTTAAAATCTCGCATTATGCTGCAATCATGTCTATGTAATTATTTTGACAAAATCTTTTTATATATTATTTATATTCTGAGCGACATAAAAACCATACGAAATGGAGGGTTTTTATGCCTCTCGAATTCATGCATGTTGAAATCGAAAACATGATGCATGGTCACCTTAAATAGCTCGTTCACCTCTCTTGCCTTCTTACCTCCGAATCTTATAAATACGAAATATAAAAAGACGCGCATTTTGGCTTACTTAATCAGTTACCAATTTTTCTAGGCATCGGCGACGAAGCAACAAATGCCCTATTTCTTTCACAGAAAAGGGGTCAGGATCGTCACTGACATCACTCATTGCCCCTGTCTAGTTACATTGAGCGATATGCGGTTTTCCCCTATCCCCGCTTTCTAACGAGATAATCGGGAGCGAAGACAAGGATTTCATGAAGGCAGGGACAACTACCACGACAGGTAGTCGAATGGGTGGCAACAAAAGCATATTTGTCGCGAATTAAGGAGCGATTGGCCTCAAGTAGAGGTGACATTATTTCCACGAAAACAAATTGATGGCAAAAACGAACAAAGCTAACATCTAACACGTTTCCTTTGCCATTTTGATTCCTTTGTAATCGGCCTTGTTCTGTTTTTGGACTGCATTAAATAAATAAATCAATGCATCTGCATCAGCGTCGTTCGGAGATCGTCATTTTGGGGGGAAAGAATGGGGTGTTCATTATATTCGCCCCTGAGTGGACAACCATTTGCAACTCTATACACTAGTTTGGCCCCAATGCAGGGCGTACCCTTAGTGACGAGTGGCGACAGCGCCTCAGAAAGGACACTTTAGGAATATCCGTCAAATTCTGTTAGCCAAATTCGGCCCTAATGGTTTGCCTCTATCTCTCACGCGCACCCTGCTCAACAATAACTTAAGATGATTGATCGATAACACCAGGGGGGCAGGTATACTCATTTTAAACAAGGACGCCCCGTGATATTTAATATTTAAAGTATACGAATAATAATGCATGTTCTTAACTCTAATGAGGGCATGTTTTTTCGCTTTCCATTAATTAATCTTCGTTTTACTTGTATTTCTTCCCATTTTTGCCTTAATTTAATAAAAACCTATCATGGTTCAACTAATTTTCATCACAACCTACTAGCGGGATTTCGGCTTTTTAAAAGGTTATGGGTATTGTATTCGTTCTTGTTATAATGATCGATGTGTCTCCAGTTGCTGTTCGTATGAGCACCATATACGTGCATGTCTTATGCCGGATTCATAGCTAGGAAGAGCACTTACACAGCATTGCATTTTGACGAAAAAAATATATATGGCGAAGTATTGCTGCATGTCGCGGCCATGCTCTCGTACATGATTCATTCAACTAATTCAAACTATGGTATTTAATTATTTCTTTATTTTAATAATTTATGCTCCCATACACGCACGCCCCTATATGTAAGGAACGACTCTATTACCAAACAATTTACAAATAATACAATAGCATGTCTAAATGCTAGTCAAAGATTGGATTGATTAATGTCTAGCAAAAGGAGAGCTAAGATTAGGGTAGTAGAGGTACCAAATTGAGGTATAAATATGGTCTCCAGGCGATTCTATTAATATTTCAAAAACCATTAATAATAACAATAAATAATTATAGTATCACCAGCCAAAAAAGGAGTCGTCTAATAAATTGACAATGGCCATAATTCATTCAGTGAATAATGGCTGGCTTACTATCCAAAGAAATGTGATGGACATATTTAATTCACATTTCGCTCATATTTATTATAAAACTAAGATAATATTATCCACTAACGCATTTTATTAGTATTCAAACCAATTATGTTTATATTGATTGCTATAAGCTGATGGCAGCAGTACGACAATCGTGGAAATTAAAGTTTATCCCTCTAACTAATTATTTTTTATAATAATTGCGCGGTGTTTCGTAAACTTCTCGACAAGAAATTTTTCTCAGGTACTTAATGTTCATTCATACAGAATTTTAATACATTTATAATGTTGATCACCCACGTACAAAATCATGATAATCCACTGAATCAGATAATTGCATCCCCATAACATGAAATACTTAAGACATTATCCCCACGGATACATATCACCGAGGCTGATTAAATGATTGAAGGCATGTATCTTCGCTTGCCATTGATTAATTATTGCTTTATTTGTATTTCTTCCCATGTTTGCCTTAATTTAATAATAACCTATCATTGTTCGCCTAATTTTCATCACTAGCTACTATCGGTGTTTGGGCTTTTTAAAAAAGTTATGTGTATTGTATTCGTACTTGTTACGATGACCGATGTATCTCCAATTGCTGTTCGTACGAGCAGCATATACGCACATGTCTTATACCGGATTCATAGCTACACGGTATTGCATTTCGGCAAAATCTAACCCCTTGAGGTGGTTCCAAGGCTAGAACGTAGATTTGGATGGCACTATCAAGCTGAGGAAAATTAATGACTCAAATTTAATCGTACAGTAACAGCGGAAGCTTAGAACAACCTAGTCCCTCCGTTACAATACGATTCAAAACATAAAAATATTTAATTTGTGGAAAAAACAACACTTTTGCCACAGCCCCTAACAGACTCACGTACCTAGAAATCAGTTTTGAACCAATTCTGCTGACAAGGCCGCAGCGAGCCAGGGGTCAGGGGTCAAAACCCCCGAAATGTACCTATTCCCCGAGTTAACCCAAAACATTTTATGGCGAATCCCTTATACAATGAAAATTATAACAAATAATCTTTCCCATCGGAGTGACGAAAATGAATAAAGCTCGTTGGCGCTTGGACCACTGTCATGAGGGTGCGCAAAAAATGTGAATAAAATGAAAAATATGCGAAAAAGGTTGTAATAGAAGCAGTTGTAATATGCTAATGAAAGCAGTGTTCATCCGGCTAGGAGTATCGTCGTACTACCAATTTTTGAGCATCCTGATAAGAAACTTAGGTGTTTGGGGATGAAAACCCAAACCCCCTTGCTCTGGCTATGTGCCTGGCCCCTGAGCATGATTCTCCCGCTAGCATGTTACTGCGTGCGAGAGCCAACCATCCCTCCTCGCGTCGACAAACAGGCCTCCCCACGTTCCGTGGCGATCGACTGGGCAGCAGTCGATGCGAGCAACAGCCTCCTTCACTGCACGCGCATTCCCCGGCAGGGGGAGGGGGAGGCTCTCCGCCTCCACGCCCCCGCGCCCCGCACTGCTGCCAACACGACGGTGCCACGCCAGCAAGCGGTCTCGCGTTACATGAATCAATGGACGGCGGTGCACGATACTGACGCAATACTTTTTGGCGTCCGTGTGCGGCGTCCGCGGGAACTAACGGGAAGGGCTCTTCATTCCCGAGGCTCACGCAACCGGGAATTTTCGAACGCAAGTGGGTATGATCAAAATACCAGACTCCCCAACCAGAAAACTCTTTCACTTACCTCTTATTGGTAGCGTCAGATGCGGAAAAAGCACCCTAGACGCAACAATGAATAAGATGATAGCTAAAGCGCTCTTCCCAATAAATTCAAACTACGTTCAGCAGATCTCGAAAGATAGAAGTCGTCAGGGCGTATATGAGGAAGGACAGGGACTCCCCCCGAAATGAAGAAAATTCAAAAACTTAAACACCGCAGTCAGAATCAGTTTAATGAGTCAAGCGCGTGGTCATACATGCGGCATGTAAAAATGCAGCGTTTCTTTTTGTTCGAGTTCACTATAAATATGAAATATCATAGCGTGCCCCTGTTAAGAATGAGTCAACCAAGAATATCATCTATAAACACCACTAGATTGGTTTGAAATTAAACTGAATGGTGTGACTTCAGAGGGTTAAAATTTTACACTTTTAAGTAATGTTAGTATACGGTGATTAGAATTATATTAAAATATGATTTGTCTCACTTTGTCTCTAAGCCATCTGAGCATTACGATTTCGAGCGGATGTTGACAATACATGGAACAGACCCGGGGGACGTTAACAAATTTTCGTTTGCCAAAACTTAGGGCACAGGGATTCGTAACTGGGTCTTGTGAGCGCAATACCACAGGGCGTGGAACGAGGGGAAATGTAAAGTAAAAGAGATAAATGCATGAAGGGGTGCTATTAACCTTTATTAAAATAAGAATAAATTTTTTCACACATAATTTTTGCAGTTTACTAATTTTCGAAGGCATCACTTTGTATTAAAATTAGAGCACGAAAGAAATTCATAGAATTAAAGTCAATTGTCCATTACAGTATACTAATTAACATGATTACTATCACAGGCGGAAAATATAGAGCTCGACTTGAAGCCAGGATATTCTGCTAGGGCTTCCAAACCAGGGAGCAACAATAGAAGCATATTCATAATTACGATGCGCGCGAACCACTTCCATTAGTATGGTGTTTGAATATTGCCGGTTGAATAAAGCTTTCTCAGTGCTGCCAAGCTCAAGGAGGGGAAGACCACTCCGTTAATTCCAGCGAACTCCGCATTCTGACGCCAAAAAAGTATACGTCAATTTCTTCCGCCGCTACACACCCGAGATCTTTCGTCCGAGCCTGGTTTGTTTACATGTAAGAGCGTGCGCGCGCAGCCACGATCGCTCCCGCGGTTTGCATCCTGTAGTTCGTCTCACCAGAGACCGCCAGGGACGCGACGCAGCCCGTAACCACCTCTCCGAAAGCCGACAGGAGTCGCCGCCTCCGCCCGAAATATGGAGATGCCACAAGCCAAATAGCCTCGTCCTATCACTCATAGTAGGAGCCCGACTGCGCAATCCAATGAAAACACTTTTCGCGAACGCTGTTAAAAAGGTTTTCCACCATAGTCAACATCCATCAAGGTTAATGCGGAATAAGGCCACAGAGAAGAGAACAATCGAATCCTTATAGTTTTGAGTTAGGGCCATTTTCACTCAACCAAATTGATAGATTGATTGATTGGACTACAATTGCAGAATTAATTCGTAAATAAATCAAAACGGTTCCAGCCGAATTTTTATTGTTACCACCGCTCTGGAAGTATAGCGAACATTGTATCGGTTTATTTATTTCAAAATAGGGGAAATATATATCATTCATCAGCATTTTTCGCATGAGAAGACGAGCAGATATCGCCTAAAGTGCCCGCATAAAAATGCAGACATTCAAATACAATTTCCATAAAATATGGCAT
Organism: Ischnura elegans; assembly: GCF_921293095.1. Taxonomy (NCBI): domain Eukaryota; kingdom Metazoa; phylum Arthropoda; class Insecta; order Odonata; family Coenagrionidae; genus Ischnura; species Ischnura elegans. The sequence goes on from NC_060259.1 coordinate 42,152,346, forward strand.
GGTAAGTCTCTTTTTGGCCGACAGTCGATGAAATACGAAAGTATATTTGCAAGTTTTATGGAAATACATAAACTTAGTTTTTCGAGTCTGTCTAGTGCAATCAGGTCGTTGAAGCGTAAATCGTTGGACTCTGAGGGAACACATTAACAATGACTTCAATGATATCCAAGGTCCATTTGATATATAAGGGGAGTTATGTACAAGTTGGCACCTACTAGCATCGTAACAATGGAAACCATCAAATAATTGGAATTTATATTGTTGCTGTCTATGAAGCACAATGTGACTCAATATTAGTCCGTACCACTATCAACATTATTTATAAATAATTGTTTTTTGATGCTTTATATACAACTGAGATGAAAATTAGAAAGGGATTATTAATAAAACTTCCAACCTTCCAACTTCCAGAGACCAATACAAGATGAAAAGCCGGCTTCAAAGGACTAGCGTAAAAAAGTTCTCATATCTCAACAGGACGATTAATGATTGGAACAGACTCCCTGCAGAATTATTTCAGCCCTATCCTATCAACACAAAGATTTTAATGAAGAGGTGCAAAAAATTTATCTTGGAAAATAATTTCATTGCTTATCTTAAATTTTCGATTTCACTGATCTAGTTTCATTTTGGTGATGAATTTTCATTTATTCCATTTTCATTACATATTGACTATTACCACCTGGCAAATAGCCAACTTGTAACTTTTATTGAATAATATAATATATAAATGATACGGGAAGCTTGGTTGTGCGAAGTGGGTAGAGCACTTCGCTGGTGATCGAAAGGTCTCGGGTTCACATCCCGGAGAAAGTATTCGCACACTCCTGACAAACCCTAGAAGCGGCAGGTGGCTCAGGGAAAGCTACTAGACCCTCTACTCTGAATGAGTGAATTTAAATCAACTTAAAATCAACTTAAATCACACGACTGTGACTTAGTTCGAGGTGAGGCTAATCCCTTAAGTTTCCGAAGCAACCTTAAGGTTAAATAACAGAGAGTATGCATGAAATTATATAGAAGATAATTTTTATCATTCCCCATAAAACGCGTTGAAATACGTTGAATTCCTACAAAACTAAAATGTGGCTTGATTTTTTTATATTTTTATCCTGAGACATAAAAGAAAGAAAACATCCGAACTACGCAACAATTTTTCCCATACAAGTCGAGGGATCATATAAGCTACACGCTTTCTTTATGATAGAGTGCAGAGCCGTCATTAACGATAACACCTGATAATTTGCGTAGCATTGGAGTCAACTGCATCCAAACATATCATTCCAAGACCTTTATTGTATTATCATCTGGCGGAAACACAATACATACATATAACTATGGACTTATATGCAGCAGAGATTTCACCTACACGTTAAGGGATGGAAAAAGGGATAGTGAATCCAATCATTTCCACTATCCCTTAACTTGAGTGTACGACATTATCGTGTGATTTGACTTCTAGGGCAGGAATCATCTGCTGTCTGCTCATGTTCAACGAGTAAATAACAACTTTTGCATTCAATGCCAGATAAAAATGTCTTTAAGACATCAATAGTAACTTGGATGGTGTCAGAGAAAAGGCGTTCTTTGCGGACCATGGCGAGATAATTACACACAGTGTCACTGAATTAGATAATTTAATGCACAAAATTTCGCGTCATTCAGAGTCCTGAAACAACCTAAGTATCTGGATTTCTCTGTGATTGGAACCTCACGTGAATAGTAAGCGTGAGCGTAAAGAGAACAAGCTTAGCTCCGAAGGCACAAAAAAGAGCCTAAATTTGTAAATTGTGAGTGCTTAAAATACCAAAGCTTTCCCAAAAATATTCGTGCCCCTTTTGTACATAGCGTTGCTTAAGAGTATGTCATATCATGTACAGTCATATACCTAGTGCTAACAGTCTAACATATCCTGCGTGCGGGTAAAATAAGTAATAATTACAAAGACGAAAAACTTGAATTTAGCTTAACTTTAATTTAACTAATTCAAAATAAAATATCCCGTTAAAATAATCAAATATAGAGAATTTAATTCTCTCTTGGACTGAAATATACGGCGATTGATTCATTATATTTAAATTTTTACTAGAAAAAATATGCAACCAAATAAGGCTAGACTTAAAAACTTAAAGACTAGTAATCCTACGTAAGCACAAAAATTCGACGAAAATCAGGGTCTGCCGTTTTTTTTGTATCTGGAAAAAACACGACAGTTGGGCTATGCTTGAAAATTATTATTTATAACGAGGAAAGACTTAATAACATAGTATAAAATAGTAAGCGTAGTTTGGGAATTGAACTTCACACCACACAAGAGGAAGTTTATATCGTCTTGATTCACAAGACGCAACCAAAAATATATATCTACACAAATTGCCATCTCAACACGATATTTATTCAGTGTTCATTCCTCACTGTAGCATAATCAACCATAATAATGCCAAATTGAGAGGCTGAGAAAATCAAGAAAATGAACTGCGCTTCTGAGGGTTAAAATCTACTGTAGAATGGTTTTCTGATGCTTCATGAATCATACGCATAATTAGTACGATGAGACATAGATTTAACTCCGAGATACTTGCATTGTCATCATGATAAAATTTGCCTAAGCATCTCATGCCAAGCATATCGCTGAATCTAATGATTGACACCTGAATTAATAGAAATTGTCATGCTTTCATTATACCCTCAGAGTTTATACCAGAGGAGTGGAATTTTCTATTCACAACTGGAGAGCATCTTCCTTTCTGGGATTATTATTTATTAAGATCATATTATCCGAGAAAGCCCGAAAGAAGGAAAACGGAAATACCCATAAAATCGAGCCTTTTTTTTAACTTCACAGTTGGCCACATTTTGAGGCACGATGGCCTGGTGAAGACAATCGTTGAAGAATGAGTGGAAGGGAAAAACGGCAAGGGACGGCCCCGAATGAGTTACATGAGACAGGTTATATAAAGGATATAAAATAGAAGAAATACGTCGCTGTAAGAAGGTTAGAGGATAGAAGATAGAAATGTAGAGCTGCGTCAAACCAATCTTAGGATTGTTGACTAATGATGATGATGAATTTATAACACAAAATAGAGATTCCCACTGCTTGCCTTGTTTGATTACATTCGATCGCTCTCTGTTTCTGATGGCTGGTGGTTAGCAACCGGGAACTACAAGTAAACATTTCAAACTTAAGTCATAAATATCAAAATAACCGAGTGATGAGATTAAAACAGCATAATTTCAATCTTGATGCGGGGAATAATTTCCTTCGAAGTATATTATATATTCCGTCGAACATATATCGTCCCGAAATCGCAAGGCACAATTGGACCCCATAAACTGGCCATTTGTTCCCACCTACTGACATTAAAGCGCTAACTCGATTTCCATACACATGGCATACTTTTAAAACGCATTAACCACTAACCATGCCCAAACTAATACGGTAATGTTTATTTCCAAGATATGAGTCGTCAAAATCGGTTCTCCGCTCTATTCCTCATACATGTTTACTGTTTGTCGCAACCGACTTAAAAAATACTAATAGAGAGTTGAAATGAAGTCTAAAACAACGCAGAATGAAAAAAAGAAAAAAAAAACATAAACGCAATGAGTTCTTATATATCCTCTTTCGTTACATCGTTATCCGCATCAAAACTCGAGATGACAGTCTGCGACGACACTTAAATATCACCACCCATACCACTACAGAGAGCAACACGTACTCAGTTCTCCATCCATACCCACGGTTGCCTTACGTAAAAGTATCCTCGACATGCACCACAGTTTATACTTTTGCACGATATCCAAGAGTTAATTCTAAAAAAAACATAAAGGGATCTGACATTTTACGCCTAACAAATGACTTGATTTGATAAACAGAAATATTTAATAACATCTCAAAACAAAGGAGTTTCCATTGCACGTACACCAATATTTAGGTCAAGTTCAACGACAAAATTTTAAAACAAGGCTGAAATGTCGTAAAAGATCAGTTACCAACCAAAATACGATTGAAATAGTACTTTGTTAAGATTTTGTCTTTAGCTGTACAAAATTCATATGAATACAATTCTGCGACCATTCTGGCGTTTATGCAATAGCTTCCCTCTGCCCAAATTTTTTTTAGAAAATTTAAAACCTTTATAATAGATGTTATTTTTATAAAACTAAGAAAATCGTGTCATCGCCACTTTAAAATTTTGCTAAAACAACAAATGATCTCGACGCTTTCAGGCAAACCTGATGGAAATTCAATATGACAATACGCGCTAGAAAATTGAGAAAAATCCAAAGAAACTTTAATATTTACAACAACCGGTTTCTTCAAAAGAGTCGACATCATCAGAAATTTTTTTGACGTAACTGGTTGTAGCTAATGTGACACATGTACATAGAAATTCACAAAGTTGTCCCTGTCATTGTTAGCATCTTCCAACCCTATTCACGCCGCCCGAGTCACAGTATATGTACAACCCTAGGGTGGGATGGCGTGAGTTAGCGCGGGTGGTGTGAGGGAGGCTGGGGGTCCGGAGGGGGAAATCTCCGCTGCTCGATCTCTCCGTAGCAACGGGGTCGCGCCGTGACGTCACCGCCGCCCCGCCCCGCACCCGCCGGCGCCGCGCGGAGCGGCAGTGGCGCCGCTCTGCCGCGCTAGTGCCGGCCGAGGATGAAGCGGGTGCGGCGGCCGTGAGAGGAGTGCAAGCCGTGTGTGAGAGCCGCGCTCGGGAGCCGCTGACACATCGCCGAGGGCCGCGCTCCGAGACACCTCGAGGACGGAGGTCGTAGCCGCAGCGTGCCAACCAGGCGTGCCACGCGGGCCGCGGGACTTTTCTGTGCATGGCCAGCCACTGCGCTACCCCCCCACCAGGTAGGCCCCCATTCCCTCATCCCCCCGCACCCGCCCCCACCGCCCCCGCCCCGCCGCCGCGCGCGCCTATCGATTGCCCCGGGGGGCGGCGGGGAGTGAGGGGCCGCCCGGGGATCGATGCCCGAGTGGGCCGTGAGGAGTGCCGTAGCGCGGCCTTCTCCCACGACCGCTCTCAGTGCATCTCGAGACGCGGTAATTGGCGCCACGGACCGTGGCCACTTCCAATGACTCGGGACAAAGGGAGAAACTTTCCGCTCTCCTTAACAACTCTCGTTCGGGAGGGACATTCGAGGAATCTGCCAGTTAACATCAATAATCATTGCAATCTTCATCCATCACTCCTAAACCAGAATCAACGACAACTGACCAGAAAGGCCGAATCTTCAGCCGCCAACTCCTTTGAAATAGGCTATATAATAAAAACTGGACGCTTGAGGGTGGAAATCCGTACCGGCAATTTCTTGCGCCAAACCATTATACGATATAGGAAACACGGATTAACGTCCCATTTGATGGACGGTGTTTTGTGTCCTACTCAAATCTACCCACTGATGATGGATTGCCACGATTAAGATTTGCGGGACTTAAACCCCGTCCCCCGGCGTGGTGAGCCGTTCAAACCACCGACGATGACTGAGCCGTCTAGCTGTGACCCAGCAAACGTCGTGCTCTCTGGCGGTGAAGCAGGGAATTGCGGTGTCGCTGGCTCGGGGCGAAATTCCGGCACAACGGACTGCGAAATATGCCCCTCGGCGGGGTCAACGCTAGGCTTTCCGGCCCCCCATGTCACGCAGCCTCGACTTTCTTCAAAGACACACCGTGCCTTTGATGACGCCCAAAAAGCTTCACTCCTCAGGGCTGAATTTATTTTGCACTGAATAAATAGAGTATTCCAGGAATAGGACTACGGAAATCCAAAAAGCGAGATGGCCGAGCTATGTTTACAAACATTTCAAATATCTATATTGCGTACGGGTTTGAGGGGCTGTTTGAGCACGAAGCGACGAATTGGTACATTTTAGAGGGAAATATTACGCATAGTTTTGGTTTAAAGGTTTTTATTTGATACCCCCTGCTTAAGCAACAGTTTTGTGATTGATGATTTATTATATAGGTAACAGATCTTCATATTATACTTTTGAACATTTGATTCTTGTTTTTTATCGCAGTAATATTTCTTCAAATGGAGCAAAATCGATAAAAATATTTCTTTCTTAAAATACTTCGTTTCAATACATCCATTACAGTCGTGAAACAGGATTTCACTATGTGTAGAGATAAGTCTAAGGCTATGAATAATGATTTGAGATTTTAATTAATTTGGATTTGAAAACATGTAAAAGATGATTGAGAAATGATCCCGGATGTATGTTATTATTCAAGCCAGTCCTATGGAGGACTAACGCCCACTATCATTCCCAGGAATTGTATTGAAAACGTGATAACTAATGATAAAAAATTCACACACGCGTCATCAAAATGTTTCCATGGCGACCATCCCTGCTAGTAGCCAGGATGCGGGTTTTCCCATTTCATGAAGGGACTCAGGTATAGACTAGGGGCTTCGCGACACACTTAAGAGTTTATGATCACTCGTGAACATACGCCTCATGGGTGTATCCAGGGTACAACTTTACGGGACCGCCCTATATATCCACTTCAGGTGGAAACAACAAGAGTTAGATAATTGCGAACGCATAGGTATTATCGTCACTTAGTTCATTATTTCCCGCGGAAATAATTGACAATAATAAATACGGACGAAAGGGAAAAAATATACGATAGTTAAAATTTCGTAATAATCTACATAACTTTAAAAAAGCGTAAACTTACTATAGTACTCTTATTTACGCTAACTGTTGCTTTCTCAGGACCATTTGTCACACCCATATCCAGGCATAAGTTATAATCGATATAATAAAACAGTTGAACAGTGCGTTTTCAAACGGTTGGACAGGGATTCGCTTTTATATAAAAATTAAGTACCGTAATGGACATTTATCTACAATCTAGACAGGTACAAACCAACGTGTACAATTACAATGATAATTTTTCACTTTAACGGCTGATATCCAAAAAATCCTAGGCCATGGAGGAGGTAGTTACTACGGGGCATTGTGCACACGTAGATGGGGTCAAGAGAAGGGGAGGATTGGAGGCCGTCTTCGCAGTACCACCACGGCTCATCCCCGCGGACGGACGAAAAGCGCTTATCGGGAAGAGAATCGCAGGCACTCACCCGAGGGATGGGATTCGCAATAAAAACATTTCACTTAGGCTACGACATCTGGCCTATCATTTCTGTCCACTCTGACTAAATCCGTAAAAACTGAGCGCTAATTACAAATATTATTCACAGAACTGGATAACATGTATCAATAGGAATGGGATAGCGACCTAGAGAATCAATTAACAATTGGTGTTGATCGAGCATATAGCTAGCGAAAAGACATGAACCAATTTCTATCCGGAAAAAAGGAACAGCAAAAATGACCAAACCTAAATTGTCTAAGGTATGGAGATATCTTGGATTTAAATAATCATTCATAAAGCCAAAAATGTAATATAATATTTCAGGCATTCTATTAGGGTATAATCCAGTGCCCAAACCCTCTATGGCGAAACAACATCATAAAATTGATTGTGATTATGCAAAGTTACCTGATTTGATGGAGATATACAGACTTTTAGATTTGTATTTAAATATTGCCAGATACACATGTACCTATCAGTTCTGGAGAATCATACAATGATCACAAAGTAAAAATTAGCAGGTCAGAATAAGAATATTTCCATACTCTCGGCGTTTTCGTTTAACGCATTCAACACTTGCCAACAATGAATAAGTAGTCTACTACTTGTTTTCGAAAGGGGTTTATATCGGATACTCTAAAAAGTACTTTTTCGTAACAACCGTGTAAAAAAACTAATAAAATAAGCATGTAAAATTAAAATTTGCCTAGAAAAACGCATACATACCTAGAAACATGTCATCACTTTTCCTGCATTATTTTTTTCTTATTAGTTATTCCAACCCAAACCTAAGGGACATTAATGCGACGAAATTTAGTATCGTCACCATTGTCTATGCATTGTACCTACAACGCTTAGTTACTGTGGACCAAACATACATCAGGTTGTTAATAGCTAGATAAAAGTGCTGTGCATACACATTAAAATCGTTATAATTACACTAAATATGAGTTCTTAATTTATGGATTGTTGGAGGATGTCGACTGCATGGCCCGCAACATTGTATACATAATCATTAAAATTAAGATGGTACTGCGGAAAAGAGAGATTTCAGTCTCCCCAAAGCATTACCAAAACATTCATAATCCATGCTTCACCCAATGTACGCTCTCACGAAGGTGCTACATTTTTTTAATTAAGCATCTCAGGCACATAAATTCGAGACGAATGCGAAAGAATTAGCCCAAGGCATACAGAAAAGCGTATAATCCAATAGGCGATATTTTAAAATTTGGAGTAATACTTCATTTACAGATGCACATTTGTAACTTTAGGAACTAAAAGTTACGCTCAAAGAAATTCATTCGATTATTCGCACTAATGTGATGCTTTTTTCCTCCTGGGGAGAATGGCCTTGTTATATCCTTTTTATTAAACACTCCAAAATTACATCACAAATGCATAGTTAAAATTTGAAAGAAAAACCAACTATGGAGTTCAATCTCATTTCAGCAATGATAGTTTCACACCTAAAAATTATCCATAGACTCTAGCGTAACAATTTATGATCATGTTCACCAACCGGAAATGCGAGTCTGGAATTTTTCGATGCACTACCTTTAACGCATTTCATAAAAAGTATGAAGTACTAACATTTCTGGAGTAAAATATAACTCTAGGCGGTGTAATTCCAGCGAAGGAATCTCTGACCTGAGTCCGATAACGAAGTAACTACGTGTCACCTCGAACGTGCTTTTAGCGACTAGGCTAGAGGAACAGAGATTTCATTTGTAAATTACTACTAAGGCTTTCTACCGGTCAGGTTTAAAGGAGTCATTTCGCCAATAACCTCGGACTCTCTCACTTTACCCCTCCCAAATAGCAAACTCCAATATGCTGACAATATTTTTCGCGTAACAAAATGAAACGGGCATCGACTCTTTTTCTATGAATGAATTGGACAGAAAAAATTACAATTGATTTGATAAAAAAGAAATAAAAATCAAAATAAGCTATGTGAAATGATAATAGCCTGATTAAATGCTAGAGCCTACAAAGAATAGCGTTCTACTTCTATAGATGTCACGTTATCGGAAACTAGTTTCATTCTATTCCTATCGACAATAGCCATTTTAAAGTAAATATGTATTGCGTTTTGGCCCTAGGTATGATATCGAATAGTAAATGGGGTCGAGTGTTTCGTGGAATATGGTTTTTTGGTATCGAAAGCAAGAGATGCATCCTGCTTCATGCTCCACCCTCCGTATCTATTGCATCTCATACCAGTGCGTATTGCCTGCCGCACCATCTGCGACCCACCGTGAGCTTCCTAAAAAGAACATTTACTACTAGTTTAACACTACTAGTAGTGTTAAACGTACGTTACGTAGATGTTCTAAATAACCATCGGAAAAATGCATACCTGATCTGAAATGAGGCTTTAATTAATAACGGGCGTGTAGGGATTATATCATTATGAAGCCACTATCTCAAAATTAACACCAAAATACCGAGATACCTATGGAAAATATTTCGAAAATACGATTAAGTATCAAGAAAAAGTGACTAATCAATAACTTATTTACATAAGGTATTAAACCGGTTTAGGTAGGTTTACTCGGAGAATGTAAAGAATCACCCAATCTCCCTTATTAAACTTTCCTCTCAATTCCCAGTAAGATAAAATATCTACTCTCTTCCTATCAATAAACCATCCCCCTTCAACACAATTAGGTATTATAAAAAGTAAAGAAAGCTTTTTAATTCCACACATATATTAATGCACGACCGAGGTTTCGACGTCATCGAACGGGGCACGTCATCACCAGATGATGACGTCCCACGTCGAAACCTAGGTCATACATTAAATATATTTATGGAACTACAAAACTTTCTTTACTTTTCATTGTGTAAAGTAGATTCCATAAATTCACGCCTGAAACAACTAATTATAACATTAAGGCATGAATAATATCGTATGAAAACTACAATGGGCATTCTTTTCCAGAACCTAGTAATCCAAGTGTTTCTGCAAGCCTGAAAGATGAAAACTAAACCATAAGTCGGAGCAGAGCGTGCTCTTATCACTCACAGATTTCACGCAATTGAAGGCAGAACCACCCCAACACGTCGCGTGACTAACCTCTGGGCCCGACACCAAAAGCCTCCGTCGGAAATAGAGGGTGCCGCAAGGAGCGTACATCTCACGGTAGGTCGCAGGTGTTGCTATTGGTCAATGGTCGCTCGGGATGAAACCTGCGGTGGAGTAGGAACTAAACAAGAAATTTTTATAAGACTACTGGGTATAATCATCGCCCAAAAACCTTAGAAATGGCTTGAAGTTTATATCCACTCAATCAGATAACTCGTTAAAATCTGCCAACGTTTCCAAATTAACGCATTTCTTGTATTTGACACCTCTCATTACCTGTTCTATATGCCTCATCTGATATCGAGGTCTTGATTTGCTGTGCTTCCCATAAACTTCACCTCAGAAAATTGAAGTCGTGATTTTCAAAACATTATTGGAATTACCCAAGTTTGGAGACAGCCAGTTACCTATAGATCTTCTAAGTTAACAAAGCCAACCCCCCACCATCTTTCCATTAACAGATAGATTATCTAAGTAATATCCATTCATATAAAAAAACGAAGCAACAGCTGTATATATTTACCCAGAATATATATAAAAATACAGTTAATCCCAAATTTATGGCGAATGGAATTGTGTCGTTTTGGAAATCATGGTTTTGATTGTCCCCATCAGTCCACCATGTTTCATGGCATGGGGTCAATGAAGTCACATCATCTCCGCCTCGGACTTCTGATCATCATCATTCTGCGGCACCACATAAGGGACTACGGGGCTGAAATAAATAAAATTTGCTCTCACAGCAGTAAGTTAATCTGGTCGAGAGACACGTCGACTCAATCGATGGGAGATGATTCTAAGCCCGGAGGGAAGCAAACGCGGTGGACAAGGAAATGCCGAGGGATCAAAGACTCGGCCCACGGGCGAATCGCAAAATATACCACAGCGAATTGAAGCGTGCACAGAGGGGAGGGAGGCATTGACGGCAGCGGAGGGGTCATTGGCAGGGGCTGCACACCCTTTACACACTGACTCGTGCGGCTAAAAGGGAACTTAGGGCTGCCAACCCTACCGCATTATACGGTAGCTCCAGCATTTGCAAAACTGTTTACACAAAATATCAATGACATAATAACCTATATTAAATTTCCCATAAATCCAGGCTTAACTTTAGTCTTACCGTCCCACGATAGAAAATAAAATAATAGAATAAAACTTTGATAGGTTCACTCACGAATTTTGACAGGAACTACCCAGGTTTTAAAACGTAATAATCATAATTAATTAATTAGTTATGAAACGGGTTGTAACGATTAAAATTCGAAAGTGAACCTTAAAAAGTGCTATTCTGTATTTCCTATACCTCCCATTCCATAAATTAAATTTTTGGGAAGGTATTTTTGTATTCGCTCTAATGGCATCAAGTTCGATTTACGTAGCGTTCATCACTGAAAGACTGAAAAATTTTCTCGTGAAATTTTGTCGATTACCTGATCTACCGCATTTTTTTAAGTGGGCGACCCTGTCCTCTGTAATGTAATACTGTTAAAAAATTTCACCTCACTAAATGCACTCAAAAGCGCCTCGCATTACACAAAGCCATCAAATTGCGTCGCCCAGCATCGAAATATATCGCAATGCGATGTATCGCACGCCGAGGACGATCAATACCCCAACCGAAAGCTCACGTGCATCATGATGATCGTTGCATCGCAATATCGCATAATACTAGCATTGATCGATTCGACATCCCACTAGATACACACCGAGGTTACAGGCCTCTCGCTACTCGTGGTGCAAACTCATTTACCCACTCACAACTCGTTTAATAGCGGGAAAATCAAAATAGGTAATTGAAGATACACTTTGACATATGTCGATGGTCATGAACTTGCCGTATGGTTCCTGGAGCATGAGATGTTTTAGTAAAATATGACACGCGCGATGATACAGAGCAGGAGCTCCACAGAAACTTGACGCGTAGAAAGATGTCATACAGCATCCTGTGTACATTCGGGCTGCAACAACTTCCGAAAAGCCTATCCTCGCGTAATAAATTGCATTAACCCTTAACCGGTGACGTGCGGTCTGAGAGACCGCTGCGTTTCTAAAATTATGAATATTTTCAAAATTAAAATTTAAAAATATCTATAATTCTCGTTAGCTTCATATTTTTGCATAACAAGGACATCCCACTCTTCAAATGTAACGTTCCTTTTATTAATTTCTGTAAATTTGCCATTGAATTCGATTAGCTGTCAGTGAGACCGCAAGTCACTTACTAAGAATGCATCAAGAAAAGGAATAAGCGGGATAAATGTCATGGCTACTTACTACTTAGCCTTCCAACTTTAACATTTACGGCCTTTTTTGAATCTGGCGAAATATTGATACATAAATATAATAATTATAACTCAAGTGTTTTTGGCATCAGTTTTTTGATCCTGCTTCAAATCACAATTTTTTAAATGACAAATTGATTCGTATTGGGAGTGTAAAAATTTTAATATAAGTTTTAGAATAGTTAAGCATTCAAAGAAAAATTAAACAAAGCAATAAAAATGGCGTAGCAATATTTTATGAATTTTTGATTTATTGCGGTCTCCCAGACCGCACGTCACTGGTAGTGTAACAAGAATTGCACGTCACTGGTTAAGGGTTAAGCATGAAATTTTTTTGCTAAATATATATATTTAAGAAAGATATGTGTTGCAAAAAATTGAAAATATCCGTCGAAAATAGGTGTTTGGATTCATAATGATAAAAATTTATTGACCTACTTAACTCATAAAATACCTTCACTTGTATTTCGGTAGTAGGCGACTGATTAAATAAACCAATCCTCTTGCCAACGTTATGCATAATTAATTGCGCATCTTTAAGGCTTGACTTTCCTAAAACTATAAGCTCATGAGAGTGAAACTTTTCAAACACTTCACCTAACTTGAAGCAGTTACAATGCAAATTTATAAAAATATATTAATATTTAAAAGTTTAGATTTATTACAAAGATCTTTTATGAGTAGAGAAATGCAAAATGTGTCGTTATTTTATGGCTAAAATAGGAGTTGTCAACCCTTAAATCGGTGTTTTTTTCACCGCAAAATAATGGGCGTTAGTGAAATCCCATCCTCGTGCTAGGCCCATCTATTAGCTGCAAGTTTTGCACACCACTGACTAGGGTGAATTTCCAAAGAAAACCTGCAGTGCAGACTGAATTCATGTTATATATTTCCACGGAAAATCATAAACCAAGCAACTCACCAGCCCCGGTATTTAATTTAAGTAAAAAAGGGGATGAATCATAACGCGTTGTACAAAGGGATTAAAAGTACTCAGATCATTAGTTTTACAGAAAATAGTGGTTTGAACACGCTTCGAAATACGTGCTGTGGCAACGACATTAACAGAAGAATGAGATATGCATTTGAATTGTTGAAGTCCGCGGTAAAAACAAAATTCGCATGTTCGAGGGAAAATCCCTGAATTTCCGTTTCCGCATTTACCATTGTCCTCGACTGAAATCCTCGTTCAACGGTGAATGAGTACATAAAAACAACGACTTATACGCCGCCATAGGGTAATTACAAAATAATGTAAATATATTCTTATTGGACAAGCATTTTGCGTCGATTTGAAGTCATGCCTGACATGTGCACTGTAAAAGCTACTCGCCATTTTTCCCGCATACTAGCATCGTGCTTTACCTGGAGGTCATTAAAATCCGCCAATCTGATCTTGCTCTTCAAGATCCACCAGTTGCCTGGACTCACATGTTGAGACCACACTTCCACTCTTGTCGCTCAGTCTCTTTAAACGTCCGACATCTGCTGAGCGCCCCTTTAAAATTCACTACAACCTTACTACATGGCGTCCAACAGCTGCGTAAACGAAAAAAGATTTCCAGGTTTTTCTGACACACTTTTGATATTTCCAGAGGAGTTTCCAGATTTTTTTCACAAATACGGTCAGTGAACATTTCTAAGATGATTATAGTTGATGATTATTCGTAAAATTGAATAGTTGGAATAAAATATTAAAAAAAACATGAGAAACATCTTTAAATAGTTCGAGGAAAAAATCAATCGCAACTCTTTTTAGATTTAAATAATGCCACACTGGCGCTTATGATCAAGGTATTATTACAGCCAGACTTACTATTATTAATTGGATTGAAATGGACTTCTGGTGAAAATCAGCCGGCAAATCAAAAAGGGGAAGAATTATAAATTTGAGGATCTGAGAAACTATGAATACTAGTGACGATAGGCTATATACGAACACAGCAGTTGAAGTGGTATGGGGCACGTGCAACGAATGGAAAATAAAAGACTGCCGCAGCAAATATTTCAGTGATCCCAGAGGAAAGGCCACTGAGACGAAGGCCTAGGAAAATCTGGGGTGCAGAAATAAATGGCTGAAAGAGGATGTGGTGAGCAATTGTAGAAGGTTCGTGAGGCATGGATACTGAGAATCGAAAAACGTAGAACGCCATAAACCGTTTAAATATATCAATATTTCTTCGGCTTATGCAAGTGCAGCTTTGAAAAATTGGAAGTAAACTTAAATTAAAATCCTATTAACGTAAGTTCAATCTTACATGTTTTTTCTCAGGCGTATGACACCCCCGATGATTAAATTTCGGCAGACTACGAAGATGATCATGGAAAAAGATACGAAACTTAATCACTAAGACTTTTGTGGATCAAAGAAGATAGCATGAAGTTAAAGAGAGAACTCGAAGATTAAGAAAGAGGACCAAGTCCAGGAAACATCGGTTATAAGAAAAATTGTATGATTCCTCATTAATCGGGATCAAATGTGAGCCAGAATCCTTATAAAACACCCCGTCGGTTGCTCAGCAAATACAAAAGAACCATCGTCGACAGGATACATGAAGTAAGCAACATAAGTAAAAAAATAACTATTATGTCAGCTACTGACTATTTAAAAAATAATCAATTTATCAGGAATTCACAGCGAAATAAAAACTGAAAACATAATAGAGCTAAAGAAATTTAAATAAATAACGCCTTTGGGTACGGAATGGACTTTACTGAGACCTTAGTCTAACCTCGTCTATCATCGGCAGCATACATAAAAAATGACGACGACTAATTCAGGACAATTATCTTAAACAAGAGTGGACTTTTTAAGTCCTACAATTTCATAAAAATTCTGTAATAAGTTGGTTTCAACAAGTGGCATTCCTATAAATCAACTTGTCATCCTAAGCTTTCAAAGAAGCAGTGCACATAAATAAAAAAAATAAAGCGTATATAAATATGGTTGGTGAATGAATTCCTCGGCGTTACTTATAAAGAATTACAACAGAATATCTCCCTCTCAAATCTGGTTACTACTAATAATAACTACTAGGTAACCCGTGCGAAAATTTCGCACTTTCACACTATCAGGGAATAAGTATGTTAAGGAAACGGTGTATTTGGGTTTAAAATAGAGAAGAAGATGTATCATAAAGTGATTAATGTATACTCGTTTTCTTGCAAATATAGACAAAACATGTGAATACAATACGTGCAAGATAGTTTGGTACAAGTAGGAACAATCATGACGTCTGTTACTGAATAGTGGTGCGCAATTTTCAAAACTTCTTTAAAGACAATATTAGAAGTAACAACGTTGTCGTCAGTAATTTCTTGGTTATGAGTTTCTTTAACACAAAAATAAATACCACGGAAAGTGCGAACTTTAGAAAATGCCATATACAGCTGTCTATGCGAAAAAATGGGCTTTGTTTAGTACAATCCAGCTCTCTGAAGATTCTGACCCTGAGCTTTATTAATTGTCATCGCAAAGACCACTTTGATTGGGAATTGTTTTCTTGTCATTTAGAAAGGCATGGTCGGATTCGAAGGGGTGAGTTTCATTCCCGGAATTATGGTCATACAAGTTATCTTTGAAGTTCCTTAGACACGATGTCTCATATAGAGAACGTTTAACATTCTCCATACTTCTTGGATTTTATTTTCAATTTTTTTGCCGGCTTATGTTATGTTTCTTTGGTTTAGTTAAGGATTTGACGAGTTTACCAACCTTTTATTAAAGATTAGAATAAAGAAATGTGTGGAGTCGATATGCGTCAAGCGAGTAATCGACATGGAAAAATCGAAACTTTTAAGTCAAAGTAATGCTTCATTATCATTGTTAAACAATCCTAAGATTGGTTTTACGCACCTCTCCATTCCGCTCCTACCCGCTAAATAGTGAAATTTGAGATTAGGATTGTATCTTTCGTCAGAAGCCATTGAAGCGTTGATTCAACGTTTAAAATGATACCCCATTTAACGGTGTAGGTGCAGTATTAATGGAGCATATACGGAATGACAGAAAAATACATTTCTGTAATAATATTTATGAAGCTTGCAAAGTTAGCTAATATATTCAAACAACAGCGACAAATTAACTTTATAACATAATTCTTCCCTTCCCGCTAGAGCAAGCTGAATGCTTACCTAAAGTACATATTACTAATCTTCCATTTGTGATGTCCATCCTTCTCTTTTTGGCTCTCCTCCATGCATGGCTTTTTCCTTCATATCATTTTCTCATCCACGGAGCATTGGAATTCTTGCCTCTAGTGTTACCACTATCACTCTTTTCATTATGTTTTTGCGTTTGTACAATTCTCATGATTTGATCTCAAGCTTCTGCATAGAATTTTTAGCAGTTCCCTCCGGACAAACGAAATTCTCCCTCTTTCCCGTTTTCATGTTCCTACTCGCCCCTTACGTAATAACTCTCCGCTTCACATTCCGCGATTCCGTCTTTCCATCTCTCAACGCTCACTTTTCTACCAAATCCCGTCCTTGTTTAACTCCATGGCTTTAAAAATCCCTTGCCTGGACCTCTTTTCGTCTGCCACTAATAAAAAATCCTCCTTAAAATGCCGCCTGAACTTTTCACCGTTGTCTAATCCATTATGTCCCTTCTTACGTTAAAAAATTTTGTTTTCAGCTAGTTTTATTATTTATTGTGTTATCTTTTTAGATATTATTTATTTACGTTAATAGCCAATGTAAAAGCCTTTGCTCCGTTTTTGGTGGTGAAATAAAGAATTAAAAATGCAGTAGGGGCAGCAGAAATATTCTGCAAGTGTCTTATGGGTGGTAACTGGAGAAGTGAGACGTTTCCGAAAATACACTTTCGGCAACGAAATTAGAGTAATTCCAGAATTATAAAAGGTTGAATTTGGCCTACAACATTTACGCCGTGGGAATTACCCTGATTACATAATCACTTAAAATTTGTTCATTCATTTTAATGCAATGCGATTTCTACGGCGTAAGCAGAATCATTGGCACAATGTGACTTGATGTGATCGAATGAGATGATTAATGATTGATTGATTTTGAGCCCGCATTAATAATGATTATGCAGAGATAGTTTATTGTTTCACGCAATGGCAAAGTATAAGATTGAATCGGGAAATTTCAATAATTTCCACACCAATTTGTCATAGACTGCAGTGGCATGAAACGATTTTCCATTGAAAAGGGCCTAAGCTTCGGCACTGAAAAATGAATGATAGGCACGCTATTTACAATATTTTTTATCCCTTCAGTCTTCCATTTATGATATCCATCCAATCCTTCTTAGCCAATCGTTTAGATTATTTGGCCATAAATGAAACTGTAGAGATTTAATGTTTTGAAATACCTCCATACGAAAGTGGAAGTAGCCCCTCGAGTAATGGAAATAATTTGAATCGAATTTTGTGAGCAATAATCCTACTAAATTAATTATTTCTAGAGCATGAATAGATGGCATAGCTTTGAACTGAGATAGATGATACAAAGTGTTCTGACAATTTATTCCGCAAAAATAACTTTTAACACGCTGTTTAGATACAAAAAATTAACAATGAGGGTTGAAGTCCCATCAACATACAAAGGACTAGCATTTATAGTTGTAAATGCAATCACTTTATCTGTGAATAGTGTCAGCTATGAAGTCCCAGGTTGCACCCTTCTAGGATAAAAGAATCATCTAGAGGCTTGAAATGTAGTAAAATATCCTATCCAAATCTCAGTGTTATGATACAACGTACATACTGTTAGCCAATCTGATCGTTAACAGGGTGATCGGTGATGTGATATGTTGGCCAAGTAAAAATGTGTCCTTTAAGGTTTTAAAAATATCATGAGAATTCAAATCTGAACAGGTTTAAGGAAAAACGCAAATTGTGCATAAATTTATCCTATAACTACCCAGTGAAACCTTAATACTCCCTTTCTCGTCGAAATAATATAGGATTTACCTCTTCATCCATTAAATATTTTCCTTTAGATTTAGAACGAACAAACTGGCCAACTATGTTTTCTTATAATTGTAATAAATTCAATCAAAACAATGATTTACAGATATTTAGGAATTTACCGCGTGCTGATGTCATTATTAGGCCGACGGCCTAAATTTAACATCAAGTCGCTTGAAACTCCAAAAAACATCAGCAAATCATATGTGGACCGCCAAATTTTTAACAGTACAATTATTTTTTTTTAAATATCGAGTGTACAGATTGTTAGCTGGATAAAAACAAATAACTAGCCAATAGGTAGAGTTCGAAAAAGCTACCCGGGCCCTTTGGAGCCTTTAGACCTTTGGAGTCGCGGCTGGGTTTCAAGACGACGTCGGCAGCCTGGCCAGCCCTTCCATAGTGAAAGGCGAACGAACGCTTCAGCCAGCAAGCAGTCCGGCATCAGCGGCAATTTTCTTGACCCGGCATCCAGCTTTCTTCGAACCAGATCTCAGCGGGTAGCATTCTCGGGTGCCTCTTCACCCTGGACGCCTATCCTGAATCCTACCACTCGTCACTGTGGAGAACTTGTTTCGGAGCAACACGGAGTCGCCGGCGACTCAGTTGCCATGACGAGGGAGTGCCCAACGCTCATTTCTCGCGTGAAAGTCCACGCATTTAGACACCGAAAAGGTCCTAGGTACAGAAAGGGCTCGGTGAACTTTTTTTTTTTTTAATTTAAGACTGTGATGAGAGGATGAAAAATAAATTTCCCGTGATTCGATTCGACACTAATTTCTCGATCTATCTGCGGCGACAAGTAGTCGCCTTAACAATTTTGAGTGCTAATGAGGTAATATTACGTTCTCGAGACACTTCGTAGAACTGCAGGCAACGTTATATTACGTCTGTTTGAATTTTATAGTCTTTTATATTCCCGCTGGGTATTACGATTGGATATCTGCCAATAATTGTTCTTTGCATAGTTAGTGCATAGAAAATACACTAGATGGTGGACTTTTGGATATAGATGTTTTTACTTTAACTTTCTATGTACCTACTGCAGTAAAATACTAAAAATTTTCAAAATTTGGGAAAAAAGCCCAGCACTGGCGTAAGGGATAGGATATCAAGGGCTAGCACTAATAGTGGCAACCTTTTCGCAGATAGGCTCATGACGCTGCGCGCTCTAGCTGAGCTGGCTACAGTTCCCTCAAAATCGTGAGCGATTTCTTCCCTCAATGCGCGGTTCTCAATGAACGAGTTAATGAGTCGAAACTTATAAGCTTTTAAACAAGCACATGATAGACAGCGCCTTTGTATTGATTTACATTTTTCGGGAAGAGCTGCTTTCATAAGATATGATGCTTTCCCGGCGAATAGTGCGGGTAAACTTTCCTCGGGATTCCTACTGGATTAATTACTCCGTTTTAGCCGCCGTTTCGAGCTCAGACTCGGAGCTCGAATATCGCTTTTTTTGTTTTTCTAGTTTGATACCATACCGATCATATCAAATTGACTAAAAATAGAGCAATGTCACTTTTAGGCCTTCTTCATCGCTTCACGGAAATATCGCATAGCCCTACGAAGGTTCTTTTCAACATTTATTCTGCCAATCACGTCATACTGCTCTCCCATTTGGTCCATCTCTTCCCCAACTAACCTTTCTACACTTAACAGTCTAACTGGTTTCTTTCCCAGGATTTCAAAATACAGATTTCCCTATTACCGCAGCATGCCAACTGATCCCATCTCATATTTCCCATCAAAGAGCAAAATGATTTGCAATTAATCTACAACATTCTGAATTCGAATATTGATTCTCCTGTATTTATTTCCTTCGTTAATGTCCGAGTCCCTAGCCGTTCCACTCGTTCTCATTCTTTTCTCCACTTGCCTATCCCCAGGCTATCTCTTATCAAACGTTCCCTGTACAACCGCCCCTCCTCACTTCTTAACTCTTTACCAGATAATATTGATCCTTTCCTGCTCTCATCTGACTCCTTCGTCAACCTTGTTACGTTCCATATATCTGTAAATAGCTAAGCTCCCCCTTCTATCCCTTTCATTTTTCGTTGAATTGTTTTTAATTGTATTTTTCAATCTTGTCTCTTATGTTTTGTTGTTGTTTGCAATTGAAATTTCTTGCTTAGATTTATATTATCAAGCTAATGATTCACTTTAAATTGACATAAATGCTGTGTGTGAAAAATAAATAAAATAAATAAATACACGAAATCAATTGTAACAATGTGACTTAGCGACAAAAAAAAACAAACAAATAAAACGACATTCAGCAGCCCTTAGGATGAGCCCAGAGTCGGAACTTACAACGTCGGCTAAAATGCAGTATTTAACCCGGTGGGAACTCCGAGAAAAGTTTACCCACAGTTACTATCTATATTATCCATACTTCAATTATTCCTGGTTTTTCATCCGTATTTATTTACCTTAGTGATTTTACCATTTATCATGAGAGTTTCATCTAGATTATAGCACAATTTTTAACGGAAACTACACTTTAGGCATCGATAGATCTATCAACACCAAATGGGTCTCATCCGTTCTAGTTTAAATTACTATTTCAGCGTAAATACGTCATTCACCAGGACCGTCCAGCGGTAAAACCACTTCATTCTTCCTCCATGCCCACTTAATGTTCCAGGCTGTCCTTTATTAACCCTCCACACGTCCGCCGAAAGTGGCAGTTCAGAGGATGCCTCATCATTTTTCCAAAATTTCAAGCTTTTATGTGAAATGACATCAGAAATGTTAGCTTCCCACCATTACTCTTCCAGTTTTTTCAATATCTTCCGATCAAAAATAATCCTATGGTTTATTAATTCTGTAAAATTTCTCGAAGAGCGAATCGGAATATCTCGAAAGATTTTTTAATATTCTTTACAGATCATTGAAAATTTTCCCAAGACTATCCGCAAATCGTGGCTATTATTTCCATCTCTTAAAAATAGTTGGTAATTCCGAACTCCTTATTCTTCCATTTCCCCACTGCTATTCCTCAGCCTTTTATATAACTTTTACTAGCTTTTGTGATATATTATGTCTATTTTATTCGAAAATAAATATTCAGGTTGTTTCTCTCATTTTTTGTATTCAGTAAACATTTAAGATCCTACCGAGAAAGTTACCGAGTGGTTTACTAGCCTCTAGCAGTATCTTTAAGACTTAAATGAATGTTTAAGTCATATTTGGCTCCAATGGGACCCTTCACCATCCCCTGGAGCTGGCTGCATATTTACGCCCGTCAACATTTTATTAGAATAATGGATTTCATAGAAATGTTAACATGTAATATTCAAGGACTAATTATGAACGAAATGCATTATAGCCCTAGAATATCGCGAAAATAAAATATAATTGATCTAATCCTCAATGTCTGTAATATAGTGGAGAGAATACCTGCCAAGGGTAAGGAACCGTCACATGTCTACTGGCGACTGAAATGCGATGATAATATTAATTTTCGGCGTAAGGGTCCCGCTGAAGCGGAGTAAATCCAAAGCAATGACTCTCACGAAGCGAGGTTTGAATCGCGAATCGTTTATGTTCCTTAGAACACGATGTTATATTAGACTTTATGCAAATAGAATACAATTTACTCTCACAGGGTTTGTCCAGCAATAAATCAAAACCACAGTTGATGGATTGTGTTCTCATGGTACTATTACGACCTAATCAGAAACGTATTTACGCCCAGTTTACTAAGCAACGATATTTTCAAATGACGACGACAGCGCACCAATGATTCCCACACATAAAACCCGATCCTAAACTTCAACGTGATTCCTTAATACCCGTCCTCTAACCTTTGGTTTCCATAATCAGAATTATAATCCACATATGGTTACGTAAATCACTAATCACAACAATCAACGCAAAACTATGAACAAGTCCGGTTCTATCTCGTATTAGTAGTACTATGACCTTGCATGCGATTTTCGGTTCACCGTTCTCCTGTTTTTGGTCAAAATATGAATGTTCGATGCATTTAGTGGCGGTATGCCGAACCTCCATTTCATTCAACCATACTTCATACTCAGTGTGTGGGTAGAAACTAAACCGTTCGAAGGTGAAGCATGTGGTCTCTCCGGTTCGAAGAATTATGTGTTTAGTTTCGTCCTAGTCCCCGAGTTTAGTTTCAACCCGAAGTAGTTTTGACTCAGATTTCGTTTCGTTTAGCTTCCCGAGATTAAATCCATTTCGTTTCGTCTCTACATTTCGATCCCGAGAACGAAAATATTGAAATTTTTCAGGTTTTTGATTTTCCTTTAGTTTCGATTGCCATCCCTGGCTTTCATCGAGCCGATGTTTTCTATGAGCGAAAGGCGATCTCTCGCCGATGGAAAACCCGTCATTTGGTAGAGCTTTGAAGCACACATAATGCACACACTCTACCGAAAAAATTAATTCACATTAAATGTTCGAACACTTATACCAGTCAATAAAATACTAAGCATCGATGCAATTAACGGATTCTTAGACGTCACTTTAACTTATTTCTATTACGATACGCTTCCGACTACCAAGAATGATTGTGTTATCTCAAGAATAGTTTTTCCTCGCTTTGATCCTGAACCGGATCTTACGTAACTATTCAATGTAACCTTTGCGATTTGAAGTTTTGATAAGTAAAGAGTCAGCGCACAGAAGCATTTTATATAGCAGCCACGTCCGCATCCATCTACCATTACAGGTGGTAAATAACGTTCATTGTTACCGGTTCTGGGGACTAGTCAAATGAGTAGGAGATGTCAAGGAAGAAGGCAAGGGGCCACTAATACATGGTACAAAATATTCTCCAGGAAACTGGGGCTTTAGGACACAATTGAAATTTTTTGTATTGATTGATTACGAAATAATTTGCTATGCAGCAAATAATCCAAACCGAGGAAGTATTAATTGATTCAAAAATTATGAGCAGCTATAACTATAAAATAACTAAAATTCAAATTTTGTACGCAGTACATTAGGTGGTTGAATAAACCATGATTCGATAGCATACAACCCGGGAAATGCTGGGAAAACTTAATTAAAAAGCAATCTGGAGTGAAAAAAATAACTGCCGTGACTTTGAGAAAAAGAAAAAATACTTTTATAGCATTTTTACATAACATCCTCTTTCATCTAAATACATCTTTTTTCATATTGATCACATAATTTTCCTTAATACTTCATATTTGCATCACATTATCCACGATAAATTTGAGCAAAAATCGTCTTTTCCGCTAGTTTACCTTAAGGAATATCTTAATACGAGTGAATTGCACTGCACTGTACATTCTCATGCCCGCAAGAGCAAAAATTCCGATGAGGAAATTGTGCACGAACTGACCTGGACTCGAACTGGCTTACCTCGATTTCGCGCTCCTTTAGCCGCTTTAGCACGGCCGAGAGAAGAACGATACGTATGAGGTATTGCTTGTTAGAGGAATGAGATTTTACCAGAAACTGTAAATTCAACCTATGGCATCTGCTCTTAGCTTAGTTTTGGTGACAGTACTAGTAGGAAGGACTGCCTTCTGAACATAATAATAACAAATGGTGAACGTTATAGACAGCAGTGGCTAGTTTTGAAGAAGTCGTATGCAATTTTCTTGGCAATGAGTATATCGTGGTTGAGGCGAAGATTAAGTAACTATTATCAGTTATTAACCATTCAAAAACAAGAATCTCTTTGGGAAAGATAAATGACATTACGAAAAGTTGATTCCTCTTACTGATGGCCGCAATGCATGCCGCGGAATTCTGAAAAACCTGACGGTCACTGAATCAGTCACGATCTGAGACGGTCACGATGGCAGAAATTTTCAAACGCAAATTGCCACGTTCAAATACTGTGCGTTCATGGTGATTATTTCTGTACTTAATTTACTCATAAAACTTCACTCACACCTCCGACTTTCGAGGTATGTTTGATATTTGTAGGAGTCGACCGACAACTGAAGTAATTTGTGCCATGAGGAAATCGGTAGGTAAGGAAGGGTGGAGAGAAACTCGAACGAAACGAAAATGAAATTATATGAATTTTAGACATAATATTATGATGAAAGCTCTGTTAATTTTATTAGCGTCAAAATATGTTCACATAATACTTGGAAATAGAATTTTATTCTGAAAATAAGGACAAAGTGATCCCTATGTATTTTATGCACTTTCAAATGCTGCGCTGATGCTCGCAGGACGAAGCTGTTGTTGACGTAGTCAAAACAACAGCTGAATAAAGGAACGAGTTAGATATAACTCTATCGAAAATTTTTATGCATTTTTCCTTAACCAGGTTCAGTCACAATCATTTTTTACGGACGGCTAATGAGATAATAATGCTGGATGGCAAATAAATGAATAGATACAAATCATGGATTTCCATAGTAGGCCGCTAATCCTTATGGATATATCTTATTCTACCATTCTTCAGTAATTAATTCAGATTCAATTGTAAAAATACCTTTCATAAAAAACTTGGCTAACGTATGGTACCTATGGTATTTGGAGGAGGCGACCGACAGCTCAGGTCATTTGCGCCATGAGGGAAGGGTAGGTAAGGAAGGGCGGAGAGAAACTCGGTGTCGGCATTAGCCTCCTCTTAACGAAAGGCGCCAAGGGGACCACGGCTTAACGTCCCATCCGACGGACGGAGTGTTGAACTTGAATTGGCCTCCACTCATCATTCTAGCAGGGATCAGGTAGTCCCTGAAAATTCTCAGCCACCGCCGGGATCTCCAACTTTCGAAAAATAAGTCTTGGCCCAACCTAACCTCCTCATCAACACGCATGCACTTTTTCATTAAATTTATTTCGAGCTTAACAGATGTACCTTCTATCCCACCATTTGCCTCCCCATCACAACTCTAAATCACTTCTCCTCTAAGAAGGACCCGCAAAATTTCGCCCCACATAAGACAAATCCACAGAGACCTTATACCCAATCTCTCAGTCCTCATATGCCTTCCTCCTAGCATGGCCACATTCAACGTGGCCGAAATACCGAGCAGCACCGTCAAGTGTGCCAGGGATGTAGATAAGGGATATTGGGACGAAAACTACGGGAATACCAAGCACTCAAATTTGGGAAATTGTGGCGCCTCACCACAATGAGGAATATTTAAAGCGTTTAAGCGGTTTGTCACCCGCCGTTCCGAGCTATCGCAGCAATTCCTATCCATCATCTACTCTGTGTAAAATAAGCAAGACACCAGAGTTTGAGAAGCACTATCATCGAGACGAAAATACCAATTTCAACGCGATAATAACTATAAGGGAGCCTGTTCATCTCTACGTTTTACGTGCTTGAAATTCTCACCTCCTTGGCATTTCCCGAGCTTATTTTCTCAGAAAAGTACCAGTTTTTTTCGCGAAAAATAAAGTTTCCCAAATTTGAACATTTGGTATTGCCGTAGTTTTCGCCCCAAAAACTTGCGATCTTGATGAAAGATACCCAAATGTAAAAGTAACCATTTGCTGAAAACAACTTATAGACACCCTTATAACAGTACTCGTAATTCCTTTATTGATTTTAATTTCACATTTATTTGAATATTAAAAATTCATGGGGCCTCTTGGGATATACTTACTTAACTTCACCACAGATTCATCTATTTTTCAATTGAAAAGTTCCCCCAAATATAAAATATACATACGCTAATGAAGTGCTCCAATCAAGGACCCTGGATATTGTTCGCTACACGATGAAACCGATCCGTGATGTTGCTAAAACACCTTACTTAAAATGATTCACAATGGAATTCTGGATATTATAAGCCCGGCCCTGAAGGGGAATCGAAAACTCACAGCTCCCCTCGCCACCGCCCATGGACCCTCGGTTAACGTAGGAGGGACGCACGCTCAGCAGCTGCGGCGTTCTCCCCGCATCCATAGAATCGCGAGCCTTGATTGGATGGGGCGACACGCGTGGGGAGGGGAAGCCGCACGAGTCCGGAAGATGAGGGGGGGGGGCATGGTTGAGGCGCCCCCACGAGAGGAGTGCGCCGGGATGGGTTTCCGATTTTCTCGCTCACATCACGGCATTGAAAAGAAGGGGAGGGCATCGAAAACCACACCCCCGAAATGAGCAAAATAAAGATGACAGGAAATACTGCAGTCGGAATTAGTTTTATGAATCATTTACGAGGGCATGGCTGCCACAAAGAATGATCTTCCTTCATATGAATTACTGTAATTACTCGTACATATTTAAATGTAAAATACTCGCGAAATCCGGGAAAAATTGTGTATTCCTTTACCCCAGTATGCATTTAAAAACGCAAATCGGAAGAGAAACAGTTATCATACAAACGTACAGTAACCAACAGAGTACGAATTAAAATTGCATGAAATTTTAAATTCGCAATTACCACTTATTTTTACTACCACTGGTTGTCGAGGAAATTTGGTAAGTTGATTTCAGAGAGAATAAGATTGATTTTTCCGCTACAATCATAATTGTCAGGCAAATGCGAGGAATAAAGAAAAATGGATTGAACGAATGAGAATATTTATTTAGGTATCCATCAAATGAAAAATTCGAACCCTTTAACTTGAGTGACAGTGCTTTCAAATACGAAATATAAAACCGTGCTCATTTACCATTTTGAGTTTTTCTGAATGAATAGTGAGATTTAGTAGAGAAGAGCTATTTCCGAAATTGCGAGTACTAACTCTGCCATCGTCATCAAAGCATTTCCTTCATCGCTATCAAAGAAATAAATTCCTTCCAGATTAGTGAGATTTTTCCATTCGGACGCCTAGATGCTGGCCCTACCATCGTTATTAAAACTTCCTTTTTAGGGAACTACGGCAGAGAAAAGCCATTGAAGTGTTGGAATTCAGGAATCTCACAAGGCTATAATTTCGATATAAAATCTATCCAAAATATAGTCGTATCCCGACTATTGCTATGGTCCTTTCTCTTATGCGCAGTAGTTCTCTCGAGATCACGACAATATCCAACTCCCTAATTCTTAGAGGTATAAAATGGTCTCAGAGAGAAATCAATCTTCTTCTCTGAAGTACAATTCGAGCCAGCATCATCAACAGTTACGATGTGCCAGCTTGGATAACACGTAATTCATACTATGTTTTTAAATCATACACTATTAATAACAAAAATACTGCCAACTCTCTTTGCATGGTTTTAAGTTTCACTGTTGATGTTATATTATAGCCAATTATGGTATATTTTAAAGACAGATATTTTAAGATATTAAGTCTATTGTTAATAAGTTCAACAGATTCAGGCTTCAATTGGTGGAAGTTAGACATATTTAAATAAATAAAAGATCGTAGCACTTTTCCACAAGAATGTGTGTGGAAAAGTGCTACGATCCTTATTTATTTGAATCTATTGTTAATGGAAAAATTATGCTTTTTCATACTTCAGAGGCATATTAAACAGAAGTGGAATAATAATGGAGGCACAAAAAACACTGCCTTTGACGGGTATTAGTACTACAAATTGAGGTCTAACATTTTTTATGCCAACATGACTATGTCATGTTGGCATAAAGAAATGACAAGTCAAAAACCTGCGATTAAAAAAATGGGAAACAATATTAATTACTATTTCGTACAAAAGCTAGGAAATTACCTCAAAACGAAAAAGTTAAACATGTTTCCTCCATTATCTTCCAAAACAAAGTTATTTTGAAACCTACCCGTTTTCTTCCCTAGAACGGCCACTTTTGATGCTATTTCAAATGGCTGTAACTTATGAAATTTTTACTAGAAAATTCTACACATTTTGAGCGAAAATTTTCTAAACCACTATTAGAGCTCTGAACACAATTTTTTTAAAAGAAATAACCATGGTGGTGAACTCACACTTATCATAGGAGCTGGCATCAATTAGAATGTAAGCGCTCAAAATTTTTTCATACGTTTCCATTTCACGAAAAAGCCGAATATTTTGTGTCAGCCGGACTCCGATTGACCATAAGATGCCGAGATGAGAAGGGACAACTGGCAGTGAACGGGAGAGGGTGGGTTGGGAAGGGGAAGAGTGACGCGGATGGGCTGCGTCCTATATCCACGCGAGTTAAGGGTTCTGGATTCTTGGAAGAGACATCCGTCCACGGACTACAGTTTCTTCCCCTAGTGAAGTTGGAGGGAGACGCAAGGTCGCTTGAGATGAAACGGAGATCAGACGACGGCGAGGCAATGGGTGGCCACTAGGAAAGACGCAGTTTAGGAGGATGGATTGCAACATTTTAGATTGAGGGTATCGAGGGAGGTGACCGATAAATATCAACTAGATCGCAGCAGCAAAAGCAGACGCCAAACTTGAACCCCAAATCAATATTTTTATGGGAAATAGAAAAAGTTAGCAAATTGAATATTTACAAGTACATTTCATTAAAATCCTGAAACTTCTACCCCGTCGTGTACATAAAATTCAATTGAAATAATATTTCCAATGGAAGTTAACAGCAAACAAACCTGTCGTCGTACTCAGCCAATCAGACCCATAATCACGTAATCTCCAACTAAGCCATTTCAATCCATGTGAATTAGGGATGACTAGGAAGGACTGGGGCACATTTTGGAATAAAATTTTTGGTGAAAATATTAGCGGCTCAAATAAAAATTTTTGCGTTCCTTGGTTGCCTTGACCCTTCTAATTTCCATAGAAAATTCCTCGAGAAATTAGAATGGGTGAGTACTGTGGAATTAAGCATTTTCTGAACATGTGACATTTGTCCCAGTCCTCCCTAATTCCAGGAGAAATGGGACGGTAAAGTGGGAGGAATGGGACACAAATTTATACGTGCAAAAATGGTAAGAAAAAATAAATGATTAATACAAAATACGTAAATAATCGATATTGTAGTTATATATGATAATATTTATACGATTTACGATCAGTAGTAAATGTAAAAAAGGATATCACTCTTTCAGTGTCTTTAAACAAAATTGGAGTATTCAGTTTCAGAACAATATTTTTTTTCTCTATGAGACTAATGTCTTCTTTTTGAGGGAGGAAAATTAAATAAAATGGCTCCCCTTTTTCGCATGAATTTTGCATTATATCCATCATCATACTCATTACAAAAAACCTTTCCCTGTGTAGTACAAAAGAGGAAAACCATTCCACACATCAGATTACTTTGAAAAATTACACTGTCCTTGTCCTCGGAAGCAAATGCTTTCATTTCATGTCTTGATAATGCAGATTTTGATGATTTCTTTACTCTTGCTACCTCTCTCACACTTTTGGCTTCATCACAAACCATCTTCACAGCTTCCAGAATGGTTCAATTTGGCACTGGTACTATGTCTGGATTTTTTCACTATTACTTATTAGGCATAATTACCTAATACTAAAAATTAAAATGCCTTATAAAATAAAACTTAAAAAATAATAGTGATTGGAAGGAGTTGGACACTGTCCCATTACTCCCACATATCTGATGTCCCAGACCTCCCTAAAGGGCCATTTTGTATTTCACATGTATTATTAGGTATTAAAAACAACTAAATGTTATTAAAATCGTCAGTTATAAACCAAACGAACATGCATTTTCATAAGTCCTTCCAGCGAGAGAAAGTCATAATTAAAATAATAGAGATTTAAAGTTATAGCTAAAGCATCCCATGAAAATTTCCAAAATTGGTGTGAAAACCAATATCCTCTTTTTAACTAACAACGTGAGACAGGAAGCATTTTAGGAGGAAATGCAGCTATTCTCATGCATGTGAGAAAAGCAAGAGCTAAAAAACTTAAATCAAGAGAGAGAAATTTGAACTGTCTCTTACCTCCCACTGTCCCATTCCTCCTTTGTTTCCCCTACTCTAAAATTGATCTTGAACATGTATTTTCAAGTAAGCGCTGTCCATAAAGACTCATATGGTCACAGGAAAGCACAGAGATACTTCGTATGTTTCAGCAAAGAGGCAATTGGTCCCAACATCAATCTGGACAATAGTCGTTCAACTGACTATATAAACACGTGAGAAGTACATTGATGACATGATTTGTAGCGCTTTTATGTTGCAACTGACAATTTGCTTTTTACTGTATTTAGTCTTTCCTTGTTCGCAGCAAACAGTCAACAACACATGGAAATCATTAATGAATTTTTGTGTTTCGGAGAAAGAGTTGGAAGAATTAATGCTTCCGAGTGAAGTTCTCAGTGTCTTCATTTTCAAAACACGAGATTCGGACGGTTCTGCTGACGTGGTAAATGACTAATGCATGTATTGGTATTTTTTGTCGCTAAATTCGCGCTATCCGTCCTGTATTTAAGTTTTATTTAATGAGCCGCAAAAAAAAGTAAAAAGAAAATGACGTTTAAAGAAGGCACGGTACGGCCATAGAAGAAAGTACTTCCTCCGAAACCTTAAGATGAAACATACAAGAGGTTACATAAATATTGTACTTCCATCTAAATATCGCTAGTAAAACCGAATTGCTCCCTTAAAGCCTATTACGTAATTCCTTCCAGATGAAACAGTTTTTTTCCATCGAACCACCCTGTAGATTACCAATCAATAACCTTTTTAGCCAAAAAATGTACTATGTAGTCTTAAATTTAATATTTTGGTGCATGTGTTCGATACCCCGACGATAAAGACAGTTTAAAGTTAAAATTTCGTTCTTCAAGAAAATGAAAGGCTCTATGTACATTCCTTGAGAAAACTGCTGCAACGTAAGCTGCTAATTTTCCATTTTTAAATGTATTTTCGATTGAACTTGCTTTCTTGCCGAGAGGCAGAAATGCTGGTTTTTGTAAGAGGCCAACCCAAACGCAGGAAATTTTCTTCCACAGATATATTCAGCTTTTTTTGACAATATGAGTATAATTTCTTAATTACACAAAAGTTTAATAAATAACCATAAGTTAAGAAGATGTTCCGCTTCATGTCGCGATGCTGCGAACACATCACCACTACTACTAGTTAGGGCACACCACTCAACGGCTCGATAATGGCCCTATCTCTATTTCAATGACACTGACGAAGTTACTCCCGAAAGACGGCTCCTGTTTACGGGACAAATTTTAATTGCCATCACAGGACAAATCATCAATTATCACATACCGGTACCTTAAGCTTCTCATCTATACACTAAAAAGTGGACCAAGACTGTAAAAGAAATTATTGGGCATTTTAAAACCCTTATGGCCATATATACTGAATTAAATAAGACTTCTTTACTATAGCATTCTTTTTTTCAGAGGCTCACCAAAATAGCTCGGACTTCTATCCACTTACTCTTTCAAAAGAGTTATAAATTCCAATAACGTGAAAATAAGACTTAAATTTCGATTCGAGCGGAAACAAACGGAGACAACGGAAGTTTCCTTTGAAAAGCATTTTCAAACGAAAGTATTAAGATATCAAACAGATTTACTGGATATTCATGGGAGTCGGCGGCGTCGGGGATTAATGGCGCTGCGGCCAGCTTCGAGCACTGAGCCAATCAGGGCCGACGAGTAGCAATTAAGTTAAGAGAAGGTGCATAAATGAGTAAAATGAGAAACTTCATTTGGGTAAAATCATCGAGGCTCCTTACTCTCCGTATACGAGACGAGAACCTCTTCCCTTCAAAACATAATATGTTGTTTCGATTAAGCATTTTTTTTAAGTTTCTTGCAATTCTTAATACTTACCGTTTTTTAATCAGGGGGCAAACCCACATTCAAATGCCTCCAAAAATTAATATAAAAGAAATAAATTAATACTGAAGGCTCGAGCAAAATTTGGCACGAAACGCAGAATTTTTACTTGTCTGCTCAAAACAACTTATGGAATCTGTGTGCGCATATATCTGATTCGCTCACCACACGGGATTGACGATGAGATAGCAAGGAATACTGGGTACATACTGAAAACACCTGAAAGTGGCAGAATTTTCCCTATGAACTCTGCCGCCACCGTGGCCATCTCCGGAGGCTCTTTAAGCGCAAAATGAAGCCGGTGACTGCTAATGAAGCTGCATGCAGAAAATATGGAAACAATTTGACCTAATAAGGCACTGGACACGAACAGTGAGAAAAGAGTAAAAAAAAACAACAAAATAAATAGGTGAACACGTTTCCACACGTTTCGCCGTCCATTTCTACCATCATCATTAAAACTTTGCAGTCTCTGTCGCATAAAATAATTTAAAATAAACCTTCACGTTTCGTTATGCTAATGCGCTCCCAGATGAATGGACAAACAATGTATGTGCGTACGTATAAATTAAGGTACCAAGGTCGGCGTGCTAGAACTGATCCATCATACACTAAAAATGACTTTCAAGTTTCCACTTTCATGAAACACTAAAATCTTGAAACATAATTTTGATATGCTGAATCATTTTCTCGAAAATGATAAAATGTATCGAAATTAGAACACATTACATTATTTTATAAAAGTTGAAAATTGAAAATAATCCCGCATGACTGTGATCTTGAAGACCAAATTGAAGAATTAAAACCAAAACCGACTATTGACTAAGGCCGAAACCCAAAAGTTTTCTATTCAAACCTCTAAAATAAGATAATAGAAGAAGGTAAAATCAGATTATATAACACAGAACAGCAGTCATAAATATGCAGAGTTACGGTTTAAATTAGTTCGAGAGTCTGAGGATGTGTGTACAGTTTAACTTCTTCGCGCACGCGCAAATATATTCAGTGACTCACATCGATTACATTAAGATCTACTGAGGAAAATATCACATTGAATTAAATGAAATAATTGACTTCGAGAGACTGAAAGAATAAACAATATGCTAATACGGAACGGAGTATTTTTCCTCAGCAGCTTTATAAACATCTCGACCGGTTTCAGCGTCTTTGCGCCACAGGAATCTCCTCCGGAAAATCACGATCATACATTGAAACCGATCTAGTTGGATTTATAATATGCGTGCCCACATGAATATTTTTAAACACAAAAAGTCACGCAGCAATACTGTCACGGCTGAATATATCGCTAAATGTAGGAAATTAATTATTCACACCATTTCCTATGGACAGTGAAAACTAAAAATGAATCACATAAGCAGCTCATAAGGAACGTAAATCTAAGTGCTGCGGTCGATGCGGTGGAGCTACTCCATTATGTGATTGATGAACAAGACATTTTCCATTTGACATCTGTCTTATTGAAACCATAGTTTGGCTTGAAAATGTACTATAACGGTCATAAATAGCCTTCAAGAAAGCCAATATCAAGAGCAAATTTGCCATTTAATTCACTGCCAGTCCCAAAAGATTCTATAGCGAAGAAGACATCACTTTCTCACGTCCGTATTTATTTATTTTGCTCGCGAAGAATTACTTGTTTAAAACTTGCGCTATCATTTTTCTTCAAAGTATACACAGCGGACGTTTTTCAATATTTTTCTGTATCACAAAAATACATCAGAGAAATAATGAAGAAATTGTTTCAAATCGGGAAGGGAAAAGTTGACAAGCCTCTTCTTCATACACTCCGAAAATTTCAATATGATAGAGTTAATTGTAAACGAGTAATTTAACGCTAAAAAAAGACAAGTTGCGCGGGGATTATGTATCCCATTAGTTACCATCCGGAAGGATTCCCGGAAAAGAAATCCTGATAATGAACCTTTACCGGATTAGTATTTATTCCAGCGGGACTAAAAATTGCAAAAATGACTGACCAACATGCGCCCTGACGATTAATTCAAACTTCTGCACATGTTTCTAATGAATTCTCGTGAACTTGCGAACGGCTTCCTTCACAAAACAACTTTCAAGTTTGGCTCTAAATGCGGAAGGAAATGGGTTAAAAATATATGATTGTTTTGAAGGATGAGCTACGGTATGACATCTAGTAACCCCTCCGAGTATCTCTACAAGTAGTGTAGGGAATGGGCACAAGATAGCATTTCTAGAACACTAAAACTTCGTGCACGCGCCATCATTGAATGAGGAAAATTAACGCTATCCCCATTCATTTAAATGACATACCTTTGTTTCCGACAGGTAATATTCCTCTATTCATATCCACGATTACAACCGCGACTATATCTCACGCTAGGAGACTTTAGACGGAAAACAAGCTTCTATAGAAAAGAGGGAGCGAACAAAGAGCATCAGGAAAGGAATCTTCTAGGTTTGTAAGCAATGAAAACGCATTCAGAAGAAAAGATTGTTACAAGTTTCAATGAAAACAGAGGATCCGCCACTTTGATATTTAGTCACATGCTGGCGAATTCAAAGATAACAGAGGTAAACAGACTACGAATTCGCGGTCAGTCCTCCGACGCATTAACATTTATTCACTTTTACTTTTAATTATGATAAGTTACGAGGACTGTAAATTAATTAGTAGTGACTATCTCCACCATAAATACGGTGAAAAAAGGTTTGATGAACGCCCTATAATAAACATCGATATTTTTGATAATGTTTACGGTAGCGATAACAATTAATTTCATCACAAGATTTTGACACGCTTTTACAGCTATTTTCTCAGAAAGACGCATTCACAATAAAATCCTGTGGATAGGAGTAGCTGTCAAAGGCGCAGGGAGACAAAATTTAAAGAAAGAGGTTTAGCTATACCAAAATTTCTCAATTTAATCTCTTCAATCAGCATGGGTAGGATGATCTCATGAGAAATTACTGTTAACCTTCCCAAATGGCTGCGATCAAAAGTAAAAATAAATAAAAGTAAAGCATGAGGTGCCCGTGGAATGTTTTACAACTCACCATGAGGCATGTTAATTTAAAAAATTATCCCATTCAACATATCCGCGATCTAACAGTATCCAAACAGCTATTTTCTACATACTTTCTCAAGAAAATGGCTACCATGACACAAATAAACCAACTGGGAAAAACAAAGAAGGTCAACTAGCCTACGGTTCGGAATATGCGCACATTGTTCGCTGATGATACTCTTGGAAACTAACTTAAACTGGCGTCCACACTAACAATTTATTCCCGAAAAATTTTCAACAATACGACGTTATTATCAAACAGGTCACACAGCCTTTAAGGTTTGGTATTTGGAGGAGCCGACCGACCAGCCCACATGGAGGGTGCTGAAAGTGCCCTCCTCAAAGCCCGCGAGCATTTTCTGAATTCGCCATCGCCGAGATTTGAACCCGGATCCGCAGGGAGGAAAGCCAACACTCTAACCATCACACTGCCTCGATCCCCACAGCCTTGAAAGTTAAGTTACATTTGCCGGGTAATGCATAAAAAATAATACTGGAGGATTCAAGCTGGAAACTGATTCGTTACCACGTTAAAATTTACTTTTAATTAATACATGAAATGAATGCGGAAAGAGAATTCTCATATTTTATTCCGTGGTTCCCAAATGCAGAGCCACAAACGTGAAACACTATTCCTGGTCCATCCGAATGCAATCTAAAACAGCCGACACAAGGTCCCTCAAAAGCGGAGATCGACCGGGCCCCACGGTGGCGGCTCATCCAGAGAAGCGAAACAGCCGTCGACGGACGCACTGGCCCGCATTCTGGAGAGCGATCGCCGCGCTCCCAGCGGCTCGATCGATAAAGACGCCTCCCGTGGCGGGACGCATGGCGGCCGATGCGAGCACACCGAGTGAAAGCGGCCGGGGACACTTTCTCGGCCGACCCACTCCAAACAGCAAGCCTCCGGCCGAGCGAAAACAACACGCGACGATCCCACGGCAAAGGCGGAGACGACTGTGTGGACAGATATCGGACATAAACCACGCTACGATGTTGGTGCGGAGGCTTCCACGGTGTTGCGTTTTCAATGAAAGCCCCTTCTTGGGTTTACCACCGTGTTCGTAGTTCCTGATGGCAACAGTTTCGAAAATGTTGTCATTAAAAACAACAAGCACGGTGGGAAACCCTAGAAAATGCTGTCATTCACCACGCTACGATGCATCGCGTTGGTTGGTTTGTTAGCTCTTGGCCCCTTAAATGGGAACAAATACTTTTATCCTAAAAAAATAATCAAGTCACATCCACAGTTTAAGAAATTTTTGATTAAATTTATTACACACATTTACAAGACAATGCCATCTTATGATATAAAAAAGTTATAATTGTGGTTCTGTCATGTTTGGCAATACGGGCGGGCCCGCAAAAGGGGGGGGGCGCCCCTTGCGCCCCCATCTGTATCCGCAACTGCCACGCAATAGAAGTCGACGTAACCAGGACTACCCCTGGGCCTCTTGCATAGAAAAAACATTTCTGAGTAACAAGTGACCTAAGAGGGGGTATCAAAAGGACTTAGATGATCCAGAATTATCTATATAATTAGAGAGTTAAAAAATAATTCCTAAATGCTGTTGAGTACGACTGATAACTTTGAAATAGATCCTTGTAAACAGGAGACGTAGGTGCAACTCTCTTCAAATATATTTACAACGTTCTCGGGCGTTAATTACATACACTTGAATCCCACGTAAAAAGGACAAAAAAGGGTGCAGCAATGAAGTTGCAATGGAGAGCTTAATTTCATATAGTAATGTATTTTTGGGAGTTGAGAACGAAC
Organism: Ischnura elegans; assembly: GCF_921293095.1. Lineage (NCBI taxonomy): Eukaryota > Metazoa > Arthropoda > Insecta > Odonata > Coenagrionidae > Ischnura > Ischnura elegans. The sequence continues at coordinate 42,189,227 of NC_060259.1, forward strand.
CAGAGGTTTGACAAGCAAATTTCAGACAGCGCGCTATCACCTTTTTCATGAGAATGCCGAAAATTTCGATTTTTTTTCTCAGTATATCGACAAGTTAACACATCCAGGAGACTCTTGATGAGTCGATACTTGCAAAAAGATAAAATAAAAATTGCTTGAAGCTAACACTTGTGCTAGAAATTATACACACGTTATACTTCCTCGAAAATTTGGATAAATCTATCTTTTTTTAATGAAATGATTAGCCTATAACAGCTGTGTTTAAGTCAAGAGAATCCTAAATTATCAAATAAATTATCCCACCTTTCAGAAAAAGTACCCAGTCTTACTCCAAATGCTTTTATTTTCGCCCTTCCCGCAATACATTTCTGCGTATTTCAGTTAGAGCCATTTTGAGAAAATGCTTTGAGAATTAGCGAATAATTTGTTTTCCCCGAGCTTTAGATCTTACAGCTTCCTGCCTCCTATTTAACATGGAAAAGACTTTCTTTCTTGAAAGCCTAGAGGTTTACGTGATTGCGAGAGGAAGACGTAAATACTGGGGTCATGACCCCAGTGACCCCCCACCCATGTTAATGCCACTGCAAGGGTCGCACAGAAGGGGGCCGCCCAATAATCTGCGATGGGCAAAGAGGGGGAAGAGTAGTAAAGTAACGTACCTGTTACAATGCGCTAGTTCAAGACTCATTTGAAACTTATCAACATCTTATCGGATTTACCACAGAGCATAATGTGAAAAAGGGCGCGTCGTAGATACTCCTAAGCTACTTTTTTAAAAACCCTCAGAAATCGAGATTATATGTATTTTTGATATTCAAATTGCGAGATTCATCTTACCTTCCGCAGAAGGTTGAAATTATAAAGCTTGCCAGCGAAGCAGTAGAGGGGGGAAAATTACCGAAAACGGTATGGGATTCAACGCACGAGCCCTTGATAGTCACAGCCCTGCATAGTGAGAGTTTGAGAAAATACATTAAGTCATCACTGGTAACGCCTCTTTCGAAGGGTGAATAGGATAGTCCAACCAACTTTCCAGAATATCAGTTGAAACCTATAATGCTAAAGAGGTATTTGGGATAAAGATGATCCATGATTTCAATACATATTAACACGGAGGAATTATAAAAAAATATGCTATTGAGTATGACTGATCACGATACAATGGTTCCTCGTAAACAGAAGACATTGCTACAACGCTCTTCGCATGCGAAACGCTCTCTGGCGTTAATCCCGTAAACTTGAATCGCACGTAAACAGGACTAGCTCTTGGAATTTTGCATAGAAACACATATTCGGGCAACAGATGAACTAAGAGATGGTGAGCCAATAGAAGGGCTACATATTATCCAGAATTTATAAACATAATTGGATAGTAAGTACAAAGATACGCATGCGGTCTCTGTGGACTACGCCATAGGCGTGTAAATTTCACACATTCCGTTTAGGGGTGCGTTACTTTCCTGCCTACTTACACGCCTAGGATTTTTGAAGATGCTCAAAGGCTTCGTTTGCTCCAGATTTAAACCCAAGCCTTTCCGCTAGAAGCCAAACGCCCACTAAGCTAATACGATCCTCCACGCCATTACAATGAACGTAAATTTCTTTGCGGATATAGCAAAGAAAACTAACGGCAAATTCAGGCATATTTACCCTTTAACGTCAGGTGTGCCGAATTGGGCACGTACCTCCAGAATCATTATGTCTCCGTAGCCTGGCAAGTTATTCCACTATAGCCCATTGTGACGTTTTCGGCACGTTCTGATCTGCCAACAGTAATAAGTGTTGCCACCAGTCAAGGAACGGTAAAACTCTGACTTCAATAGGAAAAAGTCGAAGCGAACCACATTGAAGATCGTCCACTTGCTGTGTTTTTATTTTAGTTTTTGGCTTTCATGGGTAAGTTTAATTGTTTCAAAAATTTATTTCGTACTCCTTATGCGGTTTTCTAAAATGTAATATGTAATCGTGAAATGCTTATGTTTAAGATTTGAAATCTAAGCAAGAATAAGTGTGTGACGAATTCGTCCCTCTCGACTCGTGCGGCAACACAGTAGTGTAACCCCATAAATCACTACCCAAACCTGATGTCTAATATTTCATAAATATACTTCTTGATGTCGTCGTATTTATGTAAGTGAGAGTAAAGCGTAGTTATAAGTCTAAAATCTAACATTTATACATGGCATTATAAGATATTTTTTACCCTATTGGCATTTCAGAAAATGAATTTCGTTACTTTTTATCGAAAGAGGAGGAGGGATGTTGATCAAAATGTGATTGTGCCACCAGAAGATAGTGATGATCCTCTTGCTGGTGAAAGTTCGAGTGATGAATATGTAGAATACAGTGGCGCAGCGAGGGGGAGTTTTGGGGGTTAAAACCCCCCAAGATCTCAGAGAAATTTTTAAGTTTAATCCCTTTTACTTAATTGGATTGATATTAATAGTAGAATAGTGTAAAAATTAATAAAATATCCCTCAGAAAGCCGTAAAACTCACTATTTTGAACCATTTATCTTAAAATTTCGCAATTTATTAACCTCGCACCTACCGCTTATCCTGGTGGGTTTTCCACACCCCCAAACACCCCCGGTATTAGTTGCACCTAAACCCCCCCAGCCTTAATTCCTGTGTGCGCCCCTGGTAGAATCAGTCACCGGATTACTCCGAGAGTGCTTCAGACAGACAACACCAGAACTTCTCCATGTCTAGTCTCTTGGCAGAAAGGGAAAAATCGGTTGCCAGTCTGGATGGATACTCGCGATGCTGAGAATCCAAAAGCTCTAGAACTTGAAGGGCAGGTTGCCTACCTTCCGGTAAAGCCAAACTGTGACGGGAATGCCCAATGTACTGAATTTGGCACACACCTTAATTTTTATCAATTTTGAGAAAAAAGGTTTTAAAAATGCGCACCCATAAGCCACCTCAATAGGCGTGTGGCGGGGGTTGTTAAGATACCAACCGGTAATGAATAAGAAGAAAATGAAATTACGCCAGGCGTTTATTAAAGTCCTTTATTGTTCGTGAGAAAAAGGAATCCGTTCGGCAAAATATCTCTCTCCAGTTACCGCTTCTATCGGACCTGTTAATATAGTGGGGCTCCAATTTTATGTTCTCCATGTCGCTCTTAAAGATATCTATTCTCAATTGCTCAAGCAATCGAAGCCTAGCGCGCAGCCTCAGAGTCTCTGGCGGCTCCCAGTCTAATACGTTCAACTAATTTGTAACGCTTTCTGTACGCCCGTAGCAGTTTTTGACGAATTGCGCGGCTTTCCTTTGTATTTTTTTAAGTTCACCGAATAAGTCGTTCTGCCGGATCTCAGATGCTCGCTGCATGTTCAGGGTCCAGCCGGACGAGCGCAAATAAATAATTACATCCCGAGGTATCACAACGGACAAAAGAAAAAAAGCTTCGGTGAACGCCACAGTAAGCTTTATCGTAACGACCTAGCTAATACGCTGCGCAATACCTCCATTTATCCATAGCAGAAAAACTCGACAGTATCTCGTTAGAATTTACTTCCTCCACTGAGGTTTCACCCCTGGAATCCGGATAATCCTTGCGATTCGGTGTCTCACGGACTCAAAACAAAACTCTTAACTTAGTAACCAAGCTCTGAGCGTAGAAAGGTCAGTGCAGGACTCCAACCAAAGGCCGCCCCGGCATACGAAGTCTTTGTTCCGCCGCCACCGATATATTATCCCCTTCTCCCTTAAAGTTAGGCTTAACCTGCGAAATTCTGTGCCCGATTCAATTTTACCTTAAGCGCAACAAGTCAGAACATCCCTTTTTCTGCTGAATTTATATTTCGTCTCAAATTTACTATTTTTTTCCTGCGCTACATGGCTGACTTTCCTCTATAACCAACTCAATTTTTATTTTACCTTTCCTCAAAACCTTCCATTCATGTACTTCTAGCTCTTCCATCCAATTCCTATTTCCTTTGCGATCTCATTCCGAAGCACTAGATATTCTGCTTATCAACTCCTTTCGAAGCACAAGGCTTTTTATATTGTCTGGGCAAAGATCATTTATAGTTTACTTTACAGATTAGTTTTCACTTATTACCCAAGCAGTTTTCTGTCTCAATCTTTGATGATTTTACTTTTTACCGATTTCTCTTTGTTTTCACAACTTAATTATAGATTTATCATTCAAGTACATTGTTTTAACCGCCACACTACATTTCCTCAAAAAGTATATAATCCTTTCCTCATTCTTCCTCCATCCTTCTTGAATTCTCATACCCACTTAATCTCGAATTCACTCCCATACTCTTTATTGACCCCGCCCGTACGTATATATACTTGTAACCCTCCAATACACATTAACGCTTCTAAAAGCACGCACGTACACTTTTCACGAAGACGCAAATTCGCACCACAATTAACATGCGAAAACTCATAAACAAGCAAAGAATACCAAGATCTCACTCACACAAATTCCTTGGCGTCATCTTAGACAATAAATTAACTTTCCAGCAACACCTAAAATATTGCAACATTAAAGCAATGATTGCAAGAAAAGCAATTCTCGCTCTGTCTCCCCGTACTTCATCGTCCTCGCATAGATCCAGGGTAAAAATTACATGGTTCAATAGTCAGACCCACCCTCTTATATGGCTACTAAATTTTCGCCAATAATAGAACCATCCGTAAAAACTGGAATTATTAGGGAAGCGCGAGTAGTACTTTTTCATCTCGAGTCGAGCATCGAGTCGAGTTGAAAACAACTCGCGAGTATCGCGTCGAGTATGGCAAATCCTGAAGCAGGCAATACAACAATGCATGTTCCATCATATTCTCATTTTTCCAATACCCTTGTTAATTTTCTATTCCGAATGTTTAGCTTGATCTTAAAATTTTGTCAAAATTAGGTGACGAATGAAAATTAATGTGGCTTAAACAGTTCCATAAGCACAATTGAAATGAATATACCTCTAAAAATATGTCGTAAATTTAATTAATGCATGTGTCCAAACTGCTCAGAAGAGCCCTCAGTAAAGGCATTAGTACAATTGTAATAGAGATTATATACGTAAATGAATCATGTAATATTTGATCCTTTCAACTTCACACGAAGAAAAACTTATTGTTCTATATGCTAAGGCAGCAGGTTTCGTCGTCTCCATGTTACAGTACTACTGCGTGCAGAAAATTGTCTTTCGCAACTCACTTGTGTGGCTTGACAAGTACTTTCTTGCCCAAGTTGCAAGATTTGGGAACCTTGGGAATTTATATTAAAAGTATTATCAGCGATTTTTATGGATCTTGAATCACCATGGAATTTAACTAAACGAAGCAAACGAACTATAGAACTTTTGTTGACAAAAAATATTTACGCAATATTCAAAAAGGCTAAAAGTATGCCACATGTGACGTCAAATACCGGGAAAACCGGCACTGTCCGCTTTAACGTACAAGTTGCACTTTTTCTATAGAAATCCTAACAATTTTTACGCATTCTCTCAGAATTTGAGTAAAGAAAAGATGGTAGGGTATAAAAGTATCGCATAAGAAAGTATGCGCTATGCAGCGGTCCACTGCGATTGACTGCCACGCATACAAAAGCTGAAACTCCTAGGTTAAGGCATTATAACGAACTATCGAAATTAAAATTATTATCACATTATTTGCATGATAGCGCCTCCTGACCACCGATTTCTGGACCTACTGGCCTCGACAGCTCTGTAACCGACACTTCTCGACTCGGCATTCGTAATACTACTTGAAGCACTCGAGTCGAGTACCAACTAGTCGACTGGACTCGAATTTTCGAGTACTCGCACATTCCTAAACAAATCCCTCTGTGTCCCATTAAACCTTCCCAAACTAATACCATGCAAGATGTCCTTTCCACCAGGGGTGCAGCTATGAATTAAGGCTGGGGGGTTTAGTTGCAACTAATACCGCGGTGTGTGGGGGTATGGAATACCCACCAGGATAAGCGGTATATCTGAGATTAATAAATTGCGGAATTTTAAGATAAATGGTTCCAAATGCTGAGTTTTACGGCTGAGGGATATTTTATTAATCCTTACACTTTTCTATTAGAACTATCAATCCAATTAAGTAAAATGGATAAAACTTAAAAATTTCTCAGAGCTCTGGGGGGGAGGGGATTTATCCCCCAAAACCCACCCTCGCTGCGCCACCGATTTCAACTCACGGTCTCCCTAGTGCTAGTCAATTCATCACACAGCTAGTTAATAATTTTAAGTCCAGGTTCGGGGCAAATAAAAACTCATTACTTACAAACATTTGGAAGAGTTCATAGTCTCTGTATGAAGGCGCATCACTCTCGCTCGACTTCTCTTATTTATTTGCATATAACTACTTTGAAACATAAGCTTTGTCTCTAAATTTTCAGGGCATATAGAGGAGAACCTAATTACAATGCACCTGTATCTCAAATTAAAAACTTTATCGTAATCCATTCTCGAATTATTATATACCAAAGGATTTTTAGGACTAACGCCACCAGAATATAATAAAAACGACCAGTGGAGAAGGAATGATGATTTCTATCAATGCCAGCCAGGTTCAAATCCTGAGAAAGGCTACAAAAATTTGACGATCATTAATCATACCATTAATATCCTAAAATGCTACTAAAACGCAATGCAATAACACGTATTATGCACTTGGTTGCAAATACACTTCACATCTCGCATGACGACACGCAGGCTAATTCAGAAGACATGTTTTGCTATGACACAGAGAATACTTTTGAGGAGCTGCAATTTGACCGGGCTGGCTAATAAGAGGCATCATTTTTATAACAATTATATACTTAATTGAAACATTCAAGGGCAGTATAACTTCTTCATACCTCAATTCACTTCTGACAAACATGTGGAACACTTCGTATAACGCCAGCACGTCCGTCACCTTTGATGACATGGAAGGACCAGCCTGCTCAACAGATCATTTTTCCAGTTCGTAACGCTTTCCTTCAAGTGATTCCTAAATTTTAGTGAAATTATTGAAGCCACGCTATCGAGTGACTTCGGCGGATGTTCAAGGCATCAGACTGGTGGCAGGGAGGGGGTGGGCTACGGGGCATAATGCCCTTTCATTAAGGTCTCATTTAACAATACATAATTAAATGGCTTCAGAAAAGTTTCTTTATTCACTGATTCAAACTTAAGAGTGGATTTTTTTCTATATATTCTATAAAATTTAAACTAATTGAATACCATTTTATTTAAAATAAACTCCACAGCCCCTGGACCCTTCCTATCTCAACCTAGACCAAGCTTATACCGGGAAAATACAAAGGATTCTGGCTACGCCCCCATGCAAGAGATCACCTCGACTACAGTATCACTTCAATAATTAATTTCATAAAAATTTACCTTCGTGTTTCATAAACATTTTTGGGAGCTTGAACCAGCTAACTTCACATCAGAACGGTAAAAAATGCATTTGAACACGATCGTCGCCATATACCAAACTTCTCTGATTAATGTTCACCTGTCAGGGGCGTATGCAAGAAGGGATAGGGGAATATCCTTTCCCGCCAAGCAAGAAAAGTTTTTAGCGTTTGAGCTGCCTACTGCCCGCCGCTTAGAGCTATCGTATTATTTCCCATCTGTCCTCGAGTTCTACAGTACATCCTTAATATTTTTAATTTCACATGTATTGTAAATACAAAATATCATCGGGTATCCTAATTTAAAATTAAATTCATCTAACCTTACACTGATCTTGATCCCCCAAGGATACAAACTATGTCCTTTACTGGCTATCAGTAACAGATATCTCTAGCGCCAATGACGCATGGATATCTTTTCCTATTTTTTACACCTCTTTCAAACGCTCTATGAACCTCGATAATATGAATCCCAAAATAAAGCGCATCCAAGCCAAGTAAGCGCACCGTCATATAAATCATTGAATTGCATAGCGTAGAATATTTAACGTTGGGGACAGGAATGGTACGATGACAGGTAAGATCTTAAATTACTATCTACTTGTAAGACCGTCGCAGCGTGCTGGCTTCCCATTCTGAGGCCCCGAGTTCAAATCTTGGCGGAAGTTTTCAATAGGAACCCGGTCTCTACTTGAATGCTGAACGGAGGGCAACTGTAGCCCAGCACTCGATTCATCGGAAGCACGTTAAGGAGGCTGGTCCTAAATTCGACGTACTTGCCGCTTCCACGAAAATTATTTAAAGTATACTGTTTTAATATGGTAGTTTCCTTCATCAAAGAAAACGAAAGGCATTGATTGCGATTCGATACCCACCACTAGTGTATTCATCATATATAAATTATTTGATTTTAGAAATACCGGTTTAGACGAATGGCAATGGTCAATTTTATCCTCATTTGAAAAAGGGAAGATTGGCGCCCATGCGATGCCACTCCACGTGACGTCACAGGGACCTAGTTTCTATACGAGTAGATAGGAGTTTTACATCGTCTGAGATTACCAATGCATGCATGAGGCACAGAGCTCAGGGAAACATATCTTAATAATCACCTACTGAAACTGACTAAGGTCGGAAAGATTTCTTCGTTTGATAAGGTATTAATAATCCTTATTTAAGCCAAGCGCTACCAGCTAGCAGGGTACTCGGCTACCTGCTAGCATCCTGCGTCGTATCAGCGCTCAGAGCCTCCCCCCAAGGTCACCTCACTTGCGGCAGCGGGAACCAGAACGACGTCACACGGAGTTTTCCCGGCATTCATACTTACTCGTCGCGTTTTCGCGCGCTTGAAAATTAGTCATTTAAAAATCTATAAGCGTGAAATACTCCAGGAGTAATAATCTTTCCATTTAGGCAATAAAAAAATAATAGGAAACCACCCTATTGTTCCTTGTAAACTGACGGCCACAAAAATAGGCTTAAAATTTACATTTTCGGAAAATTGCATTAGAGATTCGGCATTTTTAGTTTCCTGGAGCCATACGAAAATAATACAGCCATAAGAAAAAAGTTAGTTCACGTAAGAATATGTACGTCATTTTGACAAAAACTGATACAATGTCCGTAAGGTATTAAGAATCAAGATAAAAGTAAACTAAACGACTAGTCACCGGACAAATTCTTGAGTAATTAAAAAATTAATGCTGTAATTTAAGTCAAATTATGTGAATTACATGATAATAGTAGGAAAAAATAGCTTTAAAAATGTTAACAAAACTTATGGGGATTGAATTATCCACATTCTTTGTCAATTAATTTTCATTTTTCACCTCGCCTCGAAGAAGATCTTCAAGGTCACCCAATACTTGTCATAATATTTAACGATAAGTATTTTTCCGAATCGCGAGTCGCTAACTTACCTCCTAAATGAATCAAAAGGATTTTGGCGGCGATAAATTAAGCAACTTAAAAGAAGGCCAAACTAACGCCAAAGCAGGATCTCTATCCACCCTTCCTCCTCTAAACAGCGCAAACGACCTCAGCTGTCCGTCACCTTTTCCAAATACCATCTCGAATTTTTCTTTCCCTGCAGAAGACGCACAATGTGGGACCGAAAAAGCACGAAATTCTCAACACAAATTTTAGCTGCGGCAGAAAATTGTGCAAGCAAATGAGGCGTTCATGAATGGGAAAGATCTGATGAGAGAATTGTTATGCAAGAGTTTAAAGAGGAGTTTAATGATGAGTTTGTTCGGGAGTGTAGCGCTTTACGGTGAGGAAACGTGGATGCTGTGGAATAAGGCAGAGTAAAGACAAGAGGCTTTTGGGTTGTGGGTGTGGATAAGAATGGAGAACGTGAACGGAACGGAGAGGAAAAGGAATGACGAAGTGCTAGACATGGTTGGCATCTAGGAGAGGCAAGGAAACTTCTAAAGGAGATACTAAGGAGACAAACCGTATGGATGGATCGAGTGCTAAACAAAGGGGGAACACTACAAACCGTGCTAGAGGGAAGAAAGTGCTAAGCAAGCTGGGAAGGGCGTACAAGAGCATAGGATTTGGAGAAATAATAAAAGGGAGTAGACCCTAATGTGAATTCAAAAGAGGAGTACAACTTGGGAGAGGAGACAGGCCAGGGTAACTCGCAAATTGTTACATGTAAACCTACCGTAACTGGTACAATACTAAAAAACTTCTCACACCAATGAAAAACACTGTCTGACATAGAGCTACGAATAACTAACTGTAACGCCATTTAGTTAGACAACACGGCATTTTTGGAACCTATTCCTCACCCTTGTAATTAATCAGCAAGCGAATTGGTTCAAGCATCCATGAAATCTCATTGCGTTTCCGTTGCTCCTGCTATGTCAACAGTGCTTCGTGGTGGACCTAGGATGCGCTCTGGCCGGATAGCTTTTTTTGGCCAGCCAAGGGTCACAAGTCACAAACGCGTACGTCAACCTATCAGCGCATGAAATTACAAGCATTCGCACAGACGCATAGTGCCAATATTTTGCCACTCAACGGCAATACCTGATGGCGGAAAAAAAGAAGAACTCGAATTTTACGTGCAACAGCAGCCACGCTAACCCCTCCGAGTATATATACATAGGAATGCTTAAGATGCTGCGCAGTAGCCTAAAACCGAGGCCAACTTTTAAACCTCAACCTCAGTATCATTATGGAAAATAGAAAAAGTAAACAACTGAAACACTTGTACCACATAAAAATCACTATACTCTCTCTTCTTCGTGAGTATTCAATTCAATGAAAACCGAATTTCCAATCCACATAGACAACAAGAAAACAAACTGCTGGGATTTTCGGTCAATTAGACCCGTTCAATGATCTCGAATTTTTTACATTTCAATCTTGGACTCATTCGCAGAAGCTGATATCGCTTTTGTACTTTTTTCTGAGGCTGACGCAGCTAAAGGAAAAAATACTTTTCTAGTCATTTCGATAGGGCTCAGGCAGTTTCACCGTCGCGCGGAGAAGAATACTAAATTTTTCTCGCGTTGACCCAATGGGCTCATATGCAGCTCTCAGGACCAGGGGCGCAGCGAGGGGGGGGGGTTTGGAGGATGAAACCCCCCCCCTCAGAGCTCAGAGAATTTTTAAGTTTAATCCATTTCACTTCATTGGGTAGTATTACCTATAGAATAGTGTTAGGATTAATCAAATATCCCTCTTAAAGCCGTAAAACTCGGCATTTGAACCATTAATCTCGGAAATTTTCTGGAGGAGGGCACACGCTCCTTCCGCTAACCCTGGCGGGTATGCAATACCCCCAAATTCCTAAGTATTATTTGTGCCTAAAACCCCCCTAGCCTTAATGCCTAGCTGGGCGCCTGCTCAGGACACCCATACTTCTATCAGGTTTTCGGAAAATAAATACGGACCTCAAACTCGCGGCTGAGTCAGAACAAAACTTCCACTTCGCCCGAAAGGGAACACTCACAGCGGGTGTTGAGCGGACTCCCATGACAACACCCGCCCATTTTTTGGGGCACATCTGCCGTCTAAAACGGGTCTCCTGCTCTTGGCGCGCCGACTTGGAGCTTCAGATAGTCGCGCGGCGAATCCGGAATCGCGCGCTTTGCTGCCCTCTACCGCTTAAAACCTGAACCACTTATGCCGGAGTCACGAACTTTCCGAAAGCTTGAAAGCGACGCTCACGTTCTCAAAAGGTTAAGGGTCGGGCACCTCGTCCAACCACATAGAAATAACGGACAATATCCACTTTGACCAAAGTGGCCAACCGCTAGCCTCAATAATCCATCAAAATGGACAAAATATCAAGGACTGCCAGAATGAACTAAGCTGCACACATTCGACTACAGCTGAGAGGAAGGATGTATCCGCGGGATTTATCACGTCGTTGAGCAGAGTTGATGTAGCTGATGGATGAGAAAGCTAGATTGTTTCACGCCTAAAAAAATTGAGAAAACTGAATATAAATTTATGAACTTCAGAGATGAATTAATTCGCGTATCATTTCTCTCATTCCACTTAATTATAATATTGACACGCGGAAGGGACATTTGCTCAGAGAGGATTTTGGCAAAAGCTATACATGACAGAATCTGGCAAGTAACTAACAGGTTAACAATTTCAAGCAATTCAAACGGCAGAAGTAAACTAAGTGCTGGTGATATTAATTTTATGCGCCAGTAATAATTCGGCATCTTCCTGCTTCAAATGGGTTGAGGATCAAATCATAACACCATATACCTGTATGAGAGACAGAATCGGCGAAACGAGAGATATCTCGCCAAGATAATGATTAAAAATCCATTCGAACTCATGTGCGATGTAAGAGTGATACGAACTTCGTTGAGCACGAAGTTCGTCTTTGTGTGTCAATCACTTAGCGTGACGCTACGTCAACGTACCATTTGTCATTCTCCCTGCCTTCCCTCCAACTCCTCTCCCTCATTCTTATCCATATCTGTTGCCCAAGCAGCACCTACCACACGAGCCTAAGGCGGCAGGCAAGGTGCATTTTACGTGGGTGCATTTTTTGCCGCTTGTGTTGCCGGAAGTATTTTATTGATTCCTGCTATTGACCTGGACCGGAATGTGGCCAATTAAACGATAAATTAGGCAGGTCTAATGGTCAGGATAAATGACTATGACGGTCTTTATCGGAAAAGTGCTCACTTCTCCACCCTGCAATGACTAATCATTCACATGGTCCTGATGTGAGCTTCAGCGCCGTACCGACAGTAGATAATGCAGAGGCGAATTACGGAGGGAAGGGGGCGGCTGCTCCTCCCGGAATTACTAGAAAATTTAAAAAAACGGGTACCTCTAAGGTGCCTCTCCAATGTAAGTTTTTATTTCACCAGCTTTACAAACAATTTTCAAAAATAACTGATAAATGTCTGAAAGCCGTTTGCATCAGACCTCACACGCATCATTGCTGTGAGGTTTTGCATACCACAAAGGAGCCGCAGTAAGTAATGAACCCCAAATAACGAAAAAAGACCTTAATCCGTCCATGACAGAAAGAGAATTCGGCCTGCATTGTCAGCTCTCTGCAACTCGCGCGCAGGAGGGAAAAATTGTTGAATCGGGTAGATATTATCCTCGAAGTAGATTCGCGCTAAAAGTGACTTCTCTATAACAAGAGACCGAGGCCAGAATTGTAAATCCCAACTTAAGTTTTATAATGTGAGATGGAAAAAACAACCAAATACTAAGAAATACATTTGCTAAAATCCTGATACTTACCCGGTTTTTCGGAGAATTACTTTAGACGGATTAAATTTTTCAATCAGATCCATCGGGTATGTCGGATTTTGCCATTGTAATCGTAGCCCATTCGACACCAGCCGATTATGCCACCTATATATGCTTACTCTGAGGTAATAGTACTGATAATTGCCATCAACGCCCACAGATATCCCCTTCCACGCTGAGCAGAGAAGCCTAATTCCCATCCGCCAAGTGATTGGAAAAGGCCTACGGCGACGAAATAGAAGACGAAGGAGAATTAGAGAGCTTTTCGTGTTGGTTCCAAGAGTTCTTACGAGCGGAGCGCTCCCAATAAATTTATCCTATTGCATGAATGATGATGACGCCATTTTTTTCCATCTTCTCATTCGCTCCTCTACAGTCTACGGTAATAAATTTTGTGCGATAATTTATCAGTATTTTTGTACGTGATAGACCGAAGTGAAATTTCCATAGATCGCCATAATCACCCACTTTAGACTAAAGCGCTATTTGATTTTTAAGTCAGTAGAAGCATTAAACGCCGGAAGTATAACCGTGACTTAAAAATGTAGTTTTTCCTCTGTCAATTTAGTAAAATTGTGTGGAAACATTGTCCGACATTTTAAACAATCCGTTCAAAAATAATGGTGACACGATTATGTTTGGACCCACCGTCAATTTGGATGAAATCTTGATGATTTTGAACTCTTTCCCATCTTACTATATCCGTTTGTTTGGGTTATCTAGGCTATTACTGTGCCCCTTAAAGATGGGTGCCACGGCACACCCACGGCTGACGCGTGGATACGCGATTCCCACGGAGGCGAATGGGCGCCCATATGCGGGAGGGAAACAAAAGAACACAGGCATGAAATTTTCCCATCGTTCCACGGAACGACGGAAATAGAGTCAAAACAGGCGAGGAGAGAGCGTCGACCAGGGATGAGGGAGCCTCAGAAAATTCCTCGCCGCCGAGAAAGTGGCCTTTCAAGGCCATCCTCTTACCTCCGGTTACGTAACCTTCACTTGAAAACGGGCATGATAACGCCGTATGATTGGGAATCATGGATTCGCCGGGTCAGCTTGTGCAGGTGATTGCGTGGTAACTGGTTGAGCAACTAGGCTGCCATTGCATTCCTCGGGTTATATCTGGGTCGAAACCACGAAGTTTCGCAATCAACGCAGGGGACGCATCTTCAGGGGTGAGGAGCGTCGGTGGTCAGCGTTCGACCACCTACCGCGGACGACTTAAGTTCGATCCATGGAAAAAGTAACAATTAACTAACCGTATGGAGTACTTGGCGTGGGCTTCCAGTACCTTTAGGTCAATTTCAGCGTTAAAAAAATAGCGCGGAACCTAGAAACATTGACGGGAAAATTACCGCAATGTTCGGCCGATTTTGAATTGGAATGAAAATATTCCAGCGCGCAGTGTCTCAATCATTTGTTTCACACGCCTCTGATCCGCGTTTTTTAAACTTAAACCGTTGATTACAGTGATGAAAAATGACGAATATGAATAAAGACTATAGAAATCAGGTCCGGTAAAGGCATCGAGACAGCAACTCCACTCAATTTTAATACAGTGTATGCGGGGGTTTGCTAAGAGTTCTGTGAATAGTTGTAGATGATGCCAGTACGCGTTTATTTTTCGTAAACGCCCCAAGGCCAATACACTAACATTATTTTAATTTTTCGCTATTTTTTCCGTAAACTGACCTTTAATGGGGTCTGTTCCACGAGTTAGGATCTAAAATTTAACTATCTATCTCAGTTTGAAATACGATCATCACAGCACTACTTAATTTTCAGGGTTATTGTTATTCATTAATTATAAGTTACCAAATGCTGAAAGAAATTTAGAATTTCTCCAAAAAACGAAAGCACACGCATATTGATCGAAGCCGTCGAAACGTTGTGCAGTTTTATAATGTTTTTAAAGGATCTACTTCCTCAAATGTGGAGAACATATACGTAGTGGACCACTCATATGCGAGAGTAGCCGTAAATTCAATTATCCACCCATCAACTAGCTCGCAGAAAATTAACAATGATTATTATAAATATATCAAATTCATACGTAGTTAAAATTGAGGCTGTGATCAAAGATGATTCAAGATAAAATAAATAAGATCAAACAAAAATGTAAGAGATGATGATAATTAATCGCCGATTAATTAAACAATAAAAAAAAATGATAATCAATCGCCAAAAATTTCTCCTGGAAAGGTTTCTTTTAGCAGCAAAATACAAAACGCTTTTCTGTGTTCCGCAATCGATTGTAAAGCAAAGGAGTTGGTACATCATCTATACACATCTTTCCATTGGATTTACTCATGAGCGATAAATTCGAGCTGCGAATCACTGCCATCTCAAAGTAATTATATGAACAAGAGCGCTCACGGCGGCTACCAAGTATCAAAAACAAAAGCCAACATTAAAACCTTTAACCTCAGCATTATTATAGAAAATTGAAAAAGGTATAACGAGAAATACATATAAATAAATTATACTAAGCTACCGATACTTCTCCTCCTACGCGCATATTTAATTTAATGGAAATAAAATTACCAATCGAAATAGACAGCATGAAAAAAACGCTATCGACGTAGTCAATCAACTTGGTCTAAGATTTTGCCTTCACAATCTTGGTTCCATGAGTAGTAACCTAAAATTGCCTTTTTTCCACCGCGTTTTATAAATGAACTATGGCTAGATCAACAGGGTGGGTGGGATCTCCTTCATTCTGCCACTGCCCCATTTAAAAAAATAATATAAAAAATAAAATATTAAACTCTCGGTTTTTAAATAAAACATAAACCATCTCGAAAGTGATCCTTCCATTGGAGTAGGGGGGAATGTCAATAAAGGGTAGGCCAGAATCGATTAGGGGAATGCACTGCGCTCCATAGCATGCGGTTTCTCACGCACTTCTGCTTAGACCACGTACAGCAGGTATGTATGGTCTATGCGCTTATGGAAAGATAAAAAGTGCGAATCACGGGTACAAACTTCGGGTCACAACCCCGCGAGAGATGAAGGAAATGCAGAGAATAGCCTGGAGCCGGCGTATGCCCTTTCTCTGTCCGTTGGAGAAAGAAGTGCATATAGAGGACTTCCCGCTCTTGGGCGTAGCCAGGCACGGACAGGGCCGGTGGTCTCCACCCTAAAAGCGGATTTTCTTTCAATTTTCGTAATGGTCATCTGGTTGGATGGCAGCTATATTGCCGGTTTTCCATTCCCTGAGCCCGAGTCCGATTGCTGGCGGTAGAAGAGGTCTTCAGAGGAAGACCGATCCCTGCTAGGGTACTGCGTGGTTGGTATCAAGTAATGTGCAGCATTCCTTACATCAGATGTTATGTTATGGAGATAAGTTCGCGACTGAGCGATTTATCACATGTTTTCGTGACTCCTAACATATAACTGCGTAGCAAAGTGACAAATCAATTAATAATGGTGGCATATTATTTTTTCCTTCACCTTAATCGGAAATTCAAAATATTTAACAGACAATCCAATCCCAGAAAAAATATAACTATGTTACAAATTTTGGGAAAAAACAACATTTAGATTTAACATTAAGGAGGGTGGAAAGAACCTCTCGGGATTAAATCACAAATGAACGCAAAAAAGTGCCACGAGTTGAAAACTCGCTAATTCAACAACGGTAGATGGTCGAGTTAACGACCGGGTGAAGAAAGATACACTTTTCGTGTTGATACATGAGAACTACGATAAAGGAACATGACCTTCATGGAAAGGAGCTTCTTAGAGACAGCTTTAAATTATATTTATTAATTATGATAAATTTCATTCTGAATTAATCTCTTGCTAGTAGAAAATATAGATGGAGAATTTAGTATTGAAGACTTGAGTCAAAAGCAAATGAATTTATTTAAATCCAGGAAAGAGAAGGCGACTAAAGAGCATATTGCGTTGAGGTAAAGTCAGCAAGTGAAGAGAATTTAACCAAGACACGTTTAAGATATTTGGAAAGAGCGTATGATAGGGTTGATTAGGAGAAATTTAAGACAACTCTTAAGATAATAGGCGTAAATGAGACGGATCACTCGAAAACTGTACCTGGCTCATAAGGCGCAACAGAGAGGATGGCTGATGGAAAATGTGGGCGAGGAGTGACAAGGCGGGGCGCAATGTTAGTTTGCACGTTGTCACCGTTGCTTTTTAACGAGAAAATAGCGAAATAGGAGGGGAAGTACAAGTGCTGAGTCGAGTGGGTGGCCTAATGATCCAGGCGCCCCGAATCGCTGATGACCGTTTTCGTTATTAATTCCTCGAAAGGTTGACATTCACTGCTAGCTACACAGCTCAAGTAATGCGAAATATGCGGCAGCATAACCAGTCTCTTCTTAACTCCCAAACCATTCCCTCTCCTTCCCAATCCTCTAATGATACCTACCCAGAAACTCATAACATGGGCGCAGAGCATAACTCCCTAACTCTCCACTCTCTCATGGAGAAACAGACCATCATAACCCAGCTACTTATCCTTCGCAGCAAACCATGAATACAAACCACAACGGAGATAAAAACACACTACACATCCTATC
The DNA here is from genome assembly GCF_921293095.1 of Ischnura elegans. Lineage (NCBI taxonomy): Eukaryota > Metazoa > Arthropoda > Insecta > Odonata > Coenagrionidae > Ischnura > Ischnura elegans. Next base: position 42,206,896 of record NC_060259.1, read on the forward strand.
TTGGACCTGTAACGGCATACAATAAAATACACTTCTAAAATAGGCAGTTGACATCAATAGTAATAATACAAACAGCTGTTGTGATTTTTTTTCAAGACACCTCTTGTTGCTGATGTGAAAACATTGAAATCGGTAGAGCAAATTAAAAAGTGTGGAAAATTAGTACAGCTATTTGTATTATCACTATCGATGAATTTCCACTAAATGAACTCGTCGACAAACAATGTAATCGGTAGACATCAAATTGACAAAATACTATTTCAAGAAAAAAATTAAAAACCGAGATAAAATAAAGAAAGGAAAATAAGAAACTTAAAATGAAAACGGAAATAATGGCGAACGAATACCAAAGACACCCGAGCAATAACAATTAAAATAGGTGCTAACATGTCCTTCCAGCGATACAGAAAAAACAAGATGAGTTTTTAACTCAGCAAAAACTGTATGGAATATGGGAGTGTATACGTGGGGAAGCCCCAAGGAGGCACTTTGCAATGCATTACGCGCTCGCATGATCTGAACCGTAGCCTACGTTATATAGTAGGCTACGGCTGAACTGACACGGAATTGACGCCAATTTTCCCCGTGGGGTGGCGCCATGATGATTGCCACCCAAGATGTGAATCGATTGATTGCTCGGTTTCCAAGCGACGGCACAGAGCGTCTCGACCGCCATACGTCAACTGACACGTCCGAAATGGACACGCCTTCATCGCCAAGTGAACTACCCCCCCACACCATGATAAGCTAGCGCAAAGGGCTTGATTGGGGGAAAATAACGATATAATGTTACAACACACTGAATTTGTCACTCAGGTAACATGGAACTCAACATAAACAAGCCAGGTTTCATAAGTCGCAACAATGGACACTGTAGAACATCTTATATGGTAATGCTGTGATGGAGATAAATCCGCCGTTTTTTAATGGGAAAAGATACTGTCGTTAAAACCGTATAAACGATTTAAGATGTAACAATAAAGTTTTTGGAGGAATATTGTGGGGCTAAATCGACGAAGATAAAGTTGGTTTTTCCCATGCGATGTTTGCGATTCATATTCTAGAAATATGAGTATGCACACGACGAGGAAAAAAACGTTCACCGGATATTTCATTCCGTGTTGGAGTCCAGCGGGGGTTAATATGTATCATTCGCATTTGTCACATAGTAAACCCCAGGAAAAAAGAACTTGTTGCACTCCTGATTGCTTTCGTTTCATCTTAGCGAACGATAAAATGCTTTGGTTTTGGACTCCAACTTATGCTATTCACAATTATAATGCATGCCATCCCGAAATATTTGGCCCAATGAAACTACTTCTGCTTTTTTACCAATCATTACAAAAAATAATACGCAGAAAAGTTATCAATAGCCGGCCTCAGCGGCAGCGGCTCTGCCAAGCCGAAGGTCGCAGGTTCCAGTCCCGCCTAAGTTAATTGCCCTTATCCACATCGTGATATTTTTTATATTTTTTTGAATGTTTGTGATAGTCCAATGTTATTGGTTGTAAAGCACTGCTTCTAGGGTCAGAAAAATATTTCAGCCCACTAACAAAAATGGCCTTCCGATAATAAGCGCTGACCCGATAATATATCATGCGATAAAAAATATTTTCGCACCTGAATATTGAAATTAATTGGCAACAATTCTTGAAGAATTCGTTCACAATTTATGATTTTGGTTATTTTCTACCCACTCATTGGTGAGCGTCATTTTGGAGATGCGCTTACTCAGTTTTCATATACCCTCCGTGACACTGTCCCTACGGTATTTATGATTAACACTTTGCAATTATTTATTTTTAACGTGCAATGGAATTAAACTTAAATCAGTTGTATTCAATTCCTTAGCGATAAATTGGCACAATAAACCAATAAATAAATCATTTGACCATTCTTTGATTATAATAATATTTATACACGGATATAATATTCTATTTTATAAATTCCAAAATTTTACCCCAAACGTTATAAAAAAAATTGGTTATTCTTAACGAAACAATTATAGAATAGATACAAAATGTCCCAATTGACGCCAAAATTATTTTATTCAATGCTAAAACGTACCTGTTCACCTACTGACTGTTACTGGTAATGACCTGTTAGTGTGTCATAAGAGGAATCAATCGGAGGAATTTACCGGAGAATACAAGAGTGGTAGATGAATTACTAATTTTATTAGAAAAGTGTTCCAAACAAAATTCAATGGAAAACTTTAACAATAGGAAGAAGACTAGCCACTGGGATGGCATTTACCACCTTTCATTTTTCGCAATTGGAGGTATTCGCGGACCGATTGAAACAATTTAATCCGAATAAATTTCTTTAATACACCGTTTCTGATTGTTTCCGTTTTCTGGACGATGCTCAATGCTTCTGAAAAAGAGGCATTCGACAGGTAAATAATTTTTTAACCTCTGAAACCCTAGACTCCCTACTCCACCCAGAGTAATACCGAATTAATGAGGCTAATTTAAAAAAATGAAAGTCTTAATTAGCCTTAGTTAACACAGGATCGTAAGATTTCTCAACGTACCTATAGGTATAATTACAATTCCTCCAGATCAAACGAAGGCCAATCCAACGGCTGCCTTCATCCGACAGGATTTTCGGAACCTTTTATTCGGTGACATAAAATATTTTATCGGAAGGCTATTTTTTATCGGGCGCGATATTTTAATTTTTATTATAGGACAAATATTATCGCCATATTGTTCAACAATCAATATCGGAATGCCGATTTATTGAAATTGCGCGATATTTCACGATATATATCACTCAGGCCTACCTCACTCTGTTTTCGGGGTGATGAAAATAAATAAAAGGAATAAATAACGGTTACGGGTTTTCGACTTGTCGACAAGTCACTTACTCAGCCATTCGCGGATCGTACCGTGGCATATTTCCCCGTAATTTCTATAGCAATTGTGACTCTAAAAATATGAAAAGCATCCCAGGTTACCACAGATATAACCCAGTTATCCATTCTAATCTGCGCCAGTGGTACAGGCGACTAAGGGAAGTTTATATTGGAAGGTTACATCGTGGACATTGGGTGAATCTTGAAAATGTATTCCAGGTGACGTAGCATAATAAAATTAATCACAGAAGAGTCGATTCTCCTCCCCGACTTGGTGTGGAAACAATTCACCTTTCACGGAGAAAATAAAAACTTTGAACGACTCCACAGAAATATATTCGGGTCCGTAAAAATATTTTCGTGGAGTTTACATAATACAGTTTTCTTGTACACAGCGTCAAGCTTCTAAAAGTTTTTCTTACGTAAAAATTTCAATATTAACGGACTTCCGCCGAAATATATTCGGGTCGGTTATTAAATATACAAATATTTCTACGTTATCGTAGAGCTTTTAATTCACTCTGCGAAAATTTATACATAGGTTTTCGATATAAATATAAATAAGAACGGACGAAGAGGGAGCGACCGCTGTAAACGCGTGCAATCAACGTAATGAATAGAAATATAACAGCGTGACTGCTTATTTATCCCGCAAAAATGAGGGAAGGAATAATGATTTGCAGACGTTTCCGATTCAAAGATGACCATTATTTCAAAAGGTCAGAGGGGGCTAAAGTCATTAGGTTTTGGGGGTGGAGGGTGAGTCGACAAGCTTGCGGGGGTGGGCCCCCCCGCCTGTAGCATCGTGGCTTCCTCGTCATCTTCCGCGCAATACAATTTCTGGGCAGCTACGAACCCTTCTTTAAGACGGGCGCCGTTCAAGCTACAAAGCTTGAACGGCGCCCGTCTTAAAGAAGATGGAGATCAACGAGACGCGGAAAATAATTAATCAATACTAAAAGAGCAATGATAGCAGTTAGAATCAGAAATTTTCTGATACAAAAGTCAAACGGCTCAATGATCAAACCACGATTATTTTCCAGCATTTCCGGGTAGGTGATGATCAAGCCATTGAATTTTCCTCTGATAATACAGTACGTCAACGAGTGAATCATGAGAATGATCATTACTTCATAACTGAATGAATGCCTTACTTTTCCAGTGAATATTTTTTATTCACAGATGGGAGTGTCTGCATTGTTAGGTGCAGAATGCTTGATTATACTAGCAACATTTTTTGCTCTTTATACACACATTAAATCTAAGAAATTTTAAATAAAATATGAATTTAAAACAAAATAAAGAAACAAATTAAATCAAGCTAAAGATAGATAACAGGTGAACATTAAAATGTTTCTAACTTTTGAAAATAACCAAGACAGAACGGGTCGCCAGTACATATATGATAATAATGGAGCGATCAAACTGCTGACTAAAGCACCAGATATTTGTCATGGGTAATGTTACAAGCCCCCTTTACGATTTTCACTAAATCCATATCGATAAAACAGACACCAAGTTCACAAGTAAAATGACATATCCCCTAGCTAGTCCATGCTGCTTATGGAAGTCAACATGGAAAATTTATGCTCATAATTAATTACTAGAATGTAACAAAAAATGTATCCAAATTGTGAAACAATATTTCACTAGTCAAATTACTCTAAAGCTGTTAATATTATTAAATGCTGCTATCCTCATTGGAATCCACCTATACCCACCAAAATCACACTGGCTACAATAGATTAATTGTTTAACACCCTGAAATTATGTTGCCAAAGCGAGCATTTAATCTAAAATTAATGCTTTGAAAGTATAATTGTCAATAATTTTCCTATGCAGCATAGATTTATCAATTCAAGTGAGGATTGCATAATTTGCACGAAAAAATGACTGACTATGAAATTCATTGGGGAACATTCCACACTTTACGTGCCATTTTAAAACCACTGAAATTATCTGCATTTGTGAGTTAAACACCACCTTAAAAACCACTACCTAAGAGCTACTCATTCACTCAGCCAACTTTCCCTGCTCCAAAGAATATCAAAAATAGAGAATTCCATAAATATGATATTTTACAGAACAAATTAGAATACTCACCTATTCCATAAGATGGATACTGGGTGAATTCAGCAAATTAAACTATCTGAATACATGAAGATCATCAGGCTTTGCAGCATATTTCTGCAACAAAGATTTTGGAAGGCTTTTGGCAGAAATCTCAGTTCTATGTTGTACCATCTCACTGAGGGGAAAAGGCCACGTAGTCTTGGAGAACTTGACTTTGGTTTTTATTTAGCCTGGCCCTGGTGAGGCCACAAATCGACCCCCTCTTCCCCTGGGCCAGGGCATGATGAACTGATGACTGCTTGAAGACAACCGATACATTTGCTGTTTTGGCCACATGAAAAGTGTGTGGATTACTTCATATAGGGATGCTGATAACACCAGAGGAAACGTTTTTGTGCTCATGGCATTAGAGCATTTTTTGCAATTAGACTCGAACTGTTTCCAAGCAGTTCCTTTCCGGAGTCTCTCTCCTCCCCTTTCTACAGCACGAGCGGTTTATTACGGGCACCTGCAGTTCCTAAACAGACAGAGAAAACTATAATTAAATTTTCTGCCCAATGACAATGTAGAATCAGGATAGTCTGAAGAAGTAGCTCAGATTTGGCTACCAATATTACACCTGTGACTACTTTAAACAGTAGGCAAGATCACACCCACATCACATATATATGACCCACCAAAGGAAGGCACAGAAATCAAATTAATAGAAATTAAATAACAAATATCAATTTACTTATTCCACTCAAATCCTAACCATTCTTATTTATCAAATGAATATTCAACAGCAGAAACTAGCAGCACAAGCCCTCACTATATTGCAGTGCTACGAGAATAATAATAATATTTATTCATGATATCATCAATGATGCAAGATGAATAGCGGATAAAATTACTCTGTCATCATTGGTGTACCCAGGATCAAAACTAGGGGGGGGGGGAGGCCGTGGTCGTTCTAGTTATAACACAGAAAAGGTTAATGAAACCGAATTTAAAGAGATTTATGACAGCGCTTTATTAGTTTATAAAATTATTTGCTTGAAAAAAAATGATTATTATTTTATCTCCATGTCTTAGACTAATTTCATTTTTCTTCAAAAGAAAATTAGTTCAAAACCTTCATTGAGAACTAAATTTATTTTTGCTTCTAGGTGGGGGCCAGGGGCGCAGCTAGGAATTAAGGCTAGGGGTTATACTATTAACCATTTTCTCAGATCACAATTGGATCATTCACTCAGACTTGAAATCACAACCTTAAAAGAATAAAATGGAAGGAAAAGATACTCAAGTTACGACAATAACAGAGGGGGGGTGTTTAGGCGCAACAAATACTTAGGGGTGTGTGGGGTGTTGCACACCCGCCAGGGTAAGCGGGAGTTGCGGAGGCCCTCCGCCGGAAAAAATTAAGACAAACGGTTCAAAATGGTGATTTTTACGGCCTTCCGAGTCATATTTTATTAATCCTCACACTATTCTATAAGCAATATTAATCCAATTAAGTAAAATAGATTTAACTTAAAAATTTCCATGAACTCTGGGAGGGGGGGTTTAACCCCCCAAACCCCTCCTCGCTGCGCCACTGGTGGGGGCAGCTCCCCCTCGTGCCCCCTTCTGGGTACGCCCATATCTGTCACACAAAGTATCATTCATCCCTGAAGATATAATTGGCCCAACTCAGTGGAAATCATTGACTGAAAATGACCAGCCTAACCTCTCACAAATAAATGCCCTTATACAGTGATATCTCTTTCATACTAGCCTGAGACTCAGTAAAGGGAATTATGAGATTTAATTGACACAGTGGGTGGGTGGAACCTAATGGGAAGTAAAATTTATCTGATTTTGTAAACCACCAATTTAAATAATTGGAATTGTTATACTATTAACCATTTTCTCAGATCACAATTGGATCATTCACTCAGACTTGAAATCACAACCTTAAAAGAATAAAATGGAAGGAAAAGATACTCAAGTTACGACAATAACAGAATCCATGCTGAATTATAGATTTCACAAAGTTACACCATATACCATTCTAATTGAAAACAGAATCCTCATGCAAATTAGAACAAATAATCACAAAAGTTGCTGCCCACTTTAGTTGAGTTAGTGACATCGTTAGAGTCTTAGTTCATTCACTCATTCCGGGATAACCACTTACTGAAGGAAGGAATCCCTCACAAGAGTGTAAACAACAAGGAACCATAAGAGATCGATGCATAATGCCCAGGAGTAGCTCAGATGTAGTGATCATTTGAATATTTTCAGTTCATGCATCAACTGAGTGAAAAAACTGAGAACATAATCAGGTTTTCCAATGGATGAAACCAAGGGCATACCCAGGATTATAACTAGTTGGGGGGGGGGGGGGGGCAAGCCATGGGATTTATGAGATTATTTCCTTGAAAATATAGTTTTATTTTAGTTACATATCTTATACTAATATATATCATTTTTCGTTGGTTTAAAGAAAATTCGTTGAATACTTCCGTTTCAATTCAGTACTGATTTTGCTTAAAGACTTTTGCGATTTTTGCTTCTGGGGAGGGGCAGCCGCCCCCCCTCCCCCCTGCCTCTCGCTGGGTATGCCCATGGGTGAAACAAAAACAAGGAAACTACCTCCTTTCTTTAAATTCTATATTAGAAATCCTTTACTTAAAAGCTTATTTATGCCATAGAATCCCTTGGGTTTTCCCCTGGGCCATATCCTGGCATCTGTGACGATGTTGCAATGCTGGTGGTTTGCATCATCATCAGGCCATCGGATTTAAAATATGACACCAGCCAACTTATTAACTGAGAAGTAGTGCGTGACAAGGTGGGAAACTTGAATATTTACCCTTATGTGCGAGGAAAGTTTTATATTGTCTTTTATTTGAATTTTTTCGTCCATCCTGAATCTATGGTTATGACATACCAATGGTACATACTAAGTGGAAATGTTTGCAAAACGCAGAGGGAGTTGCCATGGCAAAACCAAAAACAAAAGACTGACTCCCAATGCTAAAAAAGCCTCACATTATGTTAACAAAAAATTTTCACCTTTCCTGATGCCTTGATATTATGCGCATATGGTATACAGTAAATACGTCGAACCATAGATATAAATGCATGGAGTGAATTGGTGAAACACCCAAACAGAGTGATCATACTTGATGAGCTGGGAAAGTCTCTTATCTTCTCTTTTATGATTTTTCCAATTTCATAGCAAATTTCATTGATGCCATCTAAATTTCAAAATTTTATGCGGCAAAAATTAAATAAATCACAACATATAAATTTTTATATCCTTGTTTTTCCATTCATTTGCAGATAATGGGATTTCCTGCCGTGCTCTCTCGGGAAAGCCTGGTGATAATTTTCACAGCTGTATCTTGGCTTCAAGGTGAGTGGTACAACACATATGACAATACCAATAAAAATAGCTGATGGCATCAGCAGCATAATCAATAGGTATAAATTTTACACTCAAGTTGAAACAAACGAATTTAGTATATAACATGTTAACTATCAAGGTAGTACATAAGTGTTGATTGATTGGTATACACTACAAATGTTAAGTTTTCAAAGAAATTTCCATCTTGGCCAGTAAATTTTCTCTTCCGACTATAACAATTTCAAGAAAAAAATAAATTCAACAAGCTTCCATGCATTATAATAAATTGCCGAAGAATTACTGCCAGACACACTATACAAAACAGGAAATAGGTATTAACACATAATTAACTCTCAAATAATCCTCATAAAATCTTCTCAGTGAGAAAAGTCAACCAAATGAAATACAAAGATAATATTAAAATGAATATTTAAAGAATTAACAGCTCTCAAAACCATATCAAACATTTTAAAGTTTGTTCTCCATTGATTTCAATGATTTTATAAGTTTCATTGTTAGCTACCACATATATTTTCTCATTATAATGAATAGCTCTAAAAAAAACTATCAGACTTTAAAATATTGCTATCAAGCCAGAATTTTTGCCAGTTTGTATTGCATGTTATTTGGAGGAGGCGAAAAATGACATAGGCCATTCACGCCATGAGGGAGGGTAGAGAAGGAAGGGTGGAGAGAAATGCAACATCCACGTTAGCCTTCTCTTGTGAAAGGCACAAAGGGGGCTTCATGAACTGAGGGCTAGAAGTCCCTGGAATGACATAATTTGCAATATTTTGTACTCCCATCATCCCATCTGCCGAGCATTAATTTATACCTTTTATTACCTTGTTTTCCTCCATACAAACAATAGATCACACATATAAGAATGCTTTGTCTAATTCCTTCAAGTGATGTGATACCAGGAAATATTGCATTTACAAATTAGTTGATTCATAATCATCCCTCTCTCATACTTCAAAGCATCTGTTGTAAAAAAAGTGATCCTTTCCACTCAATTTTTTCCACTCTATGTTCCCTATCTATAAAAAAATATGTATATCTCGTAGTCCTATACACTTCTGTTGATGTCAAATCACTGATTTCGGTGGCATCCCTTCATAACACTGTACAGTCACAACCAGGCTGGCCAGGCCATGCAGCTCACTCCGGGACATCATGCTCGTGTGCATCCTTGAATCATATATGTACTCTTGCTACAACATCACCATATGTAGCTAATTAAGCTATAGGATAAATGATTACAGATAAGACTCCATGCCAGCCATCAGGTGAATTAGAAAATAGGCATATGATGTTGTGAGGGTTGCCTAAAGGCAACTTATTCTGTAAATATTAACATTTATTTATATTCAAAGCGTAGTGTGTCAGGTTCCCACATCACCTACATCCTAAAATGATACACTGTCTATCACAGCCACTATATGTGATAAACTTCCAGTATTCCTCAGTTACTGAGGCACCTCCACAGCTAATCACTCAATGTAACGTCAAGATCAGCAGTCAGTAGGTATGTGTGGTTCTCTAACAGGGCATTTATGAATTTAATACTTCTTAGCTCTCAGACCAAGAAGTTCCACAGAGTTTATTTGCTATTTGAGGACAGCATATCTACAAATTATTAATACGACGAGGATTTTTGTTAGCATGCCATGTGAGACAATAATTTTTAATGGTACTCTGGAGCTGCAAGAAAGTTTAAAATATTAATTTTACTTGATTCTTTAACACATTCAGGAGCTCAAGCTATCAACTGCTACACCTGCTCATCACTAAATGGAAGCGACGTCAACTGTGAAGATCCATACAACCCAGCCATGTCCACATACACAGAGAAGTGCATGGTACCAAAGCAAGGCCACATTGGAATGTTCCCAGCCAATTTCTGCATTAAAATTGTGGGGACAAATGGTAAGTCAGACCACAGTAGACTATATCATAAATATCATATCCAAGCAGGATAACTATTAACCCTTTTCAGTAGTGGGACCTTATCTTGCATGTCCTCCTAGTAATACGCTGAGGGCAACTTTTCTGCCACTGAGGCTGGCAAATACAGAAGAGAAAGATATATATTATAAGATTTACACACTAACTAACTTTACCTAATAATATAAATAAGGTACAGGAAAAATATTCTGAATGGCATATAAGGATGTCAAAGAAAATAAGTGTTTTAACAACTTTGAAACGGAAGTTGAGATGCAAGAACTAAATGGAGTTAACACAGGTTACATTTTAAATTCTCTCAAAGCTAATGCCAAAATTGCTTTACACATTAGTAAGGAAGTGAAGAAAAAATTTGTTGATGAAATCATGAAGAATGAGAGAGAAATGGTCTGTAAATTGATAAATCCACTACCTTAATTAATAAGTCAAGTTTGATTACATGTATCTGATGAGTCGTCCAACTACATATGCTATAAACTTTCTGAATCTTGTGGAACTTGATGGTGATACTGCTAAAGCTGTTTTTGATTCTTTGAAGAACTGTCTTCACTCTAATGGAATACCTGGCACATTTTTAAGTAGTAACTTTAAAGCTCAACTTGTAATGGCACTGATACAATTACTGGTAAACACAAAGGTATTGGAACATTATTTTGTCACAAATGTCCTACTGTGATTGTTTGAATCTGAGCAAACCACAGACTTGAGCTTTCAGTCTAAGACGTAAGCAATACAGCAGAATGGACAAGAAAAACAATTGTTGCAATTAGAAATATGAAGACTGAAAATCATGCAGTGATAGACATGGTATTTGATAGCAAATAGTAAAAATTGTTTATCATTGCTATAGGAAATGTTTTTAAGATGAATAAAGCAAGACTGAAAAATTTACTCCACTTGCATTGTGAAGCACACGATACACTTGGATGCCCCTAAGAAGACGGAACCCACACATCGCCTCCATACACCAAAACCCTACGGAGAAGTTATGGTTTTTCTGGTCCAAAAAATTTGTTGCATGGAGGTTTTACTGAATTGGGGTATGTTTCTATGGGCCATATTCTTTTTCAAGTCCTAATTGTGGGTCATGTTCATGCAAGTGATTTATCCCTTCAAAGCACCATTATAAGCCCATAATTCCTCACATTTGTGGTTAACTCATTCATTATTAATACTTATACAATAAAAAAATCTGAACCTTACAATAAACAAGCATAAATGACAAAAATTCATTGTTTAATAACAAGATACAATGTAGTGACTTAGCTATCACCTATCACTGACATGTTTAGAATCAAAGGGGGAAGGATTATTGAAGTTGCTTCAAGTTACATAATTACTTCAACTTCCCTGACAACAATATATTAGCACAAGCATCTGAATTCCAGTGATGAAGGGCTTATGACATTTGCAGAATATAGTTGATGGGAAAGATGGCTATGAGCCCATGAGTATCACCCAATTGAAAAACTTTGACAAATTATATGAGAATGCATACACTGGCACCATCATCGCCACAGCAGCACTACCACCAACCACATAACTGCGTGCATATCGTGTATCGGTGTTTACAGGTTGCCTATTTTTTTACATTTGGAGTGTACACTTCACTTGAGTCTGGATTATTTGAAGTTTTATTTTTACTAAAACTTTGTCATTTGTTTGTTTGTTGTTCATTATAAATAGCAAAAAAAGGGAAGGTGAGAATTTCACAACACCTTTTGGATATGTATCATGTTAAAAAATTAGAATTCACAGATTTTAAACGAAACGATCAAATGTGATGCTTAAAATTCATTTCACATATGTTCCAAGTAAAACTTAATTTAAAATGATTATTTGCTTTTCCCCAGTGGTCACATGGGAGCTGATGGTGATTCGTGCCTGTGTCATGAAGACCATGGACTCACAATGTGGCGTCTTCCGGTATCAGGAGCACACAATGACTGGCTGTGTCCTCACTTGTGACTATGATGGATGCAATTCAACTTCCCATGTCACTCCAACGCACATCATTCCACTCCTTCTTTCCACCCTGCTCTTCCTCCACCTTCTCGTGGGCTCCCTACCAACATCCAGGACAGTATGAGGGAGAGCAAGAGCATGAGGGAAATGCATGCATTAGAGGTACTCAAGGACACCGGTGAAACCTCACGAAAAGGACTGAGGGCAAAACACCAGAGACAAATCAAGACAAAGAGCTCTGCCCAAATTTCAGGCTCCCATTTCTCCAGAGAATGAGGTCTTCCATGGACCTAAGTATGATTGGTGATACACGTGAGACATGCAATGATACAGTGAGAGGAAAACAGTTCACCCACATGACCACCACTTATTCCAAACATCTGAAAACTTATCTTCATGAAGGTACGGGGACTGTGATCAACAGCGCTGAGTCCAGCAAGCACAGGTGCCCTAGGCAAAACCATCTTTAATAGAGAGTCATGTTGAACTGAATATATAGGACTAATCTCTTTTAGGAATCATCGCATTTGACAGACAAAAGCTGCTCTTACTACTCCCCTATTGCTTTTATGGTCCCCACTAAGACAAAAGGCAAAAATGGGAATGTTTTCTCTTCCAAATGTAAAAACTTTAGAAGCATGATTTTTTACAATTTCACAAATGGTTATTTATATTTTATAATTTATGACTGTTGATTAACTTGTACATGTATAAGTGGCAAAAATTATAAAGCCTGTTGATGCAATAATTTACATATCAATTCTTTCAGTGGAGTGCCAAACGCAATTTAGGGAGGTGTTCCACAAAAAATAACTTTGAAAAAAAAAACAGGCAAAAGTACCCTGGATTTAACGTGGCTATGAAAATTAATTTTTACAATGAATACCTCCTAGGAAAGAGGCTTCAATACAAAAGAAATATACATACTAATATAGATATGTTTCCATCAAGAGCTTTTAATAAGCCTTTTTGTATTGCTGCGATGCAAGTGAAAGCTGATGTGATAGAATGGACAGAAGGAGTATAAATTGTTCTTGTGCCAAATACGAAAATATACTTCCACATAGGATATTAAATTAGTATGGAAAATTACCTCAATAAAACATCTTCCAAGCAAAAATGGGGTTGTTCATAAATTAAAATGTGGGAATGGATGAGAGAATCCTTAACATAATCATAAATCATTGTTTACTCCAGGGTGCAGGAAATTAAGGTAAGTTGAGTCGTTCTCATTATTCAAGGAGAAGCTACTATCAGGACCATAAAACACCAAGAGAGCAAAAAACAATGCTGGCTCACATCGAGTCTGAGTTTAAAATTAATTACCTAGTAAAAATTCCACAAAAAAATGCACTACGCAGCCTCTTTAACCTTTCTGAGGTACATATTTCATTATGACCTGAAATCAAAGAAGTGATATATCTCCTGATTGAAGAATTTAAATCTCAAAATAAATCAAACAAAACACAAACTCAAACCTCTAAATTGAAACTCTATCCTAGACATAAGACACGTTTTACACACATAAGACTTGTTTTAAACACTTAATGCAATATGCACAAAATATATACATACTAACTGCTGATGATCATTTGTGCGGCATTAACTTTGGGCGTCTAAAAATAGTTTCAAATATGCAAACTATAGCTGTGCTGAAAACTAGTTCACTGCTAATCACCAATCCTACCTAAAATAATCCCAAAAATGTTAGGCAAAATGAAATGCCTTATTATTTAGCATTTTGCTGCAGTCAAAAAATAGCTTCAAATGTAATTTTTCATCATATAAATGTAAGGTATGTTTTTGTTTCATCCAAGAATGTTTATGTGGTGATAAGATGGCCTAGGTCAATTAACTGGTAGGATACTCGTTCATTTAGTTTATATGAGGACAGGTAAATGATATCCACTTCAATTCTGAAGTGTTCATGAACTGCTATGGGTATAGTGTACATGAAAATTTCAAATTCGATAGAAAATCACTGCCAAGGCTGATTCAAACCTTGACCTTCAGCATTAGGACTTGACACGGGAGTGCAGATGACACCTATGTGTTTTGATGCACACATTACAATTGAGATGATTGAAATTTAGTAATCTCAGAATGCTTCCAGACTAACAAACACATGAGTATGTTCAGGTAAATCTTTAAAATATCCTGATGATAACAACTTCAACTAAACTGAAATGATATAGATAATTACTTAAACTTTTAATATTCTCATTTAAGTAAAATTTTTCACGGAGATAATTATAAGCATACAATGATGACTGACAACTTAAAACGTAAAATTTTAGAATTGAGAAAACATAGCAAGGGAAATAAAGGGAAAATTTTCCCAATATGTAATTTATGGATGATCCCAGACCCACAGTAACACGATTTGCTACGTGCCTACATACTTCCAAATTACCAATTAGTGGAATCTGAAATGTGAACCAACAAGTACACAGATAAGGATTAACACACTCAAAAATCAACCTTTATTTTCAGAAAAAAACCTAAATAAAATATTCAGTTTGATTCAATGTGTCTTGCAAGATTAGCCAAGGCAGGGAAAGATAAATTTGATGAAAAGTTAAAATATATATTCTCAGTCTACATGAGAAGCTATCTAAGAGAAGCAAAATACGATTGACTTCCATTCTGATGAGAAAATATGAATCCAACTGTAAATCTATAATTTTCTCATTCAGTTTTCCCAGAAGGTGCCCATATATTGCAACATGGGGTGAGCATGCACAAAATGTCCACCAAATTAAGAGCAAAGAGATAAAAGGATTTAAGGACATTTAACTCTAAAGAGTACCTAGTTTTTCATAATGCCGAAAAGAACAAATAAAAAATTAATGCTCCAACTGACTAATTCTAAATCTACATGATAACTACACTCTACTATTTATTATGGCTCCTTTTCTATATACATGATATATCTGTTAAACTGTTTAAAATCTATTAAATGATTATATAAATTATCTCATGTCTTCCTGTCAGTTATGTTGACTCTTCATTGAAATTAATTATAAGACAGACAGCGCATCACTGCAGAAGGAAATTATAAAAGGACTAAAATATTTGTATTCGCATTCTTTTCTCACAAATAAATATTTCATCAAAATGGAAAAATAATTGAATAAAACATCAATTTTAATTCTCCACTTCCTGAAATGTTCCTTTAACCCTTTCCTGTAGGTCGCTTTCAAAGGTAAAAAATTATTGAGATCCATTTGGATAACTCCATAAAGAAATAGTCTGTAAATCCTGGCAGTTTATGCTTTCAATTACCCATGGGGTCTCCTGAATTCAGAACAGGAATTTAAAATGTTTGATATAATGATGATAATAAATATGCCAATTGAATGAAACAAGCTACAAGCCTTCAGCTTAATCACAGAAATAGAACATTTTCACGGAGAAACATCAGTTGACATATTCACTTTATTACAGGTTGTGGTAGGCTTGAAATACCATTTCTTCTAGTGAAGAAAAAACAATTCTTTTCAAGTCATCAGAACGTTAGAAGAAGACTTGGAGGAAATGGGCAGTAGGGTGGTCACTGCTTCACCTCTCAAAACCTTTGAAAACAAATTTTCCATGATGCACATATGAGGCATTACAATACATGTGATGCAAGTCCACATATCAGTATTTCTGGATAAGAGGTGTATGAGACTCCAGTGAGAAGAATTTGGTTTGGATTAGTAAATTAATACCATAACTAAGGTGTTTCTTCCCAAGGCAACTTTCCAACAATTTTCGAGGGATGGTTTGCAGATGAAGTGACAGATACAATCACAAATTGCGCTACTTAGGCAGCAGTGGCTGGCCTGAACAAGGCTCTAACCAGAAATATATTGGGGAGTTCATGCGGAGGAGGTACACCTAACAACCTATCCCTCAAACACTTTAAGGAGGGGTTTAAACTCTCAAGAGCCCCCTCACCCAGCTTTCTGTGGCTTAAGCACTGAAAAACATTGGAATATAAAAATGGTAATTTCATGGAAGAACCTAAAGCCCTCAAATGCCACAAACTGCATTAAAAATTATGCTTTCCACCCCGAGATATTTAAAAAAACAGAGAAAATCGAATTTTTGAGCTAGCTGGCCCTGGTGGGCCTCTAGCGGGCTGGAAGTGTGGGGAGGTTAGTCCTTTTTGATCCCAAATCCTATGCCCCAAGCCCGGGTAAAATCCCGGAGGGGGGACTTTTCACCTTCTTATTCTGCTATGCCCTTTTGGCCTTATTGCACAGTAACTCAGCAAAATCTATACGTAATGACTATAAAATATTAAATTTTAAGATTTTTGGCCCTCCCCCAAATAAATGGCGTTTGAGTGAGGGTCAGGGGTTCACCTATAGATCTCAATTTTTTTGGCCTTATTTCTGATCAGTCCCACAACTTTTTTTCATTAGGCCAGATGGATTTCAAGAAGATAGATTTTTCCCATCTGCCCTAATATACATGTTGCAACGTAAAATAAATTTTTGAGTAACAAATAAGGCATAGAAGTATATAATTGATGACATGCTGTGCGAGCAGAAATAAAATTCACAAAGTTTGAAATGCTATAAAGTGCATAAAAATTCAACTCAAGATCCCATTCAGAATCCATCATAAGTGAAATCCATGGTGAAGCAGGGGTTTACTGTATATTACGTATATTCTGCTTTCAGCACATACTGACATGCTGAACCTAACCCAGCTATTCAGCCATAAGGACTACAGCCAGGGGTAGCTCCAGAAGGTAGACTCAGATATACGTTTCATTCCATGTCAAATCAACCTAAGTTTTAACCAAATGAAACCCACCGACTTGGATTATCATGACATTACCTAAGGACATTTATTTTGATATGAATAGAGAGTACATAAAATAAAATTATATAGTTCAAGTGTCAATAGCGTATAAAATATGAGCAACTAAAATTTGGAAATTACCCCTACAGTACCGCAACACACAATGCATGCTTAATAAATCACTGGAAAATATGGAAGAAAAAATAGTTAGCGCCAAGAATCAAACCTCATCTTTCCACACCCTACTTCTTTACACTGTCCATTGAACTGTAGGAAATAGAGGAAGATAGTACGTGAAAACTCATGACAAACATTTGAACTTAGAACTTAGAGCAGGATTTTATGTTTTATCTTTGATCGTGTCAAGAAGGTAGGATGTCCAACCACAGGAGTTGTATGAGACCTAACAAACAGTAATAAAACAATGGTAAGGACGCATCAGACACAACCGAAAGTAGCACTATGGGGTTTGGAAGCATGAAATGCACCCATGCACTAAATTTGGTGGCAATCCATGCATCCATATAGAAACGCATAGCGGACAGACATCCTCTTTTATATATCTGCTCATTTTTATATATTTACAAGCGTGTAATACCCAGCAAGCCACCAGAAAGATGTGTGGCAAAAGTTGCCTACGGCAGGCATTCACCAACTGTTGAACATTATATTATAGTACCACCAGTGGCACAGCAAGGGGGGGGGTTTGGGGGATAAAATCCCCCCCTAGAGCTCAGAGAATTTTTTTAAGGTTAATCCATTTTACATAATTACATTAGTATTACTTATGGAAAAGTGTTAGGATTAATCAAATTCCCCTCATAAAGCCGTAAAACTCACCATTTTGAACTATTAATCTTAAAAATTTTCTGGAGGAGGGCCCCCCGCAACTCCCACTACCCTGCTGGGTATGCAATAACCCCAAATCCCGAAGTATTATTTGCACCTAAAACCCCCCCTACCCTTAATGCTTAGCTGCGCCCCTGAGTACCACTGCTATATATGGTTGACATGTGTAGGAAACTATATTTGAATTAAAGACATAATTTTCTCAGATTTGATAATAGGGGTATAAATAATTTTAGTATGTATTTGACTAATCATTAGCGTTTCAGAATTTTTTCTTCTGGAAAATGTATGCATTTTTGTATGACTCTCTCTTCACTGCAGTAACATTATTAACTTTTTAGAGTGGCTTCCTTTAAAAAAGTAGACCTATATGCTGACATAGATAGACTCTGAGGACTTTTTTTCTTTCCTTGATTCAGTGAATGAGAGGAGAAATGGATGGGGAGAGCAGATCTGAGGATGAGGAATAAAAAACGTAAGGGACCCATCTGGGATGGAGGCAATAGTTATTGCAAATCTGTCTTTGATCCATTTTTCTAGAGCCAGTGATTCCTGCATTCCATCCCTAACCACACCCTCTACCTTTGCCTCTTCCACCCCTCCCTCATCCAACCCAACTCCCTCTCCCAAACCTTCAATACTCTCTCAGCCGAGCAATGCTGTGTGGGTTGATAATCTGGTGGACCCTCTCAATAACCCTTTTTTGGAAAATAGTGGCCTGAACATTCAGACTGTGGGGGACAGGCTGCAAGATTATTTTGATCTCTTATTCATGGATAGGTTTTTTCAGCCAGTTATCAAGGATACAAATTTTCTTGTGAGTTGAAGGATCAGGAAAAAAATCATGACTTTTCATCCAAAAGGAATCAAGTTATTGATGAAAAAAATCAAAACGGACTGTGCGTTGGGTAATTTTCAAATTTCAGTTGCCCATGTTTTATAAACCATTGACATTTGGGTGCTAAAACTTTACATACCTACTCTTTATTCATACCAAAATGAATGCCTACACAATCAAGAAAATACAAGTCAGTGGTTGTCAGAGCATCGTTGATTTGACGTGGAATGACTCATACCCATCGTTAGGACCTCCCTCTAATCTAGGGGCTGTTGCCACATGGATAAGCTGGCTGGGTTTCCACAACCTACCCAAAAATAACTCCTGGAGTCACACTGCCGGGAGATACAAAATATGCATGAGGTATAGCAATTACCTATTGATCTGGAAGGTTCTGGAGAAGTGTGAGTATTTACAGCTACATCTAAGCAGCAACTAAAAGAGGTGGCAAGGGAACCTCCCTGACCACACAATTGGCAAAGGGATGCCATGCATTCTACCATCCTGCATAAACTTGATGTTTCACAGCTTAAATCAAGCTGAAGTTCCATGAACAAAGAAGAGAGGAGCTGACCACAACTGAAAGTCAGTGGGGAGGATAGAAATTTTCCAGTGGGCTGAAACTCAAAGAGAAATCAAACATCCCACTTCCTAAAATGTTGAGGTTTGTATTTAGTTGCCAACCTTAAAGAAATATGAAAAAGGGCATTAAGGAAAAAATAAATTGCTATTCAAGGCATAAGTACATTGAACTTGCGCTTTGTTTTGAAGCAGAGATAATAGAGGCTCCTATTTTGTGTAGTAACTGAAGTAAGGTAGAAGTGAGACCAACTAATCAATGTAAAGTACACTCTTGTGCTGCCGAGTGATGCTAATTATAAGGGGGTAGTATTCTCAAGATAAAATAAGCTTAGGAATTGCATTCACCAAGAACAAATACAAATATTCATATAAATACCCCATACTGAAGAAATCTGCTAAATGACTACTAACAATAACACTTTACTAAAGTGAGCGTTTTTAATCAGAAATCAACATCAGTAACACCAAATAATAATTCTACAAATATGCCATAAGAACAACCAACTGAGCCTTAATTATGCGCTATCAAGGCATATCAATAATTTGAATGAATTTAATTCCCGACTAGGGTTATACTTACATTTGTGGAGGGTCTCCTCTGCGCAATATGATCATCGTCTTATGAGATCTATCTAAACCCAGTAAACCATCAACCCAAGGATTAGTGCAATTGAAAAGGAATTAATAATATAAAATATAAATCAAAAGAAAGAATTTACCATGAAGCTATTTTCAAATATAATACTCAGCGTGAAGGCACACATGAATATTCCACATATAAAAAAATTTTATGAATGACACATTTTGAGGTTGAACCATTGCACCCATGAAGTTACTGCTTCAATTGCGCACCACAGACTTTCGACCAATCAAGTTCGCTCGACCACTTTTAAACGAGATATCGAGATATTGCAATTTTTTAAGATTTTAACACCCACCCCTGCCATCCGAAAATAAACTCGTGGTATCAACCGTTCGTACAACCTTATAGAATTTTTAGGGTAGTTTCGCTGTTCTACGATTTTCCTTGGTTCTCAACCACTAACGAATGCATGGGTTTTTCAGCTAATCGAGTGCGTAGTCGAACGACCATCGGCTAGTGGCGCCCTATTTCACATTTGCTGCCGGCGAATTAAATCCTTTTGAAAGGCAGTCTACTGTAGTTGCTGGTCATCTCTTCCTTTCCTGTTACTCAATATAGTAACCTGTTATCTGTGTTGAAGTCCCTATTTTGGTGATTGTCAGCGAACCAGTGGGGACGAAGGCACTGTTGATCACTTATGGATTTGAGCTCGTGAAGTGGACGAATAATGGTGAGTTCGTCTTTCTTGATACTTAAATTGTCGTTGAAGTGGGAGTCCCCCATTTGCACATACCCTTTAATAGCTCATACTAAATTTGTTATTCGTGGTTATAATATCTGTTGAGGAAGATGCTTAGCTCAAGAGGTATGCGGAATGTTAACAGAACTACTTACCATGTTGCGGACTCCCGTCATTGGTTTTGATGGCTGTTTTGAGTCCCTGTCTCTTTGTGGTATCCTATGTTTGTATATATAAAATTTTGAGGTTCTTATCAGGCGTTTTCTCTTTAATTCTTACCATCAGAAATGGTCGTAGCTGAGTTCACAGTTGACGTTGACGTAATTTGTGTGGAAGGCGCAACAAGTGTCTATTGCTAGTGCATTTGCTATGTCATTGGATGTTAAGTTTCTTTTGGATATCTGTGACTGTTATTGCGTGATGCATACGCGAGTATATACATGAACGAATCTATACGTAATTGTTACGCCTATTTTACGGACTTGGTTTCATCTATCACGCGTGTTCAAGGACCATGTTACCGAGACTTGAGTTTGCGACGGCTTCCAGGTGTGTTCATTAGGGGAATCTTTTGATGTATGGGACATGGGATGGTTTCTGGTAGAATCGAAAGTTTCATTGAAGCCGAAATTTTGCATGTTTTCTCTGTTCCACCGGGGAATAGCTCTAATTATGTGGAGTACCCCGTCCCTTTCCCATCAATAGTGCATTTCATTTTTTCCTCCTGACACCGCCATGGAAAGGTACTTATTTGGTGACAGTTTTTGACGAAAAGTTTTAATTGATATGATATTTTAATCGACATTGTTATCTGCGTATACGTTTGTATTCAGGGGTGCACCCACATGTTCACTGTTCCTCGATAATTTTGATGCAGTCCCCCAACAGCAGCAATCCCTTCCCCCTCTACCGTTTTTATTATTCATCAAAAATACCCCCTAAGCTTTTCCTATGGTATAAAATACGTCATCCCTTTGGACGACTCCGACAATATCGACATCACATACCTTATTGTTGCAATGCATGTTCCCATTAAGATTCTTTCATTAGTCTTCCAATAAATTTTCCTATATTTAACCTATGCGATTTGAAATGTAGGTTTATTGATGTTATAAGCAACATAAAATGAAAAATGTTGTGTATTAATATGGTATAAAATATAAAGTCCTGTTCAAGATTTTATTTGATGGCATGGGCGGAGTGGAGTTTTATGTTGGGGGGAGGGGAGGAGCAACTCTGCCGGGGGTTTAGGAGCTATGGTATACACCCGAGTGAAATGGGGTGGGGCCCCCAGGGTCCTCCCCTGGAAAAGTAGGTTAAATTAGCCTCTGAAAACAGCATATAAAGTACCATCTAAGGTTAAAATGTTTTGGTATTTCTTCAGGTTACATACTTTTTTTGGACAAATTACCATTTAAGTTGGGGAGGGGGGGGGGGGGGAGGGGCAGGCTCCCTATGGCCCCCCAAAACTCCGACCATGTTTGATGGTTATTTTGGTGGTATTTGATGGTGGCCTGACATTGGACTAATTTTTTTATTTTTTTTATTTGGTTGTGCAGTGTAAGCTATCCTATGCAAGGGTGCCTCCTCCCCCTCTCTTAACATTCCCAAAAATGGTAATCATTAATATGGTCATCCAACAAGAGTTTGTACTGCGTACCATGTGGGTCATGGATTGGCTCAAGATATGGTGGCTTGAGTGTTGGCTTCCAACCTGGTAGTTCAGGGTTCAAAACCTGACTATGATGGAGACTTTGCTGAGACTCCCAATCCCTGCTGTGTGCATTGTGGAGAGCTCTCCATCTTGGCAACTTTTGTTAAGAATTGAGTAGGCTAATGCTGGGTTTCTCCCCACATCTACTTTCCCTAAAGCGTGCATAACCTAAGCTGTTGGTCTCCTCCTCCAAGTAAATGCCATCCACCTGCTGTGGGAAGTAGTAAAGCAATGCCCCCCCTCCTGAAACAACCAATTTGCATTGTTCATATTACATTCAATTATTATCAGTTCAACAGTTCGCCCAGCTGTCTGGCTGGTAATATTCTCGTGAAGGATGCTTTGAATGTTGGCTCATTCCATTGAAATATTATTCCCATTCCTTAGTCTCTGCACTACTCCTTAAAGCCGTTCTGAATCGACATGTGGCAGATAAGCATGTATGCAAATATTTTGATGAAAGAATAATTCATTAGCTGAAGAAAATCAGAAGGCATTGAAGGTATTCCCAGAAAACTAATTAAGAGGGTGGTTTCCTATTTTTTTAAATTGCCTAAATCGAAAGATTATTACTCCTGGAGTGCGTATTTCACACTTATAGATTTTTAAATGACAATGTCTATTTTTAGTGATTAAATGAAAAGTGAAAATTTTCAAGCTTGCAAAAACGCAGCAGCTAAGTATGAATGCTGGGAAAAGCCCATGTGATGTCATTCTGGTTCCAGCTGCTGTCGTGTGAGGCCACCTTGGTGCAAGGCTATGAGCACTGATACGATCCAGGCTGATAGCAGGTAGCACTTGGCTTAAATAAGGATTATTAATACCCTAACAAAAGAAGGAAACTTTCCGACCATAGGCAATTTTAATTGGTGATTATTAAGAAATGTTTCCCTGAGCTCTGTGCCACATGCATGCATTGGTAATCTCAGACGATGTAAAACTCCTGACTACTCGTATAACCTTTTCATTGCGTTACATTTTCTCAGAGTTGTTTTATATTGGGGGAGAATTCTTTTTCACTGCATTCACTGTGTTTTTCAAAAATATGAAAATAAAAAAATTGTATATTCCGTTGACTATTTATTAAACAATTTGTTGATGGCATCACAGTGATGCCATCCGCACTAGCGTGATAAATGATCCGGATGTTTATGCAACCCGTTACACAAGCATTATGAATGACGTACAACTTATTTTTACGTAGCAACTAAGAAGCTTGAAATAATTTCAGAAATGTTGGCGGAATTGATTTATACTAATGAAATGTAAAATAGGATAAATATTTCTGTACATGTCATCCACTACCCATACATCAAATTTTGGGTAAATAAAAGTTTTCGATTTTTAATTTTCACATTTCTAAATTTTTAAATCTACTAGTAACTTAGATTTGCATGCAAACGTGTGAAAATTATTTTATCTTTTTGACATTTTCTGTAGTGTTGATGCCTCAAACATTTACTAATAATTGTGAAATTCTTCGAAACAAGGGTTCAAACACAGCCCTGGAACTTCTGCACATTATGCACCATCAGAGCTATACTAATTCTCCTCTTTTTAGAGTCTTGCTGAGGACACAAGGAGGATTATTTCTTTTGTTTTTCTTCGAGTTTCAGTGGTGTGTCCTTTTTGAGTAACTCACTAGATACTTCAACAGAATTATTGTAATTTTCCATGTATAAACTCAGTGGTGTAGCCACAGGGGGGAGGATGATTCCAGGTTACAACCTCCATTGAACCATGTAGGAGATGCCAAAAACGAGTAAAATGGCCCCTGCACTCTCCGGAAGGGCCCCGAAATCTCCGGTAAACAACCCCCCATTTCAAAATCCTGGTTACGTCAATGCATAAACTGTGCCCACAGAAAATAAATCTATCCATTAATTTTTGCACAACTTTGCTTGCATGTCCCCTGCCTCCAACATCAGGGTTCTTCACGCCAGTGTAAATTGTAACATCTTGCACGAGACAATTAGGCTTAGGAAGCATATATAATGTTATGCCATATTTGTGACGCACAGCAACATGGACTCATGAAGGCAGAGTTCTTTACCTGGATAGTAAATTTCTTTCATTCTTTGAGTGAATGAATTTAAAAGGGGTCAAATTTTATACAAGGGGTCACTTGGTATCATATCATAACTTCAGGGTTTCTGCCAAATTGCATGCAATGGAAAATAAGTTGAAATCGGTCTTGGGAAATAGTGCTGTAAAGGCAAGGAAAATCGAAGATGTTTTCCAACTTTTTCCAATAATCTAGGATGGATGGCAATCTTACAATACCCATTGGGTATATCAGACCTAAAATTGTCTCCAATTCCCCACAAGTAAGTTCCTACACTCAGTTATCCTTGAAGAACTGCATGTTGAGATGCATTGACAATATGGGCCAAAACCTTTCAGACGAGAATATTTCCTTCAACTCCCAAATACTTGCATCCTCATGTAATGATCAAAACACCAACCTACTAAGTCTTGGCTCAGCCTCCATCACAATTGCTACTCTTGTAAATCACAGTTTGAAAGAAAGCAAACCCATAGCGTTACATCAGTTAAACCAGATAAGGTGATGAACTTATCATAAATATCCTTTACTATGTACTTTAACCTTAACTGAAGATAAAAATAAAAAGGTCTTCAGTCATTTAGGAACTAAATAATATGATAAATGTGATAATTCACTGTAAACAAACTTGCTCATGTTTCATGTAATGCATCCTGGAATTTCACTCATAGCACTAAAATAGAAAAACAGTAAAATATTTAGTGTGATTCCCCATCAAGATACTGCATATTGAGCAAATAATTTTGTTTTGTTGTGCCAACAATTAATTTCCTCTGGGCCAACTGCCAAATTGTGTTTATAAATCCATTTCTAGTTAATGAAGCATGCCCACCATTTCCCAATGAAGGGTCAATGATTGATGTTGCCGTAGTATGAGGCTATGATTTTACCCTAGTGTCATAGATGCATAGTTGGTTTTCCTGTGGGGTGGGGTTGTGACAGTTGTTCGGGGACATGAAAATATTATCAATTTTAGTGTTGAAAAATTAGTGCTGTTCTGTGTATTTTGGGAATTGATTGCAAATGAAGAGAAATCAGGCATTCTAATTTCTCATCTTCTATTTAAAAGTCAAGCTACCTCATGAAAATTAGTTACCATAATAGAATGATATGATATCTTAGCTGTGATGATGTTCCTTAGTAGTGCACTTAATAGTTTATAAGTTTGCCAAAGTGTGTTGTTTTGTGCAGTGATTCATGTTTTCATGGGCAATCAGGTAAAAATATTGGGTGTGTCATTATTATATTCAGTGGTGTATAACTCATTTAAGGCTGATTTTAAAAGATAGCATTCTCTTTAAACAGGATATTTGGCTACTGATAATCTTAGGAGCAGTATTGGCAGAATACGAAAACATTGTGGCAGTCTGTCAACCAGTAACACCACAGAGTTTTCTGAAAACTAATATTCTTGAAGCTGAGGTAGAATTGGCAAAGAGCTTCAGCCGCAGAGAAAAAGGTAAATGGACCAGTCAAACATAGAAATGACTTTTTGCTTTGATTTTTCTGGTAACGATACAACTGCATACACGGGCCATTCCATGAAAATAGGTAACTTTTGGAAATAAAAATATTTTTTTATATTTAACTTATTATGTCATGATTGTCTTCTCATAAGGTTATATTATGAGTATTTACTAAGAATTTTAGTCAAATATGTTTAAATATGTTGGTAACCTAGGTTCAAAGTCGTCTCTTCATCAGCTGTTCAAAAATTGCCACTTTCATAGGTTGAGTTGCCATATCAATGCTTGACTAAATGCTACTTTTATTTGTCTTGGTAATTATAATATCAAAATATAGTACAGTATAAGAGTTTCTATCACAAATTTATCCTAATTTTGCGATTATATAATGGTAAAAGACAATGTTTAAAAATAGATTGTTTCTTTGTCCCGTACGTAACATAAAATAGATAAATTTATTTTTTCACCAAGTTTCTTGACAAACAGCTACTCAAAATACAATTTTCTAAACAGGTTTTGTGTCAAACTAAATGATTATGATGTTGTGAAAAAATAATTAAATTTAAACATACCCTAATGTTCAATTTCTTTCTGTCCCGTACGTAACGTTACGTACGGGACACTACATAACATAATATGCAATATACATAAAAATGAATTCACTATTCATATCATTACTAAATTTTGATAATATTTAATTCTAAAACATAAAATGAAGCGTTATTTACATTTAGGCCAGAAAAGTCTAGGCCTATGGTAATTTAAATTTAAAATTGTGCTCTGGGCACTCAGGGTTGGGGAGTTTGGCATCGGTTAATAGAAGGGCCAGGTATTACGTTTATGTCATGAAATGACAAAGTGGCAGAGGAGTAGGTGCTGTGGTTGAAAGTATGCATTGTAGTAAACAGAAGAACAAGTAAAATTTTAGGTGCATAGAGGGCGGGTAGAGAAGGTTAGAAAAAGTAAGATGAATGAAATGGTAAAACATGACTTTTTAATTCCTGCGTTTCATTTGATTTTGTCACCTCATTAATCTCCAGTTCTTCATGACAAAAAGTGGGGACTTAATTTCTTTTGTCTCAGTGTGTGGTAGATCTCAGATGTGAAATCACTAAGATAGTTGTTCTCGATTAGATGTTTGATGATACTAGAATTTACAGTTGCCTTTAGCCAACACGTAATACATGTTTCAGTGCGTGAGTGATTATAGCATATGTTATTTTTGTGACTGATTACTACGAGGGAATCAAGGTCAGAAAATAATCAATGTGGACTACATGAAGTATTTTTATTTAAGTAAGTTTACATAAGCACCACTGAGTAATGCCTGAAACTTTGAAAATAAGAAATTTGATGCTTTTTCAGAATTTAAATGGAGGTGGAAAAACCTTAGGCAACTGCTGCTGCTAGAGTAAAGAAAATGCGTAGTAAACTAAATGCATTTGATCATGATGGGTTCTTAAAAAAAAGTAAGTGGATAAATTAATTAAGAAAAAAGCGAAGAGAAAATATTACCGACAAAGAAAAAGTATGAAAGGGAAAAAATGACAGTGAATAGCAGGCAAACTTAAGCTAAAAAATTAAGCTCATATCAGTTCTCCTGAATGCAGAACTGACTGAATGTTAAGAGTAGTGAGGATGAAAATGATGCTCTATTCAATCTGCCAAGGATTTTGCATCAGAATCTTCAGTAGTTTGTTCAAAGACAAGTTTTATTGTATTGTTGTTCAATATTTGTTTGTTTAAGGCATATTATGCTGGAGAAGATTAATAAATGATACCATCATCAAAGTAAAGCCTTGAGACAATGTTCAAGCAGCACCAGATATCCTTAGCTTTCACGTGATATGCAATACGAATGAAATTTTTTCAGGACAGAAACATTTTAAAGATATCAACTTGAATTTAGACCTGTTTGTTGAATTGAAGACAGAATTCAGAGGTCAGTGGATTCTAGTGCTATAAAATGGCAATTTATTTTGAGGCAAAATCACAGAAATTGTCTCAGAGAAGCAACTGTAAGTTACAGTCATGGCACCCAGGGGCGCAGCGAGGGGGGGAGGTGTTTGGGGGATAAACACCCCCCAAATCTAAATTAGTAAATTGGATTAATATTACTTATAGAAAAGTGTAAGGATTAATAAAATATCCCTCAGAAAGCTGTAAAACTTCCCATTTTGAACCATTTATCTTAAAAAATTTCTGGGGGAGAGTCCCCGTACCTCCTGCTTGCCCTGGCAGGTATTCCATACCCCCCCAGATCCCCACTATTAGTCACCCCTAAAACCTCCTCTAGCCTTAATTCCTAGCTGTACCCCTGATGGTACCCACCAGTCCCCAGAACATTATAAATGGCCAATGCTGCCCGATTGTATTGTATACAATAGAGAGACGGAGGTGATTAAAGCTATTTCTCCTCCTATAGTGTTGAACAAAAAAAGACAATGGAAAATTTAACTTTAAAGATCTTAAAATATGAACTCAGGTATCTTTCTCCTTTTTTTAATAATACAATAGTAACAAGATTAAAGTAGCTGTATAATTTTTTTATACCTTAATTGTATTATAATTAAGCTAAGCAAATACAAGTTAATTGATCAAGAAAATAATGCTTATAAACATATGATCTTCTTATGTTGTAATTGGCTTAACAACCTTTTCTGATAAATGTGTTTTTGACCATGTTATCTCTGCCTGTTTTCAATAACTTTTAACCTGAAGTGTACAATGTCCCGTACGTAACACCCTTGTCCCGTACGTAACAAAAGGTAAAAAAATTGTAACTTAGTTTAAAAATTTTTGTTAATAATGTTAAACATATGTACTTGAAGCATCCTTTTTAAGCTATATGAAAAAAAATAGCACAGCATTATGAAAATTCTAATTGAGCTGAAATATCATTTTTCATAACATGAGCCAAACAAGTGGTTGACCCAGCTTGTCCCGTACGTAACAGGCACTTATTTTTTCTTGCAACAGTTACAACAAAGAGCTAAAGCCAAAACTGTAGCTTGAAAAATAGCTTAGGTCTACACCTAACAATTTATAGCTGTTTCAATGAAATACAGAAAATATTAAGAGCAGAAATAATATTTTAAAGCTGTAAAAATTAGTACAAATGTCCCGTACGTAACGGTGGAATGGCCCACACACAATGTTTAAATCCATTGGTATGTAATGCAAGAGTACACTTGAAAGAATGTAATGGAATTTTTTGTGCTTAATGTGCATTTGCGGCTGCCTCTGTAAAGATGTGCCACTGACTGGTTCATGTTAATTTTCTTGAATAATGTTTGTATAGACTTTTTTATTCAATTATATCTTCTATACTACGTATTTATTATACTACATATTTGATTGAACCCTGAAATTACTGATGCTTTTTCACCAGAAGTAGGCTGTTGAAGGTATCTTATAAGCATAGAAATTGGGCAAGTAATCATTCCCTCTATCCTTTTCCCGTATAAATAATATTCACTGGTACCTAATCAGTCCTCTACCCTTCCCAGCTAGCATAGATTTTGCCATTTCCCTAAATACGAGGATATTATACATATATGCCGAGATGAAACCTATCTGGATGCAGAGATGAAGAATCCACGCTGTATTTGGGGATAAATTGGAGGTGAATGTCCACATTTTTGGAGATACACCTATCCTTACGCCGTATAATTTCCGGTGGGTGGCAGCTGTTTTGCGTATGATCGCTGCGCTGCCACGCCAGTTTCATGAGAACTACGTGAAAATAATGTAATAACATAAATTGGCTTTCGATGAGGAAAGATTCAATGCATTATATTTCGTCATTGCATTTTATTATTTTGCTGTATCCCATATAGCATCAAATATGCCTGAGATGTCTCACGAGGCATATATGACCTGGTCTGTATGTATCATATATTTTGCCTATAAGTCCCTCTAAGTTATATAGTGCCCATATATTTTGCCTGTACGTATGCCTATAAGTTCATGTCTCGTGAGATGCCTTTGAGATATTTGATGCTATATGGCATGCTGCAATATAATAACATACATGATGAAATATAGTGCATTGAATCTTTCACCATTGAAAACCAACACCACATTAGTCTTCACAATAAGGTTTGAGTTGCACGTTCACACAAGTTTAGGTACATACCAAAAAATCCAATAGAATTAGAAGATGGAAAATAAACAAAATGATTGCTGTAAAAACGATATATTTTATGAATAATTAATCTTGAAACAATATTCATTGCACTAGAACACAGCAGTCTTCATACCTTCATCGGTAAACCATAAATCCTACTGTTCAAGTCCATTCTAGCCTCATCACATTATAGCAGAGACTGGTGAAGTACCTTATGTATGGTTTTTAAAAGCACAAATTCGAAATCCAGTACCATTAGGTACCCAAGAAATTAACATTTGCAATCACTAATACCTTGTATTCATTCACAATCACAGCACTGTCGATGATTCCTTCATTAATATCCACGGCAATCCGGGATGTTTTGCTTTATTCGTCAAAAATCTTAATATGCCTGTGCATACCGGCATAGCCCACATCGAACCCAGGGACACAACAACGATGTGTAGGTCGGATTATCACTTTAACTATTATCGTATAGACAAAAAATCAACGGTTTTTAGTCACAAACACCACTATACACAACAACACAAATGTAAACATGAAACCACTACTGGCGTTAACAGTAATGGAGGATGTCAGCGCTGCTATGCAGCCCATTTTGGCGATATGGTACTGAGACAACCCGTCCCCAAACCCTTGAAATCGTGGAAAAAAGGGATAATAAATGTGGAGGATAAGCTTATCCCCACAATATCTGATTTCTCTAAAGATAAGTTCAAATCTGTACTAGCTGGGTTGTCCTTCATAAAGCTTATCCATTTTAAAAGTATTTCTTAAGCTTGATTCTCTTATGCATGAATGTCTTAGTGGGATGTACCACTCTGCTTGACTGGGCTTTTTTCATGACTTCTTACTTGTAACTTATCCTATCATCTTGAAATTTTTAAGTTAATTTCAGTAAATCTTTTTAAGTATGTACTTATACCTTATATCCCACCAAGAAAACGCTGATGAAGTGAAAGGGGCTTGTCCTCTTAAGTACTTAATTTAATTCAAAATAAAATTTTATTAACATTTGATCATTTTTCCATGACTTTGGGAACAAGTACAGTGGACTCTCATTGTCAAAGTTGACAAGACCTGAAATTGAGAGGTTTGTATCAATGAACTTTGTCTAATGCTTCTGTATTGGAAACAGAAAAAGTATGGCATTTTATGTAATAGTTGTGAAGTTCTTTGTAGTTTTACATTATTTAATTGTTAGTGCAATTAATTTGATTATAATTATAAATTTAGAATAATTTAAGACTCATTGAAATGATTGGCAGTCAGATTATGCCCAAGAATATGCCTTAAAAAGCATTCCAACTTCGTTGGGAAAAATCATGTACTGCATCATTTTCAGTCCAAGTAGTCGTTACCAGAAAATTTGTTTACAAAGGATAATTGCTCCATTTCATAGGCAGTGCTAATGCCCTTCCTGAGGCTTCTTCCACAGTCCGAGTGCATTTATGATTGTAGGTAAGGTGTGGGCTTCTCAGCCAGCTGAATATTCTACATGACATACCAATTAACTAAGCAGGACTTAACTTCACAACTACGAAAACGTTGTAATAAACCGCATTCTTTTATGAGTTTTATCAAGAATATATTTGTGAATTTACAGCTGCTTCATTGGTGTTTCCTCATGTCTTTTTGGGATTAGAAATATATTTCCTATGAATTTTGATTTGAAAGGTTAGCCATCAATAGTTGATGTGTTGTATCACTTGAATTGAAAAAAATTATGAATAGGAAAAATAATCTCATTGTGAATAAATAGTTGTCCACTTTAACCTATAATATGATGTTTAATGTTCACAATATGTTTTAAAAGAACAATTTCAGATTTAATAACGAACTTATATTAATAGTTTTACAATTTGCAATTTAAAAATACTCGCCAAATTAAAATTGAAAAATGGAGTACTTGGGAGTCCATTGAAAATTGCAGGGAAATATTTCCTTCAAAATTTTAAAGCTTGTAACAAAAAAAGTGGTAGATCTAAGAACGGCTTCTTACTGAACAATGCTAGGGGTTCAATTGATGACGATGGGCCAAAAAGAGAACTCTACCCAGTAGGGCCATGGTGGGGGAATCAAAAGAACCGTCATAGGCCCAATGACTGTATAAGCAGTCATTTGCCATGGGCTGGGAGGTGGCATGACTTCTTTGGCAGTCTTCCGCACCGAAAGCATTAAGGTGCATAGAGTTTGTTATATGAAGGTGATATGTTGGTTGCGTTTTTGCAGGATGAACTAAAAGGTGTCTCCTATAATATCTTGACTGATTCTTCAAGTTGGTGTGTGAACGGACTATTCAATGTTTAAAAACACTTATTCAGTGTTTTATTTTCATTTGTGATTTGTAAGGAGTTATCAAGTGTTTTTTTTTGTTGAAAATATCCAAAGTAAAAATCCAAAGGCCTTCGGAATTTGATTTTGGATTTCCTTGTTTTGGACATTTTAACTTACTCATTTACTCGTTAATTATTTTAATGGCTGTGGATACCACTGAGACCTCATTTGTGGCTTTATTAATTGTATTGAATGGCGGTATTAATGAGCATTGTCTTGTGTAATTTTTGATGAAAATCCTATGCCAGTCTATTTTTACTTCCAGACTCATCACGCCTATTAAATGTGTCAACAACTGAACCTTGGACTGCACAGTTGGGATTTGATGAAGCAAGACCCTTTTGGGCATTCAGCCAAACACATATCCTGGCTGATAACTCTATCTACAGGTTGGAGGGAAATGAATTTGGTTCAATGAAATTGAAGGAAGTGGCTAAACTACCTGAAATGATCCTGGTTGATGGACTTGTTTTCATTGAGGTAATATTATTAATAATTTCAACTAAAAAATTTTATATCTTTTATTTTCAAAAGATGTTTTCACTTATGTCTAATTCAGCATCAATTTTCAATGCATGTGTTAAGGTGGGCCAAATGATACCGCATTTCTCCTAATATTAACCTCAATATGTAGTCCCCGCCTAATTTTTGTGGACAGACTTATAAATTTTCTAGCGTAGAGCAACTGATGGGTTACCAACTGAATTAATTTTTTCTTAGATTAACAAAAATAGTTCCTTATTTATTATTAAAAAAAAATGTATTCTCATTCATTAGATTCATTTGGAATTTATTCTCTTATGTTGAAAATGTGAAATGAATATTGCTTTAGTTCTTTTTCTCCATATTTTTTTAAACTAGAGGAGTAAGTTTTTTTGGCTCACTCACTTAACTGATAGCTTTCAGCTCCAGAAATTTGTGTCCGAGCCTCTTTGAAGGGGCTCCAAAACTTTAACGAATAGCTGTATTAAAACTGTTATGTAATCATGTCCAGATGGTGGTTTTTTTTTAGATATTCAGCAGAATCATGATTATCCGGCTAAGGTTTATCGGTGTTGCAGATTATCCATACCCGAGTTCCCACTCCTTTGATATTTTCCGCGATCTATACAAAATAAAATCTGACGCAGAATCTCCAGGATATTTGCATTTTAATGCAAGGTTACACCAGCCTTATTATTTCGATTAGGCTTTGTCAAATTGAATTATTTTATTTACTTGCTGATGTGGAATGTTTCAAGTTAACTTGGACTAAACAGATTGCGGTTGGGAAAAGAAAGCTTTAAGTGATTCTGCAAAGCAATTGTAAATAACATACATTGATTTGAAGTTCAGTTAAAAGTTCACAAGAGTGGCCCGTGCATAATGAAGTGTTGTTATGATGAAGTAAACTTTTGGCTCCTTCAACTTCATTTTTTAAGGGCTCCAGTAAATATAAATTTGTGGTTCGAAGTTTTACCAGAATATGGGTTGATTTTTTTACTTTGGTACATACTTTCTCCGATTCTGTTTCATTGGCTAGAATCAAATCAAATTGACCCATAACTCATAACTAGCCCAATGATATCTGTTGTACATTGAAAGCAACTGAATTGATCTTGTTTCAGGTTGTTGAGTGGAGGAGAATACTATTTCTAATGGTTGCGTTCAAGAGTGACCTATGCAAAATCTACACTGCCACACCATCAATGAAAATAACTGAAAGGCAAAAAATCACAAATGTTGGAGCTAAGGATGGTGAATTTTTCACCCATGGAAATGACTTGTACCTTGTTGTGGTCTCCTCCAAACCTGAGCATCATGATGTGCCTTCAACGTATGTATATATTCTGATTTCTGAAGGTTAATATGATAAATTTTTGAAGCTTTTTTAGCATTTTGTAACATATTTATCTGATGAAAGCCTGGAACAATACATGTCATTGGGGGCCATGACTTTGAATGCTAATGCTCATCATGCTATGCCATGATGCATAGTCATGTTGTCTCCCCATGTGAGACCTCAGTCTGAAATAAACAATGCCATTACACATGGTATGGCATGGGGCAAAATCTCATGTTATGTCTCATGTCCAAATGTTATGCTAAAATGTAGTGACCAAAATTTATGGAGCATATGGCTCCAAATTTTTAAAAGCTTTCTTATAGAAAAAATACAGTGGACTCTCGTTATTATGAAGTTCATGGGACCGAAAAACCGGAGGTTTGTGATAAAGAAGTTTGTATGTACGTTTCTTTTAGGTATCGTCAAAAAAAAGCAGTATATAATAAACTCGATTAAATTACGCTGAAATATATATAAACAGGAAAATTCATTTCAGTTTCGCAACAGAACAGTGGCGTGACGCAATCGAGGGTTAATATCCTCCCGATTACTGTAAGTCCGATGTACAAGACTAGGATGCGTTCCAAGACCTTGTTCCTAAGCTAAATAAAGGGTTCTGTGAAGAAAGGAGCGGGAAGGGACAACGAGCTTGAAGGTCCCTGAATCACTTGTTTTGGTGATTTGAAGAAAGGGCTTGTTTTGGTCGATCAGGCTTATTTTGGTGCTCTTTTTATGACTAGGCAAGGGTGTGAGGTGCGGTTGAGGGACCACGATTGGCTGTAAACCGTGCTGGTGCAGGATTTTCCACCCCTCTTATTGTCCCGTCATCAGACAACTCTCACCGGCTGGACAGTATGCAAGGAATAAAGGAATACGGTTCTCCTGCAGAATGCAACACTGCATTACACTTATGAGCTAACTCACTATTGTGAAGAAATGATCTCGCTGGGCGTGCGACGCATCCGGAGCTGAAAAAATAGCACCCCGTGGTGACGAATAACGGGCAAAATGCTGAACAGTTCCTAAATTCACACCTGATTCAATGATACTTTGTTCAGGTTGTCCCCACAGTGAGAGTTCCTCTATTCCATACCGCATAGCATCAGCCTAATCGAAAGGCGCCAAGTTCAAAATTTATAAATTTTGAATGCTCGTATCTCTGAAAATTCGTACATTGAATGTGCGTAGGAAGAGGACTAACTCTACGTCCAATTTATGAGCCGTTATGAGTGGGTCACCATGACTCCAAAGGAATGAAGATTATTATATGATGTTGCGCGTAAACTAAACGAAGAATCATATTTGATGCTCTTGGGCACAGTACACGAGGAGAAATTAAATGTGGCACGATTATTAAAACTTAGCGCAGTGAATATCCATCTAAATGCTGTTGCATATGCATGGAATTTTGTAATAAAGTTCATTTTGTAACCTCCGGGACCTGGACTGAAGTTTGTAATTTCGTAAAAACGAAAATTTCGTAGTAACGTTTCTTTTACTATAGCTTGGATAGGCCTTTTCGTCAGGACCAACAATTTGCTTCATAATAACGAGAACTTCGTAATAACGTCCATATTAACGAGAGTCTACTGTACTTATAAACTGAAGCAGCTTTTTCTCATCCTACTACCATCAAAACTGAGCATAATTTACCAAATTTTGTCAAAAAATCTTTTAATAGCAAAATAAACTATTTAAATTAACATTTATGCTGATAAAAATGCTCATGAGTTCAGGAAACAGAATTTCCCAACTGTTGGCTAGTCTGGTAGTACTGGAGATGAAGAGTAGGTATCCACGATTTTTATTTTTCTTAGTTTTGCTCTAGGCTGGTTAATAAGAAATAAGGCAAACTAACTTCATGGAGCACTGAAGTGAGATTAAAATGCAGTACGATCAATTAGTATGCAAAATGCCACGTGGCACAGTGCATATGACTCCAAATTTTTACTAGAGCTCCTAAGAAACTTAGGTAAATTGCGGGAAAAATCAGTGTGAGGTTTCATCTGTATTGAATGTGTGAAATTGTTTGTGCTACATGCTGTGGTTATTTGTTTCAGCACTTATCCTCTGTGTTTTAGTTAACTTGAACTTTTAATGGTGGAGTAAGACTTATCAGAATAATGGTAATGTGGTTATTAGAAATATTTGCTATAGGCAAGTAATCATGACAGGGAAAGAATGACTTAAATTTTAATTGTGTGCGCAAATGTGGGTGGTTCACTCTTAGAAGATTGGGTGCTGATGTATAGTGAACATTTATTAAAAAATGCCCCCTATCTAGGAAACTCATATTTCATAGTCTTTAAAATTTTCTGCTATCAATGCCAATTAGGCCTTAAAGTTCTACCCTCACATGTCAAATACTTGTCAGGAAAGGGACTTAAAAGTAAGAAGCTTCTGTTGGTGCATTGGCAATACCAATGTATTTTCATAGAACCTGTTAATTGTGACTTAAACTATTTGAAGCAAAATTTTTGCCGACAACCACTACTAAAATGTATCACTGCCAATATGAATACTCAATCAGCAGGGGAATGTGTCCTCATTTAAAGTGTGTAAGAATCGTAGAAAGATAATGTCTGGGTCAGATGATGAAGGAAGTAGGATACAGTGCAATACCTCTGCAGAAATGAAGAAGAATGTGGATAAAACTGAGGAATGGTATACTGCTGTACATCAATTGATGGTTAATGTGCTAAAAAAATAAGTGAAATGGTAGAAATAATTACACTGGAAAACTGGGACTGTGTGCATGGCTATTTCTTTAGTTTTTATAATCAAGTTCTCTTTCAGTATATATCGCTGGACTGGAACACACTTTGACATCGTGGAGACCTTCATGACAAGTGGTGCTGTTGCTGTATCCACGTTCCCATTCAAAGGGACAGTTATTATCACAGTGGCTCAGTATCCTCATGATAAACCCTCTGTGAGTAATGATTTGTATTTTGTTGCATTCCACAGTGAAATATTTGTATACCCTTTCCTTGCTTAAGGCAATTTTGTCATAGCACAAATTCGTTCCTTAGGGAAACATCCCAATGCTGCTTAGCCTTAACACTCTCCTGATAAAACGTGAACTTGCCAAACTTACAACAGAAGCACTCTCATTTAAGGCAGATTAGTAGTAATGCTTGCCTCAAATCTTCTTCTTTGTTTGCATCTAAGTCCATTGCTGTGCAATGGCCTA
The DNA here is from genome assembly GCF_921293095.1 of Ischnura elegans. NCBI lineage: Eukaryota > Metazoa > Arthropoda > Insecta > Odonata > Coenagrionidae > Ischnura > Ischnura elegans. The sequence goes on from NC_060259.1 coordinate 42,244,255, forward strand.
AAACATTACCTACTCGTCATTTTTTATTAACTAAGTTTTTCATTTAAATTTCTCCTATGTAATTTTTGGCGACCGGTTTGTTTGGAGAGACCAGTTTCATATACTTGGAGTGTGATGAAGGATTATGTATAGATCTTTTTTTTTTTCAAATCTTCTAATGAGCCGGCCTCTGTGGCGGTGGGGTAAAGTTCTCACATGCCGAATAAGAGGTTGCGGGTTCGAGTCCCACCTGGGTAAGTTCCTGCCATCCAGGGCATGGTTGTTCGTGAACGTGTAGATGTTAAAATTGTTGAAAAGCCCCGATGTAAAGGCCAACGCAAGCTGTTTTAGGTGGCATAAAAATAAATAAATAAATAAACTAATTGTGAAGCCTTCAATGGGAGAGCAATGAAACAGAGGTAGAAATAGAGCATGTAAAAGTAATTGTAACTCTGATTGTCTTGTTCCAAAGGCAGAATGAAAATAGGATGGGAAACATAATTTCAGTGTTTATCTCAGGGAAATAATTCACAAAAGTAATTAAATTACCTATTAATTAGTAGGAGTTTTATAATTATATTTTGAAAATTAAGTTGCTCAGCAATGTACTAGGACCTTATGTTTAAACTAAAATTATTGGTGAGAGCAATGAATTTTTGTCCAAACTAATTTTTATGCAATAAGTTTACTTTTATTTATACTGCAAAAAGGGTCACTAATGCATTACAGGGTTGATGAAAATGAATAGGAGGAAGGACAGGTGTCCTGGTGTGTCCTAAGATAGGCAGTGAACATAGCTGCTTCATTGTATGTCACCAGAGAGCCCTTTACAGAGAAGCAAAATAGTTTTGTGTGGTGCCTGTAACTTGGAAAGCTTTAAGCTTTTTCCTCATGAGGCTCCTGTGCAAAAGGGTTAATTTTTGACATTCAGTGACTGTTTTAAGAGTTGATCCTTGCAACCCTTTTTTAAAGACTACATTCTTCCTTTTTTTCAGATTGGTTCGCAGGTATTTCGGTGGTCTCATAATAAGCTTGAAAGAATGCAGTTCTTGCCTACGAATGGACCTGTAGCCTTGCAATACATGAAAGCCTACGAGGAGAGTTATCTCTTAGTCATAAATGACTATGAATATAGCTCATTATATTGGTGGACAGGTATGTGCCTTGTGTTCATTTGGACATGGAGACCTTAATTTATTTTTTCTGTGAATAAGTAATATGTGAATTATTAAGTTTGAATTTCAGTGGCAGCACATGTTGTTGCTGGTAATAGATTCTCAAATGTATCCTTATAGAAATTTGTACAGTGGTGGTGTTTTTAGAATCCATGTTTTATATCTATTATTTCAAATGCATTTTGGTCATTGTGAATTTATTTGTTGCTACAGGAAGGGAGTTCATCGTTTGGGACAACTTTTATGAAGTGAAAGGAATGAGCAAAATAAGTATTGGATATATAAAGGATGAAACTTTGATATTGATTGCCTTGAAGGTAATGAGTTAAAAAATTAGTTTTGTAATGTAGCCATTAGAAATTATTGTTAGTGAAATTAGTACAGTTATTATTAGGGATGGACAGATCCAGGATTTTTTTCTGATCCAGATCCAGATCAATCATTGATATCATGTTTAGGATCTTCGGATTCAAATGCAATTTTTAATTGTCTGCTATAAAACAAAGTCATTACACATATGCCTCGTATAGCCCATGGGATGTGTTCCTTGGGGTCTTTGCACTTAACGAATTTGTTATATGAGAGCATTTTAACATTGGGAAGATAGGGATGTGTTCCTGGTAGCAGAGGTGTTGGGTATCGAATTTCCTCTAAACCTATGTAACCTTCTATATTCCCATAAATAGCCTTAGAAAACCTTTTTTATGTAAATGTTTATAGTTTAAAATGTGGGTGTAGTGCGGGTGGGCTAACATCTGTTATCTCAGGGATTCGTAATGCATTGCCGGCAGTTGACGATTTTTTCAAACCAGTCTAAAAACAATTATTGTGTCACCGAGGCCCTTTTATCGTTCATCAAAATGACAGGCAAATGCTACTTTGAATGCCATTTCATAGCTAGTGGAGTTTTTGAATGATAAATCATTTTAATTTGAAGTCCTCCGAGGCATTAGCAGCTAAGTGAAACAATCTTTAAATGCCTTGAAACCTGACCCAGGTTTTCCTTCCCTGAAAATGAATGAACAAGATTGCATTCTTTTCCAAAACAATATTGTCTTGTCAACACTAAAAACTAGTTGAGGGGGAAAGGAGCCACTTTCAATCATAGCTTGGAATTCATCAGATAATGTTGCGGTGACTGTGCTATTAACACTTGCAGATTCACCTGATATCGCCGCACTGAAAATACCTGCTTGCTGTTTAAAATTCTTGAACAAACCGGAGCTTTCACTAAATATCTCGGAGCGATTACCACCCTCGTCTTTTTGTACAGATTCACAATGAACTTTCCGTATGTGTTGACTGCTTGGTTGAAGTTGGTGCGGTTGAGGTCTCTGATGTTTTAAATTTGTCTTTATGCAGAATAAGGAGTCGTGAGTTTAAACTTCTGCGCAATATCGCTTTGACGCTCTCCATTTTCAAAGCCATTGACCTCTTTCAATTTCTCGTCTAGGTTTACGGGTTTTCTCGATAACTTCTTGATTTTTCTACTGGCATTACTATTATTTGCCATTGTTTTCTTGGTTTTTACTCAGTATGGCTCTATCGATATCACCTACTGCTGGCCAACTGCTGCACTGTATTCCTGAGATGCAGAGGACCTACGACTGCTGGGAGGGAACGAAGCTGTTGTGTTTGAGACTCTATAGCGGACCCTTTTATGTGTTGATGCTATTTATGAGCAACTCGGCCACCGCTCCATTTCTCCCCCGTGAATGCCGATGACCTTGAAGGCTTTAGCATAGACCCTCTACCTGGAAGTCAATCGCCCGATAACCTATGACGGCAAAAATTACATCTCAAACCATATTGCTAAAAAATCTCATTTCCACTAGCTCCATGCTTAATTAATGATCTAAATTAACTCTTGTCATTCTGTTAAATTACTTCGGTATATCTATCAACTATCTGGACCGCATGACAAGTGATGTGTTTGGCCATTGCATAGCAAAGGATTTCGATTAATTTATAAAAGAAGAAGATATGTGGCAAGCAATACTATTACTATGCGTGAAATGATAGCAATTTCGTGTGTACTCAGCGCAAGTTCACGTTTTATCATGAGACTGTTAAATGTTTTTGTTTAGGCTACACTGCATTACAAGGTTTCCCCGAAAAACGAATTTGCTCTATATCGAAATTGCGCTATGCGAGGCATGGGTGTATTCAAGTTTCTTCTGGTTACCTACAATCAAAGGAATGCTATTTTTATTGTCATACATATTTTAATATTTTTACTGATTAAAAATAATTTTTTATGCTGATGAGATGAGACAGGTCAGGTCAAGATTCATTACAGTGCATTACCATATTTATCTGTATTTAGTCCCCCCTTTTTTCCAAAAATGCCCATAATAAAAGTAGAGGGGGGACTACAGTAGAATCCTGATTTAAGGTTTTTCAGGGGGACAAAATTTAAAACACTAAATGCGGACAAACACTAAATGAGGACCTGCCATTTTTTTCAGGTTTTAGGGTCTGTAATGATTGGAATGGCTTTTTATGAATAAAAAGTATTATTTTAAGTAACTAAAAGGTGCTAAATGCAGCAAAAAATTCTTTAATGAAATGTTCTCTGCCCTATGAAGGTTGGGTAATACTTTTCAGGAATCAGCTAAAAAAATGGGTAGTAAAAATAAGTAATGAGAGGATGACAATTGTTTTAATGAAATATTTCATGAAAATTCTAATAAACATCAACTTATAAGCATTCCCTCACAGATTATTATTATGGACCTTAGTGATTCCATTTTTATGCATATTTCAGTGGTCTCGATGAAATTTAGAATTTTTTCTGTAAAAGTGACATGTAGGTGACTACAGCATTTCTAATATAATAAGAAAAGGTGTAAGTAGGTACTCGAAAAATCATGAGGAATGGGTGAAATAAAGGGATAGCAGAAGATCGCTAATCCCGAAATCTCAACTACCGAATATCTAGTAAAAGGGAGGTTTTCTGGAATTTTGCCAAGTTAACGTTTTCTGTTGCGTCGGCAAAACAAGGGATTTATGAGCCTTTAAAAAGCCTCCTGTGCGCACATTTTTGATTTCGAGGTCATCCAAAAAAGTAGAATCTTATTTTAGTATGCGTACAAGTTGATGGTGATTCAACTCGATGATAACACCAGATTCGTTGTCATATATCCGCGGCCTTATGCAGGTCGAATGGAGCCGGGAGAAGTTGCTTACGCGGCGCGCTGATCACCTTGACTCCGAGTCGCCTTGTTTCTCGGCAGCTTTTAATAAAATTTGGTTGGACCTTGAATAACGATTAGCTAAACTCTGTTAAGTGAAAAGGTTTAATCTTCAACAGAACTGGATTTCAACCGAAAAATTGTCAGTGCCTCTGGAGTTTGGCAATTTCGTCAGGGTTATGATGTCGAAGTCAACCACCAAGGGATACCTGCCGGATTTTCGTATTTTTCCGCGCTCATCTATTCTACCGTGAGTATGCGGTGATTTTTTTCCAGCATGAGCGATTTATTTAGAGTCATGGACCGTGATAGTTCGTCAAAACTCCGATTGTCATTCTCTTTTGACATTAATTAGCACCAGAGAAATATTTTTGAATCGACAGCGATATCAACCAGCCGCATGTCGATAAATTGGCTCCGGGATATCTAAATTACGATGTAAAATAATGTTGTTCCGTATGGAAAGAATGCTCTCACTCATGGTCATGACAGGGGAAACACTTCCTCTGTTCTTTCGCTGTTCCTCCGTGGAAACTGACCTTGGAATGGATTATAGAAAGAATCTTCTAGTGAACTGCGCAATTGATATTGGGCCTCCTCTTTTGAAAAGAGAAAGTAGACGACTGAAAAAATATTGGGCTAATAATCGACTGCCCGTAGGGAGTAGAATTTAAAGGGGCATAAGCCATCAATTGAAAACATAACGAGAAAACCATTATTGTAGCGGCCCTCGGAGGATAACTCGTGTCATCAGTCGTCACGTATCATCGAAGTCAAGTTCAAGAAGTGAAGAATAAGGTAGTTCGAGGTTATTAAGGGATGACTTTGCTCCATTAGATCGGATTTGATACAAAAAGTGCCTGGTGTTTGGATCAGAAGGGGAGCGAAACGTTACGAGAAGACAAATCACTCAACTTGCGAGTTGAAGGTCGCAGCGCTGCGCTCGCGGAAGAAAGCAGTTGAAGAAGCATTCCCCGGTAGATTCTATCGACTCTTGGTAAACTTTCATGAGACTGTTCTTGTTGATGAGCATAAATTCGAAGATTTGGATGAACCGTCATGAAAAAAACGTTAAATCGGGCAAAAAATTCTTGAGCGGGACAAATTTTTCCGACCATAAATGCGGAAAAACGCAAAATGCGGAAACACTAAATACGGATAATTTTTACATTGTCCTAATAGGGAATGAATCGGGACCCAAAAAAATAAACGCTAAATGCGGAAAAACGTTAAATGCGAAGACGTTAAATCCGGATCCGACTGTATATTCAAATGCATTTTTTTAAATTTTCCCTAAACTGAAGCCTCAAAATTTGGGGGAAGGACTATATTCGGAGAGATATGGTATCTTTGCCTCATTGCTATCCACTGATCGTTTGGGATTCTTTCTCGGTCTACTAGGTTGATGACTCAGTCAGGAAACTTGTCAGCTGGTGGTAAAGCATTTTGATGGGTTTCAGCCACTCCTCATGCCACACTCTTTGGTTGACAGCTTTGGTTTCCTCTATAATCTCAATGCAGTTGCTCCATCGTCAAGCTATGCACTCTTTTACTCATTCAGAATCATCTGTTGACACTGTCTTTGTGGATGCCCTTTACAGTGTGCATATGAAATCACCTCCTATTGCCTCACTTTTCTTTGATTTTTCCAAAGCATATCCATTGTGATGCATAATAAAAACTTCATCATGGCCATCTCCTACAGATCAAACAGGCAGTTGTGGTGTAACAATTTTTTTCAGTATATCTTAGATAATCTCATACTTTGTTTCATCCATATTTGTGACCTTCTGTCACCTACCTTCTTCCACTGAGTGCAGTCTGTTTCAGACTAGACTTTTGACATGTTATGCTTAAAAAAAATGAACTTTGGACATCAGAAACTTATCTACTCCATCCTGCATTGAATGTAATAATTAGCTAAAGTCACCATAGCTAGTCAGTTTTCAATAGCCGCTAGCTATAGAGCAGCTGTGAGAAGTATTTATACTGATGAATTCGTGTTTGCTTTTGCATATGGACTTACCATTTGAAAACAATCACTGGATGAAGCATTAATTTTGCAATAGGTGATACTCTTCGTCATGTATACTACACTGCCCTAATCAAATGGGATGGAGATATTGTTTGCCTAAAAATTTTGGGTTAATATCTTTTACCAGAATTGTTAGTAGCTTTGACAATTTTAAGAGATAAGCTATTCGCATCTGGAAGGGAATCCAGGTGGCAGCACTTAATGAGGTGTCAGGGCCGAATAGAGATGATCGGTTGCCTTAGTACGTTTGTTCGTGTGAAACGATAGCCAGCCAGCGCTATATAACGTATAGCCGAATATCAATGGCATTATGATGAAAAACATAGAAGGAGAAGTTCATGAGCAACAAAATGTGCGGCATTTATAATTGCACCAACCAGTGTGAGAAAAAAGCTTACTCTCTACATCAGGGGTTCCCAAACTGGGGGGCGCGCCCCCCTGGGGGGGCATGGAGAAAGTGCAGGGGGGGCGTGACACCCAAATGATATAAATAAAAAAATGTGTTTCAGAGCAAGCTGTTCGGATGCACTTGCCTTTTTCAACAGCATACATGTGCAAAAAAGCGTTTTAAACTCTTGTGGCGATCAAAACCAAGTACCGCAACAAACTTGATGTTGAAAGTGGCCTACGCTGTGCTTTGTCTGAAACTCAACCCAGGATCTGTCAACTTATCCAGAACATGCTAGCGCACCCATCTCACTAAATTACATTTTATGTTTTGTTTTTGTAAGTAGGTAGGCCTATTGTTTCACCTTCCTTAAATTGAAAATGCATCTGTGTTCCAATGTTAAATTTCGTATCTGTAATTATATTCGTTTTTTATGTAATACTTGTTTTAATTTTCATCATACGTACAATTATTGAATTACCGCATTCAACAGTGAACAAAAAAATCTACCTACTCACCGTATCAAGTAGGCACATACTTGTACGAGTACAAGTAATTGTACAAGTAGGAGTAGGTATGCACGGCACCGTGGAAATAGGGTATTGCAAAATGGAAAGCTGATATGTGTAAGGGGGGGGGGGGGGGGCGTGGTACAAAAAAGTTTGGGAACCCCTGGCCTAAATAGATTCCGCAACACCCCTAATTTGAGAAAGAAGTGGGAGCACGTCATGAGAATGGGCAAGAGTTAGCTAGCTTATTTAAGAAAAAAATTAGAATGGGTCATACAGAAACATATGAAGGCAGGACAACGTCATTGTATTATTTAATGCCTACTTAAAAATTGTTCCCGTAAGTATAAAGGTGTCAGAGAAGGAGATGCAGACGGACGGGAGGTTGATCAAACTTGCAATGACTATCAATGAGTTTTCAGCTATCCAATAAGCCAGGGAAGTTAAGGTTGGGGAAATAATTCGAATCGCGACAACTGAGAATTATATGAATATTCCCGGGCGACTAACTTAGTCTGCTTGAGACATGTAATTTCTCCCAAACTCGCACAAACTTTTTTCCGGGTGATCCCCCACACGATCGCCGGGACATCTTCCACCCGGGCGCCCGTCAAAACCGGGTCGGTCCTTAAAACATCTGTCTCTTTCTCATTCAATAGCTAGGCCCTGCTCTTCCGAAAACGATGCGGGGCGAATCCCCGACGTTCGTAAGGCCTGCGTGCTTCGTTCGGTTAAAGGATTTCTCGAGTCGCTTTTCCCAAATGGCCTAAATTCGATTTTGCCGACCGGGGCCGAGGCACGGAGACCATCATCAAACATTACACACAAAAACAGAAAAAGAAGCGCCAATTTTCTTCTGAAAGGCATGTATCTCGTGTGACATGCCATTAATAACGCTTGTTTGTATGAAAAAGCCCATTACAGGAACCAAATACTCCAGTGCTTCAACCATGACAACTTCTAATTTGTGATTACAGCATCCCACTTCATAGCCCTCAACAAGGGACCTCTTGAAGTCTCTATTGAACTCCAGAACGTCAGTTGTGGAGAAAATTACTTCATCCATCAATCACAACTGAGATATAAATCAGTATTCGCTTCACAAAATTGCTGAAAACACACCTGTTTCGCTCACCGCTTGGCTGTAGCATTAGTAAACACAAGTAAACAAACAGGCCGATCACCTCTGTCTCATTTCTGAAATTGGCCACCAGATGTCAGCTACTTTGATTCCTGTTGCAAATAGAATCATCTTTTAAATGAAAAGTCGTTGTGGCTTTTTCTGAAACATCTGCAAAGTGCTCTGTTTTGAAAAATGGTTGCTTTTTTTCTTGTTTATAATACATTCATATAATTTGCCCATTCAATTTGTCATTAAAGCAACTCAGAGAATTATGTAAGCCCTCACGTCTTTAAGGATTTCAAATTAAATCACCGTTTTCATCCTAATATAGTCCCCCTCTGAACATAGTTCCCCCTAATTTTGAGGCTTGAGTTTCAAGAAAAAAAATGGGTTTGAATATAGTCCCCCCCTTAACTTTTATCACGGGCATTTTTGGAAAAAAAGGGGGACTATATTCAGACATATACGGTACCAGTTACTTGATGGCTATAAAATTAATTGCTGAAAATCTAGATAAACTTTTGAATAGAGAAATTGGGAAAAATTATGAAGTTCTTAGTCTTTCATGTATTGGACACCCTCAATTCAAAGCTTGCATGATATGAGGTGGATAAAAGACTGGACCTAAGTGTTAACCTTGGAAAACCCAAAAAATAGTGAAAAATTTACATTGGTTTATTAGCTCAAGCTTTTTACTTTATAGTTGTTCAAACCGTAATTCATTAATGATATAAAATTTTATCGCATATTTAATTTTAATATGTGCATATAAAGGTTTTATCCATGACTGCCATTTTCATTATTTCCAGGACAAAATTCAAGTCTATAGGCTATTAGAAAGCAGATTGCATAGACTAACTACAGTATCCCTCTTTGATGGAGAAGAAATATTGAGCATGTCCCTTCATCATGATGAAAATTTGAAATTGATAGCCATAAGCAAAAAAAATGGAGCACTGTCTACAAGCATCTTTAATCTTCATATCGTTAAGGGTCCATTTGGTGAGTCAATTTTCATTTTTGGCATGGTAGCATATTTCTCAGATTTTGCTAATCTTAATGGATGGATTATTTTATTTGTCCTTATATTACTAAAAGCACCCCTTTGGTCTTAATAATGTAATAATGGTTAAGTATCATATGTTTTTGAATCCTCCATAAACAGTGGAACCTCGATCTATCGTTTTTCTGGGGGATGGACGAAAAAAACGATGAATTCGGGAAAACGATCAATGCGGGAATGTTTGGCTTGGTTGCCTATGTCCCAGGAAACGCAGGATTTTGGTGCGTAATTATGATATTCGTTAAAGGATTCAAACAAGATTTTAGCCAATTACAGGAATACTAGTACTTTATCGAGACACTTTGGTCATATTGTTGATTCGAATAATATCTCTTTCAAATATCCTAAAGGAACACGCCACCTTGCTAAAAAATGTTTGCTCTCCACTTGGCATTTACCCTGCTACTATGGATTTCTCTTTGATGTAAAAATCCATGAAATGCCATTTCCAGTATTTATTCACGAGAGAAATGTGCATGTTATGCCTAAAACAACAGCTTTCGCCGGTGCAGTGATTAGTTGTGAGATGGATCATATAGGCCAGAAACAGTCAATTATTTGTAATGTTCCTGTCTAATAAATATATTTTTCATGGAATTTAGGCAATGTGTAAAACGTGAACAATGTTGCGTTAATCGTCAGCGGCACGCCGGCCTGAGCCTCAGCTTCATCCCACTTCTTGTTTTCACCTGGTAGCTTGCTCTACCCCCACCCTTACCGTCATGTGCTAGCGGAGCAGCCCGAGGCGTTCTCCTATATTCACGCGCTTCTATCCCGGATGATTTTCTCCATATTCAATTATTTTCAGTCCATATTTAAAAGTACTCGTTTCTTCGGATGGGCAATGGTCCGAAGACGGATAAAAATAAAACTAATAAAAATGAAACCTTACTTTGTTAAACCCACACGGAAAACACTCGCTAGTTTGAAGTCAACCTACCCTGGAAAGTACGGAGCCACTCGTGCGAGGTGAAGTTGGGAACTGATGCTATCGCGTACATCTTATGCGGAACATACTGCAGAGGGTGAAGCATAAACATATGACTGCGCCATGAAATTTTTGTCCTTAAGAGAAGGCAACTTACACATTCTTTTCTAATTAACGTAGCGCCAAATGAGTAGATGAATTTGGATTTTTAGTAGGGAGAAACAAAATATCCCGAGAAGATATCCCTTCCTCAGTAAATCTTACAACTGAGACTTATAGTATAACTCGTAAATTGATAACTGATAATAACCTGATATCCTGTTTTGGGAAAAATGGCACATTAACTGCCGAGAAGCTCAGCTACGAGAATATTGAATTTCGCCAGAAATCACCATTGTATTTTTCCGACTATTTCCTTGTTTTAAATACTCAAATAACATCATTAATACGTTGTGTTTGGTCTCATTCTTTTTTAAATTACGCTCACTTTACAAATATTTCAATCTGATGAAAGTATAATGCCATTCGACGAAATTCATTGTTAGACACCTTTTGGGCTAATAGGTGATTCATGCTGCAGTTGACCTCCAGAAATTGGGAACTTCAAAGCATGTAGGCTGAAAAAGGTCAGTGGGTGAGAAAAGGGGGGGGGGGGCGCGAAACACGTTTTTATTGTTCTTGTGTAATTTGATATTTTTTTCGAAGCTAAGGTCTTCGTAATACGATCCCTGCGCTAGCTGGGACCTTTTTTTTTATTTTGGAGAAGAGGAAAGCTTCATTGGGGGGAGGAGCGTGCTGAATGGAGAGGGATAGCGGATCTTGGGAAATGCGCTAATGTACCTATTCATGGCCTATTCCACGGCACTCAGCTTCTCCCTAGAGTAATTCAATCTCCTGGGGGTGTCTGTCGTTATTAGCCACAAATAACACTTTGTAAACACTTCGTCTCATTTTAGTCAAACGATGGATGCGGGAAAATTATACGACGGGACCACGATCTTCAAACAATCAATGCGGGAAAACGATACTTCAGGGAACGATGGATGCGGGAAAAAATTACATTGCCTTTATGGAACCTTATTTGGGACCAGGAGTGGCGAACGATAAATGCGGGGAAATGATGAATACGGGAACGATAGATCGGGGTTCCACTGTAGTGGTGAAAGCTTTGGTTGATAAGGTCCATGATTTCTTGTTAGTAATCATTTCAGAGCTGCAGTAGAAGATTAATAATCCGGAATGCTTGGGACGGGACACATTCCGGATGAGCAATATTTCTGGTGAATAGATCAGTTAATCGGATGTAGGCAACATGGAAAAATTTTTTGGGACGTGCATTGGTGTCAGCAGAAATGATGAATTATTGAGAAAATGGTCAAGTAATGAGAGAAACCCAATTGAAATTCATAAAATTTATGCTTAAACACGGATAAAAAATTCAAAACATTCTAAGAAGTTTTTCCTCTGTAAATCGTGAAGGTGGATAATTCATGAAAGTAATCTAACCACTGGTAAATGGAAGGAAAATGGCACAGCAATTTTACAATCCAACTAGAACATCAATATTTCACATCACCATATTCTACTACATGCACCGGTTGCAAAATCCATGTCATTTTCACGACTACTAACATAAACTTATCGGTAATTATCAAATCCTTTGATAGGGGTTAAACCCACATCTAATGCATTATTTTAAATGATAACCATTTGTGAATATTAACCCTTCAGTATTATTAGCCGAAGCTAATCTTATATGTAAGTCGAATGCAAGTGTTTGGAAAAACCACTTCTTCACTTGGCATTAACTTTATAAACAATTTTCAGTGAGGCCACATGACTCATTCAGAGAGAGGCCCTTCAGGCTGTGGGTTTCCCCTGCGCAATGACCAACTTGAGTGAACAATGGGAGCATAATGCAGGATGGCCTTTCACTCCTCTCATGGCACTGCTTTTCTCAACCCCAGATTTCAAACATAGGCCATCAGAAAGGGTTAAAAATGTTTTGAGAACATGTACTTGTAAAAAGGCATTTACGAATCGGATATGGAATCTACTGCAAGGCTTCCACACTTGACTCAACTGGCTATTTAACTTGTGGATGTTCAAAAAAGATGAACCTCTGATCAAAAGATAGTTCTTTCCCTTGGGAAAACAGCATCTGAAGAAACTTGTTTTAAACAAAATGTTGATGCTCACTACTGCAAAATGAGTACATATAGATAAAAGACGTCAGTAGAATTCTTCTCCAGGAGAAATAGAGCTCAAGAAATGAAAAAGTAGGTGGTCGTATTTCATGGAGAGAAATAATGTATTATCTTACATATGCCACACATTTTTAATAAAACTGCAGATCTCTTTGGATAGATTTTAAGTTATTTTTGGTGTGTGGTGCGCACAAAGTATACCTTGAACCACTTCCATTTCTCTCCTAATTAAGTCCAGAAAATTCAAGTACAGTAAAACCTCTTTACATCGTAATGGAGGGGACCAAAATTTGGGCAATTTGATGTATGGAGGTTCACTATAGTGAGGTTTTAGTGATAGGCACCATTTTTTCATAGCGGAAATGAAAGGCAAAGTCTTTTAAACCATTATATTTATGTGTTTGAGCAAACATGCATGCATCAGTGAACATATATTTATTATGTAATAATTACAGAAAGCGAGCACTATCGCATAATTTTTACCATAATATGAGAGAAAACGATGTGATCTCTCTCAATTCAACAGTCTCTTAAAATGATTAGGATAGTTGGATACTTTTTTTCTCATTTACTGTTAGGTATGCTCTTATGTGGAACCAAATGGTCATAACTAATGATTAACATGAAAATTACAGCATATTAAAGTAAAAGAAAAAAAATAAGCGTGAAACATTTATTAATGGTCTCTTGCTGTCTTGGCACAATTTGCGGAGGTAGTTTGGCCGTCTCGGGGATATCTCCTCGGTATGATAAGTGGAGGTTTACGATGTAAAGAGGTTCACTACATAGAGGCTACATACACACTGTAATAGGCATTGTAAGTTGATGCTGTGAATTCTGTTGAGTGAGATCACCACATGTGGATATCGTAAGTCATGTAATGAAATATTTTGCGGACGTAAAGGGCAAATTAGTCGACCACCCATCGAGGGATTAGTATGAAAATAGTCATGCTCTGAAATGGCAAAAAACTAAGATAGCTGTATTTTTGGCGATGCAATGTAAAAAAATAGAAATTTGGAAAACTCCAGAAGGTCTTTTGTTGCTTAGATTATTTTTTGCATAGATTTTCAGATTATTGATATTCTACCCAGCTAGCACATTATAAGTCATTGAGATAAGGTGAAAGGAAGAAATTAGGAAGGCGCTTATCAAGTATGCTTGTTATGGGTTTCTTACGGCCAAGCCGACAAACATCCAGAGTAATGACAAAATGGATGCCAAACTTTCAGCACTTCCGTAGATGTTGTTTAGATTCCATCATTTTTGAGCATTCATTTAGGGATTTATGTATAAGAATAATTTTTCCATTCTTGGCACTTCTATAGTATGAGTATAAATAACATCATACTGCCATAATTTGAAAATCATTCACATGTATGAACTGATGGCGAAACGACTGTCGTAAGAAAAACACATAATTTCACAAGAATAGCGACATAGAATGATATAAAAATGCCGGAAGGAATCTCTAATATACATATTGTAGTCATCGGGTTATCAAGCCAAAAATTAAAATTCATAATTGTTAAATTGTGTGGACCTTGAATATTTCAGTTTTTCATGCACATACCAAACAAGTTTTTGTACATAATTGGATTTTAAACTGGTAACTACGCCATATTCTTACATCAGCTGCCGCCACGGTGTAGTGGTTGGAGTACAGGATGCAGGATGCGCAGGACGTACGTTTGGTTCTCCCTGATTTTTTTTTCTTTCCACCGCAAGGATGAAGTACTTGTATTATGTTTTATATCTTCACTAGCGGGTCGCTTGCACTTATTAATTTTTTTCTATTTATGAGAAAATCTGTTATCAGTTGTTAAGCCCTTATAAAGACCCGCTTAATTTCACTGGTAGCCTTTAAATTCATGTCGGGATGAGCAGCATAGCATGTGTAGTATGCTGTTCAGCCACCTTTGGCACTCCAACAGAAGCGACTTACGTTGCCTGGGGATATTTGACGTCATTCCTTACCTATTCTTCCCTAACATCGTACCCTTGCCTTATATAAGCCCCTTAGTTTACGATAAGCTGGTTATCAATTTTTTCCGTAAGAAAACCATAAGAAACGGTTAATTCTCTTACTTTGCGCTATCTGGGTACTGTGTTTTAAAGATGGGCATTTTTGGGAACAAGGGTGGAGATGGAGTGTATTGTAGCACCTTCTTTTAGAATGGAAGAAGACCCAAGCCTGAAAGAGGAGAGCAGGGGGATATTTCTATGAGATATTCTAATAGAGTTTTTCACAGTCATCAAAGGATATCTATTAAATTTCTTGTGATCAGCATGTATAGTTGTTCAATTTTTAGATTTATGAGTTGAAAGTATTGCCATTATGTCAGGGATGCAAATTTTTATTTTTTTTCTCCCTCATCACCCCAAGGCCTATCAACACGAATTTGTAGCTAAATTGGGTAGAGTCACCAATTGGCTTACATGAAATTCAGAAGTGTGCCTCTTTAAGACAATTACAATAGGAATCATATCTCCTAAACAATTTTTTTGTTATTATTTTCTATTTTAATTGGCTTTTGGAGATAATCTTCTAAATTTCAATATGAAGGTTATCTGATGCATTATATCTTGTTTGTAACCCCTCGGATTGGGGATCAGGAAAGTCTGTAATGGCAAAACCCAAATTTAATTTTCTGTTTATTGTGAAAAGTTGCCTCTCTCTGGGAAACACGATGAGTGGATTTGATGATTGGGATTTCAAGAGCATGTGGGCTGAAAGTGTCATCCAAGAGGAAAAGTAAGGTACCATAATTTTCAATGAGGTGGTACCTGGCATAACTAATATACGTATAGTGCCTGCTGAATCAACCAGAAAAACTTTGTACAATACACAGGATTTATTTCACGGCCATGGTTTCATTGTACTGTCAGACAGTCATTCAGTGATTAAACTATGTTTGACGAATCCATGGTCAAAATAAATTATTTAGTTCTTATGTGCCATATTGACACTGGAGTGGTAGGATAGTTGGAAGAATATGGTGTAAAGGGGCCATGCCGAACATTCCCACACATGAATGCTTGTGGTGTGTAGGATGTGCTTACATGTACGAATTTATGGCATCAACATTGTTGCTTAGCTTGCTGTCTGAAGTATAAAACTACTGTATTTTCTATTGTAAGCTGCAACCTTTTTTCTTGTGTTGATTGATGGTCTTATTTTTTGGAGCAGGTGATAACCAGCAGAAAATGGATCCATTGCTGCAGTGTCTTCTAAGTTTAGAGGATAAACTATTATCCCGTGAGGCTAATGTGAAAAAACTTGATTTTGACTTGCCAAAAATTTTATCTCTGAAAGGTGATGTTTCCCTGAAAGGAAAACTTTTGGTGAATGGATTGATAACTATTAAAAGGGGAATTTTAAAAATGGTGAAGAATGCAGGCCAGCTTGCCTTATCTAGTACTGCATCACAAATATTTGATAAATTTAAGGCATATAATGCATTGGTAGGTGAAGCTAAGGAAATGGTTCCACAAGTGGTGATGAGGTCAACGCCAGGGCATATATCTGGCAAAATATATTTTCATCAAAGCCTGCTTCTGAGAAAGAGTTCTATGGAGTCCTTAACAGTTAATTATCTAAATGGAAAAATATTTGACCCTTCAAATATGCTTAGGTATTCATCTGAACAAAAACTTCCTGGAACTTTATCATTAAATACTTTAGAAACAAGAAAGTTGAACTGTAAAGAATTGAATGGAATAAATATGGAAGGTATGGATAAACTGTCTAATCTAAATGCAAATTGTATTGCATTGCATTTTATGGTAATTATTAACCAATTAGAGGTGCATCTATTTCTAGATCTTCTCCTGAAATACGGTGATCAACATATAAGTGGCCAATACAAAGTTCAAGGACTCAAAGTGAATAATGTCCAAATTTTAGGTAAAGAAATCCTGAATGGTGTGAAATTGAATTCATTGGTTACTCCAGACAATAGACTTGTGAGAGGAAAAAAAATATTGAAAGGCCTGTTAGCAAACCATTTGAAAGTATCATATTTCCATAATGTAAGTATTGGACTGGAGCTTAATGTATAATATGATATTCAGCAAAAAGCTAATTTTTTTTCAATTTTATTTAAACAGGAAGCTGTAGTAGACTTCAAAGACAAACTTGTGTCGAAGGATGGGGGAGAATTTTCTCTGCAGGCATTGAAATTCCACTCCAAGTTAATAATTAAGTCATTGCAGGTCACTGATCTTAATGACATTCAGTGGGATAGCTTCAAAGAAGCTGTTTTCACCAAAGGAAAAAACCAAACTATCAGTGGTAAGCTAATTTAATGCTGCAAATGTAATAGATCCTTTATAATTTGGTGTAATGGAATCATATATATTGCTATTTGCTCTAACATTTTGTAGTGTAAGGGTTGTCAATTATTGTATTTGCTCCAGTGCTCCTCTCTATGAAAATATTCTTTTCAATGTAATGAAAGTTATAGTGCAATTAGCACCAGACATAAATATTGAAACAGGTAATATTATGTCAACAGTGTACTTTGATGGATCAAGCCTTCACGTAGTTTGCCAAACTGGCCCACAGTGGGTTGATTGCGAACAGATCCTTTATTGGAATATGAAACTAATGGGTTCTATGACTCACGATCATGATACAAAAGCTACTGTGTTGAATTTGACCATCAGTGCAAAGCACAGCAATAAGACAAATGACCACTTTCAAATTATGAATTTTATTTGAAATTTATTTGCAGAAATTATATAGATCTCCTCCTAAACCTAATGAAGGATTAAATGATCTTTATGGTAAATGAGACACATATGAAAGAAAAAAAAACCTTAAATATGGCAACAAAAAATATGATTATTGAAATTTGCTTAGATTTAGTGATGATTTAATTGTCAATTAAGATTATGTACAAGCTCCACGTTCATACGTGCCAGAGCCTACAGCACCACATAATAAGGCAAAACAATGAGGACAGGACATTAATTATACAAATTTTGTTTGATGGGTTTGGCAACGTCAACTGAAACAATTGACTTAATCTGAGCAAATGCATGGTGGTACATTTCTTGCGGAATTCGTCCAACTCTTACCATGTTTATGCAGTGGATGGTATTAACATAAAGGCAACAGACGAAGTGAAGTACCTGGGAGTTACGATAACCTCGAACCTATCGTGGGGAACACATATAAAGAATATTTGCGGCATAGCCTTGAAGAAATTAGGATTCGTCAAGCGTATTGTGGGAAGATTTTCGGATGAGAAAGTAAAAGAAAGGTGCTATTTCGCTCTCGTCCGACCGCACCCTGAATATTCAGCGAGTGTATGGGATCCGGTGCAGAAAGACTTAATCCGCGAACTGAATAAAATACAAAGGAAGGCTGCGCGTTTCTTCAAAAACTGCTACGGGCGTACCAACAGTGTTACTCAGATGTTAAGCAAATTAGGCTGGGAGCCGTTGGAGACTCGGAGGCTGCACGCTAGGCTTAGATTGCTTGAACAATTGTGAATGGATATCTTTAAGAGAGACACAGAGAACATAATATTAGAGCCACGCTATATCTCCAGGTCCGATAGAAGCGATAAATTAAGAGAGATGTTTTGCCGAACGGATAGATATGGGAATTCGTTTTTCCCCCGAACCATAAAGGACTTTAATAAATGCTACTTCCAACCTCGTAGGAGCACTTCATTTTTATTTTAGTTGTAAACGGCTGGTGTCCTAACACCCCCTGCCACACGCCTTTTAGGCGGCTCGCGGGGTATTATGTAGATGTAGATGAATTTCTGAAGCACTGTTGCTGGTCGTCACCTCTACTTGAGGTATTTTTTCATGGGTGGATTTTGCTGGTTTGAGCTGGGAGGGTGTGTAATTCACTATCCAGGGAGAGGAGAGTACAGTACATTCCCGATTATCTGGGCTAATGATTGTGAGAAATGGCACGAATAATCAGAAAACACGGATAACCCAAACTTTCAATTTAATGTCTTGCAATGTTCATAATTTACGTAAAACAAACAATATATTATTATTTATGCAGTTATTCTGTTATTTTAGATTGCTTTCCGGGTTCACTAAGAGCTTTCTTCACGAGACTGCGATCTTTTTAGCAGCATTAACATGGTTGTACTTGTATTATTAATGCTCCATGTAAGGCCTGTTTCAAAATCCACGCATCTGTGGCTGTGTGATTATGGATACAGACAAGTGGTTTGAACGAATGCTACACTGTCAGGCACCATGCCACGCAGTCGCGTCTCGCCCAAGTTGCCGGGTTGCAACTGCTGCGTGACGTGTATCTGTGATCAAGGACCGCGGTCGTGCACTGTGAGGCTTGGAAAACAGGAACACGATGCTCCTGTGAATGCAGCGATCGCTTCTGTTTTACGAAGGGGATTCTAACACAAATATTAAGCCCGGTGTATCCTCGAATTAATGCCGAAATTCCGATGATTTTTCGTCCAATTTTTTTGTAAAGATCGCAGAAAAAATTGAACCAGAGTGAAAATCATGCACGGATAATCCGCAACCCAGATAAACTGCAGCCGAATAATTGGGAGTCTGCTGTACGTATGTATCACAATGTGGCTCCTAGCTGGATCACTGCGTGACGTCATCTCTCCATAATCTGTTGTCCGTGGCTTTCTGGATTATCGGCGTGATAGTTTGACACGACTCTCCGCACATCTGCACCCTTGACCTCTTCTCTGCCCCCCTGCTCTGCTGTCCTTCCCTCTCAGGATGCAGGAGTCTCAACTGCCTCCTTATTAACAAACACCAGCCTGACACATAGCAATCTCCTCACGATGCCTCTCGTCAGACCCATTTCATACATGAATTTTTGTGACCAATTTTACAAATGACGCATGAAATTCTCGTGTGATTTTGTGGTCATCAGTCATATTCTTGCCCCATAAACGAAAAATATCTTGGGACAGAGGACGTCCAATACCAACGGAAACAAAAAAATATTAGTCCGGGTCTTACTGTCACAATACAAACAATTAAAATCTGTCGTCAAGGACCTGAGGACTATTGTTTGGTTTAGCTTGGAATCAGATAATATGTTCTGAAGTATAATAGGTAGAGCTCATGGCCTCTGAAATTACTCAGGAATTTCAGATTACTACCTCTCATGTTTCTAATATGAGGGTTGATTCCTGAAAGCCAACCAGAGGTTCCTGGTGAGGTTATATTTGTACAATTATAGCCCTACAGTGATAGTGTTAAGGGATTCCAAGTATTCATTTCCTACCATGAAATACAAGTGTGAATGATATTTATAATACCCTTCAAAAGGGAAGAGCAAGTGAAATCCGTTTTGCAGAAAGAATTAGAAATTTGTTAAAATAAAGAACTGTACACAAAAAATTAGCTTCCTGGCTTTTTGGGTATTCATAGAAAAAATATGCATACTTGATGCCATCCGTCATACTTCTGCAGAATGATGTAGCAGCAAACTGCAGTGCACTCAATATTGAAATTGAGTTGTTTCTCAGCCATGTCAATGTCTTCTCTGAAGTTCACTTCTCAATTCCATATTATATCCATGTTATTTTACATCTCAAGATGCCTTCTTCAATGATTCACGGTGTGAGCCAGCAAAATGCTGACGAATAGTTCATGAGAAAAAATTGCTGTGACACTGCACTGTGCATTCCTAAGTTTTGCCCTAATTTTCCCGTTCATGTAGCCAGGTTCATCAGTAATTTTTTCTTTGAACGCCACCATTGACGCATGGGTCTTGGAATTTCATTCTAAGCACTCCCAATAGTTCATTTGTCAATTTTGTCTGCAAACCAGTCTTAAGAGAAAATATTTTTTCCTGGAAGAACAGATGGCAAAACTAAATGTTGAGAAATATATTGAAACCTGTGTTGATATTGCAGAGTATGTAATTACCATGTCCTTGTGCTTGTAGGTAAAGTGGTGTTTAATGAAACTGTCAGGGTTGGTGATGTGTCAGCAGATTATTTGAATAAAATTCCATCATCAGAATTTATGACCAAGTCTACTGCACAAGAAATCACTTCCATTTTCAACATCAAGACATTAAAAGCTAAAGAACTTGCTGCTGATTCTTGCAATGGTTTGGACATAGCAGCTGATATAGCAAGATTGGGTCAACACAACTATGTTAAAGGTATGAATTTATAGCTGAAATGTTTTACTTGAACCACCTCAACAGTGATTATTAAACAGAACAAAGTCACTAATCAATATTTGCCTCCTTCAGAAGCCAGCTTTTAAATAAATGCTAAATATTTTTCCTTTTTCAGGTTCAGTTCAAATGACTGATATTAGTGTTTCAAATATCACCTCTGAATCGGAGTGTGTGTGGCATGGAATACCTAAGCCTGGTAAAATGAGGCAGTCATCAGTTTACGAGGGCCCGGTGTTCATCAGTGGAAACTTATTGGTAAAAAATATTATCAGCTAGTGTCCGCATTAGTATTTTTGTCATTGATTATTCAAATATAATGTGATTTTAAATATTCTTCTTTCCAAGAGATAGAAATTCTGGGTTGTTCACTTGGAGAAGGTACACATTCTGTGGTGGTCATAAGGAGGGTGTGCACTAGGGTGCCTTGTTTTGCCACTTTTTTTTTAGGAGCGAATCGTAATACCTGGCAAAGGTTGCGTACCCAGGTGGGTATTATAGATATGATTTTTTTTTAAATCTGTTAATATCTTCTGTTCACCATTTTGTCTTGAAATTCCATAATTTTTTATGAAAAAATGTTAAAAATGTAAATAATTTAAATTAACACATTCAATGCGGATGATATTTTCACCGAAACCTCCAGTGACGGATGGGTGATTTTCCTTCATAACGGTGGTCTTGGAAGTAATACAACAGAATTTGCAATTTTTTTTGTTTCTATTTCAAGCAATTTGTAAAAAACCCTAATGACATACATGTATGCCACCCGTCACCAGTAATTGACAATTCACGCAACCCGCATTACACACATGCAATTTTCCTTGTATGAAGGAGTGAACTTTTCATATTTCCGTTTATAATACTTCTTCTACCATTGATTCCTTAGGTTAATGGCGGAAATATCTTGGAATTAGTCTTTACGTGTATTTTTTTTGTTTCAACGGCCGTAGATTTAATTTTTCAAGTCACAGAAGTAGAACACACAATGAACGGCAAGAAAAATATAAATTTATGGGATAAATATTTTTTTTAATCCATCTTACCTCAGAGTTATTGCAAAATTGAAACATTTCAATAAAAATTCTCACAAATGTTTATGATATATTTGAAAGCAAGGCCTTAGAGCCCTGGTTGACCTTCACATTCTGGGCAAATCGTGGTCACTGTCCTACGGATGCCTTCACGGTTAGCGGAGAAATGAAGAGCCTGCATCATTCCTAAAAACCTATCACGGCACATTTTCTCCCGAATATCGGTACTCTCACTAATTCTGACCACCAATCGTTTAAAATCGTGTTAACCCTAATTGTGCCCATGTGGAGAAGGCCCAGCCAAGTTTCCAGTTCTCCCTGTCTAACAGCTTCCAATCCATTATGCCCTTAGTGAAGGCCCTTGGTGAAGGATTTTCGTCTATGAGAGGATTATTTCAAAGAAAATATCATTTGCAAGTTGAAATAATCTCTGGGAGTGCCGCTGGTAGGGAGGGACTCCAACATTGAGCCTTAAAAATTATCCAGCAAAATAGTACAATTTGTGTAATGGAGTGTTGCATATGTGATTAATACCTTAGTTTTTATGAAAATTAAGACTGTATCTGTACCTAACACTAGAATGTATTAATGACCTACAAAATGAAAACACCATGATGATCATAGGACAAGTAATTGATGCGGAGCAATGACTGAGAAAACATGCCGTAAAATTAGGAAAAAAACCCAAATTATGTAAAAAAACGTAATTTGCAATAATTATTTTAAAATTATTAATAAAGTATAAAATACGACCTTTTGGACCGCATGGAAACATTTTGGAATAAAATAGTAAGTTTTGAGACAGGAATACACGTTATTTACAAAAACTAAGTCTGATAATAATTTTTGTGGTTGCACATAAGATATGAATATATTAAAAAATAAGATAAAAATACTATTTCAAGGGAATAAATAATGGTTAAATGCCGTAATGCTTAAAATACCTCTGAGTCTATTCTTTTCCGCAATTTCGTTTACAAAGCTAAGGAAACAAATAAACGAGTAGAAAAATACAGACCAATACTGTAGATATTGTAATGCAGTGTTGCATACGACACTAATGTTATTTTTTTTAATGAAAAGGAAGAAAATCTGCAACTAACCCAAAACGTATGAATAACTCAGAAAATGAAATAAAATCGAAATGAATTGAGGATTGGTAATTGACATACGGAAACGAATGAGAAAATATGCAGTACAAGTAGGAAAAAGACCCCAAAAAAATCACCCAGGATAAACGTAATTTGCATTAATAAAAAATGTTCATTGCAAAAGATATTCAAATATAGCATCAACTGAAGCACCGCACTAAGATCATTTTTTTATTATGTAGTGAGTATGAAACGGGAATAAATATCTTCAATAAAAAAGTTAGTTTCATCATAATTTTTGTGATAGCACATTATATATAAATAAATTAAAAATGAAGGTAAAAAAACAAATTTAAAAAAATAATCCATATGTAAGACATGATTATGATATTTACGATAAGAATGATGAAAAAGTGACGAAGGAAATGAAAAGAAAAATCTCAACCTGCCAAATTGTTCCAAAAACAGCAGTAAAGTAAACAAAAAAACACTAAAAATGAAGGAACACGTAGAACTAGAAACGGACACTTCCGCAATGGTGTAAGGTCAATCCCGAACTGCGGGAGGGTGAAAAAGTAACGCTAGGCGCGCTCGGAGCACCCTATTGACCAGCGGAAAAACATACTCCCGAAGACATTCATGTATGTCATCCGCCTGAGTGGAAAAGCCCTCATGACATATATATATGTCATCCGCACTGAATGTGTTAATAAGTGAGGATGCGTATTGCGGGTTGCCTATCCCACAATATTGCTTTCGTGGACACGATAAAAGGTCATTTTATCGATAATTAAAAGCAATAGATCTGACGTATTTGGTCTAAAATATCAAGGAAAGACAAATGCTGTACTCAATTGGAAAAAATGAGTGCTTGCTAAAAGCAAATTTAAATTATTTGCATTTTTAATGTTTTTCGTCAAAAATTTCGAAATTTCAAGACAAAATGGCAAACAGAAGATATTAACAGATTTTGAAAAAAATCATATATCTGTAATACCCACCCGGGTACCCAAATTTTGCCGGGTATTACGATTCGCTCCCAAAAAAAGTGGCAAAATGAGGCACCCTAGCGTGCACTCCACTTAAAACTTGGTGGCCCCTGAGTGCGTAGAGCTCATGCAAGTGGCAGGGAAGTGGCTGTGGTGGGAGAACTGCGGAGGGGAGGCAAGGCACTTTGGACTGAGTCAAGCATGAATGGAGTAAATTCCAAAGCAAAGATGGCAATTTTAACATAGACCACTCCCCCTTTGACGTTACTTCTTCAAATTAGACTCTCATATGCCCAAAACTGATGACTGAACTGAGGCCACCAAGTTTTAAATGGCCTGTGCATCTAAGACTATCTTCCAAATATATAGTAGGAGTTTGAACTCCTTGACCCTCCTCATGATATGGCCTTTTTTCATTTTACAAAGATTGTAGAGAAGCTAAATCATTTCTCAAGGAAGGGAACAGGATCATAAGGATGTAGTAGATTGTTTGAAACTTGGATTAAGTACATGAAGTCGTTAATTCCTGATTCAATGCCTTCTCAATGAAAATTTTCTCTTATTAATCCTAGCAACAAGTAATACAAAGAGGGTCTTGCTGTGGAATTGTGAAGGAGAGATTTTTTGGTTCTTATATTATTTTTGACTGCTGAACATGTCTGTGGTTTTTCAACAAAATTTCTGCTTTTAAATTATGTTTTTCATGAAAATATGGAAAAATATCAATGTTTTTTTTTTCAGTTTTTCAGTCATATTTTTTTAAGGCGAAAGCTACGGAAACTTTGGAAGCATGATTGAAATCTTGATAAAATTCACTGCAACATAAATTCCATTCATTTCCGTAAAGGAGAATCGTAGGACAATCTAAATTATGTTTGTAAATCAGTCTTAGAACTTTTTCCCCTTCCTTACCACCTGATCACTGTGGCCACCTAACTAACAGCGTGGCATAGAGGGAAGGTATAAGAGACTTACTATTTGAAGGTAATCAGGTTGGTTTCAAGAAACAGACAGAAAGTTTAGCGGTTTTTAATACACTTGGGGTTATGATATGAAAACAAACTTTTTCTTTATAGCCCATGAAACCCAAGGCATAAACGTATAGACGTTGTGACCTGCTAATAAAACTGGTAAAAGAGTACCAGAGACTTCATTATGTAAATGCCCTTCTTTTCAGTCTGTTGTGCACATTTTTGACCCTTATAAGGGAGTCCTCTCATAATGAAGCTGTGTGTGATGAAGTACCAGTTCTTACAAAGTGGAAGCCATTTCCCGTCAAAAAAGGCCTTTTTGCCAAGTAAAAAAAAATTCTTATTTTAACAAAGACGCACTGAAATGAGTCCTGCGTATGGCAAAATTGGCTAGATTATTTTATATTTTCAACCACCTCTTAGCCGTTTTAACACATTATGGCAATGTAATATTTGGTTTAAGATACAGATAGCTCTAACATTATCCAATTATTTTTGTCTGTGAATGCTTGAGGAGAAATCTATCATTTTCACTGAAAGACTTGTAGGAAAAGAAAATTGCCAAGGGTTGGGCAAAGTCATTGCCTGTATGTGCTGGGTAATTCCCACCCCCTTGCCCAAGCCATCCCTCCCCAGCCCCAGCATCGACCCTTCCTTTGTTTGTCTCTGCCAGGTTTCTTCTGCATCTAGTACATCAATACCTAAGTGTGCAATCATATGCATGGTCTTATGGTATTGACCACTATGGAGAGTCATCGAAAAAAAAGAATAATGTTAAATTTAAATACAAAATTAGTAATTTCTATGGAT
This sequence comes from Ischnura elegans, assembly GCF_921293095.1. NCBI lineage: Eukaryota > Metazoa > Arthropoda > Insecta > Odonata > Coenagrionidae > Ischnura > Ischnura elegans. The sequence goes on from NC_060259.1 coordinate 42,269,903, forward strand.
ATTGGTAATAAAATGAATAAGACCGATGTTACAAAAAAGTATGGAATTTCACTCAGTAGTTTATGGAATATATTAAAAAATTGGAAAATGTAGTGAGCATGTGATTTTAAGAGCTTTTCAAAAAAATCAGCTGTTCATAAACATTGAGATGTAGACAATCTTTTGTTTATGTCGCCCCTAAAAATAACAAAAATATAAAATAATAGCAATAACTCAGAGCGTTTAAAATCCACCTTCCCATTTCCTAACCTCAGCTTCACATTTCTCCTCCCGAAATCCAAAACAGTGTTGACTTTTCCAGTCAGCCCACTTCCTTCCCCTCTTTTTCTTATATGTAACACACAGTGATCATAACAAAAAGGGAAGGATCCCTCTGTTCTGTGTTTCACTTCCCTCCAGTCGAACCTCGTGCCTTACTCCTCTCCTTCACTTTTCAAAATTGGCAAAATAAATCTGACACAGCTCCTTGGCAGCTAGATTCTATGCTGTTGATTGAAATGCAATAAGTGGTTTGTATTATCGCCGCTCTCAAATGTTCGAGCAGAAATCTATGCTAATCACCTAAGTTTCTCTTCTCAGAGTATAAGAACGTGCAAGCTCTCACCCTTGTCAAACACTTAACAAAACTCACCCATTATACGCTGGTCAACTCGTACCCCCTTGAAATCAAAGAATTTATAAATGTTCACCAATTGCTGGTTCCATGCTGATGAGATACATTAGATAGAGACGAGTTATAAAGTAAAACTGAGTGCTACATTCAAGTTCTCAGTGTGCTAGGACAACCACAGATTATTATTAAGACATCTAGAACATTATGTGCTGAACTTATGCATCTTGAGCAAGGTTCATCTTCTCACAGAATTAGTAGGGTGAGAGCACAGGCTGAGGCGAAAAGGCTAGAACAAGCCTATGAAAAGATGGGAGGGGGGTGCCCTTCCTCAATTGAATGATTTTTACAGCGATTGAGCTTTGAGGGCTGTGTCCAGTTGTATGACTGCGGTTACTAGCAGTGGCCAAGTACCCACACCTGTTGGCAGGTGGTTGGGGAGGGCTCATAAGCTCATCGGTCATAAAAGTATTTATCATTGGTAATACCATGTGCCAACATTATCAGATGTTTTTGATGGGATTTACTAGAAGAGCTTCACTTATTCCTGTCAGCAGAGATTAGGGTTGATAGCATTGACTAATTAAGTACTAGCCAAGGCCTATGTGGTGAGTGGTAGATGCTCTTACAATGTCCTGGTTTCCACTGTGCTGCTACATGTCTGATGACAACAGTTTTGCGGGTAATCGCACCAGAATCTTAAGGTCAGAAATATAGAATAATGCAAAATGGTCCAGTGTATATATATGTGCAAGTGCTGAAACTGAAAACTACCACTACCACCAGTTTGGCATCTATATTCGGGCTCATTTTGCATAAAACGATACTTCTGACCTGAAGATGCCCTCGAAACTATTGCTATCAGGCATAAAACAACGTGGTGGAAATCAGAAAATCATGAGAACAACTGCTTAGTTATATTATTTAATTATATCTCTGTAAGACTGAATTATATTGAGCATTTTCATGGATTCACTATTCTCACTCTGGAATATCTAATTCTCACTAACTTGGCCAATTTTTGCTGTGTAAAATGACCTCTGAATCTCGGGCTTGTTACACCAGGGATCCATCTCTAACTTTCCTAAATATCTTTCTTGATGTGATCATAATTTAACTTGTATAGAAAGTATTGAACTTATGTAATGACTTTACTTTTTTAGGTGGATAATGCAGATTTAGTGAGTGGCAGTATTAAAATTAATGGTTCTTATGTTGACATCTTAAGACTTGAAGATGATTTCCTGATGACCAGTGTCAAAGAGGTAAGATTACAACATTTGGTCTTGTGCTCAATGTCTTCGTGGATATAATCAGTGGTGGATCCAGAGAGGGGCAAGGAGGTGCCCCCCCTGGGATATCCAATTTACGCTACAGAAAATGATAATTTTGTTTGGACTTCCACTACTGCTGGGAGGTTAACCCTAAGGCCCCCCCATCTAGCCCCTAGCCTTCTAGCTCCCCCTTGTCCATTGGCCCTTGGATCCACCACTGGGTATAATAATTGTTGAGGTATGGTATTGATATAGCTGGGTATAATGCATTGTAACTCGAAATGATCACCAATCTCCTATTTTGTTGTAATTCATGATGAAATATATCTGTACAAAATATGTTCAAGCAGCAATAAACTGTACTAGCAAAGGTAGGAATTCAGCAAAATTGCCTGTGAAGTAGAATTCTGAGACATTTGAATGACATTAACATATTTTTATTGTTTGGTAAATTGAGTAATTATACATGGAAACGTGTTTTAACAAAGTTTCTTCTTCCCGTTTCTCAACTGGAGGTTAGTGTTGATGTGAGGTGATATGTTATGATGCTAAAACGTTTTCTCTATCACTATCATTTTATTTTAGGTGACCATGTGGGAATTGCATGCCACAAATAATTTGAAAATAGTTGGAAACTTATACAGCAGAACGATGAAGGGAGTAGATGTGTCTAATTTAGTTCATATTAGGTCAACTAAGGAGTTTTTTGGCTTGAAATTCACTTCCGTACAGACTTCAAGTTTTGTAATTGATCCATATATCACTGTTAGTGGTGTTGATGTTGGACTGCTCCTGAACTCAACTGTGATGACTGAAGGAGACTTTTTGGTGAAGGGGAAAAAGGTAAGCAGAAAGTTCATTATTTTGAATCAGTAATTTATGTTAAATGTGTTTGTGCTAGAGGTAGGTTAAACTGTTCATTTTGATGAACCGTTCTCTTTAAACTTGTTCAGTAAAAAGAACAGTTCAAAATATCTGTTCATGAGGAACATTCAGGGTCAGATAGAAAATACTGTTTATCGGACGCAAATGTTCTAATGAACACGAGATCCGAAATGAACAGCCTCCAAAAAAAGAACGCCCACCGAGAAATGAATGCCCTCCAAGAAAAGAATACCCTCCGCAAAATGAATGCCGTGGGGGAAAAATGTCCTCTGCAAAATGAATTCCCTGAGAAAAAGATAAAAATCGAACTTGTATTTCTTTAGTGCTGTGGCAGTATTTTTAGGAGGATAAATTGTTGTTTTAGCGGCAGTGTTTGGGTGTTGAATAAAAGAGGACTGTATTGTATAATAAACTGCTGGTTTGGTATCATGGAATTCTTCTTTTAATGAAACTACACAGACATGAGAAGAGCACAAAACAAACTAAAAGGGTTCTTGAATGAATGCTGGAACTGTCCTACACGTCCACCCGGATTGAGTGCGCAAGGCTGACGAGGCTGGCTCCCTTGGCCAGCCGGAGTGAGTGCATTTAAACACAAAGAAATGGTTCCCCAACAGCAGTATTGCAGTAGCCCCCTTTGGAAAACATTACAAATTTTATGTGCATGAGATATCACTTCCTATTTTCTTGTGGCTATGCAATAAAGTTGTGCATTTTCATCTGACTAATAACATTTTTAGTATTTCAGTTGTAAACCATTTGCATTGAAACCTCCTATAATGGATTTTCTAGGATTTTGAAAATGGCTTTGTTTTGGTGAGGTTAGGGAGGCTTGTAAATGGAAGCAATGTGTTGTCTCAGGATGGAAAAGTGTGTGTTGTCTTGACCTGTCAATGCTCACTGGTGCCATATGGCATCGCAGTGCAGGGTTGAGATGAGTCGACTACAATTTCACGAGAATGTGTTCCTTGATTTATTTATGACTTTCTTGCATAGTAGATGGTTCTTCCTCTCATCTACACTGCAAAAAGTTTCTTTTACAATGAACTGTAATCTTGTGTGTTCTTCAGTTTGTTCCTTTTTCTCTGTGCATAATTTACAGGGTCATGATTAAGAAAATTATTTTTAAAAGAGAAAACAGTATTAAAATTTAGGTATGTTTATTTTCTGAGAATACAGTATAAATGAATATTATACTTCAATTAAACTACTTCTGATGGGTATATTTTAGAGATGTGCGAATAGTAACCGCGAATACCTCGAATACTAGAAAGTATTCGATATTCGAGGTCTCGAATAGTTATGCAAAAGGTACCATCTCGAATACCTCGAATACTTTGGATTTCGCGTCATACACTGTTGCACGCACGTTGTTGGTAGTTGACTCGGAAAAATGTAGAGAACTATAGTCGTTTAGTGCACGCAGCGTCGTTTTTAGGCAAGTTGACGAATTTCATCAAATTCGTTGATTAGAGGAGTGAAAAGAGTTCGACATGGGGAACCAAAAATGATCGGGTGAAAAAATCCAAAAATCCCTGATTCCCCCCACCAGGAGAACTTCAATGCCGTGGGATAGTAACTATGTAGCACAATTCCCATAATCCACTACCCCCTCCATTCATCAGCCCTTGGCCCCTCCTGCGACGCTTTCCTTCTCTCCGAAATCAAACAAAAGGCCCCAGCTCGCGCAGGGATCGTATTACGAAGACCATAAATCAAAAAGCTTCGAAAGAAAATATCAAGTTACAGGAGGATAATAGAATCGTGTTTCACTTTTCCTTCTTTCTCCCCCGCTGACCTTTTTCTGCCTACCTGCCTCGAAGTTCCCCATTTCTGGAGGTCGACCGCTGCATGAGTCATCTATTAGCACAAAAGGTGTCTAACAACGACTTTCGTCAATTAATGTTACACCTTTATTGGATTGAAATATTAGTAATGTGCGCATAATTTAAAAAATAATAAGACCAAACACGACGTATTTCTGACTTTATTTAAGCATTTTACGCAAAGAAATAAGTGTCAAAATACGACGGAGACTTAGCATTCTGGCGAAACTCGATATCCTCGCAACTGAGCTTCTCGGAAGTTGATGTGGTATTTTTTTCCGAAAACATATATCAAGTTACAATTTATTAGTTATGCTATAAATCTCTATTGTCACAGTCGAAGAGATATTTTCTCAGGATATTTGGTTTCTCCCTGCTAACAATTCGAATTCATCTCCTTATCTCGTGAGAACTTCCAAAGATGGACTGAAAATAATTGAAGAAGAAAATCCGGTGGAGAAGCGTGTGTATTTTGCAAAACGCCTCGGATTATCCGCAAGCACTTGACTTGACAGAGTGGGGGTAAAGCGAGCTACCTGTAGAAATTAAGAAGTTGGAAGTAGGCGAGAATCAGATGGGCGTGCCGCTGAAATGAAGTTTGGTAGATAAGAATGTATACATCAGACAGAAATCCATCATAGGCCGAGGCGGCATGCAATCATTTTTTCGTGAGGTGGTTTGTCCCCTTAGGATATTTGAAAGAGATGTAAGTTGAATCAACTTTATGCCCAAATAGTTTGCATAAAATGAAAATATTCCATTAATCAGCTAAATTCCTGTTTGAATCCTTTAAAGGAAATCACAATTACTCGCAAAAATCCTGAGTTTCCTGCTGCATAGGCAACCTAGTCAAACATTCCAGCATTCATCGTTTTTTTCGTCCCCCCTGAAAAACGATAGTTCGAGGTTCCACTGTATACCTTTTTTTTATACATTCATCAAGGGAAATAGAAGAAAAAACGTACTTTTATTATGCTTTGCACAATTCTAGTATTCGAGGTATTCGAATATTCGAGCAATGATTTAATATTCGAATTCGATATTCGAGTTTGAGAAATCTGCTATTCGACCCATCTCTAGTATATTTCATGATAAAAACATATATGTGGCTCCATAAATATGTACGTATAGCACTGTTGCGTACTTTGAAAATTATCTTAACCTCAAAATTCTGAATTTTTTCTGTAGAAAGTTAACTCTTCTAACTTCTATAACTAAATACATATTTTCTTTGATCTGAGAGTTACAAATGTACATTATTTTTTATTTCCATTCTTTACTTGAAGATCTTGTTCAAACTCATTGTCAGTATCTATTCTACAAACTCTAGAATAGCTCTTTGTATCCCGCTAAATTTTATGAATGGTATTTTTTAAGACAGGCTCTTTAGTCTTTTTAAAAGAGTTTTTATTGAATTGTTTGTTGCAGAATTTTAGAGGTAGCTTGTTTGTGGAAAATCTTCAGACCAAATGGATTGATGGCATTGACGTGACTCAGATGGTACCTTTGAAGCAGCAGACTTTGAGTTTAGGTTGGTAGTCTCATCCTTGAGCAAATTTTAGTTTGTTTGCTATTCTTTTTTCTAATCTAATTTTTCTCCTTAGGGATGAAAAGTTTTAAAGAAATGCATATTCATGGTCAAATTGAAGCAGAGAATGTTGAAAAAATTGATATCATCAATAACCATGATCTTTCGTCAGTTGTTTCACATGCAATCAAAGTTGATGAATCATTCACGCTTGATTCTGTAAAGCTGTCAACAGTTACTGGTGAGTTTGTACTATTATTATTTAAGAATCAAAATTGTACCTGTTGCTGATTATTTATTTTTTATCATTTTGTGAATTTCAGGGCAACAGATTCAAGTATCGACACTTAACAAAATTGATTTTAACACCTTTGTTAAAAATTTGGACCCACAATCTACTGTGATCCATATTAAAGAAGTCAACATAAATGGCGAAATTGAATTCTCAGGACCCTTGGATATTGATATTTTGAATGGCATTGATATTAATGGATACCTTGGTGATGTAAGTTCCATCAACTGATGATTTTGTTCGTTCACTCGTAATCATGGAAAAGAACATGTTTTTATCACTGATGGCTATCTCGTTTAGCTATTTTAGTTCCTCGTTTTGAGAGATATTTTAAACATTTCCACATTATTATCATATTCATTGAATGTAATTGCAGGTTTTCAACAGAAAAACTGGTGGACAGGTTAATGGTTACAAGAAATTTACTGGAAATGTTGTTATTAAAAATTCCTTGACATCCACCTTTTTGAATGAAATTGATATGATTTCTTTTGAAAAGTATCATTTTTCCAAAAGCAAATATCAATTGGTAGATGGGTATTTTGAAATGGATACTGCAACCTTAAGTAAGTATGAAATCATTTGTAAATGTTTGCTATGATGGTGAACTTGATAACCAATTAATGTTAAGTATTAAATGATTTCCTGTTTTTTAGGTGACTTAGAGGTGAATGATATTAATGGAAAGCAATTAAATATTTTTGATGTCAACAGAAGTGATCCCCAAATGATAAATGCGGATATCATATTGTCAGATGTCTATTTGGATTGTGATTTACAAGTGCAGATTTTAAATCACTGCAATCTTGGAAGAGTAAGTGCTTGTTAATTAGTTAACGAAGAAAATTACCTATTTAGCAGTGTCTGAGTTACCTCTCTTTGCAGGATGGTGAATTTTTTAACAGTGAACTGGAAATAGTGCATTTTAAGATTTTGAATGCAACAGGAGAGATAACTTGGAATGAAGTGAGCTCAACCCAAAATAGTTTGTCCTCTCTTTTCACAACTGCTGTTCATAGGATGCATGACAATGTAATTAGTGGAGAAGTCACATTCTTTGAACCTGCTTATGCTCAATACATCACTACTAAAGGAGGTTTGAATGGAATAGATCTGAAGTTCATTGCAGATGATTGTGTTCTGAAGTCAGGCGATAGTCAGGTAATTTTCATTTTATATCTATTTATGCAGTATAGTGCTGAATTACATGTATCTGAATCACTCTCATCGCAAAGCCAAGTACAGTACAGTACATGAAGTTTGGACAGTACATGAAGGACTTATGTTAAAACACACTATTGTTTAGGCTGATAGTTGAAAAATATAGGACTCTTTACAATTTTAGGCAGCAATTTGCATGTCCACGGCAAAGTTATTGCATTCCAAAGTTACCCTGCATTCATTGTTCTTTAGTCTTAGTGCAGCAGAAAGGCACAACTAAGCCACCAAGAAATGGGTGAAAATTTTGACCTTTTAGAGACTGTGCACTTGCTAATTTATCATTACAAATACATAATGATAATAGTGATGACAGTTGTTAAAATTATTGTGGAAATAGACTTTGTTATTTCAAATATTTAGATTTTTCATCATCTCATAAAGTTGGCTTTCCCCCAAGGTGAAGGTAATCATTTCAGTGTTATGCATATAATCTGAGGATGCTTGTATAGCCACTGTAAAAATTTTGTTGTCTAAAGACATGCTAGTGAAATGGAATGCCTGGCGGTGAATCTCATGCATACTTGACAGTGCTAGAGGCAGTCAATAGGGTAGTTTCCTTCATTAAAGAAAACGAAAGGCATTGATTGCGATTCGTTACCCACCATTAGTGTATTCATAATACACAAATTATTTGGTTTTTGAAATACCGGTTCAGACGAATGGCAAGGGTCAAATTTTATCCTCATTTGAAAAAGGCCAGATTGGCGCCCATGTGATTCCACTCCACGTGACGTCACAGGGACCTAGTTTCTACACGAGAGGATAGGAGTTATACATCGTCTGAGGTTACCAATGCATGCATGAGGCACAGAGCTCAGGGGAACATGTCTTAATAATCACCTAATAAAACTGGCTAAGGTCGGAAAGTTTTCTTTGTTTGATAAAATATTAATAAACCTTTTTTAAGCCAAGCGCTACCTTTCAGCAAGGTACTCAGCTACCCGCTGGCAGCTTGCGACGTATCTGCGCTAAGCCTCGCCTCAAGGTCACCTCACCGGGTGGGAGGGGGAACCAGAAATATGACGTACAGAGATATTTCCCGGCATTCATACTTGAGCGTCGCATTTTCGCGCGCTTGAAAATTTTCACTTTTCATTTAATCGCGAAAAATAGATATCGTCATTTAAAAATCTAAAAGCGTGAAATACGTACTCCAGGAGTAATAATCTTTCGATTAAGGCAATAAAAAAATAATAGGAAACCACCCTATTGGAAAAACTGAAATAATCGCCTTTAGAATATTATTGAGGGGTTGGAGGGGGAATATCAAGGATATTCCCTGGAAGTACAAGAATTAACATTATTTTAAATTTTTTAGAGGGTAAGGGTCCAGAAACACAATTTCTTGGAAGGCTTTTCATAGGCTTGGAAATTTTTCTCCAAATATTTTTGGTACCCTTTCTCCTTGCAAAATTTCATTTTGCCAGATCTTCTGGAAGTGGTGAGGAATTCATATCCATTGGTGAGTAAGTCAGTCACACTAGGGGCTTAATATGTTATGGACTTGGTTTATTTGACACTGCACTCAGAATTTCTCATCCCTTCAAAAAATGTATTAACAGAAGTCCACTGCAGATGCTGTATTGTGGCTCAGGTCTTTATCTTTATGAACACTTTTGTCATCCTGTTAAGGTGCCACCCGCGAATCATCTCCATGTGATGAACCTCCATAACATGAAGTAACCATTATCCCAGTCCCATCGAATGCATTATGTGGAGGTTTTACTGTGTACAATTATTAATCATTCCATTAACAGCTCACCATATTATCCCTCTGTCACTTTCCTAGGCAGTCCTCAAAGCATTCCCCTTCCCTCTTTTATTCACCATTTACTACCACCCAAGTGGGTATTTCAAAGGAATAGGCACCAAAGATGAAAGGTTAGCAAGAAAAAGAAATCCAAGGATAAGTAGTTTACTAAATAATCATGATGGGAAAATTATCTATTTTGATTATTTATTTGGGCTGCTCCCTTCACTAGAATGGATAATCATAGCTCTACTTATGTTGTAATTAGTCTTTGTCCTTATTATTTTTATTACCTGAAGAGGATAATGCATGAGATTTTTTTGTGGTTTTATACCCTTCAATTTTAATATGTACTGTTTGACATATATTTGCTAATAATTAATGCAGCATATCTGTAGCTCTGTAGTAAAACAGTAGTAAAATTCTTGTGTATAACTTAGTGTATTCTTTCTGCATTTTTGGCCCTAGCACAATGGTGCAGTATTTTGAAGAAAGTAATAAATATGTACATATAACTCCTCAAACTGTCTTAATAGGTATGTGATGGAATTTGACATTTGCCATTAAACTGCAAAAAATGCAAAAAAAATTAGTTTCAAGTTGTGAGAGATTTAACTGCCTGAAATCAAACTAGCATTTATTACATTCAGTAATTGTTTCATACCTATCCATTCAGCCAAATCTTACCTATATTTCAACATTTCTGAGGGACCTAGAAATACACTGTGGCTCTAAGGTGATGTTCTCAACTTTACTCTGAATTATAGGTTCTTAACTGCTTAAGCTATCTAAGTCTGACATGTAATGATTACTTTCAGGATAAAATTAAGATTAGGCAAGTAATAGTTAAATTACAGGTGCAGTTAGACTAATCGTAATGCATTCTGTTGGCTGAAATACTTCAACCAAGCTGTTCATCAAAAAAAATTTCTGATTATAGGTTTTGTTTGGCCAGAAAATATTTATGACAACAGTAAATGCTTCAGAAGTTAAAGTTTCTTATAATGCCAACATAAAGTGGATCAATGGACTTGACATTCCTTTACTTAATAAAACATTAGTGCGCAAAGCTGGCTTTCATGAAGTTGAAGGAAAAAAAACTTTCCTTGAAGGCTTTGAAACTGAGAAACTTGAGTGTGGAGGTATGTAATCACAATAACCTATGGTTGCCATGGTTTTGCATCTACATTGATGTGATTGGAATTGTATGTTTTCATTGCAGGAGCAGTGAGTGATATAAGTGTATCAAATATTGTATCATTAAATGCTGAAATATTGCCTCCTGTTGAAGTGCAAAACTTCTGGGTGTCAGAGAACCTCAGTTTCATGACTGTGAACTCCATGAACTTGAGTCAATTTCTCAGTGAAAGGATAACCTGTGGTGACCTACAAGAAGTTCATTCTGGGTTAGCATTTATTGGGAAATTAGTATTGGAAGGTAAGTAGTCCTTAAATCGTTGCAATTATGAAATAGTGCCTAAGTATGGCAGTCCTTTAGCTTTTTAGTTATTATGTAATTTTTATAAAAATAGCAGTGGTTACAGTGTAACCTTAGTAATTTAAATCTTCTTGACATGTATTATTGGTTTATTCAGAGTTAAAGGAACCCCTTGCAAGGAGAAGAGGAAATGATTAAGTATATGGTATGGATAATGTAAGATACTATTATTATGCAATTTGAGGTGAATTTAATTCTACCTTCTGCATCCTATTTTCATTGCTTAATTTGAAAACATCTCCCACTCATATATTTAATTCCGGATATCATAGCTATCTCATACACATACACCAGGGTTAGTTCAAGTTTGGCAGAGATGGAGTGATTTCCAGTGATGGTCGGACTCCACCAGGGGTTATTTTGATCCAAATAAGCTGAAATTTGGTGATTCATGTCTTGAGGAAAATCAATGACAGTATTTTATTCTGTGATACATTACCACGTGTCCTAGACAACCCTAAATTTTATTCCCGTATCAAGAACACAGCCATAGATGCAGAGGTTTTTATATTATCTTCTTCCAAAGTTCATTTTTCTCAAATGTCTACATCGGTGCATTTCCTTGGAAGACACTAAATGAGATTTATGAATGAGGACTCAAGACGATGTCTTACTGCCTGCAATTGAATGATTGTGGGATGTTCATGGTTGTGCAAGTTTTTTTTGCATGGACAAACTAGCTACAGTAAACAAAAATGCAAATATTACAATTTGGAGTAACAAACGTTAGCATTTTGATGAAAGATAACTGCCGAAGCCATATGAATTTATTTGGTGCAGATAAGTCAACCATGCCAAACAGAAACTTTTACCTTTTCCGTATAGATGTTACTATTTAGCATTTTAAATGTTAAAATGATGTATTTTCTTATTCTAGGGGAGACTGTGACTTCTTTGATCAATGGAATATATCCTGAGAATGCTGTAGTATTGTACAGTGACAAAGTTCAGGAAGTTAGCGGGAAAAAAGTCTTTCTCCAAGATGTTCTTGTTGAGGGAAATGCTGATATTGGCTTGATTAATGGATACAATTTAACTGAAGAATATATTCATGGTATAATTGGAAGTGAGGATGTGAAAGTGAATGGCAATTTGGTATGTATATTTCATTTTCTTGTTAGGATATAGTTGCCGTTAGATTGTCATTATTGAAAGACACACAGGTAAAGTGACGTTTCATGTAATTCCTTGATATGTTGACAGCATCAATGAACTTCTTTGCGGGAAGGGCAAGAGGGAACAGAGGATGGTAGGGATAGGAATGGCCATCAAGTTGTTGTAGTAGCTAGAGTATTGGCTTCCAACTTTGTGGGCTCAAGTTCAAATCCTGGCAGTTTTGGAGATTTTTCAGAGATTGCCTGATCCCTGCTTGAGTGCTTTGTGGAGGACTCCTTAAGTACAGCACTTCATCTGTCAGTTGGGGTGTTGCGAACTCTTGGGGCTTTTAAATAAGAGCAGGATAATTCCCTACCTGGTTTATACTTCTGATGAAAAGTTTCCATTACATCAAGAACCGGCCTAATTTTATGCAATACATCAAAACCCTCCTCTCCCTGTTTTTTTTTTCCTGAGTTATATCACTAATATGGAAATATTTTGAAATTTCTGTGTATCTTCCAAAGGTCATACAGTCATGAACAATTGAGCAGTCATTATCTTGGATATGCCAGTTATCCCTGCTTTCAGGTAAATCGAATATTCCCATGTATAAAAGCACTCCAATGTATGCCAGCATTTCAACGCACGTAACATCTACTCAGTCTTTGTCAGCCTTTCCTGAGGAATGTTGAAGATGTTCTACATATTTGTTTGTGTTCTTGACAATGTTGTAAAAAAAATCATCATCCCCTAGCATATATTTTAGGAAGGAAAATTCATCGTCAACTATCACCAAATTATGAATAGGCCCTCTCTCTTCTTTGAACTCCGGCGGTTCTTCAAAAAGCAGGGTGTCCCTCCAAGAGTCATACACCTGATTTTCACCTTTTAAATCACTCTTGCTTGGGGTAACATCATCCTCTAGTTCTACTTCACTTGATTGGTTTATATCACTGTATCCTTCTTCTCCATTCAAACAACTAGAACTATCTGAATCACTCAAAAATTCACTCCTGTTCACTTCTTCTGCGATAGCATCCTCACCTAAAGAAGCCATGGTCAGAACTGAGGGGCATTAGTTTTCTTTTCATTTGAGCTGAGCTTTGCCTCCTTGCCATATGAGATAGGAAAAGCGTGAGCTTGTGTTTGACCACACACAAAGAAATATCGCCATTAGATATGACAGTCACTCTAAATAATACAGGGCTGGCCTAGGGTTTTTGTATCACATCATTTCAAAACTGGCCCTCATAAAAATCCCTTCATAATGGCTTAAGAATCTTCTCTCATTACTTCCCAGTTAATATACCACGCTGGAACGAAGCACCTTATTGTCTCGGGATTTTAGCTTATGGTAATGACGTTCTGCTTTTTCTTAATGAAACGAGAGATAAGACGGATGCTTGTGCTAGCAAAGATAAACACGCTCAAGATAAATAACTGATCTATTCACCAGAAATATTGTTAATCTGGAATATCTGGTCCCAAGAATCTCAGATTATCGATTTTCTACTCCATGTATGATAATATGATTAGGTACACCTGATGGCAGAATTATTCCAAAATTATGCTATGAAAATGAAATACTTGATGCAGAACCAGAAACAAGGACAAAGGCCAGCAACCAAACTGAAATCTGGAGTGGAAACTGATAAAAAAAGGAATCAAACCATCCTTAGTTTTAAGTGTTCACTGTGGTGAAATAATATTCCTTATTTTTTTAAATCAAAAACAAAAATGGCAGATTGAATTTTGATTGCCATCACATTTTTCAAGCTACAAAGTTGGGTTTTACTTTAATTTATTTATATTTTATTTTAATATTTAATGGTAACATGGCTGATGGTATATCATCCAAAAAATGCCTATATAGAGTGCTTTGTGATTTATTTCTTGAGATTGATCCATAGGCAAATCAGGTGGGGCATTAAGCAGCACTGCTCTTTGTAAACCTAAAATTCCTGTTATGTCATCACTCCATCATCACTCCATCATCACTCCATCATCACTCCAACAGCTATTTTTACAAACTTAATGTGATTAAATTTTTATTCTTTTAGGTATTTGCTGGTGGCTCAGTAATAAATTCCAATGTGTTTGTGAATTATTTGGTGAATGGAATTGATTTATACGCATTATACAACAAGTCTTCAGCTGTTTTTGATAATATCATTGGAACTGAGAAAAGTCATCTCATTGAATTGCAAGGAGTGGTTGAACATGGATTGGAATTATCCGAGAGTAAGTGCATTTGAATTGCTTGTATGGTATGAGCATTTGGTGTTGTAACAGCTGCTATTGATGCTTGTTTGGTCTGCTTGCTTGTGATGCTGTTGGGGTTTTAGTAATTCAGGCTCTCTTTTTTAAATTATTATATGATAATAATAATAATAATACTAATGACTTCATTTCTGTTAGTTAGCAAGTAACATAGAAATCGTCAAAGGGAAAAAACAAAAGTAATACATAAAGGTAATAATACATAACAGCAAACAGCATTGGTTAAATAGCAGAAAATAAAATTAAAAACACTACAGGACTCCGTGAAAAACAAATACAACAAGTTCAAGTATGACAACAGTCACACTTGGATACCATGAATTCAGAAATGCAATAATTCGCTTTTTCAAGAAGTAAATTCTTTACACGGTTTTTGAACACTGGCAGAGAAGTAAGTGATTTAATATCAGATGGTAATTTGTTATAGATTATTGAGGCTGAATGATGAGGACTATGTAGAGAAAGGGAAGTAGAGGCTTGGGATAGGTGGATGTCAGTACTATTTCATGTGTGGTAAGGGTACACATCATGGTGAGAGGAGAGTATTTGGGGGTTTTGTTTGACAAATGAGGCACAATTAAATTTATAAAGGGAGGGAAGTGTGAGGATGGTATGGTTCTTGAATAAAGATCTGCCATGGGTACGAAGAGGGAGGCGAAGCATTGCCATAATGGCCTGCTTCTGAAGGGAAAAAAATCTTTTGGGAAAGATCATTTCCCTATAATAAAATGCCGTATGAGATGTGAGATTGGATTTTGAGTGAAATAGGAGTTTCAGGGTGTCAAGAGCGACAATTTGGGCTAGTTTTCTTATAAGGAAGATTCCAAGAGTGACTTCTTTCATTATGTTCTGTATGTGGTCAGACCAGTCCAGGTTTTCATTGATTACTAGACCTAGAAATTTGACAGAATGAGATGTGATGAGGGTGTTATCATTAAAACGAAGTAAGAAGCTGGACGTGGGTGGGTACCTTTTGTGGTGGAACTGCAGGTGAAGAGATTTATGAGAGTTTTGGAAAATATCCAAGTTCAGCTGATTTTTTTTTTTTTACTGTTAAAGAAGGTATCATCAGGGTAGAGAAGTAGCTTACCAACTGAAATTGAACGTGGGAGGTCATTTATAAAAATTGTATAGCAGGGGTCCAACTATTGAGCCTTGGGGGACACCTTGGCAAACTTGAAGTGGTTTAGATAGTTATGTTAAAGTCAGTGTCTGATTGGTACAGTAGACTCTCGTTAATACAAGCAACTTTATTAGGAAGCAAATCATTGGTCCCGACAAAAGGTCTATCCAAGCTATAGGAAAAGTAACGATATTACCAAATTTTCGTTTTTACAAAATTACAAACCTCAGTCCTGGTCCCGGCGGTTACAAAATGAGCTTTGTTACAAAGTCCCACGCATAAGCAATGGCATTTAGGTGGATATTTTCTATGAAAAGTTGTAATAATCGTGCCACGCTTAAGTTCTCCTCGTGTACTGTGACGAAGAGCGTCAATTATGGTTATTTCTTCAACATAAATGCAACGTCATATAATAAACTTCATTCCTGGGGAATCACGGTGACCGACTCATTACAGCTCGTAAATTTGATGCACAGTTAGTCCTCTTCCTACGCACATTCGATTTACGAACTTTCACAGATACCAGCAAGCAAAAATTTCAAATTTCGAATTTAGTGCCTTTTGATTTGGCCATTACCACGCGAAGCTGTGTAGAGGAACTTGCACTCTAGGCATAATCTGAACAAGGTATCATTGAATCCGGTGTGAAGTTAGGAACTGTTCAGCATTTCGCACGTTCTTCCTTGCCGCGGAGAGCAATTTTTTTCGGCTCTGGCTGCGTCAAACGCACAGCTAGATCAAGGCATCCTTATCGTTAGTTAGCACAAAATTTTTATGCAGTGTTGCATTCTGCAGGATAACCGTACTCCTCTATGCCTTGCATACAGTCCAGCCGGCTAGAGTTGCCCGATGGCGGCACAATAGGAGGAGCGGATAACCCTGCGCCAGCATGGTTTACAGCCAATCGCTGTCTCCCAAACGCACCTCACACCATCGCAAACACCACTCACAACGTTGTCAAAGCACCGACATAAGCCTGATCCACCAAAACATGCCCTTTCTTCGAATCACCAAAACAAATGATTCTTCCTCTGTGTCCATCACGCTCGTTTTCCTTCCGGCTCCTTTCGTCACGGAGCTCTTTGTAGACGTTTCCCTTTCTTAACTGGCAACATTGCCCCAACCTAAACCATTCTGGCTGTCATAGGACAACTCTTGGCGGCTGGACCGTAGGTTTATCAACTTAGGAACAAGGTCTTTGAACGCATCTAGTTCGTTTATCGAACCTACTGTATTCAGAAAGATATCAACCCTCGATTACGTCATGCTGCATTCTTTTGTTGACAAATTAAAACGAATTTTCCTGTTTATATATGTTTCCGTGTAATTTAACCACGTTTATCATATATGTACGGTTTTTTTCTACAATTCCTAAAAGAAACGTTCATACGAACTTCGTTATTACGATCCTCTGGTTTTTTGGTCCCTTGAACTTCGCAATAACGAGAGTCTACTGTAGCAATATTTTACTTGCTGCTGCCGGTTCAAGAGAAAAGATTTTATCCAAAGCAGGGCATTGCCCTTAATCCTATTTTGGCTACCTAATTTGAAGAAAGTGTTAAGCTGGGGAACGAGGCTCAAACGAGATATTGGCCGGGGCCTCATAATTTGTGTAAAATTGGGAAACATCATGTCAAAGAGGGGTACAAAATAAAGAGTTTCACTGTTCTTAATTTTTGACTGCTGCGAGTGTGGTGAGTGTATAACGAACCACATGAGTGTAAAAATGTTTTTGTGAATAAACCCATCACCTCAATAGCCTCAAGAATTATTCTACCCATTGGAGGTAGTGTATAGACCCCCCATTTAAGGTGCTGAGAATCATTCCAACCCTAGTAAAAAGGTGGGGAGTTTTAAAAGCCAATTTAGAAAATCGTATCTTTACATTGTCTAAATATGTGTTAGTGTAGATAATTTGCTGGCATCCAGCACTTCTAAAAGATTCTTCTCTTTTCAAAATTAAAATCAAAACTGTCAACCACCTTCCTCTCCACAAATAATTCAAAATTTTATTATTTTTGTACATTCTTGTTCAGTTTTTTGTATCTCTATTCATGCAATATCCTACATATGGAAGAATATTTTGCCATTATAATTAGGTTCTCTACTAGTTTCCGACACCTTTCAACGATGTGCATTTCGGAAATTTAGCTGTTGTAGTAAATTCTGTGAAATCTGCCTCAGATTGATAATTTTGAAACGTTTTTCAGCTACAGCTTATGAGTTCATGTACATGGATCATGAATACCTTGTAGACAGTGAAAATATTGAGTTGACTCACATACTAAAATCAAGAGATACTGAATTAGTAGCCATGGATATATTGGATGGAAATGGTTGTGGACTGCCGGTTGACTGCCCTTGCATGAGGCAGTTCAATGTAAGAATGTTGGAGGAACATTTTACTGTTATGCCTTCTGATGCCAATCATAGGTATTTGATGGTGGTGGATGAAAGTGGTGAGAGGGGGGCTATGTTGTTTACGAATACTATTAGCAGAGATGATGAGTAAGTACACTGTTTATAAATTATTCTTAGCGATGTAAGTGTAATGGCTTGAATTCAAATTGAACCACAAATTTTTCAGATGTAGGCAATCTGGGAAAAATTCCACAAATGAGTACAGCAAAATTGTATGGATGATCAAGGATGATGATACTGGAGAATTGATCAGTGATCAACGCATGGATCCATTCCTTGTTGAAGGATATATCAGTGATATCAAGTCTTTTATGGTTGATAACACCTTTTATGTGATTGTATCAATTTACTATGATGTGAAAAAGTGTAAGTATTCAAAGCCAAGAGTTTGATGTCATTTCTTTATTGCAACTGGGTATTAATTGAAGGTGAGAGATTAATCCATTATTAATAATTTGAGATGGCAACTTAAGTAGACAAATGTTAGGAAAATTATTAAATATGACTCTAAAATGGAATATGGGTTTTGAGAAACCTCATTTCACCAAATGATTGACTTGAATGGTCTTATATTTTTATCAAAATTTCTTTTCTAATGTATGTGTACTGCAAAGTAAATGTGGTAGTTTTGAAAAATAGGTTTTGCAAATAATATTTACAGTGAAACCTCCATACAACGAATTTGTTGGGGCCCAAAAAAAAAGGGGCTTCGCTGTGGGGGCTTTCATTGTATAGATATGATATGCGGGTTGCGTCGTCGCAGGGGCATCCAAGTGTTCTATGTGCTTAAGGATGCAAGTGGAGTAAATTTCTCAATCTTGCTATCTTCACCTTAAAAAAAACCTTTCCTATAGCAATATTTTATTATTTACCATCAAATAACGAGGCTATTGCCGTGTGACTTTCACTGTGCGTAGTTCTTATGGAAATTGTTTTTCTAATCCATTCTGCATAGAGCCTCATCGCTTACTTTAGCTATGGTCTGAAATTATAGGATTGCTGAAATTGATGCTTGTGGATTATGTATTGTTAAGTTACTCCATAATTTTCCTGAGGCAATAATTTAAGTCTATAATGATTGGCAGTTTTATGCTGCAATTTTGCTTGAAAGAGCATACATTGCCCTTTAAGCCTAAGAATTAAAATGCATTGTTGGAATCCCGTATAAATACCAGTAAATATATGTATGCATGACCGGTATATACTACGTACAGTGCACTCCCGATTATCCGGGCTGATGATGGGGAGGGACGGCACGAATAATCAGAAAACACGGATAATCTATATCTGCTAAATAAAGGTGAAAGTTACAATATAGCTTCTTAAGAATGTAAAATTTAGTTCAGAATGACAATGCTGTATTGCACAAAAAAATTGTCTGTAGATTTAAGGCTTTTTGCTGGTGCCAGGCATGGAAAAGAGTATTGAATTTTGGCACCTTAACATGTCTATCTTCTGAAGGCGATTTGTTGAAAAGATATCGTTTTTATACTAAAGCTGGGTTTGGTAATGGAATCCATATATACCTAGTGAAATGAGAATATATATTCCATCTTGTCTCAAGTGAGCTTAAATTTTCCTTTATATTGGAGAGACAATTGATATCATACTATACTGATAAGTAACTGTATTCAGATTTAAGAGTTGACAATTTATGCATGAATTTAGTGTATTTTGGTTACCTTTTGTTGCTCTCTGAATTCCCATATGTTGCCTTATTTAGGTAGTTGCAGTGTATACTAATTATCATGGTGTTGATTGATAAAAGCAATGTATTTATTTCGTATTCTTTAAATTTCTGGCATGGAAATAATCTTTTACAGCCTCACATAGCATCAATAGTTTAGTTCTCAAGTGGGATGATGGCATAGCTGAAGCTAGCGTGATTCAACAGATTCCCACGTACGGAGCAATGGTTTTGGAAATAATCCAAAAGGATGCTGGCATATATCTGTTTGTGGGAAATTCTTATGATTCAGATCTCAGGACAAGAGATGTCAATGATCATATTTACAGGCTTGATGTGGAAAGAGAACAGGTTAGTAAAATTTTGCTATAGCCTTCAAGAGGGTTTTGTTGTTTGAGAATTAGTATTCTCAGCTGGCACGGTATGAGTCATTTAGTTATGCTGGAAGGAAAAAGTAAGAAAGCAACTTAAATTTTTCTAGTGGATTTATTAGGCCCACACTAATATGCATCAAGAATAATGGTGAAACGGAGGCCAAAATTTCAGCACCTCCATAGTTATTGTTATTTTAGCCAGTGGCGGTTTGCCCATAAGGACTCTCGGACGCCGCCCCTCCCAAATATTTGAAAAAGTAAAAAAAATAAATATCCATTAATTTATAATTATACATCTGATTAATCAAAGCGTTTTTTCAGTCCCATACATCGAAAGTGTTGGAAAAACACGAAAAGAAACAGCGCGAGAAGTTCGTATTTGTAGCCGTGGGGCGCTGGCCAGAACGTCCCAATCCATCCCCATGCAGTTATATGGAGAGTGGTAGTGGTGGGGGCCGCTGGTGCTATGACGCGTCTAACGTTGTGTCTTATGGAGGTCTTGGGACGTCGTCCGAGAATGCGCAGAGCGACGTGTGAGTTGACATCGCTGCGCAGGCCGGCGGGCGTACAATCTGGCGTCTACTTGGTGCTGCCACAGAAAAGGGACGTACGGAATCAGAATGGTCACTGTACTGGGTGTAGTTATACGATTTTAATTTTTAATTACTGGTAGGTATTGCTACAGAAAATAAATTATCTCATTATGCTTGCGTTTTTGGGTGTTTGAATTCCGGAACACATAAAATCCAACCAGTTAAAGGCCGTATTGACGTAGGAAAACTATTCTCGAGTATTTGCCACAGTTCTGTTATGATTACGAATTTCAAGAACCTTGGGGAAACTAATGTTATAATGTTAAGGCCTGAACAATGTATTCATATCTTCCCGATGATTAGAAATGCGGTACCTATTTTTCAGATAAATTTATCAAAAGACCTGCAGTATTAGGAAAAATCAGTTAACAATTCCCACTGATTTATAATTTAAGAAATAGTTGCGTGCGTGAAAGGGTGAAGGATTAAATATAATTTAAATCGTTAAGCGCGACTTTAAATAGAGTCATTCAATTAATGTCATGAAGTGCCGCGTACAATGCACCTTTTGTGTGTAGGTTCATCATTTTTCTAGCCGTCCTTGTTGTATTAGTTCATGTTCACCTAATTCCTCAGCGGCAGAGCGGTAGCTGTCTGACGGAAAATGCCCACTTGGGTCTGATTTATGTGGCCTCGAAGAGTTCATATCAGTGCGGAAATCCTTACAGCTCCCATCTGTGGCTCAGTCGAGTCGTCTTCTTTTACGATCTAGAACTTATTCTCTATTATATCATGGCAATGATTTCGAAGACACGGTTATTCCAAATGCGACCCGTTGGCGTCTCGTGTGTTTACCACATATGAATCTTAGACTCGAGGATATGGTCCGTGACGTCCTTTGTTTGCTTGAATGCCTTTGCTGACCTTAAATTCGTCCCTCAGCTGAATCAGCATTAGTGGACCACGACTTCTATCTCCCTTGAGTCGTCCTTATAGTAACGGCAAGACTCTCGGAAAGAACGGAGTGAAATGAGTTCAGACATCATTTTCGAGGAGTTAATTGTGCGTAATTGCCGATTAAGAAGTTTCTTAGTGCTGTGTGTACATTCAAGAAGACAATTTTGAATTAATCAACAGTGCTCGTTTTTTTAAGGGAAATATAGGGAAAAATTGTCCCAATTCTGTGTCCAGGCACCTTGTTCTTTTTGGTCGTATTTTTCGTCGGCCTATTTTGTGTCGTCCCTTGTTTATTTATAGACTAGTGCCCTTGCCATGTGTTTAATCAGAAAGAAATTGTTGTCCAGCGCTGATTTCAACGAACGTGTAATTGATCACTTTGCTGGACAGAATGAAAGAAGGATGGACTTTTGCAATATAACTAAAGGCCTGTGAGTATTTCATATTTTGTTTAAAATGTGTGAGAAATGTTTAATTGTTGATTTTAAATCATACTGTATTCAAGAAGCAACGCGAACACCGCCATCAAAGTTTACATCTGCAATAGCAAAGCGCGCGCATTCTAGTAGTGTTTGTTGCCTAGTGGAAGTCAGTGACACTCTCCTCCCTCCTCAGGTGTTACAAGTGTCATTGCTACCTAAATCATTGCAAATGTTGAATAGATTTGACAAATAACGCATTATGATTGAAAAACGAACACCATAAGTGTATTGCGGGCATATCCGCACGAAGAATGTAGGCGCTAAAACCTAAAGTTACGTATTTTCGTTTGTATTTGCAAAATATCGCAGCAAATATATTTTTAGTCTTCAAGATCATTGATCAGTATCATCGAGAGTCCGGACTAAGCCGATCCGTATAACCGAGAGTCTACTGCATTTAGTATTTATTAATCAAGCTTTATTAGGAAAACTAGGTATTTTTGTTGAAAAAAACGGAACGTATGGCATCACAAAATTTAATTCCTAGATTGCCGTAAAAACTTAATAAAATACACGAAATATTAAAAAATTATGACCCCCCGGTGGAGTGCGCCCCCCCTAGCATTTGACTCACGAGCCGCCACTGATTTTAGCATAATTTCAGAGAATTCATTGTGGTCAGGCTAGAAGCTAGGGGGATGGAGGGGGGCCTTCAGACCCCCCCTTCCAAATTTTTACCTTGTAGCGACTGCCTGCCTTGTATTCCCCCTTGGGAGGCAACTAGCTAGGCCAGTACTTTTTGATCTCGAGTCAAGTTGAAAACTACTCAGGTGTATTGCGTCGAGTATGCTAATTTCTGGACCAGGCAGTACAACAAGGCATGTTCCAACATATTCTCATTTTTCCAATTCCCTTTTAAATTTTCTATTCTGAATGCTTGGCATGATGTAAAAAGGAAAACAAAATGAACAGATGTTGATGGCAATTGTGTCAGAATTATGAAATGAATGAAAATTAGTGTCTTTAGCAGTTCCATGAGCACAATTGAAATTAATTAACCTCTAGTAATATGTTGAAAATTTAATTAATAATCTTTCCCAAACTGCTAGAAAGAGCCCTGGGTGAAGGCATACATATACTCGTTACAAATGTGAATTTTTGTGACAGCAAAACAATCTTTTTAAATAAATACCCTTGCAGAAGTGGTGGACTTATGGCTAAAAATAATTTAAGCAAGCCATAATTTAAGAAACTAATAACAAACCTTAGGGATACCTTCTTTGAATCATAATTATGTTGATAAAGTGACCATATGTCCCGGTTTGGCCGGGACAGTCCTGGCTTACTTATGAGGGTGTCCCTTCAGTTTCCAAATATTTTCTACCATGTCCTGGTTTCGTGCAAAAAATATGGCAGCTATATTTTTAATATAACAGTTTATATGTCACATTCAAGAAATTTGTCAGTAACTAAGTACATGATTTAAGATTAAATTTTTATTTCAAAAAGTAAAAATAATATTATACTGACGTTGTTAATTGCTTTTTCTCTCTAGTTTTAGGGTGAAATTGTAAATTAAAATATTTGTTTTTTAATTTAACGGGAAAAGGTGTTTGGCATGATTTTTTCTCAATTGGTGATCTGTATGCTTCTATGCTTTGCTCTTTTTGCTTTCTTTGCAGTTCTTACTTTTGAGATCAATGCCAACCTCTGGAACAAATTCTGCCTCTAGTATTTATGCAGGAGGTCGTAATTTCATCATAATTGGTCATGGTTTTAATGCTCCAGTTGCCATTTATGAATTCTCAGAGGAGTATGATAATTTTTATTTTTATCAGAACCTGTACATCCCTGGGAGTACTCTGAGCATTGGTGTTTTTTATGTTGGAGGTAAGGAAATGGCTGAGTGGATTAAGTAAAAAAGTTCATTGAATATGAAATGTTAAAAATTGGCAGATAGAAATTGATTGAATACTTTCCACTTTTAATTTTGGAATTATGTATTAACTTAACTTTCATTTTATCTGTATAAAATAACTTGTACAACATATGGTGATAAATGCTTCGATGAGACTGCATTGGCCATGTGATTAATTTGGGTTTAACATAATGTACTCACTAATTGTTAACTGATTGAAGAGGCATCATTTTTATCAGGCAGTTATCATTTTAAATTCATCTTATCACGTGCATGCATGGATTATTTTAAGGGGCCATTGGACAAAAGAACTCACTTGGAATCTTCCTCTGGATTATAGAGGAATTGAAAAAAAAATACTGCTATATAAGTATCCCGTACATGTTGGCCCTGAAAACTTTATGCAATGCTAATTTTTCATCTTAGGTGATGGAGTCAAAGACAGTTTTATAGCAGTGGCAGCCACTGATGATAAGATTCATCTATTCAAGTACAACTTTGTTGAGGTATGTGGATAGGCTGTCTGCCTAATGAGCTGAAGGAATGGCTGGCTATCAGAGTAATATTTGGTTATTTTTTTTTTCAGGGATTCAAAGCAGTTTGGCAGCAACGAATGAAGGGACTTCAAACCATAAAACCATTCACTCGAGCCAATGATAGATTCTTGGCGGCTGCAACATTGTCTGGGATTAATGTAATGAGAATTGTGGTTCAAGGTTCCTGATTTTTACTGCATTATTATTATTATTATTCATACTGCTTCGGTTACTTTCCCCTGTAAATAGTTATTTAAGTTATGTAGCATGAGAGAATTGTTTTCAAAAGTTATGGACTTAACTATTCTTCTGAATGAACTGTTTTTATGTTTACTGTTGGCAAATATGTTATATCATGTTGAAATTAACATGTATGTGCTGTAACTTCTTCCCATTTATTTTTGATAAAATGTGATAACATTATTTTATACTGTTGAATGCCAAAGCTGAAAACCATTTCTATCATTTTATGCTTCAGCATATAGCACAATCCAAAAAACTTCAATATCAGTGATAATGTCTTCATTCCCTGTCATTGTTTCATCATACCCTAATAGAAATTTATTTCTAGTATTAAAGTTATAGAGCAATGTAAAATATATTTAAATACAACCATTTTTCCTTTCCCTGTGTTATGGTGTGCATGAGTTTGGTATTATTGTACATAGAAAATTGTTTGTACCTATTAAATTTTTGTGGCTGTTGAATTAAAATTTTAAACATCTTAAATATCTGTCTACTCAGGAGTCCATTGAGGCCCCCATGAAGTCTGAGCTCCCAGAAATGTCAGTAATCTGCCACAACAATTTTGAAAGTTACATGTTGACAGAAGTTCAACTGTAATGCGTCTTTGTGGCGACTTAATTATGGTAAAGAATGAGTTGAATGATGTCTATCTAATAAATGTAGATAGGTATGCATCAAAGGAAACAGTTATTACTCTGTTAATATCAGATGACTGTG
Source organism: Ischnura elegans (assembly GCF_921293095.1). Lineage (NCBI taxonomy): Eukaryota > Metazoa > Arthropoda > Insecta > Odonata > Coenagrionidae > Ischnura > Ischnura elegans. The sequence continues at coordinate 42,295,099 of NC_060259.1, forward strand.
CCTTGGTGTGTATTAGGCACTGATTGAGCTCTGAGCTCAGCACAGCTCGAGTTCAGCTTCTTTCTCCTTGCATCCATCTTAAATACCCTCCCATGAATCAATCTCTTATAGCTCCTTCAGAAGTACGTAATTGACTGAAGATAAGGGCCTGACCCCACCCTACTGTGGTGTAATCCAATTAGTCATATATTTATTAACCATGGCATATCCAGAGGCTTAAAGTGCTTGACCACAAGCTTCTTATGGTTATGGCTTCTTGAAAGCAAAATGCTTTCCAATTGTCAATGACAGTGAGAGAGGGAAACTCCAAATTAAACAAAATAACATTAATGCAACTAGCTATTGTATGAAGAAATAACAAAACTCCACTAAGAAAGCAGGTGCCCCTTCAAAGACATTCACTCAGAGTTAGAACTGGTACAAAATTTTCAAAAACGATCCTTCACACACAATGGGTGAACCTCGAATGAGGGTGAGGTAGGTAGGAGTGCATCAAAGAAGGGGAAGTAGATTTGGAGGACTGAGTGGAGTTAGTTTTGAAGTGATACTTGCTTGATTGAGAGGGTGACTTTCTTGTATGAGGGTGTAGGATGTAGTGACCCTAGGTCGTGGATGCCTCCAATTTTTCAAGCATTCTTCTTGCTAAGGTGGGGGTGGAAATGGCACTCCAGAGAACCGGTTATTGGCCAATAGGAGGGGAGGCAATGGGAGAGATAGGGAAATAAAGGTGTTATTGCCTCCTATTCTTATCTGCTGATGTGAGGGTTTCTTCAGCAGGGTCAAAGTGGAATGAGGGAATCATTGAGGTTGGTGATTGGTAGCCTTGGAGGTGAGGACAATTTTGATGGGATGTTTGGGACTGATTTTCATTGCAAATTGCAGAAGACTTAGCTTAAGCAGCTTATATCCATTGACCGACTAAAATTGAATTCCCTTTTTAAGATATGACCTCCAATTTCTTAGTGAAGTTATGTGGAATCCCACTATAGCTCGGCTATAAATTTCTGCAGGTTAGCTGATACAGTTAACAATTATGGATGGGTTAGTTCAGCTCTTAGTTCTGCCATGTTTTAGCTTAGAACCAGAAGTATTTACAGAGCCAAAAACAGCGGCATTGAAATGATTTGTGCAAAACCCAGTTTAGAAGCTTTCCTGGGAATAAATTGCATTCTTCTAATAGTGTGATTTTGTGGAGCTAATCTCTTTTGAGATAACATGATGCATCATTTCAGGTAGTTTTCATTACACCTTTACATGTGTAACTTAAAAATGCGCTGTGTTGCGACAAGGAAATAAAACAATTCAAAGAGAAAAATTGGGAAAGCATCACATGCCACATGAGCACAGAGAAAAAGTGAAAATTTCAGTGAAAATCGCGGAAATAGTTGTGAGAAGCAGGTTTCTGTTAATGTAAAAGTAGAAAGAAATGTTAAAAAAAAGTACCAAAGATGAGACTTGATCTTACAACCTCAGCGTGGGAGTCGAACATCGAAGCCACTGGGCCACGACAGTTTAATTTCATATGAAGGAATTCAAAGCTGACAGCTACTGATCCTTGCACCACTAGTGACTGAAGTTAGAGTGTGAATTAATGCAAGGAGACCAGTTCCACAGTAATGCAGCAACTGCTCCCTAGTGGAGCCTCCTATAGTAATATAAACTATGCAAACTACTTAAAGTACTAACATAACTTAGAAATAATTTTTTTCCGAATTGCGTCAAATCCAGGCAAGGCAAGTCTGTGAGACTCGTGATGCTTCTTACTTTCTTCTGTGCTTATATTGCCTTCGCCTCTTCTGAGAGAACTACATTTGAGGAATCATTGTTTTTTATGACCCTAAACGAACCCATTTTACAACCCTCTTTGAATGTCACATTACCTTCCATTTTACAACAATGTAGCCAAATCCTGGCAAATATTTTATGCAAATTATACTTTCTTGTTATGTTTACTACATCATGACAAACAATAATTTGTTTAGATGACATCTGATTTGCATTGTGTTTGGACTCATTCTTCCGTAAATCTGATGTAGAATGCTAATTTTGCAACTCCCTGAAGATAGAAGACTTGCATAAAAAGTTTATATTTTGAAATTTTTAGCTCAATAACTGGCTTATGCTTCATAGTGCAGTGACAGTATTTGGGATCACACGGGGATTATTGAGGATTGTCATCTTTACTTATGCACCTACGCTTGAACAAGTTGGAAGCTAACCCACCTGATTTTACGGGAGCCTGTGTTCTTTGCCGATACTGATTAATGCATATCCTAAAATCCGTAAATTTAATGTACCAAAAGGGAATGTTTTACGTAGACACATGTTGTGAGAAGCATTCCATACCATTGCAAGAATAAGAACTGCTCTACCCAGGTCTCTCATATCTTGGTTCTCTGGTCAGGATCCATTAAGGTGGTCTGCCCTGTGCACCTCACGGGCTTATTTCGGGACACATTAGCGCATTAATGTTTTCTTGGAAAAACTTATTATCCTCCAACTGGCGCACCTAAGAGTATATTGGTGTAAATATTCTCCTACTGAAATATGTACGTGGAAGATGATAACCTAACTCTTCTCGGAATAGCTCATTTTATTTTCAAAATTTTCTTGGCGTGTATTCAAATTTAGCCGTTAACTATCTGTACGCATTCCGCTACCTATACCAGGGATGGTTTCTGTAGAACCCTGCTGTGCGATGCAGCCCATACCATGAATGAAAGAGAACTTCTCTACCCAGGTAATTACTCCCATATCTTGATTCTCTGGTCAGGATCCAGGTGGTCTGCCCTGTGCCCCTCACGGGCTTATTTCGGGACACATTAGAGCGTTAATGTTTTCTTGGAAAAACTTATTATCCTCCAACTGGAACACCCAAGAGTATATTGGTGTAAGTGTTCTCCTACTGAAATATGTACGTGGAAGATGATAACCTCACTCTTCTCGGAAAAGCTCATTTGGCTATGATGTAGTGCCTTTTTGCTGAAAACCCTAAAAATAACCGTAGAACTTCGTTTAAAAGTTCTACAGGCATTGCAAAATGAAAGGAATACATTCATGAACTGACATTTAATGCAACAGTAACAATTAAAAAAATTAAAATTGCACTGGCAACAATAAACTGACCGCAAAAGTACGCCGGGATGGGCTGCCTTCGGGGAAAAGGGTCGAGGATTATATTTGCCCAGTTGCCGGGGAAAGGGTCCAGGACCCCACTAGGAAAGGTCATTAAGGGGAGGAAGCGACTACCTGCACAGTCCCAAGCTGAGAAAAAACTCCGTACGGGGCGAAAAAGAAATTATCAAACCCTTCGTATAGCCAAAAGCAACTTCCCGTAAGGGAGCTCGGCGGGAAAAGGTTAAGTTTCCAGCAAGTAGACTACTAACATTGCCTCTATGGATAATGTAATAAATTTCTTTTTATCTTTTGCCTGTCATTTCCTCGTCCCCTTCAAACCTCTGCAACATACTGAACCCATTTTACAACCCTCTTTGCATGTTGCATTGCCTTCCTTGAATGTGATAAAGATATGAGGAAATCTCTCTTGCTACGATTTGAAGACTGCTTTTAATGTGGTATGTTGCGATTTATGGGGGATTACTGCATTTTATCCTCATGGATATACATCTTACATAAAAATGGGACAGTGTTCATTCATAATATTTGCCTGTTTTTTTTTGGTAGGATATTGTGCATTATGTAAAAAGAAATAAGAATGAGTTTAGGAAATTCTTCAGATAAAGAGATCGTCATTGCCCCTTGTACATCCAATGCCTCTTCAGACCCCGAAAGTGACCATGAAAAAGAGGCACCAGAGCAACCGCCTATCAGGAAGGTACAAGCACTGATGATTTTAGCCTCGTCCATTGGATTATCACTGACAGGTAGTACAAAAGAAGTAATCTTAATGTTACTTGTGACAACTATTTGCCAGACCTTGGCACAGACACTCCTTTGAAATGGATTTACTTTAGTTGGAACAGTTAAAATGAAGAAGAAATTTCCTCCGTCTGTGTTTCTTACAAATAGGTCTAAACAAGAAGCTTCTGCACTCTTTTTGTTTTACGGAGAATGTCACATTAGTTTCGTTTGTTATGAATAAAGCGTGTAATACCCTTTCTGGTAAAATTAGCCAGAATGGGAAACCATAAATAATCTTGTACTACAATGAAACAAAGGGAGGAGTAGATTCCTTAGACCTTTGTTCACAAATATATGGATGTACAAAAGAAAAAAATGCTAGCTATTCGCATACCTAATGAATGGATTAGATATTTGTGGAGTTGCGGCACACACGATATGGTGCTCGCTCAATCCAAATCAGGATAAAAAGTAGCTCAAGCAGATAAATACTCATCCTTAGCCTCGCACAAGGGCTTATAGGACAAATATTGTCTCGCTCATTGCAAAGTCTTTAGCGACCAACATAAGCAGCAAATGCCACGCAAATTCATGCTGTGGCAGAAATATATTCAACCTCTGAAATACCAAAGAAAAAGAAGAGATGTTTTATATATCCAGCAGCTAAAGGTAGAATGAGAAAACAATTTTGTCATATATACTGCATGCCTGTCTGTAGCAAACACAGAAGAAAAAGTGTTTTTTGCAGTAAAAGTAATGTGCGATGAACAAATATTTGGATGACAGAGTCAATTTCCTTTACATAATCACAAAGCACGTTTGACGATCAATATTTTGTATTTTTATGATGTGTAAACAAAAAGAATAAGTTAAAAAAGTCCACTGTACTCAATGGTCGACTACATGAGAAATTAATATGCAATGTAAAACTTTTGAGTAAAAATAATAATTTTTATGCAAAAGGTTTCTTCAGTACACAATAAATACTAGGTGATGTGAAAACTAACAATTTTCAAAGCTGAATAGTTAAAATGAAAAGGATAAGTTATATGAGTATATAATACACTCACCTTGCCCGATTAAGCCAGAAAATTTGTTGTCCGTATTAGGGTTAAATATGCTAACCAATTTGCTGGGACTTTTCTAATTAATAATTATTTAAATTCGATATATTCCTCTCCAATGCACAAAATTACATATTTAGCACTGAAAACTTTTGTAAATGAAAATATATAGGTAGTCAAGAAAACTATATGTGTAATATTTTGAAGCCTGCCACGTGAATGGCAGTGAAACATACAGGAATTGCCATTAGAAAAAATTGGACTACCAGGAAACAAACCAAGGATGTGTGGCTTTCTGGGCCACTGTGAAGACCTCTATGCTGTCTAGATTCCTGAATTTCCATAGCATTTGTACCAAGGCTAATGGTACTAGATGTTAGGAAAGAGGTGACATGATGAGGTGCCCTAGGTAGCATCCACCTAGAAGCCACTAGACAGCAATGCTACTACCCTTTCCAATGTCATAAAACTCTCCACTCTCCTCATTGAAGCTAGCTTTACAGATATCTGGATAAATCAGCCAGATCAACCATACTAAGGCTACTAAAAAGTTTTCAATGTACAGTGTCGTCACATAAGGGCTACCTAGTACTATGACTCACACTCCTTGGCACCAACCACATGTAAATGGGTTAATTGAGTTGAGTTTTGGTTTAGAGTGGGCCAAAAAGGCTACCCAAGTTGTGGTGCCAAAATAATTGGTCAGGAGAAGTTGGTGGTGGGATGGTGTGGAAAGATTGACCACCAGACTGTTTTTATCCATTCATAGACCTCTCTCTCTCCAACCATTAGCAGTGGCATTTGTTATTCTTGACAATTGAGTGGTTTGGTCAGGATGTGAGTAGGGGTTTCACAGCTACACCCATGCTTTATTTTATTGTCATCCAGTTCACATGATTTCCTGTAGTCAATTTCTTCCTTATAATTTCCAATATGATCTCATTTCAATTCTAACAATTCTCACTGCATTTCTCCTATTCATATGTATCATTTAACCCTCCATCTTTGATATGTATCCTTATGCTATATTTTTGAGAGCACATACTTTTTCTATTCCTTTAATACTTGGCCACATAGGTAACTATGTTCATATTTTGTCTACTAACGCCAAAAATATTTTCCTTTAACTGTGAATCAGTGTTTCTCTATTAAAAACATTTTTAGAAAAAATAGGTCACCTGTATCATACTCCCCTGGTTTTGCATGGGGATTGGGTAGGTGTGGCGGCTAGAGGGCTGGCTTCCCGCCAAATTGGTCTGGGTTCAAATCCTGGTGGTGGCAGAGATTATTCTGAGGCTGCCCCATCCCTGGTTGAGTGCCTCATGGAGGGCACTTCAAGTGAGTACTCTTGTCTGTCAGATGGGATGTCAAGCCATGGTTCCCTTGGTGCCTTTCCTTTGGAGTAGGCCAATGCCAATGCTAAGGTTTCTCTCCACCCTTCCCTCATGGTGCAAATGACATTAGCTGTCAGTCACCAACTCCAAATAACACACCATACCTGGTTTTGTATGATTTTACTGCAGGTAATTTGTTACTCTTAAGGTAGTTGCTTATCTTTATGATGGGGTGATTTCCCTTGTATTCTTAATTTTGTCTAGCCTTAGTGAGAACACTCCAATGAGAATATTAGGTAACAAAACCTCAGTTATGCTGTTGAGAAGATAGCAAAGGTCGTGTAAAGAATAAGTTGAGGAAACAGGACACTTTCTCTGCATGCAATGACTGGTCTTGAGCATCACACTTCAAACCACTGTTACCCATGCAGTTATCAGTAAAGTTAGGTCCTGCCTTTGCAATGTGGTTTCAGATTCTATCTGTATTCTAAACCCTGGAGGCATCATAAGCCAGTGTTTAAAGATTAAAGCAATTTTCTGGCTGAGACAAATTGATTTTACATAGCCATACAATGGATGTTCTAATATAAATATATCCAAGGGACAGCATAACCCATGGGGTAAGTCATGGCACCAGGGATGGGCATAGAATGTGTGAGCCACCGGTAAGCCACACCGGCCTTAAGTGACCCCTGCCATGACCCACACTGGGCTGAAGATGTTAAGACTGATGAGATAATGCATACATGACGTAATGTACTTACTGAACAGAAGAAGCGATGAAAAATGGTATTACAGAAGATTGGATAAAACAATTTTTAGTTTCCTAGGCCTGGTGTCTGTACAAGTACAAAATGTTTATTTGCTTATGCATAATTCATGTCAAGCTATAACCAAGAACATTTGTGCTGTGGTTTTAGATGGGAAGATTTCTGAGGCAATGGCAGTAATAGTTGCTTCATGGTATTTGTGTGTTCCAGAAGACCCCTTGAATTCCACTAGGAAGAGAATCAGCAGATTAATGACACAAAGAACAAAGACTTACACTGACTCAGCAGTACTGAGGCAAGGATCTCTCCTACTACCACCTTCATAGCCAAAAAGAGCAATGCATGTGACCAGAAATCCAAAATTAGAGGTTTAAGCAGAATGTGTGCTGGCACACCTATCTACAGAAGAAAAAATGTGGACAACATCAATCCATGTGGTTCATTTAGGTCTGATCTACACTAGCCTGTGCTTGACGTAGTCCTCTCTTCTGGTAAGAGTTTTTTTTATCCCTTACATCCAAGAAACATTATGCTGATGGGTTCTGCCCATGGCTTGACCTACTATTGACTTTTCTGCCACTGTGTGCAACTCGTCTCAGCTGTATTTCGAACTTGTTTTTCACAAAAAAGAAGCTGCACTATTATTCAGGAAGAGTGAACTACATCCAAAATCCAAATTTTAAATAACATATTAGCAATGAAGCTCAACAAAAACATTATTTTGCCAGGATTTCAATTGCACAGATTAAAAATACTTGGCAAAATTCACAAAATAGCTCTATAAATACTTGGTAATAAGTCTTATTTCCTGCATGCACATGCGTATGCTAATGAGTAGAAGTTTCAAGTGACAAATATGTTCACCACTGTTAGCATGTAAAATGATTCAGTTCCATCCATGCAAAACCTCATGATAGACCACATGTTACTCCGTTTCTTGGTCTACCACTACATAGTAGCAATTACCTAGGCTACTACATTTTCAACCAGTTTTGTTTGGAATTTGTCATGTTTAACCAAAACGAAATGTAACACCAATCAAAAATGTATATCTCATACAAAATTTTCCTAGATTCCTGAGTAGTTTTATACATTTATCCCAGAGTGAACATAAAAAATAATTTTTATCACAGGTTGTGTAATAAGGGGAAAAAAGTATCCCAACAAAGGTTGTGCCATCACTCCGCAGGATAGTGGATTTCCTTCCCAGTGGGTTATTATTCTTTGGTCAGTGAGGGAAATTCAAACAAGACAAACTATTTCCTTCCTTTGTCGTCCAAATACGTGACCAACCACCAAGTCTTTGCAACCCAGAGCATTACCCGCGATGAACTCCGTAGAATAGAGATGCATTCGATGGCATCATGTGCGCACATTGGGAACACTCCTCTGAATTTTCCTTCACGTACCTCAACGAAATGACAAAAATTACTATGGACCATAGCAAGCTTTCTCTTAAGGTAAACAAGATAGTCTATGAGCATATTTAATAGGCAACGTATTTGAATGCAGTTGACTTTGAAGAAGTTTTAGCTTTTCTGGAAGGACTGACTAGCACATGGCCAGAATTCAGTTTTCTTAGGAGCAAGAAGCATATGCTCCTATCTTGATTTGAGATGCCTTTGTTAGCAGGTGAGAGGGGGAAAAGTACTCAGCTTTTTGGAGGCAGGGTTAACAGTAGCAGAAACATAGCAAAGGATGAATAAAAATAGAAGTACTTACCATGTACTACTGGGAGAAACTCATCAGGGAGGATAATGAGGCATTAAAGATCAGAGGAGAGGGAGACCTAGGTGTACAGCCAGAGATGTTGATGCTGATACATAATACATCAAAGTGCAGCTGAGATTACAAATTCAATAAAAGAAGAGATATTATCCAAAGTAAAGTGTGAATTCATTGGAGTATGTTTTTCATGCCTTGATTTTTTTGTCCACATCAATGTAGGTATTTTATTTGCCCCTTAAATATTGTCTAAAGTAATTTGTCTTCAATAAATGTCATGAATTGTTTTAATTTTACAAAATTTGTTTTCACAGCAATTGAAAAGAAAGTGATGTATCAAACTGCAGAAAATAATTTTTTTGAATTTTGGCCACTGCCTAGGAAAAAATAAAATGTTATTTTTTTTACAATTTATGGAATTTACCTCGCAAAATTGTGTCGCCATTCAAATTTGTAGCAATCATGCGCATATGTATTGAGGAAATATTTTCAGTCGCAATTGTCGTACTAAAACCAAGTGATGATTTTTTAGGTATATAGAGCAATTCCTGATGCTCAAAAACACTCCTTTCGATTGCTGTCTTGCAGATTACGTCTGGTGAATATTTTCAGAGACAAAAAAATGAGGAAGTGGAGATTGGCTTTAAGTGAATTTCAGAACGAGAGCCAGAGTCAGTGCGAAAAAGGAAAGGAGCTTTAGAGGGATATAGCGGGAAAAAGGAAGGCACAACAGCTAAGGGAGATATCAAATGCGCCAACATTTTGGAGAACAGTATGATATATTTGAGGCAGGCAAGTTCACCATCATTACCTTGGTTGCTGAAAAAAGACCGTATTTCAATTTCCCTCATCTCATTCCAATCATTATATACCATTAGAAAGGGAATCCGTTCTCCTGCAAAGCGATGGTGCCGGCACAAACTCTGTTGGGGTATTTTTTCTACCATAGTACATACATCCTGAAGTAAAACACTCTTTCATAAATCTGTTAAAGCACAATTCAACTACCATATTTTATTCAGTACCTCCATCAACTGATGATTAGTAAATAATTCAATGCATTCAGTTGTCAGTATTAATTAAATTATCCAAAAAATTTTAATAACTCAAATTTTTAATTAAAACTTCCTGAACTTGTTACAGCATGGAAAAGCATAGAGCCATGTCATACTTTTAAAGGGCACGGTGAATCAATGAAACAAATGAAATGATAAAAATGGAGAAGTACTTACTTAATTGAAACATAATATGACTGCAAACTTACAAATCTAATCACAACAAAACCTTTTCTTTCCTTTCGTCTCACCCACAAATAGAAAAATTATTCAATAAATTTATCATATTAAATAGTGACTCCATAGGTCTATTCATACATATGCTCAACCATTACAAGGAAAGCTGGCATGGCAAGTCTATCATACGTTACAAATACATTCAGATATAGAAATATTTTTCAATTTTTTTATTTTGAGAGAAAATCCTCAATGTCTTCTAAAAAAATGAAAATTCAACCAGTGAACTATTGACAGAAGTGATATGAATGGATGGTCCACTTTTCATAGTTATGACTCACCATCCTTCTTCTCGGTGCTTATCAATTCCTCGTTATAGTTTTCAGACTCAACTTCATTGGCATTCACTGGTGAAGTCCGTTCTACAGAGGGCTCTTCCTCTGTTTCATTGCTCTCTACGGGTGACTTCCCTGGTGACCCTTCCTCTGCTTGATCCACATTTACAGTGTCATTCCCTTCAACACCAACACATGGTTCCTCCGTAACACTTTCATTTTTGTCTTTAGCCAAATAACTGAGCTCCTCCTTATCCTTCTCAGTTTCTTCCTCACTGCACATAGGATTGCCATTAATGCTTTCAGAAAACTCAGGTTCTTCGGGTGATGATATCACTAAAACTTTAGTTGAATCTGACAAACCAACACTATCACACTCAACTTTCAGCTTAGCATCACCAGTTTCATCTACTGCATTTATTTTTTGAGAGTCAACTTTTGGGCTACTTTCTAATGTGTTAATCGGTGATGCTGCCTTAGGGGGTGAATCAAAAGGTTCTTTTTCATCAACATCTTTGTCCAAAAGGTTTACTTTTTCAGAAGCCAAATCTTCATCCATGGGTACACTTCCACCGGTATCTGTTGCAACCACTTCAGTCACAGTGTCACAACTGTCGACATCAGATATTACAGGGCCAACAACAGTCTCATGTACTTCGGAAGAACTCTCCATCATCGGGTGACTGAGAGGGTAATTTTTATCCGAGTCTTCACTAATTTCGGCAGTAGGGCAGTCCACTTCTGAAACAATCTCCACTATGGCCAAAGTATCAGACTAGAACCGTAAGGAAGAAAATTTAAAAAAAAGTTTGTTAATTTAAGCAGAGTGGTAAATACACTACACAAATCAAGGTCTTTAGGTAGGTAGGAAAGCAAGGTAGCAAAAGGGGGGCTAGATAAATAGAAATATCAAGTGAGAACGATCAATGTCATTTATATGGAACATAACTAATTGTAAATAATAAACTAAAAATTGAGTAGTTTTGATTATCTGTTCTAAGAGAGGGGAAGCTCAAATATATACACAAGAGAGAGAGATAAATCCATTCACAATTATTATCTGAGAAATTTTCAATTTGTATTCTGTGTCACGCTTTCATGAAATCTGTTTTACCATACCAAACACACAGCTGACAAAATTATTGTTTTGAGGTGAGGGAGAGGAGAGAAGGGGAAATACAGGAGGAGAGGATTAAGGATGGCTGGCGAGGACTAAGTAGGACTATAATCCAACCAACAGTTAATCACATAATGCATAATGAAGTCTCAGTGGTCCCATTAAGGAGGTGCCCTAGCGTTTGAATTTCCCAATTTAACGGCTGACGAAGCCCTCTAGCTGCAGCACCGGGACATGGAGACCAAAGCCGAAGCACCTTGAGGGAGAGGAAGGGGAAAAAAAGGCAACTCGCCTCCCAACTTTGCCCGTGACGAATCCGAGGAGAAATTTGAAACTCATGATAAATTTGATATGGGTCGCTGGAACAGGGGTCGCAGTGGGAGTTAATTTCTGATACCTTTATGGCAGCGAGCCAATTACAAATAGTAGAAGCCAACTTATGTGGGCCGTGTTCCTCTCTCATGCGCTGAAAAAATAGGCCTGGGAATGCAAAGGTCCTTATGATTTTACACCTTTTCTGAAATTGCTGATGATGTTATGTTCATTATGTAAGCAGGCATTTTGTCAAAATCACGTTGCCGACTTCGGTGGCGGCGGAGTAAAGTCCTTGGCTGCCAAACAAGAAATCGAGGGTTCGATTCCCGCCTGGGTAGATTTCCCCTGTCCAGGGCTTGGTTGTTCGTGCAATTAATTGTTAAATTTGTTGACTACCCAATATAATATGGCTCTCTATCGTAACAGGCTCAACTTTGTGGAGGTTCATTCTAATAAATAAAAGCGAACAAACTATGTATAAATCCACCAATTTATTTTTGTGGTACTACTAGTTTCGACGCAGCGGCGTCATCATCAGGTACAAAGGCTACAAAGAAACAAACATCCTTATATATCATGTGGTATCGGGAGGAAGAAGGTAGGTGGAAGGGGTGGCTGGGAAATCTGAGGTGTGTTTATACATAGTTTGTTCGCTTTTATTTATTAGAATGAACCTCCACAAAGTTGAGCCTGTTACGATAGAGATTATCAAGAACGCAAGTATAGCGAAAAAGGCCAAACTCTACCGAACTGTGACGATAAAATCAAGGATGGCGTCTTTGAATATCTACTTCAACAGCAGATGCCTTGCCTTAGGAGTTATTCCAGAATACGCCAAGATATCTACTAACACCAGATCATCAAGAGGAATACGCGCAGTTAGGGCAGCAGAACGGATGTGGGTGAAAAAAGAACTTCAAGGGTGGTACGCAAAAAGGAACAGCATTGAAGTGTACAGATTCCTTCTGACCAGAGAACTTTGGCGCGACCTTCATTGGACGGAGTGGACATTATTGGACGACTATGTGCGAGAGAGAAGCAGCGAATTGGCACATAAAAAGAGGTTAGTCATAAATGGTAAACTGAACCGCCTCCTAGAGAGAAAAATGAGTTCTCATAAGGAACCTCAACAGAAAAACGGACCCATGATATTCCAAGACAGAGTGATTAATCTTTCTAACACAGTGTTTGACCCTCATGAAGTGACTTTATTAGAAAAAGGTCTCAAGTATGTACCTGCTACCCCAATAAGAAATAAGGACGTCGAGAATTTATTGATCGATTGTGAAGTAGCTCTGGAGAAACGGGACATTGGTTTAAAAACTATTATCGCTGAGAAACTGCCAGGTTTTGTTAAAACACAAATCAGTGACAAAGGAAACAGGTCTTCCGAACTTAAATCCATAAAATCTATTAAAAAACGACTGGTTGAGAACAATTTAATTGTTGAAAAGGCGGACAAAGGAAACGCGGTGGTGATCATGGATAAGGAAGACTACATCAATAAGTGCTACGATTTCATCAATAATAACCAAATTATAAAACTTACAGGGGATCCAACGATAAAGTTTCAACAGATTGTGAAAAAATCCCTCAACTCCGCCCCTAGGCTTATCAAACCCAGCGAAGTTTACAAATTGACAACGATCAATCCAAGAGCCCCCTATTTTTTCGGCCTCCCCAAAATACATAAAGTGAACGTTCCCGTACGGCCAGTGATCTCCAGTGTGAAAGCTCCTTCCAGAAAACTCGCAGCCTTTCTAAATTCTTGTTTTAGGGAGTTGACCAATTTTCAGTCTAAGTTTGGAGTGAGAAACACGAAAGACTTTTGTGATCAACTCTCCAAGAAAACTCCTCCCCCCGGTAAATACATTCTGGTGTCTTTTGATGTGAAAAATCTTTTCACTAGTGTCCCGGCCTTGGAAGCAGTTGAAGCGGCAGAAAGAATTCTTTCTAATACGGGAACTGTAACATCAGTAATCAGTGATTTTGTGTCTCTTTTAAAAGTGTGCGTGGAACAAAATTATTTTAAATTCAATGGTGAATACTATAGACAATTGGAAGGGCTAGCGATGGGTTCACCGTTGTCACCTTTCCTGGCTGACCTATTCATGGACGATTTTGAACAAAAACTGTTCAACAGCGGTTCGGTAAACACCAAAAATATCTATTGCTGGTTCCGTTATGTGGATGACGTCTTTGCAATTTGGACGGGCACCGAAAGACAATTACACATTTTTTTAACAAGTTTAAACAACCAGTGTGACAGAATTAAATTCACATGTGAAAAAGAAGCGAGTGGTAAGTTGAATTTCCTTGATGTGACTGTTTCCAAAAGTGCTAAGTGTTTTGAATTTGCTATTTTTAGAAAAACCACCACCACTGATCATGTAATCCCCAGTGACTCCCGCCATCACATTTCCCAAAAGTTGTCGACGTTTCACTTCTTGATAAATAGACTTCTTAATATCCCCCTATCGGAAGAGAACTTCAATAAGGGATCAAGCAATAGCAGCAACGAATGGTTATAACAGATCTCTTGTGGATAAAATACTCGTAAAAAAACGCTCCCTAAGAGCACAAGAAATGTTATTCAGGCAAAGGGACTCAAAGGAGGAAAAATTTAAGTGGAGAAAGCTACCTTTCTACGGTGTTTTATCACAAAAAGTGAGCAACCTTTTCCCTAAAAACCTGTACAATATTGCTTTTTATAACAACAATAACCTGAAAAGATTATTTAATAACACTAAGGAAAGGAGTGACCCATTGGACAATAGTGGCATTTATTTATTAGAATGTAATGATTGCACTGCAGCGTATATCGGACAAACGGGCCGCACTTTCCGAAAGAGAGCGGAGGAACACAAGAGGAGTTTTCGGACTTGTAACCTCTCCCAATCCCACTTTGCTAAGCACTTGTGGGAGGAGAACCACAACAGTGATTTCATGCCAAAAATTCTACACAGGGAGGAAAAAGGCAGAAGAATGAACAAGCTAGAAGGGTTGGAGATTAGAAGACTCATCAAGAAACGTCCCCTTCTTAATGATATCCTTTTTGAGAACCTTTCCCCCCTCCTAATAGCCTCCCTGAACCTCACGGAAAAACCAACAACCCATAATCCTTCCCCTTCCCCCACTTCCACGGACACCCCCGTCATTACCTTAGTCACCAAAAACCTTCCGTTACTCCCGACCAACGGTCTTCCACACCCCACCCCTCTCCAACTCTCACCACCCTCCCACAACGCCCAATCACACACCTCAGATTTCCCAGCCACCCCTTCCACCTACCTTCTTCCTCCCGATACCACATGATATATAAGGATGTTTGTTTCTTTGTAGCCTTTGTACCTGATGATGACGCCGCTGCGTCGAAACTAGTAGTACCACAAAAATAAATTGGTGGATTTATACATAGTTTGTTCGCTTTTATTTATTATAATATGGCTCGATATGAGCTCTGTATTCGGTGGTTTGGGAACAAAAAAAAAATAAAAAAATAAATAAAATTTCAGAATTGAATTGTGATTTATGATGTTATTTTGATGGAATGTAGAGTATTTTAATGTAATGAAGATATCATCACTAGCAGTTTTCGAAAAGGAAGGGAAAAACAGGTGGAAAACGAAAAATGGAGAGGTTTCTCATTTGATACATATGTATGCAAAATATATTCAACTAACATAATAAATTATTAATAAGATGTAACAATATATGTCAGCTAGCTTGCTTGAAAGTCACACTTGGATGCGAAAAACAATGGTTACTAAAATTACAGCTAGAAATATTTTCTTTACTAACACCGACAAAATGAAGCAATAAAACAGAAGATGATGAAGCGAAGCAATCCTCAAAATGGCAAAAACCCTTCCTATAACGAGGCAATAAAGCAATATGTGGCATTTCTACAAATGGACAGCGATGCTTTGAGTACCAAGCTTCTTAAACGCCAGATAAAAATCATAAGACTGAGGTAGGGTTTACGGGCACAATAGGGATTAACGCGGTAGGCAGGGTAGTGCCCGCCGCCACTCTTGAGCCCTTTCCAATGTTGGAGCTGATGAGGGCTATGAAAGACCTAGGAGAGTGTGGTTAGCAAAATGCGGGAGCATTGCGGTAAGATATGGGTTCTCCAAGAATAAGAAACTTATTTCCTTGCAGCCAAGCACTTTCCGAGACAAGCTTCTGACTTGCCAGCGCAATCATTGAATCTGTAATATATGTCTCATGAATAAAATCGTAATTTGCGCATTAAAAAAATCCAAAAGTATATATTATATGGAATTTATAATGTATGCAAGTGTAGAAAACTTTAATGTCGTCCCATCTTTAGCGAAATATCCTCAACTATAACTAAGGGTGAACAAATTTCCGCATCTAATCAATGCGTCGGGAGGTTGGACACTCGGGCACATAACTTGATAGAAGAAGTGGGCTGGCCGGTTGGTGCAAGATTTCTCTTTTGAGAATTAAAGTGGATAATTTGTTATGTAATGTAGTGTAAAACCTTATGCGTAGCAATGTGAAAAACATAAAGTTTTCCGCTAACCCTGTTATTAATACATGAAAAATAAAACATTTTAATCGTTTAAAAAAATAATACACACTATCAATAGAAAAGAAATTTTCAGCACTATGGATTCTTAACATATTCATTCTTGTTATGGCACCCTTAAAAATTATGTACTCATTTTAAAACAAAATGCAACTGTACAAATACAATTCAGGCAATTTTCTCAAAAGATAGGAAAACATTTTTGAGATCATTTAATGTTAATTTGATAGAAGTCTCTGTTTGTTGCACGTCTTCCTTTTCTAAGGCTTCTATCCTTTTCGATGGCGTCATTTCCCTTGGGGCTGGCTATACGCTTCCAATGCACCACAAAAAAAAAAACATAGAAAAAAAGAATGATGATGCGATCTCAAAATAAGCAGCAAAGAAAGCATGTGACCAGCAGGCGGGCAGTGTTGCTGTTGAGGGGAGGGCCAGGAGGGGAGGCAAAAAAGAGAAGGATGACTCGTGGAAGAAGGAAAGGTGTTTAGGATGAATCAAAGCGACTGCGCATTATCGAAAAACTGGCTTCAAGGTCTCACAATTTCCCAAATTGTGGCTTTGATTTACAATGTGTGCTTTTACTATCCTAACCTGTGAGCACGCTATTGAGGAGACAGGTCTCTACAAGAGACCAATCCATATATGCACCGATAGTCAGGCTGCTTTAAAAGCCCTGAACTCACCTTGGCGCACATCCAAGCTATTAGCTGAATGCTACAAGGCGCTCAATAATTTAGGCAGCCGCTGTAAAATAGAACTTTTCTGGGTACTGGGACATTCAGGTATTACCAGAAATGAGAGGACAGATGAACTGGCTAAGGCCGGCGCCGAACAGAACCCAATTGGTCCAAAACCAATGGTGCCAGTTGCTCCCTCAATGAGGATGGCTGCAATCAGAGTGTGGGGATCAACCCAACACTCAAACATCCGGCGAGAAACACCGGGGTTACGTCAGGCTAAAACCCTTATGGGAGAGCCCTCACCTAAACTCGAGAGAAGACTTCTCTGTATGATATGTTCACAGCTGTTTCCACATAGTTGAGAGATAGCTTGGGAAAACAACCGGACACTATTTGGTAGCTCTGGCTTCTCCAGTAAATCTTTCAAAACAGTTTTTGCAGCAAATGAGAAGTTAGCTTACGCAGTTGTATTCAGCTGTTGACATAGCCAAGGACATAGTTGCTATAGCAAAAGATTAGTTATTTATTGTACATTTTATTGGGAATTCTGCTTGGTTTCTATGTACTGTGTACAATTATGACCAAGTACACGACACAACTTGCACATAAATATTAGTTAAAATAACAATACTTCTCTATAGAGTTGAAAGTTACAGCAATTTTTGAGGATTAAGTATATATTCAGCTTGATAAATAACAGCCCCCTTTAGAATCCTGAATAACCCAAAAAGGTATCCCTGCTACAGCAATTTTTGAGGATTAAGTATATATTCAGCTTGATAAATAACAGCCCCCTTTAGAATCCTGAATAACCCAAAAAGGTATCCCTATCACATGGGGGTAAAAATTCATAACTGTTGATGGGAAACTTAATATGTACAAACAACAGGAGGAAAAAGGACACATAAATAACAATAAAGTCTATGTTGATTGAAAAAGTTATTATACTGTGAGTGAATGAGTTTCTGAATGAGGACTGTAAATTTATGTAAAGTACTATAGGGGAAAAGTATCCCAACAAAGGTTGTGCCACCACTATCGCTCTGCAGGAAAATGGGTTTCCTTTCCAGTGGCTTGCTATTCCTTGGTCGGTGAGGGAAATTCAAGCAAGGCAAACCATCTCCTTTCTTAGTCATCCTAATACATACACGACCGATCACTGGGTCTCCTTCAACCCTGAGCATTACTTACGGTGAACTCCGTAGAACAGAGGTGCATTTGACGGCATCATGCACCCTTAGAAACGTTCCTCTAAATTTTCCTTCACATGTCCCAACAAAACAGCACAAATCACTAAAGCCATAGCAAGCTTTCTCTTGAGGTAAATAAGACAGTCAATGAGCAGATTTGATGGGCCACGTATTTGAATGCAGTTGATTTTGAAGAAGCTTTAGCTTTTCTAGAAGTACTGATGAGCACATTGCCAAAAAGTGTTTTTCTTTGGATCGAGAAGGATATCCTGTCTTGATTTGAGATGTCATTGCCATCAGATGAGGGGAGAAAAGTAGTCGGCTTGATTGAAGCAAGGTTAACAGGAGCAGAAATATTGTCGAAGATGAATATAAATAGAAGTACTGTGTACTACTGGATGAAACTCTACAGATGAGGCATTACAAAGTTACTAGAGAAGAGGGACACCTAGATGTACACCTGGAGATTTTGATGCTGATAAACATCAAAGTGCTGCCCTGTGCTCTTATACAACTTACAATACTTAGTTTTACAAAATTGGTTTTCAAGACAATTAATAAGAAAGTGATGTATGTAATTGCAGAAAATGAAAGTTTTTCAGTTTTGGCTACTGACTAAGGAAATATAAAATGTTTCATGTTTGCCTATTTATTGAATTTATCTCAGAAAATTATGTGTCGTTATTTAAATTTGTATCAATCATGTGCATATGCATTAAGCAAATATTTTCAGTCTCAGTTGACGTACTAAAATCTTTTGTAGTGATGACTGTTTATCTGAGTAATTCCTGATCCTTTCTGATGCTCACAATCCTTCCACGCCATTGCTACAATTGCAGAACACGTCTAGCAAATACTTCTGCCTTAAAATTTTCAGAGACAAGAGAGTGAGGGAGTGGAGATGGGCTTTAGGCGAATTTCAGAATGAGTGCCTGAGTAAGTGTGAAGAATGGAAGGAAAGGAGGGTTAGAGGGAGATTAGAGAGAGAGATAGACACGAGGGTTAAATTAACCATTCAATGCCAAGGATATCGAATGCGCCAATATTCTGGTGAACTTTACGAATTATGTTCAAGGGGTGCAACTTTACTATCACAACCTTGGTTGCTGAAAAAGACCACATTTGAATTTCCCTCCTCTCGTTCCAAGGATTGTATATGTACCATCAGAAAGGAAATCCATTATCCTTTGAAGCGATGGTGGCAGCACCAAATCTGTTGGGACACTTTTCCCCCCAATAGTACGCATGTTTCTAATGAATATTTTTCATGAACGGTTTTGTATATTTTATTCATGTTTTACTTTTTATGAAGCACCAAATTACATGCAGCTGTATGTGGTGCTATGCATTGTAAATGTAATGTGTCAATAAATTATTATTATTATTGTTATTGTAAATTTAATTATTAAAGTAACTTTCAAATATTTAACTTCTTTCTATGCTGATGCTAAACTGGTTGGAGGACTATATCTCAAAACCTGATGACTAAGTCTCCCAAATAGAGGTTATACCATCACTACCACTACAAATCTTTTAATGCGTATAAATTTGCAGTGGAGACAGCCATCTATCCATTTTTTTAGAGATATGTTTGTCACATCATTATATACTTGAGTGTTTTAACCTATTCCCCAAATATAGCTTGATGAATTACCCCCAACATTTCCATAGTGCACCATCAACCTACCCTGCGGGCACCACAACATATAGGAAACTTGTGCTTTCTTTCGCACTCATGACCTCCTTTCCTCATTACAATAATACATCATAATTAGGATGTTCAATAACAATTTAGACAAAAAAGTAAATAAAATTTTGACTAACCTCGGCCAAAGAAAATTCCAAACGATGAAACTCCTGGTGATCCAACAATCCTTGATCTGTAAATGAACACATCAAGGAATGTAACTTTATCATCAAATCATTAAAAACAGGCCACTAATATTCATTACTGGACTAGAAAGGCAAAGGAATGAATGACTGCAGGTTTACTAATCCAAGGGAACCCCACAGCTTACTTGAGCCAAGTCGAGCCTGAAATGTGAAGGAAGGAAATGTTAAAACAGCTCGCAAACGGCTTCATATCTGTCACTATGCATGACTGAGTACTGGATATTGTGGAAAGATCTTTTTGAGCATAGGCTCACCTGTGCTCCATTGTCTCCGTCGCCTCCGATGGCTGCAGCATGGTCATCACCCTTCTTCCCCCCACCCTCTTCCCTCACATCCTCATCGACCCTCTTACACTGGCCATTCTTCTGTATCTCTCCTTGACGCTCCTCACAGATTGAAGCTGCTGCAACTTCATGCTCCATGAGCCCTGAAAGAATAAGGAATACCCATTACCCCTGACAACATCCTCATTCCAACTTAAGTTTAAATCTCTCCATAAAGGAGAAGAGTTTTTCTGTCAGATAACCATTTAATATCCTGGTTTCAACAAAATACCTAATAGGAATATGACAAACTATGGTTCTCTGATGTGATTCACACTAGAAAACAAAATACTTCTTTGCCATTACTTGGATTCTTCAGCTGGAAAGGAGAGAGATTAGCCATCATTTGAATCCTAATAAATAGGAGATTCTTGTTTTGCAAATTAGAGTCGTTGTTGCAGAGGAAATGTTGAAGAGGCTTAAAAATGCACACTCAAGTGTGTGAGAAAGATCAATTGATATTAAAAAGGCTTATATGACTATTTTCATTCATATAAGGTATCGAGAAAATATTTAGAGAGGGTTTCTTTGAAAATAGCTGACTGACCCTTGTTTATATTGATTGTCAAGCAATGGTCAGCGAAGCTTATATATTAATTCAGCTAAGTGCTAGTCGTTTCACGATTCCTGACCAAGATGGTAAAAGAAACGATAGTCTGCGGAATGAGAAAAACTTAGCTCGCCACGTTAGCACAATGAATGTCAATCATTTAATTCAATTGACGGAATAGCAATAATACCGTTTTCCACAGTTCTCAAGTTTAGGGTGATCTGCAGAGTGCAAGAACAGAGGCCAACACTTCCCAGTTTCTGATGGTCACTTTTCCTGTATGGTTTTCCCCATGCATCGCAAATTATTATCAACTCTTTTTTGCCAATTTAAATTTATTTCAACCTTCAACGACTTTTATTTCCACTGCATACAACTCCCGAACTACAGGAACTACCCTCTCTAAATATTTTCTCAATACCTTATATGAATGAAAATGGTCATATAAGCCTTTTTAATATCAATTGATTTTTCTCACACACTTGAGTGTGCATTTTTAAGCCTCCACGGAATCAAAATAGAAATTATTTCAAAAAGATATAGCGGTGGCATAATACTACCTCCATGAGATGCAAAAGGGCCCTGCAAAGATACTCTAGTAAGAAAAAAATTGCTTAAAGATAAAATTATGAGCAAATAACAACCTCTGGTAAATCCAAACTTAATATGGCGATATGCTTATGAATAAATAGGACTTCCTGAAAATGCATATTAATACATAAACTAATTTGGTGGACAACTTACCAGCCACCCTCTGGCGATAATCTTCATAAACTGACGTTGATGAGACTTGAAATCCTTCCTCCATAGAATCCACACTTCCGTTTAAATGCACATGTTTCCTACCATAGAAAATATGGTGTAAGATTAAACTCAGAAATTGAAAATCATTTGTAACACAAGTATTTCCATGCATCACATAGGCATACAGCCTGGAGTATAATGATATCAGCCATGGAAAGGGAATGTAGGAGAACGTGAGCAAAGATCCTCTTTCAAACATTGGATGGTGCTGTTTTTACCATTATCACTCATGGTTCTCAGGATACCTAAATTTTAAATTTCAACAGTCTAAATGCGTCAGTTGAAAAATAAAGTAAGGACCAATTCTAAAATAAAAATCAAGTTTCTACAGCCATCAAACAGTCTACTCCATGGCATATTTCATCGTCAGGAGACAAACACAGATTCAGAAAACTTAGCAATAATCAAGCACAGCCAACACGTAACATATTAGGTAAATACTTAAAGCACTTATAACTAAAAGAAAAAAAATGCAAGATGCACAAAATGCATGCTTATTCACTGTTTAGCAGAAATTCACATAAAATACAAGGAGTGCAATTGACCTCGTACACACACACAAAGTAATTCAAGATCATGATCACATAGACATGACAATCACATTAATTCCTTTCACAATACAGAAATAATAATTTCGTTTAAAATATCAGTAGTCACCGAGTCAGATACCAACTACTTGACTCAAATTTTTGAGTACTCCCATCCATAAAGATAATGATTACAACAAACATCTGAACAGCACTGAAACAGGATGATTCGGTAGAGTAAAAAAGAATCAAAGCAACAAATGCAAACTTTATTGGGAAACGTAGATCATTGAAGAGGCCAAGTAAGAAGCAATATGTAAAATGTCCAATTATTCTCTTTCACATGCACTGATAGGATTGTAATTAAATTAATATCAAACTGACATAAAAATATGAAAGTGAATTACACTAGTCTAACAACAACATTGACCCCAAGACATCAAGGACAGCCTGAGCATCTATGACCAACATTGAGCACATCTTTTCAGATTATCTCCTTTCATTAAATTCTTCAGAACCCGATGGCTACAGATTATGGTCTATAATTTTATTTTGCTCACAATTTACAGAAGAAAGAAGAATATTTGTTATCCATGCAATTCACATGCTTTTTGTAATAAAATTTTAATTATTGACAATTAACTGCTAGCATTTTTATTTTTAGCTGAGAAATATCAAGCGAAGAGATTTTAAATGAGGGTCACAATGACAAAGAGAAAGGTTAAAAACAAACCCAAAGAAAATGAGAACAATCATGCAACAAGGATATCAGAAACTAAAAATAGGGCAATAAAGGGAGCATTGATAAGCTGGGATATAGCAAGGTACGACAGAAATTTGTGGGCATTATAAGTGGAATATTTACAGGGAAATTTGCAGTGGGATACTAGTAAATGATATGATACAGCTTTTATTCCATGGCAAAACAGGGGAAATGAACACTTGATTTTGATCAAGTAGTCCTGACCAAAGTTCTCTCAAACTAACCTCATAATGGTCCAGGTAGTGAATAGGTAATTTAAATATTTTAAGAAGAAAATATCAGAAGTGTATGGGACTGAAATGCAATAGTATAATAGAGGGATGGATGTTAATGAATATAATCTAGTGCATGAATTAGAAATGACCTTGGTAGCCGAATTTTGTTCAAGGAATAAATTATAATTCACAAAATCTAAGTTTCAGCAATTATTTGGTACTAGTTATACATGAAAACGTTCAGGAGAGATGAGGTATAAGAACAGTGGTACAAACTTCCTTAGCATCCTCTGGGAGGCTGCAAACAGTTCAACATTTAGTTCACATATTATGCTATTCACAAGGCCTTGGGGAGACAGGAGGGTGAATAGTTACTGCATATATGACTGTGCTGTTGGGTTAAAATGGAAAAAAATAGCAAAGTATGGAGGTGATACCCTGGACAGAAAGGGAACTACAGAGGAGGAAGGGGGAAAGCATCAAATCAATTCCAGAATGAGCGGCAGAGAAAGCAATTGGGTGTATGAAAACCAGGTGAATCAATATCCCATGAACTAGAAGAGAAATGTTTAGGACAATAGAAAAGAAAAGGTATTAAGAAATGCACTTTGATGATAAACAAAAGGCAAAAAAGGGTGGTGGGAAGGATAGTGTGACTAACTACAAAAGTGGATGAGGGAAAGAGAATTGGTGCAATGTACTGAGTTACGAGTTTGTGATCCGGACTGAATCCCAAGTCTCTTAGAGATGACTTTGCCCTATTCACAAGATAAGTACCAACTGTATTTGCCAATAATGCACCACAATTATAGACAGTAAATTTCTACACATCACTAAATTATAATCATTCCATTTAAAAGAACCAAAAGAGATATATAATTATTCCTAATTCATGGAAAAATAGCAATAAGTGAACCAAAAAGGATCTAGGAAATAATGACAGTTAGGTGATGGGGATTAAAAAAATTGGTAAATTCACCACAGAGTAATGAGTTTTGAGCCCTGTTTAGTGTTTTCACATCAAGTAGCTATTAATCTGGAGATATAGAAATAAATAAATAACTTAAGAAACAAAAATCTCTTTAAACCTTAGAATGTTTCAAATTCTGGATTAGTGATTTTACCTTACCACCAGTCATTCATTATACCTATATTTTGAAACACATCATGAAATTGAGAGAACTTTGTAATTTCCCAGCTACTTCCTGAGCACCAGAGAAAAGAAAAATTAAACATGCACTTGCTCTGTAAGATCACAACTTACCAAAGTTCATACCTTTGTTTTACACACTAAACACACTTCAATTCCAGATTATAAAGTTTTTCATGCTTTAGTAATCTCCCTAAAAGATATTAACCGACCTAGTAACCAAATGATTTCATTCTCCACCTCTAATATTAGCCTTACATCTGGGCATGCCAAAAACTACTCTACATTTAGAAAACCACTGAAGATTTCTAGTCTACGAGACAAAAACCATGATAATCAGAAATAATTCCCTGAAGACAACTTGAAAAATTAAATGTAACTACAAGAATACAGGGCATGTAGTAAAAAAAATGTTTTACATGGCTTAAGTATAACATACACATCTTGAAGAAGTAACCAGTGAAAGATATATAGATAATTCATACACATAAAAGCAACAATACAGGTAAATTAAATATTTAGGTTTAGTAAGATGGGATAAAATTTACATGCATGCTGATTTGGTAAAATAAGTATGCTATGACTGACCCGAGTTTCGGCTCAAAGGAAAAGAGTAAAAGAAATTTCACAGTGAGATATAAATTCATTCCTGATTTATCTCTAAATGGCTTCCTAATGACAAATTACTCTCTTTAAATAATCCCTTACAGTCTTTTAAGATGTGATCCCTTTTTAGTTTTTAAACAAGGAACATTACCATAATTAAAGCAAAATATAACTTTCTTACTTCAAATCATGTACAGAGAATGTGAGTAAAAATGTTACGAAATAATTACATATTTTTCCAAAAATAAAATTTTTATAATACATGTATTATGGGTAAATAAAATCAGTAATCACTTTGCTTCAGAAATAGGCAAAGAACTTCATTTCATTACTTACATACTTTTTGATGACCAATCACGAATTATTCACTGATCTTCCGGCATCACTTTCCTCCATCTATCATCTTCCATGCTTTCATATACATTATTAAGGCTTGAACATGACAACTGGTAGAAGCTATTTAAATATTGCGACATATTTATTCTATGACACAATGCGTAAAAGTACAATGTTCGACTCTTTAAACAAAGAAGGAAGATTTGCAGTACATAATTCATTGAAACATGAATTGAGTTGATAGTATTACAACGCACAGAGCTCAAGGAACAACTCGAGTCACAAGCATATGCCACATGAGAGAAATGTGATACCATTCCACTCCTAAGATAAGTTAAAACTTATATCAAAAGGCCTGAAAGTACCTTTAATTAAGAGAAGGTATAACATACTCCACCAGTTGTGCTACAATGGTTGATCAAGTCAGAGACTGTAAACTATACATGCTGGTACAGTGCAAGATGATTCAATGAATGACATATTTACATGCAATTCTTTGAAAAACATCCATCACACAATTATGACAAAGCAAGGTTTACTTCTTTGAGAGGCTTAATTAGCATGACATTTTCTTGTGTGTCATAACATGAACTTGAGATGCTAACACCTTGCTCAGTAAACTCACTCTGACATTTGCTCTGACAGATGATGACTTGACGAAAGTGGCAGCATGCCTAACAAGCAATGAAGACATCTAAAGATACATTTACACTGTAGTGCAAAATCTAGCAACTGTTTAAATGTTCTAGTGAGACTTAACCTAGAGGCTTTACAGACTGGTGAGAGATTGTACTCTAGCGAGGGTTCCTCAAGAGGTTGCAGAGCAGCTCTACTGAGTCTACACTGGTAGGAAATTTACTCTTGTGAGACTCCTATACCTACTCACAACAGTTTGAGGCAGTATTTGTGGAGCAAGAGTGTGAAAGTCAACTGTGAATTTTTAGCGAAGAGAAGGGCAATAAGCACTGCTACTTTACACCAAAAAGGGACTTAGTAGGTATAAATGCATAAGTATAGCTGGAGCCATTCAACAAAGACATGAATTTACGTAAAAATATCCTACAGATGTGTCCTAAGGACTGCTATATTCCCCTCAAAAGGGTTTCAACTAAGATAAGGCAAGATACTCAAATAATTTTGATTCATCTTATGACCCCCTTTTCCTCCTGCAGTGACTGTAATCTCAAAAATTCCACCTAACATACCAATAGGTATCCCTTTCCACTTGCTTCTGAGAATGGTTCATCACCATGAATCACACCAACCTAAAGGGCATTTCTCAACCTCCACCCTCCCAAACTTGTGCGCATATATTGGTATAACTCACTCAGTGATTGAACCCAAAGGCTGGTTTGAATTGGTGAGGTTAGAGCACTCTCGAGAATTAGCTATGTGCATGTGAATATCTTTCGTTTGGGGTAGGGGGGAAGTTCCTCTCCCTGGGCCACCTCGCACTTCGAAGATTTCATTTGGGGGTGTTCGATGGCTTCACCCGGGATTTGAACCCAGAAACCTTTGATCAGCAGCCAAGCATTCTACCCACTAGGATAGCAGCCCTCCCATCGTATAAGCATAGATATAAATCAATATGAATTAACATTAGAAGAAAGAAAAGGATGAAAACACATAACACAAATGGACAAGGACAACAGTGAAGTGGAAAATGGCAGACGATAGAAATCAGATGGTAAAAATGTGTCCCAACTGGCACAAACCCAGAACCTACCGATGTTGCACATAATTTTAATTAATTGGCATATGCCTTCCCTTACACAAACTTACGAATGACTGGATCTGAGTTCAGTTTTGTTGATGATACACATGTTAAAACCCATTATTAAGGGCAAAGATACATTATGACAGTCTTATATTTCAATACTGGCATGGGTGGTGAAATTCACATGAATTACCATGAGAAAAAAGCCAGAGGTCTGTGGTTCAATTCCTTGGCAAGGAATTGAACCACAGACCCCTGGCTTTCTGTACCACTGCACAGACCACAAAACTATCCAGGTTCCTGATTTCACTCTACAATTGCCATTGGAAATCAGGAATCTGGATAGTACAGTGTCCCAGAAAGCCATAGGTCCGTGGTACGATCACCAGCCCAGGGGAATATTTCCCCATGGCAATTCATGTGAATTTCACAACAGGAAAGGGCTAAATTCTATCCAAATTGTGTCACATTTGCATTAAAGCTTCTATAATATATAACCCAATTAATAATTACGTTACCTCATAGATACAAAATGCTGAATATGATGAGTTGATGTATAAAACTTTGATGCTAAAACTTTGAAACCTGATACTGCCACTGGAGCAATGAATAAAACCAGTTACAGCGGTAGTCAGTAAACTGACCAAGCAGTATGTAATAACTAAAAAATTCAATTGTTACCTGCAGGACCTAAAAAAATTAAAACTTCCACCAAAACTACAGACTTTAGGTTAAGTTAATATCTTCATCTGAAACCCATACCACCAACCAACCATACCAACGTCTGCCAAACCAACATTATGTCAACCAAATTTGTAAATACTTTCTATGAGATAAATACATATCCTGGGGAAAGCAATTACATGATAAAATTGGTGATTTCATAATATCTTTGAAACAACAGAAAAGCATATCAATTTTTAAAATATTTTAATGATTAACCAAACAAGAAAATATAAAATTCCAAGGTATACTTTCAGAAAAGCACACACACAAATTTAAGGCACTTTTGAGCAAAACAAAAATATGAGTATTGAATGAGTAACTCACATTTCATTATTGATTAGGTCATGAGAATTACAAATGATATAAAACTCTGAATTTAGGAGCAGATATGATACATATTCAATCTAAAGCATGCATGCTTGCATTTGTTGAACTTTTCCAAGCCCGAAATATATCATTTACTTTGGAGGCATAGCTGTCAGTAGCCATAATCTTAAGCACCAATAAAGGCATTATAATTATGAATTACAGACATAATAACTACAACTTTCACAGCCTTAACAAAATCACAGCTTTGTTTAGGAACAACAGCAAACCAAAAAATCTTATATTGTACACAAGATTCTTTAACGAGATTTAAAGAAGTAAACAGTATAAAACCTATCAGCAACTCGTATTACATCATCTTTTAACTCAAGGCTATAGGTAGAGATTCAATTTTAATCAGAAAAAGTTCCAGAAACATAGAACATTTTCTTTGCTAATCGCTAACAGCACTTTCTACTGATAAATTTTATACTGGGTTTAACGTTTATATAAAATATATATTTGATTACATGAGTTTAGGAACAGCTTTTCTTCAGTAAACTGAAATACAATACCTCTAACAGTAGAAAAAGCACTTATCACAGTCAATAATTTGTAATTTATGATAGAAACAGCTGCTTGTCATAAAATTTTGGAAACAGCAATTAATGAGCTAAAAAGATATTAATACCATAAGTATTTGTCTAAACTTCACAACCATTTTCATTTACAGGAAATTCAAAATACATTAAATCTATGAATGACATTCTAAATAGATGACTAGTTCTGCTTATGAATAGTTAACATGACAGCTATCCAACAATCACCAAAATTTTAAATGCAATGTAAGCACTTGTCTTCCCACACAAAATTTATAGAGAGCTTCAATTTTGACAAGGAAAATGCTAAATGATATGTTGATCAGTAGCTTTTCCTAGTTAAAGGTACTTAGAGCATGGGGCAACTGTGGCGCCTTTTTGACTTCCGTGGCTTAACTTCTTCAAAATTCCATCTGTATGGGGAAGAGCCACAAAGATAAAACTCCATTTGTCAAAAATATAAAATCAAAATTAATGGAAGAGCAAAATTAATATTAACACAGCTGCATCATCAAAAGAATTCTGGGTTTTACATTCCAAATCAGAATGGAGAATAAGGCTTGACAGAAACGAGAAAATGCCCGCAAACAGAAGCAAATCTCTTCATAAGGTCATAAACGGTAGCAAAAATTATAAAACAATTTTAATACCCAACAGGATAAATGAATAAATGGTAATGTTTACATATATATAAACTTACTTATATATAAACTTACATATATATATAGTATCCTTATTTAGGAAATAACAGTAAATAATAATATAAATAATTCAGAGAATCACGCTCAACAGACAAAATTTATAATTTCTGGATGACACGTAACACACACAGATTGGAGTAAATAGCTAAAGTATAATGTTGAGACACTGAGTATTTTTTAAATATTTCTTAGAAGAAATAGATATCCACAGACGATGGCCAGGAAATCTGGTCTCCTCAAACTATGAAGACTTAGCAAATTCAAATAATTCTCCAATTTCCTTCAAACTTTGATGCGATGCCTGATTCAACCCGGGAAACTTTTAGGAGACGTAACTACGAGGTGTGGATCCCGACAGTGTAATTTCTAATGTCACACAGCAATTTTGAAGCATTTGTGCAAACCAGTTTTCTGAATCCTTGATCTCATAGCCACGGGTGAGTGGTTTTTGGTAATGAGGTATTACATAGAGGAATAGGAATACGATTACAATCATGTTATCACCGCTATAAAGATTGCGGTTGGGATAAGAAAGTTCTAAATAATTTTGGAAAGCAATCTAAAATAACAGACAATGGGCATAAATATAAGTGCATAATGAAAATTACAAGAAATTGAGATCAAAGTTTGGATTATTTGTGTTTTCCAATTATTCACCTACATCTTCATTAAACCCCGCAAGCCACCTAAAAGCCATGTGGCAGGGGGTGTAAGGATACCAGCCGTATACACACAAAAAGGAAGTGCTCTAATGAAATTACGACAGGCATTTATTAAAGTCCTTTATGGTTTGGAGCAAAAAAGAATTCCCATATCTATCTGTTCAGCAAAATATCTCTCTTAATTTATCACTTCTGTCGGACCAGGAGATATGGTGGGGCTCTAACATTATGTTCTCCGTGTCACTCTTAAAGATATCCATTCTCAATTGTTCAAGCGATCTAAGCCTAGTGTGCAGCCTACGAGTCTCCAGCGGCTCCCAGGCTAATTCGGTTAACATCTGGGTAACGCTGTCTGTACGCCGGTAGCAGTTTTTGACGAAACACGCAGCCTTCCTTTACATTTTATTCAGTTCGCAGATTAAGTCTTTCTACACCAGATCCCATACACTGGCTGCATATTCAAGGTGCCATCGGACGAGTGTGAAATAGCACATGTCTTTTACTTTCTCATCCAAAAATCTTCCCACAATACGCTTGACGAATCCTAATTTCTTCAGGGCTCTGCCGCAAATATTCCTTATATGTGTTCCCCGTGAGAGGTTCGAGGTTATCGTAACTCCCACATACTTCACTTCATCTGTTGCCTTTATGTAAATACCATCCTCAGCATAAACATGGTTATAGTTCGATGAACTTGACAAAAATGCACCGACATGCATTTGCTCAGATTAAGTTCGAGTCCCCACTCTTGGCTCCACAAATGAATGTTGCTTAAGTCCGATGATAGAATTCCATAGTCAGAGTGACCACTAATTTTGCGATAGATGACAGCATCATCAGCAAATATACTTATTTTACTGCTAATTCGGGAGCAGAGGTCATTAATGTATATAATAAACAAAAGGGGGCTGATTGTGCTTCCTTGCGGAACATCTAATGTCACTTTAACTACATCAGAGCTAATTCTGTCACGAACTACTTTTTGTTTACGATCATTCATAAAGTCGCGTATTCAGTTTATCACTGTTTCATTTAATCCGCATGACCGTAAGTTACATATACAAGTTTGTTGTGAGGTACCTTGTCGAAAGCTTTCTTAAAAGCTAGAAATAATGTGTCAACTTGTCTTTTCATTTCACCAGATTTGAGGATGTCGTGAAGAATGAGCACAAGTTGTCTTTCACATGATCTACCTTTTCAGAATCCGCGCTGAAAGCCATAGAAGAAGAAATATTCCTGTCGCCTCTCCCCATCATTAGCTCAGATAATCAGGAGTTTGCTGTATAACATGATAATGAAGCTTTCTTTACTGCAAATCCTTTTTAAAGCCATCACCTTTAACCACTGAATATTTAAATGAACCTAAGAACTATAAATAAAATGAAAAGTAAATTATTACAGCATACTTTCATGATAAGGCATGAGTTTAAGATATTTTCATATCCATCAAAGAAACATTAGTGATAAAGCCCCAAAGAAGCTAGGATTTGTTTAGCACATTGTGGGATAGTTCTTGGATAAAAAAGTAAAACACAGGTGCTACTTCACACTTATCAGGCCGCACCTCAAATAAGTGGTAAGCTTATGGGATGTAACACAGAAATATTTAATATGTGAAATTAATATACAGTGGAAGCTCGGTTTAACATGTGCTCATACTCCCAGGAACATCGCTCACTATATCTGGCATTCATTATATCCAAGGTGAAGGATGAAGTCCCTCAATAACCATAATCACCTTTGCCAAACACTTTTTTATACCGGTGCTATTTCATAGAGGAATAAGTTCAAACTTTGCCTTAACTTGCATATTTATAAATGATTTTGCTAATGAAATATGGTATGATGATTAATGGTGCTTGTTTCGATAAAACACACATCTGTAGTTGAGTGTCACATGATAAGCAGTGATGTGATCATGGATCTGGGATCTTTCAGGATTGGTAAAATGCATCAAATCGCAGAGCAATGGCAGAAACCACATTCCAGACTCGGCTCCTAACAGTCGCATTGCACAAAGTTGCTCTGGAGGCTGTCACAGCAGGACACAGTTTTGTGAGCACACAGTACAACTGTGCCCTCCACAACTCTAGGAAACAAAAAAAATACAGCTCTCTAAATCATACCAATGTTCATCACGAAGCCACAGATGTGGGTTTCTTGGATACAAGCACTTAAAGCCACAGATACTTTTGTTTGCACTTGTGTTTATTTTAAGTTTGGTTTACAGTTCAGAAGATTACCACATAGGATGCTTTAGTATTTCATTTTTTTTCACTAATGACCAATGCTGAATTCACATGGGATCAGAACGGACAGATGATGGAATTAAAAGAAATCTATTTATAAATCTAATCTAACTATTCATAATGCAGACGTGCCAAATCTTGCATTCTAATTATTAGTTCACAACCAATACTTCTGGAAATAACATTATGTAGTTTGTCGCAAGATCTCTTCCCAGCTCCAGCATGGTATGTATCACCTAACATGGTATCATGAAGTCCAGAGTGAGGCCTCAGCAAGCTCTCGACTCAGCAAGGAATTACATACACATGGACTTCTTGGTCAAAAAATATGGCCTTCACCATATTTTTTGCATGCTAATCATTGGCTTTTATTAAGAATACTCAACAAGTCACTCCTTAAACGAGCTTCCAATGTAATACAAAAGAAAGCAGCAAAATTCGTCAAAAACTGCTTAAAACAAATAATGAACATTATGCAACTTTTACACTAATTAGGCTAGGAGTGGCAAGAGACTTGAAGGTAATGAGTTAGGTTTCGTTTACTAGAAAAGCTCATATCTTTCAAAGTGACACTTCGAAAATTGTCTTAAACCCCCCTACATTACATATCCAGGTGCCACAGAAAAATAAAATAAGAGAGATATGTTTTTGAACAGACAGATACAGGAATTCATTTTCCTCAAGCATCAAAAGACCATAATAAATGCTACTTTGAACTCAAGAAGGCAATTCTCTCACATCTAGCAATATTTTTTGTATGCTAAAACAGGTAAACAGTCAGTTTCTAACACCTCTTGCCCCATTTCTATAGATGCGAAGGATTTATGTAGACATAGAGTTAATTCAATGGGATTATTTGAAACTGTATGACAAAAAAGAAGTGAACTATCAATGGGGCTGCAGCTTTAAAAAGTTCAATGAAATGGAATACAAGAAAAGTAATGCTATGAACAGTAAATGTAAAGTCAGTCAATGTAAAAGTAAAGTTTTGAACAAAAAATAATCCTCATACTGATAAGAAACATCCCCAGGACATTTAAGATCGTAAGAAATCACTTTCACCGACTCCACCAAGCAGGATAAGCGCAGCCAATGGTTGATTGAGGGACAGACTAGGAAATTAAGGGGATAAGTAATCTCCATAAAGTTAAATTTCTGGCTTTCATTTGTCCAAAAGCACCAGTAGGGCTGTGAATAGTGCCACCTTGAACTCATTATGTTCTCACTAGCAGAGATGATTTACTATGCTACATACTTCCTCTTAAGTCTATGTATAAGCACTCAAATGCAAACATACCACCAAAAGCAGCAAATGCATTTGTTATAATTTGTATTACTTAAATTTCATACGAGCTTTGGCTCAAATAGCATTGCGCAATTGCAAGCTTTTAAATAAAAAATACTATTAAAGTGAACACTTGTCTATAAATGGAAAATTGTGCATCAAGACAAATTTACACCGGGGCAAAATGCAAGACCAGGAGCTGATAGGGGAAAAGAATATTAAATTGTACTTCATCTCAAATGGAGAGCATTGCCATGCACTACTATTTTTCACAAGACAATGATAATATTTGGCAAGAGCATTTTGCACTAATTTTTTTAGCATCACAGCTAATTTCCTCAATTTTCATTGCCCGGAATACAAATGCATACACTACAGGCAAATGCAGCTGATGTACCACAGAATTTTTTTGAAAATGGCAGCATGCTAAATTTTGATAGAGAACAAAAATTACCTGATATGCTTCTATGTTCCTTTTCAGTTAAACAAAGTTCGAGTGCATACAGAAATTCCTGTCATATTAAAATGTAACCCAAGGTCAACTTCACATGCACGTAGTCACCCATTAAAACTAAATATCCATTGTAATAAAAACAGAGCATCTTATAATTTACAGACTACTACTTTTTGACTTTCTTGGCCAGTATTTAAGCATACATATTTCTACTATTTACTTTGAAACATGCAATGTGGTTTCCCAAAGTAAATTTATACTTTTCAAGTTCAATATACTACAATGATCATTGGATTTCCGAATAAACTTCATTTCTGCTGATTCTTATAAGCAGATCCTCTAGAGTGTCTATTTCATGAAATGTTAGGAATGCCTTAACATGTATGAACATACACACGCACTATCCCCAAAATAACGACATTGTGCTGCCCCTATCGTACAAACACGTCACCCAAAATCAAATGAGGAAAGGGGGAGTGAAGGAGGAGGTAGCAAAAGGACTTAAACATAGATATCATGAGTCAATAAAAGCATTAGCATTGAAAGTTTGAGACTGAAAGGGGTAATTTTGTCAAGGCAAGATTTCAATTTTTTTCCAGAAAATTAAATGACTATTATATTTTATTGCCCAGCTTTACTCAGTGAAATCTTTCCATAATAGAAGATAAAAATATTACATATTGTAATGCTTACTATTTATCTATTTTATGCCCAATCACCCCAGAATACATTGCATGGCAGCCTCTACTTCAGGGGTTCAAACAACGAGCAACATACGATACAAACACCTATACCTTCATTTAATGGAAACGACCCCTGTTTCTGGCAACAAAGTTACATCTTCAGTGAGATAGTTACATGGTTATGTCCATTAAAAATAAACAGTCAACCTTACAAATGTGTACTTCTATTTTCTGGAATGAATAAATTCTGGAAATAATAGCTGGGTAAGAATATTTTTGACTACTTTCGATGGCTTGCTCTGGCCAATGTTATCAAGGAAAGGAATCTTAAGGTTTACTTGGAGGATTGGTTTACACTGACTGGCTGCAATGCTTACACAATGCCCTCCTACTGCCTTGCCCTTCCCCAGATTCACTCAAACTGCCTCCTCAAGGCTAGCATACATGAGCCTAACATTTATTTTTGAGACATAAAAAATGAGGCCTATCTTTACACTAAGATAAAAGAAAGAAAAGGACTACCAAGTACAGAGAAAATAGATCAAAATTAATGTGACTTTCTTATACGATAAATGCAGTGTTAACAGGGAAACTTGAGAGTAGAAG
Organism: Ischnura elegans; assembly: GCF_921293095.1. Classification (NCBI taxonomy): domain Eukaryota; kingdom Metazoa; phylum Arthropoda; class Insecta; order Odonata; family Coenagrionidae; genus Ischnura; species Ischnura elegans. The sequence goes on from NC_060259.1 coordinate 42,330,432, forward strand.
CATGTATTTTCTCCTTTATTAGGAGAAACTACTGGTAGAGAAAAATAATGAGAATCAAAGTAAATTGAGAAATATTTTTGAGAAGACGCATGAGCCAAATTAACACAAATGGAGAAAAATATTTAAAAACAAAACTCCAGCATAGAAGAAATTATCTTAAATAAAATGCTCAACGAATTCAGATGCATGAAATGACTAGACAACAATCACAGAATTCTATGGAAACCAACATAATCAAACAGTAATAATTATTAAAATTCTGCAGGAGGCGACCGAGAGCTTAGGTTATTTGCGCCATGAGGAAATCAGTAGGTTAGGAAGGGTGGAGAGAAACCGCGTCAGCATTAGCCTGCTGTTCACAAAAGGCACCAAGGGGAACACGGCTTAACGTCCCATCCGACCAATGGAGTGTTGTATTGGAAATGTCCTCCACGTAGCATTCGAGCAAGTATCGGACAGTCTCTGAAAATTCTCTGCCACTGCCGGGATTTGAACCCAAGATCATGGGGTGGGAAGCCAAGACTCTAGCCACCACACCAACCCGATCCCCCCTTTTACTCTTCTGTCCTCTTTCTGTGCTGTTTTCTTCCTGTACCAAACACTCATTTGCATGATAATATTACATACATAATTCAAGGCTTGAAACTGCTACGTGGTGGAAGGAATCCATGGTAATAATAATGGAACAAGTTTAGTTCCTTTCTCAGATTGATAAGACACAACCAGATTAGGCTGGAAATAACTAGACCTGTTCTATTGTTAATACTTTTAAATGGGCAACTGATCTATAGAAACTATGCTAAACTGAAAGGATGGAATGAATGGCATGACGCTTCTTATGACAACTCATAGAGGTACTAAACTCATCACATATCTCCCTCCCCTTCAAATGATCATAAGTATTTTGAACACATGACAAAAATTTAGGGTTACATTTCAATAGGTCAGAATACTACCTAGCAAAGTTTCTAATCACCGTTGTTAAGGCTACTCCATTACTACCGACATGGACAGGAATTATACTCCACTAATAGACGTTAGTAAATCTCAATTAACTTCCAAACACATTTGACAGGATTAGATCAAGACTCACCATTAGAATGTAAAATTGGGTATAGGAAAAGAAGCATATCGGTACGAGCATACATAAGATACAAATACATTTCCTCATTCATAAAAACGGGATTGCATGCAAATAGAAGTGCTTTAGTATTGAGATGCGGTAACATCCATCTATTATAACGAAATGAAGAGGGTTTCATTAACGTTAACATTCCCCTTAAAGTAACTTCGCAGACCATTCAAGCCCATTCAAATTAAGAAAAGAAAATTAAGCCCATAAACTTATTTACACGGGTGCAGAATTGCCCAAACATTTGCAAAAAACAAGGAAGAGTAGTACTTACGAGCACCCTGGTTCTGCAACACTAACCACCAACAAATTTTTCTCTAGGGCGCGCATGTACTTATCAATCCGGTTGTATTCTTTCCTAGGGTTAATCAGGAGCTCACTCAGTCTTTGAATAGTAAATGGAGCACTGAAAAATACAATAAAATAAGTACCTCACATCCGCCGAACGAAACATTAGCTAAAAGAAAATCATTTTGAAAGAACATTTACCTTCGGAAAGTATCGAAACGCTCCAAGATCTTGGATTTCATACTTTCATAAGAGAACTGACTTGTCTCGGAACTTGGGCTGGATTCGAAGAACTGCGTCAGGACACTGATGATTTTGGCACGATATACGTGCCTGACTTTGGACCACGGGTACACTGGATCTCCATTCTTGGCTACGATTGTAAGGAACTCTTCCAGCTCTTTCGGCAACTCTTTAAGCTTCATCCTTTCAAACTCTTTGAATTTGAATATGACATAAGTTATCACAAAAGATGACAAAAGGTTTAATTAAAAACGCCCGGATCAACAAACCATGCATTACTTTAATCGATGCTCTGCATTACTAATGCAGAAAGGAAGTTTTATCTAAAATCTTAACCAAAGTAATGGCATTTGCATGATCTACATTTGAACAAACATATGAAAGAATCACGATAAGCATTTATTCTAACTACAGTAACGAGTGAGGGTTTTAATTTAACACTAAATAATTCCAAAGTCACATTGTAAGATAAAATATTTTAAGCAAGTCTTGTAATGTAGTTCTTATTTGATTCAATTACTGTCATACCTTTCTTTTCAACAATTAATGCCGATCAAAGAAACTTTATTAGATAACTATGTTTACCGTGGACCAAAATAACAATAGCATGGGTTGTTGATTTGTTAATGTTTACTTGATCAACTAACATAGTCAGTCAAAAATTTTCATATCCTAATAAATAGCTACCTTCTAGTTTGTGCAATAACTCCTCATAATTTTCCATTCTGGTCGTTCAAATAATCTAAGCCTAAATTTTCTGTTTTCTTTCAAAAACTACCGACGAATTTCCACATACACCACAAAGCATCACAAACCTACCACCATATAACGACCGACGATAGCAACAATCGAGTCATGTTCAATCTATCGATAGTATCGATGGTTTACGTTGAATCCGATGCGTTGAAACGATAATCGAAGTTACGAGCAAGGCGGGAAGGGAGGTAATAATTGAAAACATCCAGGGAAATAGTAGAAGAAATTTTATAATTGAGTGGTTTCATTATAATTTTACCATAAGTTTGCATTTTTTTCTCATGCATTATGACTTTAAAGCTGAAAAGAGCATAGTCCTTCAAATGCCTAAATTGTAATCGGCGATAACGAGGTATAATAATGGGTTTAATTATATATCTTCTTGTTTCATATGTGACTCTATTTTCATTTGTGATACTGTGGATGGTTTCCCGTTTTCAATACTTGCGTTTCTACTATCATGACTATTAAATACTCACAAGTATCCCTCATACCGCTTCTTTGTGTGATACTGCACAAAGCATTTTCCTTTGTGGAGTGAAACTCTGCTAGTAGAGCACACATACCTATTCTATGAAGCGCACACTATGCATTTTCTTTAGTGCTATTTTCTCTTTACCTTCTCCAAAATAGTAACGAGAGGGTATTTACCAAGAGCTTCTGAGACGATGTGAATTATCTTTTCATGGGCTCAATCGGCTTGTGCTATCCTCAGCAAGGGATGATTCATCGGATTCCTCTCTACTCATTGTTCACTCTTTGGTGATCTTTAGCAGAAAGCCCTTCAATGGAGTGTTGGTTGATTCATTCGGTATTTTATGAACTCTGGAACCATTAAACGGCAAAGTTATTGGGCCAAAACACTACCATCTTCAACCATTTCATTGTCTTCTCATAATCATGTAAAATGGTAATTACCTACTTATATGCTCTGTCTACAGCTTTCATGCACTTTTGTGTTGCTCTTCAAAATGTAGATTGGTTTTTTTACTACCTACATTCTACATGCCTGCAAGACCACTCTGAGGATGATCCCATTACCCCGAGAAGGGCACAAACCAGCCAGAGAAGATTTTAGCTACAAATGGTGAATTTAGATATCAGAAAATCACACTGACCTAACATCAGTTCTTAAAATGGGAACTTGAATCAGTTTCTAAAGCAGTGATAGCCTTATCAACATTGACGTGGTGGGAAATTGGATCAACCTTCCTGGGAGAAATACATCAGATCAACACCATAGAATAAATTCTAGGTTTTGGATTGAAGAATCTTGCAACATGATGGGACCATTTTTGCTGTTGGTAAAAGGTTGTTCACTCATAGCTGCAATCACAATTCATTATAAGAATTTTGTCGATGGGAGAGAAAGATGATTTTCAACAAAACATAATCTTCCTCATTTATCCATTCTCTCATTATTTAAAAAAAATAAGAATTGAAAAATTGTTGCCTTCTTTTCATGAGCTGCTTACTTCATTATAGTTTGGGATCATTGACTTCTGCAGAGAAAATTGGTCATGGAGGGAAGGAATTGCTCACAAGAGTGTAAACAACCAAGAACCAAACAAGGCCAATGTGAAGAAGGGTGGAGTAGCTGAGAAGCAGTGATATTCGGTAGGAGCGTGTTATGTAAATAATTTAATTGGAAAAGTGCTAAGGATTTTCTGTAGGAATAGCTCAAGAAGTTGGGAGAGGACAATAATCTGAAAAAATACGGGTCTCTGAGCCCATTCTCCTTCTCACCTAAACCCTCTAACCCTGCATACACCATCAACCTTGTTTGCAAATGTCCCCTAGCAGTGAATTTTACTTGATATCATTGTTTCATATTCACTCCAATTTACTCTTGCTAAACATAAATTTGGATTTCATATGTTGTTGAAGTCAGATTTATCAAACAATTCTTGACAACTTACTTTTCTCCTCATTTTCTTCGATGAATGTCTTTTTTTAAATTTTGCTTCAGTGGCCTCCAGTTATGTTATTCCATTTTCATGTGGCCAGGGTCCTCCCTGTAAGACCACGAGAACTGTGGTGCAGCGAGGGGGGATGTTGGGGGATGAAACCCCCTCTTAAGGAATTAAAAAAAATTTTTTAGTTTAATCCATTTTACGTAATTAGATTAATATTACGTATAGAATAGTTAAAGATTAATTAAAAATATCCCTCAGAAAGCTGTAAAACTCACTACTTGAACTATTAATCTTTAAAAAATTTCTGGGGGAGGGCACCCACACCTCCTGCTTACCCTGGTGGGTACTACATGCCTTCCAACCCCCAGTATTAGTCGCTCCTAAAACCCCCCTAGCCTTAATATCTAGCGGCGCCCCTGCATGAGAATACCATACATCTACCTGTTTTGCCTCTTTCTATGGAAGGACTACTAGCTCCTTCTGAATTTCCAGACATTTGGAAGAGATTTCAATCAAAGTGAAGCAAATTTTTGAAGGTTGAAAAGACAAACAAATTGTACTTACCAAAGAGCATGTCATCAAACATGACAACGATTAAAGTGGCTAAGGGATATGTGCAGAGCCTAAGCTAACTTATTTTGTGGAAATAATATTGTCTACAAAAAAAAAAACTGCTGCGACTTCTGAGTTAGTATAGCAATTGAAAATGTTAATCATGAAGTCAACACATTCCTGGATAAAGATTTTTATGGTTTTTAATATTTTTCCCCTAAAAAAAGAGCACTAAAACCATTTAAAGAATACTTTTTGCCTAAACATTACATTAATTTCTGCCTTATTCTCAATATTTGCTTGCCATGGCCCTTATCTTTCGTCATGATAGGGCATGGGTCACAAAAAGTACTTTCATGGGTGCATAATCGCTGCTATCACCCTCATCATCTGTCCATGACGTTGTTAGTGGTAACAACATTGCACTTGCCCTTCTCACAGTTACGTGATCAAGGTAATGATAAGAAATGATTCTTGAGCAAAAATGTTTGAATTTCGGCCCTTCTCCTAGAACAAATGCAACATATTGGCTAAAATCAAAAAAAGCAAAGATTTCACTACCATAAATGCATACGATTGGTACAGGCCTATCTTGGGGGTTTGGTCAGGGGAGCCAACCTCCAACCCATCCAGAAGGCTTGAGGCCCCCCAGAAAAATTAGGCAAATCGGAAAATCAAAAATATCCATATCATTAAAAAAATGTATCAGAAATTAGGTTAAATTTAAGGCCTCAGGAGGTTTAATAAAAAAAATGTTTTTGCAGGAAACACACTTCTGAAGTGGGAGTACCCCCAAATTTCTCGTCTCATGAGCGCCAAATCCCCTAGCTAAGCCAATGATGATTGGGAATTTTATGATGAGGTAAAGTTTGAAAAATTACTGTAATGGAGACTCGAACCGAGGCATTACCTACCGATAGAAATTTTTCCAATAACTGTTCCCTTCAATGTTCGTCAGCGATTCTGTTGCTGCTTCTCCGCTCCTTCTTGACCGGCTTGACTCCATAGTTGGGTTCCATCTTTTCCCCCAAAATTTTCATGGTGTGGTTTAAATATTATTCCTTTGCAAGCAAATCTACATCTTCCTTAGACCAGTGGCGGATACAGAAAAAACTCAAGGGGGGGGGTACAACATATCTTGAGTTGTCTTTACTTTTATCATAATAAAAGATGATCAAGTCACAGGCAAAGTCTATGAAAATTTTATTTAAAGTGATTATAAACATGTAAAAGACAATGCCATCTTATGATATAAAAAAGTTACAATTGTGGTTTTGCAATGTTCGGCAATACAAGCGGACCCGCAAGGGGGGGGGCGCGCCCCCCATCTGTATCCGCCACTGCCTTAGAGAGCCGATATAACCGGCACACTCATAGTATTTTGACCAATGATTAAAAAGGTAAATCAAGGAATATCCTGGCTGGGTTTAATGGAAGGGGATTTCAACGTGCGAGTCAACATGAGTACTATTGACATAATAATAATCTTGGCGGGAGGTGGGCATAGTTATTGTCTCGTCTATTGTTGTAGCTTTATAATCTTAGTACCTTGCATCAATAAAACATCTTTTAGATTGGATTATGAGGGTTTATTTGTATAGACCTGAATGAGTCACGGTTGTTTCCATAAAGAAGTATTTAGTAGAAAAGTATTTTTCCTCGTTATCTTTACACAACCACATTAGGAAAATTTTGGATATGCGATGGCACCCTCGCCTTGCGGTGAAAAAGTAAGATTTAAAACAAAGTAACTTGCCCTAAACAGAATCCACCCTGTGATTAACCTCGAGCTTAGCGCGTAAGCGGCGGTGAAATTCTGTAATGGACTGTGGATAAAAATACCCTGAGCCTTGAATAAAACCGTGGGCCTTTAGGCTTCCCATGTCACTTCTCAGACCGCTATGCCTTCCGGTTCTTCATTTCCCATGCTAGGTTGATAGTGCTAGTTTTAATGCCTTCGCGTTCAAATAGGATGGCCATAAAAGCGAGCCCCGCGCGCCGTACGCGGACCGTTCGCGTCCATGTGGAAAGGGCGTTAGCGCTCAAGTTGATTACGTCACGCACTCTTGCCGAGCGAGTCACAGCTTCGCAGTTACCCCTCGACCTCGCCAGGTTGGTTATTGTTTACACTGTGATGAGCGACTCCTCTCAAAGCGCGATTCTCGATGAATGAGATAATGAATCGGAACTCAAATGACATAGCCAATTTTCGGAGGCGGCGCGCTAGGCTTAGATTGCTTGAACAGTTGAGAGTATAATATTGAGAGAACAATATCTTTAGGAGCGACACGGAGAACATCATCTTAGAGCTCCACTACATTTCTAGGTCCGAAAGAAGCGATAAATAAAGAGAGATATTTTGCCGAACGGATACATGTGCGAATTCATTTTTCCCCCGAACCATAAAAGACTTCAATAAATGGTAGCCGTAGTTTTGCTTGAGCGTTTACTTTCAATATGTTGACGGCTGGTGTCCTAACACCCCCTGCAACACGCCTTTTCGAGGCGGCTTGAGGGGTAGTATGGAGATATACCTAGATGAATTCCTGATAAGTGGACGGCAACTTTCGCAGTTTTTTTTATTTACTTTAAACTATTGCGAGGAGTGCTGCACGATGGAAAACTATTTTTAGTCGTCACGTATCCAACCATTCCACATACCGAATTCTCTTAATGCATTGCGGAATCGGATCTGAATGACCGACCGAATATATTACCCGAAATAATTTCTCCCGGAACGAGGATTTCAGTATTAAAGCGCGCTCACAAAAAATTGGGTTGCCTACTTTCTGTTACCGTATACAATCGCCACTGATATTTGAAGTTGGCGGCTTTAACAATGATAGGGAAGAGGCTTTGGCTTTCCGCAAACTCGAAGTCGCCAATTTGTGATGACGACTTACCGGCAGTCTATTGAGGCCACGACGCGAAAACTGTTCTCATTCTTCGGTGCTTCTCTCTTGCAAAGTATTTTATTACATTCTTCCAAATTTGATGACGGCCATTCTGCCAGTTGGAGACAGTAAACAAAAAACAGCCTTCTTCGTGTCCAAAACTGGTTAGTATCACGCACTTTTATTAGTTACGTAAATATTTTCTTAGTTTTCTGCCAAAAAGTCTTATATCCATACCTGACATTGCAATGATAATAGGATGGTTTCCTATTATTTTTTTATTACCTAAATCGAAATATTGTTACTCCTGGAGTAGGTATTTCACGCTTTTAGATTTTTAAATGACGATATCTATTTTTCGCGATTAAATGAAAAGTGAAAAATTTCAAGCGCGTAAAAACGCGACGGGTAAGTATGAATGCCGGGAAAACTCCGTGTGACGTCGTTCTGGTTCCCGCTGCCGCAAGTGAGGTGACCTTGGGGCGAGGCCCTGAGTGCTGATACGACGCAGGATGCTAGCAGGTAGCACAGTACCATGCTAGCTGGTAGCGTTGGGCTTAAAAAAGGATTATTAATACCTCATCAAACGAACAAAGCTTTCCGGCCTTAGCCAGTTTTAATAGGTGATTATTAAGACATGTTTCCCTGAGCTCTGTGCCTCATGCATGCATTGGTAACCTCAGACGATGTAAAACTCCTGACTACTCGTATAGAAACTAGGTCCCTGTGACGTCACGTGGAGTGGCATCGCATGGACGCCAATCTGGCCTTTTTCAAATGAGGTTAAAATTGACCATTAACATTCGTCTAAACTGGGATTTCTGGAACCAAATAATTTGTATATTATGAATAGAATAATGGTGGGTAACTAATCGCAATCAATGCCTTTCGGTTTCTTTGATGAAGGAAACTACCCTTTTAATAATGAATTATGATTAATGGATGGTAAACGTACTTGGAGGGAAAATGTACTTTACATCCAGCTACTCTCTCGTAAATTAATACATAAATGACTTAAATATAAAAAGGACCTTAATATAAAAAGTGGTTGCCTCATCGTGGCAATTGTGGCGTCTTTAGATATCTGGGGGAAATCCTAGGAAGGGGTGTTCCGCATAGTGCCCTTTTGTTGTTGGTGATTGCAGGGAAATTATTATGACGTTGGCAACAATCAGCGTCTTTTCATCCGTAGCTGTATTTTCATCAAAAGGTTGTGAACTTTTCGACGCCGATAACTTCAGATATAGGAGTCGTTTCACAAAATGGAAAAATGCGTATTTTCGTTCTTCACTTTCAACCTGTAGAGTCTTCCTTCTCTGTGGCTATTTCCGACAGGAGTCACTGTTAACTAACTAGTCACCTCAAAGTCACTCGATCCTGGCATCCTTTTCAGTCAACCCCTTCTCTCTCAAATCACTCTCGACACATTCCCTCCATCTTCTCTTTGGTTTTCCCCTCGTTCTCTTCCCTTCTACAGGCAAAGTAGAAATTCTGTTCCCCACATACTCCTCATCCTTTTATTAACTTTCCTAATGTGAATATTTTTTTTTCAAAATTTCAAGCCATTTCCTTTTATTAGCCGACTCGTTATTTTGCTGCATTTATTGTGAATACGTTAGTATATCTGTTCCTCTCCCCGGCTCGCAACTGCTACCAAGTAACCTGCTACTGAGGTCCTTAGAGGAAATTGGCAGTCGGAAATGGAACATTTGGTAATTGTTGAGACAGGGGCTCTTTTAGAGGTTTCAAATTTAGAAAGTATCCTAGAAAAACGTTATGAAGGTCCTTGTGAGCAGAAGTGAGGCTTTTTAAACTGCCTACATTCACGTCAAAACTAAAAGCAAAGGTATTTTTCGCACATAATATTTGGATAACTAATTTTCAAGTACCGACTGGAACAACAAGGCCCTGTAATGATAGTCCTTGGTGCTGTAACCATGATAGTTTTAAATCATTAGTAATTGTATTGAACGTTATGATTTTTTTATTTAACGTCGATGTGAACATGCACCTATTCAGTTTTTTCAGGGGGTGGAAGGATAGGTCTACTGAAAGTAGTAGCAACTAAGCCTTCCCGTTGGAAAAAAATGGAAATATCCCGTAGGAGCATCGGCAACTTTATTGTACGATTCGCCTCTATCGCAAAAGTATACATTTCTAAATAAAACTTGTAAATGATTATATGTGGGCTAAAAGCCTATGAGAGCTTTGTTCACTCGGTCGACTGCAATATTTTTGGGAGATCTAAGCAATTTTCGTGAGATACTGAAGTCCAGGGGCGAATGCCTGCCTCCCATCCTGCGCCTTCCTTGAGAGAAAGGGCCCTCACTCAAGAAAATCCGAGGTTCAACCTTGCTGAAGTCTACTATGTCCCTTGCTCCTCGACTTCGTGCCTGGATTTGAAGACTAACACAAAACGCGCTTCCATGAAAGCTGCAGAAAACGGAAGGGGGAAGTCAAGGGCTTCAAAACCCCCGACTTATTTTGGGGAAGAAGTCTTTAGTGAACCCTCTCCAAATGAATCCTAAACCCCCCCAGAATTTCTAGATAACGCCTCGGTTTTTATACGAATAGAAATACATACAAACTTTATTTTATGAAACGTGTCTACTTAGAAATTTACTGATATTGCTGTATCGTATTGACTGAACTCTTAGGAAATAGCCTTCAAAATCTCTCACCCCAGGGTAACCCATCACCCCAAACGAAGATGACGCACTCCCCAAAAACAGAGGATTCCTGCCCCCATTCGCATTTTGCTTCCTACGAGGGAATAAATTTTGATAGCGCGTCCCAACGAATAAAGGTCTTACGGAGTAATATAGCTACTTACGATGTTTATGTAAATTAGTGGGTGAGCCTGAGTTTCTAAGGCCGGGGCCATTTGAAAAATCGGGGTGGGGGAAAGGGTTCATTTACGAAATGTGAGTTAGTTTCGAGGTGGGCGGGTTCATGCGGGAACACTTTTTCCGTATCACCCGAAACTTTCGGGGGGTTTTGAGCCCCTAGGCTTGCCTGCTACTGCCGTGGCCTTTATATATGCTAAAATTAAGCGCATGTAAGGTTAATATTTTCCGAATTTCCTCAAAATTCCTATTCCTTACTCATTGACAGCTGCCGCCGCCGCACTACCCCCAATAGGCTACCCTGGCTTCCCTTAAACCCTTACCACCGGCTCTGCTCTTCTGAGGCCCTCACCGGCCGCCGCTGCCGCACCCACACACCCATCGGCGGCCGATCCAACCGCCCGGGTCGCCGACCGGCGCCGCTGCTGCGCGTGCGTGGCGTCCCTCCCCTCCCCCCACCTCCGCCCTCCCCTCCGCCGGTGCGCCCACTGCGGGGGTCGGGGAAGACTCGAGAGGCCGTCCGTCTTCAGTCCAATTGTTCCCGCGCGCGGGTCGTGTCGGTTTGGACCGGTGTGCTGAATAGTGCGGTGAATATGAAGGGCGGCGGAAGCGAGTTGGGCGGCTTCCCGCCGCTGACGTTCCTCGGCCCGGGCCAAGATGAGGCCTCCGGGTGTGGAAACTTGCCGCTCCGCCCTGAGGATGCCTACGACGAGCTGCCGCGGGGACGAAGCCCGAGGCGTGTGGCCCCTGCGCTGCCGCCCTCCGGGTCCCTGGTGCCCACAGCCGCCCGCCTCCTGCTTATGGCTGCGGCTCCGCCCCCCAGCTGCCCACCTGGTGCACCCTCTTCAGATCCCGGTGAGTACATTGTCGAAACGAGCATTGTATTCATTCGATGTTTTCATTTGATCCTACTCGAGCGTTAACGGAATCAGTGTTCCACCGCTGTGGTTTGCCGTGTGTTTTGATCGTAGCGATGCAAGGTGTTCTAGCGGTAGGTGCAAGAACGTTTTTATTGTTCACCTTGCCTGTGGTGAGCCTTTTTGTTGTCCACATATTTATTTCTTAAAATTTTAGGTTGTCTCGGATAGGTTAACTTAGAGCTCACCTCAGATTAAGCACACAATTGTCAATAACGTACACAGGGTAAGAGGGCAGTTTATTACCCTGGGCCACATCGCTCCGCGAGGATATTGTTGTGGGTGTGTTAATGATCTAACCGTGATTCGAACCAATAACCCCTCGGTAGGCAGCTAAACTCTACCCAATAGTCCAACACGCTCCTTAGGTGCCTTCACACCTTAGATTTCCCTTTTGTCCCTCCTCGGATGTACTTCGTTTGTTTTGATGACACATTCGACGACGTGAGGTGTCTTAACGATGTGTGTTCGACCAAGTTTCGATTTCCAGTATTCGGTGTTCAGGTAGTCAGGGGTAAGTTTTTTGTCTATCACCACTAATGTAATGACTCGTTCCAGACCCGGATTTCGGAGATAATTTGAGTGTGCTCCGTTGGGACCTTCCGTGGGAATGGGGCGATGGGCACTGTGGCAACACCGCTAAGGATCCAGCCCCGAATCACAAAAGGCTGATTGATGCACGTGGCTTGTTGGTAAACATAAGCGTCAGGGCCGGACAGGACGTGTGGTGAATTTTCAAGTCGTACTGGGAGATACGCACGCTTCACCCTCATGTGGTCTTTCCTCGTTCTGCTACTTCGTTGATGACATTTTCTCCGTGGAATGAGTTTTGTTAATAGCACATTTGAGTTGTAATGTTAGGGAGAGCAGTTACGTGGTTGTTAATTAAATTTATCATTTCTTATGTACAAATATCGTGGACTTAGGCGAAGAAGGGTTCAAATATTAGCCTACCAAATCTAAGGTCGTGGGTTCGATTTCCTCATGGTTCCGCTGGGTGTTACTTAGCTCTCCTTGTCTCAAGGTGTGGGTGTTGTGAACGCACAATGTTAATTGGGAAAATCTCCGATGAAAATGCCGGAATGTGTTGTTTTAAATAATTAAAAAGGACTTTCTCTCCGTTATTTAGCATACTACATTTTTACGCTGAATGTTTCCACTTAAGTGATATATTGAGGCGAATGGGAAATGAGCTTTCCCAAATCAGTCGTAAATGTTCTCAGTATTAGGTTAATCATAGGTTAAAAATATTTTAGTTCTTTTACCTCAGTCTCAGAGCGTAAGTCATTGCGGCATAGTGAAAGAGATTGCTGATATAGGAGAATTCGATTTATTTCTTCTCGAGAAATAGAGTTCTGTAGGAATGGTTTGACCTTACGCGAATTTTAGAGCTTGGTTGACGGGCTCTGTTAAATCCTCAATTTTTTATCACTTCATGAGAAACGGTTTTTCCCTCGTCTCTAAGGAAACTGATTGAGGTCAACATGCTGATAAGTGTACGTGGCGCATGACGAGTATTATCGTTGCCCGGAGTTTTTCTGTGGAGGTGGTTCATGGCGCAGAGTAGGCCGATGAAATTTGGGTGGAGAGGCTCGCGAATATACATAGGAATGAAATGAAAAATGAAAATGAAGGAAAAAGTAATGAAAAAATATCTTGTGATAAAATTATACGTGATCATGGGCAAAGAGAGGCTCCAGCTAATCATATTTTAATAAATTCAACGTGATAAATATCTAAATATAATTGCGTGATTGCTTCTTAGTAACTTGGTCCCTCCCTTGTAATGAAAGAAGGGAAGGTTAGTTTACAGGAAATGTTCGATTTGCAGGCGATTTTTGCATGTAAATTTTAGTTAGTCTGGTTGCATGGGCGTACCCAGAATCAAAATTAGGGGGGAGGGGCAAATCTAGCCGTGGTTGTTCAAGCTGTACCTGTATTGCACAGAAAAGGTTCATCTAACCAAAATTTGTTGGAAGTCACGACAGTAATTTATTAGTTTTTAATATTATTTGCATGAAAAAATAATGATTTTTATTTTAGTTCCATGTCTTATTCTAATATAATTTTTCTTTAAAAGGAAAATTTGTTCATAACTTTTGTTTTTGAACTAAATTTATTTACGCTTCTAGGGGGGCAGTTGCCCCCTCCTGCCCCCCTAGAAGCGTAAAGCCTGCTGGGTTCGCCCATGTCTGGTTTTGGGATTGAGTCGTCAAGCTCGATGGGTTGGGGGAACCAGCTTTGTGCCTGCGAGCAAGTCTCCCCACCCTAGTATCGCTTCTATGGCATGAATGAGGAATATTCAACACCTTCTTTTCTAGCGACATCTCTATGGCCACAATCAGGGTTCTACTGGCTCAATAGCACCAAAGTGCGAAGTGCGCGCTACCCAGGGGCTAGAATTTATTTTAAGGGCTGTTTACTAGGTGGCAGTAGAACTGCTTTGACCTCCTCCCCAACCCCGAAATCAAATTACCAAAAGATGAATATATATTTTGCTGTCTGGCTGTTGAACGTCAACTTCCATATTATACGAAATAAGTCAAATGACCGAGGAGCAGAAATGCATACCCTCAAAATTTTTCATTTACTTGAAAAAAAAAAATGCATTCACAATTTTAAAATATCCTTTGTAATATGTATTAGTCTATGAGTAGAGTTAGCATGGAATTGTATGAGGATTTTCAGCCGCAAGGAATATTCTTTAATGAATGAACATATGCTGTAGTAGTACTATAGCGGATTTTCTAGTCTGCCTCGAATTTGCTTTCACCCATTGCGCATTGACATCGATTTTCAACAGTCTCCGCTCACGACGCTGGCAGAAGAGTGATCCGAATATTACGGGGAAATAATTTATAATTAGGACCGTTAACCGATATTTGTAGTCGAGATGTTTTGACCTATTGACATCTTAACTCTTCATTGCTGTTCCTCGCGAGTGCAATACTCTTTGAAGACATTGGGAGGTAATAAAATGGATCACTCTGTGCTACAGACGCAGGGGCGCCGACTTATAAATTATATTGGGGGGGCCCATATCGGAGGTCTTGCCCCGGGAAGAGGTTAAATTCAAAGTGTGTCGCAGCACCGAAACACTACCATGATTCACACCACTTGATTCAATTAACCCTTTATAACCCAGAGCTGCTTAAGGTAGAAATCAAATTTCAAGATTTTTTATTCTGAATAGATGAAAATTTTGCACTCGATCATAATTGTCGAGGCAGATAAATATTCCGTCATCAAAATTTAAACCCCAAAATAATACGTAGTTTAGATATTTCCTAAATAGAGCTGAAAATTTATACATTTTTGACGTTGCTTTGAAGCAACATTGGGTTATAATGGGTTAACCTGCTTAACCTTATAATTATCTGTTTCAGCACACGTTGTTGACTTTATTTTAAAAGGTAGCTATTGTCAAGCATGGGAAATAAAAATCACCAATATATTTTTGTGATTTCACAAAGCATTATATTACTTAATTATTTTCTTGAATTATTGAGGGGGCTCCGCCCCCCCAAACGAATCTTTGAGGGGGCTCGGGCCCCCTCAGGCCCCATGGAGTCGGCGCCACTGTACAGACGTATATTAATGCCGATTGAAAATGGAGCGACGGGCGTTGTAACTCAGTTTCTTCGTGACGGAAGAAGGACATAGAAATGACTTCTGTGTAGTCCCCCTGTAGCGTGCTGCCTTAGGTAGACGGAATCTAGGCACTGGTAGTCGCCCGTGTCGCCTACTTTGCATGCCATTTTATGTTTTGACGGGGATCTCATATGGCGGCAACACAATGGCTTGGTGACCGAAGTGCGAATGATCCTTCCAAGTCCTCTTCTCCTGGGCTGCCAGAGAAATTTCCCGAGAAAAATTCGCGTTTAGCTGTCCCGTTGGCAGTCGGTTTGATGTTTTGCAGTTTGTATGTATAAGGGACGGGACCCACTTGCGTGAAACGGACCATCGCGATGTGATGCATTGGAGCGCTTCACTGCCCTTCTGATTGAATGGGGCGCGGTCGGCTCTTCCGCTGTCAGCCAACAACAGTTGGATGCCCAGTCACATGCTACTTTGGCAGGGGCAAGTCCCTTAGAAAATTATTTATGTTGCCAAGTACGAGTAACCCAACTCGGTGAAATTGGAAATGCGAGTGGTCGAGTGGGAGTAATGTGGCCTTGAAATAGCGGAATTTAGGCTCGTTAACGAGCTCGAATTTCACTCCTTCCTTTGAAATTTACCGTCATGGTAACTTGCTGCAATCCCAACTTCACAACCACTCTTCGAACAAGTGTGAGGACGAAAGATTTGGTGAATACATTAGAAAGGACCCGGTAGAAATCCCGAGAACTCTTCACGCAAGTGTGAGCACAATCAACCCCCCCCCAGCCAACACTGGACATGGGCGGGCCTCCATTGTGCCGAGTGCTTCGTTGAAAACTTTGGCCATCGCAGTTCGTGAAAATGCATTTTAGGGTGGTGGAGACAAAACTAAATTAATGGAATTCATTGTCATCATAAAAGCGTTAGTTGGAACAGGCAGAGAGCGGCACCAGCTATTTGCATCCATACGTGGTGAATCGGAGTGTAATTTGCGTTATTGCTTATTATTTCCGTTAAATAGGTGGTAATGGAGGAATATGCTCAAAATTTCTATTTCAAGGTTCTTTTTCCATTTAAAGTTTAGGAGTTTGAGTCAGGGCTCTGTATTCATGTTGATATCAGTGACGTATGCAGAAATAGTTTTGAAACCAT
This sequence comes from Ischnura elegans, assembly GCF_921293095.1. Classification (NCBI taxonomy): domain Eukaryota; kingdom Metazoa; phylum Arthropoda; class Insecta; order Odonata; family Coenagrionidae; genus Ischnura; species Ischnura elegans. The sequence goes on from NC_060259.1 coordinate 42,346,728, forward strand.
AAGTTCATATATGTAGGGGGTAAAATTAAGATAATACGTCTTTGGAAAGCGTGGGTTATAACCCTTGAATCGTGGATGGGTAACCCTTTTGTGCATTAATCCATTTCGACGCGTATGCTTTGGATCCCTCGCTATCTCGCGGTTTCATCGAGTGAAATTCAGATGAAGACCTGCTTTTTGCGCACCATTATGGGGAACTAAGAGGGACCTGCTATACCATCATTATTCTTTTCATAAAATTCGACCCTTATGTAAATAGATAGAATAATATTTAACAATTAACCCGATTTTTTCCATTATCAGCGCTTAATGGTGGATGCCGATGATGTTTATCCGATGGAAACCAAGAACGTATTCTCCAAACTGGAAACCTGAGCGAAGGGTTCTTTGTGGTTATTCTTGGGTACTTGCTGATGCATTATTTCATGTAGGATATTTCATATATGATCGCAATTGCAATTTTATGTTTAGGTAGCATTTTATTGTCGACGTAAAATCTGTCTCATTCAATTCCCAGCGTAGTGTTACCGCAGTCGCGTAAATAGCTGCATGCTGTGGTGCAGAAATATGGACTCCGTGGAAGGCAAAAGCTTATGGCGCGAAACGCTCAAGTTTGCATTGAGACAAGTCAAATTTTCCTGGAGGGAATTGAATGGTAGTGTGGTAATTTGCATCAGCATAGAGAGCGATACGTTTAAGAGCTAAAAAAATTTGGTCCGCATTATAGGACATCTCTAGGCAAAACAGCTGCTGGTTACGCCTACAGTGCTATAGTGTCGCTCCGCCGACTGCGTGTTTTTATCAGTGGCGTCCACTGCCTTCTGGTGTGACATCGCTTCCTCTGATTAAATCTTTCACCAAGGGAGCTAATTTGAATCTATACTTTCCTGCAATTCTAATTTTCCTTCTGCCTTGAGGCACTAGTTTTTTTGTTGGGATAATAGCAGTCACTGATTCATATTGTGATTCATTGCATTGATCGTTTTTAAAGCGACAATCATTGCCTTTGTCCGTTATGTTACTTTTATTTAATGAGTCAGACGTTTAGCTCTCAAAATTTATTATTCTACTCGCCAGAAATACATTTTCAAGGTCCCCTAAAACCCCTTATCCTAGCGGCACAAACTGCGTCATGAAACCCCTGCGCATGCGCCCCTGTTTTATTCGCTCGTGAGGCTTCTTCACGCTTCAATTGGGATATGTCGACTGTTGGCCATGTTAACCAGAGATGTCCTTGGACACAATGTATGCAGTTCGAGTCTCAGCCACCTTTTAGAAGCATGATATCCTATCATTATTATCCTATTTGAGACACGCACGTCTTTCCTCATTTAACGACTCTTTCACGACTTCCTGTGCATCGTGTATTGTATTCTACATGTCGTTGCACTTCCTGTGGTCCTCGAAGTTAGTTCCCGTGCTGCCAATTTTATTTGCTATTAAGGTAGTCAGAGCGAAATTTGACTTTACTTAGAATGTTATGAATGCAAAAGAAAAACATCTCATTTTTCCAATGGTGCAAAAATAATAACCCCTATCCATATTCGTTTTCGAGATATTTTTCTGGTAATATGAACGATTTAGCATTGCAAGCATTATGTCTGGGCACTCCAGAGTGACAAAATGAATTGAAGCGGCTGTTTGAGTGGAGGTGATGTGTCCCCTTAATCAGCCCCTGACCTATTCTTGTCCTAACTTGTTGATTACATGTGTAAATGATGTCTTGCTTTTGTTGAGTATAATTTAATACTATATTTTTCATAGTATGAAGGGCTTGCGCATGGAGATAACCAACGTTATGTTTGGCTAGAATTTGGACTTGTGACAAATTCCCAGGCCTCGAAGTTACCTCCATATTCAAGGCTGTGTGTCGTGGTACTTTCCAGTGCTTACATACAGGTTGTTCACCCACGCTAGTGTATCTCCGACCCATTCTGCACCTAGTTGTCGTTTTCCTACCCCTAGGCGTCCCTGAAGCACGACGGGAGCTTGCATTCATATAAAGAAAAATATTCTGCCTTTTATATCCTTATTTATCGGACGAGTACGCACAACGTGCCACATAAAAGCGTGATTTTGAAGCATCAGAACTTGTCACTGCCTAGGCTCATTATTATTTAACGCTTTCCGACGTGTTGTATTGAGTTTAGTATCATATGCACGTATGTCATGAATCCAGAAAGGGACACATTGAGCACATCTTTGATATTGAAACAATTAATTCATAAACAACGTCAACATTTTATTTAATGCACTCCTTAATAAACTATGATTCCAGGGAAAATAGATAAATTGTAATCAGTAACCTGATTGCTGAACGCGAGTTTTTACTCCACCAGTTTACTATGTGTACGCGTTTCGCACCTTTTTATGTTTCACACCTTTTAGAAGAAAATCCTTCAGACTTTAAATTTTGTTGGGAAAAGTTGAAATTAAAATACGTTTAATAGAAGTGATGCAATAGTACAACCTGTAGTAATTGTAATTTTTCAGCGTAATCGGAAGTTAGAATGCCTGTATTATTTTTCGAAGTAGAAAGAATTAAAACTAGACCATTGTCTTCGGGACACCCTGTCGTTGCAGGGTGTATTCATTCTCGCTGAGGAATGCTGCCGCTGCATTGAAGTCTCCGGAGTCCACACCGTCCTCTTCCCCCCCCTCTCCCGCCCCGTTTTCCCACGCATTCCCCTCAATTTGGACGATATCCTCTCCGGGGGCGTAAGTCCCACGCACCCTTTAAGAGTGGGGTCGCAAATTGCTTCGCCAAGCTTTTACTTTCCCAGAACTGAATCGAGGTTTCCCTATTCTTCCTTCCCTCAATGCATATTCTCAGGACGATATTTTCTTACTGCTCCCCTTTGTGTTTTAGTCACTTTCCCTCCCTGGTCGCAGCCTTAATCTCCCTGCCCTTGGGTAAGATGGTTATGCGGCTTGAAGAAACATAGTCTTCTCTCTGTTGACCCCTCTAGCGAACTTCACCAAGGCGGAAACATACTGGATTGAGAAATAATAATAGCTGCTTTGTCCCTAAAAAATTCAGCGAAGTAAGAAGGCTTGGGGCAGTTCGTGCGTCATTTTTAATTGCGAAATATTCTAAATTTTATTGAAATGGCATCTTAGCATAAGTTAGGGTTCAAATTAAATTAATAAATTATGAAAGTAATGACAAATTATAGTCCAGAGGGAGCATTTCTGTTGGATGACAATGATGGTGCCCGCCAGGATAACAGTATGATGCTTGATGCCAATCTTCCTTGAAGGATCACTTTTATGCCGCTGGAGGTAACTAGAATTTGGTCTTCATTTTCTTGGAATTTATTATTTTCTCTAGGGAAAGCGCATTTTACCGTGACTGGTTTAATTTAATTTTGCTAAATAAGAATCGTCATTCAAAGTTAATATTTAGAAAGGCTATTCTTACATTTGGAGACATGGAAAAAAATGGAGAAAAACAAATGCTCGAACTCACGGTAAATTATCGACGTAGTGTATCTCTGTTCCTGGAGCGCTTAGTTTGGTTATGTCATTTTTTCGCCTTATATCAAATTTTGATAATGGTCGTTACGTTTCGGGGGTCTAACAAATAATCACCTAGATACTACCTGCCTCAATAGGCACATAGAAGGTCGTGTTAGGGCAGCACTCTTAAAAAGGTGCGCTTTGTGAGAGAAATGACTGCCTGGATTCGGGCTGGAATTTATTTGAGTGCTTCATTGTTGGTGTTCATCGTATCGCTCTGGTGGATATCTGTACTTAATCGCTGCAGCAATCCATCTCCGAGTATATGGCGGCTGCCAACCTAATTCATGTCAAAGCTGTGAAACGATCTCCGTTCGCCATTAGCAGCTTTTGGTGAATCATGCTGCTTTCATTTGTGAGTTATTTCATTGAGAAAGTATATTTTGCCGTGAATACCAGTGATGTTAGTCGAACTGAGTAAAAAACGTAGGGCTCGAAACTCTTTCAGCGGTACATATTACTATTTTTCCATCCGGAAAATAATGGATCAGCAGTTAATCTACTTTTACCCCACATTCCAAGATGGATGTTCACGTAAGAGGAGGAACATTGAAGATGTATCGAAATGCATTTTGATCTTTCCCCCGGATAGAAGCAGGTAGCAGGGGAGTTCGAAATGGATTGGGCCTGGCTGTCAAGTTTCTTCAGGGCCCCAAGCGTCCCCTTGTGTTAAGGGTAGCAGCAGGTGTGGGAGGGCAGCTGGCCCCCACCTATCCTCCCCTTCCTCTTTCGGCGCTGGCTTTACTGTTGAGGCTCCCGCTGAACCCTCGTAACCGCTCCCAGAACGCCTCTTCAATCTCGTTTTCTGAGCTCTTACATAACGAGTGAGCGATGTTCCACTTCAAAAGTTCTAATTTCAAAGTTTGCGTCGTCGTGTGTTATGATACGTTACGTACGTACTCCTATAATAGTTTACCTTTTTCATTAAATGTCCTTCCTCCGGAGACTGTAGACATTTTCCGTCGTTCCTGGTCATCAGTGGCGCCGACTCCATGGGGCCTGAGGGGGCCCGAGCCCCCTCAAAGATTCGTTTGGGGGGGCGCAGCCCCCTCAATATTTCAAGAAAATAATTAAGTTATATTATGCTTTGTGAAATCACAAAAATATATTGGTAATTTTTATTTCCCATGTTTGACGATAGTTACCTTTTAAAATAAATTCAGCAATGTGTTAAAACAAATAGTTATAAGGTGAAGCAGGTTGACTGAATCAGGTGGTGTGAATCATGCTTGTGTTTCGGTGCTGCGACACACTTTGAATTTAACCTCTTCCCGGGGCAAGACCTCGGATATGGGCCCCCCCAATATTTTTTATAAGTCGGCGCCCCTGCTGGTCATAGAAAGCTTAATATTTACTATTCCATTCGACGTCTATCTTTTTAATGATTTTTTGTGCCTTTTTTATTACGTTGCATTACTGCCATTATATTTTTTGTAACTGTTCGAATATTTGCTTTATCTACTTGTTGAAGTTTCATCCGCTCTCGATTATCCGGTCTAAACTACCATTATGTGGACTACTTTCCGTCGTTTTATCCTCTCTTTCGCAACGCGAAATAGGTTCTATCTCATATTTAATATGAACAATAGAGATTGTCGCTAATGCGCCGGCGACCAAAAATGAAATGAAAAAATCCTAGATTATGTGATGGGTCTGTATTCCCACAATAGCTCTTGTTCACATTTTGTTTATTTCGTGTGCAATTATTTTTATAATTTCAAAAAATGGTCACATGGGGAAGTATCAGGAGTTTAACGAAGTCCATTTTAGAGTATTCTTTTGCTAACTTTTTCCAATTTCATAGTTATGGGTTTCAATATTTGCTTCATTTGTTTCCAGTTTTGGCCTCAATTAGTTTCAATATTGGCTTTAATTTCAATAATATGAGAAGACTCGAAATTTTCGTCACCTTGACTTCATAATTTCAATGAATTCCACGTTTTTACTTTCAGTCTGGAAATGCTGAATTCCCTTTGTTAAAATTACACTGGTAAACCTGCCTTATTTAGAGATTTATGGAGACTCGAAAATGACGTAATTTGAACGTCCTGAATTTGCCGTCCAGGTACTGAAAAGTGCCGAATTAGAGAAAATTGTGGGAAATAATTAATAACAAATTATTATCATTATTATTATTATTCTTATGAATTATTTCCCACAATTTTCTCTAATTCGGCACTTTTCAGTACCTGGACGGAAAATTCAGGACGTTCATATTACGTCATTTTCGAGTCTCCTAATTTTGAGGCCTAAATAAATACTTACGGCTCCACAGCCTTTTTGTTGAGGTTTGCGGTTACGGCCGTCATTTTACTCGATGAACCTACCGCGGGACGTAAACACAAGATTGGAATGGTCCCGCAAGTGTTCTGTAATGATTTTTTCTGTTGGAGGATAGAGTACTCAGACATTTTAGCCGTTTACCATATTACGAAGGTTAGTTAGATCGAGTGAATGCACTCCGCCACCTGCACAAGTCCCGATGTATGTGGACTACTAAACTTCCTCACCATAGAATATACGACTGTTTCAAGGCCGACTTACAAAAAATATTGGGGGGGCCCAAACCTGGGACCTTGCCCCGGTAAATTTTATAAGTAGTGAATTTTAAGTTTTTTAAGCATTTTAGGAGAATCATATGATCAACATTAGAACCCTGATCACTCGAATCTCGATATTTGGACACTAGGGGGAAAATCTACAAGCCTGACACATTTTTTCCTCACATCTTAAACGAATTTTTGGGGGGCTCGGGCCCCCTCAGGCCCCGTGGAGTCGGCGCCACTGTTCAAGGCTTACTTCTCCCTCATATATGCAGATGCTGGTACTCAATGTAGTACTATCCTTTTTATTTCTAAAAGAAATTTGTGCACATTATAATCGGTACATTTTTGATTGGAACTAAATGTACGCCTCGTGGCTATTTGAGAACGGTCTAGTCAATCGTGGAGCTACACTAAGATTCTCAGGAAACTTTTCGTTTTCATATTCGTAGGGAGCTCAAATTGGGGTGAAATTCAAGGTATTTAGTGTCACGGGTGGACCCCGTGAACAATTCCTCAAACTAATTTCGTTAAGCTGTAATAGTTACTTTTCGGAGAATGTTGGAGGATATTTTTCAGTGATGACTGATATAAATTTAATTTTTGAATCGTTTTGTGGTGGAAAGAGTCGTCTTATGGTAATTTGGTGCTATCAGAATTAGTTTTATCGTGAGATTATCAAGCTTCATCATCCATCACTGACAAATATCTCTCCTTAGCCATCGATCCTGAACTAAAATATTATATATTCGACCTAAACTCAGTCCGCCTTCAAAGGATTTTGGGGGCGTATCATTAGTGTGTGAACTGAACCCTGAATCCATTGAAATGGGACGGTGATCGTGGCCTTCGCCCAACCCTCCTTTTTCGTCGCCTTTTTTATGGTTCCTACGATCACGGGAACCTTGCCAATCAAATTTATTGCTATAATCCAGTTTCCACCTTGAGGCTATCTCCTACGCGTCTCGCATCTTGCAGAATTTGGCGAGAATGTGATTTGAAGACCCTTGTCTCAAAGACGTTAATGTTAACTACCACGGTGTTAATAAGATTGCAATCTGAATCAGATTAGTCAATTCAGGTAAGTAACCTACAATTATTGGGTGATTTAAAAGTACTCGAGGCAACCAGAGTCATTTAGCCATAATGAGGTACAAAGGGAAGAGGGATCAGAGAATAAGAGATTCAAATGAAAAACTGGAGATCTTTTCGAGGTAGCCACCCAAATTTCATGGTTAAAAAATTGGCGTTTTAGGGTAGGGATAGAAATTGAATAGTGCGACAAAATGGAAAATATAAGTGCTAAAGGAGATGAAAGTGCTATAAACAGCAAGATTAAAAGTTGTATAGGGAAAATAGTTGGTCTGTTATATCTTATTATTAGGGGAAAGACGGGAAAGTTAGTATTATCCTGTAAAATATCCCACATGTGCGAATAAATACGTGTAAGCGCTCGAGAGAGAAGCGTATCCATCCTCAGCAGAGGGAGGGCAAAATGTAAAGAAATAAAATCTCTGGGTAGGACTAGATTTTTGGAATGACGGCAGGCGAAGATGTTTTGAATCTGTCTGAAAGCGGGAGCGTGGCCGGGAAGCCGGATATTAACTGCTTGAATTCTCATCCTGTCAAGAAGAGTGTGTCGGAAAGTAAATACTATGGAACAATTAACTTTATTTCCCACGGGAGAAAGGTTTTTGCTGAGAATGAAATACAAACGCTCGAATAAGATTTCCCGGGAACGGCCTATTCGGTTTTCTGAAGGGATGCCTCCGTTGTGAAGGGAACTCACCAAAAAGGTGCGTAGAATATGCATTGAAACCAGTGCTACGCAACTGCTGAAAGAGTTGGAGAAAAGTGCCTCCTGAATGGAGGCGACACATGTTGGGCTTTCAGGAATGAGTAGTGATGAATTGATCCATTAAATGTATAATTTGCATGATAGAGTTTCAAAATTTTAGTTTTATGTGTATACATGCCATTGCCAGAGCTAAGAATGAAGTGAAACTGGTGGCAGAATACGTGGGGATGGCTCTGTTTTTAAGAGTATTCGATATCCTTATGACATAGTGTTTTTTAGATAAGAAGGGATCGATTCCCACAGGATCTTCCAAAATATTTCCTGGAAATTACAGGTTACGGATATTCCGCTCGGACGAGAAAAGTACTACCGCAGATTGTGGAAGGAGGTGAGTGCTAAAAAGAGGCGAAATTTACTTATGGCTTATTCGAAATAAACACAAAGGGAAAAATGGCCGCATATTGAAATGGCCGCTTGTGGAAGTGGCCGCTGAATTGTGATGGTCGCTTGGACATGCTTCACGGTATCCCAGCTTATTATTTGAGGAGATCAAAGGAGAGCTTATACAGTTGACCGAGAAGATAAATAATAACTATGTGACGGTGAGGTTGGGACCTGGAAGTCTGTTCTTTCATATAGTTAAGATCATCACATGAGTGATCGTGAGGAAATGAGGGATAATATACGTATTCGCAATCTGCACGATGTGCATACTTCACGAGTGATGGTGCCAGAAGGAGACTGGAGATTCGATGCTACATTTCATGGGGCACTGATCGTGTGTGCCGATATTTACAATAGGATGCGGTATTGCTCTGTCGAAATTTTCGAAGTAGACAAGTCGACGCCGAGGCGACTTTTATGTGTTAAATTGCAGCCATAAACGGTGAAAATGATTTATCCCTTTCAGTGCTTGACCAATCCTAGCTATCATTTGTAAAGATTATTTCCTTCCTTTCATTTCTATCCTACTCGACCGAAGTTCTTAATAGCTCCAATGCTATAGGGATTCGGGGGAAAACTCGATTTTGGAATCGCTTGTGGGTGGAGGCGTAGTAGTTGTTCAAATAAGCCGATGACGAATGATAGGTTAGGTAATCATTTGAAAGCTTTCGTGCTTTTGTGTGTGTGGAAATGTGAGTAGTTCAGAATGATATTGATCGACTGAAGCAGAGTCCAAGGCTTTGAAATTCTAATACCTTGATAGATCTAGGCACTAAAAATTCGTGGAGCAGTAGGAGATGCCAAATTAATTTAATTTAATCACGGTGGGGGAAATGTGGCGATCAAGTGAGAAAAGTAGCGTGTATATTTCTTTTGTGAAGATAGACATTCGCTGAGGGGGAGAATCAATGACGGGCTCGTTGTGTAAGATTGGTATGGAATGGAATGTAACTCTTTAGGTTGAAAATCACATAGCATGTCGTTGGCTCGGTGAGTTGGGGGTCAGTATAATTGTTCGAGGCATGACGATTGTGGAGAACGGGGAAGGCGAGGTGGACGGAGTGGAAAAAACAAATTAGGGAGTTAATCACGTACTTGGATCGCAGGATGCTGCAATAAAATATCTACATTTTACTTCGCAAGCCGCAATAAAGTCATGCAGCTCTTAGGGCACAAATCCCCTACGTGGAAAAGAGTATTTTTATCTGACTACATCGATGCTTTTTATAAACTCAGTACAACCTCCGTCCAACGCTAGACGTTTCTACCAAAATTCAATATTTCTGCAATTTGTTTTTATGAGTGAATTATTAGTATTTTTCTTGTGTTTCGATTATACCGTAATTTTTTTTATATTCCTTCGATTTAATTGGATAAATGAACTCCCATACCCATCCGTTAGGTAATTAGTCCCTCCCATTGTATTGTTGTTTCCGAAGGAGTTAACAGAAATATAGGATTAAGCCATCGGACACATCCAAAATAAAATCCTCGACATGCGAGGTGGACTTGGCAAAGGAACAAGCCCTCATGCCTTTTATATTTGAAATTTACTCGACTGTGACTTAGTCTGGGGTAAGATCTACTCTCTCCTAATAAAAGAAACCTTTGAGTTGAATCACTGAGTGGGTTAGTGAATATTTTATTGTTTCAATCGGACCTGAAAATATAGCTTGGTTCCGAAATTATATCCTGCGACAGTTCGGTAGGCGGAATTATGTACTGAGGGGCAATGGAATCTATAGATTACGACGGCAGCGATGCGAAGAAAGTAGTTTGGACCAGATGAAGATAGTCTTGGAATATTCCAAGCAGAAGAATGAATCCATATTGAAAGTTTTGCGCTTTAGATATATGACTACATATTTTTTGGCTTGCTGTAGACGCGAGCATAATGGATAGATCACTTGAGATTAACCCAACGTGCAATTGAATCCTCATTGAGGAGAACCCCGCTTAGTAGGCTGCAATGCTCATCGCCAGTTCGTACGCTAACGGTACCTCCCCTGGCCCTTGCAAATTCCGCTACATCGCCGTGGGAAAAGCTCCAGGTAAGCGCCTTCGCCCAACTGACTGATCGTCTAGGTTTATCCTCTTCATTCGCGTCCTTAGAGCTGGGATGATCGTTTCCTTTGTTTGCATCGCGAGACCTTGTATTAAATAAATGCTTGTCTCATATCTAAGTCATCCCACTACTTTAAGTGCTGTCAAGTGTTTGATTAATGTTTTCATTTTTTTGTCATTTTGCGAATTGGTTGCGCAGAATATTTTTCAGGAAAAGTACTATACATGAAATGTACCTTTATGTATTACAAGACTTGTTGTATTATACATGATTCATTTTGTTGTGAGATTGGAATTTCAGCCAAGTACGCAAAGGAATCTTTTCTCCTTTGAGGTCAAGTCTGGGATGATTATCAGCGGTGATGAAGTGGAAGATATCGTGAATCGTAGTTCGTGCGTGGAAGACGTTCTGGAGACTATATTTAAAAAATGAATGAATTGGGAACTGTGATTATAGTGTTGGGGAGAGAGGAATAGCGTGACTTGAGAATTTCTCCACTTTATCCTCCTCTCATTTTCGTGAATCTGCAGGTGTGAGTCTGTAAATACTGGAACTAAGGTGAAAACGGCGCTTCGCTCCATTGTTCCGTCAATGTTCTAACTACCACCGCGTTTATTTGACGAAAATGAATTTAATCTCTTACTAATGTTTTATTTGTGTCACAGTGAGGTAACGCTTTTTTATTACTGGACAACTAGCAAGGGTATGGTCGCTTCGATTTCGATCGTGGTGGAAGTGGCGTTTGGCCTCTGATGGATCATTCCCAGGTTTAAATCCCAGGGTGAGCCTTTAGACCACATAACCTGAATGGCATACGTATGCTTTGCACTTCCGCAACGAAATAATGCGTTGTACGACTAAGGGAAAGGTTTACGTAATCAGTATTTAATAGTTGTTTATTCACGAAAATTTTCGAGTGAAATTCATACTTACTGATGTAGCAATAAGTGTTGTGCGTTATGGTAAGGTCATCACTTCCTGAGAGCTGTGGTGATCGTTCTCCTTGTTTGCACCGCAAGGCATTGAATTAAATAAATGCGTGTCTCATATTTAATTCGTAGAGTTCTAATGTTCGTGCCTTCGGCGCTGCCAATAATTGAAACTTTAAGTCATATACTTCTTAAAGGGGGGACAAGTGTTTGATCAGATTTTTTTGTCTTTTTGTGAATTGATTGCTTACCACATTTTAATAGAAACAGTATGATACATGATAATTATACAGGGCTTGTTGTTTTGTTTGTTTTCTCTTATTTTAGTTCCTGCCTGAGGGATTTCCAAGGAAACCCTTAACTATGATTAAACGACGAGCATGCCGGAATCTCGTCTCTTTTTATCGAATGGGTGGATGCGATTGGTTTAAAAAATCAATATCCATTTCATTACAGCAATAGCTCGTTGGGGTGTGGTGGTTGTGATAGTACAAACCTTCGCGAGTCCTTATTCAAGAGCATCAATGATAATGAATTTTTTTAAGGCTTCATCATGATGCTCGAATTGCATACACACATGCTGCATTAAAATAATCCCTCCAAGGGGTGGTTGGAACTGATCGGAATGGACTAGTTCACCAGTTTTATTTTATTTTTGATTGTGATAGAGATTGAAAATAGACACACCCGTATTTTTCTTTTTTTTTTTTGAACCGACGAGACCCTTTCCTCTCGAGCCAATCGCGGAAAATCTACGGACGGAACCCGCGCGTCATCAACGTATCGCAGGTAAGTCGATGACACGCGAAATAATGACATAATGAAATAATGTGGTCCGTTTTTAGCCAATGAAATGGTGCCTTGGTTTCTATCCACAGATGTATTTCCTTGGTACGACATGTTTTAGTACATCGGGGTCATCATCAATTTACTGGTACCAGATAATGACCCCGGAACCAGGCATCGAACGACGGTATCAGGTACTAGATACATGACGATGAACCCGATGCGTCGAAAAATATTTTACCAAGAAAATGAATCTTTCGAATGATACTACGTTAATTTTTTACATGTGTGTTTAAATATGCTCATGATGGAGCCTGATTCTGCGAGCTTAGCAACAGTTATGATGAAGAAAAATGGGAACGTTTATTGTTAACAGGCTCATTTCTATATTTAAGAATTAGTAAAATAAGTCTATTCCTTCGAATCAAATGTGTAACATTAACAATACTATTTCATAGGTGAAGCATGAGCTCACAGTGGACTTAGCCCCAACCGCATGAAAGTCAGTTACGTGGCTCTCCACCTTACTTGGGAAACCTCGTGCCTTAAAGGTATTTTTGGGGGGTGCAAAGGCTTCATTCGGGATTTGAACCAGGGTCACTTAGATTAGGTACCCAACGCTCAGCAAACTGGCTACCGCACTCTCTGAATATATATCCTCATTATTTTTGGAGTAAAATGTGGTGATTATTTTTCGTGAGAAAGCACCATATGAGGGAATGTTGTATAACCCACTCCCTTGGTGGCTAGAATCCTCCTCGTCCCACCAAGTTGGATGGTGCGTGGGTTTGCCAGCCATTGGCGTCGTCGGCCCCGACGAAAGCGTGGGCCCAAGGAGAAATCGGCGCACGCGAAGGCACGCCGAATTCATTACGCATTCGCGGTTAGCCTAATTTCCCATGTCCATGGTTCTCAAACCGCCCTCCTCGGTCGCTACCGCCACCCTCGCCGGCCATCCTAGGCTAACAGAGAGGGGAAGCTACACCGCTACACGCATCAGTGGGGCCTAGATAATTTTAATTATGTTCATACTACCGCGCGTTTCAAAATTAAAGGAACATGAATTTGAAACCGAGCAATAAAAAATTGACGTTTCTCCTAAGGCGGTAGACTCATCCATTTCGGAATAGCTGTTTTATAACTTTTGGAGTGTTTAAATTTAATTTTGATACGTCGTCATTCCTCTAAATGTGCCTGGTGAGCACAACTCTTTGTGTGCAACTCTTAATAGTCGAAAGTATTATGTATTATAGCATTTGATACCATATGATAGCATTTGACGTCAACTATCGAACGCAAAGCAAAACAAGATATCCGTTCATAAATGTGCAATAATAGTTCCTGAAGTGTTAGATTTCAAACACGAGTTCCTTTTGAATCGGACAAAGTTTTCGTCGAAAGAGAATGCGTGACGTGAGCATTTTATTCCCATCCCTCCATTTCTTGTTGATGTCTCCAACGTTCTCCCAGCCACTCCCAGTCTCCTCGCTCTTCACGTCATTTGACGTAAAATTCTTCTTTTTATCACGATTGAAAAATATTTTTTTGTCCCTGCGTGGTCGGGAGCGTGGTGGCATAGTGGGTAGTGTTCGGCTGGTGACCGAATGGGTCCTGGGATCAAAGCCCGGCTCAGTATTTCAGGCGCGTATTTTAGGGGGAACAAGAGGCTCGGGTGACGTGCGAAATTTAGCATTGTTGCTGTATACCGCCTTTCGCCGATGGTTGTCTTCCTGACCATCTGCCAGTGCTATCGTACTTTATTTTACTCGTACCACATTAATTTTAATATAATATTATTGGGGTCCTAATATGAAACTGCTTACATTAATCTTGTATCCATCTTGCTCCGTCCCTCCCCCAGAGATATAATCTATGCATGCATCTGCAGATTTGTCATCCTCAACAAATATAAAATAAAAAAATGTTATCACTGTGATGAGTGAACTTGTAGAAGTTTATACGGCCAATATGATCAGTAGTTATAAATGAAAAAAATAACTTATCAATAAGAATTTTAAGTAATTTTGGCGGTCCTGAAGTCAATTACCCTTTTCTAAGAAAGCAAAATTACCCTTACCGGCGTAGTTACCATATTAGCGACATCTCATTCGCAATTTTGCGTCTTGTGATTTGGAAAGGATCAGTTGTGGGCCGGCGTCTAGTATCAAGTGTCTGCATTTGTGGGCGCGCGAATCAAACCGCCTCGCAGATGCTTGGCGTGGATGCTGTACCACATCTGGGCGAATGGATGTGTGGGCGCGGGCCGAGGCGAGCCGGTGGCTCCACGCCCCTCGGCTCCCGGTGCCGCGCGTGGGCTGCACGGCTTCAGGCTGGGAACTCGCCTCAGGGTGCTATCGGTTAAAGGTCGAATCATTTGCCATCGGTGCTTTCTTTCAGTGGTACAATCGTAAAGAGCTGGATTTATTAACGAAACTCCAATAGAGTTTTTGCAGAATCTTTGGAAACAGTGGAAAATAAATATTTGGGCATAAAAATTTTGAATTGAAAATGTTCAACTTTGTACGGTTAATTTTCTCAACGGTAACCGATTTAAAATCATTCATATAACTTTTGCGTCAACGAACATCTACCATTTTTTCTATCCAATAGCCATTATTCCCACTGTAAGGCTGTCGTTTTGGGATCTGTGGGCTTTTTTATGTTCTCCTTGTTTGTATTGACTGGAGTGGGCTGTAAATACCTGGTATGATGAGTTAAAATACTTCCCAAATGCGACGTGGAAGTTTCAGCTTGTATTCATTTTGAAACAAATGCTATAAAACAAGGGACGATGGATGCCCTCTTACGTGTGCTCTACAACTAAATTAAAGTGCGAGTGGGTCAACGCCATTGATTTCCATGATCCGCGATGTGATCATGTATTGCCAAATGAGGAACTCAGTGTGTTGCTCGACGAATCTAAAAGAAAAAATATTTTCACGTGCATCAAACAAATTTACGCTGATGGCTAGATCGTTTTACGTATGAAAATGTTTTCACTGGAGAGGAAGGCCCCAAACTGTTGTGCCTGCTCATTCAGGATTGCCCGGGTTAAAGTATAATACTCCAGGGAGTCATTAGCATGCTATTAAGCCATTTATTTTTACCATTTGGATGAGTTTCTCAGGTCTGTGTTGCTTTTATGTGGGATCCATCGCATTTGTTTGAATCTCGAATTCTCATGAGCCTCCAACATCATTAATAGGGGCTTATCTGCCGTGCATTGCTTAATGGACTCTAGTTGGCTTCTTAAAATGAGAGTGGGCGGTTGGTTTATCGATGCTGAAAGTAATCTAACGATGGTAGAATGTGAATTTTTTAGGGAATGAGGCGATGGGTGTGAGGGAGAATGGAATGGAAAATGACGTGATACGGACGCCTGAGTGATAATGATTGGCGATGACGGTCGTTGAGTATATCTTTGATAATCGAAGCCTATTTTCTATTTTAATCCACTCACTCCCACTAATTCACCCTTTTCTACGATTTCGAAATGATCAATAATTTTGTCAACTGCGTACACTCTCTGGGCATGACTTATCTGTTGGCAAGATAAAAAAGTAGTTGATGAGTGAACATAATATTACGGGTCCCTCTTAGTAATTCCTATAGAGTATCAGATTCTAATAATATTTATCGCTAAAATTTGCAATAACCTAACCGAAGAATTTTTTGTGTCTATTTTCCCTCGTGAACATTTGAGAACCAGAAATACCTCTGACATCCGGTAATAGCATCGGTATTTTTGAATTTACTTGTACCTGAGCACCACTTTCATATCCTGTTTATTACGTCTTAACTAACGGAGAAGGTAATCAAATATTGTTAATATTTATTCCTGAATCTCCTTAGCTGTGAAAATTATGCTATTTAAGCTTAACGATGTATAAAAATACTTTTAATTGAGTGCCTTCTGAACTACAACTTGTTGTTTTAATTAGAGCGTGTTAATGAACGTTTTACTATTTATTTTGAATCGAACTTACTTAGTGAGATGAGTGCATTACTGCAGAGGACGAGTACTTAGTCTACCGAATCGGTACATTCCCGTTGAGAGTTCATTCAAAATATCGGTGAACAGTTTCCGTATACAGTTTTCCTAAAATGGCATTCTTAAATGCCAAAATACCGGTAAATAACTGTTTGCGGTACGTTTATGTTCAGCCAATTACCAGCCCTAATGAATCGCTTAAATACCGGAATGTTTTCACCGCTACTACCGAAACGGAACAGTCGTTGCGTTTTCAATCTCATCGGTAAAATACCGGTGCGTTTTTGGACACCGCCCTTGCTTTCTATTTAAGCAAGAGGAGTGGTGGAGGAGTTAAGAAGGGGAGGGTTGGGGAGATGAGGGGAATGTGGCGGCGAGAGAAGTG
Source organism: Ischnura elegans (assembly GCF_921293095.1). NCBI lineage: Eukaryota > Metazoa > Arthropoda > Insecta > Odonata > Coenagrionidae > Ischnura > Ischnura elegans. Next base: position 42,363,188 of record NC_060259.1, read on the forward strand.
TGGGGAGGGGCAATGGGCTGGAGACTTGTATGCTTGCAATCAGAGGCAAATTTTTGGAAACAATGGGGATGAATTCCCCCTCCCGCAATTTACACCCCGTTTAACTCAGAAACCTATTAGGACTTTCCCGTTGCAAGCTGAGGGTAAATATATAAGCTGAGAAATAAATATGTATTTATTTTTTCGTTCCTATGTATTTTAAATATGCATCTTATCCTGCAAGCCGCCTGAATAATCGTGTGGTGGGTGGGTGGTTTTAGGACACCGTCCGCTACCTGGTACAAGAATACGTATTTTTTTTACAGATAAAGCTTCGGTTTCTATTCTGTTATATACACTGGGCGCATAATCTATCAGCATATAGGCGGCCTACATTGAATGCCGCCTATATGCTGATAGATTATTAGGTGGAGCAGAATAAATTCCAAAAACATGGGATATTAGAGAGGGACACTTTGCACACTAGGGAGTGCCGGCCTGCAAAGCTGGGAGACAGTGTGCTAGTAATAAATAAACTTGGTTGCGCGTTGCGAGATATTTCACTTCCCGAGTTCGAGGTAGCGTTTTTTGTTTCGATTGTCCTGGGGGAAAACGAATTTCTATGTCAATCCGTTCGTTAAAATATCGATCATATGCTATCATTTCTATCGGACCTTGCTAAAAAGCTCTTCGGGAGTGGTGGGTAACTGGAATGCTACCGACGTATCTTGATCATAGTATCACCATCAGTCCTGGAGACAGTGGCCACGTCTATCGTCGAAACGTAGACCAGAATCCATTTGCCGACCCGGTGGCAGTCTCTAGAGCTTTTTACGGTGTCTGGGAGCTGGGAGACTTCCCAACCGTATAGTTTTGGATTTGGGTGCGGAGGAGTTTCTTCTCCCGCTATATCCGTCTCTGCTGGAAAAGGTATAAGTATTGTGTTTAAGTTCTTGGTCTGTTTGGGTGGCTGGGTGCGTGGGAAGGTGGCAAGGACGCCGCGGTCCGCCTTCGGCCGTGTTTGGAAGGTGGGCGGACGGACGTTGGCCGACGTTTACGCACTCCCATCGTAACGCGGGCTCCATCCACGGAGACACGCTGGCATTTTCGCACGTGTCCAATTGAAGTGCTCGTGAAAGTGCTGGCCCGATTCCTGTTTCGGTTTCGATTTACTTTAAATTTATGACGACGGAATGAAAATTTTATTTTTAGACCGAAGGAAAAGTGCTTCGAGTCCTAAATATGCACCTGCGGTCGTCCACGCTTTACGCTCCAGACATAATCCTCTCGGCCAATTGGTTGATATGAATATCACTTTAATGGGCTCATATACTTTTCATAAAATCGTTGTCAAGATATCAGCACTTCTCTGCTAGATCTCGAATAAATTATAAGTTTTATTTAATTACTGTTCTTTTAATGCCGATTACTTCATAATTATATGAATATACCTCTGTCGGCATACTTATCTATAATGTTTTAAATACACTTTCTGCAGAGTGTGCAATGGAGTATTCGTTAAATAAATAATGCATAGTCACACTGAGTGGTCTAAATGGCCTAAAGAGTTGCCTTGTTGCTATTTATGTTGGTTGCTCTTTGTTGGGCTGTATAATTTTCGCGGCATTCTAATTGTTCCTCGCTGTCTTATATCTGCGTGTGGCTTTTTCTTTGCATTCTTCTCTCATAAGCGAATCCTTGGCGTTCGTATTTTTATTGTGCCACCCACGATCTTTTTACAAACGTTTAAATTTACGAGGCATTGTCTTCCCCGCGAATACCACGATTTGGATGGATCGAGGTCTAGATTCGAAATTTCATTACTGCCGTTTATGAGCCATCGCCTTGTTTTGATTTGGGAATTAGAGATTCCCCATCAAAATTGTGAAACGTAGTAACGTATTCAAAATGGAATTATATTAATTTATTCTCTAATATTTCAGTTTGGTCGATCGATCTTTTTGGCTGAAAATCATAGAAATACCAACAGGTGAAGGAAGACGAAGGATATCATATTGGCGGTTATCTTATAGGATATAAGGCTCTGTTCATACGTTGAACCCTTAGAAGGCACATGACTGTTAGGAGTGCACACAGAGGGCGGTATCGGAGTGCATTTTCTGATTTCCCTGGAATCATTGCTTAACTATTGAGGCGATCTTTATAGTCTTCCTCCCAAACAGGCTCCCTCTGGTTCTCTCACGAATTCGGTCAAAAAAATCGTCCTCTGCCGCCCTTTCTAAACGCTTCAGCAATTTGCTCAGTTTTTTATTTACCAAAATTACCTTTCTTTCCTTCATTGGTGGTATTGCTTTCTCTATTTTGGGGTTAAATACCTCTAATCTGTGGTTATTTTTTTCTGTTCGTTCTTTTTTTAAGGTCCGAGTTAGCCGGCCAAACCGCTCGGCCGCGCAACCTGTGTGTTATCTCCACGCGTTCTGAGCTTTTTCCCTTCGCACTATCGTTTTCCTGCACATGTTCTTAATTTGTTAGTCTCGTTTCCCCCTCTATCCCGTTAACATTTTAACCTTGAAGTTTCACTCACCCGCCTTCACCATTATTTCCACTTTGCTGCATTGTCCTCTTCTCCATTGTTCTTTCTCTCTTGCTTTCTCACCGAAGTGTGTGACGTCTCTTCCTCAGTCTTTCAAGCATCCTGTTTCTTATGCAGGGGTATCTATGTGGGGAAAGGGGGAGGGGAGGGCCCACCCAAAATGAGGAGAATAAGGAAAAAAATATTTACCGTAGTCTGAGTTTAATGTATCATGCGCCAGGGCGTGTCTGCGGAATGCAGTGACACTCCTTGATATGTAATATTTATCGTGTAAATTTAAGGACAAAATATCAATGGGTGATTATAAAGGAAGTCGCCGAGTGGGTCCTACCCTCCTAAATGAGGATCTCGTTACGAACTGCTCTTATGTGTCTATACTTATTACTTGATTGTAATATTAATCTCTTGCCAAGGTGTTTAATCTATGGAGTTAATTACGAATATATCAGCGGAGGGCTCTCCTGCGGTTGGAAGTGTTGTCATCCACTGGCGCATCCGACTGCGCAGCCGTACGAATGGCTCAAGGAAATAACCTATGATTATGGATGCTCATTGAAGTTTACGTTCGAGATGACATAATTTACAGAACTCATAAGCTTTCATTGGTAATGTCTCGCGAGGAAAAATAATTTATAGCAAATATAGGGCATAATTGGATCGTTTAGCCCTTATCGACGTATTATGGACATTTTTGAAAACCGATTGAAAAGCTAGCGAAATGACAACAAAGTCAAACTTCAGCGGGACGGACCGGGGCCTCCTCTATGTATTCCCCTAAAGTTATATTATGGAATTAAGTCTTGCAGAATCCATGAAAGGTCGAATTTCGCGTGTCTTCTCAAAAAATTAACGCGCTCTTAGGGGATCCCACTTTGAGTGGGCAATGACGTTAGTGCCAATGATAATGTAATTTTGGGCTCTAATAAAGAAATGATAATTAAAATTAAAAATTAATGTACGTTTTCTATTTTGAAATTTTAACTTTCCGGATATTCATTTATTTCAATGGAAAAACTCTGCTTTTCATTTCAACCCATTTTTCATCACATTTGGAAACATTGGTATTCAACGTACCTACCCCGGGGATCCAGGAAGCCCATTGTCGTACCTTCGTTTTTCTCAAGAGCAGTAACCTTTTGGAGGTTTTAAACGATTGCGGGGATAGGATGTAAACCCCTTCGCTCGATGTAAGGCTCTTTAGTCACCTATTTGTATTATTTCCTACTTTACGACTTATGTTGCCGTTAAAGATTGAGTAAGTCTTCCGAAAAACCGTTCACGTATAACATGCGAGTTAATTCGCTGGAGTAGAAACAATCAGTAATGTTGCACTCTTCGATCTTAGAGAAGTTATTGCCTCTCGCACAGACCACTGTAGTAATTTTGTTTCTGTGTGTTTATTAGTTCACCCTATAGCATCGAGGACTGTTGAAGGAGAATACTTGCTTCCTCGCAATAATTAATTTTTGGGCGAATAGTTTCCGTTTGGCTTCATTTTCAAAATGAAAATAATGGCTTCACCCCTATCAATTGAGAAGCGTGACTGCCTAGTAATAAGGGGGCTTCGCCACTGATTAAAGGGTCGTGAGTTCAATTCTCGGGTGAAACCTTGGACGCGCTAAAACATAAATTCTGGCTCTTTTATATTGGACGTTTCACAATTTTTTAATGATCCTCTGAGAATGACATTGTGTATGGTGTCGAAACCTGGGTTAGGTCATGGAAAATTTGTGGAATATACAATATTAGTGTATCTGTGATTATGTTTCCTGTTACAGAGTCCCGCCAAATATCGCCATCAACCCTTACGTTGAATGTAAATCCTCTTAATACGAAGTGACCCATGTGAAGGATCTAGCCCCCACACTTAAATTCTGTGAATTCTCACACGCCTGTAACTTCACCACCGGAAATACCAAAAAACACACCAAAAACGGATTTTCCTGAAACACACTGGAGACAGCCAGTAGGCTGGGACTAGTGAACACAATAAAACCAGAAATTCTGGCGAGGCGAGACGCCTGTAACTTAGCCCGGGGTGGGCTGTACCCTCACCTATCGAAACCAACCATCGAGGTGAATCACTTGGTGAGTGATTCATGTGAAATTCGTGTGCGTGAGCGTCGCCTACCCCTGCGTGAGACCGTGCGAGACATTTCAAAAGAGGGTTTTTCACTTCCTTGCAATATACTACGTTTAATATGCGACAAAATACTCTCTAAACTGGTGTCTGCGTGGATGATACTTTTTGAGCTCTCCATACTGCCAGTGAGTGTGCACCTCTTGATGAGCCATACGGAAGGGAGTGTAACCGTGACAAATAATTGTTAATTAATCGTCAATAGAGTCAACTGTGTGGACTTTCTCCGTATTAGAAAGGATTAAACGCTGAGGTTTTCCACTCTGTTTCTTTAATCTCTACCGGTTTCAAAGCTGGCGATTTATTTTCACCTCCGTGACTTGTACTTATAGAAATCGATGAAGGTGGAATGGCTTGTGTGGAAAGTTAAAAAAGCATCATTAGTATCAATGGTTAGTTCTTAATTCAATATATTCCCTGGGCATAATTGGCTTAACTTGTGAAATGCATTTAACAGAAGTGAATTTGAAAATATATTCAGGCCTTGCAACCGCAATTATTCTGCCGAGTAATCCTTGCTGCTGGCTTGTCGTGGAAAGAAATCAGAATTTCAAGCTTGTATTTCCGCATTCTGCTTCTTATACGTGATATTCGAGAAATTTAGTTCTATAATATAGGGCATATCACACTCAATTATTGTCTGCTTCAAGTTCACTCCATGTCTTCAACCTATATTTTGCCGCTCATCCACATTTCGCCGCAAAGCTGCCGTGAATCTCTTCGAGTCTTACGGGTGTAGAGAGCGCGATTTTTCAGGGAATATCTCACCTTCGATTGAGATGTGGACGATTAAATTGATTAAATGATGCCCTTTGGATCCCTCTTGAAATTTGACAAAGAAGGTGGCTGTTTTTCCCCCGTTGTGTTCAAGTTTTGACTTGAAACTAATATTGCGAATTTCTTTCACTGAGTAAAGTAAGGAGCGATATATTAGTTAGATACAAGAATAATCCTTGGCATTATTATACGGTAGTGATTCATGTTAGTCCAAATTTTGAACTTTTAAAGGGTTTGCTAATTAGTTAGTTGGCATCAAAGCTAGGCATAGCGCATAGCTTTGACGCCAACTAACTCGCGAGAAGGGGCTATTTTACCACCTCTGTTCATGAATTCTCGTATGCGTTCTAACAATTCACGCTTTGCACAACGCAATTGTAAACGTGCTCTTTAATGTACGTCAGATTGAGCTAGTACATGTCCCGTGTAAAACGGACTTAGCGCGAGAAAATGGCCCAAACTTATCATTCAAAATTTTCAAGTACAAATGGGAAATGGAAAAAATTATTTAAGAGATCTAAGTTAACGGAAAAAATGATTTAAGATTTTTTGGAGGTATTTAGGTTCATCATGAAGTGTACAAGATTTTTTAAATCAATATCTACATCTGCATGATAACTTGTGAGCCACGTCTACGATGTATGGTTCGGCGTGGTGATTCTCTCCAGCATGCAGTCGGCTACATATTTGAACTACCACATTGATGCGTGAAATTAAGTGGCAGGGGTTAGGTGTTGCAAAGCATACACCAATCATTCCTTCACTTGCGGCAGTATGTAGGCTCAGATTGACAGGGATCACAAACTTAGGGTATGTAATAAAAGATGCGTATATTTCGACCTTTTGGTATTGCTGGGCAGGTTATACGGTGATAATGGATTCTGAAATTAGCCGTCTTGCGAAAGACCATTATGCAATTTCGCAATAAATGCTATTATTTTTTGCATTGTTCCTCGGGAAGAATGAATTTTAAAACCTATTTTTTTCTCGCATCTATTTCCTTGATTTTTTATCATCGCCGGTTCTAGTGAATGACGTTATTCCCATTTCTCTCAATTTTCCTTTATAGTTCCCGACAGTTCTTTTCACGAAACCTAATTAACAATAGCCTGAACCGTTACCTCTCAGGTGTGTTAGCTCGAAGTAATACCATTAGTTATTTTAACTCCTAGGCAGTTGCTTGAATCTACTCTTCTGAGCATACTCTGTCCTATGGTGTAGTTATGGTGGGGTTAGCGTTTCTCTCTCCAAGAGGAAAGAACTGCCTAACATCAGTGGTGTTATGATGCCGGAATGCCGTTCAGGCACTGGTTAACAAAAGACAAAATAGTCAATTGACACTTTTATCAATTTTGGTGCCTCAAAATTTATAATGTAAACTTTCATAACAAGTTTGTAATAAAATATAAATAATAACTTGTAATAAATAACACTCAGAGTAATATTTTACTTGTAACAAAAGTTAAGGAAACTGCGTTCCTGCACCGCTAATTTTGCCATGATACCACTGCCTAACATGTGCGTAGTTTTGTAGTCGGAACTTTGCACTATTGATTGTGGTACGTCTCCGCAAATGCGTCAGCCATCGCTCCAATTATTTGTGATATGGGTGGGTGGGGGTCGCCTTGCTTGTATGTCGACTCTCGTCAGTGAGGGCACTAGCCTGGCTTCGCATGTCCGCCGTTAGATTCCCTTTCCGCTCCATATAGCACTGCTGCACTCTGTCCACCCAAGGAAACCGGTGCTACCTCGTCGACGTCACGGATTTTTGCGCCTCCTCTCCACTTTCCTCCTTGCTCTGCAGGTACTCGCGGGAGCCAATCCACCAGTGACTTAGGTTCTACGAACTTATGCAATGGGGTCGTCCCACAGACCCAAGATTGTGGAAATAATTCGATAAATGGGAGGAAAAGGTGTTCACCCAGCTATCCTCTTGTTACTTCTATAAAAAAAACTTGAGCATTGCAGCCCACTTTTCATGAGTTGGTGATGCAATAAGTTCTCGTTCATTGACTCTTACACAGAGATCCAGTCGAGGGAAGGTATCGGTTTTTAAGCATCCTACAGAGAACCACGTGAGGTAGTTGTGCGAGGCCTGCGAGGTTAAGGAGTGGGAAGGAATTGGCGTGGCCAAAGAAAACGAGTGGCCCGATCGGCAGAAGTTTGTGACGTCATCGACTTATCTACTCCAGGGTAGTCGATTTTATGTCGCAAATCGCATAAGAAGTGGGCGAAGGATCGATATACGGAAAATTGCGGACCTCATCATTTTTCACTCACAATCAAAATCATCAATGAAAGAATGGGCGAACGAACCCATTTTGTATTAACTTATTTCTTGTCTGTTGCAAATTTTATTCTGGCAATGTTAAATGATGCAATTTTAAGAAATTTCAATGAGCAAATCAAAGCAGAGGGGCTCTGCAGGAAGCCTTTTTGGCTGCTGGCCAAAAGGTCCCGGGTTGAAATCCTGGATGAAACTTTTGGTCGCTCAAAAAAGTTTTTTCGCACTTCATGGTAGCACAGAGAAAGGGAGTACTTCATCATCTTCCTCGATTATGTGAAATTAGCATCGCTATGGCTCAGTTCGGGTCAGGATCTATCCTCTCCTAGCCCAACTATAGTTATTGTTGAAGCGATGGTTGGGTGAATTAAAACCAGCTATGAACGTTCAAATCTACTTAAATGCATTTATGCTTGTTATTTCATGTGACTTGCTTGAATTTTAAGACACTTATATGAATATAATTTCAGAGTAGTACGTATGGTTTTAATTTCAGGATAGTGTCTGTGTTTCAAAATTTAGTGGTGCGAATTATATCTATATAATACCTTTATAGTCGAATTATTCCCTTTCCTCTCTTCTAGCAAATGAGATGGTCCTTTGTAGTGATTCAATATCTTATCCATCGTGGCATAATTGATTTCCCTCGAATTCCCTTGAGGGAGGGTCACCTTCCCTTGCATTTGCGTCGCTGGTGACGAATGATAGCGTCATCGCCCATTATCGGATTCGGTCCCGATGCCATTCACCCCTGAGCGCATTGGTGAGGCGTTGATGAGTCATCGCTGCCGGATCTCTCCATTGTCCTCGCTCTCATTATCACCTATACCATCACCTAACCCTATGGCGTCGAAGGGTTAAAATATTCATAAATCTTTGCCCTCCTTACAGTTTTTAAAGACTTTTTTACATTTACTCTGTTGTGTAAAGAAGTATGCTCTTAACCAATTTTGGCTGGCGGAAAAAGTCGCGTTCGACTAGTGTGACCGTCAATTTATGCATTTCTATCGCTTCTAAGTATAATTTATAAAAGTGGTTACATCTACATCTATCTACATCTACATCTACATCTACAAATTACCCTGCGAGCCACCTCTAGGGTGTTTGGCAGGGGGTGATCAATCACCAGCATGCAGCATGCATTTGGACTCCCACATGCACACCACACCGTCCAAGAAACGTCCCGTATAATAACAAACTATACTACTATATGCTGTTAGAAATAGAATATAGAATAGAAATTCAGAAACATGCAGTAAATTTTACATAGGTTAGTAGGCTACACTACAAGTCATGCAATCTATTTACGCGTTCTATTGCTGCCGTTATAATCTCTTATTGATCGTGGAAAAAATGACATTCGGAATCTGTCTGTTCTGCAATCTATCTCTCTTATTTTATTTATATGATCTGATCTTCCGTAGTACGTTGGCGTCCGCAAGATATGGTTAACTTCGTCAGAAAAGACACTGCTCTTGAATTTATCTAAAAGGTTTAGTCTATTTTTCAATCTACGGTCCGACAGAGATTCCCATCCGAGTTTATCTAAGAGGTCAGTTACACTAACAAGACTATCGTAACGACCTTTCACATACCTGGCAGCTCTTCTTTGCACGCGTTCTAACTCTGTTATTAAGCCTTTTTCATGAGGGTCCCAAACACTGGCAGCGTATTCCAAATGTGGTCTAACGAGGGAAAAGTAGCTAATTTCTCTCACTTTGTCGTCGCACTTTCCTAATATTCTTTTAACAAAACCCATTTTACGATTAGCTTGACCGGTTATTTCTCGAATATGTTTATTCCACGATAGATCATTATTGAGTCTAACCCCTAGATATTTCACAGATTCAACTGCCTTTAACTGCGCGCCCCGAATGACATAGTTACGCTGTAGGGAGTTATTCTTCTTCCAGAAATTCATTACGACGCATTTTTCCAAATTTAATTCTAACTGCCAAGCATCGCACCAAGCTTGGATAGCAGCAAGGTCATTCGTTAGTTCATCTATATCTTTGCTGGAACGAATTTCTCTGTAAACTACAGCGTCGTCTGCAAATAATCGTAACTTACTCTGCACTACTTCGCCAATGTCGTTTATATAAAGAAGGAATAGGAGTGGGCCAATGACACTACCCTGAGGAACGCCAGAAGTCACTCTAACCTCATTGGAGACTGCACCGTCTAATACTACCTGTGTTATACGAATATCATTTTCCGTGGGCTTTAATGAATTTTGTTGAAAACTGTCGATTCTCTCTAGCCCTGATTTTCCTTCAAGAATTTTTGCGAAGTTTGCTTCTAGAGGGAGGCAGCTGCCCCCTCGTGCCCCTCCCTGGGTACGCCCATGCTCTGAAGTGTTTATGCCTCTCTTTCGAATCCAAGGCTCACACTTTGTGCCTCCCGATGCAACCATCTTCGTGGAAAAAATTACTTTTTCATTTTACTTTAAGTTTGTGTAATATTTTGATATCATTCATTCATTGCTAGGATTTATGTGCATCTTCTCCCGCGCACAACCCCGCAAATTGTCATAATAGACATGTGAAGTGCGTTTGGAGGGGGTTATGAAGACAATAGCCATGTGTGTCAATCTGTGTGCCCGTGTGAGCTACGAATTCGTTTACAAGTATTATTATTTTAATCACGCCATTGATAATGGACTACTATTTTATCAATACGTATGAGGATGTTTTCGTTGAAAGCCTGTTATCATTATTTGCCGGTCTCACGTGTTATCAATACTTTTGGTTGAAGTTGGCCGTTCGATTGCGCCTAATGTCTGAGCTTGAAATATTTTAAAAGCTATTTTAAATAGTGGTGGTTGTGCCAATAACTTGATAGCTTGCAATTGTGTTGTTGCCGACCAATTTGACCATATTTATGATATGTGGGGTTGCAGATGACAAATATTACGGAGATGAATTAACATCTGGGATGGTTTATAGCATTTTGTAGTTATTGGCATTTTTATAAAAGTATTAATAAATTGTAGTTAAAGAAACAAATACTGTGATGAGTGATTCCATTCAATTATTTCGGCAATATGAGGAAGACTCATTTGCTTTTCCCTATCTTTTATGGAAGGTGGCTAGAACACTTCTCATGCTGGTATCCGCCTGGCAGCCTGATTCACATCGCAGTAGTTGCTCAAGAAAATCATAAAACCGCTATCTCTCGTCTTGAAATGAAGGCCCTAAATCTGTATGCTTGGGGACTATTAAATCATTTGTGAACAACTGTATTGTAGTTCAGAAGATGGTGGTGTATTGGGATATTACTCAGTGCTGTGCTGTCACTGTTTCTCTTATACTTAGAACGTCTCCTTCAGCAATATGATTGTGATTCACCGTTGTCTTCGCACTGTTTCAAATATTTTGCGTTTCCATGCAAATTCCAAAACGGCATGCGAGGTAAATAATCTTGCAAAGCGGGAAAGCCAACCGTAAACTGAGATTTCTAAAAAGAAGTTCTCAGTAAATGCCCGAGAAAGGTGAATGAGATAGGCTAGCTGGCTCTGTTAAGGGCTCGCTTGGATTATGCTGCAAGCGTGTGACACTCTTATACTTCCACTCTACAGAGCTCAGCGCAGAGCAGCCAAATTCGTGATGAGTTGCTCCGTTAAAACGTGCGGCGTTTCCAATATTTTAGGCGAGTTAGAATGGGAATACTGATTGGAGCGTAAACTATAGGTTAAATTTGCGAAGTAAATTTGTAGGAGATTTTTTTCTTTCACGGCATAACAATTTCCTTGGTTTACCGTCGTACTATGGTAGAAGTAATCACTAGAAGAAAATAAAGGAGATATACTGTAAAATAGAGGGATTACAAATGTTATACTTTCAAAATTCACTAACTAATTATTAACCTTGTGGCATTCCATTATAAGTTATCTTGGATATCGCACTATTACTTATTATTAATTTGCGCCTGAAGATGACGATAATTCATCGAAACCCAGGTCGCGTTTTGTAAAAAAGCAGTGGTATAAGTAAAAGTGCAATATCCAAGAAAACTTGTTATACTTTCCTCGTTATATGAGGGATAACGACCGTATCTCTATTGGTAAAATAAATGGCGTCGACGTATTGAATGTTTTTTCCCATTGTTATAACCTTGTATAGATTTACTTTAGGAATTACTAAGCGTTTGCAAGTTTTGCCTCTGCATGAATGTGCACGTATTTTTTGTTATCATGCGCAATATTATAACCGCGTGGTGTTATTTGAGGATTGTCTTCCATGCTGGTGATCAGTCACCCTCTACCAAATATCCTAGAGGTGACAGGCAGAGTATTGTGTAATTGTAAAATGTGATGCTTCGTAATATTAAGCGTCAGTGGGAATAGTATCTGGGAGAAAGCGGACTACAGATTGACAGAATTTCTCTTAGTCAAATGATAACTCATACCTTCAATGTCTTGTTATCCTTTCGTTGAAAGTGGTGTACGCGTATTGGTTCTGATGAACTCATTCTCATCGAAGAATATTTGAATAGAGCTTGCTCCTATTATTTTCACAGCCTTTAACTAGAACAACACCAAGGTTTACTTATCACTACTTCCGTATCATATGCGTTACGATATTATCAAGTATATAGTTCCCGTAAATTTGCGAATACCGCCGTCTCTCTTCTTGGTTTACGCATGCAGTAGCTTAATGTTTTCATCAACCATTGATGATGATCGATCTAGCTTCCAAAGGTAATTGGCCATTGACATCTTCATAAGTTGGGATATTAATGAATCCAGCACAGACTAAGTCTCCGAAAAAGAATGTAAATTAATGAATTGTTTCTCAAAGCAGGTAGCATTTCGAAACTTGATTCAATTCTCTTATGGGTTTAGTAAATGAGGCATAAAGAGAGGTGACGCTTCGTTTATTCCTTGGGAAACGTTTGAGGAGCTTTCCCTGTGGAACGGAGAGCGGAACGCTAGCGTCAGGAAGTGCACTGCCTTCATAATTCCAAGTGAAAAGGTGTTGGATTTGGTTGGCAACCAACGAACACTTATGTGGAAATTGATTCGAGATGACATATTTTTGTCTGTTTGAGCTCTAATAATTACCTAAATATTAATAGAGCGTTGTTCAACTGCATGCGAAGAGGACGTCGATGATGATGAAACCCTCTCCTGCCCCGCGCATTGAGGTAGAATATATCCGTAGCAGCTCGCAGAAAAAATTGTTTATGATGCTGAAATTGAAATATTTGTAGTCTCGTAATGATAAACGGCGTAGGATTTCATTTCGCCGTCGGTCCCCCATCGCAGAAATAAGCTGTTTAACACTGCGGCCAATATTTTATACCTGAATATTTCAAATTTGTATAAATTATTTTCTTTGTTCTTTTTCATTATTTGTATTTTACTTTGTATTAAATTTCAGTGAGGTGGTTACTTCGTCGGGAGAGAATTTTGGGTAGTTTTTTTATTCTATGTACTGAAGTTTGAAATCTAGAGTGCAACGGACTTGGTTCTTTTGATGAAACCTTTCAAATGTAAATTATTTATAGTGCTTCCTGGAATTGAATTTTGCTCCAACTTTGAACGATATACCCTTTATATTGATTGAAGACGGTATCATGCGCACGTTCCTCTGTAAAAGTAAGTCGCAGCTCATTCGGGGGACTCAGGCTGGATCTCAAGCATGAGCACACAGGCTGTCTATGCACCTAAGATCTATTTTGTGGCATGCTTTCGTGGAAATGGCCGCAGAAAAGAAGTTTATCGAAGTTGAGGGGAAATGACTCTCATGTGTAACGAAATATCTAAGGACCTTTTGGAATTTGAGGGACAATTTTGATAAATAAGTGGAGAGAAGGTGACCACTCCAGTTTTTGAATCCGCATCATCATCCCCAATTTTTAAAAATCTGTTCATCTGAATTCGTAGAATGAAAATCTTCAGCCTTAAAGTAATCCTATGTTTATTCTTCCCGTGGTATGCTGCTCATCCTACCGTAGAATGTTATGTATAGATCCGTGATGTGGGTTACATATCTGTAGACATGGACCAAACTGTGGGTAGCAACTTTGTGGACATTATTGTTGTACATCATACATTTTCTTATCTACCGCTCTTTAAAAAACTATAACGTTCTCTGTTTTTTGTGTTGAAATTTAAGTCTTGCTTTCCTAAAACTTTACTCTCCAATAACTGGTGCTTGCTAACTTTTTGAAAAGGAGCTTGAGATGCATAAGGCTGTAGCTAGGCACCACTCAAATTAAATCCTTCCTACCTATTTGTTAATATTCCTTCATTTTACAAGAAATAGACAGTAGAAGACGAGTTAACGTATACCTTTCCCTCGGCTTTTATAAATCATCACTTTTAATGGCTGCTTACATTGCTTTTGTTACCATTAGCCTCATTCACAAACGACTTTACCCGGTTCACAATAGCCGTCATCCATTCCATACTGACCATCAAATCGTAAAGAAAAAAAACCTCCGGATGAATTCTATTCCAGGCTCGTGAATTTTCCCTTCGCCAAAACGGCCATTCCGAAGTCTCCTCAACAAGAGATCCTTTGTGCGGGCCGTAGGTATGTTTCCCACTGAACCACCTACTTCTCAGGCGTCTGGTCCTCTCGGAATGCCCCTCCCTTCCAGACCTCCCTGATAACCTTCTCAAAGTTTCCTCCTCCCCTCTCTTTTCCCGGCATGCCGCTGGACTCTTCTTCCCCTCCCCATCCCACACCCGTTCGCAATCGTGGAAGATGCGAAACGAGCCTCGTCCTTATCGTCCAGCCTCTTGAAAAATTCCTTGCCGTCTTTCCTCCCAAAACCTCCCCCTTTTGCAGAGGTAGCCACGTAGTCGAGATTTATCTGGTCCGGCTCAGGATTAGACTTTAAAAGGCCAAGGGATTGTAAAGTCACTCACTCATCGTCCGCTCCTTCCCCTCGGGGTGTTTTGTCTTTCGTGAGGAAACCTTGCCTTTGAGTAAACCGCATCGATAAGATAGCGTATTGCATACCGCCCTATTGATTCTATTTTTTTATTTAGCGCCGCGTGAGTATTCGCTGTGTATTCATTAAGATCCATTACTATGAACGATAAGTACCAGTGATTATAACTAACGTTACTCTGATGAAAATAAAGAGAAATCGAAATCGCGGGATTCCTCAGTAGAAAAGTAATCAATTCTAAATTAAGTAAGTCTGCATTATTTGATTTTCCAAAATATAAAATAGGTTAGTATATTACTCTCCTCTGGATTCGTTTTCACGGAACTTTGGAACGAATTAAAATTCCTAATCTTTCGTTTCTCTCGGAAACGAAAAAAATTCTTCTCATGTGGCTTTCTAGCGGAAATGTCCCTCCCTGCTCGAGCCAAGAAAAAGAGAGCTCAGGACTCGACCCTCAGAAATGATGCCGCTTGCAGGTCAAAATATTCTTTCCGAGAGGGTGTTCCCTCTTTCCCTGAGGGTCCGTGAGGTCTGTTGAGGGTATGAGGAGAACCCTGTGGCGGATGTATCCCAAGTTCGCAATTGTTTTGCGGTCAGAACTTCACACTCAGAACTCAAAAGTGGCCGGATCCCTACATCCGAACTGCACATCTCTGCCCTAGTGACTTTGAGCGCGATTCCGTTCCTCGTCAACCGCTTCGATAAAATAGTGTATCTTATTCCGCCCGAATGATTCTATTTCTTTAATTCAACGCCGTAGGAGCGTACGGTGTGTGTTCACTATGATCCAGCGACGATAAAATTACGTTAATGGAAACGTAATCGCGATTTTTGTTTTTCCGCAATGGTAGTCGAGTCTATTTCGACGCCATATCAGTGTCCATTTATATAATAATGAAAAGCTGCATTCATGCTCAACATTAAAGGCTCTGAATTCGGAGCCTTCTATAAAGAGTCCTTTTGATTCTAATCTTCTTTTCAAAATCTTAACGTTTACCTTCATCATACGTTACCCATGCAAATACAACTCAGTTTGTATATAATCATGCATTATATATAAAACGATTTCTGCAGAATTATTACTTGTGTTGTCAATTTCGGTCGCATTTTATTTTCACATTCTGCTTATTTATTATTGATGATAACAATGCAAAATGGATGCTGATAGTACTGTAGGTACAGCTACATGGGTAAAACGCCCGTTTACATTTACTTGTTTACCTTCTTCCTTTTGGTACTTCCTTTGGGGTATTTCCGAGTTAAGTTCAGCGATTGCGAACATTCCTGTCGCCAAACTTTCTTCCTAGGTTGTTAAATTAGAAAAATGCAATTAGTACTATTTATAGGAAATAAAAACATTGAGGAAAGGTTATATCGCTCTGTGAGGAAAATACACCACGGTATATGTGAAGCGTTGGAAGATGGGATAGAGTTGAAAGTCATAAAAATATATGGTTACCTGAATGCACGTTAGACTATCTAGTCATCTAAACCGCACCATCTCAGGACCATGAGTCACCGACGAATCCTTTCAAGATTTTTTTTATTATCTCGATGAGTTTTCTGTAGCGCATCTATCATAACGGAGATAAAAATAATCAAGCCCTGCGCTATGTCTCATATGGTAGGTTTCTAGAACCAGGCCCCTCCTATATTCGCTTGATAACGTGCATTTATGAGGAGGCTTATAGTGAGATACCTGAAACGCTCAATGGGTGCCCTTTGTTTTCGCCTCGCTTCCTGTCGTAAGCTTTCGGATAAGATATTGTGTGCATTATCTTTCTTTGCCGCCGGTGATAATATTGCGGCTATTCATATTTGCCGCTAATTAAGCTATCCAATGCTTTGTTGTCGTCAGCATCGTCATTATTTTTCCGTGATACCGTATTACTTGAAAGCATTCCTGGAATGTGAAACAGAGATGAAAATAATCGTGGTAATATAAAATTTATATATATTATAAATTCTATATCTTTTACATTATTTTACGCCAAATATTTCCACTTCAAATGATTCGTTGATATTTTCCTTCCTTCAGTCAGCCACGTTAACTCGTTTATTTGAAACGCAGTGAGAAAAAGGGCCAGAGGTAGCTTTTAATGAACGATTATAGTGAATACGGCACAATAGATAGATAATAGCATAGAGTAAGTATATATACTCACTCTATGATAATAGTCATTCGTCGAAGTAAATAGTTGTAGTCTTTTAACTATTTCTCTGGTCGTCGTAGGTATTACCAAAACTTATGGAAGTGGGGAAGCTTTATGTATTCTTATCTTGTTTAAATATGCCTTATTGACATTCTGCTCCCTGGAAATTCATAATTTTCCACTCTTCCTGTTATGTAATTCATCTTTCCTAGTCGTAACTTTCTCTTTGTTCGCTGTAGCCTTTTATACCGGAGATTTTGTTTGACCGTTTCCAGTCGGATTTAATGTATTGACGCGTCGACTCTGGTAAATATTGTCCCTCGTTGAGGTGTCGAGGAGAGTTCTCCTTCTCGTGGTCCATGGAGGCTGAATGGGATGGCTGGAGTGGGGGGGGGGGGAGGGTGACGCGCTCTTTTACTGTTACGTCATGGGAGGTGAGGTCAATATCAGGGAATGCGGGAGTTGGTGGCGCAGGAATGTACGCTCGGTGATATCGACGGTGTGCGCTACAAAGGTGGTGCTCGGGCCCTTGTCCCTCGGCGTTCCTCTAGGCCTCGTTCCGTGGATCGGGCGTTGAGATCACCTGTCAGGGAACGTCATGAAAAGGTTACTTTTCTCGTCTCTTGTTTCATTGATGAAAGCGCTTTGGCCTTTACTTTGTGGGCGCCGTTGATATCTGTATTGAGTTATAATCACTGGCACTTAGCGATTAACTTCAATCTCATTTAATTGATGAAATCATTTGGGCATTAGAGTTGGGCGCAGCGGCCCAACCGGCACCTGAAACTAGTCCGCGCCCGTGTGCGGAGTTTTTGGGGGGGGGGGCAGGAAGAGCCTGGCCTCCACAACTTATTTGGTAATTTGTCCAAAAAAGAGCGAAAGCTGTTCATTCAACTACAATGAAAGCAAAAACATCGAAAGTGTAAATCAATTTTAGTCTCAGATAGTTCTTAAAATGTTGTTTACAGAGGCTAATTTAAACAAATTTTCCAGGGGAAGGCCCCAAAGACTGGAGAGTTTCACTGGGGGTATTCCATATTCCCTAAACCCCCAGCAGGACTGCTGGCACCCCTAGCATGAAACTCTAAACACGGCCCATGTACGCACCTCGGCAGCGTCGCCGAGATTGCCGAAAAAAGATTGTGAATGACCTTAATATGCTCAATTCTGGGATGCATAGTCTTTGAATTCAATTTTAAATCATTCGAGACCGCTCCTATTGTAGAGATCATCGGGGTGGTCGCCGGCGAGTGTCGCACGCCTCCGCCATCGTATTCTTGTTATCGGCGCCCACTCCTATTTGGCTCTCACTTCGCGGACGCCTTTGATATCTGTATTCGGTTGGACACAATAGTGCGTCACCATCTCTTTCATTATCCCACCGACCAAGGTTTTATTCAGCACATGATGATGGCCATCAAGGCATCCGTCTTTGGGAGTTCTGGAGGGCTCTGCATCCTCCGTAAACGAGTAAAATAAAACTCAAAGAAATCGAGAATAGTAGCAGGAGAAAAGGTTTGGAAAATGAGGGTGGCATCTTAATTTTAGCTGTAGGTAAAATTGTCACTATGCATCTCAAGAGTCTTTAATCTACCAACAAGTGAGATTTATATTTGGCTAGGACACAACCTTTCCTGGTAAGGAAAATATCTGAAAATCAAGAAATGGGGGATGCGCCTCTATTAGCGATTATTTAAGATGTCGATAAGCTACTAGAAAAGCATACTTTGAAGTCTCACGAAGCATACATAGTTAGAGTATCTGGGGACCCCCTCTTTTAGATGTGTTAGTGGACCGCCCTGATCACCAAAACACAATGATCATAAAGACCGTTATGAGATAATGACTTTTGAATAGTATAATGAAAAAAATATAAAGAAAGAAATTTTCCGTACCGCCAGGTCCCGCCAATGAAGGCAATAATGTAGGTAACTTGGCATCTTAAGCACCATTAGCCTTTTCTTTTCAGTTTCAATCTCATCCTTATAGTTATCGTTAGAATATCGTTCCACCGCACTGATACCCTGGCTCGATCCGCGCGGGGTTAGGAAGTTGGCAAACTTTCATGCAGACCCCATTTGCATTGTTTACATATCTTTCAGTCGAAACATTTGAGTGGTATATAACGAGAACAATTTTTATAGGGATTAGGATGTCCAGGCCCTCCTAGGAAAATACTCATTCCATCTATATTTGGACTAAGAGCGAAAATATCACCGGGGAACAATTATTTATTTTGACCGGGGTTCGGACCCTAAATCCCCTGAAATAGCGCCAGATTCTCCAACTTGTGATGCTGCCAAGTCTCTCAATAGCCAAAGCTCTTTGATTGACATTAATTACATTAGAAGAGGAGCAAATTTTTCTGCTCTTATTAATATATTTGAGTATTCGTTTCTGCCATAGGTCTGTTAAAACAATTCATTTTTCACTTTGGCTTAATGCCTACGACAGAAAACGGCCTTAAAACAATATGCCATGCGGCATACACCAGTGTGGAGTTTGGTAATGCACCCTTGATATCGCCCGTACCGCACCATGTTATCATACTTTTGTTCATCTCGGCGCTGCAGTCCACCAAGGCCTTCTCCGCTTACTTCCATCCATTTCTACACTCAGCCGCATCTTTCTCCCTCTGGACCCCAGACTTCCTCTAGTCCTTGTCCACTGAAACTGACGTTACACCTTCCTTGGCGGTTTCAGGTTTTGGTGAGGAAACTGTTATCTCCACGGTTCGGCCGTAGACTTTCAATGAGGTTATTTGTTGATGACAAATATTTATCGTTTTTAACTTTTTACCCACGCATAAAATTATAATTATAGGGTACTAAATAATCTATGAAAAAGTACAAATGTTACTGTTTATTTCGGTCGTTGCTGGTCGAACGCAAAGCGTTTAATGCTCACACACATTATTTAATCTACACATCGGCAATATTACTTCGATATGCTTGAAATATTTTTTGTAATATTTTTGGTATGCTGATTCAAATTCAGATCATTTAAGTACCTGCTGTGCATCATCCACAATGTGTTGGTAAAAGAATTATTATTGTGTTCGTTATTAAATTCGTTCCATTATATGTTCTCCTTCATTTGCATTATTA
Organism: Ischnura elegans; assembly: GCF_921293095.1. Classification (NCBI taxonomy): domain Eukaryota; kingdom Metazoa; phylum Arthropoda; class Insecta; order Odonata; family Coenagrionidae; genus Ischnura; species Ischnura elegans. The sequence goes on from NC_060259.1 coordinate 42,383,085, forward strand.
TTGGAACGTGAATGTGTTTGTCGATTCAACAGCCTATCTTTATTCATTACATCACGTACTGTATTCTCTTACCAGCTGACTACCCATTTTCAATAAGTGCTCGGATTTCATATGAAATTGAAGGCAATCGTGCGGGATTGAATCGATTTCATGGTTCAAGCGGAGTGTTTATGGCTGTCGGTGCGCGCGTTGGAGGTGGTGGGCGCCTGCGCGCGCCGCCGCCGTGCCGTGACGGGTTAACGGCACACTGCGGTCGGGGTCGCTGACCTGCGCAGGGGGACGTCTGCTGGCTAATTGCTTCGCATGAATCCACGCAATGGGAATGCCGCTCTCGTTGCTCCGCGAGCACCCAGGCCGCTCCGCACACCCCACCCCTGCCCCAGGGCGCTTGCGTCAGCGGAAAAGGGGAGAAATTGCAGAATAGAATGCATTGCTCAGGTCTCTAACAATGTTTTGCTTGTGAAGGACATTCGCGCCTCCGCACCACCTTCCTCCCAGAAGTCTTTTACTCTTTCCAACGAGCCCTATCGAGATTGTGATACAGTATAGGGTTGGTAGGTAGGTGCAATAGACCCTCGCTTTACGATATACATCCGTTTCGAAGGGCCGATTGTAAAGCGAATTCCAACGTGTACATGGGTGTACCCAACGAGGGGCAGGAGGAAGCAAAAATCGCGAATGTCTTTGAGGAAAATAATATTTTTTTTTAAGCAAATAGTTTTAAAAACTAATAAAGAGCTGCTACAGTTTCATTAAAATGTTGGTTTCATTCACCTTTTCCATGCTTAAGTCTTACCTATAACTTGAACAACCATGGCTTGCCCCCCCTAGTTTTGATCCTGGGTACGACCTTGAACGTGTATTGAATCGGCATTGTTTGCGGACGAGGAATCAGTCTCAAGAGTATCATCGAATGTAAACATTGTAATGTTTTTAGATTTGTTTCGTTTATAAATACGGCGTATAATTACTGAGTTGATGACATAGTGTGAGTGGCAATAAAACTGGTGAAATATGAAATATTAAATGGGGCGCGCAAAATCAGCTCATACCGTATGTCGAATCAATCGGCGGAGGTGACCGACAGCTTACACTATGTGCGCCGAAAAGAAGGGTTTGGAAGGAAGGGTGGAGAGAGACCTGATGACGGTATTAGTCTACTCTTATAAAAATTAAATTCGACCCGGGGATCTCAAATTTACGTCCAACTCGACGGACGGAAAGCTGATCTTGAGGGGTCTTGCACTAGGAAATATTAGCCCGGTATCAGACAATCTGTGGTAAATCTCTGCCACCGCAGGGAGTTGAACGCGGACCCACGAAGCTGCCTGGCCAACTCACCAGCTTATTCCCCTGATTCTCCATGGCTGTGGGAAGATATTCTTGGCCATCATAACTATATATCACGGACTCAAGTACAGGTTTAAGAGTGAAAGTGGCTTTGAAAGGTAACTTTTATAGTCCTCGCTCCACTTCAGACCACTTCTTTCTGGCTTATTTAATAATAATATATATAAATAAAGAAGAAGGATTACTATAGGAGGTAATGAAAATAATTATTTAGTTTCGGTTGTCTACTTTGCACTCCAGAGAAACTCTGCTTCTCTTTTGCGTCTCCTCAAAGCTAATTTCTGGTGCAAATACTAATGAGGTGAGATGTTAACGATAGAAATGTTCGATTCACAACTGTCATTCATTATAACGTTCTATGATAACTGAGCAGTGTGCAATTGATGGTAAACTCGAAATTGGCGACGTTGAAAAGCCAGAGGAGCTTTTTGTTCACGGGTGCATAGAACACCCTTAAAGGGGACCCATCGTCCCGTCAAGCCAGTCATCTTTTGTCTTCATGTCCGGACTGCGGTCGTTCAAATAAATAGATACGCCCTTCTTCACCATTTTGGCAATTGGTCCTTAAATTAACATGGATCGGAGAAAGGGCACTGCTTGTGTATTGTCTGAGGGCCCCATTCATGACTTATTTCAGTTAGTTATTGGATGCTGCGCGTTACAGGAGAACTCATGATGTGTGTGACGCTAGTGGGCCAGGCCAAGCTCCGTATGAAAAAGTACAAATAAATTTTACTTGCAACGTTGCATTGTTCACATTATCGAAGTCTCTTGATTTACTGATTGCCTAAAACTTAGGCTATCAACTTGAAATTGTCAGGGTAGTTGTAGTTGACCCTTCTTAATAATCACGTATAGGTATCTCAAATATGAAAATGTTACTGCGATTGAATTTTCATGTTAGGGACACTGTTGGTTAATTATTATGGTCCAACGAATGTACTCTGAAACTTTCGAGATGAAAGATTAAATTGTAAGCTATAAATTGGCGGGAAATCAAGAAATGACACAACCGGTCCTGCGGGAAGGATGCGTTCTTTTCATTATTTAGCAGCGCAAACGATTTCAGGAGAGAAGATCAATTGTTTGGTCCTTATCATATCGTGGCGATAAGATCTCAGTTTGGATTCTTCGTGACCGGACCAACCGAGAACTGGCGTAACGCTGACCTAGCCCCTGTTAGTATAATCCATGAAAATTACATTATTTTTTATGGTGGCGTTTATCATTTCTTAAAATTATTAAATAAAGATCCTTGATGCAGTTGTGAGTGCATTGGAGCGCTACGTCTATACTGATGCATTGTGAAGAGGACATCGTTTGTCGTTTATGTTCCAGGAACACCCTTAGAGAGGTAGGTAGTGAAAGTAAACATTTACCTAAGACGTGGGCTGCAATTAAGAAGTGCAATGTTTCTCTTTAATTTTCCGGAAGTAACCCAAATAACCTTTAATGGTTGTGATTCTATGATGCTCTTCGTGAAGTGCGGCGGATTACAATCAAAGATTTTGCCGAGGCAGAGTTTCCCCTACGGTGATGTATGCACCTGTAGATTATTAATTTTTTACTACCTGATTTTGCGGTCAAATTTACTCTCACTTCCTCAGGTACGGGAATCTTAATTGATTAGCGGAGAGAAAGTGATATGAATGCAGGAATGTAAGTCCAATCTGTTATTAAAATCATAAGAGCAATGGAGTCATGCTAATTAATAACATTGATTAACAACAGCCCTCCATTTTACCCTTTCTCCTACTAATGCCTTTTTCTTTATGCACTTTTTCTGTAGCATGTCCCGTTTCGCCTGATCTTAGTTGTTATCCCTCTGTTTTCAGTTTTTAGCCTTCTATCCTCCTCTACCTTGACATGTTCCTTACTGATTCGTTATTCCTCCAAATTTAGCCTTTCCATATTAAATGTTTATTATAATATCCTCTCGTATTATTTTATTTTCAGTGCTATTTGATACGTCTCGTTTCCAATTCGGAAAATATTTGTGTTATTTTCCATTGATAACAGTATATGATGAAGATTATTATGTCTTTTCTTTTCTATTACGCCTTTGCGATCCCTTAGTCATTTTTCATGTTGTACAGCACTTCACGAAAGTTGCGCGCACTATTCTGGTTGGGTAATTATATTTTGTTTAAATTTGGCATTTTTGCTTCTTATGAATGCATTTTACCTTGGCGTATTCTTTTTTGCTGCTTGCGATCTATTCACTCTCAGAGTCTTGCATCTCTCTGTCTGGTAAAGTATTTTGTCTTCTCTTTCGTCCTTAATTTTTGCATTACCTTACATCTATTAGTAGTGATCTCTATCTAATACATGGTACCCTGGGAGCCACCTTAAGGATAAGGGTTTTTTTGATGTGAAGTGTACTAACTACAAGTGCATAGTTATAGGTGCAACCACAATGACACGTGCAATTATGTGGCAGGGGCTGGTTCTCATCAAGAATGCGCCATTCTTTCCGCTGCTGAAGTATCTCGGCCCAGGTATCATTTATCTTGCCAATAAGGGCTCTAATAAACGGAATAATGTACATATCAACCTAACAGTACCATTAGGAACATCATTCGGTAACAATTTCGTAGTAAATCAACTAAATAACTACAGTACTTGACGACAGACCAGGTTTCATGTTGCGGCGAGTTCAACGGTGGTGTCTTTCACCTCTCGCGGAGAAATTGAAATTTTTAAGCTGTTCAGTCTTGACTATATGTATGTTCCGGATTTTGTCATCATCTTTTAATCTTCAGTGGTGATTCGAGTCTTTGAAATGTCTTTGATGTTATCTGAAGATATTTCATTGCAATTTACTTAAAAGATTAATTGGAATTTTAACTGTCGCGCCGAGTCATTCAGACTATGGTGTCCATTCTGGTTTATGCAACAAACTCACAACTCTCTTTATAATGCTTTATCGGCTATTCGCCTTCAGAGTCCCTTCCAAGCGTAGTTCAATTTCCTTAAGCTTTCCATGAACCTTTGTCATTGCTTGTCATAGCTGGAAAAACTTTAAATAGACTTGGTCAATCATGTTTGAAATTATTTTTGGGCTTGGTTCTTCGATGTTACTGCTATGTTGCTGGAAATTCAAGCATTTTGAATTCTTTTTTATTTATCTTAATCCATTAAGTTTCCATTTCTGTTGCCGTCATCACAAGCACTTTCCATAGATTCTTTTAAGTTCTGGAGTAACTTCACGATTAGAAATTTCAGTTCAGGATTCAGGTCAAGTTCAGGATCCTTAATTTTTTATGTCTTGTATATCGCCGGCAACACAGACTATATCCTTCAGGATAAGGAGGTTGCTTCATAACTTCAAAACTAAGAGAAAGCAATTCTCCATTTTTCTATCTTCAATTTCGCGTGTTTTTTTATATCTATAAGCACAGCTCTCAAATATGATATCCTTCAAAAGTATAATTAGGGTGTATTGAATGACGCCATTTCCAGGAATATATTTTTAAACTAAGACTTTATCCATCTGCTTGAGCCGACCTTGGTTCTATTTTTTAACCACAGCATGTTTTGCTGACAACATAAAAAAGATTTTTTATCATGATTTATGTATTTCGGCGCGCCTGAAATCAATTTCATTGTCTAAGTATATATTTTGTATTAGTATACCAAGTTATTTTATTACGCTCAAGCCAACTATTCAGTTGGGAGCTATGGAAAACTTTGATTTTTTACATAAAAGTTTCAGTAAGTGTTCCTTGGAAAGCCGATACCTTGGAAATACAGCCCATGGGATGCACTTTGGAGAAAATATTTAGAAATATTTGGAGTACTTAGAAGTATTTGATTACATTTGCTTCGCTTGATGGTGGAAAGTCCTGAAGTGCTCATCGGATGGTTTGCGTGCGTGCCCCCTAACTGAATGGAGCGAGTGAATGGGGCGGTGTGGGAGGGTGCGCGCCGATTGGCTGCGGCCCCGCCACGCGGCGGATCTTCCTCGCACTCTTTTTGCCGCCATCGCCTTGACCCAGTTCCACCCGCATTCAATGCGGATTCCAGCTGCACGTCCATTCTCATTTCCTCGTGGCCAATTGTATCTTCTCCAGGCGAAGGTGCGTGTGCTGCATTTCCAGCTTTCGCGGCAGTATTGTTGGGTCTATTTGCATACCTACTTCCACCTTAAAGGGGTTTACGAGCACCTACCACGGTCCAATTTTATACCTTATAATTGGAGCTTACGGGGTCGTTTATAATTTGCCTGGCAGTATTTGGTGACTGTTTTTTCAGCTCAAAATTGTCTACGTATATTTGGGTTATTAAGGGAGAGGTGCCTCTTTTTTACTTAATATCAATCTCATAATTGTGTTTCACAGTATATTTTTTTACAGTCTTCCTCGTGGAACACTGAAGAAAATAATATCTACATTTCTGTTGAAGCGGTATGTCTCTTTGGGGTGCATTTGTAAATTTTAATGCAAGAAATGCAGGCGATAATTTTGAACGCCAAGAACTCTTGCGATAGCATCTTTTCTTTGATATACCGCTCCATGCCTTAGCGCCGCCTTTTCCTTGCGCTTTTTTCTTGGAGTGATCACTGTTGCGGAGAGGGAAGTTACAATAACTCTTCCGCATTCTTTCATGATCAACGGTTTTACGGTTTCCGTTTTGTGATCAAAAACAGCTTTTCTTTAGGGTGGATGTTGACGTGAGTGAAGATGCGTAGCTTATGTGCACGAAACCAGTACATAATTTCAAAACTGAAGATAATTTTTCCGAGTCATTTTTAGAAAGCATTCTGATTAGGGAAAGGTTTTAACTTGCGTGTTGACGTAGCTTTTAATTTTTACATATTTTTTATCATAATTTTGAACCAGAAACGTCGGAATTTGAGTTATTAGGCACTGAAAAGGTATCAAGTTTATGATTAATGATAGAGTGTATTATTCTCGAGTCGTTTGACCCAAGGTTTCCGCTTAGGGCATATGGTAACTACTTTTTTAGGTATTGGTGCGCCGTCTCAAATTTTGAGCGAGAATCGGTTTAACTAATGCTGTAAGTAGTGAGTAGGCAAGTTGTGAGTTGCTGAAATAGTATCGAGAAGAAGATTAAACAAAACTGAGTGTAATATTATCAGTTAAATTGGCGAAATAGTTTATATTTGGAAATAGGTTAAAGAGAATGTGATAACCGAAAGTTTTTTAATAATTATTTTTTGACCATGAGTTGGAGATAGACACGCTCGCGGTAGAGCTAATCATGAAAAACTTAGTGAAATATTCTCATGTTATTTTCCTGAAGAGGTCAACTTAGAACATAAAATAAGTTAAAAATTATTTGACGGATCATTATGTCTTCCATAAGTCTTTTGAATCTTGTAGTGAACATTGAAATGGTTTTAGCACTACATCTAAAGCTTAATGCCGATGTGCCGTTCGTACTGATTTTCTTGTGATGGCTACGGTGCTCAAATATAGTGTTCTGAATGAAATCCTCACTGCCATCGTAGTATTTTTCGTCTGTTCCTCTCCAATAGGTAGTGTGCGTGGGAGTGTGATTGTGGGCCGGGGCAATGGCCTCTCCCCATTAAGCGAAAGGCGGGCGCCGCCCTCTCCACCGGATCAAATCGCATTTCGGACAATATGGGAACTCGATCTGGATATGTGAGAAGCCTCTGCCGCGAGGATTGTTCCGATCGGTTGTCGTCACGAGCGGTTGATTGCTATTGGTTGGCAACGTGTTTGTATTATGTTGCGTTTGAAAATTTTCGTGTTTAAGAGAATAGGGTGGTTTCCTATAATTATTTTATTGCCTAAATCGAAAAATTATTACTCCTGGAGTAGGCATTTCACGCTCTTAGACTTTCGAATGATGATATCTATTTTTCGCGATTAAACGAAAAGTGAAAATTTTCAAGCGCGAAAACGCGACGGCTAAGTAGGAATGATGGGAAAAGTCCGCGTTACGTACTTCTGGTTCCCGCTGCCGCCCTGTGAGGTGACCTTGAGGCGAGGCTTGAGCGCTGATACGACGCAGGCTGTTATCAGGTAGCAGAGTACCCTGCTAGCAGGTAGCGCTTGGCTTAAATATGGATTATTAATACCCTATCAAACGAAGGAAACTTTCCGACCTTAGACAATTTTAATAAGTGATTATTAAGACAAGTTTCCCTGAGCTCTGTGCCTCATGCATGCATTGGTTTAGACGATGTAAAACTCCTATATTCTCGTATAGAAACTAGGTCCCTGTGACGTCACGTGGAGTGGAATCGCATGGGCGCCAATCTGGCCTTTTTCAAATGAGGTTAAAATTGACCATTGCCATTCGTCTAAACTGGGATTTCTAAAACCAAATTATTTGTATATTATGAAACCCCTAATGGTGGGTAACGAATAGCAATCAATGCATTTCGTTTTCTTTGATGAAGGAAACTATCCTATTCTTGAGTATGAATTCTCTCGGAAAACATTTAATCAAGAATCTGGTAACTACTTTAGGAATACTGTTTCCAGAATATGTGTTAATGCTAAAGAGTTGAAATAAAACGTTAAGTAATCTAATACAGTAAATATCAATAATAAACAATTATCTGGAGTGAAAACTACGGCGATTCCCCTGGTTGTGGCTCTAGATTTCCTCTTAGTATATTGCATCTGAGTACTCGTGTTTACTTAGGTAATTCACACCAAGTATGAAATTCAGCCTGCTAAAAGAATTGGCCTTAACCCAGATACGAACCCGAATCTCCCAAATTCCAGATACATGTGCTACTAGTTTCACCACGAAGCCATCTTTTTCCAAGACAAAATGCTCTGGGGCCCTCCTAGTTATTTAAATTGAAAAAAATTAAGTATATTTATTTTGTTATACTCATTAGGCAGGGGTGCCCAAGTTACAGTTGCGTTCGCCAGTAATCTGTCCGTTCATGTTAGCTATGTTTCCTATGAGTGGAAATTTATGTGTCAGTTATTCGTTTGCAACTTCCGACGCTGCAGTCCCTTTTCCCCTTCATCCCTATAGCTTTACGTTATTTCGAACGTGTATTTGTGAACGCTATTATATGAAAAATGTCTCTGCAGCAATTCTTTCGTAAATTTCGAGGAGAACCTATTAGCATCCGGTCCAGAGATATGGACCAGTGATTGAATTTATGCTCTTTGGTGGATGAAAATTGAAAAGCTGAAATAAAATGCTACCACATCTATATTAAATTTGTCTGTATTAAATCTGGCCTGGGAAAAGCATCCCTGACGATAGTTTTTTCATCAATGAAAAATGTCTAATGTTTCCATAATCCTTTTATTTGTGATCTCATTGCCTTATTAAAATAAGTATTTGTAATTAGAGTATGTTGATGATTCGTGAGAAAGGCGGAATAAATTCATTATTTTCGCTTGTTTAGGTAGAGTTATAGTATTATCCAACGCCGCAATGGTGTAGCTAGGAATGTGCTTTGGGGGGATAGGATGGCCTGGGGGCGACCCTCCCCCAGTTAACGGGAGGTCCGGAAAATTTTTGGAAAATGACATGCCTGGAAATACATTTTACATAATTTTGGTGCTAAAAATTAATTTTAAGCAGATGCAGTTATAATATGTCAAAACTAGATAATAGTTTTAAATATTTTATCATTTCTCTGAAGCTTTGGGGGATCTATCCCCTCATACTCCACCTTAGTTACGCCACTGTAACGCCGTATTTTATTCTGAGGATAAACACCCCAGCCTAGTATCCCACTCTTAAAGACTCTTCTCCTTTTAAAATCTCCATTCTTCCGGTGCTACCGCGTCAGTTTCGCTAGCACTGCTGCTAGCATCTTCAGGTCGAAGATGCTAGCAGCCAAGGCCGTAGCCAGGGGGGGAATCAAGGGGGATTGATGCCCCCCGAAATGAAAAAAATTAAATAGATACTTTATGCTCGCTTGGGGCTCACACGACGAAATTATATAGCGGCGCAGGGACATCTAGTAGTCCAATGCGACTTAAGTCAATAATTATCTAAGCGAATTTGTAGTGCAGTGTGAAATAATAGCGCTGTGAATTAGTAGAGAGGTGAGTGACTTATGAGCCTCCTGAGCGACCGCAGAATTGACATCGACACCGAGGAGTTAATTCATTTGTTCGCTGCAAAGAAAGCTAGAAGGCTAAAATCAATTTTATAATAATATTTTTATATTTTCCTTGAAGGGTTTATCATAAATATGTATATTTAACCGTAAACGCTATTTTATTTATCTTATAAAATAATTTTATGTTTGTCTACTATTCCATAAACCCCCGCGAAAATATTTTCTGGCTACGGCCTTGCTAGCAGAAGTGCTAGCGAAACTATTGTCATCAAGAAACAACCAGACGCGGTAGCACCGGAATAATGGAGATTTTGGAACCTCGACACCGCGGAAACCTACGCAGTCACACTCTTCTCCTTTATTTGAACCTTCGTTTGTTCATTGATCGTTTACCTGTTCTACCGTTTACCGCATCACGCCTGAAAGAATGCTTCAATCTAAGTAAGTTGAAGTAAATTTAAAAACGGATTATCTTTGCTTTCTCAGATTACTCTCAGACGCACTTTGTTATTCATTTTGAAAGTCGTTCCATCGATTACATTGCATGCTTTCCCTTCCGTTCTGATTTTTAAAAGTACTAAATAATTTTTTTATTGATATTTCATTTGAATAGATTTCTCCGGGGCGCCTTGGAAGCATTGAACCGAGTAAAGGATGGCTCGTTTGAAAGATTAATGTCCGTGAAGTATTTGCGATGAATATTTCTTCGTTTGAAGGTGGTTGTTCCCATTGCTGTCCGGTCAACGTTTTGAATCCACGGGTAATAGGTGCTGACGTGGAAGTTCCGGTTAGATGCCTTCTGTTTTATATGTTATACATCTTAAGTTTCAATATTGTACCTCAGAGTTTTCTCAAGTATTTTATTTGTATTTTAATTACAGGCAAACTTTGATTGGAGTTTACTATCTAATATTCACAGTACCGTTAATAAGGCGTTTTAATTGTATGCTTAGGATTTTATACACCTTTGTCATAAATTTGTATTATTTAAATTGGCGTATAGCTATGATAAAAGAGCGTTTTAAAGGTTTTAAATACACCGCATAATACTTACAATCATACTAAGGCGTTGCCATTTGTTTACTCTTATCTTTTAAGTCCTTGAGTTGCGACGTACAAGTCGTACTGAACGCTAACGTATAAAAACCTCAAAGTAAGGAGGGAAAGCGCAACTTTTTGCTTCTTCGCATGTAGTCCGGATTGGATAAGAAAATCATTGAATTCGCGTAATCCCGCACCGCTCCTCTTGACCTTTCCGTGACTTGGAAAACTTGTGATTTGCTAATGCCGTTGGTAGCGTTGAAGGCATAATTTCCGAAAAGTCCTCTTGACAGGAACTTGGATTGAAATTTTTTTCTGGCGGTACGGAAATTGATGCTTCGAATTATTTCTGCAATGGGTAGTACGTGCACATAGAATGAATTATCTATTCATAGAGTGATATGTTTGATAGCTTTGGAGTTGAACGTAGTGGTTTGTCTCAAAAATTGGTGGAAAGGACATACTCTCTTTTCGAATGCATGGGTTCAATTTTTTGCCACTGAATCGACTGCAGGAATATTTCTCGGGTTTCCCACCGGGTGTCGTATCGGGTTGTAGTTCCCAACGTTTCCATGACTAAGTCCGTCATCGTCATCAGGGGTTAATGTTGAGCCAAGTTTTTTTCTCCGGTATTTATACACAAGGAGGATGCATCCCTCCCTCTCAGCCCGTCTTATGCTGTACTTTTTATTAATAATGATAACTCAATACTTTATCTGTCCTTTTGAAATGTTCAGAGTAGGTGAAGAAGACCTTTGTCAACATTTGCCTATTTCTCAATTGTGTAACTTTCGCACCAGAGAAAATACGTTGTAAAAACTTCAAATTTGTCGTGAATGAAAATGTTGACCAGAACCCACTGTTTATAGCCAGAATATTTCAGGACAATTGTGTAAGTTTTAAGAGTAATCCATTGCCATAAAAGACTAGTCGAACGGGAGGTATTTATCCAGTTAAGAGGCAAAGCTCACGAAGGAGGGCAGCTAACAATTCATGGGCAGGATTAGGCATAGGTAGGATTTGAATGGTATCTATTTTTGAGGGTTTTATCATTTGCTATTCTAACATCAGCGGCAATATTGAGAAGTCACCTGATTTCAATGTTGGCCACAACTTTCGGCTAATGCACTGCCTCGTTGAGCGCTCTTTTTTTTCCTTGGATTAAACTTCCCATTGCAGTGACTCTTGTTTCCATGGCCGCGATCTCACATGGATGAATTCCACGGATGAGTGAGGTGAAAGGGTAAATTGCCGTCGGAGGCGTCGGTGTCATTAGTTTTCTCATCCGTGGACAAGCATTTCCCTGCGTGCCGTATTTTTTGCGCTTTGATGCAATGGAGTGGTAAAGAGTCGTTTAGTGTAGTCGATGGCCGGGTGGGCACCTGCGCAGAGGCTTAATAAGCTGCTTTCCCGCTCTCCAGATGTGAACATCAAGTTATTTGTTTTGAAGGGAAACTTTTACCGGCAGAGGATTCAGAGCTTAACAGTTTTTCCGAGTGTGAGTTGCTTTGGAAAACTATCCCATATCACTCCAATCAGTCGTAGAAGCTGAGTGGAGGGATCAGAAGAGAGTTTAACGTGCGCGGCTTTACTTTACGGTACTGCGAAGTAGAGAATAAAAATCAATTCGATTAATTCCACAATAATGCTTTACTCCCAATCGTGGTTTCATCTGCAAAGTGAAATACCAATTCCCATCGGAAGGGAAGGTTGGGAGGAGGTGGTATCCCTTCTTCACTGGTATACTTGGAGTAACTATGGAGTTGATAACTTGAAAATAGCGTCTGTTGGTTCACAGCAGCTTCCAAACGCGGTACTCGATTTAACATTAGTTATTAGTCGAGCAAATCACATATTGATTTTGAAATTAGCATGTATCGAAGAAACTGGTCAGTTCTATGGCTATAGGGTGAGCTCTACTCTTAGCTATCCCAGCCAACCCTCGGGTTCGGATGAATATCTGAGTGAGATGATATTGTGACGGGACGCGCAGGTGGGCTCCAGCAGCAATAAAGGCACCCCGCTAAACTATCTTACAGTGGTACACGTGCCTGACGTCATTAGTGACAAAAAATGAAGGAGATGTAATAGAAAAGCACATATAGTATTTCTTGTTCTTTCAGCTCCTAAAATTAATTTTTTAAATGCCGTTTCCTTGTAGTCTTGATTCCTCGTGCAGGATATAAATTATTGAGATTCAGCGTTAAAAGCTTGATTTTTTTTCGTGCTCGTAGTACCAGAAAATTTATTTCGATCGCAAATGTGGAAGGATTAAAGAAAATTATGTAAATTGTATCCATCCAATATTGAGTATGCGTCTAGTCTTTAATATATTCTGGTATTTTAGCGTCGGAGCCGCGGCGTAGACTAGTCATCCGCGCGCTCCATATTTCAAATTTACCTTATTTTCCCGGTGTGTTGCTTCGATGGAATATTGGAGAAATTTATTCTGATGGAATACCGATGAAAAATCAATTTGTACTCTTATTTTGAAATCAGAACGGAAGGGAAAGCTCGCCGAAGTAATCGATGGAGAGTCTTTCAGGGAGAGTGACGAGGTTAATCCGAGAAGAATGAGGTAAGGTATCTGAAGTTCCGATCTTGAAGTAATTTCAATTTACTTCGGTTGGTACGTACCGGCAGTGCTTTCCATGGTGTATTATAATTTATTCACTGAGTATCACGCCAAATTTTATCAAGGGCGATGAAATGTGGGATAAAGAAACACCTACGATCGAGGTCATTAAAACTTAGTGCATGCTCTCGACGCGTTTGCTGTAACACCATTGTGTACATGGTACCTTGCGAGCCACTTGTAGAGAACTCCGCAGGGTGTGAGCATTTTGCACAGCCTGCCCTAAGCTTTTTTTATTGTCGGTGTAGCATCTTCTAAGTTTCCCCTAGACTTCACTCATCAATATTCTGGACGGTTATTAGGGGCTCATTGGGTATGAATGCTCAAGCTGCCTCATCCTCTGACCTCAAATGATGCCAGCAATGCTTTCTCCTGGAATGAAATTATCATATGCCGGTTTTGTCCTCTGAATTCTATTATCTCCCCACCTTCGGTTTGTTTTAATGAAATATTTTTCCAGTACTTCCCAATGCTTCTTTTGCGCATGAGTTTTCTCATTTTTTACTGTTTGAGACTTTCTACTTGGTACACCACACCAGATGGTAATGCCTCTCATATGGAATAGGATAACTCTCGTAGTTCTAATTTTAGGTTAAATATATCACGATCTTTGCCCAACTGTGATTGGCATTAGACTAGAGTGCCATTGGCGGCCCTCTTAAGAAAGAGTTGCTGCATAGCTAATAGATATCCGAAGTTCCAGTCTTGAAGAATTTCAATTTACTTTTTAAGACGCGTACATTCAGGGATTTCGTGGAGCATTAAATTTAAACAAAGGGACGAAGAGTATCACGCCAATAGGGTAGTTTCCTTCATCAAAGAAAACGAAAGACATTGATTGCGATTCGTTACCCACCATTAGTGTGTTTATAATATACAAATTATTTGATTTTAGAAATACCGGTTTAGACGAATGGCAACGGTCAATTTTATCCTCATTTGAAAAAGGTCAGATTGGCGCCCATGCGATGCTACTCCACGTGACGTCACAGGGACCTAGTTTCTATACGAGAATATAGGAGTTTTACATCGTCTAAACCAATGCATGCATGAGGCACAGAGCTCAGGGAAACTTGTCTTAATAATCACTTATTAAACTGGCTAAGGTCGGAAAGTTTTCTTCGTTTGATAAGGTATTAATAATCCTTATTTAAGCCAAGAGCTACCAGCTAGCAGGGTACTCTGCTACCTGCTAGCATCCTGCGTCGTCTCAGCGCTCAAAGCCTCGCCCCAAGGTCACCTCACTTGCGGCCGCGGGAACCAGAACGACGTCACACGGAGTTTTCGCAGCATTCATACTTAGCCGTCGCGTTTTCGCGCGCTTGAAATTTTTCACTTTTCATTTAATCGCGAAAAATAGATATCGTCATTTAAAAATCTAAAAGCGTGAAATACGTACTCCAGGAGTAATGATCCTTCGATTTAGGCAATAAAAAATAATAGGAAACCACCCTATTCTCTCAAGGGTGATGAAATCTTGAGAAAGGCGTTGATTAATGTTGCATTAAAATACAGATATATACTTGGACCAATGGGGAGCGTGGTAATCTCGTGGGTGGAGCGTTTGACTAAAGCGTTTGATGCCCGGGTTCAAATCCCGGCTGAAGCCTTCGAACATCCCAAAATAAAATCATCGAATTAACTTATCGTCCAAAAAGTAACTGAAAGCCACTTATTCAAAAAATTGAGAAGTCACATTTGTGTAACATGCCGCCTGAGCTAACAGTTTGCTGTTTCGTGTGAGACCCTGAAAAATCACCCATTTGAGATGGATCGGATATGTAAACCAGTCAAATTAGTGAGACATTAAAAAAAAATAGGAGTTGCGGAGAATGACGTTTATTTTAACGGTATTTCATTCAAATTTGGTTCCACTTTGTTGGAGTGTGATAAAAAAATAATAAACTTTATTTTGAATATAATATTGCGCAAGTAGTATTTATTAACAATGTACGGACATGTATTTACAAAGTTAACGAGGGAGTAATTCACAATTGTGAAAAAAGGAAAGGTGAAATGCGGGTCGTGCCCTTTGTGACTGTGCGTAGCCATGGAGAGGAGTTATTGGTGCATTAGAGCCTGCGCCCGTCCTTGGCACTTCCAATGTATCGCCGCCGATAACTCGAAAACCGAGCGACGGATGGAGAAACGGTTAAATAAGTATCCGTTCTTTTATCAAACTCCATCTGAATCGTGATAAAAACTGAGTGAATGGTGATTGAAATTGATTTATCAGTGCTCCCATTATTTTGTTAAGAATATCGTCTGTAATCGGTTTTTAATTACTCTATTCCACAGAATATAGCAGTAACGAAGGCGGAAGTGACGACAGCGGCGAATATGGTAAGGCGGAATATGGAGAACTCGGGGCTTTGGAAGATACGCCGGAAGGCCGCACGTACGGCGACGGTTTCAACGATGACCAAGACGGGAGAGATAGTGACGGTTTGGACCAAGGTGAGTAGGTATATTATCACTTAGAGGACCTCATAGAGGAGGCTCAAATCCGTTCCGTAGAAACTTGGTAAATTCTGCCACTTCAGTAACTTTTTAATTGTTTTTTATCTTTACCATGTGTTAAATTTATCCTTTATTATTCAAGAGAAAGACGAAGTCCTATGCCTATATATTCAGTAAAATATATATCTTACTTTATCGTTTCTGTATGAATTGGAAATATTGTACAGTTCTAAGATTCTCCGTAGCGCTCTGAAAGATATTTGCTCTTAAATACTCAAGCAATATAAGCCGAGCCCGTAGCCTCCATTTCCAGTAGCTTCCAGCCTAATTCCTGTAAAAGCTCTGTGGTGCTCTCTGTTATCATGTTGAAAATTTTTACCAATCGCGCCCCTTTCTTTTGGTCGTCATTTAGTTCTCCGATGAAATACTTGCGCGCCGGATCCCATGAGCTTTCCCGCATCCTAAGTGCGGCTTAACGAGTGCGAAGCAGTGCCTCTTTTTCTCTCTTCAGTGTGTGCTCCAGTGATAATGAGCCGGCGCGTGAACATAGCGTTTACTTTTAGCTTCCATCCGGTTTATAGAATTTCCTGTGTTTTTCGTGATCAGGCAGCAAGGGTGCAGCGCACTTCCGTTGAGAGGTGCTAGCTCCCTGCCAAATCTACATGGAGATGGTCAGGGCGTAGAACAGTGGTTTCATGCGGATGTTAGAGGACCCGGCTGGGTGGCAGATGTTAGAGAGCTGGGTGTAACGCTTTTCCGGAGAGGAACCCCCGCTCCTTTCCGGGGGCGATAATGAATGGCCTCCGTGGGTCTTGAATGGATCTTGATGGATCGGATATTAGTTGCACATGTTGATGTGAATGAGGTTGTATCCTAGTGCGAAGTACTTTTCTCGTAATATGTTGGCGGGTAGACTGAAATTTTCCTCTCTTTTTACTTTCTATGAGAGAGAAAGTCTTTCTGGCTTTGATACACTTCTTTGGTCTGTATCGGTATTAATATTTTCAAGTCTGGAATTTCATTTGAAATATACAATTTCCAGGTTTCAATATCATTTTCAATTATTTGTCTGCATCATATTCAAGTCTGAATATTTATCTGAAATTTCTCTATCATATTCAAGCCTAAAAATCGTATAAATGTAGTATTTTAAAAATGATAATGTATCGAAACTGTTAGTCTCATTAAATAGAAAAAAGTGAAATGTTGCACTTCATTTGCTAGCACGTCACACCACATTGGCCTGAAAGCACCATAGCTTACATTTTCTTCATGTTTTGCGTCTACGGAGAACTAATATAGCTCGGGTACATAGGGCAGTCAGCAAGACGTAATTACCAGTCTCCGGTCGTTCGGTCAGTTTACTTTTGGGTGCTTATATCAAGTTTTTTTTTCGTGCAAACACCCTTTTAGCTGCAGGATGGCTTCCGACTCGCCTCCTATAGTAATCATGGTCAGTAATTCCTGCCTCTGCGACGAGGCTTTACAATTAGTCCTCGACTGGCACAATGTCCACAACTCCGTTGTTAGAAAATCCTTGTAATTAGAAGTGTTCCTTGGGTACTTAGAGACGCCTATTTTCAGCGAGAGTTACGGAATGTTAAGGCCATCGCTTCGTCGCTGCGAATAACATGAAGCGTAGGTGACGGATGGTTGAACGGAAAAATACGAGCCTCTATTTTTTAAACTCGGATTATCGGAAATTAAAAAATTGGTGAATGAGCCCATTCTTTTGATGATTCGTGATTTCGAGTCTGAGTGAACGAACTCAAAAAATGTTTTAAGTAGCTTTTCAGTATATGATTGTATTGCATTGACAATTGAGTGGTCTACAGGAATCTTATTCTCATATTTATGAATTTTGTTGGGCTTTAGGAGTTATCTTTTTCGTGCTACCTTTCGGGCTTTGAGCGAATATCTACGTGACCACGGGGACTTCTCGTAGTTCCGAGTTCGTGAGTGGTTGCTTGATGCGAATGCGTCCGCTTGCAGGTCTGGAGGTGATCCTTGAGGACTCGGAGGAGGACCGGTGCAGCGGGGCGGAGCAGGACCGCGTGCCGGTGGCCAATTCAGCCCCGTCTGCCACCCTCCTCAGCGCCACCCTGGCTGCTGCAGCTCAAGCCAAGACTCAAAACCACGGTAAGGAGAGTCGAGGCTGTGCATTTGAGTGGCTCTTATTTTGGGAAATTGTGAAAATTTATATTGCCTTACGAATAATGATCGAAATGGTGTGCATGATGGAGGATTTCGGTGTGTCTAATGAAGGATTTCAGGTTTTCCCGCTGATTTTACTGTAGGAAGAGTTCTCGGTTTTCTTAACGGCATCGAACGTTGATTGGCACCGACTGAATTGGTAACGTATTCTCGCATCCACCTTAAATTTGATGGCGGACTACATCTTCGGACATTGGAGTCTCGTCGGTGCCAATGAGCCCCTAGATACTACCCGGTAGGAGACCCGAGAGATCTGACTGGATGTGTATTGTATCAATCACTCGGTGATTTAACCCGAAAATTGGTATGGATTGATGAGGGTAGAGCGCGTCCCAGATTAAGCTACAGGTGTTCAATTTCACTAATTCAGGGTAAAGGAGGGGGAAAACCATTCCCTGAGGCACCTCGCCCTTTGAGAATGTTTGCTTTTGAGTGTTCGGAGGCTTCACTCGGGATTTGGACCCGGGAATCTTCTACCATTGCCCCTACCATCTAGTGACTGGTCCACCATGTATGTAGTGGTGATCGCGCGCTCTTTCTGCTAACAACCACTCTTAAGCATCGATCTTTGACCTTAATGGTGTGCTGCGTGTGGGCTATGGTTTTCGCTAATCGTCTTTGTAGTGGGAAACACGCTGAATTTTTCTCCTCTCTGTGATGGAAAGTTACGAATTTCTACAGACTCACTTTTAGATGCTCATGCTTGGAATTTCTCTCATGCTAGGATAGAATATAAGCAGAAAACATATCCAGGGGGTTCAGTAGGAGAGGAACCCTTAGAACTATCTCCTAAGCATTTGGAGAGGACTTACCCCGAGGCACCCCCTGCTTTCTACGGCCTTGATGCCAGGGTGAGCTTCGTGGATAGCTTTTATTTAATTAGTGAGTGCTTGGTTTTGATAGGCAGAAATTCTCTGTTCCTGGCTCGTTAACAGTTGTATATTACAGCAAATTCATTGTTAATTATTTAAAAGATACAGTGTCCGGCGTGATGCGGTGGAAATCTTTGATATATAGCTTATTAAAACAACTTGTCTGTTTCCACACTATTTTATTTTTACCGACCATGGTTTCGGCAGCTTGTGCCTTGACAATGGAACAAGCTGCCGAAACCATGGTTGGTAAAAATAAAATAGTGTGGAAACAGACAAGTTGTTTTAATTATTTAATTAAAAGGTCATTCCCACTTCCGAAATTTTGCAGCAGAAAAAACCAAGTATTCTCTTCGATCATATTTCCAGAAAACTTCAGTTTTTTTCGTGTTAGGCAATAATTACGTGGAGTGAAATAATCGATATATTTGTATATGATCCTTCGGGATGCCATTTAAATATTTTCCGTATGTTATATTTCGTGATATTTTGAAATTAAGAAAAATAGAATATTGTATTTTTGTATTTAAGCTAGGGTGATTAGTGCCTGGTGGCCCCCTTTGCATACTAACATTTTAGCATAGCACGGAATAATGGATGCCGTTTTACAGTTCATCTGATTTCATCTCATCAAAGCGATTCCTAGTTTATTTATGTGCAGTTGAACTTGCTTTTTATATTTTTTAATAAGCTTCCGCAAAATAGAAAAATAAACGCTGAATTTTTTTAAAGATGCTTTTTATCATAACCATTCCCACTCTACCTCAGTTACGAATGAAGTAGAGTCCATGATCAAATTCGGAGAATTGTTAAGTAATTAGGAGTCACCTTCACTCGACACTTCTCGCGCTCTAGAAATCCATGAGGAACAGAGTGGGAATCAGATTTCATTAAAAGAATCCCGGGGAATGTGGGAAAGGGTGTGTTAACCGACTCTTTTAAGGCCTCACTTCCAATTTGCGCTAGGCGTGAGAGACGTTGTGCCATTAGTTTTTCCTTGTCAATATCATGCTAACAACCTACCGTTGTTGGCATAAACGCGAATATTTATGACGCAAAACGCGCCACAGCCGTACGAATATATATGACGCATGAATTTTGAGAGCGAGTGTCTAGCCTGAAAATTTTTTTTCAAGGGGGTTTACTATTGGAGGGGTACAATTAAGGGAAAGGGGGCCTCCCGAAATGGGGCTTCCCCATGCCTCCCGAAATGTAATCCCTCCTTCTGCCATCAACGGCTGTCATTGAAAGCTGTTGGAAAATTCGCATAGAGTTCGAAAAAACCAGCCACATGTATTTTACTGTTTGCATGATTATGTCACCCTCAATGGATGAGAGTTGGGTGAACCTGTCTTACGTGATCACCGAAGGGATTGAAGGGAAGTGGCCGCTTGAGATGATGGCCGCTTAATCGAGGTGAGAGATACGAGGTTTTCACGCATGATTAGATATAAAATGAACTATTAATTAATTTTAGTACTAAAACTTACATGCTTATCGGTTTAGGGCGTTAGTTTTTATTTCACGAATATTTGGAATTGCAATAATCGCGAATACTGGTTGCATTGCATGGAGGGTCGACCGTTCTTTATTGTAATATTTTGAGCGCTCTTTAGACGACATATGCAAAGTAGATTTTATGGATTAGAAGAGAGTAAATCCCAAATGATATTATAATGTATATTGTTGACTTTTTTATCGAATTAAGTCGGGAAAGGATATGCATTGGCTTTTGAAGGCGTTTTCCGTGTAAAAGAAGTGGGATTAATATTTCTCCTATGGGTAATAGTCTTTTTCAGTGAAAAGTGGCCGTTAGGGCAGGATACTCGGTGATGCTATTTTTTTACGGTTGATTATGATGAAGCCTAAAAATAAAGAGACCGGGAATTTTTCATTTTTTTGATCCATGACCTACTTCTCTATCTATTCGGAGTACGGCTGGAACCCGTTTGCTGATAATTGTATGACATCACGTACTCCTGATGAGGGTTTCATTGCGTCTCAGCCTCTCCTCGGCCTCGCGCATTGACCACGCGTTATTTGTTCTTTACAAAATTGTGTGAGATTCATTACCTCAATGAGCGGTTCTGTCTGGATGAGTTAATCAGACGGAATCATATAGGTGCCACTATCTCATGAAAGTGGGGGAAATTTTTCGTATTTCATTCTAGTATCACGAGGGAATGGATGAATGAAGAAGGTTATTTCGTAAAATTTCCCTTCCATCTACCCAGGGCTGTGCAAAATACAGGCCGAGGAGAATTTGAAATACAAAATACCGCCTCAATTGTATGTTAAGTACTAAATGCAAAATACCTTTGACTTGGGTATTTGAAGAACAAACTACAAAATAGTATTTTTAATACCTTTGAAAATACAAAATACATTGGCATGGAAACTAAGAGATCTTAAAAAAATATAACACTAATCATAAAAAGACAGCTCTTGATAATGATGTACAAGCACTGAAACCAGTCGAGAAAATTAAAAAAGTGTGGAAAATTACTATAGATGTTTGAATTATTATTGCCTTGGCACGTTATGGATAGTTGCAAGCATGAATAAAAAGATTCTTACGAAAACGAAGTGACCTCTGAAGCATAATGTTACAGAAGTATTGTCAGATCTACTTCAAAAGTATTTTAAAAATATATTTTTTTATTTTAGAATGGGAAATTATCAAAAATCTGTATTTGAACTACAAGATAAATTCAGTTCGTGTTTTTGAAGTACCAAATACAAATTTAAAAAGTATTTCAAATATGTATTTTAAAATATTTGTATTTGAAAAATCGCTCAGTCCTGCATCTACCGAATTCATTTAATGAATTGCGATTCTGTGAGTGAACGACCCCATCATAGCCGAAGTGAGAGTTCTCTCAAGGTGCATGGTCTCATGGAGGCGAGGGAAGGGAACCTGGCGAAGGGCAACAGTCTCCCACGAAGCAACCGTCTTCATCACCGAAGTAGTTCATGTCTGTCCCGTTATAGTCGCTGTCTTCGGGAGCGAGGGGCGAGAGGAAAAGGAACGGAGGAGGGATCTCGGATGTAATTAGCGCGAAATTGGCGGAAGACAGCTAAACTTAACGTCTTATTCAACTCAAAATTATTGTGCATCAGTGTCCCCTGCAAGTCGCTCGACTGGGTTTCGGATGGTATAGTATGGTATTTTGAGGAGGCGACCGACAGCTGAGGTCATTTGCGCCATGAGGAAAGGAAATGTAAGGGTGGAGAGAAACACGGCATCGGCATTAGCCTGATTTTAACGAAAGACGCCAAGGGGACCACGGCTTAACGTCCCATCCGAAAACAGTGTTGCGCTTGAAACATCCTCCACACAACATTCAAGCAGGGATCGGGCATTCTGGAAATACCACCGCTGGGTTTTGAAGCAGAGTCCACGGGGTGGGGAGGCAACAGTCCAGCAGCCACACCAACCCGATTCCCCCTGGGTTTCGAATTCGCAGCGAAAGCAAATGGCATTGCTCTACCCTAACATCGAGCCTACTGATCTCGGTAGCGGCGAGGTAAAGTTCTCGCCTGGTAATCCCGAGATCGCAACAGGTAGAGCTAAATTATACCAATGCAATTTACCCCTCCCTAAATTTTTGCGAAGTAACAGACAGTCGAATTAAATTCTCATCCTTGAAGTCACGCCAAGTTGCGTCAAATTAAGTTGCTATGAACGAGGCTCATTTCATCGGCAGACACGACACCATCACATCTTATTGCCGCGTCTCCAAAATCCCTGCCCTGCTGCCTCTTCCTGACTACGGGTTAATAGAGGCGCGGCATTGCTAAAAGGTGGAAGCATTCGTAGGTCCTAGTGCCGGTGGCCACGGTTTATGTTCGCTCAATCAATAAGTTACGTAATTTATTGTCGAGGTATTTGTACGACTTCGCGGCGGGAGCGTCCGGAAATGTTATCTACTGCGGAGCGCTTTGGGAAGATTGCGCGCCTAATTAGCGTGTGGGGGTGAAGGAGGGCGGGTGTTGGGGGTGGGGAAGAGTGCGTGGGTGGAGGCCCCCTCTGCCTCCGGAGGCGGCGGAGGCGCGGAAGAGGAGTAGTCGCGTCTGCAGGCGCCATGCTGCACGCCGCCATCCTGCTCGACAAAGCCAACAAGTGTCTGTGGGCCGGCGGCGGTGAGTAGTGTTCGCTATTTGCCGCTCCCCTCCATCTTGGGTGCATCGTGCACCCACCTGCGCCGTCCCCGACACCTTTCTTCCAGCTGCGATGTGTTTACGGCTCCCTCGCTTCGAAATCTTCTCTCCTCGCCAACCGTTCAGACGCTGAAGTCAACTGGAAACCAAGCGCGCCAGATATTACTGGTTATGTATTGATATTATATCCATGATTTTATGAAGCCGCTCAGTCAACAGTTCTTCTACATTAGTGTGCACTGAACGCTCACCAGCAGCCCTTTTTAAACTTCTTCATTAACACTGGAAAGATTACAATGGTCTCCGTTTTGTCATTCGTTCTGTCATGCACTATTATTCAAGCTGAAGATGTGGATTTATTCCCACTTTGCCAACGGACTTCACTCCAGGTGAAAAGACTCCGTCATTATGTGGAGGATGATGGTGATAAGAGCCGGACTGAAAGGTTTCACACGCTCGTGGATTATTTTTGCAAAGAAGTGTCGGTGATATCGGGATCTTTCCCACTTGAAGCCAAGAGAAGAATAGAGAAGTGAAAATCGAGATGTGAACACTAACATGAATATTTGCGGCTAATTGGTCGTTGTAGGTCCTACGTAGCCAAACTGGTAGTCACCTAGAGTTGTCAACCCCTCCCCATACTTTTCCTGGAGCTCTTTTATTTGTGCGCAAGTGTCGCTTCTGTAAAGGTGTAATGTTTTATAGGGTAATTTTTCGATACCCGCATCTCCCTTATTTTTTTAGGCGGAAAACTAAAGCCAGTAGAGAACTAGTACAGCAAACATCGTGAAACAGCTACCGCGAGAAAAATCACAAAATATCAATTTAAATAGAGGCTCGCGAGGTGTGGGTGTGGAAAAGAATAGAGACGGTGAATTGGACTGCAGAGGCAACTTCTGGGTGGGATACGGAGGAGACAGGAGGCTTGAATGGAACGAGCGAGAGCTGATATTATAAACCGTGTTTGAGGAAAGAATGTCAGGTTAGCGGGGAAGGTAGGAGAATCGAACAGGATTCATAGATGAAATCATAGTTAGTAAACCTTATAGTGAATTGAAAAGGGAAGTCCATTTTGAAAGAGTAGACAGGCCTGGGTAGTTCGCTAAATGCTCCATGTAAGCCTACCTTAACCAGTAGAATACTTTGATAAAAATTAATTTTACTTCTCTACGTTGGTACCTCCGCTCTGCCGCCGTATCGTATTTTTCTGAAGATCATTGCCGATGGGAAGTAATATTGGACCACCTGCAGGTAGCCTACTTTATGGAGACGGTTCCCTTCAACCTGTCGTTGCGCTAGAGTGATCTCCACGCGGGAACTTAGTCGTGAGGCACCTTATACCATTGACTCCATTCGCAGCTGGCTGTTTCGCCCCTCGCCGCGAGATGTCCCACCCTCTCTCCCCTCCGCCGTAGGTGTCGTTATCATGTGCGCGATCTCTCCTCACCCGCGGCTTTCACATCTGTGCATTTTGAAAGACACTTTTTGTCTTCTTCTGCATCTATCGATATCCTAGGGCAGTATTTCGCCCAGGCTCCTTTGGTCTTTTTCAGGTCTGCCGGGTCAAAATGTGGAAATTGTCGTGGATTCACGTGTAAATTAAACTAAAGAAACCGATTTAATTACGAAAGAGAGCTGCTATTACCCCAAAATAATTTGAAGCGCCATAGAAACAGTAGAAGCGCATAACCGGAAGGACAGCTTTACCCCTTACACCTAGTGGAAAAGAGTATTTCACAGCTTCTACCTATCATAAGGTACCTTATCATACGGGACAGATACATATGCTCCGCCGAATTCTGCATCGGCACTTCACTGGATCTGAGGAAGCCAACTGGAACGTTGGCGCAATGTCATCCAAGGGTAGATGATATACGCGTGTGGAGACCCAAAAAACGGTCTCTTCCACTATGTAACTTTGCAAAATCCGTCATGTGAAGGTCAAATTTGTAATGCTGTCCTTTCTGGTTCCACTGCAATGTAATCGGGGTGTTCTGATTTGATGAGTGCATAGCTGATACATTTTTGTTCAATTTGTAAGAGCACGAAGTACGAAATAACATCAGCATTTAAAAGCTATAATTACAAGTACCTACTGCAGAAGTTACTTCTAGGGCTTCCGAAAGGGGTTTTGGTGTTTTTTCACGTCTATAACGTGATCATAAAAGTTTTGGACTCGGTGACTGGGAAGGTAAAATATCTATGGGTTTCTATGGTAACCAGAAACTTATCTGAGAACTGGCTAGCCATTAAATGCGTAGGTAGAGGGTTTTAGTGGTATCTATTGCCTTATCGAAGAAAATGGACAGAGTAGTGCAGCACTCGGCAATTGTCGTCGTTGACCGCCCGGCACACAGAATGCCAATTTTACCTAGCAGGTGGTCCAACTTTGAACTTCCATTTTGAATTCCACAGTCTTTTGTATTAAAAAGAACTTTTTCCTTAATGCGGGTCAAGGTATTGTCAAACTCTGATATTCCTGCTGTCTTTTAAATTGTACCGAAAAATTTTGTTCGGAATCAATGATAATACGTGACCGTGACTTAAATACGCTATTTATTTAGAGGTAGCATGGTAGCTTGGTGGGTAGAGCGCTTGGCTACTGATCGAAGGGTCCCGGTTTCTCGAAGGAAGCCATCAGACTTATCCATGCAATAAATCCTCGGAAGTGCTAGGTGGTCCAAGGAAAGGAACTGTACGGGGTACAGTGTAGGAACTGCACAGTGTACCTTCTACCTTGAGTGCATGAGCTTCACAGGTCTCTGAGTGAGTCGGGAACGAGCCCTCATCCATCCCAACCAGTTTTTTGATGGAATCACTTAGTGAGTGAGCCCTCACAAGAAAAATAGAAATTATTCTTTAAAAGGCCCGTATTTGCTAAATTACTTTTGAGAGCCCAAATAATTATGTTCCTGATTTCCTGAACCACTGATGATGTATGCATTCAGCAAATTCTCCTATCTCGCATTAATTATTTAATTTATTAGCATTGAACGTTTATATAGAGGGCTTAAGCAAATATTATGTTTAACCGTAATTTACTCTCAGAAATTCGATTCAATTAGGTTAAAGTGGCAATCTTATACGAAAATCTATCTGTATAACTGACCTATTGCGAGATCATCGGAAACTTGATAACATTTTATCGTCATCAATACCATAACTCCATTTTAGCGTCACTGCGGTGTGATAATTGATCTTAATGTTATCGGTCTCTTATCATAAGTATAATGGGATATCTATTCCCACTTTCTGCGGTATATCATTAATTTTTTCATTGACATACTGTAATTATAAATGGTATGACCTAAATTAATTATTAAATTTTTAATGTCATTTTGAGATCTCTGATTTCCGGTAGCACAAGCTATCGAAGAAGAGGGGATAGATGATAGGAAATAGTGATTTTCAGCTATAGTTTTTCCGTTATGGCTGGTGATATCCAAGATGCCAAATCTTCAGCGATACCTGTAGGCCCGTTGAAGTATTCATTTGCTAAAAACTCGAAAAGTAGTCAAATGACGAGCCTAAGTTTTATTTTTGTGGCAATTATTAAGATTAAAAATAATGATATCGTATTTTGATCAAAACGACTTACGTATTACATTAATAATTAATTAATAAAAATTTCGTTTACTTTGGCAAGAACTCAAATTTCCCGTGCATAAATGAGGATTTTCAAATTTAGTTTCCGGAAAATACTGTAGGGTAAATCGGGGAGACACTCCGCATACGGGATAGACTGCGCACCCCCTTAGTTTCGGCTTTTCTGGACAAATTCCGGGAAGATGCCCAATGCAGAGACGGAGTAGATACCAGGGAGTAAGTGAGGATGTCCCGTTTGTTTTTAATTGGTTTTACAGATTTTAAAGCGCAAATACTGAGATGAGTCTGGTATTTTACCTTCAAATGCTTCCTCGCCTTGCACTAAATTCGTATCGGACGTTGAACTGCTGCTATATTACGATTATTTGAGGTTTGCACCAGCAGTCAGTTCTCCTCGGAATTTTTCAGTTTTGTTACACCATATTGGCATAAAATCCATAGAGCCACTTGGTTTCACATGTGCCATAGAGCCACGAGGTTCGGCATCTCATCCGTAGAGAAAGGGAGAGACGCCGCACTGAACTCGGTACACTTGCCGCATATCTCTTATGCGGGATACACGCCGCACGGAATGAAAAATGATTTCAAATGAATTATAATACCTTTTTAGCTACGTTGTAACTGCTTTAGTGTGTATGCTAAAACTTTTTTGTTTAGTGTAGTATTTATACATTTTGTATGTATATTTTGAACACCACTATGCTAAGTTTGTAGGCAACAGCAAGTTGTAACTATTGCAAGGTAGCTTAAATTAATTTCCTAAATTTATTTTTCAACTTGTATTTTGGAATTCTAGAAAAAAATCTCCTAAATTAAGTCTCTGTTTACTGAATTTCTTTGATTCAACTTGCATTTTTCATTAAAAATTGGATTAATATAACCTATATGTTAGTTAAATTTATTGGTTTTACATGTGTATGTTTTTAATATAATGACATAAACATATTTTTACAACCTGCATTTCAGTTGCATTAAAATCCTAGTCATGTACTAATACTTAAAAATAGTAAAAATGTATCAAAAGTATTTGCATGCTTTATTTTCCTCAAAACTTCAATAATACGAAAATTTATCTGTTTCAATGGAGCTGCAGAATACAGAAATCAGTTTTTGTCGGTTTTAATAACATGCGGCGTATCACCCTTACGGGTGCGGCATGTCACCCGCAACATACGGGCGCGATTTCAGCCCGCGGGGTAGACGCCGCGAGGTACAGTTTTACAAAAATAATTATTACAGCTAAGGGAAGAATGATGCAAATATAAGTTTTGGTGTGTACGTCAGAAACAAGACCAGTCACCATATTTACTTCTTAGTTTAAACGAAAAAGTAAAATAGGGCAAAATATTGTTATTTTACAAAATGTGCGGCATTTCTTCCTAATTTCTCTACGCCCGTCTCTTGTGGCTGTCGGCCTAAATGGAGCTGTATGACGTATATTTATCATATTTTGGAATTTTCATGAAAATTTCTTGTAATTAATTTCTCATAATGGCCTCCTGAACTGACCATCCACGTCCAAATTCATCCTTCTCCCTTTTCCACGCCAGCCTGCCCTTGCGGGCCAGCTTAAATTCATTCTTTGAATTAAATACACCAAAGGATGAAGTTCGCCGTGAAAAAATATTTGACTTAGCCGGGATTCGAACCCGGATCTCCCGATTGCCGGTCAGGCGTGCTACCAGTTACACCACCAAGCCATCTTCTCAGAGCGAACTTCGGGATGGCTTTTACCGAACAAGATGTTGACGTCACAAGTCCACACTGTGGCACATGTGGCGAGGGTCGTGCTTACTAAGCCACTGTCGGGGAGAAAAACCCTTATTTCCCGCTGGTCTGCGGCGACGATTTTCAAAGCACTGAGGGAACAAGTGACTTTGTACGCAGTCACGCGCACGGGTGCAAAGTTAAATACACCAAAGGATGAAGTTCGCCGTGAAAAAATATTTGACTTAGCCGGGATTCGAACCCGGATCTCCCGATTGCCGGTCAGGTCCAGTTTACCATATGTTTTTTCGGCATATTTACATTGTTTGTCTTGATCTCCATCAACCTATCGCGCATTATCACGTCCTTGTTCTTTCCTTCGTGTTATTTCCGGGGTGGAGTCGGGTAGTGTTTTTAGTTTCTCTACTTTTGAAGGCGCCTGGGTGGTATGCAATTCCTATCACCAAGTCGTCGGTTTGTGGGTCTCTTTGGAGATATTATAGGCGCGCACGCGAAGAGCAGAAAAAATTGCTAACTGAATGGTGAAATGAAAAATTGCGTTGAAGAACCACGTTAATGATATGCATTATATATTTCCTCAGAAATGATGCATGTATCGTTCATGGCACCCTGTCATTCTTTTTCCTCATCATCGTCTGACGGTAACGATGATCCATAATTATGTGTGCCATAATTACTTACATTCAGCGGCCGAAGCAACGACAAAATGCATCAAAGCCGGCTCCCTTATGCTCCATCTCGTTTGGATGTAAACCTTTTTACCTTATCTTTCCATTTTCCTCGGCAATCTCTTTGGAAGTTATCTCTACGTTGATACTCTGCATTTTCGCTCTGATGTCTTTATGGGAATATACCTCCTGCGAGGCACGCTGGCGTTTAATAAGCTTTGATATGCATATCAAAAGTATGTCTCCTCATCCGCACTTCTGACTTCTAAGGTGTTTTAAACATTGTCTACATCATATACAGATTTGTGTGTAACTTTTCACAGGTTTTATTTAGTGATATCTCGTAGTATAAAAAAATAAATTCACTTAAACGAGATAGTTTAAAAGATATAAATACAGTTTTATTATGTTTTTTTTATGGAGCACGGTATGAATTATACTCTAAATCGACGGCGATCGTTGAGATATTCAAAGGAATATCTTAGTTATATGTTAAATATGATTTTTTATTATCCGAATGAAAGTCTAGGAATTTTAACCATTGAATGTATCCGCAAAATCTTCTTTCAGTTTTGGCGACGTGAAGTTCCAAATCATATTTTAAAGAAGACAAACACGTAACAAAATCCGTTCGTTCACATCCACTGCTGCGAGATCAATGATTGCAAAATTTTCCCCTTATCTGCCCTGCCATGTAGCACGGGTATTTTATAAATGTTGCTGTTATTATGGGTCCGCAAAGACCAGCGATTACCACCACCGTGTCAGCCACTTTAAGGTATAGTTTAAGGGTCAATTCACTAAGAAGTATTTTGGAAGAAATATCAGGATTCCTTCTCATGCGTGGAACCTTCCCTTATCTCAATTTTCCTTTTCAGCGCTTACGGCAGAGCAAACTAAGTTAACTCTTGGGAGTACATCTTCCCGAGATAATGCTAAGAGTACAAAGACATATTTATCAATTTTGAAAATCCTGGTGGCATTATTTCAAACTCTCGAGGTACAATGTCGGAGGGGTCGACATTTTATGTTTTCTAGATTAGCCATCCTGATTCCGACTGATTCAATGACTTTTACTTGAATTTACTTGAAAGTGGGTACAAATGTTACTTCTTTATCGAATATCTCATGAAGGTAAATGGATTTGGATTTTTCGCGCTGAAATGCATTATTTACCTGATCAAATTAGGATAACCCTCTTTGGCAAATATTTTAATGTTGAATTTGTGTGGCAATTACCGTTCAAAAATGCCAGAAATTTCGCTCTAGATACCCAGGTACATTATTTATATTTTTCAGCTAAGTAGTCATTAGACATTCAAAACCTGGATCAAACGTTAAAAAAATGATTTGCTTTTCTTCCGAGTAAGGATTCGGTATTTTGTCACTTGATAAGGAAATGTCCTCTTTACTTTGGGATTTATTTGTTTACATTTAAAAAGATAAAAACCAAGACTTTCGTAAAAGGTTACAAATTTTACCCTGGAAATTATAAGTCCCTTTCTGTAGTTGTTTCCTTTCTTTTAACAAAATATCCCACCATCGAGCATTGTATGTGAAACGCTGAAACCGATTGAAAACAGGCATTGGAGTACGGATTTGAGAATCGTATAATCCCATGTGAATAATCCTCTCGAGGAACCGCGTTACACGTCCTCTTATTTGTTATCTTTATAATTTATGATAGCTACTTAAGAGATTAACATACAAGTGTTTCCTGACCTCGTAATAATAAGAAATTCGCGCGTGGAAGTGCTCTGCTTACGAAATGGAGCGCCATATCGCCTCATCTGTGCTGTGGAAACGAATTTAAATTCCTCGCTTGAAGGGTGATAATTCTGATTCTCGATAACGTCGGACAGCGTTAAAAACGCATGTGAATAGTTTGCGTGCCTTCTTTGAAGAAAATATGGTCCATTATATGCCGAGCAGGGAGGTTGTTGGGTGAAAATTATTCTTCACCGCCCGCGCCTTAAGATACTTCAAATGACGTTTCCATCCAGTTTGCCTCCCTTAAGTTCTAGTAATTGTGAGGCATGCATACATTGCAACGTCTGAAAAATGGCGGTAGGCCCCGATTGTGATGCGTATCATTTATACCCGTACTCCATCACTGGAAGTTCATTTTTTCAGTGGTGCTGATTTTTATTTTGGTGATATGAAATGAGTTTTTAAATAATTAATCGCTCTCATATAGTTACGCATCATTTAGCGAATAGAATGACTTAATAATTGATTTGTGCATACATGCTTAAATATTTTTTTATCGAAAACATAATGAACTTTGTAACTAAAATACATCTGATAATGTATTTGATTGCGTATTACTTTAAAAACAAAACACAGCCATCTGAAATGAAATTTTGTGCGCGTGCGCTGTGAAATTTTGTGCGCGTTGCGCTATTTTAATGCGATCAGAAAACTCAAATCTAATAAAATTACATGAATTTAAACCATAAATTCTCAGAAGCATACAATATTGATGAAATTACAGTTCAATTGCCATAAATTCGCGTTTATTTCATTCCATACGTATGATTCTCATGCATTTTCTAATATTTTTACCCTTAACTGGAATTTTTTTCTAAATTTCTACTATTTTTGTCTCTTTCTGTAATTTATTTGACTTTAACTAATCCGAGGAGCTGCTTGAGCTGAAATAAATTCGATAAATTTATAGAGAGCAAATATATCCTCAATGCCTGAAATTGAACTTTTATTTCAGTTGCATGTTCAGTTGTATTGAATATGTGAGACGTTTCCTTGTAAGGGTGTAAATAAACTAGTAGGGACTGACTAGACATAGTTTATTAGCTCGTAGAAAATGGCATTGAATATATTTGAACCAGACAGGACCTCTGCGTCTTCATTTCACACCAGATGTGAATTTTTGTGTTCCTGGATATCGCTTTTGAGGAGCGTGTTCGTGTATTCATTGGTTGCAGCTACCTTAGGATAAGAGCTCTTTTTATTGTAAGATGATTTGGCGGGTGGTGTGCCATTTGGAGGGTGCAAGTGGTCGAAGCCATTCGGAGGACTCGGGAAATATGAGAAGATGCTCCGCCTCATAAGCGGTGACTTCCGGAAGCCCTTTCCTCTTCATCCTCTGGGGCTTCCCTGGTTCGCGGCGCCGCCGTCAGCCGCCTCGCGCCGCCACGTGCCACCGAACCAGTTTGACGCGCGCAGTCTACGTCGCTGCTTGAGAGGTTCATTGCCTGTGGTTTGCGCTCTCTTCGCTCCATTATACACGGAAAGACTTATTGCCCGTGATTGAAGCATTGCGTTTTAGGATTGGCGAAGAGGTGGTGATAATCCGTAGGAATCAAGGTATGGATTTTTGAAATTGACGGTGCTCCGGGGTTAGCAGCGAGTGTTACAGGAAGTTATTTCGGGTCTTCCACCAGTATAAGCTTTTTATCGCTGTGGACGTTTCTGAATCCGAATTGGGCTTTTTCAAGAGACCCGAAATGACTTCTTGAATATTACTCTCCAGGAAAATAAATGAATTGTACATCATGTGAAACCTGTAGCATACCTGACTGGCGACCGAGAGATTCGGGATCGTATCCTGATTGAGTCAAATGAATTATTCTCAGTGAATTTCTGTCTTTGGTGAGAATAGCATGAGAAAACTGACCGAAAAGGATTCTTGGTATTCCTGTTATAAATTATGGGTAGAGGACCTAGGATGGCTTCATTGGCATCGTTAAACTGAGCTGTTCAGCTCATGACACGTAGTGGGATGTATGAAGACTGTTGAGTGAGCAAGATCTCAAGGTATGGATGTCTCAAATTGGTCCAAATTGCTGCGTGGACTAAATCGACTACCAAATTGGTTGTGTCCAGTGTCCACCGATATTCCAAAAATTCTGTCGATCTTCTGTTTCGCGAAGGAGTCGCAACGAAGACTTCAATATCGCTTCGTCATCAGTGACAAATGTATTCTCCCAGCATTCCTTAGTTAGGGATCCATATATATATATATAAGTAGTATATGGTTTAATAGCGAGTACATGTTTATGTTGTTTCCTCTTAGCAGAAGATGAAGGTTCACTGAATAAAAGACAATATCTCGATGGATAAATTGAGAAATTTCGTTGTAAATTTGAAAAATATCC
Organism: Ischnura elegans; assembly: GCF_921293095.1. Classification (NCBI taxonomy): domain Eukaryota; kingdom Metazoa; phylum Arthropoda; class Insecta; order Odonata; family Coenagrionidae; genus Ischnura; species Ischnura elegans. The sequence continues at coordinate 42,415,970 of NC_060259.1, forward strand.
AGTATGTAAGTCTAATTCAATCAATTAAAAAATCTATTTTTATTTTTTCAAAAGATTTATCCTTTGTTCAGAAAACAAGTGCTTGAAGGAATGTGAAGTTTTTACCTAAATTCGCAGAATTGATAGATGCCATTCGAGTGATAACACTATAGTGGTATTAGTATCGATGACAGAAAAAAATTAATCAATTTTTGTGTGAGTAGTAAAGTGCTCTTGGTAGCTAGTCAAGATTCGATGTAAAATAACGCTAGTTTGATGGTAATTCAGTGCTCTTAATTTCGTAGTAGCTTCTGGAAAGGAATTGGATGTATGAGGACTTCGTTTGCCATTGTTTAGTATTTAATTTGCTTAAATATTTTCATGGTGGTGAGTGGATTCGAAAAGGGCAATTGTTGGGCTTGTTGTGCTGCTATAACTTTGCATATCGACTGCATAAGAGACTTAAAACTTCCACTCTCTGTGGAGGCCATAGCAATGAACCTTACGTCATTGATATTTATCAGCTCTCCAACGGCATTGAACTTATACTTCGGATGCATGCAAAGTATTGTGAGCGTCTGAAACGTTTCATAGTACGGGATTAATGAGCAAGTAGGGATTGTCTTGTCATAGTTTACTTATAACATTGAATAACACGTAGAAAATAGATATTGAATTCATTTGGATCAGTCAGGACCTCTCTGTCTTCAGTATGAAACCAACTCAAGTGTGCGAATAGAAATAGTTTTTGTGATTGTGGATCTGACTTTTGTCCTTGTTGTCGCTGGTTGCAGCTACGTAAGGATGAAAGCTCGCGAGTCGGGTGACTTTACATCACGTGGAATGCCTAAGTATTAAATGACCATTTTACTATTTTTATTTGTTGGAAAAAATTCATGATTTTATGAAGTTATCGTTTGATTGTTATTTTCACTTGAGTCCGTAATTTTCTGTGGAGTTAATCGTGACTCCTCAAATGTCATGGATATGAGATTTTTACACTTTTTAAGGCATTGTTTTAAAGAAATGAAATTGATTATTGAACCTATTTTGTCAATGAGATGCTTTTACATCATTTACATCCACGTTAGTTTGCGAGTCAATTTTTTTCGATTGGTTAATTGAGTAAAGTATGTAGGTACCTTCTCGCTACTTTTTATCGTATGGAATGTCGCGCCTGGAAAGCAATTAGATAGGTATAGTAGTCGCATTTAAAGTTCAGGCGCGAGTTTTCGGTGTACTTTGTTGGTCTATTCTCATAAATGGCAAAGAAATAGATATACAAAGAATAGACAAAGTTAAGTTTGAATTAATTATCTTCCTTGGCAGTGTTTCGAAGTGTGACATCATTCTCACTTCTCGTTACATATCACATTACAGATTTATACCAGCCGAGTTGAGGAGGGGCGATTTGAGCAAGCCATTGAAATCGCCTGTCCTTTTGAGGTTACAGTGGAGGATAACGAGGAATGAAGACCCGAGTGCAGACCGTGAATCAGCCTGAGCGATAGCACAGCGAGACGTCAAAAGCTTGTCACCCCCTTTCCTTAAAATAGTCGTAGAGTTTCTATATTTCGCCGCAAATTTCACGAAAAGTGAGAATCATAGAAATTAAATAAACAAGTCTTCTCATTCTCCAATTCAACAGATTATTTGTATTCATGTTTTATACCGGTTGAGGTAGGTTCACATTTAGCATTTAGCGAACCACCTCGACCTCTCGAGTTGGACTTTCCTCTTCAATTCACAATAAGGCCTATTCCCTTTCATTCTATCTATAAATCTCATTCTCTTACTCTCTCTGCCCTATTCGCCTCGCCAGATCCAAACCCTTTTGCCTCCTCCGCATCTTATAAAAATATTTCTCTTCTCGCCGCCCATGTCTAGCACTTCGTCGTTCCTTTTCTTATAAGACACGGTTTCAGGCGTTATTTTGTGGAATTCCTTCATTTTCAAATGAAATAAAATAACTATGTTTTATTCCACACTTTATTTTAAATAGCACGACCCGGGTTTCAACATCTAGTGTTATCATCAGGTCTGATGATAACACTAGATGTACCCGGGTCGTGCTATTTAAAATAAAGTGTGGAATAAAACATAGTTATTTTATTTCGTTCGTTTCCTCCCCATCCACTTCATCCTCTCCATTCCTCCACACCCACATCTAGAACTCCTCCTATCCTTTATCGTCCTGCGTCAGCGTCCACGTTTCGTCGCCGTGAACCCTTTCTAACCCAAAGGTACTTCGGGGAAAAATCAAATTTCAATTTTTTTCATCTCGAATGCTTGAAAATTTTGCACTCAATCATGATTATTATGGGAGCTAAATATTTCGTAATTAAGCTTTACACCACAAAGTAATACGTAGTTTAGATATTTATGAAATAGAGGTGAAAATTTATGCATTTTTGATGTTGCTTAGAAGCAATCTTCGTCAGACTTTTCACTCTATTACATAACGAGCCTCTCGTCAACTCCTTCCTATTCACAAACGCCTCCTTTTCCAATGTTACAATCTTCCTGATATCTTTACTTATATGTCCGTTACTTGGCCGTATAATTATTTTTGTGCGAGGCCAACCTAATCGTTGCAGAGATGTTGTCAGGCTCCTTGGACTCACGATTAGTTACTTGTATCACCGTTGGTTCTTCACTGCAAACAAACAATCAGTAAATTGGCCTACCTCGTTAAGATCTCTAGTACTGCGGAATTACTATGTTCGGGCTTCCTTCCACATGTGTGGTGAAAGAGCCAGCGTGAAAGAAAATCGTTAACCAGAAGTATTTCTAGAATCACCGTGGAAGCCTTCGCAATAGCTGTCAGGAAAGATTAAAGAGATTCTTTGTAATGAGAATGGGGGAGCGAACCTCTATTGGAAAACCTATTGGCGTTTGAAGGATTTGCTTAAGCTAGTTGTTAGACAAGCCTTAGACCTGATTGTATCGTAAAAATATTAGTATTGTTCGACAATTTGACCATGGAAGGTCTGGGTATGTTAGCTGGATGAAGAAATGAAATACGTTTTCGTGACAACAGCAGAGAGCTACTTAATATTTATGATGAAAAAGTGCAGGGAGACATTAAACGCTGAAGAATACTTGAATTAATTACCTTATATTTGTAGATGTACGACTTTGCGGTAAATAGTATGACATGTGAATTATTATATTTCGATTAGTACCGCGCCAATAAGAGCTTCACATCACCATGAAAAATAATCTTGAAAAAATGTAATATATGCTTTTATAATCAAGTATTCAAATTTTAACCTGCCTAGCGAAAAATATCGGCTGCTGACTTTGAAAAGTAGATCAGTGAAGTAGCTTTATATATTTGCTCGATTCCATTCGGAATCTCAATACATGACTGCGACAGGCAAGGACTAAATTGTAATGGGATCTGTTAAGCTGCTCACAACCACTGCTAGTCAGGCAGAGGTCCAAAGGTAGAGCGGCAGGTAGAAGAGTAGCTGGTGGAAATTCTCCGACGAATTGTTCAGGGAGCTCTCCTAGACCTTAACTTGAACAGAATAGAATAATAGACCCCTGTATTATTACACTTGCCATTAAAATATGTTAAATTTTGCACATTTTCATGCAGCAAGGAATCCGTAGTACTTTATATTTGTAATTCGTGAAGTGCAAGCATATGAAAATTATTATTCTTAATGTTTTACTAAAGGATACTTGACAAATAAGAATAACCTATGGTTCAGAGTTATCATGGTCTACATAAAAATCTTCTGACTCGGGCGTATGATTTTATTCACAGGGGAAACGTGTTCACATCCCAGATGATAAGGCATGGCCGAGTGTTATCCAGTTCTTGAGGGAATCTTTTTCGACTTAATGCATTCCTTAGCACCAGAACGCATCACTCCTGCTCGACCGGTCTTTATCCATGAGCTATTACTTGTTTAAAACTTAAGATAGCGTCTTCAAATTTTTATTATTTATTAAGTATACCCTTCTCAACATTCAATGTGTCAAAAATTTTAAAAATTTCCCTATTTTTTTGCAATGAAATTTTTAAAATTATAGATGTAGAAAATTATTTGCTTTTTATTTGCTGCGTATGTCAGTATTGATGACATTTTCTTCTTCTAAACGGAAAATGACACAGAGGTAGTCTCCTGAAAGCCTTCCATTGATTCGTGTATGAACTGGTGGAGAGGATTCGCTGTAACATAATTAAGTTTTGTTTATTCGAATAATTTATGCGTTTTTCTTATTGTGGAGTACGCTTGTGGATTTATTGGACGAAAGCCCTTAATATTACTTTGATTTGCGTACAAAAAACTCATCTAATTCTGAAAAAGTTCTCGCGGAATTATATTCGTAATACGTTCTAGGTCGTGGTTGCCAGTATGCTTGTATACAGAATCAAATGACTTGCGTCTTAGGATCATAATTTTCGTTTATACCATCTTCACTCGACAGCTATCGATTCAAATGGAGTATGGTAGCCTTGTGTATAGAGGCTATAGTCAAAGAGTCTTGAGTTAAAATCCTGGGTGATGCCTTTGGATCCCCTAAAATTAAATCCTCGTAGTATGGAATGCTACAGGGTAGTGAACTACGTACCCTAGAAATGTGAGTATCACACGCCAATGGCTCAGTCATGTGTCAGCTCTATCCTTATCTATCCAAACCTACCTTCGGATTTGAAGCACTGAGGGGGTCGATCAACAAGCTTCTCATCACTCTTTGTCTCATCTCTATTAACTCTTGAAGACAAAGCATGGCAAAAGTGTTTTATCCATGAATGGGGTCTTTAATACGGTGAGGTAACCTCGCGATAACAGGAAATCCTGATTGAAATGCCAAGGTCGGGATGCAATCACCACCAGTGGTCACGCTTGGGCCTGATGATTTTCTAAATTGCCCGCTCTCTTGTATCAATGAGTGTTTGACCTTTAACCTACTGCTCGGCGGTTTTGGACGGCGATCCCTCACAATCAGTGGGTCGAATCAGGTTTTACCTCCAAACATCGGTCATCAATGTAATGAATGTGCCTAACTTTTTTTCTCTCTCTGTTTTCAGGCGCCCTCTACTCTGATTTTTGGAGGAAATCAGTTTTAAATGAAAAGAACACGGCTCCAGACTTCGTTGATTCATCGAGTTTGTACAGAAGAAAGAATCTCAAAGATGAACCTCGGGAGAATGGTAGTCATGAGGAAAGAATTTCGGCGTTGAAAAACATGAGAAGAGACTTTTCTAAGGTAAACGCTGCGCCATATCTTAGTCTCTACGTCTAGAATATGCGTGTATTTTTTCCAGGGTATTAAAACTTTATTATTTTATTCAGGCATCATTACTCGATGCGACCAAGAACTGCGAAGGAAGTATTAGATGCTAAGATCTCAAATTAAAGTAAAATATTTATAATTCTTAATTTTACTTATTCTTTTTAAAATGGTAGATTTAGCGAACGACTTTAAAATGCATTAGATTGAGGACTAGAAATAGTTATTTTAATCGCAAATTTAATGGTTTGAATAAATTCTCTATTGAAATTTATTCACTCCCGAAAATTAAATCATCGAAAGTATCTTTTACGAAAGAAATACTTTCATAAAATATATTTCAGAACTAATTTTTATCTTAATAACTTGGAAAAAAACTAACCTTTTGATGGTGCGCGAAAAAGAGTTTTTTTTTAAAGGTCATCGATTTACTCATCAATAAACCGTTTAAAACAAATTTTTATTTTTTCCAGTTGTTTAGGTAGAGCCCTCCTTCAAAACACCCCATAACGTACCCTTTGCAGCGTACTGCCGTCACCGTAAATTACCACGGGACGATGTTGGTATTACGCTGTTGATGATATCCTATAATTGATATCCCGATAATTATTAGAGTGGCGAATTTATAAAATGGTATTCATTCGTAATAAAAAACGGCGCTTATTTGTGGTTTGAAATTTAAAAATTATCAAAATCGAAAAACCTGCTAAATTGGGTAAATGGATGTTTTAAAGGCCGAAATTTCTAAAAATCGCCTAAAACCCGAAATTGTGCTAAAAAAATCGAGAAAAATTTCGTCTCCACTGCTATGCTCCTATTTTTATATCGGGTATATTTCCATTCCGTTTCTTTTTCGTTTCAATTCCGTTCCTTTTCAGTTTCAATTCCGTTCATTTTCACTTTCCCTATGATTCCTTCCCGTCTCCGTCAGCCTCCTTCCTGTCTTCCGCTTCCCTGTCTCAATTGATTCCTATCTTCCGCGTTGCTTGCTAATTAGACAGCAGTTTCGTGGCGCATCATGGGAATGCCCTCGGGTCAAGGATTTTGTTGCAGGATTCTTGTCATTCTTATAAAGGCATGTCTCTAAAAGCATTCAGTACAATCGCATTATTGCACTTACCTTTCCAGACCATAATTAGAGAAGCAAGAACGTTTAATTCATTGATACTGTTGACTTGAGGACTCGAGCAGAGTACCTAGTTGACGAAACTGTTGTCCGTCAAAGAATCATACGTGGGGGCAACTCTCAATATGCACTTGTCAGCATAATGGGACAAAAAAATCTCCCTCAAAGGACTTCTCCCTCAGAGATCTCTCCCTCAGAAATCTCCCTTAGAGGACGCATCACTCCCATTCGACTGTTCGTATTTTGTCTCCTCCAGTGACGTATTACACATTTACAACTTTTGTTGTCATTTTAATTTTTTTGATTTTATAGAGTATACATTTGTCTGCATTTGAAATTTTTATCTCAAATATAGAATGCTAGGTAATTCGTGCGAAAACTTCTCACTTTCACGCTATCAGTGGATGAGTATGTTAAGGAAACGCTGTAATTGGGTTTTACATAGAGAAGAAAGTGTATCATAAAGTACTTTCTTTATCATTATTTTCTTGTAAAAATATGCAAAACATATGAATACAATATAGGCTAGAGAGTTTGGTACAAGTGGGAAAAATCATGACGTCTGTTACTGAATAAAGGCACGAAATTCACAAAACTTTTTTAAGTTCCTTAAACACCATTTCTCTTTTCATCATCATCATTAGTCAAACAATCCTAAGACTGTTGATGAAGTCTTCTCGGGAAATCAGCCGGGTCGGGATGGACACTGCTACCAACGTTTCAATAAGAATCTCAAATTATAAAATGAGTTTTAATTTAAAATAAGAATCCCAAATAATAAAATGAATAGAGAGGCGGGTTTCAATCTCAGCAAATCATGGAATCCCATGATCAAAAGAATGAGTAAGCTCAGAGGAGGAAGGACACCTGAAACTGACCAATCACAGACCATTTGTATAGACCAACTGTGTATATAAGCCCGGCACTAACCAGGTCCATCATTCGCCCTGAAGACGATGGCAGAGAAGGCCATTGTAACGTTGGCAGCAATGTCCACCCTGACCCGGCTGATTTCCCGAGAAGACTTCATCAACAAGATTCGCCGGGAAAGCACCAAATCCTTCATAATCCTAAGACTGGTTTGACGCTGCTCTCTATTCCGCTCTCCTATCCGCTAGCTTATTCATATCGACCTATTTCTTTTCTTTTACACCCTGTCCTACGTCAATCATACTGGGCCATCCCTGGCCCTTCTTCGCTTTCACCTATCCTACGATTGTTTTCATCAGGCCGACTAAGTCGTCCTGTCTTCTGCTTAAGGTTTTTAGAAGACTTCCCTTTTCCCCCACTCTTCTTAGAACTTCCTAAATACTTATACTGTCGATCCATTTTATCTTCATCATTTTTCGGTAGCACCACATTTCGAATGCTTCCACTCTTGACTTCTCTGCTGCTGTCAACGTCTAAGTCTCGCTTCCATAGAGAAACATGCTCCATATATAGTATTTGATGAAATGTTTCCTTACTTCTATGCTTGTATTCTCAGATGTAAGAGGATTTTTCTTTTTGTAGATAGCCCTCTTCGCCTACGCTGTTCTACTATTTCTTTCTTGCTTCGTTCTTCGTTGGTAATTCGGCTTCCGAGGTAAGAAAACTCTTTCACCTCTTCAAGCTTAATTTCTCTTTTAGAGAACATTTAACATTCTTCACACTTCTTAGATTTTATTTTTAATATTTTTGCCTGCTTATGTTACGTTTCTTTGGTTTAGTTATCGATTCAACTGGTTTTTAAACTTTTTTATGTTTAAATAAAAAAATCTGTGGAGTCGATATACCTCGAGCGAGTAATCGACATGGAAAAATCGAAACTCTTAAGTCAGGTTAATGGGCAAATAGTGAAATTTGAGGTTGAGATTGTATTTTTCGTCGGAAGCCGGTGATTCGACATTTAAAATGATACCTCATTTATCACTGTAGGCAGGGGCGGATCCAGGATTTTTTCTGGAGGAGCGCAAGAGTCTGATAGTTCTTTTCATATTTGAGATTAAAAACAAAATACAGCAATTACTGTAGAAAATTCTCTGTATTTTTATATGAAAGTTATTAATATTAAATTAAATGATTGAGACTCCGTAATTCACAAAGTAAAACGAACGTAATGGTAACCGTGTTAAAAATCTTAACTATTTTTTAAGCGTTTGTGGGGGACACGTGCTCCCGTGCCCCCCCCCCCCCCCTAAATCCGCCTGTGACTGTAGGTACAGTATTAACCGAGTATATACGGAATGACAGAAAAAGACCTTTACAATATATGTGATTACATTCCAGAAAATGCCGGGGTAAAACTTTAACATTTTAGATGCAGAAAAATGTTGAAAAGGGTCTACTTCATATTCCATGAAAATGTCAAGATGATGTAGAAGTTTTATGAGAGTTATGTGTCACAAAAAATAACATGTTGAGCGGAATGATGCCTCCTCTGAAAAGACTAGAAAACGATGCGCTTTTGTTCATTCCCCCCTAAGAGAAATATCAATTTATTTATATATTTGGCAGTGGCATATTGCTTTAGAATAAACGTATAACTGATTTCCTCGAGTATTTGACCTAAATTCTACCTGTACCCTGTGTAGCATACATAACCTGACTTTCTTCCAAGCGTATGGAGTTCCCTGTTTCGGAGGTAAGTGGGTCTGTAACCCGCCCCATTGTAGTACATGGCTTGTATTCTCCTCTGCGCTAGAAGTTGATTCAGCAGGGCTGGAATTCATTCCAGAAGGTGATATTCGTAGCAGGTCTTGTCTAGACTCGAACCAAAGTCTATGGAAAATAAACTTAATTAATATATAAGTTAATTCAGATAGGGAAGATGAGGCTGCGATTAAAATACTAAATTTATGTTTTCAGTTGTTAATTAAACCACAGCTTTGCTTATTGCTTCCGTAAAAAATACGTAAAAAGTTCCACAGAATAGAATATTCACGTTGCATTTTAACGGTTTTTATCATAGAGGCATCACTTTCCTCGTACCATTAATTTTGAATATAGAGACAGTGACCTGCATCATCATCAACTCGGCTCCCTAACTCAGGAATTCCACCTTTAGTTTGGTTTCTAATGGTGAGGGTAGAGCTCTCTCGGAAGGCGTGTGCGACTCAAACATGATGTTTTTTGAAATTTTGTTTAGGTTGCGTTTGCATGAAATTTAACCCTGCAGATTTTTGGAATATGTATGCTCAGAGTAATAATTTTCACCAAAGCATAATTACTTATATGGAGAAAATTATTTGCATCCTATGAGTATGCACATTAATTTGACGAGTTTTGAATCTCTTAAAAACTCGTCTCTTTTGTTGTTTGTTTCCTTTAGCCGGTATTCTACTTGAAATAGTCTTCTGTGGATGATTACAGGAATTTATATAGAATTTTTTACAATACTAGGTATAAAAAATGAGTGCAGCAATGTATGATCGACCTAATCTGGTGGTTCTTTACCATTCCCGAACTCGTTGAGACTGGGCATAGTTTAGCAACATTCAACGCTTAAACAACATGATTATCAGATTCCCGACAGTATATTCTCCAGTCTTTGCACTACTTGTATTATATTTCTCTTTACAATGTAAGTAGTGAGGAATAGGTAACAGGTGTTTTTCGTGAGAGGTTTTTAGGTGACTGGCGGGTGAGAGGGCTGAAGTGACAGCTAAGTGCAGGAGAAAGGCTTTTAGTGCGTATCGATATTACTCATTCTCCTTGATAACGTTATCTCTTTCCCAGTATCCCGCTTACCTTTTCGTCCTCCTCCTCGATCGATTATCGTACCCACCTGTCATAATTCTGTATCATTGAATGTTTATTATTATTTTTATGCTTTTCGCATACTCGAGAAAGCGTATGCTTTGGCTATACAAAAATTAAAGTTTTTGCACTTTAAGTAAGCAAAGGGGGCCGCGCCTAAAGTTTTGAAATGTCTGAACTCTTAAGGGCGCAAACAGGTATTTTTAAGGTCAAGAATTCCTCTATTTAAGTTATCTCGTGGATTCATATATTCTTAAAGCAGAATATTTTACTTAATGCTAGGGGTTAATGTTAAGTAATGAAAAGTATGTGCCACATTATCCTACTCTCAGTTATTTGATTAAATGCCGAGCCCCATTCTGGCTGTTCTCAATCATTGGATACAGAGTAATGAAGCGTAATAGTCCGCGCCTAAAATTTATTGCTATGTATCGTATTTATTACTCGTAAGTACAGGTGCTTATTGTTTACTGTGTCACTGACTAGTTCAGGGAGAAAATGTTTCTTCAGACTCTACGCAGATTTCATATATGCGTAGGATATGTTGTACCTTTCGAGGGTTGGTTCTCTCCGGTTGAATTCAACGATTTATTTTAAGATTTGTAAAAATGTGTAATGCTTTCGCCATTTGGAATTTGAATAATGGCTTGAAATTATAATTCCGTTTCAAAGATTTCCAAAACTTTTGTCATCACTTCTTTTAGAAAATATACTACGAGAATTAACTCACTCAAAAGGTGTAAAATCCTCGAAAAAATCGATTGGCAAATGGATCAAAAATGTTCGCGGGTCACTTTTACTTGTCCTTGGACTCCCGATGGTCAGGCTTACGGAAAGTTCCCCCACCCCTATCCTATTGTTGAGTAGAGTGACACAGAGTGCTCCTGTGTTACCAAATCGAAATCGCCAAGCCTCGTTCAAATTACCCACGGAAATTAAGGATTACCTGGATCAGCAAGCATGACTCTGAAATCTGGGGAAAACATTGTTTTTGCGATTGGAAATAATGAAAAAAATCCACGAAAATGAATTTATTTTGCTGTGCCATTTAACTGTATAGAATAATGCAATTGAATCAATTATGTGCGATTTAGTTCTCAGCTCTTCTTTTATACGTCTTTCGTCGGCTATAAACTAGTTCTGAGTTCCGTAGCTTTGTGGGTTCGATAAAATTTTTTGTGTGTTAACATTTTCAGAACTTTGAATCGCAAATGGAGCGTGAGTTATTTGCCTATGGCAGCGGCTTTTTTCTCTTCGTCTGGAAATGTGCGTCAGTGAGCAATCGAAACCACAGCCTTGGAAAATGGAAGGTTTGTCCACGAATATTAAAAAGAGGATCCACAAGTCGGCCTTTAAATGTGTTTTCACCCACTGCGCATTTAAATGGGTTTACTAAAGTCGCCGCTCGTGTCGCTGACGGACAAAGTGATCCGAGTTTCACGGGGAAATTAGGTATAGTTAGGGGTGTTAACCGAAACGCACACACATGATGATGTGATCTATCAAATTCATAAAAAAACCAATGCTATTTCTCGTAATTACAAACATAATGCAGCAAAATATTGGAAAAAGTGGATCGCATTGCACTCATCACCGCACAGTGGTCCCAAATCGAAAAAAGCTGGTCGAAATTAATAACGTCGTAATTTTACTTAAATTAGCCACAAAAGTGAAAGTCTCTTACTAATTTTGATCACCTGAATCTGATTTTGGAATTATTTTTACGATATCTCTTCATTTTAGCATTTTTTGAGCTGTTATTATTTAAACAATATTTAGAAAATATCGATATAGATGTCATTGCGATTGTCGATAACTTGGTGTTCATGACGAGCTTAAAACAGTATAATTTTAAGGTAAAATAAACAGAAATTGTAGCTAAAAGCCATGAAATTGAAAAACTTTCGATATGAAATTGGTGAGATTCTAACCCGCGTCACCATACCAAAATCGGAAAAAATACTCTTATTCATTTTTGGCTTCCATGTATTTGATAATTCACATTAGATGAAATAAAATGACTGATATTAAGAGCGTTGAGGAGAATAATGTTTGAATTTCAATAAATTCGCTTTCATTTATCACAAAAAATGAATTTTGAAAGAATCGTCGTCCGACGTCAACCCATCGGACTCATTGTCGCTCTACGAATCACTTAAAATTAGCAAATTTTCACCTCACCTGAAAGGCTGACCTCGTTTTCTTGGAACTCCAGATGTAATTACAATGTATGATTCAGATATTAAAAGGAGTCTTCGTGGGATATCTTCATAATTTAACATTCTTGAGGATTTTCTTGTACGCTGCTCTCGGAATTTCGTCATGTCTATGTTCTTGGCCTCCAATGCTTCCTCCGTTAAAACTACAATTTTAAGAAAGTATTCTTTGGCAATTCCTGTACCATGGGCAGCATGTTATACCAACCATAAAGGTCAATGTACAGCTCAGCTATTTCCATGCAATATTGGCTGAAGGCTTCATTATTTATCCTATAGCCACAGGATAGGGATTTTCATATCAATGAAAGTCGATGGATAACTCTTTCATCGATATCTATCATGAAAATTGCAAATCACATTAATAATTAAATTTCATGCATATAAAGCACCTGTTCGTAGATTTTCCAAAATTTTGGAAACAGGTACAATATTTCTTACTTATTGGTTATAATTTTATATTTACACGTAATTTCATCTTGTCTGAAAAGAAATCCTGAATTAATACTCCACTTAAAAAAAATTGATGATTGAGAGTAATGAATGATTATTTTTACACACTGCAAATATTCACCGACTGTGCATGCACGGTAATCATTTGCACTCAAGATGAGAGAGGGAGATATTGATATACTTCTGGAGGGAATTTCAATTCCTTCTGAAACCAGCTCTTGAACGTCTCTTTGAAATGCTTATCTGTCCTCGAGCTTTGATTCCACTTTCTCAGGTATTTCGGGAAAAAAATTGCATAAAACGCGTCAGAATATTTTTGGTATGCTTGATTTCATTCACTCGAAATCTTGTTTCCAAATATTCCACGACATATTCCTTCTTCTTCGCATATGAATATTCTTTTCTCTCTGTATTTTTATTATACATCACAAGGTACTAAAAATTTGAGGCACCCATAATTAAAATTTAATAGGTGTATTTACGGGTGAAACGATGAATGTGATTTCAAAAAGTTATCTATTTTTAACCTGTAAAAAACCTGAAATCATGAGTTGACATTGAATAAAAGATATACAAGCTTGCCTCTAAGTTTCCGGCGTATCCTGAAATTTGAATGCCAAACATTGGCAAACCAAGTGCTTTAATTATCTGGACAGGAGAAGTTTCTCGAGCTAGCAGTATTAACACAGTTCGGAGCACAGCACTTGTTCACTAAGAAAATCATTAAATAAAACTTATTGTGAGAGGGAAATATTAACCACATCCATGCAATGGCCGTGGTGAGGGAGGCCGTCATCCTCATTCCGTTATTATATGATAAAAAATGCACTTGCAAGATGCACGCAACCTTGGTGGGTTTAGACGAATTTTTCCCTTCGGATTCCATCCTATCTAAGTCTACGGTCTGTTGAAATGATCCTGTGAACAATTCTTGGCGGCAAGGGGATTAGGGAGCATTTATTTCTCTTAAGGCCAAGACCTTATTTCGGAATAACGTCATGACAACGCTGTACAGCATGTAAGGGATATCTTCTCCATAAAAATATGAGGAAATTTTTGCAGAGAAAAGCATCTAGTGGTTACTTTTGGTTTCTCGCATAGTGACTTATGTAGTCGCTTTTGATCACTCATAATTTTTCTCATTAAGAGCATGAAAACCGGCCCTCATTGGTTTCATGAATATTTGCAAGTGAGTGCACAAACGAGAAGTGTGCATACGATAGGCGTGAAACACTTGATGTATGTAATCTCATAGGATGTAAAATTATGCTAAGTATACACCATGCGAGTTCGACCACCGATATAGGAATATTTAGGCGATAATGCCATTCGGTCTGCCGCCGGCCAGCCGCCCTCAGTGTAGCAGTGCACCGCTCAACTTAAACCCTCTAGATGTCGGATAGGCAAGTATAGGCAAGATTTTTTTCCATCTTTTTGTGTATATTCTTCCCAAGGATTCTGCATAGTAATCTTCGAGGAGCACGGAGGATCACAAAACTACTAAAAATAGGCCCAAAAATAACTAACATTATAAATAATTAAATATTGTTATAAGGAATTCTGATACGAACAAAACTTACGATAACATTGTGCAAAAATATGCAAACTTAGCGTATTAAAATTGACAGATGAATCCCATGAAATTAAAATAGTCATTTATTAAGTTGAATTTCCCTAAAATCGACTATTTCTACGCGTCGGCCGTTTTAGGCTGAACATGCCTATGTTTGACGGGTTACAAAGGTCAACATAATAATCACACAGACCTATCAGGTACGAAATATTATAGGCCATATCCTGTAGAATCCGAATACATAATTCAAAACTTCCCCGTAAAAAGTCGAAAAAATGGCTTTTGGCCAGCTTTTTTCGATTTGGGACCACTGTCCGCCGTGGACATTTTTGAAGACCGATTAAAATGCGACCAAAGTGGCAATGGAAATCAGCCTTCTATGGAATGGAATCGGGCCTCCTCTATGCAGTCCACTTGGATGTGTCCATCCCCTCGATGTGTGGGAAATTACGCCCCCTTTTGTGATGATAGATCGTTTCTTCGAGGATCAGTAATGAGAGAAAACGTGAAGGAGACGAGTTCATAGGGCCAGCCGTACTTTCAGGAGCTCCTAAGCACTCGCGGTTGCCATTAGGCCACTCAGGAAGTGGGGACACCAGACAGAGTTTGATTCCAAACAATTTTTTTTGCTTAAATTTTTTAGTTATAATGGTCATTCTTAGAATTGAACAGGTGTCTAGAGAAGGCTACCTTAGTTCTTAAAAATTGCCCTAAAAATCCTCTATATTATTTATACTGTATAGATACCTTTTTCTCAACTTATACGCAACCATACTCTACAAATGAGGTACCAAAATGCACAGAATTTATCAGAGAACATGCGACGGCATATCTTACTTCCTAAATATTGCTATTGTTTCCTAAAATTGGTTTTTAAAAAGTAAAAAAATCGATTAAAAAAATAATCGATTCCGGCAAGATTGTCCTCATCCCAAGAATACATTGAACGCCGTCGAATCCCACCATGTCTTTTAATTTGACTCTCAGACAATTTCCCATTAAGGTTTCCTATGCGATGACTATTAACAAGGCTCAGGGTCAGACTTTGCAAAGAGCTGGCTTATTCCTGCCTGACCCTGTATTCTCTCATGGCCAACTTTATGTAGCATTCTCTAGGGTAAGATCTTTTCAAAATATGTTTGTAAATATTAAGGAAAACGCTAAACAAGTATTAACAGAGGATAGTGTAATTACTTCCAATGTTATCTTTAAAGAGGTCCTCTGACATCAATTTGTACATGAACATTCCAATTAAATTTGTACATAAGATACTGCCTTTTTTTCTACATTTTAAAATTAGAAAAGCGCCTATCCCTCTGTGGACCTGCATTGAAAAGAGCGGGGAAAGCCCGCTGGGAGCGGGCGCATCACGCTCGTTATATTATATTGTAATTGAGTGAATGATGCATTTTATCAAATATATCATTTATGTGCATCATTGTGTTTATCCCTTCGAATTTTCACTTAAGTATGTATGTCCACTGCGAATGTCATATAGATATTGAAATAAATATTTAGTTTTGATTAACATTTTTAACTACATTTAAATTATTTATGGTAATGCATACGGTTGCAGTAATATTGTAGACTTCCATATTATAATTATACTAATGCAAAGCGACATATGTGGGTTTGATATGTACTTTTATATGAAGCGTATGCAGTGAATGGCAATGGTTATATGTTATGATCTATCGTAATAACGTGTACGGTGTAACTATTTTATATTTGTTATCTAAGTATACGTAAACATATATTGTTCCTTTGACTTGTAAGTAATGAGTCGTAACTGCAGACAGAGACTTTTGGTGGTCTTGCCTATTAGTGGGGATATCTGCAGAATGTTATAGCAATAATAGGGCATCATTAGAATGTGGTTTCCATTGTAATTTTACAACTCATTCATATTACTATTTCTTTCCTTGAATTTTACCACATCCACTCTACCGGTTGCGCGCTATAGAGAATAAAGTATCCCAACAGAATTTGCGTCGCCGCTATCGCGTAGCGGGAAAAAAGGTTACAGTCGGTTCCTATTCTTTGGCCAGCGGGGGAAATTCAAACGAGGCAAACCATCTCCATTTTTCGTCATCCGAGCGCGCGACGGATGGGATGGTGTCCTTCAAACCGTGCGTGTCTCGAGACGGCACTAAAGTCGTAAGTTGGTGCATTAGTTATAATTATGTGGACACCGGAACTGCTCCCTTGCATTATCCTTCGCATGCCCTAACGAAACGACAAGACCTGCACGACTTCTCAGAATACTTAACAGAAATGCAGAGAAAGCTTTCTTCTGAGAGAAAAAGTCAGCCGGCTAGCTGATTCGATGGGTTACGCATTTGAATACAGTTGAGTTAGAAGGCATATTAGCCTTACTAGGACGACTGATGAGCACATTGACATAACAATTTTTATATGCATTAATTGGTCATTGGTAAGACATTGGTCCTCCCTTTGAGATGCGAAACTACAGGCAAGAGGGGAAAAGTAGTAGGCTCAATCGAGGCAGGATTGGCAGCTGCTAAGTATCCTGGAAAATGAAATTAAATAGAAGTAGCCTGTACTACTGGTAGGTCCTGATTAGCAAATTGGATGAGAGTAGGAGGCTGCTATTGGAGCTGATATTATGTGCCATCGAGTTGGTGTCACTCACTTCCTATACCTCACACTCATTCAAGCCGAAGGTTAGTTTGGAAGGAGGTTCGGTATACGAGAAACTATTAATAAAGCAGTACACAAAAATTACATCAATACTTTTTCTGTTCATTTTGCGTTGTTTTAATCACATTTTTACTTCATGACCGCATTTGAAGAGTACGAAGAGTAGGTCGTTACGAAAAAAGTACCCGTTTTTCAAAGTTTTCAAATGAAGCACAAATTTGTAGCACATATCTCGGAAAAAAGTCCCTCAAATTGTAACCAAACTTTAGGAATAGCTGCAAGTTTATCTTTGCCACACGTGATTGAAACTCCAATGACCTGTCTGATGCAAGCAAAGGGCTGGTATCAATTTTGAAACATGCGGGAAAAACAGAATTGAGGCTTCAAAGAGTTTCGCTCTTGGTGTCTTTTTAATCCATTGAATTTCCACAACTTTTATAATTTCTGGCTAATTTAGAATCGTCAATTATATTAGATAGTGCTTTTCTTGGTTGCTATTTATATTGACCAAAGTGATTTTTTTCATCAGACAATTGGCATGATGTGGACATGCACAACGGCGTCAAGAACGACGAAATGGCAATCTCAACTCTTTAGCAAGAGAGTTTCACCTATTTATTCTCATCTGACTGACGGTTACTTATTAATCAAAGAGTTTTCTTTAGGTTTTTCCGGTGATGATGAAAAAAAAATTCCCTCATTATCCCAATTAACGAATATTACGATCTTTAAAGAATGTTTTACTTTGATTTAGAAAATGGAAACAATAGTGCCCACTGTCCTAATGAGTATTGAGTAAATATTTTCATACGCTATTTGCAAAATAAACTGATGATGTAGTGATGCTATTTGGTGCATTCAAATTTATTCTTCATCCTTCGTAATGCTTAAAATAACGTATCACCATCGCATCTTTCCGTATAGAGACTGCGGTCCCCAAATTTTCAGAGACGAGAATGCGAATTGGTGTGGATTGGCTCGGAATGCATTCCAGCGAAAATATCTTCACTTAAATTTACTTAATTTTCGCCACTGTACCATGTTTTGAGAGCACGCAAACCATACATGCCACTCATGTTTCTACTGATTTCGATATAGCAGACGTAGGTGTCTAACTATGTTATCAATTTTGCTCACACTTTATTATCAAGTTGACACATAGATCGGCGACATTATTCGTTCGATGGGAAATACTAAAATAAATTCATTCTATCAACACTTTCCGTAGGAATTACCTGAATCTTAGGAGTAATACACTAATGCTGTAATTTATGATCCGTTGCTAGCCATATAAGGACGAAGTCCATTGATTACGGAAACATTAACACCATTGTTACTGTAATAAATTTGCCATCTTGAATTTGAACAGACAATGAAAGTTAATAACGTTGAGCTTGCTACAATTAAATGATAGATACCTAAAATTAATGCTTATGTTAATTAAAGTTATGATAGAAATGCATGAAAAAAGAATTTTTCCTTAAGTCCTGACAGTCGTGTTCAAAATACCAAGTTTCAAACAGTGGATTTGAAACCTGAAATTATATGAATGCAATATAAATAAGTGTACGTGGAGTACATTTAAAAATGAATGTTATGGATATAAGTTCACGTTAGCGGCATTTTAAAAATTATTATAGTGACAGTTTTTAACCAATGATAAACTTTTGGGTTCAGGGGTACTCCACCAAGATCAGGATCATGCAGTAATTCGCAATTATTCATTATGTTTTCCATACTCTCTTTGACATAGTAATTGAAGCTACTCTCTTCCTTTTCAGCTGGATGATCGGGAGAGTAACGTCAAGATAACCGTGAATGGTAACCTGCCGTCGGTGCGAGGGCTTCGGAATCACTTTGAGTCGTTGCCCGTGGACAATTCCTCCTCTCCGCCGCCTCCACCTGTCTCTCCGGACAACAAGCCATGGATGACCAACGGACAGAAGCCTCGTGACACCAACCGCTCCTCGCCTGTCGACACCTCCCCACTGAGGAAAGTGAACGTGAACCACGATTTGTCGAAGGAGAGAAAGAAAGCATCGATGGTTAATTGTAAAGACGGTTCAGAAGAATACGTTTCACAGCTGAGGAAGTTCACCCTGAACTGGAATCCTGTGAGTATAATTCATATTATTTGTGATTTTGTATCTATCTCAACGCAATCAATGCCATATTACCATGCTCGCAGCATATAGGTAATATGAGTAATATCCTGATTTCTGAAGAAAATGTACCGTTTTGCAAACGCTTCACTGATCAAGTTATCAACACGTAACTGATTAACTTAAAGTGGAACCAGTCTTAACCGGGCACCATGTCGGTAAAAGAAAATTCGCTGCCGCCTAAGGAGGTAACCGCTGATTAAAAGTGATATATTTAAAGTTTTCAGGAACAAGGAATGAGCTGCAAAAATGTAAGCTGTTAATTTTTGTTTATTACAAGCATGACGATTTAGAGTTTGAGTGAAGCAATATTGATAGGAGGCATCGCAGAGCGGGAGCTAATAAGAAAACAAACTTTCAAAAATGCAGCATGATTCGGACGCAATGATATAAAACACACTCGATGCGACTGAGGATGTAGTTATCCTCTAGGTAATAAGATACTAATTGCCTCAAATAACTCTAAAAGTATTTTTTGGAATTAAAAGAAAATAGTGACTAGCAAATAGTCGAAAAAGATGGGACCAATGGGCTCAATATTCTTTGTCGCAACAGAGTTTCATTCTGGGATTACCTGCAATTACTGGAACAGAATTCGTAGTTTAATAAGGCATTATATAGAGCAGTTACTGTCGGGACATCATTTTCGATTTGAAGCAAGTTTTATATTTTCATTTTGTCTATGTAGTAGTAGTAGTAGTAGTGGTAAAATAAACTTTGCTAGAGGGTAAATAAAAAATTCATGGAGACCACTCGGGGCCCTTAGGCAACTACCTGCACTCCCATATCGGTAATCCGAACCTGTATACATACGTTAATTGTATATTTATGATATATTACCATATTATACCTTTTTCTGCCTCTTTATTCGGCATGGAAAATTTAATGGTAAATCCATTTACCAGTATATTGGTTGGACTCGAACACCCGAGCAAATCAGCTTAGCGAGATAGAGGCTGTAAGTAGACTATAGTGAATTGGCATCTGATTAACCTCAAGTCAGTTGCCAAGCCCTCGATGCCACGGGCTATTTCCCGTATGCCTGTATTTTAACCCTCTGGACGGCCTAATTAGAGATTCCTAACCAAGTGGTTCCGGTTGGCTTGCGGGACAGAAAAGCATTGCCGTGACGACCTTTGAGATGGCATATTTTGTCTGAAAATTAATTTAACCACCAAGCAAATTCTGAAATTATATTGGAATAAGATAAATAATAGCTACCTCTCTCAGAAAAAAATTGCCTCTTTCGTTATAGAAGTTAAGAGGACTCATCACTCACGATTGATCCATCGTACTTCTTGTGTAATCTCGTATTTTACTTAAAACGTACGATGTCGTCTTGAAAATTTGGGGATATATACCATAGATGCGTGTCCATTTACAGACCTCTTCATATCAGCCCATACATTCATACCCAGTGATATTTTAAAGCTTCTTATCTGAATGTGAAACCCGCCTTAGTGGCCTTATCCTATAATTACGTCCATTATCTTATCGATCGTTTATTGTTTGGAATAAACGAATTATTATCTTATCTTCTCTGGTGCATCTGATGTTTTACGTCCATGGCGTCATGTAGACTCGGATATGACGTAAAAGATGTGGCAAGATTCCTCAACGGTTTTATAGTGATTCTAATGTTAGATTTTCTATTTCTTGCTCCACAGGCAGTATTTTTGTAACGAAATTTGATTCGCCTTGTTGATATTTACCCTAGCTGTGTGCGCTAGACCATGTTATGACAATGTCTCGTTTTTAAATTGTATTTCCCACTGAAAATGAGTTCCCTTAATTATCGTTATAGTAGCTGAATTCCTATGATGATTTTTGCGTTTTAACATGAATATTTCATATTATTCAAGGTAAAACTTTTATAAACCACGCAAATTAGGAAAATATTATCCCAAAATAGATGTCAAAGTCGTTGTCGTCTTCAACTACAGATGAACCTAATGCATTTAAACTTGGGTCATGTTAATATTTTACCTTAGTGTGTTGCTTGTCTTGTTTTCTCCTGAAAAAAATTGGTGATGGAGTACACAATGTGACAGAAATGAGAAAAGTGACAAGTAATCTAAAAACAGACAGTCCACAGAACGATTGTAATCGGCAATATTTTTTTTCTAAGATATCGTATGACGGCGACAGTGGGAATTTCAGTGTAACTTGTGACCGCGCTCTCCATGATGAGCCCAGTGATGACTTCATTAACTTTTTGGGCCTATCAATTTTATAATTGGTTACAAATATGATTTTCCTCAATTATGTTTGATTTATATTCATTTATTTAATTTTAGTATTGAATTTATTTATTTTTGGGCCTACAGCTTTTTGCTTGTTATTATTATGATCTGCCTGCATAGTTTTGTCATGAAATATATCAGGAGAGAGAAAATTTCATTTCATGGTTATAATACAGTTTTTCAACAAATATCAATTTATGATCGAGGCTACGAAGCTTAATACGAGAATTCAATATATTATCATGGACACAGGCTTCCATATTTTTCATGTTTTTCAATATCTAGCAGGTATTCATACTTTAACAAATAATATTTTTTAAAGATCATTAAACACTTACGAGAGGGAAAACTTGTGATAGCTAAGCGACAGGTATACTCCTATATGCTAAGCAGAAATTTCGTGGTTTATTATTGCAATTGATCGGGTTTTTATCATTGGTACTAATAGTAATAATCGTCACAATCGTAAATAATTTCAACGGGGAACCAGTTGGGTCAAAGCATTGAAAATGGAGCACTGAAAATAATTCCTGTCGTTGCTCTCCATCTTCATACCTTATACGTCATATACTGCCTTGAAACATTTGCTTATTGCCACCCTCATCTGCTATACTAGTTATAATAGCGATTGATTAGCACGAAACCCCTTTTG
The DNA here is from genome assembly GCF_921293095.1 of Ischnura elegans. Classification (NCBI taxonomy): domain Eukaryota; kingdom Metazoa; phylum Arthropoda; class Insecta; order Odonata; family Coenagrionidae; genus Ischnura; species Ischnura elegans. The sequence goes on from NC_060259.1 coordinate 42,438,023, forward strand.
GCTCTTTGAGAAATGGATAGGACTCGATGAGAATTCTATTGAAAAGAGTGAAACTTTTCCTATTGGAGGAGGGAATGTTTAACATTTCTCTGCTTCGTATGCTCTGCATGATGGCTGAAAGTCGCGGTGAAATATTATGCCATTTTTTATTTTATTACAATATTCCATTGTATGCGTTATGTTTGTGTTTTTATCCCAGTTCTACTAGGGCTCTGACTCAATGGAAATATCCTTTACGGTAGCACAAGCAGTGAAAAGAGCCTAGTAATTTTAACCATGAAGCATTATTTCTCCATATATTTCCTAACCCTATTTCTTCCTCTTATATTCCAGGAGAGTCTCATGGATAAATTGTACAGTTTGCACAAAGTTTCCGAGAAAGAGTTTAACAGCCATAGGTATATAAATATATCTGGAACTCTTGATAAACTTCCTTCGGGCCGAAAGAAAGCTACGTTTTGGAATGCTTGGAAAAGTAGATACTTCAAAGCAGAGAATGGCCTGTTGAAGATCTTCCAGGTAATTAAACTGTATTTTATATTATGGTCTCATACTCCTGACAAGCATAGTTGATTTTTGTTTCTTTTGATTATTTCCTCGAATTTAAAGTCAATAGACTACTGATCACAAGATTATATAGATTCAGTGAATAGGTATTGGTGAATTGTTTCTTGCCTTTTTAGTTTTTTTCTGATATGCATGGATTCAAGGTTATCAGCGTTTTAATAAAATGCATTTGTTCCAGTAGTGAGTAATATGGAATTATTCTGTAGAATGCGCGTTATACAATGAAGTGGTCCTTGTATAGTTTTCGGTTTCGCTGAAATTCTCGACAGTTGTTACCTAATCAAATGTACTTATTTTTCCTGTTATCTTTGATTTTATTCAGCGCATTTATTTCTTGGCAATTTAATATATGAAATCATCATGTAATTTTCTGTCAATTAGTTGGTTTAGAATTGATTTTTTACATTCATGATACAAGAGATACAATTCCTATCTTTCGTAATATTTATTCATCTTCTAACATAAATGTCGCTTTTATTCGCTATATATGCACTGTAATGTATCGCACTTATCATTTAATGCGTGGTGAAAGTTACATTAAAGATGATGAATAAGACGTAAATGACATGGAAAACGATGACGTTCTCGAGGAAAGATAACCTACACCTAAATTATGACTTAATCTGTTCAACTCAGCCGGAATCGTCCCATTTCTTGTAGGTTGATCTACTGGTGTATTAAAATGATTGCTTAACGCTATAATCGCAGTAGATTTATGCTAAAGATGCCAGTGAGGTAAATGCCATGAAATTGGCCAATAGCTGGCACACGAGCAGATTTTACGAACTAGAAGATAATGATAAGATGTGGGCAAAATAATAGATCGGCTGTTCATTTCCACTGACGGGGGAAGTATTCGAGAATTTCTCTTTATGGCTCTCAAATCCATAGAGGATAAAGGCATTGCAGCCACAAACCGCATATCGCCCCGATTGAGGTGAACGTAGAATCATTCGGGCTGCAAAGGATTGTGAAGGGATAGTTAAACACATATTGGCGGAAGGCAGCTGTTATTTTAACTGGGAGTGTGCCAAATGATTTGAATAACGCGACTAGGCACCGTCAAGTACACAGAGAATGGCATGGCTAAATACACATTCTAAAAACTTGGTGTTAATTCTAGATTTTGAATACCTATAATAGGGGACCAATAAGGCCACGGTATGGTTATGGTTACCGTTGTACCCAGGTTCCCTTGTTCTATTCGTCGGGGTAATTGAACACTCACGCCTTCGCCTCGGGAATTATCCACATAGAATGGGATGGTATTCGTCTTGGTATTCGAATACCTGTCTGTGCATTCATGTAATCGTCTGAGCAGTCGGGTACTCAAGATCCTCTCTGGCTACCTAGGAACTTACCGGAGTATTCAGAAACCTACCAGTCTATTCGAGAACCATTTGGTCTCTCTAATGCTGGCATTTGAATTCATTTGGCGCGCTACTCATGTTGGCGATGAAACGCGACCGTTTTCAGCCGAAGGAGTAGGTACTGGATTGCGCGGTGAGCGATTTCTATCGAGTGAGATTCTCCGTCGGGATTGAACACGAACGATTCTCTGGGATGCTCATGTTGCATTATAAGGACATACTTACACTATAGTGTGAGAGTTTGGACATCACGCTAGATCTGCTGAAATTACGTCAATTCCCTTCATTGGAATCCCTTGGGGCGACACTGTTTTCCTCAGCCTATAGACCAGAGGTTTTAGAGCAATTTAATGCCTACAAACATTATATTTCTCCACTTTACCTCAAATGGATAGATGAACATTACTTTTAGATGTTACATAGTAAAAGTAAAGACTTTGCTTTGTTGTATTTTCCAGTTTTTTTTCGAAAACCTCACGCGATCATTTTTCACTTAAGTCTGGGGAGCATTTGAGGTGCGCATTAAAAATTTTAGCTGAAGACCTCATTTAACTTATCTCACTTTAATTTGTTTGTGATCCCGGCCATCATTTTCTCTTCCTTCTTAAGGGTTTATCATTTTTCTTATTAGGTGAAAACAAAATATATATTTGCTTATGTTGAAAACGTGACGGTCACAATGTAAAGTAAATTATGGAAAAGGGGACAGTGGTCCCTATTATTGAAGACATCCCTGAGCAATCGAGCGGAAAATAATCACGTGATAATGGACTTCCGTGAAGGCAACACATGCATGTATCTCAAGAACAACAATTGTACCTCAATATTTTTCTAGTTAAACTTATAGGTTTTTGATACTCAGGCAAGGATTGGTAAGGGGGTACGGAATAATCCTCGAAGATTCCAAGGTTATAGCTTAAATAAAAAGTTATACTACATTCTTCGAAATTATAGAAGGGTATCGTGGTGGCCTAGTGGGCAGAGTGATTGGCTGCTGGTCGGAGGGTCCAGGGTATAAATCCTTCGATTCTCGACGTTCAAGGCGGCCCAGGGAAAGAAACTGAATTTTTCTCTTGAAAATTCCCTCCGATCTGAATGTGTGAAAAGTTTGCACTCCTGTGGCCTATTGCGGGGTGAGCTCTTTCCTCAGCTATCACTGCCAACCATCTCGTCAGGTTGAATCACTAAGTGACTTCCCGGTAAAAGTATGACATTAGTTGCGGGTAAACTTCTCTGCTTTGCCGAAATTACATTGGCCACTGATAACTGGTCGGTCGTATCTTTATTTCTCGTGCCTCATGCTATTTGTGATGGTGATAACATTAGTTTATAAAATACAACCAGTCTCCATCATCTTCCTATGAATCTAGGTATATTTATTTAGTTAAATAACATGAGCTCATCGTTTTTAATTTCCAGAAAAATTCTTCTGAGACTCCTCTTATGACAATGCAGTTAATGGGAGGAAAAGTGGAAGTTCTCAAGCCAATTGGAATGGATGAAAATGTAAGTATATGTCCTTATCGAAATGTGAGACTCGTACATGTTTTTTTTCTACGGATTTGGTTGATATTATGAATTTTATATGCCATGCTTGTGCGTACAAAATCTTATTATAAAGTAAAATCCCTCATATTATGTAAAAAAAATATCAACAGATTTCGTATCTTTAGCCAGTCTGGAAAAGAGAAAATTGTGGAGCAATTGATGATGAACATTGTGGAAAAGCATCCGGATAAGATATTTATCTGCTGGTATGCAGAAAGGAATGTTCACTTATTCGACATATGGATTATTGAATTTTTGACACGAAAACTGCTAACGTTGGCTGACAATAGCTGCAATATAGTTTGGAGTTTTAAAAATTTGTCTTATCTCATTATGGGGTAGACATTTTCATTTTTATGTGTTACATGTGGTTGAATATTGAATGAAGTTGTTGAAAAGAAGTAGAGTGAGCATACTTCTCGAAATTGTCTCTGATTTTCTTTGAGTGGTGTGATTTAAAACTGGAACCCTGAAAAGTCGTGTTATTTTATCACTTCTTGCGGACTCGCTGCATGAGATAAATGTCGTAGTCTGGGCCTCATCAGTAAGTATTAAACGTCATATTTAGCAAGTTTTTGCTAGTTCTGATATCTTTGGCTTATTTTGTTATTATTGTTATCGAAAAACTCCTTCATTCAGAACATGTGATAATATTGAAGGTATTTACCTCATTACCTCAGCTGATATCATACATTCCTAAAAAAATTACACATCGGAATTTTCATTTTTGCTTTTCTTTTTATTTGTAGATGCTGCGAAATTGCACCTTGCTCGGCATTGATGACGGGGTAAGTTATTACTTCGGTAATTTGGAGTCACTACTTATAGTTCTATATTATAGCAATATCATTTACTGCTTTTACTGTTATAAAATTAGCCAAATTAATAAACTATTCGTTATAGCGGTGGACATATATTTGTGGATAGCCTTACTGTAATATACTTACTGTAAACCAAGGTCGTAGCCAGCGGGGTGGTCTGTGGATTCAACCCCCCACCCCACGAAAGTTTTGGGGGGTGCAGTCTTAAGTGTTCCCACTCCAAGTGAACTACCCTGAGATGTACCCCTTCACCATGAACTACACCCCTCAGAATTTTTTTTCTGGCTAAGGATTGACGTAAAGGTACACATGGAGGCAACATCGAATCCTAAAGAGCAAATGTTCATGCAAATCAGTCAATTTTCCAGGAAATTTCCCAGACGCCATGAATAACTTATGAGGCCGAGTAGTGTGCAAATTTCATTTCCGGGAAATTTGGGCTTAGTAACAAAGTTCTGAGTATCGATGGAATAATAATACCTTAAGGATGCAGTGGAAATAGTAATTTTCTCTTTACAGATTTTTTAAAATAATTATAAGTAATCAATTTTCGCTCTTCATGACTCTATGACTCTCCTTTCTTGTATACTCAAATGTTTCATGCCTCTCTATTTGACTTCGTGTCACTATTGTTTAACGCATTTAAGTCACCCGTAGTTTTGTCTTTCTGCGGAGTTGGGGATGAGTGGAATGGAAAAAAAACTTATCTCAAGACCTTACTATTAAATCTAAGTTCTTAACTTCTCGTTCGTGCATAAAATTTTGTTTCCCTCTATGCTAGGCAAAGCATCACGCATTTTATTATCTTAGAAACCCACATAGGGGAGAGTTGCGTATATTGTACCACTTTTTGCATTTTATTTATATCAAATAATTAGTTGCAGAGTGATTGTTTCTATTTTCTCTTGTTCAGTGTTATCTAATGCATAGAATTAGATAGTAAAATGATCAAAATATCATCGTGAAAAGCAAAATATTTCTGATTTTATATATATATATGCAAGTGGTAAAAATTAGGAAACTAGTTTCCTAATTTGTACCACTGGTTTCCTAAATCGGACCACAGATTAACTCTTATCAATTATGTGGCTGAAACCATATAAATCCATTGCAGTTCAGATAAATATAATTATAAGGATTTTACTGTACCTTGCTAGTCAATACATTTATTTATAGACATTAAAGGGAAACCTTTTCACATCTTTTCCCACCTACGCGCTTTTGGCATGAATAAATATTTGATGTTTTATACACCTTATCATCTCTTCCATTTTATCTTCCTCGCACATTCACAATATCATTCTACCGCAGCTCCATCCCTTGGTTTCTTTTGTGGTCTCACTGCAGTGTCACAAAAGGATTTCCTTTTAGCAAGGGTAATTTTGAAGGTTTGGCTTTCCACTCCTCCGCTATTCTGAGTTTTTCCTTATATGGACTACTCGTCAACTCACAGGCTCCCTGACCAGATCATGGAGCTCTACTAGAAGCTACTCTTGCTTTTACCTTGAGAATTGGAGATATCCCCATTCAAATATGCTGCTACGGCTAAATTTAGATCATCTACGCTCCACTTTCCATATTTTGCTTTGAGACTCATACTGTAATGTGAATTAGTTACCCACGGTAAATAGCAAATTATGAATGAATAACATTAACAATAGCACATAACTTAAAAATATCTTTGCATGTAAAATACAGTTAAATCATCATTGAAAAGCACTATGGTGTCCTAAATTGTACCGGTACAGTATGGGAAACTCAAAGTGGTACATTATAGGCAACTCCGTCATTTTTTCTTCGTTACTTCCTTCCAAACTAACCATAAGATTTAATTAATCATATTTTCGTGAAAACTGAGGTTTATAATTGTATTTTCCGCTAATAAGTAATAGTTTGCTTCCATTTACCTTATTATTGTTACTCCCTTAGCCACGTGGAGAAATAACACTGTTCTGCAAAAAAAGTTAAAAAAATGCCCGGCTACAATTTAGGGTGTTTCTGGCTAATTTTGGGTCGCTGAATCCGAAAATGACCTCCGTTTTTTCTATCACCCTCCATTTTTACGAGCAACCCCTACATTAGGGAAAACAACCCCGTATCTAAACTTATCGTTCGGGGGCTCATGATTTGACTTCGTTGTCCATACTTACTTTTAATGTAAGAGCTGAGACCATTCCATTAAAAGCATTGGAAAATGTTGGGAAATGCATCGTAAATACATTGGGAAAATTGGGAAATACACAGTAAAAGCTACTCACCACATGTTTTGATACGCTTGAACACATTTTAACGTGTCTTCATGTGTGTTGGCAGTCGCACTTGCTGATGTTCATCTATGAAATAAACCAGTGGTCTATTCAGTACGTCAAACTCTTTCCTGCGTGTCGGTTTATAATATTCTAAGTTCTTTCTTTATTTTTCTAGCGTGTGTTCGATTTAGCGTTTTATTTTTGGAGCGATAAAGTCTTTTCTCGCGATCATTCCGCGATTTTGCAAGAATCATCCCAATTCATTTTGTAACACCTGTGGAGATTTAGTGTTCAAAGACCAAAGTAAAGCGATGACTGCAATTGTTCGGAAATCTAATGAACTTTATTTCGGGTGTAAAATTAGTGACCAAGACAAATCGTGGGCCCCTAAATTCTGTTGCAGTGGCCATAGAAGTCTTTGTGAATGGCTAAACTGGGGAAACCGTTCCCTAAATTTCGGAGTGCCAATAGTTTGAGTTGAACCCAGTTGAACCCATCCGTTTAACGGATTGCTATTTTTTCCAAACCTACACCATGGGTTAAAAAAAAATCCTCAAATGATTTATCCGAATTTACCGTCAGCAATTCACCCGGTGAAGCATAGTGATGCTACTCCTATCCCTAAAGCTCAATCTACTACCCATACAGGACAGGGAGAAATTTACTCGTCTATACTGACAATGAGTCGAAATTTGGTGTAAGGAATAAGTCGAGAATCCGCCCATTTTTACAAGTGTACTTGCTGTGTAAATTTGGCCCAACTCCCTTGACCCTTATATGCGAGTTAAAACACGTGTAATACACGGCCTACATGCCAGTTCGCGACCGTTTCTGCTGTATGGGTAGCAACCTCGATGATTCTGATGTCTTAGTGAACGAAGGTACACCGGAAGAGGAATCAGATCCTAGCCGCCGAGATGAAGATTACAGTCCTGATGTGGAAGAACCCCAGACAAGTCAAAAAGGGCACCTCATCCCATAACACAAGAGGACCTAAGTGATCTAATACAAGATTTAGACTTACCAAAGTGTAAAGCACAACTTCTTGGTTCGCATTTACAGTAGTGGAATCTTTTTCCCGATAGTGTGAATGTTTCTTATTACAGAGGCAGACAGTGAACCCTCACTCAATTTTTTTCAACGGTTGATGAAAATGATGATCGGATTTTCTGCACTAATATTGCAGGACTGATGAGGGAATTAGCGATTACGAATGATCCAGACCAATGGAGACTATCCATCGACTCGTCGAAGACAAATTTAAGGGTTTTTTACTTAACAACGGCCACGATTTACCTTCGGTTCCTGTTGGATATGCTACTGTTTTAAAGGAAACCTATAATCCAGATTTTTGTGGCAGCTCTTTATACCACCTCCAATACCCCCTCGTTTACCCCCTTCCCCTCTTATATTTAATGTTATATTAATCCTTTACAAGATGGGGGGGTGAACAGTGTATTCATATCTTAAAAACTTTTCCATTAGCTACCATATCATATGCAATAAAAAGCGAAGAATAGTTGTTATTTCAATGTTTTTAAAGTTTTCTCTTTCAATTTTCAACCCCAGTCAAGTTTGTCTCTCTCGTGACCCTGATAGCCGTAAAACGTTAGTTTTTTTTCAATCAGAAGCAGATATCATTAGTAAAAGTCCCTTGAAAAGCGATAAGTTTAGATTCGGGGTTGTTTTCCTTAATTTAGGGGTTTCCCGTAAAAATGGAGGGTGATAGAAAAAAACGTGTCTCATTTTCGGATTCAGCGACCCAAAATTAGTCTAAATAGTAGCAAACACCCTAAATAGTAGCCGGGCATTTTTTGAACTTTTTTTGCATAACAGTGTAATTGCTTTAAAACTGCAAAATATTTTACTCTCTCTCACACACACAGAACGTTCTCAAACGCACTAAGATGGCGAGTTTTACTTTGGCGTCTTGTAAGACCTAGTCGAAGCTGCACACGACTGAAGTCTTAATATTCCACGTCCTTCCGTTTTACCGAGGAGGAACGAATTAAGAGCCGGTACAATATAGGCAACTCTCCCCTATGTTTTAAATTTCTTGTGGATTATATTTTGCATGTTATTTTCTTTTCAGAAAGGTCATTATGTGGTTGTGAAGTGCCCAAATGAGGTTGAATCGAATGCGTGGATGACTGCACTCCAGACGCAGGTGGTGGAGAACTATGAGTCAACATACGCGCAGCCAGTTAGTCTTATAAATGGACCTAGCTGTACTAAAGACACTATCATCATCGATTTGGGAAGCTGTTCTTTGAGAGCTGGAGTCCTTACCACCCAACGTAAGTACCTGTTTTGCGCTTAAAACTGTTTCTTATCTCCAAATAATTTCAGACATTTTCAAATTTTGAAGCATTGCGCGTGCATGCTAGTTCAGTTACTCCAACGTGCGAAATGCAAAATTATCCTTTGCTGAACTCCCTGGATCGTAGGAATTTGTGCCTTTGTTGACCAGTATGTCATCATGGTCAACAATCCTAAGATCGGTTTGACGCAGCTCTCCACTAAATTCTCCTATCAGCTAATCTTTTCAGACCTACGCATTTCTTCTTTCTCACATCCTACTTCACCTCTTTCATATACTTTATTGTAGATCTTCTTTTCCGTTCTTGCCATCTATTTTTCCCTCGGCGATTGTATTCAGCAGGCTGTCATGTCTCCATATTTGGTTTTGTTCCGTCTTATTATAAAGGTTTTCATCAGAATTCTCCCCTACCCTTGTGAGGTGTTCCTCATTACTTTGTCGATCCATTTGATCCCCACCATTCTTCTGTTGCACCAAATTTCGAAAGCCTATACCCGTGATTTCTCCTCGGCTGCCATTGCCCATAACTCACTTCTGTGGAAAAGTATACTCCAAATGTAATCTTTGATAAACCGTTTCCTTACCTACTTCTATGATTAAATTTCTCGCTGTAAGTAGATCATTCTTTTGGTGGAATTCTCTCTTAGCCTGGGCTATGCAGCTGATAATGTCTTTCATGCTTCTTATATGGTTAGATATTCGGCTTCCCAAATAACATAACTCATTCGCCTCTTCTCGTTTACGTTTCCCTATTTTGATGTCAGTCTTGCATTCTTCTTTTCTGCTGCATACTTATATCTTAGTTTTCTCTGTGCTTATTTTCAGCTGATATCTACCATTAGCCTATCCATGTTAACCAGAATCTTTTTCAAATCCTTCTTTGTCTTTGCTATGATAGCTTTGTCATCTGCATATCGTAGCATGCTAATTTTTTTCCATGGAAAATTCTTCATTTTTCTCCTGAGACATTTTCTTTAATTTTATTTATGGCTTTCTCAATGTAAACTTTGAAAATTACGGGTGACCAATCACAGCCTTTTCTCACTTCTTCCCCAATCCTTGCTTCTTCACATCTGGGTCCTGATTTGATCATCGCCACTTGGTTTTTGTATGAACAGTGGATGATTCTCCTGTCATTGTAAAGAGCTCAATTTCTTTCTGGATTCCAAGCATTGAGCCCCAATCCAGGTTGTCAAACGCCTTCTCTAAGTCCACGAACGCTAAGAATGTGGGCTTATTCTTTTACATTCCCTTCTCTAGGAGCAGCTGATGGGAGAAAATTACTCCCCTTGTTACTTTGCTTTTCTGAGTCTGATTAGGTCCTCATGCATTTATTCTTCTGCTCTTCATTATATTCTTCTATAGATGATCCTTGTCTGTACCTTCGACGCATGTGCAGTCAGGCTTAAGGTCTTAAAATGTTCATAGTTCTCCGATCTTTTCCTCAAGGGAATTGGGATTAAAATATTCCTCTCGAAGTCTTTTGGTAACTCACCTGTTGAACATTTCAGTTACGATTTTTTGCAGCTGCTTTAAAATATTTTCTCCTGCATTTTTATTTGGCTCTACTGGAATATCTTCAGCTCCAGATGCTTTATTCAACCGAAGGTCTCTAACTGACGCATCAAATTCTGACCTTAAAATTGGGGCTCTCATGCCATCTTTATCCACTTCCCTTTCGTTTTCGATAGCTTTCGTTCTTAAGCTGTTTCCGTTGGACAACTCATGAAGATATTATTTCCATCGCTTCTCCTTGTCTTCGTTTTCAATCATTAGTCTCCATTTATATCCCTAAGAGTATTAAATCTTACGCCCCTTTCCAAGGTGGAGAAGAGCTGCTGCCCTCTACCCTGGATGATGAGAGGTACAATAGGGTGGTTTCCTATTATTTTTTTATTGCCTAAATCGAAAGATTATTACTCCTGGAGTACGTATTTCACGCTTTTAGATTTTTACATGACGATATCTATTTTTCGCGATTAAATGAAAAGTGAAAATTTTCAAGCGCGCGAAAACGCGACGCGTAAGTAGGAATGATGGGAAAAAGTCCGTGCGACGCATTTCTGGTACCCCCTCCCGCCTTGTGAGGTGACCTTGATCGAGGCTCTGAGTGCTGATAGGACGCAGGATGCTAGCGGGTAGCTGAGTACCTTGCTGGCTGGTAGCGCTTGGCTTAAAAAAGGTTTATTAATACCTTATTAAACGAAGAAAACTTTCCGACCTAAGCCAGTTTTAATAGGTGATTATTAAGACATGTTTCCCTGAGCTCTGTGCCTCATGCATGCATTGGTAACCTCAGACGATGTATAACTCCTATCCTCTCGTGTAGAAACTAGGTCCCTGTGACGTCACGTGGAGTGGAATCGCATGGGCGCCAATCTGGCCTTTTTCAAATGAGGATAAAATTTGACCCTTGCCATTCGTCAAAACCAGTATTTCAAAAACCAAATAATTTGTGTATTATGAATACACTAATGGTGGGTAACGAATCGCAATCAATGCCTTTCGTTTTCTTTGATGAAGGAAACTAACCTATTGCTGGTGGCCTTCAATTACGCAGTCACGGCATCTTCATAAGTTTCGGTATCATTTTAATCTGGCCTGTCTTACCCATGGATAGACCAACCCCCTCTCAGAACGCCGACGCTTTTTGTCCGCGACTGTTTATTCGACGAGTGAACGCGCTAATCTCGCAGCTAACCTCTTTATCTAGAGGTAAATCCACCATCCGCAACCCGGTGGACGCACTTGGTAGCTTTAGGCTCGGCCGGGAAACCAGTATGAAATGGCATTTAAAAAAGAAATATCCAACGATCCAATTTTTGTTTTCTGAATTGCGAAGCGACAGTCTCGTAAATTCACCTTAAGGCTAGTAATCGTCCGCAGCCATATTAGTGAGACTGTAAGCAGATGGAAAGTGGAAAATTTCGTTTGAAGAATCTAAATAAATGCGAAGGAGATTGTGAGACCACCATTTGAGGTTTCAAGGGATTGCAGCTCAACGTCCTAGGTAATGGTACTAAGCGCTTATCCCCCTGGCATACCAGTTGGGATATATCTAGAACATTTTCGCCTTCCTGAGTGTAGAATCTGGGCCACCCCTGTTTTTACCGCCCATTGACGCCAGAGGGCGCCCACCCTCCCCATCAGGTCTCCTTTTCCTTAGTCATCCTCATACTGCGGGGCATTCCAAATTCCCCAACCCCATCTTTAAAATAGACACGTGCGCCGACAATAAAAATTCGATGGCGTCCGGGGGTATTATTTGCGGCGTGCGCCGCGCCCCGGCGTCCTCGCACATTGTCTCTACGGCGCGAATTACTCACTAAAGATTTCAAATTGAGGAGTTACGAAGTGTTTGATCTTATTTGCTCGGCGTCGGCGACGCAAAGGTCTACTTACTTCAAAACTTCTGTGCCTCTCCATGAGAGTTTACTCCTCCCCCTTTCTCAGGGAAATTCCTTGTTGCCGCCCTTTCTAATCCGACGCACCAGATTTTAGCGGACAGCGAACTTTTGCCTACAATGCTTCATTAAGTTCCGTGGATTGGTCACTGCAGGGCAGTGATCGATAGATATCGAAGAAAGATCTCTGAATTTTGTGATAGGAGCTTTAAACGGGGGGTGTCCAGCCTTTCAAGCTTGATGGCTCCTCGACCGCCTTAACCTCAAGCGCCAGCTCTCCTTATAAATTTTATGTAAAGAGAGAGAGAAATATCCTTAAAATCATCATCCTCCCCTTTATCCAATATTATCTTTCTTTGGGACTAAAGAACGGTCACGTAAGCACTTACATTTTGGTTCACTATCCTCATTTTGAGAATTCTAGTAGCGGGTGCCTACTTCTGTCTGGTCGAACGGATATTTGTCCTAAGTTAATCATTTTACTTCATTCATTTCGATACTCCATACTTACCCCTCCCATTAAATTTTAACGGAGCACCATGCAGTACCCTGTAGGTACTCCTATATTATTCACCAATTCTATGGTAAACATGTGAGTAATGATTCCGGGCACATAGAGAATGCGTGAATATAACTTTTTTTGAATCATATATTTTAATGAGATAGTAATTTTTGAACCATACTTCACATATATTGGTATTCTTATTTATTTCTTTTAACCGCAATGAGCAGTTGCCTGCGATCCCTGATGGCCAGTGCAAGTGTTAAGTTTTCGTGCAGATTCTCTCTTAATAGACGATTCTCTAAGAAGAGAGCATTTACAGCACTATTTCTGTAGGCCATTTAAAACAGCATTAGTGATTGCTTTCTTTTTCATCAAAGTGTGCCATTGATTTAACATTTTTCATTGCAGCCTCTTTCCCGCAAATATTTTTCCCGTCTGTGATGGCTGTGCACAAGGAGACAAATGAAAGGTGGTATGGTCTGGATGCTGTATCACCCGTTGTCAGATCTGAATCTCGGATGTGTTTCCCAATTAGGCCATCAGCAAAGATAACCAAGGTAATCGGTGACACTTACTTTATTTTATTTTTCCTCATTTTTGAATGTTACCTTTAATTTCTTGCCGTGAAAGAACAGTCGACGCGCTGTATAATTGATTCGCCGAACTTAAAAGTTACAAATTGCCATTGGAAATTTTATTAAAATACTTGGTATATATGAAATTTTAATATTTTACACTAGGACAGTCTTGTTTTTTTAATTTAAAAATAAATTCTACCCTGAAGTTATCAGGATCTTTTAATTTCATGCCAACATAAATGGAGGAGAAGGAAGGGCGTACCCAGGATCAAAACTAGGGGGGGGGGCTTGTCAAGTCGTAATATTTTAGTACGGAAAAGGTGAATGAAACGAACATTTAGAGGATATAACAGCTCTTTATTGGTTTTTAAAAGTACTTGCTTAAAAAAAGATTTTTATTTTAGTGACAGGTCTTTTACTTATATCATTTTTTGTGGGTGTAAAGAAAATTTGTTCAAAACTTTCGTTTCAACCCAGTCGGATTTTTCTTAAAGACTTATGGGATTTTTGGTTCTGAGGGGTTGGGCGGCTAACCCCTTCTGCCCCCCCTGGGTACGCCTATGAGGAGAAGCCAATGTATTTTTTTATAATATCTTTCTGAATGTAGATTATTAACTTCGCCTTTATTTCCTGACAAGTTGACTGTTTCGAGAGAACTCTTAAAAGTTTTCTGCGCTGCTTTGTCGCCACCACCGTGCTGAGCTCCTGTATATTGTATACCCTATCTATTCTGGAAGATATTGCATGAGATTAATCGCATAGGTGCTATTATTTTGGTGATTAGGAATAGTTCCATTTATTTGTATCATATTTTGAAAATATTTTTTGCTTCTGTTTGAGTATGGAAAATTACGGTCACTCTCAAAAGTTTTAGGACAAGGTTTTTGCACCATTTCTGCTTCTCAGGGAAACTTGATGTCCCTAACTCCTTTTGTTGTCTTTGGCCTCGCGCCGTAAATATTTCGTCCTCGTTGCGAGTTGCTGAACTCATATTTTTTCAGATCATTCTTTCGTTTTTGATTTTATTTAGATGTTTATAACTTTCGCAAATTCACTGAAATTGCTTTATATCCTTTTATTAATGGCAATGTGTCATATCGACATAAATGGAAACAGAATGATAAATTTGAATATAGAAGACACCTCTCCCCTTGAGTGCTTATGTGTTCACGCACAATCGAAATATTTGCTGTGCGTAGCCAAAGGCAACAAAAGAAGTAACGGAAACTAAGTTTCATTGAGAAGCGGAAGTGGCGCCATAAACTCTGAGGGAAAAAGAAAACATTTTTCTTCCTCTCCTGAGCATTGAGTATCAGTATACAGAGTCCCCATACTTAATGTTCAGGTGTCAATACACATAGAAGCATATCACGTATAGAATAAAATCCGAGGATTCATGCGTGATGGAGTGTGGAAATGTTCCATGTTCTAAAACTGAACTGAGCCCGAAAAGAAAAATTAAGTGGTCCCCAATACTGAATGTGTGAAACTCACACGCCTGTGGCTTAGTTCGAGGTGAGCCGTGCCCTCACCTATCCAAACTAACCGTCAGATTTGATCACGAAGTGAGTGAGGGACGAACAGTTTCGTCTAGCAGGGTACATCATCATATCGCAGCAACGGCGCACATTTCAGATCCTCAATTCCGTGTGTACCGATTATCCAAGGATAAAAAGGTGTCAATAATTGGAAAAAAATGTTTAGGGGCTTAGGGTTAGTTATAAATTAAGGGAGGTAAAATCAAATGTAAATCCTTCTTCATTGGAATTAGGTGGACAGAAAGTGGTTGGGGGACTTTGGGGAACGGGGGTTGGGGATGTAAAACAAGCAATAAAACCAATGGTAAGTTACAAGATCACGTCCAGAATCTGGGAGAAGCAACTAAAAACCACATTGCTGACCATGCATTCCCGAATTTAGCTGAAAAAAATTGCAAAAAAATCCCTTAGTTTGTTTGCATCCTTAAGTTCAAATCTCTAGCCAATCGGAGCTTCCTGAGTGATGAAGCCACAGGCTAAGCGATCTCTCTCATTAATGGTACAACTCAGGAGAGCATCCTGATCAACCGGTCCAATTTGCCTTTTTTCTCGACGTGCCACTTTTTTTTAACATTGAGTTATCATTAGAAAAATGAAGGATTTAAATTTATTTGTTACGTTTTTTTGTATTTTTCTCGTCAGAATTGTACATCCGAGATAATGCCGCGGTGAAAAGTTCATTTCATACAACAATGTGATAAAGATGGTCTCTCCTATGCGTACTGAATACTTTAAGGTGATAACTGTGGTTTTAAACAAGTAAAAGCAGCGAATAAAGACCGGTCGAGCGGTAGTAATGCGTCTTCTTAACAAATGCTCTTTCCAAACGACGTCCAGACTCCTCTTCGCTGTTGCTGGCAAATTTTATGATAAAATATTTTGTCAAAATGATATTTGTTTTCGGAGCAGCATATGGTACGTGTTTTTTGTCTTGTCTCAATCAATTTTTTGCTCTTATGGGTAATCCTAGAGCACAATAAATATTTATTTATTCACGCAATATCCCCATTGTTCCTCCCACAGCTACAATTCTGCGTAGAACTTTTATTTTCACTTTGACTAATGAAGGGATCGATTACGTAATTGATTGCTAAATATGTTCGGTGTAAATAGCTAGGAGAAAAATCTATTTTCCCATGAAGATATCTATTGTTTTGAGGTGTTTCTATTACAACACATTCGAAATAATTTTGTAGTATCTGTATTGTATGTCTCGCAATGCGGAATTTTGTTCTCAACTATTATCTTCCACTATCTAAAATGAGGTTCCCCAGAACATGTAACTCCCAAGAACTCTTCCTGTGACTCTATTTATCGTGGAGCAGTACTTTGGTTGTCTTTGATGTTGATCAGGAAACTATCAGTTATGGCTTTTTCACCAAGGTGACAAAATTTGTTTTGCTGCACTTTTGTTCGAGTGCTTGGCGCACAGAATATGTTTTGATATACAAATTTAAATAGTGCCATCCTACTTCATTTCTCAGCTCTAAATGTATTACTATTGTAAAGTAACTATGGCTTTTTTCCATTTTTTTCCTTTGAATGTCTTTATGAAATATTTTTGATCGGTTCGATGTAATCCTTAATCATCGCTTTGCCCGAGCTTCATGTTTTTTCACACCTATCATTACTAACGCTTAATTTGGTGTTTTATTTCAGTATTCCGTGGATCTTGATGGGTGCTATGGCTTGATTGAAAAGGTGTTCAGCATGCTTGCCGTCCAGCCAGAAGACTATAATGTATTCTTGTGTGTTCCTCGCTCATTTAATTCTCATACGCTTTCTAGCATAGTGAATACTATGTTTGAAAAGTGGAGAGTCAAGAGTCTCAGTGTGAGCCATCAGTCGGTGTTGACGCTCTATGCGTATAATGCCAGAAGTGGAATTGTGGTTGATATTGGAGAAAGAACTGATGTGATTCCTATCAGTGAAGGTAAGGAAATCTACCTCCCATTCTTCGCCTCAGATATTTTATATTTGATATGCGATTCGTGAATAACTTAGTAGACTTTTTGAAGACCATCATTAATGAGGAACTCACGCGGACATCGCTTGTCTGTCATAGTTATGAAATAGTTTAATCTTTGGTTTGAAAGCTTGTACTGAAGTGGCGGAAACAAAATATGTTTTTGAAAACACCCCAGAGCAAAATATCGCGAATGTGGCGATGCTCCTAAGCAAGTCGTAATGATCACTTGAATTCTATCAGGGCTGGTGCCATTAATATGTGGATTTTTTTATTCTCCGTTTTTGAACTTTTTGTTTTATACTTAGGACTCTTTTTTCTGAATTATCGTGAAGAAGAATAACATTTATCTATGCTCTAATGCAATGTTTTTTCTTTTTAGGCTACATACTTGAAAGAGGTGTCTCAAGAACGCCTTACGGTAGTCATCAAGTGATTGAGATGCTGAAGCAGTTACTTAACGAGAAAAACTATTCCTTTCCTTCTGATGTAGAGACATACTTAGTGAGATACATTGTGGAAAATCTGTGTTACTGTGCACAAAACTATTCATCAGAGCATAAAGAAGCAATGAATGACATCGAGAAGGTGAAGAAGGAGATCTCAATCAAGGAAGTGTACTGTGATGCTAATTTTAATGTTGAGTGAGTATTTCTTATTTTTTTATCCCCTCCATTTTGATTCGCAGTTCAATTGATATCTTATTTTCTTTTTTAAGAATATAGAAACGTCTAATGGCGACCTCTGAAAGTGACACAGGTCTAAAATAATAGCTATAATCATCAATTTTGCGTGGCCTATCATGATCGAGGAAAGGCCGCACCGCAATCGTTTCGAAATCGATATATTATTATATCTATGATTTTTGTAAATTTTCAGCTGATCTATGGTAGAGGATGATATGATATCACTTTTGAATGCTGGAAACATATTTCATTTTTATTTGAATTCAGCCATCCTGTAAGTTATTTTAGATACCTAAATGATGTCCATATGCAAAATTTGGGTAATTTTTGGAGCAAATTTCAGTGAAATTCACTCTTTTGTTATCAAGCTGTTCGTTTTTAGGGAAGTTTATTTTTTCTTACGGCCTTTTTCGTGAAACTGTTCTTTGTAGATTTTCGCTCTCTTTCTCGTACTGTACGAGGTGAGCTTTGACTTTTAAATACATCAGTTAATGTGATGTATTAGCAGAATTTCAAGTGAAGTATTATTCTCGTAATTTAACCACCCGCTGTGGCCTGGCTATTGTGTACCTCTTGTGGATGACTGGCTAATTATATTTTTTCGATGTGTTTCCATTTCGAAATCGAAAACAACGGTTTGAATAAATTTCTTAATCCTGGAATTAAAATATATTCCCGAATGAAATGACTTTTTCTTTTTTGTGATTTACTGTTTGCTGATTTCAATGCATCTCAGATGTCTCGAGTATATTTACTCATTTATTTTTACAGCTCCATATCCCTGGACATCGCCCGATTCCACGCCCCTGAAGGACTTTTCAATCCGGACATTTGGGGTCATGATAATATTGGGGTCCACAAAATGGTGCACAAAGGAATTCAGGTAAGTTCCATTTTCTTCAGAGTGTGAAATATTCGAATGAAAAGCAGTCCTTAAACTTCCATACCTCCGAAAACAGATGTGCTAGGGAAAGAAATTAAGTCATTCGATGTCCACTTTTTTATTTAAACATTTTTTCTGTGAGACGAAACTCGCAAAAACAAATTAAAGTAATGCTAAAAATTTTAACTAATCATCAAAAAAATTTTAAATAAAAAAGTGGGCATGGAAATGGTTTCAATGTGAGGCGAGGAAACTTCTTGACTGAGGAAGAGGAATTTCCAGAGAGGTGGGAATACAAGGTGGGAATACAAGGAAATAAGCTCAAATTGTTTTGGGAGTTGTTTGGTGGAACACCATCGTAAATTTTAAAAACACGGTGATGATTGGTGCATCTACTGATTTAAATAGTCATTGCTAGCGATCGTAAAAAACGAAAATCGTGTAACCGGTCAGTTGTAAAACCCGGAAATCTGGAGTGTGGGAATGAATATGTTCATTGCTTCTCTGAACTTAATCCACCATTTATTTAACCATTTGCATTTTTTAAAGCTCAATGAAAGTAGGTCAGTAATTTAGACCAGATAGTTGACTGAATCTCGGCATTAATGAGCCGAGTTTTAGGTACTAGGCTTATGTTTTTTACGGAAGGAAGTGTGATATGACCTTTGTTTTAAACGTTTTTTTTTGTATTTCGCAGGAGTGTAGCATGGATATACGTAAGGAAATGATCAGAAGCATTTACTTATCTGGCGGCGTCACAATGATTCCTGGATTTGCTAGCAGATTGCTTCTGGAGATTGATAAGCTTACTCCACCCTCCATAACCCCTAAGGTAAGCACATTCTTGTCTCGATTTTTTCGCCAAATATTTTTTTGACGGCAATATATAACCATTTTTAGCTTTTACATATTTTCCTTTCTGAAAAATCCTTGGAAGGTTTTGTTTAACTGATCAAAATTGGATTTGTTATCAACATGCATGATGATTTGCTTTTAATTTTGTGGCCAATATATGTCACCCGCTTTTTATATTTTTATTATTATTGTATTTTTTTATTGATACCTTTGGTGATTCATAATTATTTCCAAATTTGGACAAGCTTGGAGCTGATTTTCATGTAGAAATCGACGGTAATTCGCGACGCGTTCAAGTGACGGTGAGACGTTTCCTTTCCGAACCCTTGGGGATTCGTCATTTTAATTTCGTCGAAATCCGTTTCGTAATTCTTCCCAACGCCCAAATCCCTTTCGAATATTCACTGTAATAAAGGTTTCGAGTAATTGTAAATTTAGCCTATCGAGCATAATTTGGCGAAGTCAGAATAACTTCTGATTCCTAATATGAAGCAAAATTCACGTGATGATGATGACTTGCACTTATATTTAAAAATTGAAAAAGTAAAATGTATTACCTATCAAGCACCATGCATAGACTTTTGGATTTCAGGTAACGAAATTCAATTAAATCTTGGTTTTTTATTCTTGGTCGAACAAAGCTAACTAAGATGATAAATCTGAGCTATTGTCGACGTCGTCGTTACATCTGTGTGGAAACCTAGATCTTCTTCCACGCTGTAGTAAATACATATTCTATCTATGAGTTGCTCTGTGTAGTCAAGTGAATTGGTCGTTCACCTAGCTGGGCATATACTCTCTCTCTCTCACTCTTGTTCCAGTGCCGCATTAGTGAAGGGGAAAGGGAGTGACCATTTATTTTACCACGGAAAAATTGACCTCAATATTTGACAGCAATAATTGACCATTTTTATTCATTTTACTCTCGGAAAATATTTGGAAAGAGATGTTTATCTGATCAAAGGTGGCTTTCTTAACAACGTGCTTGAATCCGTGTATCCGAGTCCGCTGGATAGCCTAGTTCCTTATCACCCCTTCTCTTCGGATGCAATCTTGCGTACACCACTAACCATCCTAGAAGTATACTTGAGCCTTGCAAAGAGGGTATATCAGTTTTCTAAGCCCCATGCCTACCAATCAAAACTGTAAAAAGTCCCTTGAATCATGAAAATAGTGGCTGGTGACGAATTTCCCATTCATTGTGTAAATCGTCGCGATGATAGTCTTACGCGAACTTCTACCACTGTGGTCACTCATCGGGCTATTTCCGAGGGCTTTTTTGTACAAATCTAAGTACAGTCGTGAATTTTTTTTGCTAACGGCAGAAACAATTTTTGGTCATTCAATACAAAATTAGGTTTCTTATTCTCATTTTTGAAGAATTAGTGCTGTATGTTCTGCAACGTCACGGTTCGTGCTTTCTATCATGTCTCGCCGAAAATGGGCTTCTTCACCATTTTTTTGCCGTCGGTTGTGATAGAGTTTCAATAATATAAATTATATAGAGAGCCATACGTTTTCGTTTATCGACCCGTAGCCTGCTCCTCAATCTAATCGTGGGGAAAAATTGACGGACTTAGCCCTTTCACAGATAAGTTGATGACGCCACGAGCTCATGCCGAGAAAGTTACCGCTTATCAGCTACTCCTTCCTCCATCGCATCTGCCTCGCGCCCCCTCAGCGTAGTGTATGGACCTCGTGTGGTTCGTTGTTCTTTACTCTCTTGTTAGCGATTCCTTCCCTCTATGATTGGTTTTCCCTGTGCGAGGAAATGAAACGGGACTCTATTGACGTCACCAGCTCATGCAAATTGGGCGGCAACTTTCGCTGTCTTATTTCAAACTGACTGAAGAACGGCCGATAAGAAATATTTTTTGTCGTTATAACTAATATTTCCCATCTTTCTACCGAGTCATTTTAATGAATTACGATTTTCCGTCTGAGTGAACAATGTACATGTTCTGTTTATGCAGAACCAGTGGGGTAGCAAGGATTTTCGTTTGGGGGGGAATCCAAAATCAGGGGGGTGAATTTTTGTAAAACATGGTACTGAGTAGAGGGTTTTAAACTAATTTTAGAATTTTTATGATCTAAAAACATCATTTGTCAAACAAATCTGTTGTAAATTCGTGATTTGTCAATATTTTTATTTAATTTAAGAAGGAAAATAATTGTGTTTTTATACTTGGGGGGATTGAGGGGTTCGTACCCCCCGGACCCCCCTCGCTACGCCACTGTGCAGAACATTTTACTTTGTTGCTGCATTTACTTGGGAGTTAATGGGATATTATGAATTAGTTTTCACCAGTCATGGTCTCCTAAATGATTAAACAAACTTATAGTTTTCATTTGATAGATTGAACTCTACAGTATAAAACGCGATTTAGTTGAATAATGCCAAGATGGCTCCCCTTTTGTCGGATAAAAATGTCTACTCCCCTCTTTTGATTTGAATGGTCTCTTAGTTTTATTTCTTTCTCCTATTCTTCTACAGTATCCACGATGAAAATATCTCGATTACCTACTTTGCAATATTTGCTCTGCGCAATGAGTCAGACCAGCGAGAGCCTGTGAGAGCGGGCTCAAGGGCAATAGAGCTATCAAAGGAGCAAAGATAAAGAGCGGATTGATTTAATCGCTGTAATAAAATTGCGGCCCGGTAAATGAAGCCCTTTTCACTTGATGTGGACTGAATATAACGATGCCTGAAGGATAGGAGCGATAGTGCCTTCAAACACATGCTGGATCACTTTCCTGTTGCCATCAAGAATTTTAATTTCTTTGTTGCAAACGGAAATAACTTAGAAATTATGTTAAAAGTTTTTTATTTTTTTAATAAAAGAAAAGTATAACAATATCGTCTTGAAATAAGTGTTAATGGAATAATTGAAACTAACGAACAAAATTTCATTTCCTATATCTGATGAGATTGGTACAGCAAAATCTCGCATTTCGCGATTTCAGAAAATTAAGGCCTGCTAGTTAGGAAAAATTTATCCAATTTTGAGCCCAGGTAACATTTTAATGCAAATAAATTACTGTCGGCAATCGCCGAGGGCCCCACAACGCTCGCGTCTATCGTGAAGCGTACATGAAAGGTGTAATAAAAAAAGACTCGGATCACTTGAACCAAAGTTTTTTTCGCAATTATAAAAATCTACGTTTTCATTAGTTGCTTCAGTTACAACATACTCAGGGTAAAGATAACATAAACATAAATAAAAGGTGTCGGAAAATAAAAGAGAAGCTGATGCTTTTTCAAAGGGTTATTCGAAAATGCTACTTTAGAGGTTTTTTTTAGACTTCATTTCAGTTTCAAGGAGAAAATTCCCTGAATATATAATAGAACCATAATGCATACATTACTAAATGTTATAA
This sequence comes from Ischnura elegans, assembly GCF_921293095.1. NCBI lineage: Eukaryota > Metazoa > Arthropoda > Insecta > Odonata > Coenagrionidae > Ischnura > Ischnura elegans. The sequence continues at coordinate 42,460,691 of NC_060259.1, forward strand.
TCTGTGAAGTGCTCACTCTTCATAGTATGTTTTCTTACGAATATGCTATTTTTCATTACTTTTTATGTGATTTTTAAGAGCCAGATAGCGTCACAATCCATTTCCAGGCATGAAGTTTCCTAAAATTCTCCTGGGGTGGACCCCCGAACTCCTCTTTACGTTGGGCTCCATCATGAGCCGCAGCTGAGGGCCCCCAATCACTCCAGACCGCCCCTCACTGATTTAAAGAATAAAAGTGAAGTTTTACTTTATTTCAGAAAAAATCATTCGTAACTTCAGCATATAACTAACGTATTTAACGGGAGGGAGGAGCGGAGTTCAACTTCCTAGCAATCGTCCCCATCACACAATTTCACGAATCTGCTAGTGGCCAGAACTCGCAGTTATGGCATGAGAAAAGGAGTAATTTGCATTCTTGATTTTACACTATAGCCAACTGACAATGTGAAATGTGATTTAGTCACAAAATCCATAACATCCTGAATGCTAGGCTGTGATTCGACCCTAATATTCCCTCCCTATACCGATGATAATGACTGTATCTAAGTAGTGTAATGGTAGATTACTTGCATGAAGTGCCTAACGATATGGTTATTTTCCGTTACAGGTTCACGCATCTCCTTATCGTTATCATGCTGCTTACATTGGTGCATGTGTTCTCGCAATCTCTGATCAAGTTTCTGAATTAACTGTCAGAAGGCAGGAGTGGATGAAATCTGGTGCTGATTTACTCAGGAAATGGAATATATGATAGCCATGGCTATCATTTTACATGTGGCTTTAAAACTCCTTCTGTTGGTGCCGCTAGCTGGGTGTCTCTTTGTGAATAGAGCCTTTTGATGAATGGAGCCTCATGGGCAATACCTGTCAAATGGCATCATTCTCTCGTTGCCTTGAATGAACTGTTATAGAAAGAAAAAGTAAATGTTATAGTTACATTTTTATCACTACAACTTATTCAGGCAGACTAATTTTTTAAAGTACCCACTGGTAATGTTATTTTCCATTCCAGGTTATGTGGTTGGTAATGTAACTACTTCTGGTATGTTATCTTACGATACAGAATGTTTTGGCATGAAATTATGCATTGTTAGGTGAAAGGGGACCTGAGTTTCTGCCTTGATCTTGAGTTAGGAACAGTTTTGCGTTACGTATATATATCTTTGAAGTAATTTATTGTAAAGAATGTTGAATTGTACTAAAATATTAAATTTTTAATTTAATTTATGCAATTATATGATACAATTTTGCCTTGGCTTCCAAGTTGAGTGCCTTTTAATGACTACAGTAAACTTTAATTGGTGAATTTGTATCAAATAATGTTGAATCATTCGATTAAAACTCTAAGTAACCCACGGGAGGTCATAATATTCCTTGATAATGCTTAGGGGGAAAAATCTATGGCGGGCGAATGTCAGAATATTGTCTCCCCCTTTTGAAAATGGTACACGCATTTCTCAAATCGGGGGAAAATGCTATTCTTTCCTGATGGCTCTGAATTAATGTTAAATATACTTACAGAATGCGTCATTGGAATACTACCTACTATTTTTGTATGTGATTCTGATTGGGAGTTTGGTTGTGATATGTTTTGTGTAGACTGTTGGCAGTGATGATCCTATTCGCCTCATTGCAGTCATCTGCTATGGTTATTGATAAAATTCCATGTAAATAAACACTGTCTTGGCTAGATTTATTAGGGCTTAAGGCATATAACTGATATCTAACTTCTGCACAAATATTCAACTTTAGCTTGAACCAAATTTAATTTTGCAATTTTATGCATTTTGGTATTTTAATTTTTTGCTTAGATATGTTCAAGTATCATTCTTATGATATATTGTTAAGTATTTGTAATTAGATAAAAACTTTTTTGCCATTAACGATGTAAAGTTTATCAATGTTCAGAAGAGTGGTGGACTGTGAAAAGCACTCTGTAAATGATGGTCTAACTGTTGCACTTGCCATATTAGGCTAACTGATGTTGCCACTTAACTTTGACCCCAGTTCTGTAAAGACCCTCCTAATTATCTTGGTAGGCAGATGGTTGACTGTATCTAATGATGGTTCAGAACCAATTGAACGAGGGAAGTTGATTAACAGATCGGGCAGTCACAGTAAATTGGTTGATTTTTGCACAATACTCTGTGTCTGATTACTGTTTAAACTTCCTTTGTTTATATGCAAAAAGAAAACATTATCCTTGCGATAATGTGCCTATATATGTGTGTAAAAGTTACATTTTTCGAATTAAAAAGTTATAATACTGAAATGAAATCAATAACTGTGATTAATTTTATTCCATGTTACATCGTTATCTGAAATTTAAAATCCTACTTCTTTAGATGAAGGGTTTATACTGTATATTTTAAGCATACAGGTATTCTATACTTTCAGATTGATTAAACCCATAAGGTTATCTAAATGTGTATGGCCGTTTAAACAGTCTCGCTGGTTTAATAAGCATATTGCTACCGCGCAGCTATGGAGGATTAATATAATTATTTTGCTCCTGTATGTGCAAGAAAAAGGAATCGCCATTGTGTTAAAAATGATTTTCTGATAGAAATGTGAATAGTTTTCCCGTCATGGCTTTGCCTTTAATTCACAAATCGTATGAGAATCCACTTTACTAACGAGTCAAACCTCATATCACCCATGAATAAAATTTGAAAATATTTGTGGGATAAATTTTCAATAGAATTATTGTGATAATATTTATCAATTCGAAGATTGGTTTACCATATCTTCATATCTTACCATACTAATGTTTGAGAATGCCTCATCATTTTAAATATCAATGCAAAAATGAAAGTTATTAACTGTCGCAAACTTAAAAAAATTTCTTTCGTGAGCAAATTCATTTTGCATCATTATATTCGCACCATTCTAGCGCAAGTTATGGATGAGTCCTTTCGTGGTGTGGAACCCACCTGGTAAAATATGAAATATCTGTCTTCACCTCACATAGGAATTGTGTGTCTTCAAAAATATGCCTGCTAAAATAAGGCAAGGGTAGCGCGGACTAGCGGCATTTTCCGCAATACGTGCGACTAGCAGAACAGCGTACCACGAGCACCGTCTACAATAGGGTAGTTTCCTTCATCAAAGAAACCGAAAGGCATTGATTGGGATTTGTTACCCACAGTTACTGTATTCATAATATACAAATTATTTCGATTTAGAAATACCGGTTTTGACGAATGGCAATGGTCCATTTTTATCCTCATTTGAAAAGGGCCAGATTGGCGCCCATGCGATGCCACTCCACGTGACGTCACAGGGACCTAGTTTCTATAGGAGAAGATAGGAGTTATACATCGTCTGAGATTACCAATGCATGCATGAGGCGCAGAGCTCAGGGAAACATGACTTAATAATCACCTATTAAAACTGGCTAAGGTCGGAAAGTTTTCTTCGTTTGATAAGGTATTAATAAACCTTTTTTAAGCCAAGCGCTACCAGACAGCAAGGTACTCAGCTACCCTCTAGGATCCTGCGTCCTATCAACGCTCAGAGCCTCGATCAAGGTCACCTCACAAGGCGGGAGGGGGAACCAGAAATACGTCACACGGAGAGATTTCCTTACCCGTCGCGTTTTCGCGCGCTTGAAAATTTTCACTTTTCATTTAATCGCGAAAAATAGATATCGTCATTTAAAAATCTAGAAGCGTGAAATACGTACTCCAGGAGTAATAATCTTCCGATATAGGCAATAAAAAAATAAAAGGGAAACCACCCTATTCGAGCCGCAGCAGTTATTTCGTTGGTTTTGGCTGGCTCAGGTGCACAAAAGACTGCAAATTAGAGATTTGAAAATACTTGATTTCCTGTTAGTCAGCGTCGTTCGCCGCCGAAAAACAGATGTCATAGAGGTAACGATCGAAGATTACAAAAGGGTGAAAAAAGACCAAATGTGGAATGAAATATATGCGCACAATGCACGAAAGAATTACATTAGCGTACAGTTTCATTTTTCACGCAATGCGATTGCACTTGGCTGAAAGTTAATCATCACTAATTCATAAAAGTTTTCTGCCTTATCCTAATCATAGGTGTCGTGAAAACGATATCACTCTGTTGTATCCGCTGGCGGGATTTTCTCGAGTGTTACATTGTTGATGTCGTGGAGACCTTCATGAACATGATTTTTGTGTCAAACCTTCGATGTCAATTTCTCCCCCGTGGCTGGATGAATAGAGGAACCATATACAATGGACGGGAAGAGAGAATTACCCAGGGAGATAATAGGGAAATCACGCGATCTGCAGTCGATACATACCTTAATGCCCTAAAGCAAACCGAGGAAAAATTAGAATATAATTCAATGATGTCTTGGTGCCGGAACGCTGTTCCGTCACTGGTTTAGAAAAGACATAATTGTCAAATAACACTTTGATCAATTTTTGTGGGTAAAAATTTCTAATATATACATTCGCAATGAAAAAAATATTTTAAAATATGCAGACGTAACTTGCAATAAAAAAAATACGGAGTAATATCTCACTTGTAAAAATAGGTACGTTCCATAACACCACTGAACACAATGAGATACAAGAATAGAGTTACGTTGTTCATACTCGTAAATATTTCGATGTGCATTTTTTAATTTCACTCTGTTTATCATGTGTGCGGGCAGCACGTCTCATAATTCGAGTAATTTCAATTTCGGTCGTAACCGGCCGAATATAAGATGATATGCTGTGGAGATCATACCTCCAATGCCGCTCCTATCAGTTCGTTTTTTCTCTCTTTCCTAACATAAGCTGATTCTGTGGCCGCCAAGTTTTGGTAATGCTAATAATTTTAAAATCTACCGCTTTAATTATTCGCGAAAAATTCGTTCCATGGCAACGATTTGGCGTCCATATTTAAACATTAATACAGTGTGTTTTTTTATGTTCACGCTTTGGAACTAATTTCTCTACCTCAGGTATGGTAAATTTTAACATGAACGGTATTAAATGTTCATGTATAATATATTTGGGTTAAACTTTCGTGTGCATAGTCACTTGGAATGGGTTTTGCTTAGTTTTTATATTTGCTGCCTGATTTCGGATTTGAAAACGGGAAAAAAGCAATTTTTTAGGAAGACTAAATGTTTCAAAATATATAACCCTTCGAGAACACATACGGGAGTTGGTCCTGTGAGAAGAATTTAATTGAAGCGAGAAACTCGGATTAACCTTGGCGATGCCAGAAAAATGCAATTTTTATAATGTTGCCTTTTTCGAGGCCAAATACAAGGTGGGCCGAGAAATGAGGATGGCTTTTAGAGACGAAACAAGACCTTAAGAAACAACTCATTACAGTTGTTTTTAAATATCCTATTTGAGTTTTTAAATTTTAGTCAAATTAAATCAGTTTGTTTCGATATTCCTTTTTCACCAGGGGCATATCTAAATGGGAGGGGGCATGGGATCTCCCGAAATTAATCAAATTTGGACCATCGACCGCCCGCCGCCCACAGCTACCTAACCGAGAACTGCTTACAATCCATCAAATAGTACCTACCGTCCCCCATATTATTTTTAAATTTGACATTTCTTTTAAATTTAATTTTCATGGGGTGTCCCTGCTTAAAATTACTTGACATGGGTAAAGGCACCGAATAGTGAAATGCCTGAGTCCAGTTAAACGATTTTTCTTTAAATAATTGTGATATAGACTACATGGATATACTACATGGACATGCATATATGATGCAGACATGGTTTTTAAATTTTTTTGCAAATATTGCTGCGAACTTTTTTGAAATAAACTGTACTTGAAATAGCTATTCGCTAAAATTCAGTGCATCTACGTAACCATGGATTGAAAACCGTGATGGAGTGAAGTTTCCATATTGAAATAAATATTTGCAATTTTCCACGATTATAAAATTTAGAAGATGAAGGTTTTGATCACCTTGAAGATTATGTAGTAACATCGAAGCCTGATGATACAAACAGCTCCATTAATTTTCCATACTTTTTTATTTACCTACTTATTACAGCCGTTGCCATATAATATTACTACAGTATTTTTATCATTGCTATCGATGAATTTACACAAATTGAACTCGTCAACAATCAATTTGATTCAAAACCAAGGTTATAATACATTTTATAATCCTGGAAAGTTGCAAACAGTAATTTCAATAGCCATAGGATCTTGGACCCCCAAGCATGTAATCTATCGTAAATTCGCTACTGTCTTTCATATTTTATGAATCATAAATGTAATTATTGGTGGAATTTGAGCAATGGCTTATTATCGGCTCACCGCACTAAGAGGGTGAACTCAAGGGGAAGGGAACGGTTTGAGGGCGATGGACCGAAAGGAGGCCGACCGAGGAGTTGCGGTCGCTCCCGCGGAGGACTTAGGTGAAAGAGATAAGGAGGAGGCAGAGACAGTGAGTGAGGGCGGGCAATCGGCGTGCCGACGACATATCAGGTGAGCGAGGGACGAGGGATAGCATGCATGAAAGGGATGGTAAATTTAGTTACCAAACCACATCAAAGATGGCACGAAAACACTAGGTCTTCCGCTTATGCCTAAAAAATCAATACTGCTCCTTACTGAGGATCGTACTGCAGATGATTGAGGTATAGGATATGTCGTTTAAGAAAAGCCTCCAGAGTTAAAAAAAACATGTACCAATGCACAGTGTTATATCAGGATTGCGTTCTTTCAGAAAACCTGGGATTTTATTGTCTGGAATGTCAGACCAAATTATAGAAAGTCTGGAAAAATCCTATTCGCTGCAAAAGTTAAACGGTGTATTTTTCTCATTCACTTTGGTACTCATAATTAAACATCCTAATCCCAAAATGCCGTTCACGTGGTGCTCCATAAATTTATCTTGTTATTAGATAGCTGGCCTGCAAAATTTCCTGTCAGCAATTTTTTGCCATAAATATTATAATTTTTTGTCTTTACCTACTACTCTGCCCGTTTTCCTCCGACTTACTGCCATCACAATAAAATTGTTTAACTCTGTTGTTTTTGGCCATCTTCCCTCAATTTAGATTTTCAATTCTTAGTCCCAGAGGTTTTTTTTTTAAATCTGCAGTAACTTTATTATCCACCTGATTGATTACAGTGCCCTATTTCTCGCCGTGTTTTGCAAGCGTCTAAGTGAATGGGTCGTGTGTTACTACGTTACAGAATTGAGAGAGTCAACATGTCTTAAAACTCACGGCGGGTAACGAGGAGATGGAGGTACCGCCATATTAATGTAGCTGTTGTGAAATAGGTAACTGTAGCGTAAACTGAATATTCATGGAAGAGCTCCTTCGCTAGAATTCAAACTAAGGCCGAGAGAATTGATATGCGTTCTCCCCACAAATACAGATGAATGTAAGGTCAGTTTAAGTAACTTTTAAATTAGTACACCCCTGGGCAATTTTAAATTTAAAATAAATGCGACATTAAAAAAAATTAAGGAAGCACTAGCATATTGATAGGAAATTTTTACGATAACTCAAATGAACGCGAGTTAAACAGCTTTTTAGCTAAAAAAATATCCTCATTACGGTAATGGGAGGTTGCAGGCCTCCCCTTATGTGTGCCCCTCGTTAGTCCTTACATTGCCATATCAAAGAGTGTTCTTACAAAATTTCAACTATATTTTTCATCCACGGAAGGATTAGGGAAATTTTATTTGCAGTAAATAAAAATTCCTGGGTTATTTTGAACATAATATGAGGTATGTGTGAAATTTAGAATTTTGAAATCAAAATTAGCGACTTTTTCCAACTGTTAGATCGCGCTATGCTTTTCGCGGTGCTCTTTATGACAAGGAGGATGGATATGCGGCACGTGATTGGATGGAGTGATGTGGACAAGTCGGGGAAGATAAGGGTGAAGGACGGTGGTTGATTTCGGCAATGGAATTGCGATATCAGGCAGCAAGTCTGTGGGGAGAGATTTTATTACTGTTTGTTCCAGTTTGGCTTATTGATGATCATTCCTCGAAGTCGGGGGAAGTATGAAGAGCCAGATAAATTTAAGGGAGTATCTGATTAAGGAGTCCAGAAATGAATGTGGTTGCTGAATTGATTAAAAGCGAGTTAATTATGAATAAAAGGAAGGATTGGCCATTTTTATCGCAATGAAGGGGAAGGTGATATAACAGTTCATGTTGTGACTGAAGTAGTTTTTCAATTCCATTAGTCTGCTATGAATTAACTCTGTGCGATTTGGAAGGATACCTTTGGGTTTTCCTCACTCTTATTCGCTTCACTCTTATTACCTGAATCATTAGTACAAAGAGTGAGTCCATTTTATGGGATAAAAGGAGTTATAAGTTTACTCATGACCGCTCTTTGATGAATGGGCTCCTGCACCAATCTTTTATATCGTTCGTCGTAATTAAGTTTGAGTAATGAAAAGACCCGCATTTGTCCGTTTTTCGATCCGTCGCTTACTTCTCGAGCTATTCGCCGCAAAAAAATCGACCGCTTCAACCCTTTCGCAGATAATATGATGGCGTCATGCGCTTCAGCCAAGCGCGTTACAGCTTTTCGACCACTGCTCCCTTCTTTGCATCATTCTCCCGTGGTCCGTGTTGTTTACTCGGTTTGCACTCTTGTGATCAATTATTTCCCTCAATTAGCGGATCTCCTTGAATTTGTTAGTGTGTTTGAATTTTAATGACGTCACCAACTCATGGAGAGTGGGTAGAAACTTTCGCGTTTTATTTTTATTTCTAACTTGTGACTGAATAGGGAAGATTTTTATTCGTTGCAACTCATATTTCCCCTCCATCTGGTTAATTATTCTATGGAATTGTGATTTTTGGTCTGAGTTAACGACCCCATTGCAGATGGAATGGGAATTTGTTGGTGTAGGCTTCCGTGGAGTGGTGCAGTTGGCACAGCAAGGTTTCAGGGTTGTCCTCGTCGTCGATTCATTTTCGGACGACATATTAGCCGGCGTTGGAGGCGTCTTCAGGTTTGAAGAAACAGTGTAACAGGCAGTTAAACTAGTATAAAAAAAGAAAGGTTCTAAATTTTCATAAAAAACGACGAACCTCTAAAATCAAATCCTTGGAATATAACCCAGCCAAAAATTGTATTCCACATGAAGACGGACGATTCCACGTCAAAATCTGAAGACGGCTGCTGCAACACCGGCGAAACTGTCGTCACGAAGATGAATCGACGCGGAGTTAGGGCCGAATTTACCGTAAGGCAAAATAGGCACGTGCCTAGGGGCGTCGCAGTACAATGGGGCGCCCTCTGTCACCTCATGCGAGTGGCAATGATTTATCATAAAAATCGGGGAGGGGGTGGGGCTCAAGAGGGGAGGGGCGCTCAATGGAGAGGTGCGTACAGTGTAACTTTGGGTGAATCCGGCCCTGCCCGGAGGACAGCCTTGCGGCCTTGCTGCGCTGGAATGGGGATTTGTTTTGAAGTGAGCGAATCGACGGAGGGAAATGGGTTTACCTAGCACCGCAACGGTGTTCTTCAATGGCTGCCCGTCTTAATCTCATTGTTTTTCACCTGAGCACACCCAGAAGGGGGAGGACGGGCATTGCCAGGTATAGCCTTCATTTATGGCAGGTTAGAGGCGGAGGGAAAATAAGGGCAATCGGGTCAAGGGACGGCGTCGGCGGAAATCGGGAAAAAAAGCTGACCAAAACCCTAAACGAATGGCTATTTTTTTAAAACAAACACGATTCCAACTGATTACACAATGTTCTGAAAAAATTTATCAGATTTTCTGAAAGGCAATACGTTTGATAGATTACATGGAGAAATTGTATTTGATTTTTTTTGTTGTACAAGCATTTCTTAGGAATTCAACAATGCACTAATTTAAATTTTTTATGAAGTGGGTAAATCTTTGCAGTCCATGGATATCTATGGAAATATTTATGCCTCACGAAAGTTTCATATCTCTACTATGTGGTTAAAAAGAAAAAAACTAATGCTACGGCATTAATAAGTAGGCACCGCACCCTATGGAACGAAACAGAATTTGTTCTTGCGAAATATTAACATGCACCCTTCCATGAAACAATGGACCATCGATCTCTCTCTCTCTCTCGATGGTTGGATTAGGAACCGGGAGTCCTCGATTTATCGACAGGTTACGTTCACGAATCCTGGACGAAAAGCAGAAAAATAACAGAGCATCATGATTCCCATACATATTTAATGCAGCTAGCCAGGGACTTCCCTCCCCAATCACATAACTTTTCTGTGATTACTATCGTTCTTTAGAGAGATCATATTTTAAATATTTATTATACTGACACCAAAAATGCTTACGGAGGCTTTACCTACCTGTTGTGCACTTATCTAAACAGAGAGCGCCACGAGAAATTTACGCTTTGGAAAAGGACGGAATATGTATTGATCGTGATAGAAAATGTAGAAGTAAAACACCAATCCAATCATATTTGCACGATCAAATCCAGTGGATTGATACGAGAAACAATTCTTTTCCATATCCAACTTTCCCTTCACGGGAATATTGTGTAAGTATTGATTTTGTAACCATGGATGGATTTTATTTCTGCATCAGGGAATATTCGGCTCGAGGCATGGAAATTCGCGTGCAAATGGGAATCAAATCCTTATGGAGATAGGTTGGAAGGACACCTACCTGCATCTGATTTGGTGTGCACATGCCGTAGAAGACGTCTGGAAGAGATCTGTAATATCACTTAGTTTTTCGGCTCTGGTAAAATACAACCATTTATTAAAAATCAGGAAATCTTCCTTAAATATCAAGGTGTTTAGAAGGATGCCTCAAAATTAAAAAACTACTTTCCTCGCCAAGGCCGCCTATCTTCTTGTTGATGTAGCAGAATTCTCAGCTGATTGGAGGCTGAATTAATGGGCGATAATTTTATTCGAGTGTTTTTTAGAGCTTTTGATTCTTCTGACTGAAAAGATATAAAGGAAAATAATCAACTGTAGCGATAATTTCCGTGAAACTAAGAGGGAGCGGAAAAGATTAGAAAGAAAACATCAGATTCTTATCCTCTATCTGAGCAGCAATTCCTCAAGATTAGAGGGTATTTAGCGGCAGAAATCACAGCAGATGATGAGTCGCGTAGCAAAAATGACTCTGAAATTGATTTTGCCTCTGATATTTTGAATTTTTTCGAAATTTGCACATTCCTGACCGATTTTCACGTAGAAGGGAGACGCTAGCTGAACTTCCATCATCAACTCAAGTACAAACCGGAAGACTTCTTTAGCGGAACTGACACTTTTTAATGGAAAATAATGCACTGAAATGGGACGGGGGATTGTAATTTTTATGAAAGAACTTATGAGACACTTAGCGCGGAAATGCGTGCCTAAGGAGACGGATGAACGAAAAAAGTCTACTTGTCAGCACAGTTTTAAAAACAGAGGTGAGGGGCCGAGGAACATATTATTTTCGTCGAAAAGTCTGCTTAACATATTTAGAAACTGTACTCGTAGAAAAAACTGTTAGGCCTAAATACAACCGTGACGTTTCCCCCATAAAACATAATTCGTATCAATGGACAAGGAACGATGGAATGAGATGGGGCTGCGATAAATTCTTGCAAGCATTCTTTGATAATGAGAAGTAGTGAAACGTTCAATGCCTGGAAGGCCTTTGCATTGTTTTATTTTAGTACGACTGAAATGAATTTCTAAGAGGCGCAAATGAGATCTCATACAGAGCCGAGTGTCCAATCCATGTGATTTTCGGAACGACAGTGGATGCGTATCAAAATTTACAAAGTGGTCGAGGTTGAAGGTCACGTCAGTTGGTGGTGAGTTTAAAGGAAAAATCGTGAGGTAACGATTTGAAAAACTGATAAGGTAAACAAGTCTGTCAATAGTTTCGGGGTGAGATAGGTTTACGGATGGGCGAGTGGGCTTGGAGTAAATGATCATTGCAGGCTATGGACAGTTTGAGATGGCTCTAAAAATTTAAGTTTTTCACACTTACCATTTACATGTTAAGTTTCAAAATTTATACACTCGCTCCTGAGGGGATTTCTATTGGCAACAGTAGCTTGGCCCAATACAGGGCGTTACCTCGGTGACGCCTGTGGAGGCATTTTAAAAATATTCGTCATTCTCTCACGTATACCCCGCTTAGTAAATACTTATGGTGATGGATTAACAACAGTACGAAAGGGCCATGATCATTTCAAGGCCAGGTTAACTTAATTTTAAGTATCACACCCCACGATATTTTATATTTAACCCGTTAACGCCTAGCGGTACCAAATGGTACCGGCTGATAGTGCAGTGCTAAACGTAACTTTTTTGTCATTTATCGTAATTTATTAGGGGTTTTGAGAATTTTAAATTGATAAGAATATTTTCAATAACATTTTTCCAAAAAGTTTGCTATTTTAAAGCCGTAATTAACGCATTTAGAGCCGTTTGAAATCTGTGAATTATCAACTAGCCCAAAAAAACGGAATTTTTAGACCAAGCATTTCGATTTGTTTACTTACGCCTTATGTACTGTTAATAAAAAGGTTTTATTATGAAATTATATTGCTATAACATGTATATCTCATATAAAGTATGGTTATTTGATATAAGCCTAATATTTGGGATGCAATGATGCAAAAAATTTTGGTGATACCACAGTTACCACTTATGGCGGTACCATAAGGCGTAACTATTAGTGGTAAAAAATTTTTGCGCCTAATGACTCCGAATTTCATTGATATTTAGATACATGATCACCACAAAAATCGCAGAAACTTTTTAATTCAGGCGTTACCGGGTTAAATATGTACGAATATGATAAAATGTGCATGACGGAGTATCACCGTATGCCGCGGCAATGCTCTTGCTTAATACTCATGAAACTAATTCAGACTGCGGTATTTATTTTTTTCTTCTATTACTCCTTATTTTTGGGGGCCGTCCAGGCCCTTAATAATGCACGCCCTTGCATCTCCTTTATGTTAAGACACCCCACTTTTTGCCCCTATTCACAGTCTTCGGCATTGAAGAACACTACAGGCAGCGTGACGGAGTTCCTAAACGACACACCATTAGTTTCGTCACCGAGTTTACCGAGTCTATTTGAAACCTTCGGAATGAATGGGAGGGAACATCATTTCCTCTTTCGCTCTGTTTTAGTGGCAAGAGGTGTGAGGAATTGAATAGCTTTGCGTTTCACCGCGTATCGGAAAGCTATAACAATAAATGAAATTTCGATTTAAAGTGTATATGGTGACGTAAACCTGATCACCCGCTGAACAACCTAAAAGCATGGAGTCCTAGGTTAATTTCTGATTGACGGAGAGGGAAGGGGATTTGCATGGAAATTTTTGCTGTTGAGGGGCAGTGGAGAACGCTAGCGCACGCCATTAGGGGGAAGAGCATCCGTGTTACTGCCAGACACTACCTCCGTATTGTTGCTGTCAACTTCAGCCTCAAAGCGTGATCAACCGCCTGAAGCATATATAATTAATATCCGTCATATTTCTCAACTTGAATGTGCTCCTAGATATCCCCACATTCCCCTTCAAAGGCTGAAAGGTCATTATGACCTACAAGTAGTTATGGGGGTGTTCGTAATTGTTTACCTTGTTTCTCGGGAAATTAATAACAGCCAATCTAATTAACGAAATGACCACCCAAATTCCTCGAAGAAAATGTCGGATTTTTATTTATTCGATGTTGATAAAGTTTCCAAAGCCTTATCAGTAGTATCAAAATGCCGAAGCTGGGACAAGGTCAAATTAAGCGTTCCCTTTCACTCCCGGTGAATTCCAGACACGTGCCGAGCCCATAGCTTCTCCCACTCGAGTTGGATATGTTCCCATTGGTAGTTAGCAAGATCTCCTCATACGTGGAGGTAACGTGAATCGTATTTCCCCGTCTCGGCATCGGAAATAACCGAAATAATACCTCTAACTACTTTGTTATTGAACATTTTGAAAATAAATGCTTTTCAATGAGAAAACGGGGACAATCCAAAGGCGCTTCCGCGTAGCAACCGCGGGGAAAGGCGTCTCGCTGTACAAGCCCCCATTAGACGCACGTACCGAGGTCGCCTCCGCCCTAAACATGACCATACGCATTTCAAAACTTGGTTTTCAAACATAGCTACCGTCGCCATAAGAAGTCAATAGAAATTGGGAGGACCACCTCAGAGAGTGAATTAGTGGGTGCCAACCTGAGTCCATATTCTTTTGGTTATATTTTTTAGAAGTCCATGGAAGTTTTAGGTCATTAAAACCGATAAAATTGATCTGAGAGCTTCAAAACACCTTACAAGGGAAATTCTGTCAACTAGCATTAATCCCTGATATTTTTCTCGAAAATACCCTTTTCAGGGTACTTAAGGGTATTCAGGGTAAGGGAAATTTAATTTTGTCCTGACACCCCCCTATATACCCCTTAAGGGGTCGATCAGGGCGGGGGGTACTCACTACTACGTAGTGAGTAATTTCCCCAAGTTTCAGACCGATTGGACCAACGGTTTTGGCCCTATGACCAAAAAACCCGAAAATTTCGGGAATTTTGCTCAATAACTCCTTTATTTGAAGAGATAAAAATATAGTTTAAATTGGAAAGTTGTTCAGTAAGTAACTGGTCATCCATTACGTATATTGTTTAACACTTTACACTTCGGGTGTGACCCCTACACTCTGAGGGAAGGGCATGAGAATGAAACTTAAACCTCAGTATCTATCTTATTTGAAGTGATAAATGAAAACTGTAAACGGTAAAAGTGATTTAGTTTAACTATCCTTCGAATACACTAATCAAAATTTCTCCGACTCCCAAGGATTCAGGGTTAGGGTAACCATGTACCCTAATTTGTAGAGTTAGCATTTTGACAATAAATATCGAACTTGTTCGTCTTTCAACTTTATATACGATAAATAAATTTATTTTTCATAATTCCCTCTTAAAGTGCCCAAAAATCGATTTCAAATGGAGTTTGGACTGAAAATTTTTCTCGTTTGGGGGAAACTTATAAAACCTTATATATCTTCCACATTTGAATAGATAAAGTTTTGCTTTAAACAGAATAGCTGTTAACATTTTATCATCCTTCAAATGAAATCATCAAATTTCCTAATACTCATTCAGGGTCCAAAGTAAGGGTACTAGGGTATCCAATTTGAAGAGTTAGCGTGTTGACAGTTATTACAGAAAATGTTCCTCTTTTATTGTTATACACGAATCACTGATTATATTTTACGAATTCAAACTGTAAGTCTCTAAAACTGAATGCGATCCTAGTGCATGACGTCACAGCTTCATCTACCTTTCATATCTTCCACATTTGAACAGATAAATTTTTGCTTTAAACGGCAGAGCTGTCAGCATTTTATTATCCTTCGAATTCAACAATCAAACTATCTAAGACTTATTCAGGGTCCAAAGTAAGGATACCAGGGTATCTTATTTGAAGAGTAAGCGTTTTGTCAGTTATTACAGAAAATGTTCCTCCTTTGTCGTAATATACGAATCACTGATTATCTTTTACGAATTTAACCCGTTACTCTCAAAAAGTGAATGGGGAGTTTGGCGCATGACGTCACAGCATCATTTACCTTGAATATCTTCCACATTTGAATAGATAAATTTTTGCTTTAAACGGCATAGCTGTAAGCATTTTATCATCCTTCGAATCCAATCATCAAATTTCCTAATACTCATTCAGGGTCCATAGTAAGGGTACTAGGGTATCCAATTTGAAGAGTTAGCGTGTTGACAGTTATTACAGAAAATGTTCCTCTTTCATTGTTATACACGAATCACTAATTATATTTTTACAAATTCAAACTGAAAGTCCTCTTTAACTGAATGCCGATCATAGCGCATGACGTCACAGCTTCATCTACCTTTAATGTCTTCTACATTTGAATAAATAAATTTTTGCTTTAAACGGCATAGCTGTCAGCATTTTATTATCCTTGTAATGCAACCATCAAACTATCTAAGACTTATTCAGGGTCCAAAGTAAGGATACCAGGGTATCTTATTTGAAGACTAAGCGTTTTGTCAGTTATTACAGAAAATGTTCCTCCTTTGTCGTAATATACGAATCACTGATTATTTTTTACGTATTCAACCGGTAAGCCCTCCAAAGGTGCATGCCGAAGCTGGCATATGACGTCACAGCAGCATCAAACTTTAATATCTTCCACATTTCAATAGATAAATGTAAGCTTTAAACGGCATAGCTGTTAGCATTATATCATCTCTCGGATGAAACAATTAAATTTCCTCAGACCCTTGAGGCTCCATTGCCAGGGTGCAAGGGTACTCCTATTTCACGATATATCGTTTTGACGTCTATTACATAAAATTTTCATCATTAAAGCTAATAAACGAAACCATACTTTGTATTAACCTGTTCTCTAATATTAATACTTTCTATTCTAATATCCCAAATTAGTGTTAAATTTTTCACTGTTTTTAATATGGAAAGATCATTCCCATCATTCTAATGCAACCTCTAACATATTTAAGGGTTATTGTTCTGGGTAAATAAATTAAGAAATAAATAATAAATTTTTTAATTTGTAATGTTTTTTATTAATTTGCGTGCATAAAACTTTTCATCCCCGTTTAAGTTGTAGAAACATACTCCCCCTTCAGTCGTCCTGAACATCCGGGGATAGTATAGATTTCTCTCTCCCCCATCATAATTAATTAGGGTCAACAACCCCTCTCCATATCGGGTACTAATCCTCTCCTTCCGATACCTCACCCATCCTCCAACTCTTACTTCTTGAGGAAGGTGAACACCTCCAGTACATCTTGTAGTCTTCTCCTTAATAA
Source organism: Ischnura elegans (assembly GCF_921293095.1). Lineage (NCBI taxonomy): Eukaryota > Metazoa > Arthropoda > Insecta > Odonata > Coenagrionidae > Ischnura > Ischnura elegans. Next base: position 42,477,439 of record NC_060259.1, read on the forward strand.
TCACTGCCAGAATAAATGGATAGAGAAAATATCAGGTATTGATAAATTAGATGCATCATCATATATTTCATAACGAAAAAGAAAAGAAACTCTTTCAAATTAGCAGGAGGAGCTTGCTGTGTTGGTGAGGGTATGAGGTGGTGGTGGTGTAAGATGTACCGGTCGTGGTAGTAGGGGGTGATTCCCATCCTTCCATAATAAAAGGAAGCGAATAAATTAACATCACAATGAACAATGAGATTTAAGAACTCCGATTTTTTCCTCCATGATCTGTATTATTTTTTATTGAAGAAGCAGATCTCATTAGTTATTTCATTGATTATTATAGCAATAAATTATAGTGATCTTCCTCTCAGCCCGTAAAATTCCTTATATTTCACTCATGATCAACTTAAAGTTGAATCTCAACGTTTTCAACACTCATAAATAACACTTTTCACCCATTTCCACGAAACACCGCATGGAAACGGTAGAGTACATTTCTTCTTCTTTATTTTAGGTATTCTAGTAGACATTTTTTCCATTTCCATTTCCATTCCTTTCTTAGTTCTGCAACTTTTTCTAGTGAGATTTAGGGGTAGGGGGTACCACAGGGGCCATGACTTCGTAACTATCTACGCAGCTATGCCTGTAATTGTTGAAATAAAAGTGTCCTCCATATTAGATGAGTATTATTTTTTTAATTAGACGAACCATTACTTCATAATATTGCGTCAAACTCGGGTGCTTATACTTACGACGTGGGAAGTCAATGAAGATGACAAATATGCGTCGAAAAGTCGGAAAAGATATTAAAAAATTGACCCAACCTCAAAATAAACCAGAAGCATTACTAATAACTAGATATACGTGTAAATAGCACTTTCATTTTAATTTTATAGCACCTTCAATTATAGTTTATAGCATTGAGTAGCGTCTTTCTTTTCTTTTTTCATTACACATTATCAGTAGATGACGACAAAGTGCGGTGAAACACAGTTATTTGAAAAAATACGGAACAGTTTTAATAATGCGTTGACAAAAATTAATTAAGGAACTAGCTATATACTAAACTAGATCACCCCCGGTGAACTTCGTACCACCTGATAATCAATGAACGGTTTCAAAACACCAGTTCTAAATCAAGAACGGTTGTACTGATTTTAATAATTTTTGAATTATTATAAAAATATTAGTAAAAAATGTGCACTCAAGAAAACTACAAGAATAAGTATTACAATGGCTTGTTAGAAAGACATTTTTATTTATTCTATCTACGTTGGGTAGACGGGAGACTTAACTTGCCCGCTCTTGGGACAAGCTTACATAACGCTAGACCGATGCTTGATTGACGTAACAATCTCGTGAATCGGCCCTAAGGAAGAACATTAATATGTTATGACTTATGGCGCGCTATAGTTTTAACTCGGTTAGGTAAAGTGCACCGCGTAAATCTACCCCATGTGCAAACGTACCTCTGTCTACCCTACACATTCGGGTCTATTCCATTGAGCCAAGCACCTTCCGATATACAAGACAAAACACAAAATGTCATCATCGTATAGATCGCTAACGATCTTTGGTAGCGTTTTTAATAACCGTAGTCAAGGTGACAGTCTGAAAAAAAAAACATTCTCAGGAAGAAAGGTAAAGAGGGAGAAATGTCTCTATATTCCAATTGGTGAACTCACCGATTTTTGCGCCTTTTAGACGGAAGCGTGCGAAAATGGGCTGGCGGGGGCGGTGATGTAGCCTGTATGGTCTAGTTTGAGTCTCATTCAATTAGCAGTAAGAGCCGGCAGAGCATTTCCATAGAGCTCGTGACTAAATTTACGAATTTACCATCGAAAAGACAAATTTGCTGATTAAACATCGTAAAAGTCCAGTCATGGCGCCTATGTCGCATTTATTCACGTGCATCGCATCAATATCGCATTTATCACATTAGCAATTTTTACGTATCACTACAAATAACTTATTGGTCATGAAGCACACTCGTTGGTTCAGACAGGAGATACCCATTTCCTCTCGTTTCTCATTGTTCTCTAAGCTCTCATGCTTTCACTTATTCTGTTTTTATTTTGCTAACTATGTCAAAAAATTAAAGTATTTTCTCAATTATCATTAGGATACATCTATGCTGGTAATCACTTATTTATTCGAAAAGTCAATGGTTTTCATTCAAAAAGTAAGCACAATCTTCTACCATAATCAACGTATTTTAATGCGCATCATCCTAATGAGATTTTTTTATTTTGATATTTCGTACAGATAATTTTCGATCACAATTTTTGTTACGTATCTCCAGCTTAATTTAGCTAATTCCGCAAGCAATATAAGTGTTATGCGTCATCAAAATGGTATGTGAGAGTAGTTTCCATAGAGGCAAAGCCGTTTCCTGCTCCGAATTCGATCATTATAATGTAAAATTTTAGAACTCAGGTCTACAAGCTCCTTACATGACTTATGATCCCACAAATCAATACAAATATATTTTAGACGTCAATTTACGGGAAGAAATCTCTTTTACATTCATTTATAGCGATTAATTTACCCACTGGAGGCGCTCCAAGCCCCCCCCCCCCCTTGCCCCCCCCCACCCTCCCAAAGCTTTTATTTCTTAGCTTACCATGATCTAACCTTTATATGATCCGGATGCGTCATGTCTCTTTCAAACAAAAAATTTTTAGAATGTGTAAGCTTTATTTGAGTGATGGAGTCACAGATGGATACTACTTATTTATCTCCAATAGTCAGAAAAATATGGTTCAAACTGGAGGAAAAATATCAATAAAGTTCAAAGCTCATGCCATAGAGACATAGGAGTAGGAATAATTAACATATTTGAGTAATTATCGAGGATTCTGACTATGGAAAACATAAGTGACTTTTATTCATCTAATCAATGAACAGGTAACATAATTTTTTTGTAGTTTATATATTTCAAGCCGTCATGAATCATATGTTGATATCTGCACTGTTTGGTTTCCATTTCTTCAATCAAATTAAATAATTATCTCCAAACTTCTTTGCAATACTCTGTGATTAGAATTGTTTTGGTAAATATTGTCGTGTCCGTAAACGTCCAGTCGCTCTCGTTGCGGCTCGTGAGAGAACAGGATGCGTTCCAAGTGTAAAAGGACGAGTATTCTGCTCCACAATTGTCAGTTTTTGGTCCAAAGCCGAATCTTAACCTACGGAGCACTAGCCTCCCAGTGAACTAGAGAGAGAAAGACTAACTCAGACGGTTATAGATTCGTTAAGTGCTTTGACGTCTTGACCCTGATTTCCCCCAAGCTCCTCCGGTTGTAGCCCGGACGGTCTACAACCCCGATTTTCAGGGTCCTGTCCTGATCGTCGTAGGGATGCGACAATATTTTATTCCAATAGATCAGCATTTCTTAGAAAAACAAACTTCCATTACGGTGAAATGCAGGTAATTTACAGTACATATTACTGTAATGAAGTTTATTATGAAAAATACTTAGATAGTTTATCTTCAGCGTTTAATTGCAGGCTATGTTTTATTCACGGAGCCTTGATATTGAAATTTTCACTTTAACCAATTTGTTATACTTGTAGTAACTTGAGTGTTTTTAAACCAAAGCTCCTTAGGCACATACCATTCTTATCATTGGAATAAATGAAATCAAAAGTGACGGCGATTTGGATTTATCGGTGAAAACTAACGCCATCTATTACTATCTATCCAAACAAGGTCGTTATCTTCAATCGCTTCGTGCAATGTGATTGGTTGGATATTTCACCATCCCCTCCAGGACCAACATCCTATTATTGCCGAGCATAAATGAAGGGGTAAAGGCTATAACTCCATCAGTGTGCGGACCAAGGCGTCGCTGATGTGACATCGTCTTGCATACGGTGATAAACAATCATCAAAAACAAGCAAATGACCATTGGAGAGAAAGAACCACTGGTTACTATTTGGTTTGGAATCCTACGGTACACTTTGGCATTTGGCATTTTTGCTAAATTTGAATATTTTTTCATTTTACTGATTTTTCGATACTTCCTGAATGCAAATATTTTTCACTCCATTAGCAAAATGTACCGTAGGATTCCAAATTTGGAATCCTACGGTACATTTTGCTAATGGAGTGAAAAATATTTGCATTCAGGAAGTATCGAAAAATCAGTAAAATGAAAAAATATTCAAATTTAGCAAAAATGCCAAATGCCAAAGTGTACCGTAGGATTCCAAACCAAATAGTAACCAGTGGTTCTTTCTCTCCAATGGTCATTTGCTTGTTTTTGATGATTGTTTATCACCGTATGCAAGACGATGTCACATCAGCGACGCCTTGGTCCGCACACTGATGGAGTTATAGCCTTTACCCCTTCATTTATGCTCGGCAATAATAGGATGTTGGTCCTGGAGGGGATGGTGAAATATCCAACCAATCACATTGCACGAAGCGATTGAAGATAACGACCTTGTTTGGATAGATAGTAATAGATGGCGTTAGTTTTCACCGATAAATCCAAATCGCCGTCACTTTTGATTTCATTTATTCCAATGATAAGAATGGTATGTGCCTAAGGAGCTTTGGTTTAAAAACACTCAAGTTACTACAAGTATAACAAATTGGTTAAAGTGAAAATTTCAATATCAAGGCTCCGTGAATAAAACATAGCCTGCAATTAAACGCTGAAGATAAACTATCTAAGTATTTTTCATAATAAACTTCATTACAGTAATATGTACTGTAAATTACCTGCATTTCACCGTAATGGAAGTTTGTTTTTCTAAGAAATGCTGATCTATTGGAATAAAATATTGTCGCATCCCTACGACGATCAGGACAGGACCCTGAAAATCGGGGTTGTAGACCGTCCGGGCTACAACCGGAGGAGCTTGGGGGAAATCAGGGTCAAGACGTCAAAGCACTTAACGAATCTATAACCGTCTGAGTTAGTCTTTCTCTCTCTAGTTCACTGGGAGGCTAGTGCTCCGTAGGTTAAGATTCGGCTTTGGACCAAAAACTGACAATTGTGGAGCAGAATACTCGTCCTTTTACACTTGGAACGCATCCTGTTCTCTCACGAGCCGCAACGAGAGCGACTGGACGTTTACGGACACGACAATATTTACCAAAACAATTCTAATCACAGAGTATTGCAAAGAAGTTTGGAGATAATTATTTAATTTGATTGAAGAAATGGAAACCAAACAGTGCAGATATCAACATATGATTCATGACGGCTTGAAATATATAAACTACAAAAAAATTATGTTACCTGTTCATTGATTAGATGAATAAAAGTCACTTATGTTTTCCATAGTCAGAATCCTCGATAATTACTCAAATATGTTAATTATTCCTACTCCTATGTCTCTATGGCATGAGCTTTGAACTTTATTGATATTTTTCCTCCAGTTTGAACCATATTTTTCTGACTATTGGAGATAAATAAGTAGTATCCATCTGTGACTCCATCACTCAAATAAAGCTTACACATTCTAAAAATTTTTTGTTTGAAAGAGGCATGACGCATCCGGATCATATAAAGGTTAGATCATGGTAAGCTAAGAAATAAAAGCTTTGGGAGGGTGGGGGGGGGGCAAGGGGGGGGGGGGGCTTGGAGCGCCTCCAGTGGGTAAATTAATCGCTATAAATGAATGTAAAAGAGATTTCTTCCCGTAAATTGACGTCTAAAATATATTTGTATTGATTTGTGGGATCATAAGTCATGTAAGGAGCTTGTAGACCTGAGTTCTAAAATTTTACATTATAATGATCGAATTCGGAGCAGGAAACGGCTTTGCCTCTATGGAAACTACTCTCACATACCATTTTGATGACGCATAACACTTATATTGCTTGCGGAATTAGCTAAATTAAGCTGGAGATACGTAACAAAAATTGTGATCGAAAATTATCTGTACGAAATATCAAAATAAAAAAATCTCATTAGGATGATGCGCATTAAAATACGTTGATTATGGTAGAAGATTGTGCTTACTTTTTGAATGAAAACCATTGACTTTTCGAATAAATAAGTGATTACCAGCATAGATGTATCCTAATGATAATTGAGAAAATACTTTAATTTTTTGACATAGTTAGCAAAATAAAAACAGAATAAGTGAAAGCATGAGAGCTTAGAGAACAATGAGAAACGAGAGGAAATGGGTATCTCCTGTCTGAACCAACGAGTGTGCTTCATGACCAATAAGTTATTTGTAGTGATACGTAAAAATTGCTAATGTGATAAATGCGATATTGATGCGATGCACGTGAATAAATGCGACATAGGCGCCATGACTGGACTTTTACGATGTTTAATCAGCAAATTTGTCTTTTCGATGGTAAATTCGTAAATTTAGTCACGAGCTCTATGGAAATGCTCTGCCGGCTCTTACTGCTAATTGAATGAGACTCAAACTAGACCATACAGGCTACATCACCGCCCCCGCCAGCCCATTTTCGCACGCTTCCGTCTAAAAGGCGCAAAAATCGGTGAGTTCACCAATTGGAATATAGAGACATTTCTCCCTCTTTACCTTTCTTCCTGAGAATGTTTTTTTTTTCAGACTGTCACCTTGACTACGGTTATTAAAAACGCTACCAAAGATCGTTAGCGATCTATACGATGATGACATTTTGTGTTTTGTCTTGTATATCGGAAGGTGCTTGGCTCAATGGAATAGACCCGAATGTGTAGGGTAGACAGAGGTACGTTTGCACATGGGGTAGATTTACGCGGTGCACTTTACCTAACCGAGTTAAAACTATAGCGCGCCATAAGTCATAACATATTAATGTTCTTCCTTAGGGCCGATTCACGAGATTGTTACGTCAATCAAGCATCGGTCTAGCGTTATGTAAGCTTGTCCCAAGAGCGGGCAAGTTAAGTCTCCCGTCTACCCAACGTAGATAGAATAAATAAAAATGTCTTTCTAACAAGCCATTGTAATACTTATTCTTGTAGTTTTCTTGAGTGCACATTTTTTACTAATATTTTTATAATAATTCAAAAATTATTAAAATCAGTACAACCGTTCTTGATTTAGAACTGGTGTTTTGAAACCGTTCATTGATTATCAGGTGGTATGAAGTTCACCGGGGGTGATCTAGTTTAGTATATAGCTAGTTCCTTAATTAATTTTTGTCAACGCATTATTAAAACTGTTCCGTATTTTTTCAAATAACTGTGTTTCACCGCACTTTGTCGTCATCTACTGATAATGTGTAATGAAAAAAGAAAAGAAAGACGCTACTCAATGCTATAAACTATAATTGAAGGTGCTATAAAATTAAAATGAAAGTGCTATTTACACGTATATCTAGTTATTAGTAATGCTTCTGGTTTATTTTGAGGTTGGGTCAATTTTTTAATATCTTTTCCGACTTTTCGACGCATATTTGTCATCTTCATTGACTTCCCACGTCGTAAGTATAAGCACCCGAGTTTGACGCAATATTATGAAGTAATGGTTCGTCTAATTAAAAAAATAATACTCATCTAATATGGAGGACACTTTTATTTCAACAATTACAGGCATAGCTGCGTAGATAGTTACGAAGTCATGGCCCCTGTGGTACCCCCTACCCCTAAATCTCACTAGAAAAAGTTGCAGAACTAAGAAAGGAATGGAAATGGAAATGGAAAAAATGTCTACTAGAATACCTAAAATAAAGAAGAAGAAATGTACTCTACCGTTTCCATGCGGTGTTTCGTGGAAATGGGTGAAAAGTGTTATTTATGAGTGTTGAAAACGTTGAGATTCAACTTTAAGTTGATCATGAGTGAAATATAAGGAATTTTACGGGCTGAGAGGAAGATCACTATAATTTATTGCTATAATAATCAATGAAATAACTAATGAGATCTGCTTCTTCAATAAAAAATAATACAGATCATGGAGGAAAAAATCGGAGTTCTTAAATCTCATTGTTCATTGTGATGTTAATTTATTCGCTTCCTTTTATTATGGAAGGATGGGAATCACCCCCTACTACCACGACCGGTACATCTTACACCACCACCACCTCATACCCTCACCAACACAGCAAGCTCCTCCTGCTAATTTGAAAGAGTTTCTTTTCTTTTTCGTTATGAAATATATGATGATGCATCTAATTTATCAATACCTGATATTTTCTCTATCCATTTATTCTGGCAGTGATTATTAAGGAGAAGACTACAAGATGTACTGGAGGTGTTCACCTTCCTCAAGAAGTAAGAGTTGGAGGATGGGTGAGGTATCGGAAGGAGAGGATTAGTACCCGATATGGAGAGGGGTTGTTGACCCTAATTAATTATGATGGGGGAGAGAGAAATCTATACTATCCCCGGATGTTCAGGACGACTGAAGGGGGAGTATGTTTCTACAACTTAAACGGGGATGAAAAGTTTTATGCACGCAAATTAATAAAAAACATTACAAATTAAAAAATTTATTATTTATTTCTTAATTTATTTACCCAGAACAATAACCCTTAAATATGTTAGAGGTTGCATTAGAATGATGGGAATGATCTTTCCATATTAAAAACAGTGAAAAATTTAACACTAATTTGGGATATTAGAATAGAAAGTATTAATATTAGAGAACAGGTTAATACAAAGTATGGTTTCGTTTATTAGCTTTAATGATGAAAATTTTATGTAATAGACGTCAAAACGATATATCGTGAAATAGGAGTACCCTTGCACCCTGGCAATGGAGCCTCAAGGGTCTGAGGAAATTTAATTGTTTCATCCGAGAGATGATATAATGCTAACAGCTATGCCGTTTAAAGCTTACATTTATCTATTGAAATGTGGAAGATATTAAAGTTTGATGCTGCTGTGACGTCATATGCCAGCTTCGGCATGCACCTTTGGAGGCTTACCGGTTGAATACGTAAAAAATAATCAGTGATTCGTATATTACGACAAAGGAGGAACATTTTCTGTAATAACTGACAAAACGCTTAGTCTTCAAATAAGATACCCTGGTATCCTTACTTTGGACCCTGAATAAGTCTTAGATAGTTTGATGGTTGCATTACAAGGATAATAAAATGCTGACAGCTATGCCGTTTAAAGCAAAAATTTATTTATTCAAATGTAGAAGACATTAAAGGTAGATGAAGCTGTGACGTCATGCGCTATGATCGGCATTCAGTTAAAGAGACTTTCAGTTTGAATTTGTAAAATATAATTAGTGATTCGTGTATAACAATGAAAGAGGAACATTTTCTGTAATAACTGTCAACACGCTAACTCTTCAAATTGGATACCCTAGTACCCTTACTATGGACCCTGAATGAGTATTAGGAAATTTGATGATTGGATTCGAAGGATGATAAAATGCTTACAGCTATGCCGTTTAAAGCAAAAATTTATCTATTCAAATGTGGAAGATATTCAAGGTAAATGATGCTGTGACGTCATGCGCCAAACTCCCCATTCACTTTTTGAGAGTAACGGGTTAAATTCGTAAAAGATAATCAGTGATTCGTATATTACGACAAAGGAGGAACATTTTCTGTAATAACTGACAAAACGCTTACTCTTCAAATAAGATACCCTGGTATCCTTACTTTGGACCCTGAATAAGTCTTAGATAGTTTGATTGTTGAATTCGAAGGATAATAAAATGCTGACAGCTCTGCCGTTTAAAGCAAAAATTTATCTGTTCAAATGTGGAAGATATGAAAGGTAGATGAAGCTGTGACGTCATGCACTAGGATCGCATTCAGTTTTAGAGACTTACAGTTTGAATTCGTAAAATATAATCAGTGATTCGTGTATAACAATAAAAGAGGAACATTTTCTGTAATAACTGTCAACACGCTAACTCTTCAAATTGGATACCCTAGTACCCTTACTTTGGACCCTGAATGAGTATTAGGAAATTTGATGATTTCATTTGAAGGATGATAAAATGTTAACAGCTATTCTGTTTAAAGCAAAACTTTATCTATTCAAATGTGGAAGATATATAAGGTTTTATAAGTTTCCCCCAAACGAGAAAAATTTTCAGTCCAAACTCCATTTGAAATCGATTTTTGGGCACTTTAAGAGGGAATTATGAAAAATAAATTTATTTATCGTATATAAAGTTGAAAGACGAACAAGTTCGATATTTATTGTCAAAATGCTAACTCTACAAATTAGGGTACATGGTTACCCTAACCCTGAATCCTTGGGAGTCGGAGAAATTTTGATTAGTGTATTCGAAGGATAGTTAAACTAAATCACTTTTACCGTTTACAGTTTTCATTTATCACTTCAAATAAGATAGATACTGAGGTTTAAGTTTCATTCTCATGCCCTTCCCTCAGAGTGTAGGGGTCACACCCGAAGTGTAAAGTGTTAAACAATATACGTAATGGATGACCAGTTACTTACTGAACAACTTTCCAATTTAAACTATATTTTTATCTCTTCAAATAAAGGAGTTATTGAGCAAAATTCCCGAAATTTTCGGGTTTTTTGGTCATAGGGCCAAAACCGTTGGTCCAATCGGTCTGAAACTTGGGGAAATTACTCACTACGTAGTAGTGAGTACCCCCCGCCCTGATCGACCCCTTAAGGGGTATATAGGGGGTGTCAGGACAAAATTAAATTTCCCTTACCCTGAATACCCTTAAGTACCCTGAAAAGGGTATTTTCGAGAAAAATATCAGGGATTAATGCTAGTTGACAGAATTTCCCTTGTAAGGTGTTTTGAAGCTCTCAGATCAATTTTATCGGTTTTAATGACCTAAAACTTCCATGGACTTCTAAAAAATATAACCAAAAGAATATGGACTCAGGTTGGCACCCACTAATTCACTCTCTGAGGTGGTCCTCCCAATTTCTATTGACTTCTTATGGCGACGGTAGCTATGTTTGAAAACCAAGTTTTGAAATGCGTATGGTCATGTTTAGGGCGGAGGCGACCTCGGTACGTGCGTCTAATGGGGGCTTGTACAGCGAGACGCCTTTCCCCGCGGTTGCTACGCGGAAGCGCCTTTGGATTGTCCCCGTTTTCTCATTGAAAAGCATTTATTTTCAAAATGTTCAATAACAAAGTAGTTAGAGGTATTATTTCGGTTATTTCCGATGCCGAGACGGGGAAATACGATTCACGTTACCTCCACGTATGAGGAGATCTTGCTAACTACCAATGGGAACATATCCAACTCGAGTGGGAGAAGCTATGGGCTCGGCACGTGTCTGGAATTCACCGGGAGTGAAAGGGAACGCTTAATTTGACCTTGTCCCAGCTTCGGCATTTTGATACTACTCTTATCATGCCCAAGACGTCACGTCACAGGCTCAAAGGGGAGTAATTGTGCCCTAACTGTGGTATTCCTGGACCTAGAAGGATTTTTGTAAATGAAAAGAAAATTTACGATAAATAAACTCCAATTTATCTCTACACTGCTTACAGGATAAGTAGATATTTCTAAGATAGATTCTTAGCAATAGGCAGATTGTTATGGAAGTTTTAGGGGTCTTGCTCCAGGCAGTCAATGTCGTTTTATCTCGATTTCAGACGAGACCATAGTTTTTCCAGTGAACTCTCCGGATTACCTCAAAAGTTTACCATTCACAAAAAAGCCAACACTTATGTTCTCGAAAGAGGGAAATCCAAATTCATCAAAATAAAATGGTGTATCGTGTTCCCATTCCACTAATTTCCATGAATATCCAAATTTTCGTGGGTTTTTATCTAGCTCATTTACCATCATTTATCTTTCCATGTCCGAATTATTTGCCATATGGAACCTCGAATAATTCAACAACCAAAGCAAGACTGCGCAGGAATACTTACTTCATGTTTTATGAATTCATAATCATAGGATAGTTCCTTTTTCATTAATTTAGTTATTAAATTTCACCTTAAAGGAAATTACCTTGTTCTTCCTCATTTTCGTATCATAAAAAGCCTAGTTAATCAATTGTATGGTGATTTATGCAGACATTGGCGGTAAATGGGCATAATATGATATCCAAATATTTCCGGAATCTGATAATGAGTTTTGAACATAAGTGATGATGCCAGATACCAAAAATCAAATATCCTCTTCCGATTAAATATCAATACCGGTAAAACATTGCCTCTCGATGAATAACACCGTGTATTATATGATAAGAAATACTATTTTAAACCAACATTTAACTTTCAATATCGCATAGGCCTAGATTCACAACTCTCCCTAGTTTGAATTTCCGCGCTGAATTTATGAGAAAGCTTAATATTTGAAATTAAATTAATTAATGAGGATTTAAACGCAAAATTTATTAGGTTTAGTCCCATTTTTTCATTGAAATTCTTTATTTATTGTGATTTAAATGGAATGCTTTAATCTCCACACCAATTTTTTTCTTGTTCCTCTACCTCCCAGAGCAGACCATGCGCAGATCTCCTGCGCTCTTTCCTTCGTCTGGACTCCTGCATCGCGTTGTGGTGCCTGTAATTTTGCATAGAAAATTTTGATCAAAGTGAGTGAGTATACGTGAGAAGTAATTTAATTAATAATTCATTGTATGGCTATCAATTCTTTTTCCTAGTGAGTATGATTATTTTTACAACTAGCAAGTAATCTGTTCTTGCGTTAGAAGCCGGGGAGTTGTCTCAACGACATGTTGCCCATAGAATCAATGTACTTTTTAAAAATTATAAGTTTCTCTATGCCTGAAAATGTTATTTTCAGTCATCATACTAATTTTACTAGTTGAAATTCATTATTTCTCTTTGTAATATGGAATTGGAGAAGATGCCTTAAATGTGTGACCAATGGGGGGTGAAGTAATGAAATTATGAAGTTAAATGTCAGTGCATTTGTGATTTCAAGGAAATTGATTTTTATACGTACTTAGCTATGCATTTATTTCTTTTGGCAGCCAGCATCTACGGATTATATATCGAATTTGTTCTGATAGCTTAGGGGGTGGGATCTGATGTCTTTGTGGAGGTTTTGGTGTTGCTCATCAATTGTGTACTTTAAATATTCGCATCTTAATCATGCTTCGTTAGGAACAGTTAATATGTGACTATTAGAGCGTTCTTACCACTGTGATTATTTGTTAATGAAACTTGTATGAGATTGGGTCGATGAAATTTTCGAATGAGTGAAGTGCTGAAGATAAATTTGGACAGCAATTTTTCTTGTCTTGTTTTGGCCAGTGGCATTGGCTGATGTTAGATGGACTTGGCTTCAGCCATGCTACTGGCGAAATCATTGAAATTAATTACTTTTGTTGTGTCGAGGTGATAATAGTCTCTATACTATAGTAGTCATTTTACATAGTCTTTTCTAGCATTGGGACGAATTATCTACCTCACCTCCGTTGAATTTGGTATTGAAAGGAATTTGTCAATGTGCCCGTTTAATTTTTCAGAAAATGGCCCCACCTACATACGGAGACCTAGGAAAGGCATCCCGCGATGTTTTCGGCAAGGGATACCACTTCGGTCACATTAAGTTGGAATTGAAAACAAAGACTGAAGATTCAGTCGATATTACTGCCGGTGGTACCCTTAATCAAGACACGGGGAAGGTGTTCGGAACGTTGGAAACGAAGTATAAAGTGAAGGACTATGGTATGGTATCTCCTGTACTCTTTATGTTTTGTACATTCGTGTGGATTGGTAGTAATGTTAATTTTATTGCAGGAATGGTTTTCACGGAGAAGTGGAATACGGACAATTCCCTTTCCACTGAGATATCCATTGAAGATAAAATAGCGAAAGGCTTGAAGCTTTCATTGGACACTACCTTCTCCCCACAAAGCGGGTAAAAGAGTTGAAAACTAAACCATCTCTGTAGAATTAGCTTGTGGGCTTGAAGTTAATACCTTTCTCTCCCATCTAGAAAGAAGACTGGTCGAGTAAAGAGCCAGTATAAACATGATAGTATCGCAATGAATATGGACGTGAATTTAGACCTTGGTGGACCAGTTATAAATGGAAGCTCAGTTTTTGGATACAACGGTTGGTGGGCAATTTCTATTTTATTATTTTCACTCTCAACGGCTTAAGCCAGTCTACTTTTGTCTGAAACTAATGGTGATGCAGTGACTCATCTGAACGGAAAACATTTGATTGTTTCCTTTTTGCTACTAATTTTCTGTGAACAACAATGTTCTTGGGAATTCTGGTCATATCAAATTTTTGCATGTGTTGGGTACATCGTGTGTCTGAATTTTTGTGGTGGTATTTAAGTACTTTGGCTGTCTGTAGTTGACATATGTCATGGGTAATAATGCAGGTACTTGTGTTTTTAATCACTAAAGCTAGTTATGCGTAGATTTAATTTGATCTATACTTACTAGTCCACCAATTATTTTATTACTCTGTCTTCATAGTTAATTACTTGTATTGGCTTTTATGGTTGCAGTAATATTGCAATGCAGTGTCAAATCGATGAAAAAGACCTTTTGACATGGTAAAGGATTTATTTTTCTGTGATGAAGCTGTTGATTATTGTGGATCTATAAAATATTTTTGATACCCATCCTAGCTTCTGGAAGGCAATGTTTCCTATTTCAATCTATATTTTTAATGCCATTATTTATGATTGTTTCTTTGACTCTTTTTCATGGTAAAGAGATTGAATAATGTTGAAGTTGAAGAGTAATACTTTTGAGTATGGAATATTAAAGAGTTAAATATTCTTCCCGTCATAATTCCATTAATACATGTTTTGATGCCACAACTAAGAACTAGATTTCTTAGTTAGTAAGGAGATAATGGTTTTAACACTATAAATTCTTAAGTAGTAATTTTGATCCATTTTCATTACTGTGCATCCACTATCTACGATAAATTGGTATTATATACTCAGCAGTTTAAACTGAAAACAATTCAACCCAAACAAATTCAATGCTTACTTAACTTATTAATTATAAGAATCTGAGTTCTTAGTGTCTCCTTAATTTCTCGCTGTTGTTGAAATTTATCATAATTAAATGCAATTTTGTTGGCACATATCTATGCTTTCAATGTGGGATACATTTTTAAAGACTACCAAATACCTTAAATTATTTAAGAGCGGTAATAGGAAGCGTTGCAAAGTAATTTAATGAAATTTCTGCCTAACCATTGAAGTGAATGGAGCACAATTCTTGGAAGTCGTTTTTTGATTAGGAGGAATTTACAATTTCTTTTCAGTTATTCAAATAGGTAGAGTTAGTTGCAAAAATTTTGCTTTCCTTTTGTTGCCCCTTGATGGTTGCTGTGTGAGAGAGGACATAGGTTTATTTTATTTTGATGTTGGAGCGTTGGTTTCCCCATTCTTATGGGCATGGTTTTTAGATGTCAGTTTTCAATTAGGCTTAACATAGTATTCAAAACTACAGTGGCATGCTAAAGGGTTATTTCAATACAGTTCTTCATCATTGATATTGACCATTAACTCATTTGAAGCTGGACATGGATCCTGAACATATCCATTAGTGGAGTCCAATCACATTTCCTTTCAAGCCTGAAACAAACTGCACACGATTAAAGAATTAAATCTTCTGTAGACCACAGTCATGGACAGGACTTAGCAGCAGTATCAGGGATAAATGCAATGAATCCTGAATTGATGTGGTCTACACTGTGTTAATGGGTGTGCCTTAGGTACATATTGCTCAGAAAAGGTTGATGGTTTAAATGTGATCTTTGTGTTTACCCTCCATACCTGGCTATCCTTTCCTTACCATACGTCCACCATTGGCATAAATCTAGATGAGCTATTATTGGGGTAACCTCCCCAAAAACTGACAATGCGTTGGTGACATCGTTGGTTGAAGGCTTTCATGTATTGCAGGTGTTCTTGCACTTTGGTGGTAGAACATTTTCCATTAATGAGGATTCTTTTAAGTATTTCCTGTTGTATGAACATTAATTGTGATATTGATTGGAGTAGAGATACATAGGCTAGTTATGAGTAATTAATTGCAGATTATATTTGCCCATCATGCAATACTTGATTAAATATTTCTTTTCTTCCCACATCCATTGAGTTGACTTATGATTCAAGTGACTAGGCATCTCTTATGCTGGACTCTTCTGCTTTTTTCACTCTTTCCCTGATATCCCCTACAAGATTTATGGCATAACTCTGTGTCCCACTCTCACAGTCTCTTTTTTTCTTTGGGAGCATTTTCATTGTGTAGATATAGTTAACAAGTGATTTTTTTCCCAAATGAAAAAATTTTTAGCTTTACAGATTTTGCTTTAGAAGTGTTTTAGGCTTGCGATCAACTCTCAAAGTACCTTATGTCTATGACTGTAAAATCCCAAGCATGTGTTAGACTGAATTAAGAATTAATTGGGCTGTGGGGAAGGGTATTTGGATGAGGCCACAACGGCTTAGGTCATTTGCCCAATAGGGAGGCAAAGGTGGATAGAGTCCCCACGTCAGCTTTTGCATGCTCCTAACGAAAGGTACCAAAGGGACCATGGCTTAGTGTCTCATCCAACGGATGGAGTGCTGTACAAGAACCTTCACAAAGCATTTGAGTAGGGATCACTGGGGCAGTCTCTGAAAAATTTCCACCACTTCCAGGATATTTACCTATGCCCATGGGGTGGTAAGCCAGTACTCTAAGCCACCACACCAACCAGATTCCAAGAACTAATTTCCTCTCCTGTATAGAATTTAACAGCTGTCAGATATCTTTCATACAGCACTGGTTAACAATAAGTCTCTTTAGTGTGGCTCGTGCTCATTGGCTTAGATCTGGTTGGCTTAAATAGTAAATGTCCCGCTATCAGTAATCGAAGATCTAGTCTTTTCAGTGATGGTTGGCATCTGTGCAACCATGACCTTTGGTCTTCGTTAATTCAGGAATTGTTTTCATGAATTTGCTTCTTCATTAGGTATATAATTTTGAACCGTGGGAATCTTGAGTTTGTTTTTTATCTGGGCATAATGCCCACTGAATGATTAGCTATAACATGTGAGAAATTGGTGTCTATTCATTGGAATTGTTATTATTTGCTGTTTTCAGGCTGGCTGGCTGGATATCAAATGTCTTTTGATTCTTCCAAATCCAAATTTACAAAGAATAATTTTGCTGTTGGATTCTCTACTGGTGACTTTGTGCTGCACACTAATGTGTAAGTTTAACTGCATGTTGTCATTTGACAAGTGAAATGGATAGGACGTGTTCAATGCTATTTAGACTTATTCTCTTTGGCTCCTAATTATGAGAATCATCTCTTATTTCATGGACTTAGCAATGATGGACAAGAGTACTGTGGCTCCCTTTACCAGAAGGTCAATTCTCAGCTGGAGACTGGGATCCAGTTAGCGTGGACAGCTGGATCAAATTCAACAAGATTTGAAATTGGATGCAAGTATGCTTTGGCTGAGAATGCTGCTGTTCGTGCTAAGGTGGATAACTCAAGCCGCGTTGGTCTTGGTTACCAGCAGAAGTTACGAGATGGTATGTTTGCCATCATCAATAAGTACAAATATGTATGTAGCTGCTTCAGGCAGCTCTCTGTTAAAGTTATTAGGGTAGTTTCCTTCATCAAAGAAAATGAAAGGTATTGATTGCGATTCGTTACCCACCATTAGTGTATTCATAATATACAAATCATTTGGTTTTAGAAATCTCTTTAGACGAATGTTTATGGTCAATTTTAACCTCATTTGAAAAATGCCAGATTGGCAGCCATGCGATGCCACTCTATGTGACGTCACAGGGACCCAGATGCTATACGAGTAGTCAGTAGTTTTACATTACCTGAGATTACCAATGCATGCATGAGGCACAGAGCTCAGGGAAACATTTCTTAATAATCACCTATTAAAGTTGCCTATGGTCGGAAAGTTTCCTTCGTTTAACAGGGTATTAATAATCCTTATATAAGCCAAGCGCTACCTGCTAGCAGGGTTCTCTGCTACCTGCCTGCATCGTATCTGCGCTCATAGCCACGTACCAAGGTGGCCTCACACAGCGGCAGCTGGAACTAGAATGACGTCACATGGGCTTTTCCCAGCATTCATACTTAGCCGTCGCGTTTTCGCGTGCTTGAAATTTTTCACTTTTCATTTAATCGCGAAAAATAGATATTGTCATTTAAAATCTAAAAGCGATTTTTATCTAATCTTTCGATTTAGGCAGTAAAAAAATAATAGGAAACCACTATTATATTCAAGGTTGAATTAACATTGTATCTTTCTATTAAAATTTTTTTGTTGTGGACATGAACATGAAAGGTTTTTCCCATCAGTTTTTAGGTACAGTTATTTGTTTATATTTAATTTTGTCGTCATTGTTTAGTTAATATTAAATTATAAGAGTGTAAATTTAACATACCTTTAAATACAGTAATGAAAAAGTTAAACCATTTGAATAAGTATTTTAACTGGCTGCCAGACATGGTTTTCAATGGTAATTTATCAGAGGGAAGTGTATAAAATCATGAATAACTGATCATTGAAGGGGAAAAAGGAATGCTTTATTGTTTCAATTTGCTCAAGAGTATCCATCTAGAGCTGTGGGGAAAGTAATTTAAAATTAGGTTTGTTACAACTCTCAGAGTAATCATTTCCAGTAAGATGTTTTGCCTAGAGGAGAACTAAATTCCTATTTTTATAACCTGTAGAATGTCATGTAATATAAGTGGGCTTATTTATCATAGGGATACATTAGCAATCAACTTGTTCCATGAAGTCTTATATTTACCTTACACATTTAAAATGTTATTATTTGCAGGTGTGACACTAACAATGTCAGCTTTAATTGATGGCAAAAACTTCAACCAGGGTGGGCACAAGCTTGGCCTGGCCTTGGACTTGGAGGCTTGATTTGCTGGTTGGCAATCCCTCGCCGTAGACGGAAGCAGGTGCATTGTGGGAGGAGGGCTTGAATTTTGTGGAATCCATCCACATGGTTTGAGAGAAGTGTGGTTCGAATCTGGTCCGATGGCATCAGCCAGGGGGCTGCCAATGGTTGTTTGCTTTTATTGTTGAAGTACTCTCTAGATTCGCCTCAATTTGTTCACCACATGTAAATATTGTTGCTTGTGAAAAGCTAATTATTATCACCTTCACTTTTGTGGATGGAAAAAAAGATGTTGAGATGGCATGAAGTCCCTATCTTCATTACTCCTGGCTTGCTCCTGTGGGTCCCATGGCGAGAGGGTATCTTTGAGAGTGAAATTAGCCATGGGAAGCCAATATGGCATATTCCTTTGCTTGAGAGGAGGGGAGTTAATTGTCCCATCACTAGTGTCTTGTAGTTCAAGTTATTTTGTACTCGTTTAATGAATTGTGAAGGCAATTTGTTCAGATTCCAACTGTGTGATTAAATAAAGAGGAATGCAATGTATGGTTAGTCTTAATAAATGACTATATACAAACATCAATGCTGATGTTGCGGGTGATTTCCTTTTACTAGTGGCAGTAGAGGTATTTTTGCTGTTATCTCAAATTATGGCTAGTTAAAATTTTCTTTGCTTTGCCTAGTAGTGTTCCCATGCATTATTTTAATCTTATTCAGCTATTTACAAGGCATATGTGTTCTGTTGAAAGTGCAGAGTAAGAGCATTCCGAACTCAAATTAAATAGTTATCATTGTAGACATTTGCCAAACAAACAGCCTTTAGTTAAAATGATAAAAAAGTATTTTTCCGACAACTACAGCCTTGAATTCTGAAGGTATGAACTGTATTGGACTGAATGTAAAAATGATCATACCTTGAGGTTGATAAAACAAAGTCAACATTAATATCACTGAAAAACTGCATCAAAGTTAGTCTAATTTACTTTTGACCAAATTCTATTAATTGCCAAAGCATGTTAAAGTATTCCAAATTATTGTGATAATCAATCTAGTCAATTTGTATTGAGTAATTTCAATGTAGGAAATAATGGAAAAGAGACTATTACAGGGCGAATTATGCTAATGTGTGAATTTCCATTGGTTATGGTGTCAAAGGAGTTCTGCCTTTCTAATTCAAAGGTGAGAGCATGACTTATATTAGCATTATTTTCCATTACCTCCGTTATTTGTGTTCTTATTGTTTCTCTTTGAGCTCAGTAATACACCTTTACTCATAGTGATTAATTTCATTATGATAGCACAATGTGGTAGCTTCCCTGAAGGCAACCATTTTGAATGCTTATTGTAGATGTAAGGAATTCATATTGCCCACTGCTGTGGTTACTGTTGGAAAACTTGTAAGATAATATTTATAGTGGTAGAAAGTTCTTCAGGTAGCTCTGTTCCATGCAGTATGGTGTTAAGGTCATTAAGCAATGGCTGTATACCATCAAAAGAAATTCAAAGGTCTATAATGGCCAATGAGAGATGATCATATTACATATATTCGTATTGTTTGTCTCATAATTATGAAAGGTCAGCGTATTTGAACCACAACCTGTGTAAGTGAAGTTCCTCGCCATGCTTGCATCTACATAAGTCTTACATCTATAGTGGAATGGCCTTTGATAATTTAAAGAATGTAGGGTTATGTTGTCTTAGAGTCTATATGAGATTAAACTCTTGTTTCTTCCCAAAACAAAGTCTATTTCTTCCTATAATGTGGTCATCATGCAAATGATTATTTTTCATACTTACAATTGTATACCACAGTGTGATTATGAGATACCCTTTTTAACAGAGCAGAGCTAGTAAATGGAGGCTGACATGGATCAAGGTATACTCTCTGCATTGATTCTTACACTCATTCTGTTTCTTATTAAGAACTTGTATAATTTGGAGTATTTTTAATTGTGGTAGCTAAGGAATGTCCTCTGACTAAAGTTGTTTGTGGTGCAGGCAAAGTGGTTTTTTAATGGGCCTTCTGGCCCTATTGCATTTTTGCACTTCAATTTTCTTCATTCTACTCCCGTTGCTCTGATTTTTCTTGATTAGGACCTAGAAATATTTGAATTTCAGAAACTATTTTAGATCCAGAAAACCATCCAGTAATAGAAATTGACTCACTAACCATTGAGAATTGTCTGACAGATCTGTTGAAAAACGTTTGTTTCCATGTGGAAGAATAGGAATTCAACAATTTCTGTATCAAGTTGCTATCTGCAGTTCATGTCGTATTTGCTCTAATCGTGTGTGATCAAGCTGCATGTGACACCTTGGTGTTATTTTACTGGGGAATTATAATTATTACACTTAGTGGGAATGCCCACCATTTTTTTCAGTTGAAAGAAGTATTTTATGCATTGGTTTCATGCCATTTGTTAACACAATTTCATGAAAACCTTGGGCAGCCCTGGTTTTTCACAGCACTGCATACTTTGAATTACTGAGGGGGTTAGCATGTATTATTATGCTTAGCTTGTTGGAATAAGAAGTGAATTTCTTGGTGTAGCTGGGAAAGAGATTATTTACTTATTTGGGGCTATGTGAATTTACCGATTTAATGAAAGAACCTAAGTTACTTTTTGTGATGCTCAGACAATCTTCAGGTGTGGTATCAGAATTTAGTTGCTTGAGGGTAACTTTAGTTGGACTTGATAATTGATTTTTAACTCTGAAATTAGGAGAGGGTGCTTATTGTTAAAAGTTTTTTCAAACAAGCTATGACATAAGAATACAACTGCAACTTCTGAAGCAAGAACTATGCTGAATCTAACACAGTCTCCAGCTGTCTAACTTGTTTCATCCCGTTGTTGATTCTGGGTTGTTAAATTTATCAAGTGGTTGAAGTGTAGGAATGTGAAATTACATATTGCTTAATGATAGTGCTAGGTGAAATAAAATGTGATTGTGGAAAGACTGTTAATGTGTTATTTTTATTTTTAAATTTAACATTTTCATAGCATAAAGCTAGTACTTACAAATGTACATACGTGTGTAAAGTTCTCAGTATTTCTAGGTCGGGAATACACCGTAACTTACATTTTGATGCTTAATATATGCTTTATCCTCACAGCTGATGTTAATTACATTTATATAGTCAAACCTCGATAAGCGAGAACTGGATAGGTGAAAAACCTTTCAGTGTTACTCATTGCTATGTCCCATCATTTTTACCCATGAAAGCCTCTACAAGTGAGACTGGGAACCTCTATTAACGAGAGGTTTCTTGGTTGACTTAAGATGGGAAAAGATGTGCATGCTGTCCGGCTCAATATGAAATGACAGGAAACCTATGTTGCACTCAAATTTAGAATTTTGTACATTTTAGTTTACGTTGACTTGTGGGGAACACATTCTTCGCATGACCCTATCAATTCGTAACACCCTTTGATGGAAGCTGAGAAAGACTGATACTTTTTGAAAGAAAATTTCAGAAGTTTACATTGTCGCATCTTCAAATTCAGTGAATAGTCATGCTGTTTTTGAGTCATTTTAAAAAGGTAACAATCTATTTTCGAATAGAGAAATGAAATCAAGAAAACCTCGAAAGACATCAACTGATTTCTTCAAATGGACTGTGTAAATAATAGGCCATTCTGGAACCTTTGTAAGTGAGAAACTGGGTCAGTCAGAAACCTCTACAAGCAAGAAAAAAATGCCAGCCCCTTAAACTCTCACTTATTAAGGTTTGCCTGTCGTTGCATTATTATTTCTGTGATATGACTGCGAGATGAATGAATCGTACATCAAAACTCCTTTTGCAATGCCAATCCTCACCTGATCCATTTGTTGAGAACTTATCACTCAATTGTTATTGGAATCTTCATGTGTGGAGGAGTTAACTCGGTAACATATTATTCAGGGGTCATAAAAATTTTGAATTATATAAATATACCTAATTATTATAATATTATATCTTCTAAGTAATGAAAAAATGAACCTTATGGAGAGCACAATATCTGATTCATATGATTTACAAATGGGGTAATGGTAATGCTCAAACCTTTCTAACATGAAAAGGTTGTAGCCTGTGAAGATATGGTGAAATCCTTAATCATATTCCAATAGGCTTTAAGTGATGCTTAGGATTCATGTGACTTAGAGACTACCGTCGACCAATTCCTAGGTAAGGATCATTCCTGATTCAGGAATGCATACATGCTTGCATGTTTGATGCAATGCATACATGTTTGTTACAAGGACTCCAGATTAAAAGAATCAACAGTTTCTCTTTCTTTCAATCTCAATATATAACTATGCTTCATGAATTTCGAAAATGCACTCAAGTTAATTTTCATTCTTTAAAGAACAGAAAATTGGTATGACACATTTCATATGAAATTTATGTATGGTAAGAGTTAGGTAGCAAACTGAAAATTTGGGTGAGCCAGGATAGACACTGGCATGTGAGAAGGCTGTCCTCAGTCATCCTTGTTACTTATAGTGTAGGCAGAGACCATGGTGAGGAAGGTCTAAGAAAAGCTAGATGATGTATTCAAGTCTGAAGCTAGATTGCACTAGCAAAAACATGGGTCATTATGTGACTCCGTACGTGGGAATACCAAAAATGTGGTGTGAAAGCATACCCCAGCAAAAAGGTATGCACCAAGAGGGTTAATAGGTAAGTGTAGAATCTTTTGAGTTATGTTTTCTCTTTGAGTGCGTCAAGAGGAATGTCTACTAGGTAGGATATCCAACCACAGAAATTGTATCACGTGACGTAATGAACAGTAATGAGAATAGGATGCGTTAGACACAACCAAAAGTAGAATAATTGGCTTTAGGACATGAGATACACCTACATACTAACTTTGGTTGCAATCCGTGCAGCTGTATGGAAATGCAAAATGGATGGACAAACTGACATCCTCTCTTGTAAATGTTTAGCATTAGTTGCATTCCCATCTATATGACACAATTAAATAAAACAGCAAATCCAAGGTGACAGCTGGACTGAAAGGCAACATGAAAACCTGATTAAAACTACAAACACATGATACTGAACATTTTATTTCCCAAACACTGCGCATGGCCAGGAATACGCCCTAATATTAACCCAGGGTGGGGTCACAAACAAATTGGAATAGAATATTAATCCAAGTAAATGACAATTTGATTTAAAAAGATATGAATACTATAACATGATTAAATGGAGCAGTATGCACATTACAAGGAATACCTCGGTTAAATTTTCCTGTCACGGTACCTCAACCATCTTCTCCTTTTGATTCCTGTCACTATAGTAGATACTGTATTCATGCACGCCGCGTTAGACGATTTCAAAAAAAGAAATGAATACCGCTATGCCTGGGCCAATGAGAATCTCTGTTTACATCACATTGAAGGGCCGAAGTTTTGTTTACTTTCATGAAGCGCATAGTTTAACTTGATTATAAAATGGGAATAGTTTTCAAAATTGGTATTTTTTGAATAAAAATAAAAGCGTTTTTCATTGCGGACAGAATTATTCTTAAACGAATTCAATATATTGTATGAATCACCTTCAATTCAAACAATTATTATTTGCATGGCCTGTTAATCGGTCATCAATATTATTCACGAATCATATATGTTAGTGAGTGAAATATAATGATTATATATCAACCTCTGCTGAGAAGTACAGCGCATTTTTATCCTGCTTATATAAGGGGTAAAGAAATCCATGCACGTTTTCTCAGTCCTTCATCAATCCACAGGCTGAGCCTGATTTGCACTTCCATCTCAGAGTATTACTATTACCATGAACATACAAATGTATGTTCATGACTATTACGTAAAAGCTGCAAGAAAGATTAACTTCGTCCTGATGTTACGAGTGGCAATAAATGGCAACGTTGAAATATTCTACAACGGGAAGAAGGGGACACGCGAAAGAAGGGCAACATCCTCATTCCATCGTTATTCCTCCAGATGAGGAAGGATGGTACCATGTCCGACGAAATTTTCACTTTTCTTCAAGAGAGATGTTTTAAATGAACATCAATGGCATCACAATCGAGGGATATTTCGTAACCAATACATCATCACGTCGCTTTCCCCATTAGTATTTATCCTGTGTGCAGAACTTTAGAACTAGATGTTATCTACCTTATCTGAAGTTTGAAATCACATTTTAATTCTGTGATGATAACATAAATCAGATTTTTAATATTATTAATTACCCTACCCAATTTGAGATGAAGCTTTCTTACTGGAAATTCAAAAGAAATGTGAGGAAGCCCAGAAATTCTTCGATATTCAGAAAAGAGTTTACTACATGAGTCAATACTGTCATTCTCCTCTAGTCATTTTTCTATAATATCTTTCCTTTCTTTACCCTCTGTTGCCGGGCCGATCGTCTTGATAACTTTGGCACGACGCCATTTTCAGAAGCACCAAAATAAACATAGCTGATTGGATGAAACTTCAGGGGTGAAGTTAATAAATATTTCAAATTGCTCTAGGGTTCGGATTGTTATTGAATGCTTTTAAAACGAGACCTGCAATAATAGGAATACAACCAGCAACCTCATTCCGTAATATGACAAATAGCGTAGAAGGAGAGACGATCGCTGACGACGACCTTCGTTCCTGTACGTACGCTGTTATTGCAGGGGATTGTGGTATGGTAATGGTGGGCGCGTTCGTTTGAACAAATACGGGATGCCATCAACTGAAACAGGTATTTGAGGTGACCATACCTTGTATTAGTGCACATACAGTAGTAGACATTTATGCCTGTAATCAAAGTCGTATGTATTCGTTGCAAAAAATGCAGTATTTTTAACATTAACTTGGCGAATGTCATGGAAGCCTACACCCATTCTTGGGGCTTCCCTCTGAGATGCTTTAGTATTTATGAAATAGTAGCGGTTTCGTGTGCAAGAGACACTTTTTTTGCCTATATTGTTACGTAATCGGTATATAAGCATATTTTAATGCTAGTTGTGTTTCACCAATTGCCTCGAAAAATCGATATACATCGTATATAGGACCCATGTTTCAAATTTCCCTGCCTTGCTGGCAAAAAATGGCGCGTCATTTAAGAATGGTAGTCCTTCAAAAGGTGTTAATGTTTTGGTTTTAATTACTAAAATCGAAATGTTATTTAGTAATCTATGGAAAAGGCAATTCTAGTTGCAGTCATAGAATGTACCGAAACTCAAGTTTATGGTTGTACCAATTTTTCTTTGGACGATGTGCTTGGGGTCCCTTCTACTATTATCATTAATGAATTGGGCAATAACTGAGTGTTTAGTCAGGAAGCAATTTTCAGTTAGAGTCATCACTTTTTAGGAGAATTGAATACCAGTTTGCCAGGCTAGTGATGATATTTTGATTTCTCCTTTTATTTCTCATAGTTCAGGCACTCTGTGTTATTTGCCATTTGAAATTCCCCGTAGCTATTGGTCTTGAGTGCCGTTTATTTATTTCATGGAGACAGCATTTTAAGCCTCTCAGAGTTCGGATGGCTTCGATATAGTTTTTCATTCACAGTATTTCAGAAGTAATGTATGGTTTATCTGTTGGTGATACTTCCCTGTTGATGTCGATAATCTTATCGACGTTGATGTTTATTTACTGTTTTAAGTAACTGGTTATTAGAAATAACCTCTGCCAATTAGTTGCTGAGGTGAAAAATAATTCAATTTTCGTAATAGGCTCTACCTTTGTTTCTTCAGGGGACACTTTGCATATAGACTGTGCGGTTGCTACAGTCGAAGGCTCTGAAACTGAGGTTGCTGATTCAACAGTGATTACTCAACCACGATTATCCGCATCTGAATTAGAAACTTTAGAAGAAATCCGGGCGGAGTTGGATTGCCTTGACACGGGTCCTGAGGATATGGCAGAGAGTTCACAAACAAATGATGCTCAGGATAATAAGAGCAAAGCAGAAACTGCTCAGGAGGTAGTACAAACTGGTGAAGCTGAAGATGTACCTGGTAGAATATCGGCTGTAGTTAGACGTGGAACCTTTCCTGCCAGGTATGGAGATGTTCTTACACTTTAAATATTGACAGCTATGTAATTTTTTTGGGTATTTAATGTGGAAGTTAAAAATTATTTTAACACTGCCCAAAAACGTATTCTAAGTAGCTTGGCTACAGCTGTACCTACTGTCAACCTTCATTGGGTTATGTGGTGGTTTGATGATGGATGAATTTGGTAGGAAATTATATATTTTCGGAAAAGCATTTTCAAAGCATCCATTTTCTGGTTTGGAAGTGCACCATTGATGTTTCCTTAAATTGCTTCTGCTTCATATATTAAATTTTTGTGTTTATAGTTTTTTAGACAATCTCGTGTGCACTACTGAAATAAGGTTTACAGAATCAGTTATTGGAATTATGTACCTATGTGATATATTCCAGCGATTAGCAGTTATCACAGGGAATATGTTCCCTTTCCATGGTTTCTCTGCAGTGATAGATTCTCTCTCATGGACTTGATAAGTGAGGTACCACTTCAGTAGTTGTGGTAAATTAGACAGTTCTGTTTTGGAAATATTTGTCAATGTCTCTAGTGGTGCCATTTTACATAGTGTTTGGATGTATGGAATAATTGAAGGGAATTATTTCGTGATGAATGACATTGAAAAGCGATGGAGCTGCACCTGAATTAGTTGTACTGTCAATGTAGGTTTAGTTGTAATGCTATACGTGAACACTTGATGATACTGCTCCACTACTGAAAAAAAGGCATCATTTAAGTGAGTTTACTCTGAATAATAGAATTTCTGGGAATAGTTTTTCTCCCAAGTTCATTTAAGTTATTGCTTCGAAATTATCATTAACTCATATTAGATCAATTCACAATTTATTTGTCTAGGAGGAGGTTGACCAGAATTATTGTTTTTCCTGCCATGGATTCCTGGTTTAATATTTACAGTGACATGGAAAGTTGACCCTTGGAATCATGAATCAGCTATGTTGGTTTTTGTTGACATTTTAGCCCTCAGCATCTGCTTAGCAATGAAATGTTATAAGTTTAATCAAAGCCTTCCTATTCAAGATTTATCATGTAGTCCAATTTTTTTGGAATTTGATTGATTTTGTTAAATAAATGGCTATTTCCATGTAGTTTTATATAGTACCATGTTGTACCCATTGGAATAACCATTATCCCTGGGAAACTTGATGGTGAGGAATATCAGAATACATTGGTAAAAATTTGTAGTACATATTTTAAAGTATTACAGTATATTTCATGAATATACAAAATTAGGTATTGTAAAATAAAGGATACATGCATGCTATTTTTGAAATTGTTAACCTCTAATTATGTTATTTATTATTATTTACTATTTCCACACCAAAATTTTAACCTTCAGGTGGACCTATTTTTGGAAATTTTTACATTGGTTAAGAGTATCAACACATATGTTTTTACTAAAACGTATTTAATGCTGCTGTGCTGTCATTATAGAGATTATATAGATTATATACAGGGTTTGTCAGGAAAGTAATAGGACTGAGTCGATTAAAAAAAAATTATTGAGCCAATCGTTACAATTCTTTAAAAACTTTCAAAATAGGCTCCTTCGGCGTCGATGCAGAGCTGTCAGCGTGATTTTCAAGCATTGAAGTCGTCACGGAAGGCATTCTCTGGAATAGCCTTTAGAGCCAAGGTGCATACTGCTTGGATCCCCTTTGTCGTCTCAAAATGCTTGCCTTTCATCGGCAATTTCAACAAGGAATCAAAAAAAAAGTTCGGGGGGGCCACATTTGGGCTGTAAGGCGGCTGCGGAAGCGTTGGAATGCCGTCCTTGGTCAGGTAGCTGATCACAAGAAGGGCGGTGCGAGCCGCAATTTCTGGTCGTCAGTGAGCACTTTTGGGACCATCTTCGCGCACACCTTGCGCATGTTCAAATTCTCCGTCATAATTTCATGAACCACAGATTTCGATAAATTTAACATCTGGGCAATTTAACGAATACTTAGTCGACGGTCTGAGTTCAAAACTTTGTGCACTCGAGTCACATTGTCGGTGTTTGTCGAAGTCGCAGGTCTTCCAGCACGGTCTTCATCAGCGACCTCTTCCCGGCCCTCCAAAAAGGTCTGGTGCCACCGAAACACACCACTTCTTGCTAAAGCAACATCTGAGTAAGCCTGCTTGATCATATTAAACGTCTCTGTTGCAGATTTACCGAGTTTCACACAGAATTTAATCGCGTACCTCTGCTCTAAAGAACGCTGCATTTTCGGCTTGCACCACTAACAGAGACACGTAGTGCAAAAATGTCTGTCCTGACTCTCCAGGTGCTCAGAGACAAACGACAAGCCACTCGTTCGTTAGCTAGAAACGCCCTCTACCGAATGCAGTCGGTGCGTGCACGCTTCGAAGTACAGTCGCGGCGGAAGAAAATCAGTCCTATTACTTTCCGGACAAACCCTGTATATAGAGATTAGAGACTGCTATAGCGTTATTATTGAGACAAAATGAAAGATCGCATACAAAGTCGAGCCTTTGTATATCTTATGATGGGAGGAGAGGGGGAGGAGGGGATGATGGGGTGGTTCAGAATGTAGTGGTGTAATGACGAGGAGGAGAGCAGAGGGAAGGTCAGGTGGTGATGAGTCATGGGGGAGAGGGAGGATTAGCGAGGAAAAAGTCAGGTTTTAAAGCAGTTTAAAAGAATTGGGAACATTGAAATTCAGTGAGAGGGTAAAGTAATTTTTAACTCCAAAGACAAAGTGTGTAATGAAGATAAAAGTGATATCCGCATTTCTGTTAGCAGATTAGGGGTGTTGTACAACAAAGATTGATTTACTTGTGAATAAAGTTGTGTGGTTAGGTTTTTTGCATTGTACTAGTGGGTAAGTGGTACAACTGAGGGTTATGCAATTGAGAGGTCATGCGATCGAGACTGACTGTCCATAGAAGTGCATGTATTTACTCTGGGATCACCAAGGTACAACCAAGAGTTGTGAAACGGAAGGTCATTCAATGGAGGTTCCATTGTTCACTGTTCAAACATAAAAATGCAACTGAAATAATGACGACGCTTAATTTTACTCTTTAGTAATTATAATGTAATTAGCAATTTATGTTTTAGGGGTCAAAGGTGTGTATTTCAAATGAAAGGTTATTAAAATCACTTATTATCCTGATTATGTGTGAGAAATATGTCTAGTTCCCGGAGAGGTGTGGTGGTTTTATGTGGTTGTTCTGCATATGATGTGGAAAGGAATTTGTTATAAAAGAGAAGAAAATTAATATTATTTTGAATTAGTTTATGGAGAGACAAAATACTGCTAATAGTTCTTTGTGCGTGATGAGTATGGAACACAATTATATCCAACAGTAAATTATATTTAATGTTTTGAAAATAACTAGTATGCAAATACAATAGTAGATGCAGAAATTTATTTTGAACATTTTCAATTTGTTTGAAATGATTATTATCGAATGGAGACCACAGTACAATTTCAAGTAAGGATCTTACAAGTGAAATGTGCTGGTGAATAATACATTGAGGTTTCCCAAAATCTTTGGAAATATGATATACAAATCCCAACATTTCATACACTTTTATTGAAATATAGTTACCTAACATGAAAATTAAAACTAAGATCTGATTCAGAATAGATACCCGTTCATGTAAAAAATATTCAATAAAACATAAATGTTTGCAATCATTAGTTTTTGCATTAAATGTGTTTAATCGAGCAGTTCCTCTAATCAGACCGCAGTTAAATTTATTTTTGGTGATTTTTGTGTATAATCTTACATTTTTATGCTCTAAATTTATTTAATTCGTACTTTAATGTACCATTTGAGCAGATGTTGTTGGTTTAGTGTAATAATATAGATAATTACCTCATTACCATTATTTATTACTGGTACTTAAGGGTCATAATAATAATAATAATAATAATTTGTCTTTATTATACAAGCGAATTTAGGACAGCGTTGTCCTCTCTTACAATTAACTTGTTAGACATTCACAAACATCCATGCCCTGGATGGTAGTCAAGCCACCCAGGCGGGATTCGAACCCGGGTCAATCCATTTCAAATCACCCAGGCAATGTTGCTCAACATTTTTAATTTTCTTGATTTTTTAATCATGAGTTCCCTATAGGTAGACAGTCACAAATCACTATTTGAAAAAAATTTAGAAGCCATATTTTTTTTTTGGCAGCCATTTTTAAAATGGCGGCTGGGCAAATTTTGATGAAAAACGTGGTTTGCATAAAGTTAAATTTCGAAGCTATTTTTAAAGATATCAGAATAATTAAAAAACCAGTGAGTTTAGCATGAAATGAGCTATAGGAATTCATTGTTTTAATTGCTCTATCATGAAAGAGAGTCAGTCAAACTCTTTCTGCAAAAACCCGGGAAAAATTTGTCAATATTAACTTTTTAAGACCTAAAATTTTTATGAAGGGAATGAGACTCACTAACCAAATTTTATTTCTGTGTTAAATACTTAAATAACTATTTGCAGCATAAGTTTTAGTTCTGAGAAGGCACTCCTTTTTTTAATACGGGCTATCAAAAATTGCTGAAAACCTTTTAACGTCAATTTTCGCAGGTCAATATCTAAAAAGGGACTGAGTGAAAACAAGCGAAAATTTTACAAAATGTTATTTAGACACATAAGAACATCTCCAAAAAAAATTATGACTGAGACTCTACTACATTTAGAGTAGTGGAGCAGTGAATTTCAGAAAAAAAACGCTACCGTTCCATGCGCTCATGCAGTGCAAGTTAGCAAACAAGGGCTTGATTAAATAATTAAATTAGCAATAATTTTTATCTAAAACAATTACTTTACACATAAAATTTTATTTATTTATGTAGGTCTGCCTTACATTAATAATAAAAATTGATTTATAACTAGAAATCTTTTGTATCAGCAAAAAAACTATTGAATTATAACATAGCAAGAAGTTAATGCACTTATGTTTACAAAAAGTATTTATTTCATCTATTGTACTAAAAAACCATGCATATCAATATGTGTAGAATATAAAAATATGCAAGAATGCATTTGCAAGTGAATAAACTTTCTCAATTGACATATCAAGTATCATGTGTCATTAAGTCAGTGAGAGTTTTGCAACTGTTGTCTTAAATTCTCCCATCTACAACACTTTGTACAGCCTACAACTACGTAATCAATTATTTATAAATTGGCATAGTGAGCGCTAGGGCATTATTATTCTTCTAACCTTGACATAAAGTAAAAGCTGTGTCACTTCCAGAAGCTTCCTGTAGATAATAATGCTATAGTTTTCTCTATCCCGTGATTATCAGTTACCTCACATTGACTTGATACCAATGAGACTTTTTCTCTTCACTCTCAAGAATTTTAAGTTTTCGTGTTCGTTAATAAATTATCTCTGGTCATTTTCCTTTGAGGCAGAGTTTGTTGATTAGAGCTCTCTTACTAAGAGTTCTTTGTTGGACTTCATGCATCTTTCCTTTGATATATATATTCGTGGAGTATGTACGTATCGTCAGTCTTAGCATCTATAGTACTCCAAAGTATAATTCCATTCATACAAATCTTATTTCTCATCTATTCAGTAAATTGATAGAGAGTATTGCATAGAAGTAGGTGACTTTTCACTGTTAGTTTTGTTTCTACCCAGGTCCCTTTTTTCCCGAAATACAATAGCTATGAACAAATTCCACATAGTAGATGCTTCAGCTATTTTGAAGTCACTGCAGTTGTGTCATATTCCCTACTTGTTCGAGAAATCTTGGTAAGCATGTTTCTAGCCGGTTGTGGGCTAAGAAATGGCAGACAAATTTGTGTTCACTATTGTCGTAGAAATTTTCTGTTCCAATTTCTCAGCACACATGCATAAATCGTAGTGTAACTTCCTTGGACTTGTATTCCACACTCCAACTATTGTTAAGATGAACTTCTGAGATTCAATTATCAATTTATAGCTATAACGTACAGCATAATGCTGCTGCTATAAATTGTCATATGCTGGAATACCTACCATTTTCCCTGGGGGAAGATAAAAGAGATCCTTCCACGACGCAATATACAGCATGAATAACTTAAAAGGGACTGTAGAGGGAAGACTGGCGGTGTGAATTAGGATAAACTTCTGAGAACGGTAGCTTATTCTGTAAAACTTTCTCTTTACTGTTTTTATGGTTCTTTCAGGTATATGGGTGTTAAAAGTTACATTTTTACAGGCTCAAAATTATTGGCATTTAGTCATAATATTCATAGTCAAATACGATTTCAAGTCTGGAAAATTGAAAAGTGTTGGAATTGTAGCGTTGAGACTACTGCCAAGGTACCTGTCTAAAATAATGGGCGTGATCCCTGAGTTAAAATCTCTCGAAATTTTTTTAATTCCCCCCAAAAAAATTTGTATAGTATAACAAAACCCCTGTTGGTGGCCCTGCGCTATGCTCTTCCACACCAATGTGGCCAAATGATTTTTGGCATTATTTGTACTCACCACTGTGGGGAGAGATTGGTAGAGGAGGGGTTATGAGGAACTTATTCCTGGAAAAAAATTTCCCATCTACCTTCCCCCACCCAACCCTTTCCTCCCATAGAATTCGCTCCTTTTCAGCCACCATTACACCCTCCTGTTCGCCAATGTCATGGAAGTCTAATATCTTGGGCATGGTATGAGGAGATTTGTGTCTTAGGCTGGGAATCCTTTATTTACCTGATTATGTATTTTCACCCTTTCTCATTGTTTGCATATTTTCATGATGTTTGGTATACATTGCATTATTTGTGATATTATCCATAGTTTAGAATGGTTTTCAGACCTTACTTCTCCATTTTAAAAATGCATACATCAAGCTGTATGGCAAACTGAGATACCCCCCACTTTAACAACTGCCAGGGTATTCACAAAGCATACTTATCAGAGGTCTGAGAGTGACTGAATTCCCAAGTTGGGAGGATAGACTCTGAGGCTCTTACATTACTATCTCTTCCATCACCTATGAAAATTTTGGACCTGTGTCCCATTGCCCGTGTTCTCTAATGGTCACTCATACCCAGGTGCTCCTTCTCCATCGTCCTCTCAATGGTGTTCAAGGCTCCCTTTTCTTTATTTCTTTATTTTGGTATGATGGTTGATATTTTGTAGTCTCCCAAGTATAAATGTGCATTTGCATTACTTTTTAGTCATGAGTGGTTTCTTAATCTTCCTATTATCCACTGCTAATATTTGATTGATTTGGCTTCACTTTTGTATTCATGTTATTGGCTGTGCATTGCCTATCCAAAGCTGGGTATTATTGGTTATTATGCGTATTTGCTTCTTTCAGCACAACCCCTTCTGTAGTTGTCATACAGCGTCCTGCTGGGACATCAGATAGAGTTACAACTACCAGCAGTGCCAATGTTGTCACTTCAGCGGTCCGTACTGTGGTCGGAACTACAGCAACTACTGCAAAACGCCCTGCCTCTGGAAGCTGTGGTCCAGTAAGTAATGTAGTTAGTTCTTAATAATTTTGATATAATCAGCTCTGAAACCTGCAAAAACGTGGATTCGAAGACTTTCTAAAACCTTTTAAAAATGTGGCTTGAAAACAGCAAAATTCCTCTCTTATCATTGCCAAAACTGTGCTCTGCTCTCAATATTCCTTTCAATTGAAAGAGAACTTGTTTCTTTCCTTCAACATTTCTACCAAATACAGGGTGTAGCTTTTTTAATGACATTATTGAAGGCTAAATCTACTCCACAGCTCTTTACCATTTCCTCAACTCCTGTGGATGTCATGTTAAGACGACTTCATGCCTCTGCATCATAGGTTGTGTTTACTTTCCCCCCCTCAACTCGACAATGCCTTTCCATTCTTCACGTCTGAGGATTATTTCCTTGTTATTAGCAATAACAGACACTTTGTTACTTCCACAATATATTGAAAAATTCCGAATGGTTTCGGCTATTACACCATTATCAAGTACATAAAATATCAAAAATATGGTGGGGATGGGTTTTTATGATGGTGGTTAATGGAGGAGATGGTTGGTAATTCCTGGATGGGGTGGGGGTGGGGGAAACAAAGTTTGTCATTCAGGTTGTGGGGGTGGGATTTTTTGGAGGGATTATGGGTAATATTGTTTCTCAAACCCTCCAGGAATCACCCATCCCAGCTCTGAACCAACCCCTCCATTAACCACCATAGCATATTAACCTGTCCTCACCATATTTTTTGATATTTTATGTACTTGATAATGGTGTAACAGCCGAAACCGGTCGGAATTTCCAATATATTATGGAAGTGACAAAGTGTAATGTTATTGCTACTATGGAGCCCTTCCTATACATACAAGCTTCAAGTTTCGATTTATTTCCTTCTTCCCGTAGTGAATCTCACGATACAGCAGGAAAGTCAACATCTTTACCCAGTAGAATCTAGAATGAAAAACATGGCGCAGCTTAGTCAATAGCAGAGGCCTGCAGATGGTCTTGCCCCACTTTCACATCAGAAAGAAGGTCTGCCATGCTCAAAGTAAACAAATTCAGTATGCTTCATTCTCCAATCCTAGGTTAAGTAAATGAAAGATTTGAAAGAATGACACAATTTTCCAAAGGAAGTGCTCCCGCCTTAATTACCTTATCTGAACCACACTGAACACCCTTTACTGCAGAAAGAATATCCCCTCAATCAAATTTATCAAATGAACTCCATAACATAACTGTAGTATTCTTCAAAATGAGACTCAGAAAAGCAAGCCCATTTATACCAAGTAAATTGTTGGCCCCCTCGTCTTCGTTACTGTAGACTCTCGATATTACCAAGTTCGTGGGAACGAAAAATCGGAGGTTTGTAATAACGAAGTTCGTATCAACGGTTCTTTCAGTAATTCGCAAAAAAAACATGATTTGTCAAAATTTCCTGTCTCTTCAATCTCCCGCACTTTTAATCTTCAGAGTCAAGTGTATAATTTACGTCATTAAACTATGCGCAAGTCCTCGATATACGAAAATGATCAACTTAAGGCTGGACGGCGATTGGTGGAACTTGGTGACAGGAAACAGAAAGATACACTGTTGTATCTTTATTATGTTTCCTATGAAAAAGATGCATTCCGAGACCTTGCTCGTAAGTTTATAAACCTATGGAACGCATCAAGGAGAGTAGTTATCCTGCAAAATGCAACTGTGCATCACAATCGTGCATTAACTCATGATTGTGACAAATTGATCTAGCTTACAATATAGCCAAAGCTGAAAACAATCACTGTCCGTGGGAAGAAAGAATGGGCGAAACACTGAACAGTTCCTGACTTCACACCGGATTAAATGATACTTCCTTCAGATTATGCCCAAAGTGTGAATTAATCTATGAAATGTCGTGTTGCATCGGCAAACTCCAAAGGCGCCAAATTTGAAATTTCGGGCACGCTTGAATTTTTCGAATGTTTGGATCTCTCAAAGGTCATAAATCGAATATTCATAAGAAGAGGACTAAATTCACATCCATTTACGTGTGGTAATAAGTGGGTGACCATGATTCCACTGGAATGAAGCTTATTATATGATGTTGTGTGCATACTGAAGTATCTCGTACTGAAGAAAGTACCATGATTGACGCTCTTGGGCACATTACACGAGGAGAACTTAAACGTAGCGCAATGATTATGACGTAGCATATTATATATCCACCTAAATGCTGTTGCTTACCTGTGGGACTTAATAATCAAGTTTATTTCATAGCAGCTGGGACTGTAACTGAGTTTCGTAACTTTGTAATAACGAAAATTTCGTAATAAAGTTTCTTGTCCTATAGATAAGATTAGCCTCTTCATCAGGACTTGATTCACTTTGTAAAAACAAGAACTTCGTAATAACATTCTTCGTATTAATGAGAGTCTACTGTATACAACTTCTGCAATTGGACATCCTGCCGGGTAGGCACACGCATTGACACACTCAAAGGGAAAACATAACTCAAAGGACATAACACACACCAATTAATCTTCTCTGTGAGAACCTTTTTGCTAGGTATGAGTCACATGACGTTTTTGGTCCACGCACATACGCACACATAACAATCAATGTTGTTGAGCGGGGTATAAGGTGATCGGGGGCACAGTATACAGAAATGGTATTTTCCATGAATACATCTCCTAATTGCTAAATTTCACAGTGTACAAGAAAATGACCTAATGGTCGAAATACATTGTACCATAATCAGTAAATTTGTGGAAAAAGTGCCATATCTTTTTCATTAAATCAGGATGTCATTCCACAGCATCTCCCTTGTCTCGTATACTTTTATTTGGATTGTGAGTTCATACTAAGTGTCTGTGAATTATGTTTGTATGCACCAAGGGTGAAATATGCCATATGCATGCATGAAATGTGCATGAAAAAATATTTTGGTTTGGCTGGGATTCAAACCTGGATCTCCCAATTTTTGGGCAGTTATGCTAACCAGTTGAACCACCAAGTCATGTTATTCCGTGGTGAATTTCTAATTTCGAGGAATCAAGCGAGATGGAGTGGAATTGATTCATAATGAAACACTGACTTGCAATTTTCCACAAAAATAAAATTTTACTTTGACTCGAGTTTCAATGATAGTACATCATTTTCAAGTAACAACTGAGAGAGGAGAAATGGGGTGGAAGGTCCTTAAGGAGCTGGTTGGAATGGGTAGGGGTGCAAGGCGTGGGAGGGGGGGAGGGGAGAGTGGAAAAACCAGAGGAGTTTTCCACTCTCCCCTCCCCCCCTCCCACGCCTTGCACCCCTACCCATTCCAACCAGCTCCTTAAGGACCTTCCACCCCATTTCTCCTCTCTCAGTTGTTACTTGAAAATGATGTAGTATCATTGAAACTCGAGTCGAAGTAAAATTTTATTTTTGTGGAAAATTGCAAGTCAGTGTTTCATTAATTTCTAATTTCTAACCCTACCAGATGCTGACGTCTCAAGATGACTTGGTGTCAAAATTGGGAGATCCGGCATCGAATCCTGGCTAAGCCAAAATAGTTTTTCACGATGATTTTCACCCTATGTGTATATTCAAACTTGTGTTTGTGACTGTGTACAAAATATATACTATTTTCATGCAGTGTTTTCGTATTTGTATGGTTCATGAAGATGTATCTCTTCCAGGCTTTACTCCGCGTTGGTCCATCTACGTCTACAAGAGGTTTGAAGAGCTACATCTTCAATTTTGTCAGCCTATGGAAGCCTTCATAAGGATTGTATGGTTCATGGTTTATAATACGCATTTTAACCCAGGGTATTAATTTATTTTTAGGTTATTGCTAAGGTGATCATCACAGGGAATCCAAATACAGCTCAAGCCCGTCCAATAGTGTCAATGGCAAGTCGGACCGAGAATGGTGCTTCAACTCAACAGGTCAAAATCCTTGGAAGTGGCCAAAGTGGTGTCACAACGTTGCTGGCTAGCCCCACTAAGGCAATAACCTTGGCTCAGGCACAACAAATGGGGCTTCTCTCCCCTGGAAAAGTGCAGCAGATTCTACCGAGAACAACTATGAAACAAGTTAGTGTATATAGTTCATCTGCTTTGAATTCTTTACTAGTGTTTTTTGTTGTTCATGACATATATCACCTTTAACTATGGGCTAATATTATACTGATGCTATTAATTCCACCTGAATTCACTGGTTTCTGGTATGTACCCATTAATAATGACAGTGAATATTTTATTGCTTATGCCTGAATCAAACAACCATTTTTTCTTTCCCTCTGAGGAATAGATTTAGTTTTCTTGGGACAGTGAATATGATAGCTCCATGTATTGTTTTTTACATGGATCACACAGTTTTGCCATCCCAGTTACATCATTTCCCCTCAATGTTTTCAGCTCTCATTTTATGGAGAGTAGAACATGGCAGTACAGTTGCTCTTCTCAGTCTTAGAACTCAGGTGGAATGGCATACTCAAGGGCAGGAAAAGAGATGTGATTGAATAAGTTCACCTCAAGTGGCCATTTTTCAGCCATCATTGAAGATATCATGATAAAGGAATAGAAAAAATGATTGTGCGATTCAGACTTTACCTTCTATGATCATGAGTATCATCCATTTGACCTCCTCTTCACCCCATCCCAAAAATAATTTCATGGCTATGGTCTTGCTGAACTCTCTGAAGAAAGGGAGATATATTTCACTGGTATCAGGGACCAAATCCTGGCTCCCTTAAAATGACCCTCTCCTGCATATACCCTGAGTAAACCCTTTCCACCAAATTAGTCTAACCTCCCAAAATTTTCTTAGTGTAGCTCCACGTTAGCCCCATCAAGTTCTAATTTATGCGGCTAATAATGTGAAGTGGCAAGATCATATCATATTGTGACTGGAGTTATCTTGCTAATATTGTGCTGGAGTGTAGCAGATGTCCCGAAACATGTTTAAAATATCATTTTATAACACCTTTATGACCATGAGATAGGCATGCCAGGTTTCCTGACCTCCATTCCATTGGTTTTTATACTGCTTACGGAAGAATATCTCTGCATAATCTCTTTTCTTAATTTTCTTTAATACACAATAATGCATTAGTGCTGATCACAGTTTTACGTCTTTACTGAAAAGTTAGACTGCATCAGACCATGTGTTATGGAGTAAAAGGTGCTCCCAAAGTGTTACTTCATACCTTTTATGTGGAAAAGATGAAAAAGTTTTGGCGTCCCATAGTCATTATGTGTCCAAGGACCATTTCTTAAGCATATGTGGGAAAATAAATCTATGGTAGTCAGTTTCAGAATGAAAGCTAAAATTGTGCTGTAGCATATCCTGTCCACTGTTTGAAACTTGTGTGACAGCTCATTTGAGAAAGAGTGTTATGACTTTATAATTTTGGTTTAATATATTCTGGATAAAGGGAAAATTTCTCATTGACTCCTTGCTGATTATATCTTGTCCAGTAACTGTGGGTATCATGAACTGTATATTTTCTGCTCCATTGAAAATAATTTCTCTGATATCAAAAATGTAGTATGACTTGGAGAGAAAAGTGGCATTGGCTTTAACGAGTCAAGATAATGGGCATGGACATGTCAGCATTTGTACTGCCCTTAGCAGTCCAATTTATTTCTTCCCAGCTGACACAAAACTTGACGTTTATAAATCGTTGATAGCAAAATTACTTCAACATAATGTAAATGATCTTTGCTATTGATGTCAATTTTACTCCAATTTAACTGCAACGAAAGATGAACAGGATGACCAAGTACAACCAACAGAAGGCCAGCGGGTGACCCACTGGGTTCACATATGGATACAGAGCCTCTATCGGTGACTTATCAAACTAACCCTACCAATTTCCGACCATAGCTCCCTCTGACAGTCACATCCATAACTAATATTGCAAATAATAGTACAATACATTTAGTATAACAAGAATTTATTCAATAGCAACTTGATCAAAGCCTATGATAAAACATTATTCTATCTTCTTGCATAACTCATTTCAGCGCAACTTTTTCCTGCCGTTTTTCGTCTCGGTTTTGCATTATTGGACTACTCATTATTATGAATTGTGAACTTACTGAACGTTCGCCCTAACTGAAACCAGTGATGGAATCTTCATATGGAGATAGAAGCAACAAGTTCTCAATTAAGCTACACCGCCGTATGACATTTCACAGAAATTCACATTGCTGAATATGATGCTGAGGAAGGGGTTTAAATGTAAAAAAATATTCCTGAAAATTAATAAATTTTGATGTGAGTAAAATGTTATTTGGGAATGAAAATTATACAAGTAATAATTTCAATGTTCGATACTTTGACTATGAGCTCTTGGAACTTAAACAAGAATGGTTCTTAGTTTCACTAATCAAAATTTGTCCTGCATTACCAAAAATATCAAAACATCAACAAAATCAACTTATGAGTAATGGCGATTCTTCAGACCTTGATGTTGCTTCAGCCAACAATTGTTTTGGCTGGTCCAGCTGGCCATGCAGCACACAATCTTATGAGCTATGTTTAGTATGGAAATACACGTAGCAGATGATTAGTCGTACACATATGATGGAGAGAGAGTATCAATGATACAGCAGTTCGTGGAATAAGGAGTCGTTACTTACATTATTTCCATGTTTGAGACATGTTCTAATTTATCATTGCGTGATTATATAATCAAAAATATTTTTCTACTTCTTTTGAGTCCGGTAGAGAAATGTCACCAAATTATTTTTGCAAAATTCCTTAAAAATCGCATTTATTTATACAGTCAAAAATATTTACACATAAATTTTGCTATGCCTAATAAAATGCATAGTTCAAGGAACTCATTTTCAATGGTAAGCCTCAATTTTAGAGGAGGTGCCTACTAAATATGAAGCGGTAATCTGGGTAGAGCAACCAATGGGCAATGGAAGCTGTCATGTTGCCAATAAATCCAATGCAATCGCCAAGCATCAACTGTTGCTTCCTTGGTGACATGTATATTTACTGAAACGGGCACGTGTGTGTTAGTTGGGTTCTTACTGTTTGGTATTGGGATGAAGAATTTGTTGTTCTTCAATCGAGATCCGGGATATGGTTGGTGCTATTAAAGCCTCTGAAACTTTCCTTATTGTTAATCGCATCAAATTGTTCATTGTTAAGACTTTCCTGTCTGTCCTTCTCAAGGTTATAATTGAAATGTCCCTTTCAAACTAAAAAGTCAAGCATTTACTTGAGTCTCTATTTCTGATAATCATTGGATATTGTGTCAGCTGATTGATGCATTTTTTGGACAGTCGCTGCATTGATATCCTTTTCTGGAGCTAGCCTATTGCGCCACAGTGTAGACTTGAGATGTCAACACCTAGTTTGGTTAACCCAGTCTGAGAGTTGCTAAGAAGGATGATGGCTTGGTGGTATAACTGGTAGCATACCTGACCGGCAATTGGGACATCCAGGTTTGAATCCCGGCTAAGCCAAATGATTTTTTTCATGACGAATTTTATCTATCATGTCTATAACTTTTCACCCATGTGCATGACTGCGTACAAAGTTACTTGTTCAATGGAGTGCTTTTTCTTTACTGAGTCACTTTGCAAGTGCACACAAAGTGTGACAATTCCACACAAAAAAAGTCGTTTGATTATATCAGGATTCGAACCCTGATCTCTTAAATTCACTCCAGGCTGTCTACCTCTTTCACCACCAAGGCATCTTTTTTTCTGGCTTTAGCCTCAGAACTGTAGCTCTATGTATGCAAACACACCTTTCTCATTGTATGTTTGACAGCTAAAACCTGAATGTCCTCTAAAGTCAACGAAATTCCACCAGGGAAAAAGATACTTTAGTATTTCAAGTGATAGAACACCCGGGTGGATTTGGGAGGTAGTAAGCAGTTCTTATCCTGTTCAGCCTATGTGGAATTGTTGCTAATTGTAGAGTGAATATGGTGCTATATGGTGAAATTGGTTGCGCAATAAAAAATGTTGTGGAAGAGTACAAATATCTACGTGAGCATTAGTAAA
This sequence comes from Ischnura elegans, assembly GCF_921293095.1. Classification (NCBI taxonomy): domain Eukaryota; kingdom Metazoa; phylum Arthropoda; class Insecta; order Odonata; family Coenagrionidae; genus Ischnura; species Ischnura elegans. Next base: position 42,519,575 of record NC_060259.1, read on the forward strand.
ATCCACAAAGTGACACCTATTTTGGTTGAATATGTTTCTTTCCTTGAAAATGGTGCTTAAAAAAAATTTCATGATTTTCATTCGGCCAATGTGACTAGGAGGCTACAATTCTCAAATATTGGTGCGTAGTAATCACAACTTCTTGATAGAGGTTTACATAGTATGAATAAAAGTGCTGGAGCTATTGAGGTAGAGTTAATGTCAGTTAAACTTTTGAATTAGGCCAAGTTTGGCTTTTGCTGTCCATAAGCTCGGATGGGACATAACGTTTTCACTTTTTGTATCCATCTCCAGCATTGACTCTCATACATGCTGTCCCTTTACATGCCATAGGGCGTGACGAGTCAAATGAACTCCACCCAGGCTAAGTCCCCCACCAAGATCGCAGTCGTTCCCGCAACAGTCGTTAAGTCTCCAACCAAGATTCTGCCCGCTCCAAGTGGGAGTAATAGTGGTGCTGCCACCACAGTCTCCGCACCAACAACCCCTCGACTTCCCCACCCACCATCATCGCCTGGCCCTCACAGACTCGTCATACGCCCAGCCGCTCCTAGCATCCAGGTACTACCCTATACCTCTCTCTCATTCACTCATCATATCCTGTTTCATGTTTGCTCGAGTATTCATGAACCTGATGCTGTATGCTGTTTAATTGACTTAATTGTGTGGTTAACAATAGTTTTACCATCATACTTTTGTCCATAATTGTAGATTTCAAAGCCTCCAAACTGGTATTATTATGGTTCAGAGTAAAAAAAATTGTTTGTGAAATACTTCTTTTGATATTCAGCTCATCACAATATGGTGCTTATGTTCAAATTACAGCTCAGTTTGTCACTCATCTGAAAACTGATTGACTTATGACTGCTGTGTGTTTTTGGACAATCCGAAGCTTTTTGTGGTGTAAGCTATGAAATGAATAATATACATGGGCCTGTCTTTGGTTTGCAATTGATAGTTGGGGTGTTCAATGCATTATGACCTCTCACTTGTGCTTGGTTGTCTTACCTTAAACTACCACCTACATCACCATTATCACAAGGCTCCCTCTGGTAATATTTGCAAGAATACTTTATTTGTGAAACTGTGCCATAAAAGTTTAGCTTAGTGTCAAATATATAATCATTCATATTATTCATGATGCATGCCTTTCTCTCATCTCAGAATCTCATTCCTTGAGTTTGATATGGTTATATGTAACTGGCAATGAGTTTCTTGGTAAAAAGTAAATAAGACTGGATATCATAAGGTTTTTATTTTGGACTATATCAGTTTGCATAAAGTATTTAGTATGAACAGACTGAAAAAGTGTACCTTGATCGATTATGATTTTTTAAAAAATGCCAAAAAATTATGTAACTAAGTGCCAATAACGATTACAAAACAAATATTTTTTAATTTATGATATTGATCTCATCTGCCCTTAATTCAATACTTTGAAACCCTACCACTACCAAGTTACTGAAGATTTTTTTTTAGGAATTCTGAATGTTAACAACCTGAATTTTGTGGTTACGTTAGAATGAGGGGCTTGAAATAGTTGTTTAACATTAAATAATTACAATACTTAGTAGTCTCCTCTGATGGTGAAGTCACAGTATCCTCATACCATCATGAGGTTATCGGAGAAAATTAATTGCTATCTAAGAAGTAACTACCGTGGATTGCCTGATACCTCAATCACAGAAATCCCTATTACAGAAGCTTCCCTGAAATTATTCGGCTCAAAGGGTCATTTTTTAGCTATCATTTGAGCTTTCCCTGAAATGGGATGGAAAAAATGATGTGATTTCTGCTACAGGTTATTGGAATTGGATAACGCCTAATGTCTTTCTGTTAAAACATTTCTGTGAAAAGTCCTTTGCTTCAGTGTAAAAATACATATATGACATAAATAGTCGCAAGTATGCGGGAATGTGCTAATTTTCTGTCCACCAACCTCTCATGACCCAGAGGATACAGCATTTTTCTATACTAATTCATGAAAAAACCAAATTCTGAAGATGCAAGCAATATGGAATGGAATTTTAATATGATGAAGTTGGAGAAATATGGCCATTCTTGCAAATGATTTCCACGTAATGCACGTAAGATTTTTGTGTGCTGGGCTTCTGTGTATTTAACATACAGTGGAAGCCCCTTACAACGAGTACGGGATATAGCGACAAGCTCGAATTAGCGACAGCTACCCAAGGAACCATTTTAAACCCTATGATTTAAATGTAAAATAAATTCATATTAGCGATAATGGCTCGATTCCTCTCTTGCGCCATTCGTAATTACGACAGGTTGACTTTTTGACCACATGCCACATCTCTGGAATTCAATGCTTTTAAAACGGCATTTTTTCCGCCAACGTCGACGTCCACATGTTCCGTATTCTCCTATTCTTCTTTCCATAATAAATTTCTCGAGTACACATTTCATTGCTCTTTTGTCATCTCCCTCCCGCGCCTCCGCAGTGAGATTAAAAATTATTCCGCCCGTCTGCTTGCACCATGGCTGGTAAACACAAGTCCTTGGATTTAAAAACTAAAATGAGAATTATTGCAGATTGTGAAAGTGGAGAGTGTTCAAAGAGTGAAATAGCGAGGCGATTTGGAATTAATACATCGACATTGTTCACTATTTTAAAGAAAAAAGAACAAATTCGTTCGGCAGTGCTTAACACACTCAATGCTGAGAAAATTTATCGTAACGCACCGCCACGCGGAAAAAATATTTCGCAATAATATCAGATATTATGTCTTCCTTAATCGTATACAATCATACATAGTTCAAAATTATTAAAATTTGCACTATTAATAAATAAAATATTAAATATTATTATAAAATTATAATAATTATATTATTATAAAAATAAACCAAAAAATCTGCTGCAAGCAAACGTCTTGTATCCAGTCACAGGAGAAAACACATTGAGACGCTGGGCACAATTGCAGGGTCTAGTAGAAGACGCGGAGGCAGATGGCGGGCCGAGAAACCTAATGGGACCGATGCCTTGTATTCAAGGCATCCGCGTCCTAGGCTAGCGCGGGATGCCTTGAATTCAAGGCATCCGCATTGAGTGTGTTAAAGAAGGGCGTCCAAGCACCCAAAAACACCTGCGGCCCGGAGAGCATCCGCAGCTAGAAACTGCTCTTTTCTCGTGGTTTTGCCAGCAAAGAGCCGCAGGGATTCCTATCACCGGCCCAATGATGAAGGCTAAAGCTGAGTATTTGTGTGAGAGGCTTGGTGAAGACAATTTTAAATGCTCGGATGGGTGGTTTGCACGATTTAAAAATAGGAAGGGGATATCCCTTCACAAACTATCCGGTGAATCATCAAGTGTTGATGTTAATGCTGTGGAAGGCTGGGCTCCGGTCCTTAAAGACTATTTGGACAATTACAGCCCCTGTGATATTTACAACGCGGATGAGACGATCATATATTTTTAACCTTCTCCCGGACAAAACTCTCGCCACTCGAACGGACCCCTGCAAAGGAGGGAAGAAAAGTAAAGACCGCGTAACTGTTCTTTTAGGCGCCAATATGGATGGTTCGGATAAGTTAAAACCGTTCGTGGTGGGGAAATCTGCCCATTCCCTATGTTTTAAGGGAGTTAAAACTCTCCCTTGCACTTACGAAGCAAATAAAAATGCTTGGATGACGGCTGCTATCTTCACGCAGTGGTTATGAGCGTTTGATGCCAGGATTGGTGAAAGGAATAAAGTAGTACTATTATTCATTGACAATTGCCCAGCCTACCCACCAATAGAACTAAGAAACGTTAAAATTGTGTTATTGCCGCCTAACACTACGAGCGTTCTTCAGTTCCAGTCAGCATTCCTATCAAAAAGTGTGCGCTACTCCCGCTAGAGGTCTTTACATCCGCTGATATTGCGTCTGATTGCGTGAATCTCTACGAAACATAAATATTGCTAACAGACAGACAAAGAGTGGACTTCATTTATCATTTGTCCTTCTATTTATTTGAAACAGTTTTTCACCCTTTCCACCGAAGATAATTGATATGACTAATATGCTTTTAGATGCCGTAATGCTGTTCGGTTTCATGATTCCGATAGCATTTGAGTCGGCTGATTTGAAACACGATAGTAAACCATTCATACAGGCAGACTTGAAGCATAAGAAGATTGCTTCCACCTTCATTCCGCCGTTAACCTGAAAAAGATAGAATTGCAATGCTCATGTGGAACCCTAAAATTTTATCACGCTCCTTTCGTCACCCAATTGC